>NC_136059.1:1811782804-1813032804 GCF_964261635.1 Lissotriton helveticus
GTATAAGTACATTACATATGGTACCAGGGGTTCCCAGGGCCCCTTGTGGACTAAGGCGCTTATTTTTCTACCACAAGCGTGACAGAGCGAAACAAGACGTCCAGCCTGCAAGGATTGTTTGGCCGAGCAGTTTTCAAACTGCGAACTCGACTTTGCCATTTGACATCAAATGACTGAGAGCAGACCTTCCTTTTTAATATGTTCAAGTCACCCCTAAGGCAATCCTATCAAGTCCTAAGGCAGAGTTCTGTGTTTTAAAAAGTGGGACGTGTTTTTGAGACTGTAAAGATGCTCTAGTTCGAGTTCTCAAATGGAGCGCTGAAATTTCAGATTTCATAGCATTATGTGCTGATGATAGTTTTTTTTGTTTTATCGAATCCACTTAAATCGGGACCCAGAATTGTATAAATAATATGAATAATTGGAGAAAAATCAGGTCTCCATACGAATATATGTAAATCAGTCATTTGGCCAATATGGGAAACCCTTGGGAATAGTAAATGGGTGACAGACTTAATGCTAGCCACAGAAGGGCTGAAATACTTAGTGGTCCTTCTGTTCCATGATCAAAAGATATCGTGGGATTGTAATATAGGCAATATGACTGACATAGTCGGAACATACAAACGAACCTGTACAGGACTACCATTGTCTCTATATGGGAGATCGGCTATATTCAAGATGATCTCCCTCCCATGACTGCTTTATCACTTGCAGAACCATCCTTACCCGGTTCTGTTATCCTGGTTTCACCAACTCAATGCTATTACTGGGGCAATTCCTGTGGGGGAAGCATCCCATGTGGCCCTCCGCATATGCTTTCAATCCATATATTGTGGAGGAATTACGGCCGCAGACGTTGAAGCTTACTATACAGCATCCCAAGAACAATGGCTGTTAGATGACCCTGTGCTCAACTCATACTTATACAGTAGCTCAATGTCCAGGTCCTACTGCCCGCCACTATTGTGGTGATACTTACGTAGCAACATTCTCTCAGACAGATGGGTTGGTCGGGATACATCACACATGATACACCACTGTGGCGGAATAGATTTCTACCTCTCCTAGTGAGCCTGCAGGGTTTTCGTGGGCGAGTCCGAAGACCAAAAAGGGCCTTACACTTAAGTCATTCCAAGATTTTGGAACAGAATTGTCAATGCCCCACTCTCACTCGACACTCTAAGGACTTCTTGGCAGACTGATATAGGTCCCCTTGACACTGATAATTTGACCAAGGTCCTGGAGTCTCCTGGGGGGTGGCCATCTCATCACGTTTAAGTCTGATACAATTTAAATGCCTGCTTAAGGCCTATTACACACAATATATGTTATGGAGAGAAGGAATATTAGGATCCCCCATATCCTTAAGATGTCGTAGTGACAAGAGATCCTTTTTACATACCGTGTGGACATGCACAGTCTTGGATAGATTCTTGTCAGGGGTGATCACATACCTGGCAGAAGTGCTAGGATGGGAGCTCCTCAAAGCCCAAGATTAACACTACTTCCTATTGCCGATGAGATTGGGGGTAATAGATATAAGCAGCATCTCTTATGGCTATAGGCCTAACTCTTGCCAAAAGAAATATAGCTACGCTATGAAAGTCCAACAACCCCCTGCAGTAGGGACATGGAAGAAAGGGATGGATTTTTCCATGGGATTAGAAAAACCTTTCTTTTGGGCACGCAGGTTCCCACAGAAACATATTAAAATATGGCAGTGGTGGGCTAACTCACGTAGAATTGTCACAGAACAAGAGACGTCGATGGCAAACACCATAGATACTGAAATTCAGACATATGACATAGTAAAATGATATATTTTGTGAAGTCTTTTTAGGGAAACATAGATATTACCTGGAAATATTTCTATTAGACAATAAGCAAAAGTGAATGAGTTACATTGTTGCAGTTTGTTTAATATAAATATGATGCAATATTACTCATGGAATGATTTCAAGGCATTTGTAGCCCAGCGGGATGTATGACTATAAAAATGCTATACAGTTTGTTGTGAAAAAAACATTATTCATATCTTTGGTACCGTACATTTGATTTCCGTCTTTTCGGTGCCCTTGTAATCATAAACATATTTCCTCTTTTTATAAATTTGTGTTGGATTTTTATCATGTGTTGAATCTTAGGGTCATATGTATGAACACATTTTCCCATAGACAAAGAATGGGTAAAACCGTATGATACACCTGGCCTCAATTACTTAATGTATTGGTGTTTTTAAATGCTTTACACACCTGTCTCCTAACTTAAGCCTGCCTGCTCGAAGCCAGCTACCAAGGGATGAGCAAGCTAATCATTTATTGAGGCCTTGACTGTACATTATACTGTGATTGTGGCCTTATTACTAGTAGTAGGTACCTACCTACACCTACTAATAAACCACCTTCTAAATATGTCAAAATCTACTTAAATGGAAATCATTGATTCTTCCACTGTATTCACTGGGATTATCAGTACCATGAGTGGAATGTGATTTTTATGCACCTCATAGTAGTGGCAGCATACATTCCTAGTCCAAACAGCAAATTCTTTGAGAGATGTTAACTAATTATTCTGACATGGACAATGTATTTTCAGTGGGTAATTACTCTTTTCCCCGTCATAGTAAATCACCCTAAGATTACTAACAGATGGTTTGAAACCCTTGCAAATGTAATTTAATCCCAGACTGTATAGATATTAGGAAACAAATGTATTGCCCATGAAAATATTAACGTATAGCAGTGAACACATAAGCCAGATATTCGCTCTGCATAACACGCACAGTAGGTGGAAAATCAGTCAACAGCTGCCTATCTAGTTAAGAAACCTGTTCTTACATGCCTAGAATATATGTTCCTTCCTTTAATCCCTAAAGTCTGGGTCACATAAACATAATCACAGTCAGTGTTCTTCTATATGAGTTTGTTTCTAAAATTCTGAGAGCAAGTCTGTTGAGAAAATGTCTCTTTTTGCATGATCACTCCCAAAGTTTTGGACTTATGCTGCTGGTTTTTCAACTCTGATAGCACACTCAAACCTGCCAAATAGGCCTCTGTGCCAGTGGCCCGACTCCTAAAACATGTATGTCTGATTGTCTCACCCACAATAGGCATTAGGTGTCTTATGTGTAAGTACATTACATATGGTACCAGGGGTTCCCAGGGCCCCTTGTGGACTAAGGCACTTATTTTTCTACCACAAGCGTGACAGAGCGAAACAAGACATCCAGCCTGTAAAGATTGTTTGGCCGAGCAGTTTTCAAACTGCGAACTCGACTTTGCCATTTGACATCTAATGACTGAGAGCAGACCTTCCTTTTTATTATGTTCAAGTCACCCCTAAGGCAATCCTATCAAGTCCTAAGGCAGAGTTCTGTGTTTTAAAAAGTGGGACGTGTTTTTACATGTCCTAACAGTGAAAACCCCAAATTGTTGTTTAGTTGTAGAAAGGCTAGTAGTTCTATTGGCGAGTTCTGGGTTACACACTGAGAACTCAGCTCTGCTAACATCTGAATGGTACTACTAAAAGTTAGAAATTCTGGAATCAAAAGAATCATTACAATAAATCCGACTTGATGCCCAAGATGAATTTAATGTAACTTTGAAGTAAATGGCACCATTACAAAGTTGCCACTTTCTTGCCCAAGTCCTCCAGTGACTATTTATGGCTGCTTGCCACAAGACAAACTTCTGCACTTCTGGGGAGAAGTGTAAACAACTCTCAGAAAAGAAAACAAAGGACCTGCTATTGGAAGAGGTGATATTTCTTACTGGCAAGAAGGCCACATGGGGTGCGAGCCCAAAAGGCGAACTTCAAAGGGAAAGCTTCCTTTGAAGGGTAACAGTGGACACACACGAGAGGTGTAGTGTTTTTTCTTTCTGGTAAATAGGTTGGCTAACTACAAGAGATCCAGATTCATATTAACTCATAAATAAGACAAGTAATGAAGCAGGAACTGAGCTCATGACCATCATTTGTTGTGGCCAGCCTTTGTAAAGATCCCATCAGTGTAGTATACTGATGCGCACATTGCAATGGCCACAATCCTCTCAGGGCCAGCAATACAAACCACGGGTGTTGCGTAATATTAAACCAAATCCATTACACCAGTGAAGGTAATCAGCCTGGGTTGGCAAGTATTTGTGTCTATCACCTACAATGAGCAGTGAATCATTTGATATTAGTAGTGTCTTACAAACACTACATCATATATTTTGGTTGCTAGTTACACTCACAAAGCACCTTTTAAGAAGACTCTTTTTGAAGATGTATGATTTGACATCGGCTTCCTACCAATGGAGTTTAAATTCAGAATTACAGGCCTATACAGTTGTAATTACTTTGTTATTATAGCATTGCCACACATTGATTGCTTTGGTCCAAGGTTTACCTGACGTCACAAAGGTAAAACTTTCCATGTCAAAATAAAGCTTCAGATGACCCTAACTGTGCCACCAATCTATAGGTCTATGTAATAAGTAATTTGTAATAGAATAAGTGCAAGGTCCCATTGTTTTCTTTAGTTTGGAAGACAGCAGCCTGAGCTAAAGAAGAAAGGAGTGCAGAGCACCAAGGTTTCACTGACTCTTGCATTGTTAACCTGCCAATGGAAACCTAATACCTCTTCATCTCTTTATTGTAGGTTCTTTCTTATCCATGCTTTCTAGATTTGTCAATATATTTCCATCTTTCTCTTCGTTCTTCTTTCCCATCTTCATATTTGTTTTTCTGTTGCTCTGGATTAAAGTCCCTTGAGCAAACATTAGTGGCAGTCCCCAAAAGTAAAGGCTAGTGGGCCCGACTGCAACCACCGACTCAAATTCAGCACTGTTGATGAAAGTGCTATATACCCAGGTTTCAGTTTTGGTACCTTCTTACTGGGCATCCCTGGTCAGCACTGCATGTGCTTGGTGAAATTAAAGGGTATGCATGCCTTTCCAAAGAAAATTAATTCTCTGTAGTACATAAGGTAGTTATGGGTGTTAGTGCATGGTAGTAGCTATACGCTTTTTCGGACTCTCCATTTCTACATGCAAAGTTCACCCTATGAAGGAAATCCTTGAAGGTTGCACACTGTCCAAACTTGTGAGTGGCACATTGTCCACCCAGGAAAATTTTGCCCATGCACCATAGCATCAGGAAATATATTTCCACATTTGCCTTCCATCAAACACCAGTACAAATAGAGACACACACTTTTAAATTGCGTAGACTCTAAATGTGTCTCCTTGGAGATTGTATACACAAGGGGCTACGAGAATGTGTTAGTGGTCTTCTGCCTCCCCAAATTGCACTGTTATCAAAAAAATTGGCACATTTATTCTTCTAAAAAGACAATAATTGCAATATACCTACTTTTCAAACATGTCTTTCTTTTCATTCTCACATTTAAGTATATTAAAAATATTGGAGGCTGTTGCGTTAGGACGAAAGAATGTGACACTGCACCACATATCACAAGCTTGCACTGAGAACATCTGCAGATTATCTAAAATGATCTCAGGCAATCCACTTAGGGTCACCCATTCTCTGAATCAGGTTCAAAATGCATGTGATATTTCTCGTTCTTTATGTTTCATATAAAATGTCCATTGTCAGCACCATTAAAGCACCAAACATAGAGGTACTGTTCACTCTGACACCATTTACAATTTCCTAGATAACTGAGAAAAAGCAAAAAGCAATCGGGCAAGACTATATTCAGCCATTTCATAATGGGTATCGTTTGAGACAGCTTTAACTCTCTTGCCAAAGTATTTATTAATTATGAGTACATATAAGGGATTTTGGCCTGCATTCTTCATCCTTTGATCTGTCTGTTCGAGTGTCGTTTGCTCATCTCCTCTACCTGTATTGGCTTATAGGTTGACCCTCTTCAGACATTGATTCCCTACTACGTGAGTTGCAGCATTGTACATGGGCATAATGTGCACATCCACTATTGAAATAAATGCTATAAGAAATTGGGTTCTTAGTTGTGAAGGATGTAAGTCCTGCACAAGTCCACAATTGTCTTTCTATTGTGAACCAAACACCTCATTGTAACATCTGATTCTCTCAGGGTAGCAAAGCAGAGCAGTCCAAGGTTTACTTGGCCGAGGTGGTGTAAACTAGTAAACTGATGGTTATGTATTGATATGTCTGCATTCATCTGGGCATGCGAAAGCCCTGAGTGCTCCTTATTCGTGGCGCCTGGGTGGTGGTTGAGGGTTTCAGTTCAGTTCTTTACTGGGCTGAATTCATGTCTAGCTGGTCCAGGCATGCCGTGGGCGGCTTGAAGAACAAGCCTTGTTATGAACCGTGGTCGCTGGCTTTCTCCATGACTTCTACATGAACCCACCGCTGCCAACAATGTAAGAAAGTATGGCATTAGTTGAGGGAGTGAGTACCCATTTCAAGTAATAGCCTCAACAATTGTCGGGTGAACCAGTAAATTCACTAAATTAACCTGAGCTCAACCCCCGGTAATTAGGGCATGAAGCAGACAGGCTTAAATTTCAAGCAATGTGTAACGTTTTTTATATAGTACCAACACAGCTATTCACTCAATGCACAGCATAAGATAAATCCCAAACCAATTTAGAAATATAGAGTAAATGTAAATAAAGAAAATGAGTCTAAAATGACAAAAATGCAATAGGGGATACTGAATATAGAATTAGTAAGTTTAAGGTTCAAAACAACATCAAACCATATGCTAATTGAATTCCTCTGGGTGTGCTTTAACAGTACCTAAGTTCCTCTTTACAGTTGACCATGATATAGCATATGTTAGAAACAGAAGTCTGGTTTGACCTGGTGAGAAGTTTTACCTTCGGACTTAGTCTCTGAAATGGAAGCAAACTTCCTTAGTGGGGCAGTGTCTGAAGAGAGATCTACATCATTAGAAAGCCACTGAATAAGATCTCAGTGAAGCAGTTTATCAGGAAAGCTCAGAGTTGGAGAATTTAGAATTTTGCTCCTAGAGAAGGTCCCTCACCGGCTGAATGCTTTTGGCACCTTCGCCCAGTGGCAATTTCTACCTATAGACTTATGAACAGATTACGAGTATGGCAGCCCCAAGACCAGTGTACGTACATTGGTGATCCAATCGCCCAATCAGGGTCATGCTATGTTATGTTATGCTCTAATATTTTTAGAGTGCATGGCTCCCCAGCCAAGTGGAATCCCAGCGCTGAGGTCAGACAAAATAGGTGACAGGGACTAGGATTTCAGGGGACCGAGTATTTAAAATGTTATGGGCAATACACAGAGCTTTAAAAAGGATACAATTCTCCACTGGGAGCCAATATAGTCTGGTGATGAACTCCGAAGGGTGACAGGTCCTGAGAAGCCTAAAAAGTAGATGTACGGCCATGTTCTGTATTCTTTGGAGGTGCTGTATCTCTGCTCTGTTAGCCCCAAAGTACAGAGTGCTAGCGTAATCCAGCCTAGATAGTATAGTGGCCTGAATAATAACCTGTTGAGTATTAGCATCAAAGAAACTCATCAAAGGTTTGGAGGTCGGACTGCTGTAAAACTGCTGACACTACCAGGATCTAGGTTCCTGCTGTAGTGGAGGTGGGGAAAGCAGTGATCAATGGCAGTGATGAAGATGCCAGGACATGCGTGCTGATCACAACCTACATTTCTGCCAACCTTTTTAAGATGGGACTCTGACATGAGAAGGTCGGTGGAAAGCCATGGAAGGGGTCCTAAAGAAGGCCATCAGGTGATTTTGCCCATGGGAAGTGTGTGCATGGGGGCACAAGTTGTGCCCCCTTTTGCTTCCACTATCGTGATTGTTCTGTGTCCCATGCACAACATGGTGCATGGTACACAGTGCACCGACATGCAAGTAGTGGTGCCAGAGGGGTTGCATGTGCTACAGGCTCTCTATGAGCCAAAACATACTGCCAACGTGGTGCAGTCACTGCAAATGCACCAGCCCGATGGTAAAGTTTTAATGCAGCAGTCAAGATGCCACTGGCTTGGCCGTATTCTCCCGACCACCAAAGCAGCCGCCCAGCGGTCGGATTGCCACAGTCCAAATTAGGTCCTTATTCACTTTTTTTTTCCAATTACTCCAGTGGGGCAATGCTGCAGGCTGTAGCCAAAGAGGGCTCCATGAGGCCAGAAACCTTCTCTGTGAATTCCTGCTTAGTCAGATTTGCTACTGTGAATAAGCTCAGAGTGGGAGCACCCTGAATATTTATCCCAGCACCAATGTACCTCTGTCGGAATGGCTTGGCAGGTAGGACTCCATTTTCAAGAGGTCTTTGTAGCCAAAAAGTTTGTACATTCCAGGTTTATGGATATGTTAGGAGGAGTACACCTTGAAACCAGTCTAGGGTCCAGGACCTTGGGGACAACAGTGGGAGGTCAAGACTCACTCCAACAGAGGTCCGCAACTGGGTCAAGGGCAGGTCCAGTTGGAACTGGTTAGCTGCGCAGTTGCTTAATAAGCCTCTTGTCGTTTGTATCTTGAATAAGTGGTCAGTTTTATGGCCACTTTTTTGTTCCAGGTACAAGAGGGTGAGCAGGTCTAGTCTTCTAAATTCTTCTTCGGTCACAGACAGCAGGTTCAGTCATCCATTGTTGTTCAACATATTCAGAAATTGTTCTAAAGAGGGCACTCTGGGACTGGGTACACCATTTATGCCTGCCACCAGCCTGTAGAATAAATGACTTGTAGCTTCTACCCAACCAATGGGGTAAAGGATACCAAGGTAACCCCTACCCACTTTTGCAGTATTTCCTATGTGTTCTACTGCAAGCAATCCCACAGATACCCTCTCTACCTAAAACCAAATTGGCTGAACCCTTTTTTAGCCTGTGAAAAACATGTGCCTAACTCAATGGTGTGGCCTCTCCGATCACTGGAAACCAGTTCTGGAGGAAGTTATTCTCCCACTGGTATTGTTGCCTGCCTGACAGGGGTAACAAAGAAGGGCTGTGGTAACATTTGCCTTGAAATTAGTCAAGGTCCTGGGAACAGCCTAACAGTCATCCTGTCAGAAGAACAGAAACACTTACCCACAAGTAAGTATTTGCCTTACTTTGGAAACAGTTTTCACACCTCATCAGGTAACATATGACATCTGAAGCTCATGAAAATAGACATCCAGAGGCTTTGGTAGTGAAAGGGTAGCTTTCTAAAGGTACATGTTCCAAAATAGTTATCACAAATCCAACTCCACCAGCTTATAATACATATTTAAAAAAGTCCAAGAAAGAAATGTGTTGTGGTTTGCCAACTAGAGATAATACTATTAAATTCAATACTGTATCACAATGACTTCCTATGGAACAGCCAACCCTGCTACATTGAAAATGGCATTTGGGCATTTTTCACAGTAAGGGCAAGTTTAACTTCAAACCTTTATATGTCCTATACTATGAACCCTGCCTTATGGGCAGTATCACCTACTTAGTGGTGACTTATTAATATTTGAACGGAAATTCTAGGCCTAACAAAAGGGGTTAAGATAAGTCAAATTTGCAGTTTAAATCTGCACATCCAGGCTATAAATGGTAGACCTGAAGTCATGCGTACCCTGGACCTGTAGTAGATGGCACAATGAGTGATGAAGATGACTTGTGACCTTAAACTTACAGGCCCTGGATACATTCTCAATCTATATACTAGGTACACATAGGTATGTTAATTGCCAATTAGTGGGATGACAAATTCATCATGTTTAAAGGGAGTTCCACTGTTTAGATTGGCAAAGTGGGCAGGTATCTACAGCCAGCCAAAACAGTCAAGGTAAACATTTCAGGGTACACCACACAAACAAAGGTGTTTTCCAAATCAAAATAATACCTTAAGTAATATGGTGAGTAGGTTAGGGTGGGCAGAACTCGTGGAATTCGGCTCTGAGGAATTCCATAGTTACATAAAAACTCCACAGAGCACTGCCAGTGGGCAGAAATAGGCATACTGCACTGTGATTTAGTGCCAGCAGCACGTTTCGCACTGAAAAAAACCAAGAGGCACAACACGGTGAGCAGGAGGGTTCACCTACTCGAGTTGATTTTGCTGTTTGAGTTAAATCAATCTGATTGCAATTAGTTGTAACCATCTGTGTTAGGAAAATCTTGCCAGATGTCTTCCTAAGCGAACCAGAAATTATGCTAGGGTACTTCAAATATCAATCGTGCTCACCAATTTACCTTTCTGGACCCACGTGCGAGGAAAAAAGTCGGTCACATGACGATCGTCGGAATTTGGCCAGGACTTGGAGGGCAATGTGAAGGCATTTTCGGAAACTCTCAGGCTCATATGTAGTGACAAAAGAGATGATTTATTGATCAAGTAATTCAGATTTGGGAACTAAGGGGCAGATGTATCAAAATACCTATTTGCGATTCTCAACTAGCGATATTTTGAGAATCGCTATTTGAGAATTGCAAAATGGTATGTATATGAAAAAAATCGCAATTTTTTTGCGATTTCTTAAAATTCCCTTATTGCGATTAGCAAATTGCTAATCGCAAATAAGTAATAATTTCCCATTCATTTCTATGGGCCAGGCAGCCCCTAGGAATGAATGTGAAGTTATTCTCAATTTGCGATTCGCAATTTGAGAATCGCAAATTGAGAATAATTTCAAGGGTGCAAGTGTGTCATAAGGACACCCTGATGCACCCCTGAAATTTACATGTGTGCGCATATGGGGCACATACATGCCCTAAGGGCATGTATGTGCACCATATGGCACCTTCACAAATGCCAAAAAGTGCATTTGTGAAAGAAATCGCAAATTACCACCAACTTGAATTTGGTTGTAATTTGCGATTTCTTAAGGAGAAATCACAATAATTGAATGCTTGATGCATAGCATTTAAGGAATCGCAAATTTTGCGGTTCCTTAATTTTGCTATGCAATTTCCTTCATACATACCATTTAGCTAATTTTTAGTCACAAACGCTGCTTTTTTGCAAATTGCAGTGTTTGCGACTAAAATGCTTAGATACATCTGCTCCTAAATGACTGTGTTTAATTTATATGTCCAGTTGATACATGGATACAAAAATAAAGTGTTTCAAGAAAATTATACTGAAGATTGTGAACAATAAAAATACACATATATATATATATAGAGAGAGATGGATAGATAGATAGATAGATAGATAGATAGATAGATAGATAGATAGATAGATAGATAGATAGATAGATAGATAGATAGATAGATAGATAGATCGATAGATAGATATAGATAGATATAGATAGATAGATCGAGAGATAGATAGATAGATAGAGAGAGAAATCTCACAAGTAATTGTAACTTGTCCTCTAAGGTAACTATAACTAGTGCCCCTACCATGCACTGTTTTGCCATCAATAATTCTACAGCAAATGTTGCAATGATATTATCAATGATGTCATAGAAGATATCATGAGTGATGTAGTATGTGGGTAATGAGAATTGAATAGTGAGGACATGAGTTATAGCTACCTTAGCATGAGTTAAAGTTACTTGAGATAACTATAGCTATAACTGCTGATCTTCTATGGTTTTTCTATGTGTAAAATCTGAACCTAACTATAACGTCCATGTAACCTTTGGTTCTTTAGTTTGTGAATTTATACGCTTTTAAAACATTTTTTTCCTAACTATAAAGTCCCCACAACCTTTCTTTATTTCAGTGGATTTCTACATTTGTTTTAATGTTATTTCCTAACTATAACAACCCTGTAACCATTGGTTTTTTCAGTGAATACCTACAGTATTTCAATGCTATTTCCTAAATATAACGTCCCTGTGACCTGGATGTGTGAGTGGTTGTGTAGGTGTTTTAGTGAGTGTGTGAGTGTGTGGTAGGTGTGTCAGTGCATGTGTGGCTGGCTGTGTGGGTCTGTGAGTGGATGTGTGTGTGTGGCTGTATGGGTCTGTCATATGTTCCATGCAGGACCATTGTTATTTTCCCTATGTTAGCATAATCATGGTGCAGGCTGCGTGCTGCTTTGTGCACATTACTATATAAACGTATTTTGCTTAGTGCCACGCTGTAGTTTCACACAGAGCCTGCTGTTTTTTTTGCATTCTGTTATTTTCTAGGACTTAGCCTGAACACTGTAGACAAGGTCAAACAACAATGCCCCTTTTTATTCTTTTTCAGTCAGGCTCTAGCAGCTTGACAAAGCACAAAAATGCAGCTATTGTTTGGGAACACATACTTCTTGTCATATAGGTGTGCACAGTTATGTAAATACACACATGAAGAGAGATTTTACACAGAAGAGATCACGACTACACCTGAGATGTCGAACTCTTATCTGTGCATGCTATGGTACGTGCTCCGCTGAAAACACCCAGAGACATTCTGATATATAATCACCTTGCTTATGTACAGGGGAAGTTGGTTAGTTTACCCTGTCTAATACTACATCAGCTTCTTTTATGATTTTTGGATTACTTACTATGCTGACCGTATTTGTTTTAGGCATCTTCTTACTTATTGTGGCACGTATACTGCATACTAGAGCACAATAGTTAAAATAAATATTGAAATCTTTTCTATTGTCCATGTCAGATCTTAATATGAACAAGTATGAGTGTGAGAGTGAAAGGGTATGTTCTATCACTGCGCTTCCTGAGAGGGCTGGGAGTGTTGTGTTCCGAGATGTCTAATCACTTGTTCCTCTGTGAATGAGTAGGTGGGCAAGTGAGACACTATAGCTAGTCAGTCCCGGGCTCATGGATACTAAGGACCTATCTACTAAGGTCTCTTAGTGGGTGTGTGAGTGTTTGCATGTGTGTACACGTGGGTGTATGAGTGGGTATGTGAGTGCCTCTTTGGGTCTGTGAGTGACTCTTCGGATATTCAAGTATATGAGTGACTATATGAGTGTGTAAGTGAGTGTGTGAGTGTTTTTTCGGTCTCTCAACGGGTGTGTGAGTGGCTGTATTGGTGTCTGAGTCATCTTCTGGGTCTCTCAGTGGGTGTGTGAGTGGCTGTATGGGTCTGCAGGTAGATGTGAGATTGTTAGTGTGGGGGTATAAATGGGTGAGCAAGTGTATGTGGCTGGCTGTGTGTGTCTATGAGTGTGTAAATGAGTGGTTTTGTGGGTATCTGAGTGAGTGTGTGAGTGACTGAACAGGTGTTTGAGTCGTTGTGTTGGTGTGTACATGGATGTATGAATGGTTGTGTGAGTGGCTCTATGGATATGTGAGTAGGTGTGTGAGGGGTTGTATGGGCATACAAGTGGATATGTGAGTGAATATGTGAGTGGGTGTGTGAGTGCATATTTTTTTGGGATCTTGATCCACAGATCCATCATGGTTTCACACGGGGGACCACGCCGAGGACTGCAGTGGATCTACGGATCCTTGTGCATGAAAAATAAAGCATTTTTGGACAGTTTCTTGCCTATGAGTTGTCCCTCACAGACCCTTCCATCAGTTCCATGGGATCAGGATACCGCTATCCTGAACCCTTATATCCTATTTACACTTTATTTACCCCCAATGAACCATGTCTCAGTTGACAACATGTTGGCTGCAACTTTTTTCTCAGATTGGAGTCAGCCAATCACGGCATTGCTGTTGGCACCTGGATCTGTAGATCCACCATGGGGGATCTACGTCTCTAGATATACATGAATCTTTTTTGTTTAATAACTCCAAAACATCTGAACATATTTACACCAAATTACCAACACCACTCTTTCTGGACCAAGATCTAGCTTTCTGCCAAATTTTTTGTTTTCAATTCCGCCTTTCTGGCTGTAGTTGTGACTAAAATCCTTATGGAAAATTGCATGAGGAAAATGCATTTTGGGACACCCTTTTTCTCGGCCCCTGCTTGACAAATCACTCCGACAGTTTCCAGACAGCAGCTGAAGTGGGTGGCAAACAAGTTTTGAAACTTTTGTTAAGGTTCATCAAATGGCGCCAAATTTATTAGCAGAGCAAAATGCAGTTTTCCTATAGAAACAAGGTCCTAACTTTCACGGCCTGCTGGCAACCTCTACTGGGTAGTTATAGTTAGGTGAGCTGTTCCCTAGGAGATGGAGTTTTTGCGTTGCTGATTACCGTGGCACCATTAGACGAAACTCTAAGAAGCTTTCCTAAATCTCTTTTGACTAGATTGAGCATTGAAAGTTTTGGGGTGATCCGTCAAGCAAGGGCAGAGAAAAAAATGGGTGTCCCAAAATGCATAATCCCATGCATTTTCCATAGAATTCTTTAAGAAGGTCCACTGCAAAAACTGCTCAAGAGGATTACACCAAATTTAGCAGGATGCTACATTTTGGTCTCCAGATTGTGCTTTTGTTGATTTGGTGTAAATCTGTATGGTAGTTTTGGAGAAATTAAGGTAAAAATGTAATGGTATATCTGGATGGTAGGGTCTGCAAGAGGCTTGAGAGACTCTTGCGGAAGTGCCAATTAAAAAACAAAGCGTTCTAATTTGACCAGGAAGCTTTCCATTGGCCCATTCGACTCCCATGGGAGTCAGACTCCTCTGGCAGCGAGTGCTCTCATTGGCTGTCAGCAACATCAGAAAAAAAGTTTGCTGGCAGCCATTACAGTAATTAGTATCCCTGTCCTGAAGTGGGCATACCCTTCCCACATAGGGTGAATAGCAAAACAAACAAGATGATGGACAGAATGTTGCGCAATGGCAAAACATTCACCCCCAGTCACAGATCTGGGTTTAATACATCGTTATTTTGCTCACCAAGCCACCCCAGTTCAGACATGGCCATATGCAAATCAGTCTTGACCCTGTGCCTCGTGGGAACAGTCCAGCCCAAACTGCCAAGCCATGTCTTCCCTAGACCGGAATCAAGCATCCTAGGACCGGTTTCTGGCTATCAGCCGTCTTCAGCCAGGATAGCTTGACTCCAGTGGCTTGGTTAGCACGGGACCCACGTCTGGGCATACCCTTCCCACATAGGGTGAACAGCAAAACAAACAAGATGATGGACGGAATGTTGCTCAATGGCAAAACATTTACCCCCCCAGTCACAGATCTGATAGCTGCACCCAAAAAGAAAGGAGGAACACCTTTTATTCCTCTACCGTTTTCCCATAATGGTACTTGTCAAGCTTGGTATGCTCTTTTGTTTGCTTTCGGAAAACCTTTAGTAGGAGGAAGTATCTTTCATCTGAATAAAGTATGCTATCAAGATAAAGATGGTTATCCTCAAGCTAAAGGGACTAAATGGGAATGGGAAGAGTACCAACCGGACAATATTTCAACACCATATGTCTTCACGAATATGAGGACTATCAAAGACAATGGAGCTTTTGTAAATTCTGTGACCAGAGCTAAAGCATAAATGTGTATAAGTAGTGTTGGGAGAATTCCAGTAGGACGGAGTGAATTTATTTTGACATTGATTATTGAAGGAGCTAACAACAGTAGTTTTACGTCTTCGCATAAATCAAATTTTTTATGTGGTAATTAAGGATACTATCAATTACCTGTTGAGTGGTCCGGGGTATGTTACATATAATTTTTGTTACCACTTCTGTTCTTGTCCCCTCCATCATCTCACCTGAATTTAAAGTTGTATAATGAAATTTCCAAGAATAGATATAAACGAACAATAAGTGCAGATGAAGTTGACCAGACAGATACCATTTTGCAACAATATGTTGATTTCAATTTGGGTTTGTTCTTCTTTGGGGGTGCTGCATTGAATAGCAGAAAGATGCGGCGATTAACTTGTGTTGTGAAAGCTGTCACCAATCAAACAGCTGTGGCACTTGGGAACATTACAAAGGAACTACAAATTGCGAGGATTGTAGCACTCCAAAATAGGATGGTGCTAGACGTGATTTTGGCTGATCGAGGTGGTGCATGTTGCATCATCGGTAGCAGTTGTTGCGTATTTATACTGAATCACTCAACTTCAGTATATGATGCAATCTCAGAACTGCATAAGATTGCTGCAGAAATTCACACAGAGACTGGTACATGGACATTTTGAAACTGGATATGGACACTCTTTGCTACTTGGGGCTGGTAGCTACTGACTATTCTATGTATACTACTGGTGATACTATTTACATGCTGTACTTGAATACAATGTGGTCCTATGCTTTGCTCCATGTGCATCACTGCTTGTACACCTGCCAAAGGAAATACTGCAAACATAAAAGCACAACAAATGTTAAAAAATGTAATTACTGAGATGTTGAACATCAATGTACAGGATGCATATCTAGATTACCCCCAGATAAATGAATGTCTTCAGCTAATGCTGAAAGGGTCGTCTGTTGTAATTTAGCAGCGATTAGGTTAAGCATTAGCAGAAGACGTCTTGTATTTAGAGACTATCTTGTCCGTTGTGTGGAATCCATTTTGTATTTCTGGCAGCCATTGTGTTTGCCATGTGCTCGCCATGTGCTCTGTCCTACCTTCCTGTCAACTGCTCTTGAAATCTGCCTAGAGACGAGATATATTTAGCCTCTTCTGCTTCGCACATGCACAGTTGAGCTTACAGCTGTCCCCAACTTGTAACTGTCAGGTTGTGTCCACCAGAATTAGCTAACTGTCAGCCCCTCCCACTTGTTGCCAGCACACTTTCTGTATGACCTTATATGTATTTAAAACCAGCATTTTGTACTTGTACCACCTTCATTTGAGCCCCTGTGTGGGTATAAAAGAACCAAGCTCCTTCCAGTCAGGGTGCTACTTCATTCATTACCGAAGGCTGCTATGTGAATGTAGTTCCACCTCATGAGGTTTAATAAACTCTGTCTTTTCTGTTCCAGCTTCTGTGCCAACTTTTTTCTATTGGTCTGAGGACTCTATGCAGAGAAGGAAGATCCCCTAGCACTGGTAGGCCTTGCTGAGGCTCACCACCACACCACTAAGATGTATCTGTGAGCAAGGTAAGATTAGAGGCCAGATATTCGTTCATTGAAGATTAAGACATGCAAATTACGCCAAATTGCGAGTCACAATTTGCGAGTCACAATTTCCAATGTTCAACAGTGTCTGAGACACTGTTTGCGATTCCCAATGGGTTAGCAAATTGCATCCCTAATGCGTATTAACGAGGCTGTCTCAATTTGCGACCCCATTGGGAATGGCTGGCCCTCCCAGGGATGGTAGCCTGCTGAGGTCAGCACACCTCCATGTCTGGGACTACTTTTAAATAAAGCAGTTTTATTTTAAATGCAGCTCATTTTCCTTAAACAAAATAATGAAATGTTTTTGTTTAATTTTTTGAAGGGCAGGTAGTTGTCCCTGGGACCAATGCCTGCTCTGAAAAAATGTTAGCGCACCCATTCACAAAGGGGAAGGGGTCCCCTGGAGATCTCTTCCAGTTTGAGAATGGTTTACCACCCTCTTGAAGAGGGTGGTAAACTGCGAGTGCTTTGTGTCCGCAAATGCAGTCGCAAAATAGGTGTTGGACTCGCTATTAGTAAGAGATGCCCTTGGGATACCCCTTCCTAATAGCAAGTTGCTAACCCTTTTTTGCGAGTCGCTATATAATTAACGACTCGCAAAATAGGGTTAGTACATGGGCCACAGGTTTTTTGCATGTGCAAACCGGTCTAACACCCATTTGTGCAAGCAAAAAACTGTTGTACATCTGGAACTAGGTGCAGCACAGATGGGTTCCACAGATGAGGAGTATGGTTACCCATTAATCAATTCAGTGGCTTGGGAGAGTGTAGACAGAGGAGTCCTACAGAGTTCAGTGAACATAGAACTGAAAGTGCCACGGCAATAGGGGGTAATTGTCCATGTTCTATCGCCTAAGCAGAAAAGACCAACAAGGCATTGATTAGTTTACAGTGGCTTTAGGCTGGAATGATGGCATGTTGGAAATGGCCCTTTCTGCAGGGTTACCCCAAATGTTTTGCCTTTCTCCTCCCCTTTTTGTTGATCTGCTATTGTTGGCTTTAGGACTCTGGGCACTTTACCACTTTATTCAGTGATAAAGTGCATGTGCTCTTTCCCTAAGACAAGGTAACGTTGGCATATCCACAATTGCCATATTTAATGTATTTATAAGTCTCTGCTAAAGTGTGCTACATATGCCCAGTGCCTATAAATTAAATACCGCTAGTTTGCCTGCAGCACTGATTGTGGCATCCACTCATGTATCCCTTTATACATGTCTCAGGCCTGCCATTACAGAGCCTGTTTGGTCAATTATAAACTGCCATGTCAACCTGGCAAGTTAACCCTCTTACCAGGACAAAGCCTTCCTTTTTAATACATATAAGTCACCAAAAAGGTAGACCTTAGAAAGCCCAAGTGCAAGGTGCAGTGTATTTAACCCCTTCGACGCTCATGACGAGCTCAGCTCGTCATGGAGTTTCCATTGACTTCAATGGAAATTACATTGGAGCACAAGCACAGGCTCAACATCCAAGTGGTTAAAAAGTTGTAATAAAAAAATCAGAGGGAGTAAAGAGGAAAAAGGTAGAATCGTCCTCTTGAAACTGTTATTCAACATAGGGATTCTACCATTTATTACGTGAATGTATATGCGCCCATGTGTGTGCTGCTATTTTTAATTTAATTTTTATTTGAGGTGTTTAATCATAAGCAGATGATGGTGTAAAAAGATCTAAGCTCTTTCTCTAATTTGTATGAAGGGCAATGTTTCCAAAAATTGTAAAATACCCTTCACACACTGAAACCTGATTCAGTGTCATGCTTCATCATTGGGGTCTTACCGCCCCACTATTTAAAAAGTTGGACATGCACTCTTAAGATTTACATATCCTAATTTTTCACTACTGCAAGGCCTATCTTTCACATAAGTTAACATTGGGATTACCTTATTACAATTTATAGTGTATTTTCCAAACGGGAAAAGATATTTTGAGTTTGGTGTCTCTGGACTCACAATTTAAAATCACTACTTATGGTAAAGTTAGATTTTAAGTTGTAAGTCTGAAAATGCCGCTTTTAGAAAGTTACCATTTGTTTTACTTTAACCATTCTGTGCTTTCTGCCTGGCTCTGAATACATGTCTGGGGTGGGTGACAGCTGGGCCTTTTGCATTCCCTCCAGCCAGTCACACATAATGGGTTCTTAGGTGTTACTTGATGGTTCTTAATGGACGATTATCTGACTTGGGGGGCGGAGCTAAGTACAGCCCCACTTTCATCTAAATAGGATGTTCCCTGTCTCCACAAAATAGGCATAACAAGCCTGAATTGTAACTCCAGCCAGCTTAAAGCCAGCGCATGGTAGGAAGGGGATTCCCTGTACTTCAAAGCCACTCTCTAGATGCTTCTCCCACCTTTCAGAACCAGGGCACCAAAGTACAAATACTGGACCCCAGGCACCACCACTTCAGTACACCCCTGGACCTGTGGATACTCTGCCAGGAAGAAGAATGCTGTGCTGCTCAAACAACTGTCACTCTGCTGGCCTCCTGCTCTGCTGTGCTAATCAGCTGCCTTCGGGCCTCCTTGCCTGGTAGTGAGAAGTACTGGACATGCATCTCTGCAACCCAGAACCAAAGTGACTCCAAGGGCTTGCTGGCTTGCCTCCTGTTTTCTGAAGTCTCAGAGACACAAAGGACTTCCAACTCACCTTTTACAGCACCTGGACTCTTCCATCTGTGAGTCTACCCTGCCAAGTGGTGCCACCCCAGACCTGGACCCTTGGAAGTGGACCTAAGAGGCATTGCCGTCTGTGGTCCTTCTCAGAACCGACTCCGGATGACGCAAAACCTTGCAAAGCAATACTGTGGAGATTGTGCACCAGGATTTAAGGTACTGTGTTCAGCAAGCACAGATGGGTCCCCGTAGTCCACCCACGCACCATTGCAGTGGGCCTCAACTTGTGACTTTTTCCTGGTTTGGTGCGACCAGATAACCACAGTTGGTGATTTGCTCTTTTTGTCAAATATCTTTTTATTGGTTTCAAAGATATAACAGTACACAGAAAAACATCATACAAGGGAAGGAGACCCCAATGCATCGTAGATGCCAACCATTACAGTGTGCTAAAGTATCATATATAGTTTGTGAGCCAGGAATCAGTAAACTTTAAATATGCTCAGCGTACAACTCCCAGGTTTCCATTGGATCCTGCAATTGCAGACATCATCTTGATCCCGTGGGAGATCTGCAAAGACCTTGGCAATATACCCTCCCATACCCCCTTCCCCCCCAACTCATAACATGAAAACACAAAAAATTCAAGTAAAGGTGTCACGGTCAAAGAACATTCAAATGTAGTTGCAGATACAGGCCGGGCCCCAGGGGGAGGAGAGTCCCTCCATCCCGGGAGCCCCCTCAGCGAATCGGGGGAGCCTATGGAAGCTCTAGATATGAAAGAGATGGAGAGCTCGCAGCTTTGGACCACAAGCAAACAGAGGCAACTCTTCAGATAGATACTCAACTAGAGGAGCCCACACGTAGTCAAATCCGTGCAAGAGTCTTCTACAATGTCTGCCATTCTCTCCATTACCAGTACTCGCCACAATCTGGCGTGCCATTGAGTAAGGGAGGGGGCTTCTGCTTTCTTCCACACAACCTCTACAGCCATCTTAGCAGCCCCGAGGCACAGCCACATTATAAACCACTCCACATGTGTTTGGCGCTTCAAATTGGGATCCCGAATCCCCAAGAGTGTGTGTTCTATTGTGTCCGGAATCAGATAGCCCAAAATCGGTTTGATTTGTGCAAGTATCTCCTTCCAGAAGGGCTTGATGTCAGGACAGTCCCACCTGATGTGACTAAAGTCACCCAGCAACCCACAGCCCCTCCAGCACGGATGTATGACGTTACAACGCATACTTTTACAACGCCTACCTTTACAACGCGGTTTTTACATCGCATACCATTACAACGCATAGTGCTTTTAGGCGCTGGATAGTGATTTATTTAATTTACTATTCCAACTCCAGTCCCCGTGGATAGTAGGGAAGGTGTTGGATAGTATAATAAATACATTCCCTATCCTAGAGCGCCCCCAGCGCAATGCGTTGTAATGGTTTGCGTTGTAAAAGTTGCGTCGTAATGGTAGTGCGTTGTAAAAGTTTCGTTGTAAAGGATGTTTACCCTCCAGCACCTATCCAAGGGATTAGGGAAGATGGTGTGAAGCTTCTGGGGGTATAGGTACCATTCGTACATAATTTTGTAATGAACCTCCCTTAAAAACATGGAACGATTAAACTTGGGAATATCCCTATAAAGTGAGGACCGTTGTTTCTTTTGCAATGGGGTGTCTAAAAGTGCATCCCAGAACCTTTGGTGTCTAGGGGCGTGATGGTAACCGAACGCTCGTATGAGTGAGTAAAGGAAGGAGATAGTCCGCCTTGAAGAAGCCCCTGACTGCGCAAATTTCTCAATGGGAAGTAAATCCCTAGTAGCGGCCTGCCGTATCTGCAGTTGAAGGACCTAATCCTTCAGCTGTCTGGAGGTGAAAGGCTTTAATTCATTGAGGGAAGGTTAAGAGTTTCCCCCCTCAAACAAATGAGAGAGCATGAGACAGCCCCTCTACCGCCAAGCCTCAAATGGTCCCTCCCTTAACGCCAGAGGAAACTCGGGGTTGAAATCTATGTGCATATATGGGGAAGGGAAGGTGGTGAGAGGAGTGGAACTATTCAATACATTCCAAACCCCTACGGTAGTCACCGTAGGAGTGCTTATATAGGCATTGCATGGTCGATGGTGTTTGTGTTCCCACAAGAGATCCCACATCGTTCTCCCTGTTATTTAACGATCCATGTGGAGCCAGAGTTTTTCCGACTCTTGGGGGGACCATTTCGTAATCTCCCTAAGTTGAGCTGCCGGATATTATCCCAGGAACTCCGGCAGGGCCAATCCTCTCTCTTCCCTCGATCTAGTTAACATGCGGTTGGAGAGCCGTACCCTCTGCCCCTGCCAAATAAACTTGGCAATCATTGTTTTCAGCTCAGAGAAAAGCGCCTGATCCACAGAGATCGGAAGGCCCTGAAAGAGATATAGTAAACACAGGAGAACATTCAGTTTGATAGCATTGACCTGTCCTATTCAAGAGAGGTATGCCATCCGCCATACAGCCAGATCAGCTTTAAGCTGGCGCAGGAGAGGAGGGTAGTTAATTCCAAAGAGGTGTTCCAGCTTGGTTTGAGTTTGATGCCGAAATAAGTGATGTCTTTGTGCGCACTCTGGAAAGGGGTCACCCCTTCAATAGCCCGCATGGACTCTTTAGGCACCGTGAGGTTAAGGAGGAGGGATTTTGAAAGGTTCACCTTGAATCCCGAGGCTTGTTCATAGGCGGCAAGTTCAGCTTGGATCGCTGGGCTAGAAGACTGTGGCCTCTAGACTGGGAAAAGCACATCATCTGCAAATAGGGATATCTTGTGTTCGTCTGTGCCAAATGGAACCCGCCCTATGTCCGGGTTGGACCGAATGTGCTCTGCAAAAGGTTCTATGCTGAGCGCAAATAGTAGGAGGGATAAAGGGCACCCCTGTTGGGTGCCTCTCAAAAGGTTAAAAGGTTCAGAGCGACACCATTTACCACAACCCTGGAACACGGTGCACAATATTTCGCCCAAACTATTCCAATGAAAGTCTCAGCGAAGCCAAACCGCCGCAGGGTATGAGTCATAAAGGCCCAGTCAATCTAGTCAAAGGCCTTCTCCGCATCGAGCTAGAAAGGACCACAGGTATGGCCTTCCTCTGTGCTTTCTCAATGATGTGAATTACTCTCCGGAGGTTATCATGGGTCTGCCTCTCCTTTATAAAGCCTGCTTGGTCTGGCTGCACAAGGAACGGCATGACTTTCTCTAGGCAGGCAACCAAGATTTTAGAATAGAGCTTCGCATCCAGATTTAGGACTTCTATTGATCTGTAAGAGGTGCAATTAGAGGGGTCTTTCCCTTTTTTGGGGATGACGGAGATCAGTGCCTCCCCCATCGAAGGGGTCACCTTGTGTGTGGCAGTGATATCATTGAAGAGCGTCACCAAATTTGGGGACTATTTCTGGAGCAAATGTACGATAGAAGCGGGCATTAAGACCATCGGGCCGGGCGCTTTTTGGAGCTTAAGCGAATCGATCACATTTTGGACCTCTTCTGCGGTACTGGGGCTACTCAACTCCTCAATGGTGGAGGTGGGAACCTGGGGCAGGACAAGGGCCTCTGAGTATTGATCTTGGATTTGCATGTGTAAATGATCTGCAGTATACAGGGAGTGATAACATTCCCCAAAAGCTTTGGCTTTCCCCATCTCACTCTGGTGGGAGACCCCCCTCCCATTGACTATGTATTTAATTTAGTCCTTCTCCTGCAGCACTCGTAGCTGATATGCCAATAGCAAGTCCACTTTATTTTCTCCCTCATAGCTGCATGCCTGTAGTCATAGGAGGGTATTTTCTGCCCCATTAGTGTAGAGAGCTTGAAGCTTCCCTTTGACCTGAGTAACCTTACAGAGGGATTGGACCGAAGAATTAGCCTTATGGTCATTCTCGCAGTGTGAACCTCACCCTTGAGAAGAAGGCGTTCTCCCTTGCGTTGCTTCTTAAGAGTGGCCTCTAGCTCAATAAACTTACCCCTAATATCTGATTGAGGGCATCCCAATTATTGGCTAGGGAGGTTTGCTCCCTGTCGTTGAGGTAAAAAAACTCTGTAATTGCTTTTCTTAACTTATCCCTCTACAAAGGAAATTGGGAAAATACCATCTGACAAGTTTGGAGTGTGGGGCAGGCCAGTCGAGAACCAGCTCTAATGGTGCATGATCAGAGAGGCAAATCGTATGCAATTGGGATCCCGCTACCGCATAAAGAAGGGATTGGCTTATGAATGCATGGTCAATTTTGGAGTATGTCCTTTGTGAATGGGGGAAGGATGAGTAATCCCGGGTCACGGGATGAGCCGCCCTCTATGCATCTACTAACCCCAACCCCTTAAGAGCCTCATTAAGTGGTTTGCTGAAAATCCCCCTTGGTGCCCTCTGGGAGTGTGAGGTGTCAAGAGCTAAGCCCCATTTCAGATTGAAGACTCCAAACAATAAAATGTCACCCCTTGCAAACCCTCTAGCGTGGCAAGAAAAGAGAGCAGAAAATCATGTTGCCCTGATTCAGGAGCATATACCATGGCTATAGTGCAGAATCGACCCGCAGCTCTCCCCTAACCATCAAGAACCTCCCCTCTTTGTCAGTTTTAGTGTCAAGGCGAAGAAACAGGACCGAGGCGTGAAATAGGAGCGCCACCTCATTGTGTTTAGTATGTGCAGGGATGTATGACGTTACAACGCATACTTTTACAACGCCTACCTTTACCACGCAATTTTTACAACGCAGGATCTATTACAACGAACTACCATTACAACGCATGTATTTACATCGCAGATGCCTTTACAACGCATGCCATTACAACGTAAGTATTGGTAAGTATATAATATTTAAAAAAATTTAAATTATTAAAATTAATATAATTTAATTTAATTTAATTTTAATTTTACTTTATTTTTACCCTGTACCCCTGTACCCCAAAACCCAAACCTAGCCCTGAACCCTAAAAATACCCCTTTACCCAAAAACCCAAACCTAGCCCTGAACCCTAAAAATACCCCTGTACCCCAAAACCCATACCTAGCCCTGAATCCTAAAAATACCCCTTTACCCAAAAACCCAAACCTAGCCCTGAACCCTAAAAATACCCCTGTACCCCAAAACCCAAACCTAGCCCTGAACCCTAAAAATACCCCTTTACCCCAAAACCCAAACCTAGCCCTGAACCCTAAAAATACCCCTGTACCCAAAAACCCAAACCTAGCCCTGAACCCTAAAACTACCCCTGTACCCAAAAATCCAAACCTAGCCCTGAACCCTAAAAATACCCCTGTACCCAAAAACCCAAACCTAGCCCTGAACCCTAAAAATACCCCTCTACCCAAAAACCCAAACCTAGCCATGAACGCTAAAAATACCCCTGTACCCAAAAACCCAAACCTAGCCCTGAACCCTAAAAATACCCCTGTACCCCAAAACCCAAACCTAGCCCTGAACCCTAAAAATACCCCTGTACCCCAAAACCCAAACCTAGCCCTGAACCCTAAAAATACCCCTGTACCCAAAAACCCAAACCTAGCCCTGAACCCTGAAAATACCCCTGTACCCAAAAACCCAAACCTAGCCCTGAACCCTGAAAATACCCCTGTACCCAAAAACCCAAACCTAGCCCTGAACCCTAAAAAAACCCCTGTACCCAAAAACCCAAACCTAGCCCTGAACCCTAAAAATACCCCTGTACCCAAAAACCCAAACCTAGCCCTGAACCCTAAAAATACCCCTTTACCCAAAAACCCAAACCTATAACATTTTTAATAAAATTATATACTTACCAATACTTACGTTGTAATAGCATCTGCGATGTAAAAACATGCGTTGTAATGGTAGTTCGTTGTAATGGATCCTGCATTGTAAAAGTTGCGTTGTAAAAGTAGTTTGTTGTAAAAGTTGCGTTGTAACGGTTGTATACCATGTGCAGAGGAGCAAAAATCTGTGGATAGGCCCTATGCTTCAATTGCTTTTCCTCAGTGCGTGGAAGAAGTGTCTCCTGCATTTCAGCTTTTTTAACCTGATAGTCATTTAGGAATTTCCAGACCCGGTTCCTTTTGTTAGGGGAATTAAGGCCTTTTACGTTCCATGTTTGGCAGTTAACCCCCATCAGCTAGTGTTCAAACCTTCCGCTTGTTGCACCTACTGTTCTCTGGGGAGCACGTCCCTCCCTCCCCTTCCTCCCCCCTCCCATCGTACCACAGCAATCTAAAATAAGAGTATAAAGTACCTTGACACCCAAACACTACATACAATAACAAATATAATCCATAACTGTAAGCTCAGAGGTTCTCTATCACAAAGGAGAACCTCAATTCGAGCATTATCTGGGGCGGTCGAAATTCCACCTCCAAGGCTCATAGAATTGTTACATAGGTAAAAGTATGATATTAGCTGGCGAAAACCATAAGTGCTGATGTCGGCCAGAGCACAATCGGCCCTTGACCCCCCCTCTCCCAACCTCATCTTTAATAGTTAGAGTGGGCGATGTTTGAAGGGCATGAGTCTAAGGCCCCCACAAACTGCGGACCCGATCGGGCCCCTGCAGGCAGCACAGCATGTTTACAGCAGAGAGCAGGTACTTCATGAACCCATAGTGTTCTTGCCATCTCTCTGCTGTTGTAGCCAAGGACCCCCCTCTCGCCTCCTTAAGCCCGTTTGTTCCTCCACCGCTCTAGAGTCTGGCGTACAGTTTGTAGCTGGCAACTCAATACCCAGAATATACATTGCCTCTTCTAGATCAGTGCAGTGGTAGTTCTTTTTATCAAGTGAGAAGGCTAATCCAAAGGGGTAAGTTCATCTATATTTCACCTTACAGTCTCCTAGAGCAGTTGTGACTGGGCGGAATATCTGTCATCTGGCAAGCGTATCTTTAAATACATACTGGTAAAGGGAGCACGTTATGCCCTGCAAGGATACCTTGTTGGTTGCTCGTGCTTTCTGAAGAACCAGCACCTTGGTTTTGAAGGAGCTGAATTTTGCCAGTACCTCCCTGGGTTTCCTGGTATCACCTGTAGTGCAGGGCCCCACCTTGTGGAACCGCTCACGACGCACCTCTGGCTCAGAGTCTCCCAGCCCCAATAAAAAGAGTCCCACCATGAAGGTTTCTGTGAGGGAGACCCCGGCATACCTCCAACAATATGTGCAGAGACCATCGCAAGCCGACCTGGACTCCTTATTGGTACGAAGAAGCATCCGCTCCACTCCTGTTAACTGCTGATTCTTCCCTTCCACGGAAGAGCTCACTCACGTTGGAGGCGGGAACGAAACCTCAGCCAGCCTATCTGAGAGGAGAAAGAAAGGTGATGACTGGCTGGAAAAGGGGGAAGGCGCTTCAGAAGGCACGCCGTCGGACAGCCGTAGGAAGCCGGGCCGAAGACTTGTCCAGCAACCAAGCCGACGCCCAAGCAGCGGACCTGGAAGACTTCGCAGCCCACGACGCCAGAGCCTGGAATCCCGGAGAAGACGACGCGGAAACGTGGACCGAAGAGTGGTGGATTCCGGAAGTCGCACCCGCTGCCACAACTCAGGAGAGTTGTGGCTCCGAGCGGTACGTGTTGGGTAAAAGGGCTTAGGGAGGGGGAGGGAGTGTGTTAAGGGCGGCGATTGGCATTGGATAGACATAGTGGTGTATGTGTGCAACCAAGGGGCAATGGGTGATCTTAATGCCAGAATCACGCTCTGTCTGACTCTTCCCGTGCACTGTACTGCCTGCTCTACCTAGAAGCCTTACCTGGAGTACCCGCACACCCGCCCCTATTCGATCAGTCACGTCTATATCCCACTCACGTGGTTCATTTTGCTGATGGTATCCTGATAAGAATAAAACAGGGGAATCTTACCCGTATTCTCTCTTGTTTTTGTTTTAAGACACTCGCGGAGATACAACGGTAGAAGCCCGTAATAGGCTTCTGGACCACATAGAAGACCAAATTACCAGGGAGCCCTCGGACCTTGAAGAAGTTACCTCAACTCCTCTTGTTTGCTACATTTTGGGACTTCCAAGACTGTTACTTTTGTCCACTTTTGTTACAATCCCAAATAAAACCCTTTCAATATTGACCCCATACGGCCTCCGCGCTTCTGCTTCCGACCATCCCTCCGACAGTTTCCAAATCGGGATCTTCGCAACCTTCTTCCAGGCTCTTCACCCAAATGTTGTCCCGCTGTGAGCAATTTTCAAGGTATTCATATGGAAGCACAGTGGCTTTCAGCTGGGATTGCAATTCATGAGAGTGGGCCTCCAAGGGACATGCGCGGTCCTCTAGCTCCTGATACTTCGCTTCCAAGTCAAGTGCACGGACCCCTATCGAGTCGACATCCGATTGTAGAGACACCAACCATTTCTGCCTTGAACACTTTGAAAGAGGCCCTCATGTCAGCCTTGATGTTGTCTCTAAGTTCCTGCTTAAATTCTTCTTAGCCAAGTGTACATTTTATCTAGATTCACAACTTCTGCTGATAGAAATAATAATTAAACTTCTCTGAGATTTGAAAAGTATAAACCAGCTTATGATTGACAATCTTTTCAGCTCTCTATTTTCATTCAGAGATCAATAAGTACATGCAATCAAAAGATTTTTTTAAATTTGTATAAAATATTTTTAGAATAAAGACACATTTTTCCTGATCACCTACACATACTTCGGAATTGCATTGTTCTTTCAGGTTAATCTCACTTTCTTATCAAACAAATTATTAGTATAGTATTATAGTAGATTAGTGTAAAAACTGCTATTGTGCACCAAATTATTTTCATTAGACTCTTATTTGTGCAGCTCAAATATCCACTGTTTATTCTCAAACTTCACTTTAAAAATTAGTAATTGTAAATATTTAAATTCAATCGTAAATGTAATTTAGTCACAAAAACTGCTTCAATATTTTCCCCTGGATCATCAAGCTAAGGAGTTTGAACTAGGACAATGTCATTGATAAGCAAACCCATGTTTCATGCTTTCTGCGCCACCATTCTTTCATTAATAAAACATACTTGTTTGTAAAGAGAGAGGCATAGTATTGGGGATGCATTTGACCCCATCAATGTGCCATAAATGTGGCCTGCTTACGTTATTCATGGTAAATGTAGTTTACAATTCCATATGCTACTTTCAAGACAGAAGCGACTGCGTCCTTTTGTAGGCCTTCATGCATCTTATTTCATTTTATTCTGTGCAAGCTATTCACATAAAGTGTGAAAGGATAGAGTAATGCGATGATCATTGAAACAATATTAGTACCTGTATTTACATATAAATGTTAAAGGTTGGTACAGGCTTTTCTCTCCTATGAGAAATGAGTTGCCATACTCTTGCCACATTCATCCTGAGCAGGAAACGTACTAGACTTACAGCCAGATGTACGACCAATTTTAGCATGCCCAAATGTGTTAGTGACCCGTTTCCGCATGCTAAAATTGGTATGGCCATGTACCAAGACAATTTTGCGAGTCGCAAATGAATTGCGACTTGCAAAGAAGTGTTTAGAGACTCGGTTTTTAGTAGGAGCGTTCCCTTCTAAATAGCGACTCTCTAACCCATGTATGAATGTTTGCAACCAGAATTGCGGTCGCAAAACACTTGCACATTACCACGCTCTTCAAGAGGATGGTTATGCAGTCGCAATTTGGGAGGGGTCCCCAGGGGACCCCCTCCACTTTGTAACTGTCTCTAAAAATATTTTTAAGGGGAGGCAGTAGTCCCAAGGACCACTAACTTTCCTTAAAAAATGAAACAAAAACGTTTCATTTTTTTTTTGATGCAGCCCATTTACCTTTAACAGCATGCGTGCGCCCGTTTTTCCCGCGGCATTTTTCAGATTACCGTGTTCTCGTCATCAGCACACGGTAGGTAACGCTGATGATTAGCTGAGCTCTTCATCAGCATGGAAGGAGTTAAGGAAAACGGGCTGCATTTTAAAAACCTGGGGCCTCATTTATGAGAAATGACGCATCGCTGCGTGAAAGCAGCGATGCGTCACTTCTCAGTGCGCACTCCTTACGACATTCCTGATGCGTCATATTTAATGTATGACGCATCATGTTGCAAGGAGTTACAGATACGTCAGTATTTCTGATGTATCTGTAAGCACAAAAGTGACGCATTGCTGGAGTGTGTCTCAAAAGTGACGCAACTCCAGAAATGCGCCCTTTCCCATGGGGAAAGCCCCATGTGAAAGGGCCTGCATCAGTCTTACGCCTGCTGTGAGGCAGGCGCAAGATTTTACCGCAACGGCGTCCTAAAAGTGACGCAGTGAAATCTCATAGATTTCACTGCGTCACTTTTACGACCCTTCCTTGCGTCAATACGCCCCCCTTGCATACATTATACCTGGCGCAGGTATAATGTGGCGCAGGGGTTTACAAAGTGACGCATCTACGTAGATGCGTCACTTTGTAAATATGGCGCAACAAGGCATATTTTTTACGGCACTGGTGCGTCACAAAAAGTGACGCACCGGCGGCGTAAAAGTGACGCATAGCCTCATAAATGAGGCCCCTGCTTTATTTAAAATCAGTCCCAGACATGGTGGTCTGCTGAGCCCAGCAGGTCACCATACCTGGCAGGGCCTGTCATTCCCAATTGGGTCGCAAATTGTGAGAGGATCATTAATATTAATGGACCTCGCAATTTGTGACCCCATTGGGAATCACAAACAGTGTTAAACACAGTGTTGTACATGGCAATTTGCGCCTGCACATTGAGACTCGCAAAAGAGGTGCAATTTGCGAAGCTCAATTTTGTTGGTCGTACATTTGGCTTTTAGTGGTATGAATTCTGTCACATGAGGGGTGGAATATCTGGATGTATCCCTGCATTTGACTGCATGACACATCCCATGCATGACTTGGCACTGTTTTAGTACTCAATTCATACATGACAAGCAAGGCAGTATTAGCCCATGGGCTGACTTAGAGCCTTGCAAGCCCAGACCGGGTATCAATCCCTTTTGCCTACATCCATTGAACTCAATACCATCTCGAGATTTCGAGCTGTTAGGGCTCACATACTGCCTTTCTCCACTGTTAAAAACTGGCAGTGTTTTCCACTTCCTGATCCTACTTAACATATGCCTTGAAGTTTGCCAGTTGAGGTTTCATCCACGTGCTTGTCTAGATCTCCATCTTTGTGTCAATTGGAGGCTTGTAGGAGGTGGAAGTCTGATTGTATGTCAAAATATTGACTACAGAAAGATTGCGCTAGCAAACTATTTTGGCCAAGTATCAAGAACCAAAATATTGTGAAAGAAAATAGATGTAAAGATTAGAATAGTAAATGTGTACTAACCTATATGAATTTATCTTCACAATTTTGATACTTTGTCCACGATAATCTGGTAGCACAAATTTAAGGAGTAGCTATTTAGGCGGAATACCGGAAGTGAATATTGAGCCCTAATCACTACTGTTATATCTCTTCTCTACTGAATTATTTAGATTTTATAAAGAATGGGAAGTTCATTGATTCTACAATGGTAAGGTGCACTACACTTGGATTCTAGCTGTAACGATAGCCACTCATTTTATAGTAAAAGATCTCTCCCTTAATAATTCTTCTCTCAAAAAAAGCTTGCTCCCCTAACACATTTTAAACATAATCTGACTTCCGGCTTCTGATTTGATTAAAGCATTTCTTCATTACAGCATTTATTCCGCTCTGCTTAGTATCTTCATAATTTCCAAATTGCTCAGGGACTAAATAATATTTCTTTTTTGTTCATTCATCATCCTTTTGGCATCCCCATTCTCTTTTTAAATTTCTTCCATGATCCCAAACTGTACTTACTAGTACCTGCCCAATCCATTTCCTTGTGTATTTGGTTAATTGTCTTCCATTTCAGAAGATAACAAACCACTTCGCTTTTAGAGTAGCAATCACGATAATGATGATAATTACAGTCATTATTATCGTTGTGTGGGTTATTTATAGACTGGGAAGATTATAATGAAGGTAGAACCTGACTTGCAACCACTTTAAGTCGATGAGACAAAACTCAGATGAATTAAAGAAGTGCTATTAAGGAACCCACTATTATGTGGTCCCAAGTGATGAATCACATATTCACATACCTTCTGCTTTTAGGAACCGATTGGCACCCGTTATTGTATCTCCAGGGACAACAGAAATATGTTTCGATCCTGAATACGACTTTTATTTATTTCATAAACCTAGAAAAACAAAATGTGCAGACCTCAGCGTTTGCACTTGTTTACCCAAGATTTCTCCAACTTTAAATAATGCGTGCATATGATAAATTCGCTTGATAAGGATGTAGATATAAACATAATAGTTTTGAGGACTGGAAACACATATGATGCGATCTCGAAGTAGGAAAAAGCAAAGGTCAAAAGTGTAAGGAATGAGAGGACAAAGGGCAGGTGAAGTCACGAGACGAAAACAGTTAGATATAAAAATCTCACTGTTTAAGAGAAAACAGTATACCTCCAAACCCACATCTATAATTAAATTTTAGAAAAAGTATATGCACACCACAGACATACGTCTAAGTATGAATATCTGCTCTCCAAAAACAGTGCACAGTTGAACACTCAGGCACATAGTCCAATCAATAAAACGGTATACACCAAAACAATGCTGGCAAGTTCAATACCGTGGAACGTTACACTCTTCAATCGTGCAAATCGTGCACAACAGCAACTTCTATAGACTTAACGTTGGACAGTAAAAGTTAAGATAACATTCAGAGAGTAAAACGTACATGCACTTCGTCACACTAAAGTCCAACACATGAAAATAACAAGACTTAAGCTTGCCAGAGAGGATGATGGGCTAAAGTACACATTGGCACAGAAAAAAGCAACGAGAAAACAGTAATGAATTTCAAAAGATAAGCAGACCGTCAGTGGCAATCATTAGGGGTGTTTGTCTTGGGCCAAGAAATCCTCCATCCTAAGTGGTGATGGAGTGAGGTTTCACTCTAGGTCGGGGTCCTGAAGGACCACCCACTTTGTGGCAGACCGACTATAGGCAAAAGTACAGGATTAGATTTGATTTAAGGTTTGTTCGTAGAAAGTTTCAGTAAGGAGGGGAGGCTAGATACTTTGGTCTAAGTAGCTTTAATCTTAAACTGTCAAACGCTTGAATGAGACGAACGGAAAGCGTAAACCTGTAAGAATAGTCTTTTTTGGGAAAGACTGAACACTTTGTCCTAGTTCTGCAAAATGGAAATTGGAAAAATCTCATTTTTTGGGAATAGTTCTGTAACTCCAAGTCACACACACTTTAATGTTGTGAAAGGGCACTACACGAATTCCCATTTGCGACAGGCTCGCATTTTGTGAAGATAGACATAGCTTTTATTGACTCAAGCTCTTGTGCTCTTTCCAGACATAATCAAAAAGTCCCAGTTGGCATGTAGGTGCCCTGAACAAGACATGGATCTATTAATCTTTGCGCACCAGCAAAAGGCTATCTTCCTTAGCATCTGGAGCATGTTTTAATGCCTATAGATTCAGGATAAAGATGTAGTCAGTCTATCCACAAGTCATTTTTCAGGGAGAGAGACAATTTTCCAACACACTAAGGGCCATATTCACAAGAACTTGCAATAACTATCACCATAGTAATTTATCGGCAGAAAAGTTAACGCTGTCTAACTCTGATTAATATCGCCATGTTAGCGGGGTATTTTCAAGCCCACAGTACATGGCGATAGTAACAGTGAAGGGGTGTCAAACCCCACATACTAAGAGCGATGGAGCATTGAAATCCTGCGTAAGCCAGCGTTACGTTTGTGAATGGCCGATAATCAGCTGAAAAGTCCCATCATCACAACTTTTAGCTCCCAGCCCAACACTGCCCCTGCTGGAAGCCAGGTGTCACTGTGAGACTGGCAGCATGGTGACCACGGCAATCAGCTTCCTCAAAGTCTGACCATTTGTTTTATTCGAAAATACTGTCATTTTAGTGGTGCTAACTTAGGCAGACACCTTCCCTCTGGAATACCTGCATCTTAAAAGTCTCCTTGCAGTGTTCCCTTCTATGTTGCAGGTAGTCGTCCAGCTTAACATTAGCAAAAGGCAGGTGTGAAATCCCTGGTGCTACCGCGGGTTATCCCCTGTTTTTGCATGGCTTCGCAGATCTGGCAGTACTTTGTGAATGCGGTGTTATGGTTTTCTCGTGTGTTTTTGCACAGGAACGCCTATTCTGCATCTCATTAGTGTTAGTTGGTGGTGTCCACCGAGGAGATAAATTTGAAGGCAGTTATCATGGGAATACTGGTGTTGTCTGCAGTTTGCACCAGCTTGTGAATGGGGTGTTTATTCTATCACCACTTTTAATGCGTTAAAGTAGGGATAATTTGGAGTTAAATCCGTGTAAATTTGCCCCTAAATATAGTACCACCAACAAATTCACCACCTTCTCCTCCTCCTCCTCCTTCTTGATCTTCGTCTTCTTCTACTTCTCACCTCTCACCTTGAGAGACTCCTGATCACAATTTTAAAAAAAATGATCTCAGCAAGGATTAGCAACCAGCTCTGGGGTTGTTTGTAACACTTTTTACACACCATGAACCCAGACTAACGCTCATTAGAAACTTGGGTTGAGCATGACATTTCTAACTGAAGCAATGAGACTGGATTTTAGAAAATGTATAAACAGCACATGGAGCTGGTTTTTTGTGTGCCTTTTGCACATGAGGCAAATTTATGCAGCTTACACGCCGTGGAAATGTGTATAAAAATACCAATTCACATGAGAATTATACCTTACTGAAAAAATGTGCAACATTTCCCTTAGTGAACCAAACAATTGTTTCTTGCAGTTTTTATATAGGGTGAACGTGACCCAAACATACTGTAATGCTTTACATGAGCACCAGTTACATTACAGGACACAAGATTTTTTTTTTTCGTTGACATTGGGAGATTAAGTGATTTACCCAGAATCACAAGGTTTTGAACTCCTGCCGAGACTCGATCCTGGTTCCCCGAGTTCCAAAGTCTGCAGCTCTGGCCGTTCCACCAAATTGTCTCAAGCTATCAAAATGTACCTACACTATACTACAATGTCATTTAGATGCTTCTTCAGGGAGGGGTCGTGCTATAGTAACAATCTCAACCTCTATGCAGTCCCATATAAACTGCAAGCATAAACAATCCAATTTCCTCCTCCTAAAAGTAAAAGTAAATCCCCACTCAGTGCACATTTGCCCCCCACCTCATCATGGAAAATGCTGCCCTGAGCTTGGGACACTACATCCAAACAAATAAGTTCAGAGTACGTTATTCACTCTGTGAGGATGATTAACTGAATACTTCATTCTACTGAAGGAGTAACTGAAGTCAGAAAATAGAGATGTCTTCTGCCCCAGCTGACATCTCTTACATTGGCAGACACCACCCATTATGCCATTAGCCACAGTGACAAGGCAAACATGATTGCAGGATTAATATTGTAGCCTGGCTGTGACAGTTTTGACCTGTCAAAATAACCCCTTTTGACAGTCCTAAGCTTTACTTTTAAATAATAATATATCACCCTTAAGCAGGTCTTACTGCCCATAAGGCAGGATACTTGGATTTTAAAAATAGAGCATGCAAAAGTTTAATGTTAACCATGTCCTTACAGTGTTAAAGCCCTAAAAGCAATTTTCAGTGTAGCAAGGCTGGGTGTTCCATAGAAAATCAGGCAATTATAGTATTACATTTAATAATGCTAATCGAAATACAATTTAACGGTAAACACAAATTTACTACTACTAAGTTTTGGTTGACAATGTTTACATCTTGTGTGAATTCGACAGCAATGATACGAGTTCATAAGAAGTTCTAAAAATAAAATGGCAATTCCTATTTTTACTGATATTTGTACCGATATTTTTACCATCGTGCGTACAGTAGTCACAGCGTACATCAATATTGTCTTTACTGATATTGACATAGTTTTGCATGCATAGATCATGGCATACATCGTCATTGCTAATGACGTTATCGGCACTGTTGTGCACACATAGATTACGGCATACATTGACATTGCATTTATGGGTTTTAACATTGTTATGCTGGCATAGGTTATGGCATACATTGACATTGCACTTATTGATATTGCCGTTGTCGGGCCTGCACATATCATGGTATTCATTAACGCACATTCCAACAAGTGAAAGGTACTTAACTTCTTACTTACTTCGTGCTCCAACTGTCTCCAGTCTTTCATGAATCTGTTCTTGAACAGTGGCCAAATGCTTGATTTGTGAATAGCCTCATCTCACCTTACAAACAGATAAAGAGCCAAATGCTATTGTCAATTGGTTTGCTTCCAGGTGGACACCACGTTCTCTGTCTCCAGAATATTCTACACATTTAATCTCTAGAAAATAAATTTCAGCATGCAAGCAGTCTCCCTTGGACTGAACCAGAACAAATGTGTCTTGTGGGGCGGCAAGGGGGTATACACCTTAACCTATGAGCAATGTTCTGGGTCCAGATATTCTGTATAAAGCTGGAGAAGTTGTCTACCCTATTTTATCAAGGCGATGCCAATTCTCACAACAAACAGCAGATATTCTTCTTATCCTTATTTCCTATGGGATTTATTTTTGGGAGAATCCCAACAGTAGTTTTAAAGGGATAATTAACTGTGATTAGTAACAACCTTTAATGTCATCAAACAAAACTTCTTCGCTTATTTTAGTGCCACCCAACTCTTGTCTCTTGAATAATGTTGTATACTACCAGACATCCTAGAGTGATTAAAGCTAACACCAACAGGAAATACAGTTATGAGTTTTTCCCAAACCTTTTTCCAGCTTCTTCTGACTTCCTCCCAATTCCTTGCCACAGCGAACTCTAAAGTAAATCACCCTATTTTCCAAAGAGCATCCCCACCTCATGCTGGAAAAGGTTCTGTTAAGGCTGTAAGACCATTTAACACAAAAGTAACAAGTATCTTTGAAACGGAGAATGATACTGGCTACGCTCTTGCCAAATTTTAATTAATTTCAATTAATTATTGATGAGCAAGCTAGCGGGACCTTCTGCCTGGGGGTTCACAGAATGAGAACATAAAGCAGAGGCCAAACAATGACCTGCGTATCCCCCTGCACAGTTGCAGTGCACTGATGTTGCTGAGGATTGTGAACATACTTCTTTATTTATCTGTCATTAAAGCTCATGTTCTCAAGTCATTCAACTGTTTATTGTGTGGTAACACGTTATGCATTTATTCAGCCAGATATCTCTTTGATTATGAAGGCACACATATTTCATTTCTCATCTTCCACCTCCGAGGATCCCTGGGAGAGTGAGAAGAGTGACTTGGGAATAGGATGTCTTGCTGATGCATAGCTTGGGACTTGTCAATCCACCGTGGGTGGTGATTCTTCAATCCCTTGGTCAGCTACTGTTCTGCTGCAGTCCCTGAGCCCACTACAGCCACCAAAGGAGAAAGTTTCACAACGTATACTGACATCGGAATAAAAGCTGAGTGTGTGTCATTCCCCGTCCTGAAGTGCATTACATTCCTGCCTCAGGTTTGGCAATTTGCCAGAGTGATTAAAAAATATTGAAGTGGAAAAATGTAGTACGCAACTGCTAATAGGGAGACCGACCACAGGATAGATATATTTTCAAACTTCAATGTTGTGATTGATTTTGTCTAACTTATTTATGTACCATCTGTATCAACAGTTAACAAAAAAACATGATTTAGAAAACAGGGATGTATTTTCAAATAGCACTGCTTAAATGTAATTGAAAACCACTCTAAATTTCAGATTTAAATAATATGAAGATGGCTTAAAATGGGTTACATTTTGTATTTTAGTCACAAAATAAGTTACTTTTTTCTATTAATCTCAGGGCTAAAGCATGTGCAGTCACGTATGTTTTTTTAAAGTCCGTAATACATTTTCTCCATCTATAAGTAGATCCATTATCTCCCTCAGGCACACAACTTATATTTCATGTTTGCACGCCATGTGACACTTATTCGCTCAACTGACTTACAAGGTGTCATTTGAATTGTAAAAATTGTTTTTACGTTTAAAGGAAATAAACATACAACTTGTGCCTAAGTAGTAGGTCAAACTACCCAAAATTCCAAATGCCAGGTTTCCAGAGTACAAAATCAAAATAAATCAAGGGAGCAGCAAAAATTTGAATCTTTCAGACTAACATTTATGACTGAATAGTATAACCACCAGTCCTTCTGATTTTAACTTCCAATGTTCAAAACCTAATCTTCACCAATTTTCCAATCCTCCAACTGCCACCAGACCTTAAAGTTTCATCAACTGCTAGCACCAGAGACGATGCTCCTCTAACATGGAGGACCAAACAGGACGGCATAGGGGAATCATCAAGTTATTTGAACCTCCATATGTCCACCACCACCATTTGCACGATAAGCCTTTAATGATGCATCTAGAAATATTGGTGTAATTTCAGGAATTTCACCTAAATGCATATTGCGAAAAGCCAGAAATTCTTCAAGATCAAGCCCATGTAATGAAAACTTCATTCTGGCAAAGAGGACTGCTAGGATTTTTTTTTACGTTACAGAGAGGAACTAGGAGGGGCAGAATTGGGAATTCATCCTAAACATTGAGCAACATAACGAAATGAGAAGATGTGATGGCATCTGAAGTCAGCAGGGCTGTCACACATGCTGTTTCTTGAGGGTGGTTGGACGGGGGAGGAGGATTAGAGGGTTGTAAATGAAAATAAATAATAAAAAAAAACACTTACCTGCAGGCTGGCCGCCGCCTCTCAGTCCACTCACGGCCACCTCTTACACCTCGGAAGCAAGAACCAAGAAGCACCCAGCCTCCTGACTCCCCTAGCAAATCATGATTGGTCTGAGCACCGTGGTTCGGCGCTCAGATGGGGAATGGGGGCCTGGGCATGTTCTGGACACAGGTGATAATGCAGCCTGGGTGCAGAACATGGAAGCTACGCATGACTGTTTGGCCATCTCAAGAAGGGCGGCCAGACAGTTATGTGCACTTTAGAATGGAGTAACCACTCCTCCCCCTGGCCCCTGCTCTAGCATTCCATCCCCGCCCACACCAGGAAATGGAAAACTAAAATGATAATAAAGGTGGCTATTATCATTTTAGTTTCCTTTTAACTACTGCTTGCAGAGCAGTGAGGCGACGCTCCTCCTCCTTAGCGGAGGAGCCACCACTGCTGTCATATACAAAACTTTGAAGATAGGTATACAAAGCAAAATGTAATAAAGCTGCCATCTGGCGGGTGGACACAAACCTTGGGAGGGAGAGTGTGAATATCACATGAAACACTGAACTTTGCACAGCTTCATTGACAGAATTAATTGTACACATAACCAAGTTTGGTGGAGCAGGCGCACTGTGACATGTGTGCTATGTCTGGGTTTAAGAACAGTATCTTGCAAAGCAGTGGGGCGACGCTACTCCTCCTTAGCGGAGGAGCCGCCACTGCTGTCATATACAACAATTTGAAGAAAGGTACACAAAGCAAAATGTAATAAAGCTGCCATCTGGCGGATGGACACAAACCATGGGAGCGTGAGTGTGAATATCACAAGAAACACTGAACTTTGCACAGCTTCATTGACAGTATTAATTGTACACTTAACCAAGTTTGGTGGAGCAAGTGCACTGCGACATATGTGCTATGTCTGGGTTTAAGAACAGTATCCTACAGATCTGAAAAAGAAGACATATTAGCTCGAAAACTTGTTCATCATTACTTCTGACACCCATTAAAAGTAAGGACGCGCTGATAGTCGCCCAGCCACTTAGTAAATATAGTAGAAAAAAATGATCAGGAGCCCAAAGCAGTCATTCCTTTTATCTGCCTGCAATTTACGCATAGGTCTAGCATTTCTAGCTTCATACCCCATTTTTAACATGTTTACTGTTAAACCCTCCAAGTAAAACCAGATCAACGTCCACTCACCAATTGTAGCGCCGGAATGTTATAATAACATTAAAATTCAACCCTTTGAAAAATGTCCATCTTTGGTGGTCCAGTCAGTTAAACCACCTCCGTAGTATTTGAGGACAAAATATATGATAGCAAACTTTAAAATAATAATTTGTGCAATAAATCAATCAGGTGTACAGAAAAAAATTGAAAGCTGATGACGAGTTATTCAAATGAAAGAATTGCATTTGTAACACAGAAATAAGCAGCGCCACGGGGGTCTCAAATTGTTCTGGCAGTAGTACTTGATAGTACGGCCACGTTAAGCTCCAACTGTCACTTTACATATACTGCCCATTTTTCAGTTGCCTGTAGCTTGGCAAAAAAAGTGCACAATTTTACAGAACCGCAGGATTGCATGGCCGTTTGTCAGACTGGATAACGTTTCAAAGTTTCAGATATGCGTTCACGTTTCGTTTTACATGTAGAAAGAAACTGAGCAGGTTTAAAAAGTGAACTTTGCTGTAGTTTTACTTGTTTGGCTTGCAGCAATGCTATTCCTAACTGGCACATGCGGGCATTTAAACTTCGCCCAAAACATCCTGTTGATTTAGGCAGCGAGTTCCTATGTCCAGCATTTCTAAGTCCCGTAAATCCTGGTTTTAGGAGATTTTTGTTTTGGGCTTAGATTTTCAATGTGGGGATGAGTTTGAATTATTTCTGGTATTGTTCACCCATATGTACATTTACTCACATCTTCAAGATGGCGCTCCAGTGGTTTAGAAGTTTATTTCAGATATGAATTCGGCAGTAACATATAAATGTTATAAATAAATGTTTTCATTCATTTATTCATTAAAGATAACTTTCTTTCGGCCAACATGGCCATAAAAGTGAAAATTAAATACACAAATGAAGGGGCACCTTCATACACACAAACACTCCTAAGAGGGGTTTTCTTTTTCTATGTGTGCTGCAATTCCTCTTTCTATGTGTGCTGCAATTCCTCTTTCTATGTGTGCTGCAATTCCTCTTTCTAGGTGTGCTGCAGAATGCAGCACACATAGAAAGAGGAACAAACAAAGAGAAATGAAGATACTTCTCCAAGTTACGCCTCACCTCAGGAGGCATATGGGTATGGGCTTCACCAGGTTTACATGATTTTGGAAATCTAGGGCAGCGTCAATATCCATGGTTATTGCATGGGGAAAGCCACTGCAACACCCATGGAATTCCTCCCGCAGAGTAAAGCGACCCAGCGATTAGCCCTGGGTTGCCTTACTCATGATTTATGTGGCCACTCAAAACCACGCAGGGTGCCTTTGTGTGGCTAACACAGAAGAAAGAAGACCAGGTCTAGGTGTGGAGTGCTGTCCTAAATGGTGTGTAGGAATCACACGGAAAACCATGTGGCTAGAGATGTTAAGTTTCAATGGGCTAGAAACGTCCCATCAGACCACCCAATAGGCGGTATATCATCATTTGGGGGTTGGCAGTAATTCCTGCATCGCCAAAGAACAGTGCGGGCAAGGAAATCAACCATGTTCTGCCAAGGTTGTGCCCAAAATGAAAAGTGTGTTATAGATAAGCAGTGCTGTGAAAAAGGTGATGCTTAAAAATGACTACCTAGACTGCGTGGATAACCTGATAGCAGAAAGTATAGGTGTCATGATTAAAAAACACGCCTAGTAGCGAGATAGTGGAGCTACATAGTGGCGTTGTGTGGAATGGTCAACTAGTTTCAGCTGTTAAGAGAAGTGCTCCAGCTTTCATCAGGACCTTAAATTAAGTGCGCTACTGCCAGATTGACTACAGGGTGTACAAGTATTAGGAAGCACAGGTTGCATCAAAATACTATATAAATGAGGACGTATCACCCAGACTTGGAGACTCTGTGTTCTCTGCAGACAGGAAAGGAATGTTCTACCCAGCCTTGTGTGGGTAAAAGCCTCACCTTACCCGGCAACCGCTCGGGAAATGGAGGCCCCGCTCTATCCGTCGGTACCTCGGCTCGAAAACGAGCGGAAATGAAGGTGCCTTTGTGTGGCTTCATACTTCGGAATGAGAGCCCTGTGCCAAGGATTTACCACGTTACATGGTGCAAATTGATGCAGGATCTCATATATGAGCCCCTCGAAGCGCAGGGACTCCCCTTAATAGGTCTGGCTCTCTGTCCCACTGCGCCTGCTGCACAATTGATATCTATATCCATGATAGTCGGTTTAGAACACCCACTTTTGCCCACAACATGCAGTACTTACAAGGCCCACTTCTGTGACCAAAGGTTAGCTAAACTTACAAATGTGGCATGTTTTTTATGCTCAGAAACGTTTTGTATGCAGTGTATGAAAAAAAACGTTAACACAATTAGGTGCTTTGATTTTCACATCTAATCTCCAATGTAAAAAAAAAAAATCAATGGAAGATTATGGAAAATGGTTTAAATGTTTGAGATTTTCTCAATAATTTTTTAAACATCATGGATAAAAACAGGAATTGAGACAAATATTTCTCTATCTCATCAGGAAAACTCTCAAGATAAGGAAATGACAGTGAATGTGAAAATGGGGCTTACCGTAGAGAAAGAACAGGCCAAAAAATGAGAGGTTGATTTATGGATATTGACACAATGCTGTCCAAAGAATTTTTGTATATGCATGTTCATGATTTCCCTAATAATTAAAGAATGTTGTGGAGTCAAATCCCTGCCATATTCCGTGCTATTTTTTAGCCAATGGAAGGTGCTGACTAATTTCTCGTGCTCAACCTGCATTAATATGTAACACCTTTAGAATTTGCAAACATGATTCTGATGTATCCTGAACGTGACATCAAAAGGGAGAATCTCTCAAAGGCCAAGGGTTTCATTTTCACATCTACAAATGATATTGGGTACAGCAATTTAAGATGGTTCAGAGGAGCATAAAGAAGATGGGGGCCATACTTATGAAGTTTTTGTGTTGTTTTGGTATCACACAAGGCGAACCAAGGAGAACGTAAAGGCTTCAGTAATATTTACATAGCTATGCACCGCCAAATTTTCTTGGCCTAGAATGACTTTGTAAAGAAATGTAACGAGAGGCAGCTGCTTGGCCTGCGTTACCTTACATTTCTACTTGCGAGGTGTTCCATGGCTGGAGCATGGGCTTTTTCATGCATCCACCCATGAATTTTGGCAAATTCCCAGATTTACAATGACTTGAAAACCTGGGAATGCGTCAAAATGCTACACCTTCCCAAGTGAGATGTGACAAGGAGAAACATATTTATTTCTCCTTATTATTGCCTCTATTCCACATGTGTTGCATTTTGCAGCACCCATAGACGGAGGAACATGCCTCTAAGGATTGGTTTTGTGCATAAAGATGACCCTTCAAGCACAAAAACAATCCTGAATGTATCACAGGCACCCTTGCACTCTAGTTCAAGCCAGGGTGCATGCATTGGCACTAAACAGGACAGAGTGCACCAGAACAAGGAGAGAACATAAATGACCCCTACACTATCCAACGCTTTCCCTACTGTTGCACTCGCTGGAGTTTGAATAGTAATTTTTACCCCTACGCTATCCAACTCTTTCACTACTGTTGCACTCTCTGGAGTGGGAATAGTAATTTTTACCCCTACGCTATCCAACGCTTTCCCTACTAATGCACTCTCTGGAGTTGAAATAGTAATTTTTACCCCTACACTATCCAACGCTTTCCCTACTGTTGCACTCGCTGGAGTTTGAATAGTAATTTTTACCCCTACGCTATCCAACTCTTTCACTACTGTTGCACTCTCTGGAGTGGGAATAGTAACTTTAACCCCTACGCTATCCAACGCTTTCCCTACTGTTGCACTCTCTGGAGTGGGAATAGTAATTTTTACCCCTACGCTATCCAACTATTTCCCTACTGTTGCACTCTCTGGAGTTGGAATAGTAATTTTAACCCCTACGCTATCCAACGCTTTTCCTACTGTTGCACTCTTTGGAGAGGGAATAGTATTTTTTACCCCTACGCTATCCAACGTTTTCCATACTGTTGCGCTCTCTGGAGTGGGAATAGTAGATTTTACCCCTACGCTTTCCAATGCTTTCCCTACTGTTGCACTTGCTGGAGTGGGAATAGTAATTATTACCCCTACGCTATCCAACTCTTTCCCTACTGTTGCACTCTCTGGAGTGGGAATAGTAATTTTAACCCCTACGCTATCCAACGTTTTCCCTACTGTTGCACTCTCTGGAGTGGGAATAGTTATTTTTACCTGTACGCTATCCAACGTTTTCCCTACTGTTGCACTCTCTGGAGTGGGAATAGTAATTTTTACACCTACGCTATCCAACTCTTTCCCTACTGTTGCACTCTCTGGAGTGGGAATAGTAATTTTAACCCCTACGCTATCCAACGTTTTCCCTACTGTTGCACTCACTGGAGTGGGAATAGTAATTATTACCCCTACGCTATCCAACTCTTTCCCTACTGTTGCACTCTCTGGAGTGGGAATAGTAATTTTAACCCCTATGCTATCCAACGTTTTCCCTACTGTTGCACTCTCTGGAGTGGGAATAGTAATTTTTACCCCTACGCTATCCAACGCTTTCCCTACTGTTGCACTCTCTGGAGTGGGAATAGTAATTTTTACCCCTACGATATCCAACGCTTTCCCTTCTGTTGCACTCACTGGAGTCGTTACAGTACATTTAAACCTCTTGCTATCCTACGGTAAAAATATTGTATATGTTTTGTTAATAATATGTATATATATTACCTACTGGCGGTCGCCAGTAGGTATATATAGTTAGGATTTTTTCTCTATGGGATTTTTGAAAATTCTATGTCTAATAACTTTGGCGTTTGTGGACGGAATTGGCTGAAATTTTCAGGAAAATGGCACATTTTGTTTCTGAGCAGCCCTTGAAAATTTGGGGGGGGTTCGTCCAGTGGGGGCCGAGAAAAAAGGGGGGTCCCAAAACGTGTTTTTAACATTGAGTTTTCCATAGGGCGGTTAGCCTCACTTTTAGCCCGAACGGCTGAATGGATTTGCACGAAACTTGGCAAAATTGTAGGGACTGGTAGCCCGATGTGCCTTTTGTAGGTCTCAATATATGTGCTGCAGTGGATTTTGAGAAATTAACGTTCAAAAAAAGATATATATCTGTAAGCGCGGACCAGGCAGCGCCCCGGTTCGCGTACTTGACGCGTAACGGAACTTCGCGTAGCGAAGCTGATTGGCTCTCCGGTGTCTGTCAACATTCTAAACAGTCCGGAGCGGCCGCCATCTTGTCTCTCGGTAGGATCGAGAGACAAGAGGAGGCCAAAACAAAGGGGGAAATAACTATAAGGGGGCATAGTAGATCCTCGCTGACCCCCTAGGTTTAATGTGGAGGTTTTAAAGAGGCCCCGCGAAGCAAAAAAAATAAAAAAAAATTTTTGTTTTTTTTCGTGGTTAGCGCCCGGTACGCGAACCGGGAAGCGTTCTGGGGAGCGTACCACAATGAAAAATGAATGATAGACTTTTCAAATGCTGTATGTTAATTGATTGTTGGTTTTGTTGATTATTTTTTATTTTTTTTTATTTTTTAAGCTTTTTTTATTGTGTTTCATAATTTATTAAACTTTCTAACATTTCATTGTCAGAAATTTCATAAATATCATGGAATATAGATTGTAGTCTCTGAGGTTGTAAAATGTCCTCATTTGCAAGGAGGTTATCTACTGCTTGTACACATTGCAGTAGTTCTTGGTCCCAAGTTTCATCCATAAATTCAATCTCATTTGGATCAATGATTTCTGTGTTGGACTCTGGAAGGACAATTTCAAATGAAATGTTTTGTTCACTTTCCATTTTCCCTGAAATTTGCATAAAAAAAAATATATATTAGTCGAGGTAGGGCACTGTTGGGATTAATTTTAGATAGGCAGTTTTTAACAGAGAATTTATCTTTGGGCAGTGTATAGTATCAGAGTGGAAGTAGGAATATAAAAAAGTGTATCTAAATTTATAAGTACTACAGAGGGATAGTATATAACTAACAGAAAAAGTTTGCCATATTAACTTAAAGTGCACAATATACTTCAGTTTTAAAAATAACAACTTACCTTTAAAAAGAAGTTGAAGTTATTAATGAAAATCCTATTGAAATGTACACCAGGAAGTAGTAGTCAAAATGGCTGTGTTTCCTTCTCTTCCTTTATATATATTCGGGTACACAACCAATCAAATGTCAGGTAAAAAAAGTAGAAAATGAAAGTAACATTTTAATTGGTTGTCAATTCCAACATTTCAGATGTGTTTTGTGAAGTAATTTACCTCACGGTATTTAGAGAGGTCTACAGGCTAAATGGCTAAATGGAATTCCAATCAAATTTGTGAAAATGGTAGGGATTGGTATGTAGTATGAGCTAATCTATTAAAAAAAAATTTATTCATAAACATATAAAATATATTTTTGGATTTAAAGAAGAATACATTTTACAGCTAAAGATATTAGCTGTTAAAAAACCAATGAAATTCACTGAAAAAACCATAGGTTATAGACCATATATAGTTAGGAATTAGCATTTACAAAACCTTGAAAATTCACTGAAAAAACCATAGGTTATAGACCATATATAGTTAGGAATTAGCATTTACAAAACCTTATTTTACTCACACAAAACCATTGAAATTCCATATATAGTTAGTTGCACTAACTATATATCGCGCACCCGCAATCCACTGCTGATGATGTCACATATTACATCATTCATGACATGGTCAGTGACATCACTGATGACATCACTGATGACATCTCAAATGACATCACTGATGACATCTCATTTGACATCAATGACCACATCACTGATGATATCATTCATGTGACAATACAATGCATCTCCTCACATTTTAATATAACCTCTGTTTCACCCAGTGTTAAATACAGAGTATAATTTTTGAAACCATTGACACACCAATACTAGTTACTACATACGCACTCACTGATTCCTATGTCTACACACACATTCACTCATTCACCCATACAATCATTCATACATACAATCACTCATCTTTACAACACTATCATATGCACTCATACACCTATACAGACACTCACAGTCTGCCACTCATCCATGGAGTTACTCACACACCTAGTCAGTCCTGTAAAGAATCAATGACACTTCCATTTTCTTGTCTATACAGTTAAACATAGAGCACCTTACATTTTCAAACATATACTAACACATACTTACCTTCTTATACAATCATTGATACAAGTACACATTGATCTGCACAGAGTCACACACCTCCCAGCCAGCCACACACACACTCAGTCTCCCATACAAATACTTGGACAATCAATCAGTAACCCATATAGTTAATCATATAGCTACTGATCAACACATGCAGCAGTTTACAGAACAACAGACATAATGATGCACAAATTAAGACAGTTTAGTCACTAACCCATGCACTCAGTGAGACACATTTAATCACTCACTCATACATTCAGTCATGCACCTACTAAATCCTTTGTCCACACACTTATACTTCCACTCATTCTTCAATATGTAAGACACATTTTAACTTTACAGAAACATACAGTCACTGGATGTTGTCATCAGTGATGTCATCAGTGATGTCATCAGTGATGTCATTTGAGATGTCATCAGTGATGTCATCAGTGATGTCACTGACCATGTCATGAATGATGTAATATGTGACATCATCAGCAGTGGATTGCGGGTGCGCGATATATAGTTAGTGCAACTAACTATATATGGAATTTCAATGGTTTTGTGTGAGTAAAATAAGGTTTTGTAAATGCTAATTCCTAACTATATATGGTCTATAACCTATGGTTTTTTCAGTGAATATATATATATATGCTCCACAGACGCCATCCATCACGCTCCATTACCACACGGGCAAACAACGTCGGAACGAAACCACAAATGCGTGCAAGATTCTCAGTGCTTTATTCCGTGCTCAAAATTCAGCCAGCAAAATGTCATGACGCGTTTCACCTCCCACAGAGGCTTGATCACATGATGTGTCACAGACATAGAAGAGGGTATATATACACTTTAAAAAAAAAAAAAAAAAAAAACGGTTGATTGCAAACCATTTACAGCTGTGTACATTCTTTCTAAAATGCAATCATAGACATAGTAGAAATATAGCCACGAAGAAAATACTAAGTAGCAAATAACGAGGTTAAAGGGCAAGTGCCCGACATCACATAGACATATATATATCACCAATATTTAGAAAAATATATATACTCTGTATAAAATGAATAAATATGTAAAAAAATAGGTAATCTATTTACATTCATATTTACATATTTACTAAGAAAGAACCAATTTTAAAAAGAAGTCATATACCCTCCAAAATCATACTGGGGAAAAAATTCACCCAAAGTGAATAAGTGTGAAATTTAATTTAAAAACTAATACATAATAGTCTGGTTACAGTCGGGGATTTGAACACTCAAGTTGTTAATCCTAATAATATCCAATCCCAAATAGTACAGTCCCACAAGCGTACAGATGGTGACCCACACTCTCAACTATACCATATATTCAAGCCTATCTTCTCAAAGGCAAGTGTACATATCCTCGGTGGCGTTAAGGCCTCCCGGGGCCTTGCTGTTGAACTCCAGAATATATCTCGTCTCAAGTAACCTCAATAGCGCATCCCTGTTCCCCCCTCTCTTCAGTGGTGGGATAGTGTCAACCAAAAAGTAAACCAATCCATCAGGATTGCTATTGTGGATCTGCTCAAAGTGTCGTGCGACGGGATAAGCTGGATCTTTGCCTGAAATGGCTCGAAGATGTTGCAAGATCCGTTTGTGGGCGGGCAGTCGAGTGCTGCCCACATAGCAAAGCCCACATGGACATTGCAACACATAGACCACGTATTCAGTTTTGCACGTCAGTCTATGTTTGATGGCAATAGGCCTGTCATGGAATGGAATAGAGTAATGGGTTTTACTGAGTCCCTGCTTGCAAGCTTTACAGAAAGGACACCTTTTGAAACCCCTACTGAGGTCCATCCAGGTGCTTGAGAGGGGCTTGTCTAAAGTACTGCTCACTAAAGCATTTGCCATAGAATGAGACCTACGGAAAGTCAGTTGTGGCTTGATGGGTACAAGGTTACCAATGACCGGGTCTCTCTTAACCAAATTCCAATTTCTGCTGAAGATCTTGCGAATTTCAGCATGTTGGACACTATAGGTAACAATTGCCCTTGATTGTATGATTTCAGAATTGGTTGCAACAGCCAGTTCCCTACCCCTCATGGCCTGTGCCCTAGGAATGTTTTTCGTGCGTTCTATTGCACTATCCACTATCTCCGCTCCATATCCTCTCTCTAATAAGGCGGCTTCTGCTGTCTTTTTGTGCTAGGTCACACTCCTCCTCTGTACTACAGAGTCGTCTCATGCGCAACATTTCCCCGTAGGGAATGCTGCGTATGAGGTGTCCAGGATGCTGGCTGGTAGCGTGTAGGAGAGTATTCCCTGCGGTCTCTTTTCTGTAGGCCCTTGTTTCCAATGCATTATCTTTGATGTACACTTCTACATCTAGGAAGTTTATGCTTTCTTTGTGTATCGTGGATGTGAATTCCAAGTTGTAATTATTGTTATTCAATTTACACACAAAGTCAGTTGCTTCTTGTACATCACCCCTCCATATAAAGAATAAATCATCTATATACCTGCAGTATAAGACTATGTTCTCCTTCATGATGGCTTCGTGGTCCCCCATGAGGACCCGCTCCTCCCACAGTCCCATGTGTAAACACGCGAAACTGGGGGAAAAGCAGGCCCCCATGGCCACCCCCCTTATCTGTTGGTACACTTGGCCACAAAACAAAAAGAAATTCTGTTCCAAACAAAGTCTTAACATGCTGATGATCATTCTATTGTGATGTACATAGTTCATAGGTCTTTTGTTAAGATAGTATTCAACTGCTTTGACCCCATCAGTATATCTGATGGAAGTATAAAGGGATTTCACATCCAAAGTCATTAAGCAACAGTCTTCACTCGAAACCACCTGCTCCAGTTTGATTAAAAAATCAGTTGTGTCTCTGACATATGATTTAAGCTGTATCACCCACTCCTGCAAAAAATAATCGATGTACTTTGAAATATTTTCGGTGGAACTACCAATCGCAGAAATAATAGGCCTCCCGGGTGGGACAAGAGTATCCTTATGCACTTTTGGTAGCATATAAAAGGGAGGAATGATCGGATGATCTTTTTTCAGAAACTTAAATTCATCTTTGGAGATTAATCCACCACTTTTCCAAGCTATAAGTTTCGAATTTTGATCATTCCATGCTGCTTTAATTGCTCCAAAATTCCTTTTTTTATAACATAGTTGGTCCCCCAGTTGGCTTTCAGCTTCCTTGATATAGAGATCTCGGTCCCACAACACAATGTTGCCGCCTTTATCGGCTTGTTTAACCACAATGTTCTTATTTTTATTCAGTTTGTTAACTAAATTTTCATAGTTTTGGTTTTGTCTGTAAATCGCAACATGTTTCCTACTCGTGGTGGTATACAGTTTTTTGAGATCATCTATGATAAAATTGTGATAGACATCCAAATTGTCATGAGGCATGATCGGAAGAAAAGTGGACTTCGCTTTAAATGGGGTAGTGCCGGTCTCTGTTCCTGCCCCTGTCAAAGGGGGTTCCATGAGACTGACCTCTGCTCCCTCTTGTTGCAACGACCATATCTCATTGAAGGAGGATGTGTCTGCTGCTGTTAGTGGAGATGGATTTTGCAGCTGCATGTTTTTTGCCCTCTTGTACGGTTGTATCCGGTGAAATTTGCTCAGCTTGAGCTTCCTTATGAATTTATAAGCATCCAAGCGGGTAGCCGCATAATCAAAGTTCCTTGGAGGACAGTATGATAGTCCCAAACCTAGGATCGCTACCTCCTTCTCGGATAAAACCACATCAGTTAGATTAATAACAGATTTGGACCCAGAATTGCTCACTGTTTTTTCTTCCAATTGCCTCGTTTGTTCCTTCTCAAGCCGCCCCTGTTTGATCCTGCGGCGTTTGCGTCGTTCAAGCCGCTTGCGGTTTGCTCTTTGGCGCCTTGAGTGGCATTGGCATGCGGTTTCTTTCTGGGTCTCAGGGTGTCCCTCCGATATATATATATGTATTCAAAATAAATTACTATTTTTAAAGTTATATTAATTTTTTTAATGTTATGTTTATTTAAGTATTTTAAATAAGTTAAAATTAATTTGATTTATTATTATATTACTTTTAAATTACTTTTAAGACATTTAAAAAAAACGATATTTTCACAGTCTATATTTTTCACACTCGATATTTTGGAGTCGATATTTTTGTACTTACCTGTTTGAAGATAGGAAGTCGATATTTTGTCAGTCGATATTTTTACCTCGATATTTTGACATCTCGATATTATGTCAGTGATCCAAAATTACTATAGGTTTGGTCAGACATTCATGCTGATCAACACTTAAAATGTTGGTGACCGATACCTGTTCCTGTAGCTGTATGTGTAAACCAAATCCAAATTGTTACATTTTGTCTGTCCCTTATTCCTATGATACATGAACTAAATTTCATGATTGGCCTAAGCTTTTACTAATCATGGATTTGAGTCTTGACAAAGGACATACGACATCTCATTATGTGTCTGTACGGGTGTCAGTACATTTTCAGTAGTATTTTTGTTTCATCATTTATTTCCCTTAACCTGCTGTATGGCTTACTGCTGTAATCTAGCCTCAGGGGTACTTGAGCATCCCTCAGAGTAGTCTGTAAATGTAACCCTGGGTGAAGTTTGGGGACTTTTGCTATGCGGAACTCCGAGAAATGACAAAAAAACTCAGTGGAGTTCTCGTATGTGGCAGAGTGCAGTGCAAACTCTGCAAACAGAGCGTAGTTCACCGCCCAGGCCTACATATAATACATATGTGAAATTATGTGACTGAGGGACAACTACACCGATGCCCTGGTGGCTGTAAGGATGTAGGCCTGCAACTCTATTTAACCATGCTGATGGACAAACCATTACCAGACTGCCTGCCCAATGAACATTGTGAGTGCAGATGTCCACATGGCAGGGATATGGTCATATGGCTTGGAAGGTCATAATTCCCTGCATAATACCCCACAAAGTGTTTGTTAAGATGCATACACACTTTCCTGAGACTCATTTCCAAATATAAAATATGGGCAAGGAAAGTAGCCTTGGGAGAATTTGTGTACAGACATTTTTATATGTTAAGATTACCATGGTATTGCTATAAATGTATACCAGAAGTTACATGTCAGATTTCCTGATTTTGGCCTGAAGTTAAATTGGTGATGTGTACTACAGTTATGTCTTGCTGAGTAATGCAATGTAGAAGCACACTACCTGAACTTGTTTAACTTACCTCATTACACATATGTAAATGAGCAAATTACAAATCCCCTTGCATGATGCAATAACAACACCAACCTGTCCATGTCTGGACAACGTGTCAAATTCCCTATAGGCAAATCATCATGATTGCAACTCACGGTCATGATTGATATGGTTGTAATACATTTTGCGACTATATTTCTATATCATATACCTACACCGCTAGCACTTGAGTCAGTTTTTCTTGTTAAATTTAGGGGATGAATTTGTACGGAAGGTATATTGTCCATAACTCTTGCTTAATATTTGGTGTTGGTCTGGTCTGCCACATATAATTGTATGACAACGCAAGCCTAGCTTTGCAGACATCATGCACATTTCCAACTGATACAATCTTTCTTTGTCTCCTTAGATAACATGACATATGAGGAGGCAAAACAGCACTCAATGTGTTTGGAGTGCTACCGCCACATCTGGCATGTAACCAAGGCCTACAAGAAGATGAGGTACTGTGTGAGAAGGCCAAGTCTGTGGTTACCTGGAATGCAGAGGAGCAGGTACACACAGGACAATCCAGTGACCCCAAACAACTGGAGGGTGGCAACCAGCAGGAGGAAAGTACACAGGCCATTTCAGGCCAATCCACTGGCTCTCAGGTCCCAGCCACATAGTGCATGGTTCCAACACCTCCCTGTGGATCTTTGTCCGAGGCCCATGTCCTAAAGTATTTGCAGTTTTTGTACACCAACATCCCACAATTAGAAGGCCTTGATGTCATTCTGAATATTTTTAACACACTTCCTATCCCCACTAAAATTCCCACTGACTTTGTGATTAAATAACTGGCGATTGCCCTTATGAACAACTATTTTCTATACAAATAAACATTTTACTTACAGAAGAAAGTTGTCTTAATGGAAGCATGTTTTGCCCCTAACTTCACAATCAAATGTATAGATGACATTCTCCTTCTCTGGCATGATCAGGCTGACTCCTTACACCTATTTGTAAACTGTTTAAATATTACCCAACCACACCTTAGATTTTCTTTAGACTCCAAAAGAGACAATCAGCCTTTCCTTGATTCCACCTTCCGGATATAAGAGGACAAAATAGGAACATCACTCTACAGGAAGCCCACAGAAAGTAACACCTGTCTTCTGTACTAAAGCAACCACCATAAGGGCTTAAGGACAGAATACCATATGGACAATTCCATCGGATTCAGGGAAATACAAGCGGAGAAAGGACTACTACTGGAAGACAATTATCTTAGCTGAAACACTAACCCACAGCGGCTATCCCCCTTGTCAAAGGTCACCCTACCTCAAACGTGCCTCCTATCGCCTCAGGAAGACACTTCTCACCCTCAAGCCCGGACGCCAGAACAAACGCCTACCTTTTGTCTACACCTTCTGCCCTTCCAGTAACAAGGTTAGCAAGATAATGAAGAAAAAAGTGCATACATTGCGCACTTTGACATCCTTCTCAGACCCCCAACCCCCCCATTCTCCAACAATAGAGCTGGCAACTTGGCCTACCATTGGGTCCATGCCATAAATTTAAATACTGAGGCCAATAAAACACATTCCATCACAACAGCTTGGGGAATGCCCCATGTATTTGGCCATTACAAATGCCTGAATGTTGCTGTCTGCCCCCTTACGTTCAATACAAAAGAATTTAAAGTGGGCATTCTAACTTTCCCATTGGAGCAATTAAGTAACTGTTGTACACCAAATGTCATGTATGCCATACATTGCCCATGTGACCTTGTATATATTGGTCAAACTACCCAAATGATAAAACAACGCATCATCCAGCACAAGAGTCACATTAGATGTATGGTGAAGAAGTTCCCCCTTGTCTCCTATGTACTTGCACTGAACCACACTGAGACAGATTTTACCTGGCAAGTAATGGACCAACCCTCCCTCCCATAGCGTGGTGGAGACTTGTCATAACTGCTACAGCAGTGTGAATGCTGATGGATCACATGATGCAACTCAGTGAACCAAGGACCAAATACGCTAGATGAGTGGAACAATACAGTCATCACATAAGGACTGAACACATATGTATACTTGCCGCTCCTCAGATATACCGGAATTGACTTTGAATTTGATGTGGAAAGAAATGGCTTTGACAGCAATCTGACCTGGAGAGGTGTAACATATCTTGACTGTCAGTGGTGGAATTAGCACAATCTTTGCCCCTGTAAAATGATGTCAATTTTCATGCTTGTCCAATGGTGAGACACCATACAATGAGGATTTTGCCTCAGGTATATCAATTTTTGCATATTTGTGCTCCGTCAATCACTGAGTGCCATATGAAACACACTTTGCTGCTGCAGAGCACAACAATACTGCTAGATGTGCTGCACTGCACTGCTTAAGTGGATGTGGATAGGAATTAACAATTTAGATTTGGATCTGTAGCAATCCTGGCTGAGCCCTTTGATGCAATACACTGCATCATATTGCATTGCTGCATTTGTTGGTTCATTAATTTGAGCTAAAGCCCCATGTTGCTCAACAGCTCAGACAACATGATTGCTACATGTTGAGGCCTACATCTAGTTGAGAAGGTGTAAGTGACTTGAACATTACATTGACTTTGGCATTGAGACAACACAATATATGAGTTCAAACATTTATTAATGTGTTAATAAGTTAACACGTTTTCAGACATTTTCTTAGTGGTGATCGGTGCAGTATGCATGGTGGGGCGATAAGGCGATATGTCAACAGACGACAGAATAGAGTTTGTTTATTTATTTATTTTCCCTAGTCCATCGTTGGTTGGCTTCCCCCTCCTGCCCGTCCCATCACGCTTACCTGTACAGACCTCCATCATGTGATCTGTTAAGAAAAATATATTTGCTACAATCTGGTTGTGTTTCTGAAGACCAGCCAATGGGTGCTGGATCTCTACTTCATTTTCATACTCTTCCTCCATAGGCTCAGTATGTTTTGGCTCAGAGTCCCACATGACATTTGCTTTCACACAGATATTGTGCAAGATAGGATAGCACAGGATTATTTTGCAGGTCATGGGGGGCAGCACAACAGTCTTTCACCCGATTTGTCCATGCATCTGAAACTGATCTTCAGAATTTTAAAAGTCCTCTCCACATCTTTTCTCGTCTTACTCAGTGCCATATTGTAGCATTTTTCAGGCTCTGTCTGGGGATGGATGATCGGGGTCATGACCCATGGCTGCAAACCATATCCTTGGTCAGCTGAAAGCCTCAAAATACAACTTTTAATGGGGGTGTGGCCAAGTGCGGAGAGAAAATGGCTTGCCAGCAGCGCGAGGCCATATTAACTGTGCAAAGCAGATTTTCTGGGGCTCTAGGGAATCCTCCATCCTGAACGCTTGGTACCCCCTGTGAAGTCTCGCCAGTTGGAGGACCCAAAGCTGGGGCGTCTGACTTCTGTGATCCTGTAGCCCCATGCGCCTTGCCGCCTGAGGCTACCAACTGCCCCTTGACAATAGCCCTCCAGCCTGTCCTTTCTGCAGCAGCCCTAGGGTGGTGTGATATCGGAAACAGACGCTAAGACCCCTGCATCTGCAGGGAACAGACCTGAGCTCAGGACCAGCGGTGAGTCACACGTTGAGGTTGGGCCGAAGCGAGGAGCGGTGTTGTGCTGTTGTGCCCCCTCTTCCCACATCCCTCGCCTCCATCTTGTCCAACACTCGCCTCAAACGCTACAATTGAACGCGTTAAGGGATCTGGATCCCGGGGGCCAAAACCAATTCAAACCAACAAGCTGGACCAATACACGGTCTCCAAAGAGGCGCAGCTGGGCTGATGGTCGGAAGAAACTGCACGTGGGAGCCCAGGGGAAGAGGAACAGGAATTGTCCCTCAAAGACATCATGAAGGCCATCTCTGGTGTTAAGACCTCCTTGGAACACAAAATGGACACCATGGCCATTGACACCAACGTTATCAGGGCGGATATGGGGAAGCTCAACAAGAAAGTTAAACAGGTGGAAATAACAGCTACCAGCCTGGTGGGAGACAAAGCGCAGCTTCAAAGGGAGGTCCGTGAACTCCAGGACTCTCGTAACTCTACAGACCTTAAGCAGGATGACTATGAAGGCCGACTTTGCCGGAACAACTGCTGCATCCTTTGAGTTCCAGAGAAATCGGAGGAGCAAAGCCCGGACCTATTTGTTGAGGAACTCATTCTCAACCATTTGCAGCCCAAAGGCCTCTGTAAATTCTTTGTGATTGAGCGAGCTCAAGGGGTCCCGGGCGGCCGTCCCAAACTGGGCGCTCCCCCACGGCCCATGTTGGCTCGGGTCTTAAACTTCTGATATAGAGATGTTATTCTCTAAAACTCCAGAGCTGGCGTCCCCCTCTGCTGTGAACATGTGGAAATTTCCTTCCCGGACTTTATTCAAAGAGTACAGAGGCAAAGGAGGTCCTGCCTATCGGTGAAGCACGACCTGAGAGATAAAGGCCTAAAATATTCAATGCTATTCCTGCGTTTCTCCATGTTGATGCTGATGGAAAAGCATGGTTCTTCGACCAGCCGGAGGCAGTGGCAAAATGGATTGAGTATAGGCGTGCAAAGAGCCCAGCGGACTCTGGAACCGGGGACTCAGTGTACACTCGGCCGCTCTGATGACGGAATCTCCATGCAGGCAACTTTCTATAGGCTACAATGAAACTGGTGGGCGGGTTGGGAGGGAGAGGGAATGGCACCTGCAACTTACTCAATGGGACTGGTAAAATCTATACTGTTTTTAAGCTATTATTGCAATTGATGGTGTAACGTAGTTATTGGCTGGGGCAAGGGCACGGAGCCTGCTACTTTTCCCCCTGTTTTTTTCCCTTTGAATTCCCTTAGGGTGACAGGCAGTCTGCAAGTTTTCTTAATGGGCAGTTTTAAGCCCAGAATGCAGGGCAGCAGGGGTTCACTACGGGGTCCAGGGGGTGGGCATCATGACGAGAAACACATTCCCGCTATCAGTAAGTTCCACATTGATTGATGATTGAGGAAGATATGTTGGTGTGACTGGTATGTGAGAGGGCTGTTTGACCACCTTTATGTCCATCTATGTCCCTCTGGGCCTGCAGGGAACCACTTTTGCTGACTTAGGTGCAATCCTGCTCATGGTCCCGGATGGGCTTCTGATACTGGGAGGCGACTTTAACGCGGTTGTCTCCGGCACTTTGGGTAGGTTTCCTCCATGGGAGATGGGGCGGGCTGCCCATTGGTTACCCGATTTCTTGGTAGCTATGGGCCTAGTCGATGGTTGGAGGTTCTATAATCCAAACCAAATACAACACACCTTCCACTCGGGAGCCCACCACAGCCTCTCCAGGCTAGACTACTGCCTGGTACCAGTCGCACAAGCCACCTATATAAGTCAAATTAAACACTTAGCCAGAGGTATTTCGGACCACTCACCACTCTGGATCCACCTGCTTCTAGGCCAGGGGACGGCTGGGAGACTGGCCACAATCAACCTCTAGTGTCTGCGTAACCCAAAGATCCGTAAAGATCTCATTAAGACCATAGACGAATACTTTACTAGTAATGTGGGATCTGTATCCTCCTCTCAATCTCTGTGGGAAGCGTTCAAGACGGTTATCCAGGGACAGGCCCTATCGTTAATAGCTGGCACTAAGAAGGACAAGCAAAAAGAGGTTCTCGAGCTCGAGACCGAACTTTATAGACTGGAGGGTGACCTGGAGATTGGGGTAACGCCGGACAAGCTTCATCTACTGGGCCTAATGCAACATGACTACAAAACACTAGTGACTGACAGGGCCAAGGCCCTTAGCAGGGAGCAGCAGGGTCGGCTTTACGATCTGGGAGACAAGGCTGAGAAACTCATTGCATGGCTGGACAGAAAGGAGTGGGCAAGCCGCCTGGTACCTGAGCTCATAACAAAAAGGGATGTCCCAATCACGGACCCACAAGAAATTGTAGATAGCTTCGCTGAGCACTTTGAAGCAGCCTATACGACAAAATCCTCCCTTTTGGAGGAAGATTAGCAGAAACTGCTTTGCGACATTAAACTTCCTTGTCTCTCCCTTGAGCACCGGAGTTACGTTGATAGTTCCCTTACATCGGAGGAAATTGCCCATCAATTTGCTCGTTAAATTCAGGCAAAGCGATAAGCCCGAATGGACTCCCTATCGAGCTCTACAAGCTCAGGCCTGATAAACTCGCCCCTCACTTAAAGACAATGTATGAGGAATCTAGAGAAGCAGGGATACTTCCCCCAGGCCCAAGGGTAGCTACTGTGACAATAGGAGAGAAAGGACAAGACTGATTGTGCCTCCTACAGGCCCATCTCCCTTCTAAACGCAGAGCCTAAAATCTTGGCCAAGCTCCTAGCTAACGGTTTGATAAAAGTGATTACCGACCTAATACATCCCAATCAATCTGGCTTTATGCCCCTAGGAATACAGCCCTTAATCTGCGTAGGGTGCATGGAGTAATCGATAGGGCACACACCCTTTGAGAATCACCAGTGGTTGCGTCATTGGATGCGACGATGGCTTTTGACACTACTGAGTGGCCCTATTTGTGGGCAGTTCTGTCTAAGTTTGGTTTGGTCCAGAGTTCATCCGGTGGGTACGTCTACTATATGCGGCACCTCTGGCACAAGTGATGGTAAATAATAAGGGTTCAGCCTCATTCCAGCTTAGTTGTGGTACACGTCAGGGATGCCCGTTGTCCCCCCTCCTTTTTTCCCTGGCCCTGGGACCCCTGGAGGCCTGGATTCGCTGGGATCAAATGATAAGGACACTGAGGTGGTCCCCTGGATGGGAGGACCGCATATCGCTATACGCCAACGATATCTTGCTCTATGTGGCCTCTTCCCAGAAGTCCCTCATAGTCGTTTTGGACATCTTGACAGTCTTTGGAAGGTTTTCGCGGCTCAACATTAATTTGGGGAAATCCCTGCTGTTCATTCTGAGGGGGAGCCCTCCTACTCCTCCCAGGGATTGCCAAATACAAATCAAGAACGACGGATTTAAGTACTTAGGGATCTTCATCTCCTTTAACCCCTCGGTCAGGATCTTCTTCCCCCTCTCCAGAAACTCAAAAGTGACATTAATAATTGGAAAAAGCTCCCTATCTCACTTCTGGGTAGGGCTGCCCTTTTTAAAATGATGGCCTTGCCAAGATTCCTCTATGTCTTGCAAAATACCTTAGATATAGTACTGGCATCTTACTGTAGGGAAATTGAGGGCCTGCAAAGAGAGATTTTATGGGACGGTAGACCTCGAATTGCTTTGCACAAACTAACTCTGAACTGGTACGACGGGGGCATTAGCCTCCTGGATATCAGGAAGTATTATTGGGCCTCCCAGCGTGCGGCTATCAACGATGGCACGTTTGGACGTGCGGATGACCCGGGCTACACCATGGATAAGTGGCTCCTTCCGGGCGTGAACTATAACAGAGATCTTTACTCTAGACCCAATTGTTTCTTGTTAACAGGACCCACGAAGCACTCAGTGCAAATTTGGCACAATGCCACCAGCTCTCTGGGTTGGAGACATACGTTAACACTAGCCACCCCTTTTTGGACACTCAGAGGCTGGGTGACCTCAGGAAAATGAAGAGCTTTGACAGATGGGATCTTATAGGAATTTCAGTTATTAAAGATATGTGGGGGAAGGGAGGGGTCAAGTCCTTCAAGGAGCTTCAAACTGAATACGAAATGGCGGACTAGGAATACTTCCGTTATATGCAGGTCCAACACTCGCTACTGTCCTCACTACCCAAGGGAACTGATCCCCCGGAGGCCTCACCGTTGGAAGACAGAGTTTTAGATGGTCTTCTTCCCAAAAAGACGATCTCACTAATATATAAAAAGCTAATTAACCATATGACAGACACTCTTCAAACACTGAGGGACAAATGGGTGCAGGACAGGATAGAATTGGATGATGAGGACTGGCAGTCGGCGGTATCCTCCCCCAGGGTCGTCACAATTCCAGGGCGTTTAAGACTGGTTCAATTAAAAATCCTCCATAGAATTTACATGACTGGGCCTTGCTTAGTGAGCATGGGGTGGGCCGACACGGGAGAATGTAAAAGGCGTTGTGGCATCTCTAGCACTTTCTATGCACACTATCTTGGAGTGTACATATATCAGCTCCTACTGGCTCCAAATCCATGAGATAATCAGCAAGGTGTTAAGTATCACACTCTGTCCAGAGGCAAGCCTTCTAAACGTAGGGGATCCCACTGATTTAAATGCCACACAGACACAATGGGCCACTTTGGGGTTCATGTTGGCCAAAGGAAATATAGCTTAATTATGGGAGGCAGCGGTTCCACCCACCCTGGAGGCCTGGGAAGGTAATCTCCATTGGTGTATGTTCAGAGAGAAGACAGTGTATCTGGCAAGGGGGTGCCCCAGGAAGTGGTCACATGTTTGGGGGTTTGGAATACTTACAGAGGCGACATTTGTACCCCGCCTCGCAGCATCGAACAAGATGACCCTGTCTCCCCATGATGTCCATTTCTAGTGTAATTTGTGTGTGCCCTTCCTTCCGTATGTATTGTGATGTCAAATGTGTCAGATCCTCTATACTGTGTAATTTGCCGATGTTTGCCAATAAAAAGATTTATAAAAAAAATAAATACAACTTTTAATGATTATGCTCATTGTCACTGTAACTGTCCATTTAAGTTATGTTTACTGTCAAACTCATAAACATTTTTGCAGTATAGAACAACCTGTGTTAGATACTGTTGAACATTGATTTACACATGGCTCTTCCAGTTCTATGTGTCAGTGCAAATGTTGACCATATTGTAACACTTCAAATCAGGATTTATGGCATAGAGGAGGAAGAGGTAAGCCGGAGCGCTATTATGCTGACTTTGTAGGAGGCAATAAGCGCATCAGTGCTCAAATTTAGGGGCGCGGATGTGGCCCAACTGCTAGAGCAGTCAAGCTAGAAGGTGGGGAACTGGGTTTGAGGCTCTGCAGGGATGCTCAACATCCTGCGATGCTAGACAAATCATTTAATCTCACTGTGCCTAACGAAAAACCTGAATATAGCCGTCTGTAACGCAACTGGTGCTCTTGTAAAGTTCTCTGATACCTGACACCTTCGGGTTGAGTTTGCGCTATATAAAACTCCCCCAAAAATGTAGACTCTCCTTTGGACAATCCCCTTTCCCCATTTTGTTTTATCGTTTTAGTAAATTAGGAAGTAGGAAGCTGGCTCTGTATATACTGGACCAAAAAGAGGTACACTGAGTAAAGAGTCAAGGCAAATCCCAAAGGCATAACAGAGGCACAAATGACACCCCAAATGCTTCTCTTTTGTGGTAGTGTTGGCGAGCAGTTAGGCCTCTCAGAGGGCCGTGCTACGGAATTATTTCACACACAAAGGCAGCACTTGAGACACACACTCAATAAAGAAATCCAACACCAATTTAAAATAACAAGTACTTTTACATGAATTTGGATACCAAGATCATTGGAATCAGGTAAGTACTTTTTGAGTTATGAAGTTTCACAATTTTCAAAAGCTGCAATGTTTGGGTGTGGTAATGTTATCGTATGAGGCAAAGACATGTACTGCATTTGGACACTTAACAACTACTTAACAACTACTTACAAGACTCTCTGGGACTTAAGGAGATTATGGTCCCTTGATTTGCATGTCGGTTTTCCTTGGTGTTGGTGTGGACATAACAAGCCTTGATTGTCGCAAGGGGTCTAGTACCCTAATTATTTGCTTTGTGCATCTCCTGTTGTTCCTAGCATCCCCACCCTTGGAGAGAAGATGGATGTGACCTGTAGGAGCATAGCTACCTCTTCCTGGGTGGCTGCTGCATCAGTTGCCCCATAGGTGGCAGGTCGGTGAACCATCATTGCTTCTTTGGTGCCTGCGACTGCAGGGGAATAAGTCCAAGTAAGTTTCTTTGGCAACTGGCAGAACACAGGCAGCCCTCCCGGTTTCTTGGCATCTTCACAGTGGCTGGACGAGTCAGTTGTTCAAGCAGGGTCAGGTGCAGCAGTCAGGCTGACAGGGTTGGCCCCAAGTTAGTCACGCTCCTCTGTTCTGGGTTCAGCAGTCTTCTTGGCCCACTTCTTTTTGTCAACTGAAATCTGAGGTCCTGGTATCAGTGATCCCCTAAATAGTCAATTTAGGGGACTTAAAGGAAGGGATGGGTAATAGCAAATGGGCTACTTACCCCTGGGGTCACTCCTTTTGGGAGCAGATATCACCCTGTTTCAGAATTCCTAATTCCACACACACAAGAAGGTGGTATTTCTAATTTTGCATTCACTTCAGGCTGTTCACCCTAGAGGTGTGTCCAGCATGGTAGTGCAAGAGGGCTTCTGCATAGCTAATTTTCCAACCAGTCCTGGGGTCAGATGGGCCCAGGTCAGGAAGTAACATCTCCCTTGCTTGGGGAAGCCTTGGGTGGCATATTGAAGGTGGCAGAGGCATTTGAAGCCTCCTGCCTTGATATGCTGATTTACCAGCCTTCCTGGAGGATGAGGTGATAACACCTCTCTCCGTAACAGGCATTGTTTCTGACGTTTCAGACCACTGCTTTCATCTCCTAGGGGGTCAGAAACATGTCTGATGAGGCAGGCTGGACTGGACCAGTCAGCCTGCACACTATGGGACTAGTCGGGTTCAGGGAGTACGTGTAAGTTTCCCTCTGTGTGCATGTATTAATAAATCCATCACTAGATACAGTGTGGGTTTATTAATGTGAGGTGTTTGATGCCAAAAACCATAGATTTCAGTGAAGCCATTATGTAGCTGGGAAACTCGTTTTGACCAGTGCCCAGTACATACCTAAAAATGGCTTCCCTGTTCACTTGTACTGTCAGCAATTGAATTGGCCAACCAAAGGGCGTATCTGCTCATGAAACTATGCCATCACATGTTATATAATGCACCCTGCCTTAGGGCTGTAAGGCTTGCTTTAGGGGTGACTAACAAATATGACATGCAGTGTTAGGTGATATGGCACACAAGTGTGTACCATGCTGTGTTGTTTCATTTTAGAGCATCTTGTCTTGCATCCTGCAGCGGCAGTCTGTATGAATTTGTTGCTGGGTCCCTTAGAGTGCCACAAGATATGCTGTATCTCTTAGGGACCATCTTTGGTACCTATGCCCTAGTACCAGATGTGCCATCTACTAATGACTAGCAGAGGTGCTAAAGGTCTCAGCACTTGGGGATTAAGTGACCAGTTGTCTTGTTTTGCATAAAGAACACTGGCACTGGGAACATGGGTAGCAGTAACCCTGTTCACTTTAATTAAAGTGTCATCAAATATCAAGCAAAAAGTCAGAGGCTACTGCATTAAACACCCAGTTTCATCCAGGTATAGTGTTAGTTAGGATTTCGTTTTTTTACATATTTAGTAGGTAGCAGCTTTTAAGTGTGTTTTTCTACTATTAGTTTTTTAAGTAGGTGGGAGTTGATGTTTAGTGAGTATTATTAACAATAAATATTGATATATTTGTTTAGGATTTCATGTATAAATAGTGTATGTTTAGGATCTGATTGATTTGTATTGTGCTGATCTATGTGTTTTAGGGGGTGGGGGTAAATATTTAATTTGTCATTTGTGTATAGTTGGTAAGATATTGTAAGATAGTGTAGACTAGAGTTAATGTTAGTTGGGGTAGACTAGGTACTTGTAGGTAGTTTAAATAAGTTAAGATACTATAATGGACTGGTATTTTGGGCTAGGTAGGTGTAGGTGGGGTAGATATTTGTTATAGATTAAATGTTTTTTCTACTTACACTACTTTGCCATCATGTCATATTAATGAGTTGGTTGCATGGAGTAAGTTGAGTTGAATACATGATGTAGTTAAGGACCTGCTGTCTTTTAGGTAAATGTTGCTTTGTCAGAGTCCTATGGAGATTTGTTATTCTACCTTATAGTTGAGTCAAGTCTGGAGCCTTTTCTAGTTTTAAGCAATGTATGTGGGCCTCATTTGGAAAATGTACTCACAGCACAACACAGGTAGCATGTTGCACTCAGTGTGAAAGTGATAGGGCAGGTATAGTTGGGTTATTTTGTCACTACAGATGACAGATTTCTGGTTGCGCTAGGACACACAATGGTGGCTGCCACTACCACACGCACCATTGCCCCATCGTGAAATTGTGTCATTGTTGTTAGCTGGTTACCAATCATGAATGTATCCACACCTGCCTGAACAACCTCCAACATCATTGGCATTGATGGCTTGGTAAATGTGGCACTACATACATCTTACTTAGGGTATCTACTTTCAAAGATTCCCTTCCACAAGTCTTCCATGTCCACTTTCCCTGGGGAGTTGTTGCTTGGTGCCTGTTCTGTGCTCTGTCTCCATGCAAAAATATGTTATTGCAATGTACCATAGATGTAATGTGTAATTACACTCACAATGTAGAATTATTGACTGTTGATCAGTTGATACAGGCAAGACAATACACCCTTGTATTTCTTGTGTACTAGCATCCAAGGTATTGGATTGGCCTTGTGCTTCCTTTTGTTGCACAAGTATGATGCTAATTCAGAAGGAGTTTAGGCATGAGTATCTGCCTATTATTAGTGCAACAATGCTAAGTTATGAACTGAAGAATCTCTTCAATGTGAGCAGTGAGGCTATCACATTAAGGTGATCATGTTGTCATGTTCAGTGAGCTATATATATGTGAATGAGAAGAACCGTCGTGTTATGGCCTTACATACTTTACAGACCCTATGTATAGCAGATAAGCATTTTTTGTATAGAAAGAGTTTTTCACTGCGTGTCAGTTTAGTAACTGAAGCTTATTGTCATTTCCTGATGGTCCATTGGGAGACAACCCATTTTTCAATATGCCACTGTAGTGGATGTACTTGTTCGTTCATTTTCAACAATAGCAGATACTAGTGACTTTAGATCACTCTTCTTGAGCTATAAAGAAGTGGTTTATCATAGTGCACATCCACCTTGGTATATGTAGTCCTATCTGCTGCAAACATAGAACATGCAGGTTTGTAAGACTGAATTTATTTACAAGTGTTGGTGGGTCAACATGAAAAATAAATAAAGCGAATTACATTGCGCACACTGCATCTCCATTTGGCGTTGCAGCCTGTGCAATGTAATTCTTTTTCTTTCTTTCTTTACTTACTTCCATTGGGCCGCATGCCGGAGTTTACTAACCCCCACCCTGCCCATCCCCTGCCCCGCCCCACCACCCTGCAGCACTTCCTCGAGGAGCTGCTACTGCTTGTACCACTTCAAAGGATTAAAATCAAGAAATTATTTTGCCAGCTGAGAGAAGGCAGCTTTTCTAAACTCACTGAATGCTGTAGCTGCCCAGTAAAGCTTCTTCAGTGTGTTTTTGGATGGGAAGCAAGTAGTGGCAGCATGAGCCCAAAGGCCATGTAGATCAAGGGTATAGAGTGACTCTTTGATATACAAAAGCCAAGATACCTTCACAGGTTGGTCTGCTGCCATTACATCCTGGAGGGCTGGATTATAGTGGGCAAGCTCCTGAGTTGTCCACAGCCACTCTAATTATAAGAAAGGTTGCAACCTTGCTTTACCACCAAGGCTTCTTGCTCCCATGTCTAAAAATGTGGATCCAAAGGTTGTGCAGGATTTTATTTTCAGTGCTGGTTATTGGGGCTGTATTGGAGAAACCCCACAACTCTGCCCCATACAGAGCTGAACCCCAACGCTTAAGCTTCATAGAGGAACAGTGCAGCAGGAATGAATTTTGTGTGAGAGGCCTGATATTCTTTGAGTATTGCCCCTATTATTTGTTTTAGTATTAAAGGAGCTTTACTGACATGTGGTTTCCAGGACATGCGCCTGCTGAACGTGATACCCAAATAGGTGAAGAAATTCACCATATTAAGAGCCACCCCTCTCAATATTATACCCTTCTTGAAAGATAATACAACATCAACTTAGTTTTTGATGTGTTGATCTCCAGAGAGACAGACTTTTCAAAAGAAAACAAGAGTTTCTATAAGCTGCTTGACCTCTTGGAAACAAACAATGCGTCGTCAGCAAATAGGAGTACTGGAGTTTTGAAACGAGGCAGTGAGGCTGCGTCTGCCTTAACCCGACATAAGAATTGTATTGTATTGTATTGTAATGGCATTTATATAGCGCTTACTACCCCTGATGAGGCGTCAAAGTGCTCTTTCGGAACCCATAGAGGATTAGTGTTGAATTAGTATAGTGAAACATGCACGTACATTTTAAGTGGTGGATAGGTTAGTCAGTTATTTAGATTTGGAATAATAGCAGAAGGATAGAGGAGGAAAAAGGTTTGTGTTTATACAGAGCTTGTTACCCCTGATGGGGTGTTGACGCACGCCATTCAGGAAGCCCATAAAGGATTAGTGGTGAATTAATATGGTAAAATATGAAGTAATTTCAGTGGTGGATATCAGTCAGTTATTTGGAGTGAGAAGGATAGCGGAGGTATGAAAGGGGAAGAAAGGTTTGCATTCATATAGCACTTGTTACCCCTGATGGGTGCTGAAGCACTTTTCTGTTGAGTAGCACGCCACTCCGGAACCCATGAAGGATTAGTGTTGAAAATTAGTATAGCAAAATATGAAGTAATTTGAGTAGTGGAAATGTTATTCAGTTATGTGGGTAGAGAAGGGTAGGTGGCGGTATAGAAGAGGGAAAGAGGTTTGTATTTATATAGCTAGATATGTTAGTCAGTTATTTGGATCGAGAAGGGTTGGGGAGGGGTAGAAAAGAGGGAAGAGTTTAGAAAGGTTTGTTTTAGGGGATTGGTATAGTAAAAGAGGTGTCAGATGATGCAAGGAGGGGTAGAGTAGGAGAGTCTAGAAAGGGTTATTTTGGGGATCATAGTAGTAGTATGGTGTTTGGGATAAATGAGAGAGTGGATGTAGAGGATATAGATAGATGTATAGGATGAGAGATAGGGTAGTGCATTGGAAAGAGTATAAAAAGAAGTTTGAGATGAGTCAGAAGGTTGGGCTAGAAGATATATTGAGCGAAGTATAGGCTGAGAAATAGGGTAGTGCATTGGAAACGCTAAATTAGAAGAAAGTGGTAAATATAAAGATCCATAAGTACACTGAAAGTGTATAGATACATAAGGACAGCATTTATGGCCCTAGTCATGGTCAGTCTCGAACAGGCTCAAACAGACAACTGCCCTTGTCCTCTTTGCCCTCAGGCCGGATGCCCGGGCTTAGATGCCCTAACCATGGCCTTTTATAGCCCTAGTAATCAGGTGACCCCTTCAGCCAATGGGAACCCTAGGTCTAACACTTTCCAATCACAACACTAGCCCTAAAATCTAGAACCAATAGGACACCAGGACCTTACAGCCAATCATATTCCTAGTCCAAGCACCCAATCAGTTCAAAACCCCAGATCTCTATGTCCAATAGAGGCCCTAGCCCTACCAGTAGTCCCAGCCCAAGTCCAAGCGACCAATGGCACAGGAAGCCCTAGTCCTTACTTCCAATAGAACGCCTAACCCTACACTTAGTCCTACAACTAGTCCAGCAACCAATCACACCAGAAGCCCGAACCGCTACTTCCAATTAAAGTTCTAACCCTAGACCTAGTCCCACCCTACTCCCAACAACCAATAACATAGGAAGCCCTAGTCCCTGCATTCAATAGAAATCCTAACACTAGCCCTATTCCCAACCCTACATTGATTGAATCACAGACCCAGAAACCAATCAGAACCCTCAAATACCCAACCAATGAGGACACCAACCCATATCCAATAGAAACACCAGATACAACCACCAACTAGTGTACACATGTACCAACCACTAGCAGACCATATAAGGTCCCAGCGACCTCAGACAAGGTTTGCTGGCCAGGTAGTTGGAAGCTGCTTCTCCTGTTCAGAACCTCCTGAGAGACAGACAGGCTCAATCCACACGTTGACTTCTGCAGGTAAAGGCCTCACTAACTTGAAATATAACAATACTGTTTGAATAAAACTACTCCCTCTCCTTCCCAAAAAACGAAGTGCACAGTCCCTAGTAATTACAGTTTAAACAGCTCACAGAAGCACCCTCTGATGTATAATATCCCTGATGCTGGTGAGGGGAAGCAGGGGGGGGGCTGGTTTCACTGGCTTGTGCACACAAATGGTGGCTGGGGGTGCACTGTTTTAACATACAGGTCTTAGCACAGAGCAAATGAGAAATTTGGAGGGAAAACTGAATTGTCACCAGGAATGAGAGGGATAAACTACAGAGTTTGGACTGCAAATCCCATAATTCAACACATTAAATGGAAGCAATCGTGGGCAGGAAAAATCACAAGTTTAAAACACAAAACAGGTGATAAAATATGCAATCACAGGCAGGTTAAAAGTACAATTTTAATCTGTAACAACCACAGGCAAATACAGTAATCGTAGAAAGGAAAAATCGTTTTTTAACACCTTTTGTTTTGGGGAAGAGACAGCACTAGTCTGCCTCCTTACCAGAGGAGAATTATTTGGGGTGCACCCAGCAAAGCCTTAAGGGGCTTGGGCAGGTGTGAGGGGAGGGCTCAGAGTTGCCTGGTAGCTGAATAGCCAATTGCCTGTCCTGGGCCTGCTGTCCTGGGGCTGGGGAGCTGCTTCTCCTGCTCAGAATCTCCTTGGAGACAGACAATACTGTTTGAATAAAACTTTACTCTCTCTCCTGGCCTAAAAAACGAAGTGCACAGTCCTTAGTAAACACAGTTTAAACAGCTCACAGAAGCATCCTCTGATGTAGAATATCCCTGTTGCTGGGAGGGTTGGGGGGCTGGTTTCACTGGCTTGTGAACACAAAATGGTGGCTGAGGGTGCACTGTGTTAACATACAGGTCTTAGCACTGAGCAAAGGAGAAATTTGGAGGTATAACTAAATTGTCACCAGGAATGAGAGGATAAACTACAGAGTTTGGACTGCAAATCCCACAATTCAACATGTTTTAAATGGAAGCAATCATGAGCAGGAAAAACCACAAGTTTAAAACACAAAACAGGTGATAACATATGCAATCACAGGCAGTTTAAAACTACAATTTTGAACTCTAACAACCACAAGCAAAGACAGTAATCACAGAAAGGGAATATCTTTTTTTAACAACTTTTGTTTTGGGGAAGAGACAGCACTAGTCTGCCTCCTTACCACTTCCTGGACTCTGCTCACTGCAATCTGGGGCACAGATAGGCTGCAACTCACAAGATGGAGGAGAATGTCATTAATATATAGAGAAAAAAGTGTGTGAGCCAATACACAACCCAGAAATATGCCTCTTTGGACTGGTATCTTATTTATCAGCTGTTCCTGCATTCCCTATCTAACATGTGTAAAATTGCCCTCATTGAGACAGATTGCTAATGGCAATATGTTTGAAGACATTTTCATGTTGGAGTGGACCTGCCAAAGGGTGAGACTTGTGACCACTTCAAACACAGATTGCAGATTGACAAAGACAGCATAAAGGTTACCCTTGGAAATAATGATAGTGTATCAATAGATCAAAACGAAGCAGAAAGCCTGGTCGATGGTGGAAACATTTGACCAAAAGCCCTCTTGAAAGGGAATGAGGATATCCATCTCGGATCCAGGCCAGCACACACCTGCAAAAGACATTATGAATGCAATCTATTAGACTTACGGGTCTATAGTTGCTTGGAAGAGACCTAACTCCTTTCTTATGCATAAGTATTGCAGTGGCATCTATCCGGGACTCGGGATGAGTGCCCCAGCGGTGATGGCATTGGCAATAGTTAAGATGTAGCAAGGCAAAGCCTCCATATAAGATAGAAAGACATCAGCCGGGATACCATCCGGCTCTGTGGGCCTTCCCCTTGCTACAGCCAGTATAGATTGAACCTAGTCTGAGATGTCAAACAAGGGGACAAAAGGGGATGGACAAAGCAGTGTCATGATATATTCATTGGGAGTACTTCGGGAACTGTCCTAATATAAATTGCCAAAGTAGTTGGCCCAGAGAGAAGGGGCAAAGTTGTTTTCTGGTTCCGTTGCAGATGTGGCTCCATTGTGGGAGACTAACTGCCAGAATAGGGCGAGGTCTCTGCCAGCACAAGCATCATTAGGGCGATCCATCTGTGCTCATCCCATCTCTTTTTATCAAGATAGAGCCATTTTATAGGCTTTTCTGGCCATCTGAATGCTCACAAATCTATAGTTTTGCTTGCTCTGACTGGAGAGCACTAGGACTTACGACATTCTGTGTTCAACCAGGTTGAGGTTTCAGAAGACCCTCAATTTTTACATGTGGCATGGACTATAAAGTGCCCAGATATACCTTCAAAGAAAGCTTCGTGGGTGGCAATTAGCTGGTTTGGAAAACGGGCTGTCTACTCTCAAGCTCTGCCGCATTAGCAAGATCCATCTGCAATAAAAGTTAAAAGAATATCGGGACGAGCTACCACTTCACTCCACTTTAGGTGACGCTTGTCAGAGGTCAATCTTACATCCATTGTTGAAAGTGATGGACCAGAGACTGGTGAGATTGTCAAGTAAAGTGCCTGCCTGGACAGAGAAAGGGGATTGTGGTCGCTTTCAGTCATCTCACTTATTGATGACAGACAGCCACAGTCTGAGGTGGATTAGAGCATAATCGATTCTGTTTGTTAAATGTGTGTGCCACTTCACGATTAGATGTTGTATGATCATTAGCAGACCTAAGGCTGTACTCGATGGTTAGGGCCTCAAGTTGAAGAGCATTGCTGTTTGTATCCATCTGTAGATTGGAGTGACAGCCAAGGGGGGAATGTCCCAGGATTTATCTTTGTTTTGTGTTAGATGTACGTCGTCATTATCAAGGGGAATTAAAGTCTCCTGCCACTATGAAACACTGCTTGGCAGAGTACTGGACGAGTTGGCTTTCCATAATTTGTATTGTATGTGATGTTGCCCCTCCTTTAGTACCTCTCACGCTGAACAGGTCAATGGCTAGAACGGTATTTGTATTCTATCTTAACATTTTCTGAATATTTGATATTGTTAGCCTTAGAGCAAGGTCAAAATCAACACACGTACAATACATTTGTCAATAAGACAGTACGATCCAGGAGATTTTATTCCGTTTTATCATCTGTCTCATCTCATGAATGCTAATAATGTTGATTAGACTGAAACTGAAGCTTCCCTCTGAATCGGGTTGTGAGATGAGTGGTATAACACGTCCCACTGAAATTTTACCCAATTATATTTTCCCTGTTAAAAAGAGGCAACAAAGGCAACACTTAAAGTTTCACGGAATAATGGGAGAAAATGCAGTAATGTGTGCACCAACATGAAAGATTGATTTTTCCCATGCATCTCACAATGATGGCCCTGAGTTTAGTTACAGAAAATTCACTTTAACGTATTTTACTAATACAATGGATTTATTAATTTTATTTATATTGCACAGTTACTTAAACCTTTTGCAATACAACTTAAATACAATTAAAAAGAAAGTTGGAACAACCAGTTTAAAAAAGTATTCATAAAAAAAGCATTTACATACAGCACTATCAAAACATAGTAAAAAGATGAATATATACATTAGTAAAACGACGAGAGATTGCCAGTTCAACATTTTTGCAAAATTTCATATGAGTTCTAAGATTTAATAGTTAAAATGATGTCTTCACTGGCTGTTTACCGGAAGCAAATTATTTATTAAACCAGATTGACTTTCGTATTGCCTGGCCCCTCTTCTTCCTTAAGCCTAAGTCGGAGCTCGGCCATGTATCTCCCAAGCTTGGCCAAGTCTGGCGGTAGAGTGCAGGAAAAGAGTACAGAGACGGCTTCTTTTACTGTCCGGATCCCTTTACACAGCCATATTTGTTTTAAAAGGTTCTGACGAGTCTAAGGCATACCGGGACAGCAACAAATCAAGTGTAGCAGAGATACATGTTTGGAGTTGCAGATTCTATATCTGATTTTGTGTTCAAGGGACGTCCACCCAGGGTTTATTTCTTTAATTGGGAGGGGCACTAATCTGGCCAATATAATGTTTTTGAGTGCTTTCCTTCCGAGTGCTTGATTAAGATAGGGCTGGATTTTGTGCCCTGCATATGAAATTAACAGCCCTGGTGGACCTCTTCCTGTTACATATTCCGCTATGTCATTTTGTGTGTGACAGTTGGAAACATTGTTTATTAATTGAGTTTTTAATGGGCAGATAGTTTATCGACCCTTCGTGGCAATTTTTAATTGCCAAACTCAACATTTCCACGGCTTTCTCCATGTAACATTGCCACGGGTTGATTGACCCTCCATAGATTGGTTTCAGCGTGCTCTTTAAGCTTACGGCTGGGGCTGTAAATACTTGATAGTAGTATTTTGCATGCATTCCCAAGCATTCTTTACTTTGTTGCTTCAGTCCGAATTCCAAACAAATTAGGCTGTTGCGAGTGCATTTATGGAGTTTGAAAATGCGTTTCTAGGCCAGGCATTGTGCTTTGTCCAAAATTGCTTCCATTTTGCCTGGAAATGCTGACTGTGCATAACCTGCAGTTGCCCTAATTTTAGCTTGTATTACTTTTCTGAAAGCGGCTGTTGGACTATGCATTAACTCATTTAGTTTGCATAGGGCAAAAGTTGTTGACTGTGCTCTGGCCTTCATTTTGTGCAGATGTAATGTTGCTTTACCCGTTTCACTTGGCCAGCACCCTAGGTAGTTGTACGATCTCGCGGTAGTGATGATTTATTTGCCCACATGCCATTTCAGTAAAGCTTTTTTTGGAAAATGACCGAAAATAAATACTTTCGTTTTTTGAGCATTTATTATAAGCTTGTTTCTTTCATTATACTTATTGAGTGTGTCTAGGCCCCTTTGTAGCCCGATCTTTGTGTGGTCCATTACCACTAAGTCGTCAGCTTATTGTAATATTTGCAGTTTGTTGGTCCCAATTTTCGGGGTTACAAGTGTGGCATTATGAAGCTTCTTCCCCAGGTCAGCAGTGTATAGATTAAACAATGTGGGGGCAAGTACACATCCCTGTTTTAGTCCGCTATTTGTCAAGCACTTCTTCGTTGTGGTGTTATCTGCTAACTTCACTTTCATCCAGGTGTTGCTGTATAATGAAATAATGTCATTGAGGAGACCTACTGGGATATGCCAGTTACACAATTTATCCCAAAGCTTATGTCGGGGCACCCAATCAAAGGCAGTTGAGTAGTCAACGAAGCATGCAAAGACTGGGGGCGTGGCCAAGCCGGAGACCGAGATGGTCGCCCGGTGTTGAAGCTCCGACGATCGACGTGGCCCATATGTGAACTCCCACCATACAGCTGCTCTACCAAAACGGGAACAGACATCAGGCAGCAGCGGAAGGAGTCCTGATCTGCTTTCTCCCCGACCGAAAGCGGAAAACTGCAGCTTTGAGGCCAATTGAGGCGTCTGTGCAGTGGGCGGCTGAAATCCAAGATTGTGGATCCAGCAAAGAGCAGAGTATCCAGAGGAGCAGCCGGGAGCCTGTGAACAAGTCTGGAGTGCGGTGGGTCTGCGGGCAGTGGGCCAGGGCGGAGAGCGGCAATATACCAGCGGCGTGGGGCTCGTTATTGCGGGAGGTCCGTTTGACCCCCCGCACCTTGAGCACTGCGCGAACTTGGGGCGCTGTTGAGGTAGCAGCCAAGGATAGGGCCTCCGCTGCTGCCTAGGCCAGAGCGGGTGCGAAACCTTCATAGCGCCCTGGGACCTCCCCCTCCTGACAGTGCTGCTGCCCGGCTGCGGCCCATGTGGCTCCCCCCTCTCCCTCCTGCACAGCCTAAGCAGGTCTGACTTCTGCCATGCTCCAACACAGCTCCTGGTTTGAACAACAGTTCCTGCTTTAAACATATACAGCCAACAAAGCTGTCATCATTTGCCTCCACTGGCCTAAGGGGCTGCAGATTAGCCCCAAATGACATTGTCTCCACATTGAAGCCACCACTGGCATACTGTGGCTTTCTTTCTACAGCTCCATGCTAACTTATAAGGGATAACACAATTATATATTCTACATCCATCCCCAAGCTGCCGGAACAAAGGCACCATTCAACTGCACATTCCCTGTTTTCTGGGGAGCTGGCCCTGCGGGAACATTCGATTTTATCTGCCGCTGCTCCACGCTCTGCACAGAGGAACATGCATGAGCAGCTGCCTAGGCCTTGACAGCTTTCAGAACAGTGCGCACACGGCCCGATCCTGTTCACCATCTCCCCTGGTTTTTTGATACTTACCCGCCAGCCTTCAACTTCCCACAGCGGCCATAACTAGTAAAACACTGATCTTGGGCCACTTTCTCGCCTAGAGGAGGAAATAGCGGAATGGGCCGCAAGGATCCTAAGCAACGCCTTCTCCCCTTCGAAAAGGTCTCTGACGCAGCCCAGGACACCACTGACACCATGGCCGAGGGTGGCCAGAAAGATGTAGCGCCAGAGGTGGACTCTACCCAGCTAGGCTCCCTGCTGCAAGAAATGGGAGCAGGATTAAGATGTACATTTTGACGCCCTGGACTGAGTTGGGGTCTAAGATCCAGGTTCACGACCGACGCCTGGACGTAGTGGAAACTCGCACATCGGATTTAGAAGACGGGATGGCGCAATCCTTGAAAAGGCTTGACAGAATGGAATGCATCCTCAAAGAAGTCGCAATCAAGAATCAGGACTTGGAGGCGCACAGTCGCTGGAACAACGTGCGCATCCTAGGAGTGCCGGACTCTACAGCAGCTGGTCGCACGGACACCTTGGTAGAGACTAGCCTGACTGACCTGTTCGGCAGGGAAGCTTTCACTGCTGGCTTTTTGATTGAGCGTGCTCATAGATCATTGGGCCCACAACCCAACCCTGGTTGCCCAGCCCGGCTCATTATTGCGCAGGTCATGAACTTCAGGGAGTGCGACACTGCTCTTTGACTGGCAAGGGAGCGGGGCGAAACGCTATGGCAGGGCTCCGAGTTATCCCTCTACCTGGATTTTAGCGCCACGGTACAGACGCACGGCGAAAGTACAATGGCAACGCTTAGAAATTTAGGATGGAAATATGGCATGCTATATCCTGCTCTGCTACGAGTTGAGGTGGAGGGGCGAGCACGTGTTTTTGACAATCCCGCTGAGGTGCAGGAGTTCATAAGCACAAACTGACTAACAAACGCCCTGTTGACGATAACAGGCTCCCCCTTCGCAGAGTGGTTCTGATGCTACTGTGGAGCTGTTTTCAGGAACTGGTCATGGTTGATCCTGTTGTATTACACTGTGTTATGTGGAGAATTCAAATTTGCTGATAGTTCGTTAATTCATTTTCTAGTTTTATAGGTCATTTGCCACGTCATTGTTGGGGGTGCTGCCACCGCCCCATATGGTGTTCACCTTACGTTTGATGTGTGAATTTAGCGAGTACCGTTTATGGTTACTGTTCAGCGCTATAGAGGAAACCTTGGTACTACACTGTTATTTTTTAGCAATGGTTCTGCCTCTCTGGTTGGGTGGGGAGGCGGTAAGGAAGGGACACTGTTCAGTTACACTGGGACATCTTCAGGTACAAGGCTTTGCAAATGCGATAGGTACATGTGGTCTGTTTACATCTAGCACTTGTTCTCTACTCCACTATGGTGCAGATAGGGCATAACACTGGCTTTTCATAAGTGGTCTTGGCTACCTGGAATGTCGGCGGACTGAACAACACTCGTAAAAAGCAGCAGGTGACACAGTATCTACTACGTCACAAGGTGGATGTGATTTTTTTTACAAGAAACGTATCTGCCTCCCACTGATCAGTCCCGCTTTGCCACAAGCTGGGGAACACACAAATATTTTGCGAACTACAGTAACTATGCAAGGGGCACAGCTATACTTATCCACAAGCGACTACTGTTCCATTTGACCTCAGTACTTCGTGACAGCGAAGGCAGATATGTTATTGTGCTGGGCGCCTTATTGGGACGCAAAGTGGCATTGGTCTGTGTATACGGCCTAAACAATGACTCACCTGATTTTTATTACACCCTATTTTCCAAACTATCACAGCTAGGCCCAGTTCGCCGCTTGATAGGGGTTGAATTTAACATTGTACAGGATTTGGCATAATAATAATAATAATAGTCCACATCTGTAAAGCGCACAATCACCCGTAAGGGTCTCTAGGCGCTGGGGGCCGTCGGGAAGATTAAGCGAGCTATTGCCCAGAGTCACATGGTGCTGGGCTAACCTGCCGCCGGAGCCAAGGATTGAACCCTGATCCCCAGATTCCAGCGTCAGTCGCCCTGGCCGCGGCGCCACACCTCTCTCATGTGACATTGTGACACTACTTCTAACTCCCCTGACCCCAAGCCACGAGCGAGAAAGACACTGAGCTCTCTTTGTGAACACCTTACTCTTCATGACATAGGTAGGACGCTGAGCCAACACCCTACCGACTTCACTCACTATACTAGCTGTCATAACACATGGACGAGACTAGACTATTGGCTGGTCTCCCCAGAAACAATCAGCTGGTGCCAGGCAGTCAATACACTCCCACAATCATTTTCAGACCACTCTCCAGTGTTGTTAACTTTAAAGATACCACGACCTGAGGGTTTTGAGAGGCAGTGGAGATTTTCTAGCCGAACGCTTGATGAGGAAGTATTTCGAGGGGAGCTACGAGAGGCCATAGAAGACTACTTTACCCTTAACACTGGTTCAGTAGACAACTCAACCATGTTGTGGGAGGGTTTCAAAGTCTAGATGAGGGGGGTATGTATATCCAAGAACACCAGCGTGTTGAGAGATTTGCGCAACACATTAACCCGGCTGGAGCAGGAATTAGGAACATAAGACACGGAGCAGCTCCAGGCGACTGGCCACGATCTGGACGAGCGTAGGCTCTCCCTGTTTACAGAATTCAGGGACACCGCTGAGAGGGAAACTATCATAACGCCAGGGAATACGGTGAGTGTGAGCGGCCAGGCTGAATACTAGCTCAAATTATCCGACCCCCCCTATAGTAAGGCATATATCCCAGAGTTGACAACTCCATTGGGGCAACAAATCTCTGACCCAATAGACGTCCCGGGAGAATGTCTTTCCTACTTTAAGGCTTTATACACCACTAAATTGGGCATGGATAGAGCAGATCAAGAGAATTACCTGTCTGAGGTGGCGTTAGTATACCTTGACAAGTTTATGCAGGACTTTCTTGCTGTACCCATATCGGAGGAAAACATAGATGAGGCCATCTCTGCCCTGAGGAGCTCCTCTGCTCCGGGGCTCGATGGTTTCACAACAGACTTTTATAAGGCCTATAAAGATTTATTGATTCCCCAGCTTCTTGAAATGTATGCGGAGGCCCTAGAGCGGCAGATACTACCTCCCACCCTGCGTGAGGCGGTCATTATTTTACTCCCCAAGCCCGGCAAGGACCTCCTATTGTGTGGTTCCTATCGGTCATTGTCACTGCTAAACTTCAACTACAAAATACTGGCAACGGCTCTGGCGTGCCGACTGTCTCTATTAATGGAGTCTAAATTCTCACCGGCCCAGTCTGGTTTCATCCCTCACTGTTAGGACTGCATTCAATCTCCGCACTTTGTTTAACACATTACACAGAATCAACCATGAAACCCCTGCTGTGGCTATCCTATTAGACACGGAATAGGCATTTGATTCCCTTGAATGGCCGTTCATTTTGTCCATCATGCAGCGCATGGGAATGCCATTTGAATTCATTGCCACTACCGCCCTGCTATATAGTCAGCCAATGGCCCAGCTCAGACTAAAAGGTGCGCTGACTCCCCCCTTCTCACTATCATGCGACACTAGACAGGGTTGCCCGCTGTCACCGCTGCTGTTCATTTTAGCTATGGACCCCTCATAAGGCACTTTCAAGAAAAACACTTGCAAAGGGAGCTGCTGTTTCGTACAGGTCCGTTATTAGTCTCATTATATGCGGATGATATGGTTTAATATGTTCACAACCCCCAAACTAACTTGGACCCCCTCATCCAGGAAATATTGCGTTTTGGTGGGTATTCCGGCCTGAGAATCAACTGGCACAAATCTGTAATATTTCCGCTCACGGCCAGTACTGTCAAATGGGACCTGGAGTTCCCTCTGGAATGGAATACTGATTCATTCAAATATCTAGGCATATATATACATCTCAACACTGAGCAATTACGGCACAGCAGTTACTAAATTGGACACACAGATCGAGAAATGGCTACAACTCCCACTGTCCATGGCGGGTCGAGTTTCCCTCATTAAAATGGTGGTGCTGCCTACATTTTTATATTTATTTCAAAACATCCCTATTCCACCCACAAAGAACTTCTTTTTAACTCTTTGTTCCCATTTGATAAGGTTGGTGTGAGGAGGAAGCCTCCCCAGAGTCAACTGCGACAGGGGAGGCTTCGGGGTCCTAGTTCTTAGACTATATTATTTAGCAGCGCAGTGTAGTTTCGCTCAGGCGTGGTAGCACCCCGATGCCAGAATCCCATATCTTCGACCAGAATCGGACTTGGTCCTACCAGACACCCTAGCGGCGATATTGCCGAAGGATTTTCCCAAAGACCCCAACGATATCCAACAAGCATCAACCACTAGCTGGGTTTGGGAACAACTGTGTCGGGTCACACACGCATCATTACTCTACTCCTCTGATCTCCCACTCCCAAACCCTAAAATGATACCCATAACTGGCGAAAAAGTTAATACAGAACACTTGCCAGGAATTTGGCATTACTAAGATGGGTGATCTATTCCCAAATGGACATGTCCTTGACCCAGATGATGAGTCTATTTTTCCTAATGCCACATTCATGGACAGATTTGTCCTACTGCAAATACGTTCTGCCCTGCGGGCTATCCTACCAGACTACCCTCTGGAGCCCCCATCCTTCCCCCCGCTTACTAAGGTGATTGGTAGTGACAGAGGGATACACATAGTATCACAGCTCTATAGGGCGTGCGCTGCTACTGTTCCGGTCAATGATGACAGAGTTCGCAAAGCGTGGGAGGAGGACCTGGGCAATCCGATCCCAGATGAACAATGGGATGCCTGCTGTGCGGTCACAAAGAGAGTCTCCCTCAGGAGTCGACACACATTAATTCACTTCAAGTTTCTTCGTAGGATGTACATTACCCCTGCCAGACTCCATAGAATAGACCCTACCAGATCACACCATTGCAGCAGATGCCACGCGCCCAAGGCTGACTTTACTCATTTGGCCTGGAACTGTCCGAATGTACACTCATATTGGGTTGCCATACATGAGATAGTGAGCGACATGATCAAGGTACCAATGACCCCATTGCCCGAGATTGCATTGCTGGGATATGTTGTACAGTTCCCGCATGCAACCTGCAGGTTTGTTACTATTAGTTTACTGCTGGCCAAAAGAGAAGTGGCGATTCCCTGGGGTGGTAGAACAGCGCCCTCGGTAAAAGGATGGCTGAAAAGCATGGCGTCTTGCTCAACAAACAGTGACATTTACGCAACATTGCTCCCCCTTACTTGGTTGTTTGGTCTGCCCAGTTCCCATGATGCACTGGGCCGGGACAGACTAATTTGCATGTAGCCAGGTTCTGAACTGGGATGGTGCAGTGAGCTAAAAAACAGTGTTGGATCAAGCCCTGATCTTTTGACTGGGTATGAGTGTTCTGTTTAACTCAGATGCCTTTTCTGAATCTACCTTACTTCCAGGCACAAAGATATCTGGGGACCTTTCAGGGTATATCTTCAGGCACAACAACAAGTTCCCCCCACACAGGCTGTCCACGGTATAGTTCCTACCGGTGAGGGCTAAATAGCCACAAAATCCATAATACTACCTACCACTCCGCTTGTACTCTGTGTTCAATATCATGGTTGATAAATGCTCAGGCCTGGAGCGTAATTACTGCCTTTGTTAACCATGTGATTGCTAAAACTGGCTCGATGGAGATTTGGAGATTAGAGGAACACACTTTGGGGTAGCATGCGACTGCATAGCATTGTAGACTGTATCACAGGAAATGTATAATATGTCCTCATGTACTTCCCAAAAGATTGTAATTGGTCCCAGTGTATCTAAATGCTAAATAAAGTGTTAAGCATGCAAAGACTGGTTTATTATTTTTGCAGTTTGCTTGCTGGCTTAAATACGACATGGCTACGATGTTATCAGTTGTGGAGCAGCCTTTACGAAATCCGGTCTGAGAGTGGGGGAGGATTTCGTTCACTTTAATCCATCTATTTAATTAATTCAGTAAGGTGCTGGCGTTGGCTTTTCCTTCAATGTCCAAGAGGGTGATTAATCTATAATTTTTTGGGTCTGTGTTGTCTCCTCTCTTGAAAAATGGAAGTAAAAATGACCCTTGCCATGAGTCAGGCACTTTTGCTTTCAGTCTACATTCGATGAACAGTTTCGATAACATTTTTCCTCAATATACTGGATCTTCTCTAAAGATGGCTCCTGGAAGACCATTGGGCCCGGGTGCCTTGTCTTTTCTTATCCTTTTTAGTATCAGTTTGACTGCCGAACAATCTTGATCTTTACCCAAGAATTCCACTGAGGCCTCCTCATCTGTATCTGCACAGTACGAGGGAAAAACCTCAGAGCTTTCAGGGTCTATGGAGACTGCTTTTGCAATATAGATTGTAGCGACGTGTCTCAGCCAGGCATCTGCGTGTACAGAGTTACGCCTTTCTACGTTACCTTTCTCCAGGTTTGCTTTGAATTGCCAAAGTTGGTGTTGTTTATGTGGTTTTGAGAGCTTGTGTATTGTTACCCAATCTTTCTCTATTTTATCTTGTTTAAGTGACCATAGCAGATGTCTCTCTTTACACCTCTCCCTTATTTCTTGGGTTCCTGCAATTTTTTTGTGCTCTTTATGCCCTCTTTAGCTTATGTATTAGTGTGGTTAGTCTTATGTTGTTATGTCTAGGTTGTGAGGTGAACATTGTAGTTCCATGTAGGCTGACTTTATGGTTGTTGGCAAGTATAGCTTTTAGAGCTCCAATCCACCTCATCCAATTTTCCATGGTAGGTTGATTTCCAGGATGCTTATCTTTGCACGTTTTTCTTTCCTTGCCCGATGCTTGTTCCATTTTACCCTTCTAACCAGTGTGTGTTCTTCAATCCCTGTTGAGTGGGATGCTACAGCTGCTTGTTCCCCCTGTGTACTGCCAGAATTTAGTTCCACCTGCAACAATTTGTGATCACTAGTTTCATGTGTTTTAACTTCAAAGTTGATAATTTTCTGAATGAGCAGGCTGCACAGAAAGATGTAATCAATTGTGGAACAGTTCTTAAATGTGGCAGTACCAGAGTGCTTGGAATTCAGACTTTTCCAAGTTTCACTGGCGGACGTTAAGTCATAATTTTGCAAAAAGGAATTGAAAACTCTTTCGGGCTGGTTAGACACAACCTGTCATTCTTGTATGTTCCCAGGTGGTGCAGAATAAAGTCTCCTACAATCACTTTAGCCGACAGCACATTAGTATGTAAAATTTCCTTTATTAAAGTTATAATATATTTAGTAGCATCCAATTTTCTCCGACTGTTTGCATTTAGGTATAGGTTTATGACTAGGATTGGGGTACTATCATCTCTGTCCCTTTCTCCCTCTATTATGAGCGCCTGTAAGACATCTGACTTGATTTTCACCCTTTTTACTGTTATCTGTTTTAGATGTTTTACGAAATTGAGATACCCCCTGAAGGTCTACCAAACCGATTGTGTTTGGCTGCTAGTTTAAGAAAACCAGCATAGTCTTCAAGGTGTACATATCTGTGGCCCAGGTCTCTTGTAGGCATACGATGTCTCCTTCCTGCAGTATTTTTGTGGCTGTTTCGTGTTTAAGTGCTTTACGTATTCCTGCCACATTCCAAGAGATGATTTTGAGGTTGGAAAGTGATTTATGATTAATGTTGGGTGTACTGGACGTTTCTGATGTTATCCGTTTTGCGGTGGGCGGCCCTTGTTGATTCCATAGAGTGTCTAATGTGACCACTTGGACATCAGGAATAAAGAGTGCCACTTTGTAACTCTCGGCTTATCCTACTGAATTGTTTGTTCGTTTGCGTTTTCAGTAGGCCATCATCTTTTACATTCCTACTTATGGTCATATCCTCCTGTCTCCTAACTGATATGGTTAATTTCTTATAGTTTTTGTCCAAATATATTTTTGATGTGCCTCGCAGTATCCCTTGTGAGTGCTCTTTCACGATCGTTGTACAGTTTGTTATGTTTACAGGCTCCTTCAGAATTGATGGGTACTTTTCTTGTTCTGGTGCACTTACACGAATACCCCAATTTTTTAAGATATATTTTTCTCTAAGCACAGCTTCAGACGTGTGTTTCTTTAACCAGGTCACTATGGTATCTTCTTTATTGATGTCTTTGTCTTTTGATTCAAATTGAACACAAACTATATCCCCACTTTTTATGTGAGACAGTGAGGGTATGTGTTGAAGGAGCCGTAGTAAGTTCCCCCTGTTCAGTGTATCGTGTCTCCCCTTTGATTTGTACTGCAGTTGAAGAAATGTTTTACACCTATTTCTAGCATGGACGGAGGTTGGTGTTGTGCCTGACACAGGTTCAGGGTGTGCTGTTTCTTTGCACTGTGTCTCGCCTGGTGCATTGTCAGTGTTAGTGAACACAGCTTTTTGTTTTTTTGATCCTTCTCCCATTTTTTCCTTAAGCAACCCGTATTCATTTTTATCCCTAACAGTTTCATTTATTATTTGCACAATTTTCTTTGTTGCTCCACCGTTTGAAGTGGGTATTAATTCCTGTAACACTGGTGGGTTAGGTGTAACATTTCTGTATGATCGTCTTCACCCGAAGATTTACTTTGTTTTTGGGTCTTAGGGAATATCGGGTATAGTTTATTTGATGCTTGCCTTTCCTGATTTGGAGGTGAATTAACCCCTTCGACGCTGATGACGAGCTGGGCTCGTCATGAGGTAGCCTCCTGCTACGCTGATGAAGAGCCCAGCTCGTCACGTAACATGCGCTTTCGCATATCTCAGCGTACGAGCGGAATTCCGCCCGCACGCATGCGGTTAATTATAACCTCTGTAGAGACATGTCTGGGCTGACCTCAGCTCCTTCTAATTTTTGTAGACTTTTGGCGCTTTAATTGTTTTTTTTGTTTTTTCTTCATACATTGTGACAAATTTGAATCGGTGGTAATGGTTGGAATTTCCCTGGTTCTTTTCCTTATCTGGGATTCTGTTTGTTTCTATTGTTTGATTAGTGGTTATTGGGTCCAAGTTTATGTTTGGGATTAGATTGGTACGGTTCTTTTTTGTAATCTTTTCTCAGGTGTTTTGCTTGTTTGTCACAATTATTCTATTACTTACTGTTTGAGCTGATTGTGATTTTAGATCTTCGATAAGGGTAGTAGGCATTTCTGGGATTGATGCCAATTTGTCGATCGTTGGCCCGCAGTCTGTGTTTAAGGAGGTTGCATATACTTGGGCTGGTGTTATTAGCTTGTTCAAGTTAGCAAATTTTTTATTAATCCCTGATATTGTTGTTGCCATGACGTTAAGCAAGTCCACTTGGACAGCCATCTTATTTGGTTGATAGTTCAGTGCTTCCAGTGTAAGTTGAGATGTTTTAAAGAAAATATCCCATATAGTTCCTGCGTCTGTCGTTGCTTCTGGGTGTGTGATCTCAGTATTTTGGCAGTGGTTGACCCTTGCAAGAGTGTTATCAGGAAAAGCTTCACTTTCGACTGTTGGATGAGTTGGGTGAGTTAGTGTGTAGTCCTTACTGTTTGGAAAAATATGTTCTGATGTTTGAACCAGCCTACTGTGGGCTTCTGCTCTCTCTCCACCTTGATTTTGCCATCCTGGTCCCTCATTTGTGATGATGTTTGTATGCTGGGTGACGGTACTATATAAGTCGATGGTTTTGTTTTAGTATCCATTACACTTATATCCACATGTTGATCCACGTGTTGTTTGAGGTTTGAGGAGGGCTTGTTGATTTTTACCTCTACCTCAATTGGTTGTTGGGCCCTGGTGATATGAAATTGCTCTAGAGATTTTTGTAGCATTTGTTTAGCAGGAGTTTCAATAGAATGTTTGTCCCGTTGTAATGAGAGGTCTCCTTTCATCAGGAGTTCCAGGTCCTTGATATACCCCCATGATTGGTCCATTCGTTCTTTATGTTCTTGGACCTGCTTGGACCCAGTTAAAGTTAAAGTTGTGGGCTCTATATTATTTTGATCATTCTTTGAATTTAGAGCCACTGCGAGAATAGATAGTGGGATTGGCGCTGGTAACCAGTGATCCCATCCTTACCGCTCATTGTGATGGGATAACATTGCGTCCGCTAGATCTTTTAAAAAGTTAAACCTATTTGGTATGCTGATCGATTTTGCAAACATTCTGTACACTGGTGCGATTAAAGGCTGCGCTGCACCCTCTGAATTTTGCTTTGTTATTTTTTGCGGTTGAACCTTGGGATTTCTTTTTCCTTTTTGTTAATGGAAGTGATGCTCTCTCTCGTCCTGACCTCATGATATGTATAGAGTGCGCCTTTTTGCTCTTGAATGTGCCTTACAGTCCGTGTTCTACTGCTCCACAGCACAAACCTGGTATTAACCTGCCGCAGTGATTGAAGTAAAAGTACTTCCGCCTGCCCCTGGATTTGTTTTAGAATTTGTCCTTGATTTCATTTTTGGGATTTTTGCTCTTTTTGGTCTTTTCCTTTCCTCCTTTTGCGGTGTCTCTGAAGTGTTTGTGTCCGGGGGCGTTTTAGCCATACTAGTTGTCTGGCCTTCTTTTTTTGCCAGATCTCCGTGTGTCACTGGGCCGTGTGCCACTGGGCCGTGCATACCCCACACTCCTTGGGAAGTGGGCAATGGGCGACTATACCCCTCTGTGACCATGGCTGTCGCTACCACCAATGCTACCACCAATACTGCGTCCTATAAGCTGTGGACTATGAGCTAAACGCTGTGGGCTATGGATTATGTCATTAGGGTTGTCACCGCAACACCAACTCCAGCACCAACTCCAGGAGGGGTGAGGGGTAACAAACTGATGCCAAAGTTCACCACTCACCTATCAGATGCTGGTATCTGGACCTCTGGACCTCTGTTTTTTGACAGGGCCATCCAACAACCGGATGTAATCTGCAGCTGTTGCGGCTCCCTGCTCTCAGTCCGATCTCTGCTTGATCTCTGCTCTCTGACCCCCACCTTCCTGTGTGCAGTGTGGAGGTGCAGTGTGGAGGTGCCGTCCTCAGCCATCTTCAGTCTGGCCTCAGTCCTGTAGTGTAGTTAGAAAGTGGTCAGGGGGCCAAAGGGGCCAAGGGCCAAAGAAAAGTCTGACTTGCCACGCCCCTGCCCCACGAGTTACGGCCCCAGCTAGCCTCAACCCATCCACCGCCACAACATAATCCATCGCAGCCACAGCCTGTCCCCTTGCCAACCGCTCATGAAAGCAGGGGCCAAAGCAAAGCCAATCTGGGACAATGCCAGCGCTGATGGGGGAGCGGGAGTCGGAGCAGGAGCCGTGGACCGCAAGGCATTTCTTTTCGTCCTCGATCGCGGCCGCGGTCAACGTCAAAACACGTACTGCATCTGTACTAATACAAAAAATGTCTGCGCCACTGGGAACCTCAGTGTTAGGTAAGTAATATACTTCTTGATACATGCTTCTATTTACCATTAGGTTTTCTTGGGGAAGGAGCTGAAAGTGCAAGGGATTTTTAATTTCTGAATTTTTCGCACATGAAAACAGATTAAAGTTAGCTCTGCTTATATGGGATTTTGAACACCTTACAGGACATTAAGTGACACATGCTATGCTGTTCACATGTGACCCACATGGATTTCTATCATTACAGTGTTTATAAATCACATCCTATCCCTTTCTCTGTCTACAGGAAAACTATGACCATAATTGCTTTTTAATTTACTTTTAAATTTCAGTAGCAAAGTAAACAGCAGGTATTAAGGACATTTACAACATTTATGCTCGTTTAGCAATTACCAGCTAAATGTGTGTGGATATAACTACAAAGTCATTTAATGAAAATAATAATGGCAATTTTAAATTAAAAAGCATTAAGGTGAAGGGACTTAAATGTGCAGACTGAACGTAAAAGTAGAGTAGTTAGCAGATCGTTAGAGTATCCAATTTACTATTGCAATTGTCCACGGCTTTAAACTAAGCACCGTGATGTTACATTTAGTACGACTCCACGGTAATATAAAGGCAGTCATAAGAGATCTGAAAAAAATGTATTATCTAAGCTCCCAAAGTTACATCTATAAGGACGTGCTGACAAAGGAGAATAATCCATAAAATTGAGAATATAGTGACCTAGAAGTACGCAATATTTTCAATAAGTAGATTGAAAGTGGTCTTAAAGTCTCTAACATTAAATTCACGTTTCTAACATTAACATCACAGGCAGTTAAGAGATTAATTTGTGCCAGTAAGATGATAAAAATTAACTGCTGCTGAATCGATTGAAAAAAATACTGTGACCGGATGACAAAACATTTTGACTGGCACTAATTCATGTCCTTGGTGGGGAAAGACGGCAGTTCTGACTCCAACCACCTTTTAACACCATGTTATGAAAACATGTTTCTGAAGTTAGCAATATGCGATAAGAGCATTTGTGCATATTTGTTCTGTCGTGCTTCGTTATGGTGGTGATTTGTGTTGTCGTTTTTCTTTTTTTGCTGCTATATTTTTGTACTGCATCATTGCAATGTGATTTTGTTATTTTGTTCTGCTGTATTGCTGCATTATTTCCGGTCTTTTGTTGTGTTATGCCCCTTTGTGTTTTAACTGTGTTGATGGGTTACTTACGTAAGTTATTGTGTTATATACTGTTACTTACTTACTTATGAGCTGTCAATAAATGCTGCTACATATACATTCAAACAGAGTGCATGCCTTGAAAGTTCCGGTGACAAGAAATCATTTTCAACTGTCTAAGACGGTACATTAGCACTGCTCTAGCTCTTCAACAACAGAAGATACCAGTCAGACGAAAACTTAAACCTCCCAGTGCTTATTTTAAGTAATATGGGTCCTGATTTTAAGTGAAGTGGGCCCGGACCATTACCTTCTGCATGAAGCATCGAATCTTTTAGGGCCTGCGTCTTACTTTTTCACCATGTTATGGTGAATGAAAACAAAAAAAAAACAGAAATTAACCTCTTCGATGAGGGTGTGTGCAGGACGGCAAGGGCGCCGTCTGAACCACGCACGTGTAATTTTTTTCAGCCATGAGTCGGAATGTCTGCTGCGGCGTAGAGGTTGGAATGATTTTTGCACATGTTTGTGTACGCAATTTCCTACGTGTATGACCTGAAGGAAATTACAAGGGCAAATACCATAGGAATTCGTGCAATTTGCAATTTGGTGTGTAATAAGTGTAAATTCATGCAGAAATACAGCCTATGCTTGATTTTGCACATACTACTGCACTCACTATGATGCCATAAATGTCTTACCTTTATAAAAAACATAACCTTTGTTAGACTTGGCATTCCCTGCATGGTCAACCCCCGAATGTTTTGGCTTTACTCTCCACTTTTTTGCAGAATTTGTTTTTGATGGCCTGCAGAATTCTGTGCACCTTTACCATTGCTAACAAGTGCTAAAGTGCTTGTGATCACTTCCCTAATCATGGTTTGATTGTCAAACACCTGACTGGCATAATTAATTTACTTTTAAGTCCTTTGAATATTGGTATACCATATACACAGGGCCTGTAAATTAAATGCTTTCAGTCGGCCTGAGACATTTTTTTCCTCCCCCCCTTAAGTAGTACCTTAAAACGTGTCCCTGGCAGCCTGAATGCAGTTTAAACTGCCATGTTGACTTTTCATTAAAACTCCCTCTTCAAGCCTAAAACTCCCCTTTTATTACATATATATCCCCCCTAAGGTGGGCCCTTGGCAGCCCAGAGGACAGGGTGCTGTGCAATTAAATGCGTTACAACAAAATTCACTGGAAAAAAGTTTTTTAAAATGTTATTTCCTAACTATAAAGTCCATGTAACCTTTGGGTTATTTCAGTGAATTTCAATGATTATAAAATGTTATTTCCTAACTGTAACCTGTTGAGGTTTCATTTCTGTGAATTGAGCATTGTGCCTGAATGAATCCTATCCTGCATATTTATCCAAGAAGAGGCCACAGTTTTGTGCAACATTTCTAACTAACTGGAGTACTTTCTATTGGCTAATTATTAAGTGCTATCCCGTTGGGTAAATGTATAGTGTATCTCCTACTCTACAGCTGTATAAAGAATGGTGAGGAAATGTGTCCAGTGACCTTGTGTGTCTGTAACTTTTCCAATGTGAATGTTGCTCAAGCATCTTCGACAAATAACTTTACAATGTAGAACTGCAGAGAAAACACACTTGGATGATTTGTTCTTTACAGAAGTAAGTGCTTCTTTGTTTGGTGGAGGTGCGTTCCTATTCCTAGATATTAAGACCTGTCTCCAAATTTGCTGGGAATCGCGCTCCAGGAGCCTTTTAGTAAACTGTCCATCATCCTGGGAGAAAAGCGGGACGACATTGCATACCGTTAATATATATGGGGCGGGACCAAATGGTCGGGGCTTCTATACAATCTAGCATACTTCTAGTTTTTAAAAGTTTAAAACACTATCTCTGGTCTCACCAGCAGGTGACAAGATAGAACCCTCTCATCTCCGACACTATGAGAAATATTGTGTAGATAACATTTATTGGTGCAAATGCAGAGAGATCACACTTGGGATGATTTGTACTTAACAGAAGTGCTTCTTCAATTGGTGGAGAAGCGATCGCATTCCTGGGCATTAAGACCCCATCTCCAAAACCAATGGGAAATGTGCTCTGGGGCCATTTTTTAATAGGGGAGGGGGCTGCAAAAGCCACCTCCCCAAGCTGTTTTCGGTCCCAGGGACCAAATCCCCCGCTGCTCGGCCATGTTTCTGTGAGTGCCCAGGAGACATTACAGGGCACCCAGTGTGCAATGGGACCGTGGAGGGCCTGAAGTACCCCGCGGTCCTAACCGGCTCAATGCCTTCAGCAAAAACCGGTATTGCTCTTGCATGCAGGAGGCTGCTGGAAATGTAGCTCCCTGCGTATCATCCCAAAACGTTCCATGCAGACCAAGATTCACTGGGTCACTTTTTGGGAAAATTTCCTTAAGATTTGTCAATTCTTGTCAAAGATACAGGCAAGTCAAAAAACACTTTTCCTATTGAAACATGTTCTTAAGTATAACTGCCTACTGGCGACCACCAGTAGGATATATATGCATATATTCACTGGAAAAAAAATTACAGGGACGTTATAGTTAGGATATTGAATACAAAAAAAAAGAAATTCACTGAAAAAAACAAAAGTTACAGAAACGTTATACTTAGGCTCAGGATTCACTCGTGCAAAACCATAGAAATTCAGCAGTTATAGTTAGCTGAGTTAACTATTACTTTCGCACCCGCAATGCACCACTCATGACCTCACATATTACATCACTCATGACATGGTCAGGGACATTACTGATGACATCACTGATGACATCATTCGATGACTGTGAGTGTTTCTAAAAGTTCATGAATGTTAAATATATATACACAAAGGAGTGTTGATGAATCAGTGGGTATATGAGTGCCTGTATGGTTGATTTAGTTGATGTATGACTAACTGTAGAAGTGAGTGAGTATAGGTGTCTCAGTGAATGTATGGGTGAGTGACTAGTTTATGTGAATGTCTGTATCAGTCTGTTAGTTGGTGTGTAAGTGGATCTATGGGTTGGTGAGTAGGCACATGAGTGACTGTATGGGTTATTGATTGCTTGTCTGAGTACCTGTATGGCTGTATGAGTGCCTGTGTAAGTGGGTGATGGTGTGTATGACTACCTGCTTGGATTTGGTAGTGGGTGAGTCATTGGCTTTATGGCTTTGTGAGTGCATCTGTGAGGGGCTGTATGGGTGAGTGAGTGTCCTTATGGCTGTGTTTGTGAGTGAATGGATGTGTCAGAGGTATATGGGTGAGTAACAGCACATGTGAAAGGCAGTATAGGCTAGTTTTGGAGTATATAAGTGACTGTATGTGTTAGTGTATGATTATGGGAGTGGCTGTATGGGTGAGTGTGTGCTTCTGTCAGCGGCTATATAGGTGAGCGAGTATGTGTTATCTGTATGAATTAGTGAGTTGGTGTGTATATATTTGTATAGGTGAGTAAGTGGCGGTGTGATTGACTCTATGGGTGAGTGACTGGGTGTGTTAGTAGCTCTATGGGTGATTGCCTGTGTGAGTGGTTGTTTGGGTGAATGAGTGTATATATCGGGGGCTGTATTAGTGAGTGAGTTGGTATATAAGTGGCTGTATGGGCGACTGAGTGGATGTATGTCTAGATCTATGAATCAGTGAGTGGGTGTGTACGTACTGGTAAGGTTGTGTCAATGGTTTTGAGAATGGTAGTGTAGAAGTTGGAGTGCGTGAATGAAAGTTTAGATTGGGGTGTAAGTGGGTGCATGGGAGAATCTGAGGTCGTGAGCAGTGTACTGAGGGAACACGAGTTATATCTAGCTAAGTTAACTATAACTGCTGAATTTCTCCGGTTTTGTTATTTTCAGTGAATTTCTAAGGTTTTTCTATTCCATTCCTAAATATAATATTCCTATACCTTTGGTTTTTTCAGTGAATTTTTACGGTTTTTTAAATGCTATTACCTAACTATAACATCCGTGTAACCTTTATTTTTTTAAGTGGATTTCTATGTTTTTTAAAGCAGTAGTAATGTTTGCAGAGTAGTGGGGCAGGGGAGTGGAGCTCTGACCAGCTCTCAGGAATTCCACAGCATAAGACTTTCAGGAGGTACCAGGTAATCTTCTGGCCCTCAAGGTCCCTCAGGAGCCAAGGGGACTTCATCTCTCAACTAGCAGTGCACGGGGAGGCACATCTGCAGAGTGGTGGAGATAGGGGGTGTGGGCAGACTTACTGGAGATAACAGGAGGGATAGTTGCCCCCCAAGGATGTCCTTGGAGGCCAAATACTCCTTCCATTACCTCCAGTAAGGTCCATAAATCAGGACTGCTGAGATCTGAAATAAGGCCATGCCCCTTTCTCCACCACTCTGCAAATGTGCCTCCTGGCACACTACTAGAGGGGTGATGAAATACTCTTCGCTATTGAGGGTCCTTGGGGGCCACCTGCCCCTCCTATTACCTCCAGTAAGTCCCATACAGCTATATTGATGAGATCTGATAGCAGGCCATGTTCCCTTTCTACACCACTCTGCAAACGTGCATCTTGAGGCACTATTAGTAGGGGGGTGAAGTCTCCTTGGCACTAAAAGTTCATTGGGGGCCAATTAGATCTCCTGTAACCCCCAGTAAGGCCAAAACAGCTGGATTGCTTAAAAGTGGTCAGAGGCCATGCCCCTTTTCTCCACCACTCTGCAAATGCACATCCTGGTACACTAATAGTAGGGGAATGAAGTCCCCTTGGCACTTGATGGTCCTCGGGGCCAACCAGCTCTCCTGTTACCTCCAGTAAGCCCAACACAGCTTGATTGCTTGAAGGTGGTCAGAGACCATGTCCCTTTTCTTCACCACTCTGCAAATGTGCCTCTGGGTTCACTGCTGCTTGGAGGAAAACATCCACTTTAGGCCTGAGGCCTACAGATGGCAAGGGGGCATCACCCACCACCAGCAGTACACGAAGAGGCATGTTTGCAGATTTGAAGGGAAAGGGGGTTGTCCTTTGAGCACCTCTCAGCAATCCCGCTGTGTGGTGCTTACTGGAAGTAACAGGAGGACTTCCTAGCCCCTTGGAAGCCTAAGAAGCAAAGGGGACTTCATCCCCCAACCAGGAGTGCACCAGGTGGTGCATTTGCAGAGTAATAGAGAAAGGGGACAGTACCTCCTGCGAGCAGTGTTTTTTTAAGGAAGGGGGACACGTGGCCTCCCTTTCCTGAACCATTTTGGGCCACAGGAATGCCATACCCTGGGGCCAGATCCTTTAAACAAAAAAAGACATTAAAAAACAGGAGGGGGATGCACAGCCACCGGACTGATTTCAGGCCCAGGGACCCCATCTCCTGGGGCCCAGACTTTATTTTTATTTTTTTTAATTTCAAAGGGAGGGAAACAGGTAACCCCCCTCATGATGCCCATTTTGGCCTTAGAGACCACCCCCCTGGGGCGGAACCGGTGGCTGCGTCCCCTGTTTTTTTGTTTTACGTGCATGTGCCCCAGGAAGGTGGCAGTCCCTGGGGCAGGGGGGTCCAGAAAGCCCCTCCATTGTCTTTAAAGTAGCCACTAGAAGGTGGCAATCCCTGGGGCAGCGGGCCCCTTGTGGCCCCATAATGTTAAAAATAGCCCCCGGGAGGAGGCGGTCCCCGGGGCATGGGCATCCCGACGCCCCCCATATCATTGACATATCAGTGATGTCATTTGTCATTTGAAATGTCATCAGTGATGTCACTGACCATGTCATGAATGATGTAATATGTGACGTCATCACGTCACATATTACAGCATTCATATAACATCCGTGAAACCTATGGTTTTGTCATTGAATTTCTACGTTTTTTTATGTGCACATTTTTAAGTATAATGTTAAAAAAAAAATTGGGGAAATTATCTTAATTGATATAAAAAGTATTTTTTTATTTTATAATATTTTATAAATAAACATACTTTTTTAAAATAAAAAAAGTGTATTCACGTTTGGTGCGTGAATTCAAGCCGCCATATTGGTAAAGTTGAGTAGCGTACGCAGGTCGCAAGCAATGTGTCCACAAAGAACCCTTCCTTTAATGTTAAGTATGTAGATGCGGATGTCGCGCCGGGATTGCGAATTCGCGATAAAATTTTAAATTTAAAAACAATGGATATATAACTTCAATTTGTATGTTAAAGTAAGAGATTATTATATGTAATTATTTAAATCATATATTTATAAGTAGAATAAAGATAAATTGTTCTTAAATATGTCTTACAAATTCACGATGGGTGCACGCTTTCAATTTCATTGGTTGACAAGCTTTTCCTTCTACAAATTAGAAAAGCCCACCCAAATTTATCATTCCTTTGAGATCTTTGGATAAGAAGCACCTGCTGTGTTTTATTCTCTTCTATATCTTTTTTGATATTTGTTTCAAAGATCATTTTAAAATGGCTTCATCATCTGCACCACCTGTTGACAATATAGAAGAGGAAGAGGAACAAGATCAACATCCTCCAAGAAAGCAAAGTATTGTCTGGACCTTTTTCCCCTTCCCTCCTGCAGAGAAAAAAATACATGTGAGAAAGGTCACTTGCACACTCTGTGATCAAGTTTTATTGAAGGGATCTCACAAAAAGTACTCATGTACTTCAATCATGCTTAAACACTTCACACGTTCTCTGGCTTGAAAGCTAAGAAAAAAAGAATTGGAGGAGCAAGCCCTGCATATCAGTCCAGAATTTTCTTGTGTGGAGCACCGCTGCATTAAATGCAGAAAAAGACAATGCTATGGGGAGCAGTCTGTGAATAGTGTAGTTTTTGCTTTTCACAGCCATCCCTGCTAATTTTTTCATTTTGCTATGTTTTTGGTTTTGAAAAGTTAAGACACCAGCTGTGTAACTCTTTCCTGTTTTTTTTAAAACACCAAAAATTCTTAAAAAGATTTTAAAAATACCAAACAACAAAAGAAGAAAAAAAGAGTTATTTTCAGAATTACCTTATCTGTTTCAAAAAAGAGAAATAATCTTACAATAATATGCGGGTGCATAACTGCATGTGGAATGCCTGGGTGATTGTACGAGTGCATAGCTAATGCAGCAGTAATTGCATGAGTATATCAGTAGTGCTTCGGTGATTGGAAGACTGCATGTTTAGTGCTTTGGTGATTGCATAAGTACATGGGTAGTGTCTGGATCATTGAATGTATGCATCAGTAGTATGTACATACTTCAATGAGTGCATGGGTAGTGACTGGGTGATTGCTGGACTGCATGGGTACTACCTGGGTAAATGAAAAAGTGAATGAGTAGTACTACAAGGAGAGTGCATGGTGAATTTATAAGTGCTTAGATAGTGAGGTAGTGATTGTTTAAGTGTGTAGTACTGGCAGGTTGAGTGGAGGAGTGCATGGGGAGTGTCAGGAGGATTACTGGACTGTATAGGTACTACCTGGGTAATTGAAGGTCTGAATGTGCAGTGTCTAGGCAGATAAAGATTTGTATGCATGGTGGACAGCTGATTGTAACAGTGCATGGTTAGTGCCTGGGTCATTGCATGAATATATGGGTACTGACTGGCTGATTATAGTCATGCAAGGAGAGTGCATGGTGAATTTATAAGTGCTTGGATATTGTCGGACTGATTGGGAAAGTATATGTTACTGGCTGGGTGATTGGAGGAGTGCATTGATAGGTAAAGGACAATGGCTGGGCTTCATGGGTAGTACCTGGGTAATTGAAGGAGTGAATGAGCAGTGTCTAATTGCTTAGAGAACTGCATGGGTAGTGCACAGGTAATTGTAGTAGTGCATGGTTAGTGCCAGGGTCATTGCATGAGTATATGGATACTGACTGAATGATTAGAGTACCTCAAGGAGAATGCATGGTGAATTTACAAGTGCTAAGGTATTGGCAGAGTGATTGGGAAGGAATATGGTACTGGCCGAGTGATTGGAGGAGTGCATGGGGAGTGGCAGGACAATGCTGGACTGCATGGGTACTACCTGGGTAATTGAAGGAGTGAATGAGCAGTATCTAGGTGCTTAGAGGACTGCATGGGTAATGCACAGGGGATTGTAGCACTGCATGTGTTAGTGCCTAGGTCATTGCATTAGTATGTGTCTACTGACTGAATAATTACGGTACTGAAAGGAGCTTGCATGGTGAATTTACAAGTGCTTAGGTATTGGTGGAATAACTGGAAAAAGTACAGAGAACTGCATGGATAGTGCACAGGTTATTGTAGTAGTACATGGTTAGTGCCTGGGTCATTGCATGAGTATATGGGTGTCGACTAAATGATTAGAGTACTACAAGAGGAGTGCATGGTGCATGGTACTAGTACTTGGGTAGTGATGGAGTCATTGTATGCAAATTTGGTCTGAGCGCCAACACTTCCCGTATACTTAATACCCTGTTGCTGTTGTATATAAATTGTTAAAGTATGTGGTACTAGCTGGGTGATTGGAGGCGTATATGGGGAGTGACAGGAGGATTACTGCACGGTATCGGTACTTCCTGGGAAATTCAAGGTCTGAATGTGCAGTGTCTAGGCGGTAATAGATGTGTATGTGTAGTGGACAGCTGATTGTAACAGTGCATGGTTAGTACCTGGGTCATTGCATGAATATATGAGTACTGACTGGATGATTATAGTCATGCAAGGACAGTGCACGTGAATTTATAAGTGCTTGGGTATTGGCGGACTGATTGGAAAAGTACATGTTACTGGTTGGGTGATTGGAGGAGTGCATTGGTAGTTATAGGGCGATGGATGGACTGCATGGGTAGTACCTGGGTAATTGAGCAAGTGAAGGAGCAGTGTCTAATTTCTTAGAAAACTGCATGGGTAGCGCACACATAATTGTAGTAGTGCATGGTTAGTGCCTGGGTCATTGCATGAATATATAGGTACAGACTAAATGATTAGAGTACTGCAAAAAGAGTGCATGGTGAATTTACAAGTGCGTAGGTAGTGATGGAGTGATTGTTTAACTACATTGTATTGGCTGGGTGATTGGAGGAGTGTATTGGGGAGTGACAGGGCAATCCTGGACCGCATGGGTACTACCAGGGGAATTGAAGGAGTGAATGAGAAGTGTCTAGGTGCTTAGAGGACTGCATGGTTAATGCACAGGGGATTGTTGCAGTACATGTGTTAGTGCCTGGATCATTGCATGAGTATGTGTGTATTGACTGAATTATTAGGGTACTGCAAGGACAGTGCATGGTGAATTTACAAGTGCTTAGGTATTGGCGGAGTGATTGGAAAAGTACATGTAATTGGCTGGGTGATTGGCGGAGTGCATGGGGAGTGACAGGACGATGGATGAACTGCATGGGTTGTACCTGGGTAATTGAAATAGTGAATGAGCAGTGTCTAATTTCTTACAGAACTGCATGGGTAGTGCACAGGTGATTGTAGGAGTGCATGGTTAGTGCCTGGGTCATTGCATGAGTATATGGGTACCGACTGAATGACTACAGTACTGCAAGGAGATTGCATGGTGAATTTACAAGTGCTTAGGTATTGATGGAGTGATTCTTTAAGTACATGGTACTGGCTGGGTGATTGGAGGAGTGCATGGGGAGTGACAAGAGCATTGCTGCACTGTATCAGTACTACCTGAGTTATTGAAAGTCTGAATGTGAAGTGTCTAGGCAGTTAGAGATTTGTATGCATAGTGGACAGCTGATTGTAGCAGCGCATGGTTAGTGCCTGGGTCATTGCAATTTTAGGGGCATATTACCAACAACTAGCGATATTTATCGCTAAATGGGCTTAGCGAGTTTTTTTAACACCAAGCATGGCCGGATATTATCGCAGAGATAACGTGCTATTAGCAACGTTTAACTCTAAAGCGATAAAATATTCGGTGCATGTCATTAGCGATAAATATCGCTGACATGCAAAGCGGGCCCCAAACCACTCGCTATCGCCTACAAGCTGTCGCTAACTGCTGTTAGCGACAGCTTGCTAATAGGGCGATATAATTATTGCCGCGTAGAGGCCGTAAAACGGCCGCTAAAGAGGCGATAATTTAATATCACCAGGTTTGGTAATATGCCTTGTAATCTTTAGAAATTCAATTCCATCTTTATTTTGATAATTAACAAAATCAACAACTTTTCCCATTGCTCCATTTACTAAACCTTTTTCCACATCCAAATTACGCAGTAAAATTGCCCAACAGTTTTCACATAGATATAAACCAGCAGTCTTAGGTATAGATTTTTTCCAAAGAAAGCAAATTTGATTTAAATTTTTCTATCAACATAATAGTAATTCCTTTATGTTTCATTTTATCATTTATCATTTTATCAATGGCTTCCATTTTTAATATTTGTTGTTTTTCCAGCTCTAGTAGTTGTTCATTGAATGTAGAACACTCTTGCAGTGTTGGCATTAAGCAGATTATAGATATCTTTTCCCCAATTATTTTGTATATTTCCGGAACTACATTTTTATTTGGAAACACGTTTGTAAGTAGCCGACTTTACAAAGCTTCTTTTCTACGTTCAGTCAAAACAGCAATTCTTATATCTTGAAGGATGCTTCAACAATCTTCATCACTTGCCTGTCGCATATTTTCACTAAGTTCTTTGTATTCACAATATGACCAAATGTCTCCATGCAGAAGTGTTTACAGGAGTAAGTTGCAGTGGATCTTCAAAAGATATCACATGCTTTCCTCCAAATTACACATCATAATCTGTTTTTAAAATTTGCTGCATTCTTAAATGTACCAAGGCAAGCATTAAGTTTGAGACCATGCTCACCTCATCTATTATCAGTTGTTTCATTTTCTTTAGTACACTTGAAAGTTCTAAACAAGCTTCTCCAGAAAGCTTGTGCAATTCTAACTTATTTTCATGTTCAACAGGTAGCATTAGTAAACAATGTAATGTAATCCCTTCAATGTAGTGTGCTGCTAACCCAGGTTGAGCAGTTACAACACAAGATAAATGTGATTAAGTGCTTTTCTGTAAATAACTGGTCAAAACTTTGATTACGAAACTTTTTCCTGCACCAGCTTGACCACTGATATACATTCAAATAGGTTGAAATGATGTGCAGTTGCATTCTTTATTTTCATGATGTAAACCATGTTTGATCTGTTCTGTAACTTGCTGATATATTTCTTTCTGTTCAATATTTAGTTTCTCTTCCAAGTTTCCCAAATCCATAATATCCTGTTGAGCTTGATACATTGCTGTTTCTACTTCATTCACATCAATTGCAGCTTCATTTTCAAGAACTGGTTCTCCCAGTGGATCTTGGCTCAGTGGAGCATAATTTTGACTGTCTTGAGAACTGTCTCTAGCAATCTCAGCTGCAATAGGAGCTTCTTGTTGAATCTCTTCATAAAACATTTGTAGAAAATTATGAAAAACTGTGCATTCATTCTACATGCATTAAAAGAATCTTCATACGCCAAGGCTTGAAGAGTTGCAGAAGAGCTAAATAGTAAAATTTCCTTTTATCTGGTGTATTGCAACTCAGTTTCCTGTGATTAATCAGATTCCTTTTACTATGTTTCACGAAACATCCTTTTGAACCAATCACTGTAAATTTTTCTTCATTTATGTTCTCTGTAAGATTTCTCTTAAAACTGTAACATTGCAGTACTTCATAGAGATATATATTCTCAAGATGGGGACTTCTATTTTGATAGTATGTATCCAACATATTTGTTATAACAATATCTGTGCTTTCTGGATCATTTAATGCTAAATATTCGATTTCTTTTACAGATTTAAGTACTCGATTTCGTGTTGCAGAAAGACCTAGACTAACCCAAATGATTCCTCTTGACTTTGAATATAAATTTGCAGAGGACAACCGATCACAACATTCGTAGGATCCAATCTCTCGATGGGACACCATCTTCAAACTAAAGCAGTATAATTTCTTACTTAGAGTCTTCTCATGGGAAATTTCTTCCCACATTTCTTTCAACTCCGTCTTTTCAAATTTTGCTATATAAGACATTACATACCGAGCAACAGAAATGGAATTATACGCAACATACTGGATATCTATATTTGCATTCCACATCGACTAAATCACTGGATTATAATCATTAATATACTTTGATTGTTACTTTCTTTTAAAATTTCAAGTATTTTTTAGAGATTTTTTAGAAATATTCTGCCTCACTGCGAACATGAAACTGTTGACTCTTCCTTTAGATATTACTGGACTTGAAAATCCAAAATGACATTTAGTATAAAACTTTTCCTTTGATTTGTATTTCCGTCGGCAGTATTTGCCACATCGATGAGTTTGAAACGAAAAACTTGTTGTCTTAACGTATTTTCTTCTCTTGTTTTTGGTATAGCACATGTGACATAATCTTGAATAAATGATTAACAGTGTCATTCTAATCAGTTCCAACCTTAGGTGCATCTTTAATCCATAAAAGCATATGTATATGAAGAGCACCCCTAGCTTGGTAATCCTTTCTCCCCAAAAAAATCAATAACTTCTCCAAGGGGTGTGTTTGTTTATTGCAGATAAAAGACATAATAGCTTGAAACCCATGATTAAAATATCTGCACACATTTACTGGATCCAAGGAATACAGCTCTCCAGGAGTTTTGAATTCAAAATGTTTTTAACATTTGATTTTGCTTCTCGAAGAAATTCAAGTAAATCATCCCAATGCAAATTCAGCACAGCTTAGCGTGACAAACCTTGTAGGGGTTCCTAAGTTCCTAAACATACATTTAAATTCTCCATGACTACGATACAAATATTTATTACTACCACATTGAAACGCCATCAAATTAATCAATTGAGATTCTAAATGATCGTCTCTCTGTTGTACTTTGTCCATGAATTCCTTTGCAGAAACATGCTGAAGATGAACTCCTGTTTTTAATACATGGCTCCCTGCATATGAAAGTCCAGACAAGCCACTTTCAAACAAAAGATGAAATATATATGGAATACATTGTTGAATTCTTGGATCTTCTGAGTACAATTTAGTTGTACGATATTCTGATGCTGGAATCTGTATTAGTTGTTCATCCTATCGTCCACCTTTTCAAGTGGGCGAAGAGCTGTGGAAAACAACAAGCTTTCAAACTTCTTTCCTAAACACTCATGGGAGGTCTCTTCACTTTCTTAATTTGGAAGAATTCAATAGTGTTTCCAATAACTTCCTTTGAATGTAAAGGATGTACACTATAATGTTCATAAATGTATTCACTTTTGGACAAATCCACTTTTTCAATTTGGCTCCTTGAAATTTTGCTATCATCAACTAAATCGATGTATTCTTCTTCCACATACACATTTTTGCAGTAATCATTGTTTTTTGTGAGATATAATGTAGCCTTTTACACTTTGCTAAAATCTACTAATTCTTGTCAACTTTTTTGACTCTTCGTAGGAACACCATTAACCCGTTTGCTGCTACCGCGATTTTGCGGTAGTGCGACACTTCCGCAAAACGGGCGGGGCTGCGTCGGCCGTTGGACGTGCGCAGCACTACGAAGGTAGTGCTCGCAACGTCCAACGGCCGATGGCAGCACTTAAGGGGTTAACTAGAATAACTATAGGTTCAGTTTCCTCTTTTTCTACACCAATAGATTCAAGATTTTTTTTAAATCTAAAGGTAAATACACAACTCTTCCTTTTAAGCCTCTTTGTAAATCTGATGGAGGCAGCTTACCTGTTTAGGCTCCATACAAGCAATAGCTTTAAACGGGTACACAGATTGAATCAGAATGGACTCATATGTGTTTAAATCTTCCAGTTCTGGAGGAATAGCTACTAAATCTAGGTTAATATATACAGCTCTAGCTGGCATTTTGTTCTCCTCTAATTTGGTATATCAATATATACAAATAAGTTGATCCCTACCCAACAAAACACTCTTCCACCAACAAATAAGCACCAAATTCCTTCAACTTATCATAGTTTTCTTTTACAATTTTTAAATGCAGATCAAAATTTTTAGTTTATTTTCTATAGTGAACACAAATACACACATAGAGGCCTATTAGGATGGCGGACGGAAACGTGTTCCGTCTGCCATGGTCGCGGCAAAAATACTCCCGACCGCACCGTGGATAATCCGCGGTTGCGATTATGATATTTCTGTCAACAAACACCGACCGCAGCGGACGGATCACATTAAACACCGTCCGCAGTGGACAGATCACACCAAAGACCGCCGTAAGCGGACGGTACCACAGAAACACACTCCGCCACGGACGAATTGCCCATGGAAACAGGCCCAACCGCCGCAATACCTGCGGAGGGTTCGGCCGCACGATTAGGATAACCCTGCCATCCCAACGGAACTCACCACCTCCCTCGACCGCCGCGGAAACAATGCTTCGACAAACAGAGCATGACTGCGGAAGGACCAAACGAACATCATCCCTGCCGTCAAACCAATTCTAAAATGGCGGACGGAAGTAAATAGAAAATACACTAAACAGGACACACACACACCTGAAACGCCAATCCCCAACAACTACACGCCCCAATGACACCCCCCCAAGCACAAACAAAAGCACCCAAGTCACCACACCCACAGAACACCTGACTGGCAACAACCATTGGGACACAACAACCACACAGAGTATAAAATGAATCCCTCCCATTACCACAATCCTTTGCATCACAGCATAGCCGCAAGAAAGAGGCAAAATAGCACAAACAGCAGACACACACAAACACACATACAACCTGTACACCAACACATCCACCACACAAACCCCCACAACACCATCCCTACATACCACACACCTGCACACCCCACCCCACCACTCCAACACCTTGCACATCACACACCATGGCACCCAAGAAAAACCCAAAGTTCACAGACAGTGAGTTGAAGGTCATGGTGGATGAAATCATCCGTGTCGAACCACATCTATTCGGTACCCTAGTCCAGCAGACCACCTTGGCAACCAAAACCAACATGTGGGACAGGATAGTGACCAGAGTGAATGCGTCAGGGACTGTGCCATGCACCAAACATGAGATCCAGAGGCGGTGGCACGACCTCAAGGCAAGGGTGAAAGGCATCAGGGCCAAGAACCACCTCCGGGCACAACACACTGGCGGCGGCACTCCCCCGGAGCCTATACCATTTGCCGAATGGGAAGAGAAGGTGCTGGGCATACTGCACCCTGAGAGCCTGGAAGGAATAGAAGAGGGACTTGAGGCTGGTAAGTACAAACCAATGACCACTATCACACTGTCATGATCTGCCTTGCACAACTGTCAAGACACATCTCCCAGGCTCCAATCCATGCATGTGGACCACACAGTCACCCAAATGTGAAGTCCTGGGCTCAAATGCACCCACCATGAACAACCACAAATGTTGCCTCCTACGTTCACAGGCTTGCATGTTGTCAAAGCAGCCAACACCACAACTCCCTACAGGCCCCCATGTCTACAGGGAGGTTGGTGGTGGGTGGGGGGGGGTTGAGAGACCAGCACTACAACTCCCAACAGGCCCCCATGTCTACAGGGAGGTTGATGGTGGGTGGGGGGGGGTGAGAGACCAGCACTACAACTCCCAACAGGCCCCCATGTCTACAGGGAGGTTGGTGGTGGGTGGGGGGTGGGAGTCCAGCACTACAACTCTCAACAGGCCCCCATTTCTACAGGGAGGGTGGTGGTGGGTGGGTGGGGTGAGAGACCAGCACTACAACTCCCAACAGGCCCCCATGTCTACAGGGAGGTTGGTGGTGGGTGGGGGTGAGAGACCAGCACAACAACTCCCAACAGGCCCCCATGTCTACAGGGAGGTTGATGGTGGGTGGGGGGGGATGAGAGACCAGCACTACAACTCCCAACAGGCCCCCATGTCTACAGGGAGGTTGGTGGTGGGTGGGGGGTGGGAGACCAGCACTACAACTCCCAACAGGCCCCCATGTCTACAGGGAGGGTGGTGGTGGGTGGGTGGGGTGAGAGACCAGCACTACAACTCCCAACAGGCCCCCATGTCTACAGGGAGGTTGGTTGTGGGTGGGGGGGTGAGAGACCAGCACTACAATTCCCAACAGGCCCCCATGTCTACAGGGAGGTTGGTGGTGGGTGGGGGGGTGAGAGACCAGCACTACAACTCCCAACAGGCCCCCTTGTCTACAGGGAGGGTGGTGGTGGGTGGGGGGGTGAGAGACCAGCACTACAACTCCCAACAGGCCCAACTGTCTACAGGGAAGTTGGTGGTGGGTGGGGGGGTGAGAGACCAGTACTACAACTCCCAACAGGCCCCATTTCTACACGGAGGTTGGTAGTGGGTGGGGGGTGAGAGACCCGCTATACAACTCCAACAGGCCCCCATGTCTACAGGGAGGTTGGTGGTGGGTGGGGGGTGAGAGACCAACACTACAACTCCCAACAGGCCCCCATGTATACAGGGAGGTTGGTGGTAGGTGGGGGGTGAGATACCAGCACTACAACCCCCAATAGGCCCCCATGTCTACAGGGATGATGGTGTTGGGTTGGGGGGGGGTGAGAGACCAGCACTACAACTCCCAACAGGCCCCCATGTCTACAGGGAGGTTGGTGGTGAGTGGGGGGTGGAAGACCAGCACTACAACTCCCAACAGGCCCCCATGTCTACAGGGAGGTTGGTGGTGGGTGGGGGGTGAGAGACCAGCACTACAACTCCCAACAGGCCCCCATGTCTACAGGGAGGATGGTGGTGGGGGGGTGAGAGACCAACACTACAACTCCCAATAGGCCCAATGTCTACAGGGAGGTTGGTGGTAGGTGGGGAGGTGAGAGGCCAGCACTACAACTCCCAACAGGCCCCCATGTCTACAGGGAGGTTGGTGGTGGGTGGGGGGGTGAGAGACCAGCACTACAACTCCCAACGGGCCCCCATGTCTACAGGGAGGTTGGTGGTGGGTGGGGGGGTGAGAGACCAGCACTACAACTCCCAACAGGCCCCCATGTCTACAGGGAGGTTGGTGGCGGGTGGGTGGGGTGAGAGACCAGCACTACAACTCCCAACAGGCCCCCATGTCTACAGGGAGTTTGGTGGTAGGTGGGGGGGTGAGAGACCAGCACTACAACCCATGTCTTATCCCAGAGCAAGATGGAGTCCGCCCACCATTTGCTGACCAGTGCATCTCCTCCTTCAAACCTACAGGTAGGTAGCCATCTTCACAGGGGCACCATCCAATAGCAGGACCGGACCACACATATCCAAGTATTGTCTCCCCACCTCCACACCACCATAATGCCCATTACTGTCTACCACACCAACATGATGACACCAACAACCATGTCCTGATTCCACAGTAATTTGTAATGTAACAACAACAAACCTGTCATGTCCACAGCATTGATTCTGAAATACTTTTCCCTCAGGTGATCGCAACTTGACAGGCGAAACCAGCAACCGCCAGCACCAGTCGCCCCCTCACAGCCAGAACTCTCTGGTGAAGATCCCATGGACACCTCGGGTGCAGAGGACGGTGCTGGCCCAAGCACACTCCCAGGGCCATCAGGCTCCCAGGACATCCCTGCCTCCACCACCTTGGCCAGTGTCACAACACCAACACCTGCCATTGTGAGCTGTGCAGCTACCACCATCACCACCACCACCACCACCATCACCACCACTCCTGCCTGTGCCACCCTGCCTGACCCATCGTCCGATGATGGGCCATCGACATCTCAGGGTGGCAGGGAGAGTGGACGGGGGAGGACACAGGTGAGGCCACAGCTCACAAACAGGAGTGCAGGTGCTAGGCGACGTCTGGAACAAGACCCACCCCATCCTGGGACGAGACCCTGGATGCCATTGCCAGAGTCCATGCCTCCTATGAGCGGTCGCAGGCACAGGCGGATCGGGCACACCAAGACTCGCTACAAAACTGGCAGCTGTTGCGGTCCATGGACACCCGCATGGGCCAAATTGTTGACCTCATCGGGCAGCAAACAGCTCTTTGGAGGGAGTGGTTATCCCGCGCCACACCACCTCTCCCTCCTCCAAGTGCCCAGCGGGACAGGGCACCAACACCACCGCCACCATCCCCTGAGTACACTGACAGGGAGGTCGTCCCTGAACAACCTGCCCCCACAGCTGGCTCCGCTCCGGCTCCAAGACGGAGAGGCTGTCGGAGGCTGAATCCAGCTGAGAGCAATGGCAATGCACCATCCACCCGCTCGAAGAGAGGCCGCCACTGACTTCACCCTTCCTTGAGCCTGCCATTCACTCTGCGAACTATCTTGCCCCACAATGCCAAGCAATTGCACACGTCTGTTGGTCTAGGTGTACATCACACAATGTGGTGTCCCCACGGTGTTTTCATCTGCCATGACCTTCAACTCTCACTTCCCCCCAACACATATTTGTAAATATGCACTAACAGTAATCCACACCCTGTAAATAAACACCACATAAACACTCAATGCTGTGTGACCTCCATGTTTTAATCACAGGTTTGTCTTATTAGTTGTCATTACCAGGTGCAGGGATCAATGTTCTTGAGAATCATGCCTCTGTGGGAGTGACCCAGGAATAATGAGAGAACAACAAGCACAGGTCAGGAAACTGAATCACACTCATCACACCACACCGTACTGTAACATCCCACAAACCACACTCATCACTAATTAAGTGGATCACAGGACACACATCAGGGTGCATTGCATGTAAACCATCTCACACACCCATTTGCAAACAGAACATACCAGAACAGGCAGCATTCACACACCACATCCACACATCACCAGCAAACATACATCACACATTGACCATCAGCACAAGAGGTAGTTACTCACATTCAAGGAAAGTAGCGAGCAATGAGCTGACGCCTCTGGTCCACACCTTTTTCCTCCCCACTATCCTCATCAGTGGACATGGGTGGGATGGGAGGCGGAGCAACCTGTTGGTCTGCAGGGTCCATGATCAGTTCAATATTATTGCGCAAGGCCAGGTTGTGGAGCATGCAGCAGGCAATCACTATTTTTGCATACTTTGCCTGGTGAGTATGGCTGGGCCCCTCCGGTTTTATCCAGGAAGCGAAACCTAGACTTCAGCAGTCCAAATGTACGTTCCACCACCCGACGTGTCCTCCCATGGGCCTCATTATAACGCATTTCACCAGGGGTAGTAGGATTCCGTATGGGGCTCAGCAGCCACGGGCGGTTTAGGTACGCAGAGTCGCCTAGGTGGGGGGATGACAGACACATACATCATTACCAGGATTGGTGGGAACAGCATGGCACACATACAACACAGTAGTCATCACAGCATACTCACCTACAAGCCACGCACGTTCTTGATGCAGATTAGCCATCAGTTGGGGGACAATGCTGCTCCGCAGGATGTGTCAGCCAGGCACACCACTTGCACGTTGATAGAATGGTAGTGCTTTCGATTGCGATAGATGGGTTCACGTGCCTGGGGTGGAATGAGACCAATATGTGTGCCATCAATGGAACCCACTTCGTGTGGGATCTGGCCTAGGGCATAGAAGTCACCTTTCACTGCAGCCAGCTCTGCGGGACGTGGGAAATGGATGTAATCATCCTTGTAATGCATCATGGCATCCAGCACATCCCGCAGTACCATGCTGAACATGGATTGGGACATCCCCCCGCCATGACCAACTGTGTACTGGAAAGTGCCTGTTGCGAAGAAGTGAAGTGCCGCCATCACCTTTGCTGTAGGCTCCTGGATATGGCCTGCGTGGCTGCAGATGAGGTGCCAATTGGGGTACAAGGTCCTGCAATCTCTGTCGGTCAAGCCGCAATTTGCAGATCACCTCCTCGTCAACCATGTCCTCCAGCACAGTGTATGGTAGATGCACATTTGGAGCCCAATACAAAGCAGCAAACTATTACATAAGTCAACTGTAAGTCACTAGGTAAGTACAGGACAAGATGAAAAGTGACTGGGTATTTTCATGAGTACAAACATACACATCCAGTGCATGGATAACTGACTAGTAGTCCTTGACTACTGCCTAGGTGAATACCTGAATGCAGCAGAAACGCAGTGTGATTTGAAGACTGCAATGGTAGTGTGTAGGTAATGAGTGATTCTTAGAATGCAAGGGTAATATTAGGGGCATTACTCAATTAGATAGCAAAGTGAGTGGGTGATTTCATGAGTGCACAGATAGTGCCTAATTGATTGCATCAGTGCTGAACTAATGCCTGAGTGATTACAGCACTGCATATGTAGCCCCTACATCATTGTAAAGCTCCATGGTGAGTATGTGGGTGTTTTTTTTTAAGTGTATGACAGTTGGACCTAGCCCAATTTAAATCAGCACACTATTACATAAGTGAACTGTAAGTCACTGGGTAAGTATACAAGTCGAAAAGTGACTGGCTAATTTCATGAACGCTAACATACACATCCAATGCATGGATAACTCTATAAGTAACAGTTGAAGGGAATCATCAGTCATTGACTACTGCCTAGGTTAATACCTGAATGAAGAAGAAACGCACATATGATTTGAAGACTGCAAAGGTAGCGTGTAGGTAATGAGATTACTACACAGCAACAGCCTGCATCATTGCATAACTGTAGGGGATGCTACACAAGTAGACCCCTGAGTGATTTATAGCCTGCAAGAGTAATATCTGGGGGCTTATTGAAGTAGATAGCAGATGGCTGGGTGATTTCATAAGTGCACAGCTTGTGCCTAAGTGATTGCATCCATGCTGAAGTAATGCCTGAGTGATTACAGCACCGCATATGTAGCCCCTGCATCATTGTATGACTGCATACTGAGTATTTGAGTGTTTTCATAAGTGAAAAACAGTTGGGCCTAGCCCAATACAAAGCAGCACACTATAATATAAGTCAATCGAAAGTCACTAGGTAAGTACAGGACACAATGAAAAGTGACTGGCTAATTTCATGAGTACAAACATAAACATCCACTGCATCAATAACTATAGCAGTGGACGGGATTCGTCAGTCATTAAGTACTGCCTCGGTGAATACCTGAATGCAGCAGGAATGCAAGTGTGATTTGGAGACTGCAATGGTAGTGTGTAGGTAATGAGATGGCTACACAGCAACAGCCTGCATCATTGCATAACTCTAGGGAACACTACTCAAGAAGACCCTTGAGTGATTCCTAGGCTGCAAGAGTAATATATGGGGAATTACTCAAGTAGATAGCAGCTGAATGGGTGATTTCATAAGGGCACAGATAGAGCCTAAGTAATTGCATCAGTGAGGAAGTAATGCCTGAGTGGTTACAGCAGTGCATATGTAGCCCCTGCATCATTGTAAAACTGCAAGGTGAGTATTGTGGGTGTTTTTATAAGTGCATGACAGTTGGGCCTAGCCCAATACAAAGCAGTGCACTATTTCATAAGTCAACTGTAAGTTACTAGGTAAGTACAGGACAAGATGAAAAGTGACTAGCTAATTTCATGAGTGCAAACATACACGTCCAGTGCTTGTATAACTGTATAAGTAGTAGTTGAGAGGATTTATCAGTCAATGAGTACTGCCTAGGTGAATACCTGAATGCAGCAGAAACAAATGTGTGATTTGAAGACTGCAACGGTAGTGTGTAGGTGATGTAGCCTGCATCATTGCATAACTGTAGGGACTACTACTCAAGAAGACCCCTGAGTGATTCCTAGGCTGCTAGAGTAATATAGGGGGGATTACTCAAGTAGATAGCAGCTGACTGGGTGATTTCATAAGTGCACAGATAGTGCCTAAGTGAATGCATCAGTGCTGAAGTAATGCCCAAGTAATTAACACACTGCATATGTAGCACCTGCATCATTGTAAAACTGCATGGTGAGTATTTGGGTGTTTTTATAAGTACATAACAGTTGGGCCTAGCAGAATACAAAGTACCACATGATTACATAAGTCAACTGTAAGTCAGTAGGTAAGTAAAGGACAAGATGAAAAGTAACTATCTAATTTATTGAGTGCAAACATACACATCCAGTGCATAAATAACTGTATAAATAGCAGTTGCGAGGATTCATCAGTCATTGAGAACTGCCTAGGTGAATACCTGAATGCATCAGAAACGCATGGGTTATTTGAAGACTGCAAGGGTATTGTGTAGGTAATGAGAGTTCTACACAGCAACAATACTTATCATTGCATAAAAGTAGGGGGTACTACACTAGTAGACCCCTCTTTGATTCCTAGCCCGCAAGAGTAATAAATGGGGGATAATTGAAATAGATAATAGCTGATTGGGTGATTTCATGAGTGCACAGATAGTGCCTAAGTGACTGCATCAGAGGTGAAGTATAGCCTGGGTGATTACAGCACTGCATGTGTAGCCCCTGCATCATTGTAAGACTGCATGGTGAGTATTTGGGTGTTTTTATAAGTGCATGTCAGTTGGGCATAGTCCAAAACAAAGCAGCACAGTATTACATAACTCAACTGTAAGTCACTGGGTAAGTACAAGTCAAGTTGAAAAGTGACTGGCTAATTTCATGAATGCAAATACACACATCCAGTGCATGGATAACTGTATAAGTAGCAGTTAAAGGGGTTCATCAGTCATTGACTACAGCCTACGTGAATACATGAATGCAGCAGAAATGCATGTGTGATTTCAAGACTGCAAGGGAAGTGTGTGGGTAATGAGATAACTACACAGCAAAAACCCTGCATCATTGCATAACTATAGGGCATACTACACAAATAGACCCCTGAGTGAATCATAACCTGCAAGGGTAATATCTGGGAGATTATAGAAGTACATAGCAAGTGATTGGGTTATTTCACAAGTGCACAGATGGTGCCTAAGTGATTGCATCAGTGCTGAATTAATGCCTGACTGATTACAGCACTGTATATGTTGGCCCTGCATCATTCTAAGACTGCATGGTGAGTATTTTGGAGTTTCTATACATGCATGACAGTGGGGACCTGTTGGGAGTTGTAGTGCTGGTCTTCCACCCCCCACCCACCACCAACCTCCCTGTAGACAGGGGAGCGCTTTGCCCAGGTTACCGTCTAGTAGATCTTGCGTGTCGCGGTATATTTGAATCCCTAGATATTTGAATGTGGACGGCGCCATCTGGAACCTATGTGGGGGGAATTGTAAGTGGGTGGTACCTGCAGTGTCCCCAAAACAGTAGCCATACGATTTTGATTCATTGATGGAGAGTACTGATATTGTGCGGAATGTTTCGAAGATTTCAGGGAAAGGGGTAAGATCATCTGACATGTCCTTAATATATAATATTATATCATCGGCATAGGATGCAGCAGCATTCAACTATACTTTTGTACAGAATAATAAAAGAAACCTAATTAATAACTCCTTACACGATCATCTTTAAAAACAAATATTTGTGCTCCTTCTTCACAAATCTATCTAAAATTATGCGCCATCATTCAACTATACCTTTCTACAGACTGGAATAAAGAAGCCTAATTAATAACATATTTTATGCATCTTTCAAAGCACACATTTATCCAGCTTCTTCACCATTCTATCTAAAATTATGTGGAATCATTCAACTATACATTTGTACAAATTACAAAAAAGGAACCTGATTATTAATACCTTATATGTACATCCTTCAAAGCACAGTTCTGTGCTGCATCTACACCATTCTACTAGTACACACACTCTGGAGCCTACCACAAAAAAAGCAACAACAGCTCTTTCTTATACATCACGCACCATATAATGTATAAGACATATGTAAATACATAAACAACTACAAAGATACATGAGACAGAACCCTATGCACTCCTTAATATTTGACTAAATCCACCCCAAACTTAAAGGACCAGATACAATGATGTGGTATAGTACAAATATAGATATCCTCACATTACAACAAAGTACAATAATCAGTAATCCATATTCAAATATACACATAACACTATACAACATTTATTTCAAACAACAGTTAACTGCAGTTGAACAAACTATAACAGTTTCATACGTCTTTATTTCGGTAAGATTCACCATAAAAGACATCACAAAAATACAATTAATACGTTAAAAGAAGAAAACACAATGCATAAATTACATACTACAAGATCACATCATAAACCATGTTTTTAGATGGAAAGTGATTGGTTGTAATTAACCAAGGGATTTGTTTAAAAAACTCTAATAAAATGTTATCAAGAAGACGTACGTCATACAGTGATAACACATAAAAGGTGACAATTGAGGAAAACATTTTATCCAACCTGTGGGAAAGAATATATTAATTAATTATAGTGTACTTTTCACAAGTTAAGGTCAAATCAAACAGCAATTAATAGGGGTTCCAAAACTTGGGTCTGTAAAACAACAGTTCATGTCAGATATAACTCGGAAGACTAGGGCTGCTCCATACACAATGTCCACTGCCCGTTTACATATTGCACCCTGCCTTTGGACTAGGTGAGGGGATGTGCGTCGTTCTGGGGTAAAAATCGTGCAAATCACATACAGAGATTGGGCCAATTCCCACTTGGGCTGCATAGAGACGCAGGTACGGGACGATGTGTCTTTGCCTAAATCTAACGAGTACTAGGTCGCCAGCAATATTTTTTTGAAGGGAACCCAGCCAACCCACCCTTCTAACACTCATTATTGTGCCCTGGAGGTTCGGTGGCAAAGGTCTGGTTTTTGTCAGCCAAAATTTAACTTTGTTCAGCAGGTCGTGTTGTCTCTCGGTTTTTCCCGGAGTAAGAAGTGGTACTCCCGCTAGGACACACACAAAAGGAGCTGCCTCCGGTGGGAGTTGCATAGGGAAAACTTTGTTACTCTGTGGTCTACGGGCAACACGTTGCGGAAAAGCGGGTTTGAAAGAGGTTTTGAGAGCTGTTGGGGCTGGTGCGTTAGGGGCTATTGTTTGTAATGGAACCCTTTTGTCCTGCATGACTGGCTTTGGGTCTTTGGGAGGGGGAGATGAATGGGAACTATTTGATGTTACAGAACATTTGTTGGTTAGCAAGTTAGACTTGATAGTTTCCTCCATTTCAGTCAGCCTGTCCTCTAGTGCGTTTATTTTTTCCATTAATGGAGAAATAATAGAACTGGCCAGTTGTTCAATAAGGGATAATAAACCCGGTTGTAAGGGAGATGTTAAACCAATTAAATTCTCGACGGCCTCAAGAGTCGTGGCAGAGTTACTAGCTGGAACTGTGGGGTTTAAGCACAGTTTTTGGATTTCTGATTGGTTCCCGATGTAATTAACCCCATTACAATTCCTTTTAGCGGATGAGAACTGGGTAAATGGAGACATTTGGATGTTTTCAGTATTGACTTTATTGGGTAGTGGGAGGGGTTGCAAGGGGCTACCAATTTCGGGCAATGCACAGAAGCTTTCAGCAGGAAGTGGTGATTCCACTACAGTGTGAGAGGTTTTACACAAGTTGTTTAACTCATCTAACCACGAGAAAGTTGTGCTATCTATACTATCCCCCTTGACAGTCATGGTGTGGTTTGGATGTAACAATATAAGTCTCAGCAAATCATACGGATCAGCAGTGAAAATGTCCTTGAGGTAAGGCAATGTCAATGGATGGAAAACAAATGATGAATCAAGTGACTTTCGTTACCTCCTCCCAACAGAAAGCCAAGAGGATGTCCCCGTCCCGTCCTCCTCGTGCCTCTGAGGGCCACAGAGGGCCCGCCCTTTGCCCGGGCTTCGCCCGGCGTCCAGCGATGCGGAGCAGAGCGCAGTTTAAAGGCGCCTCCTGGCGCTCCCGTGAGGTGTCAGAGCAGCGCCGCCGCTGAGGCTGCCAGGAGATGTAGTCCCGGGGCGGCGGCGCTATCCACAGCAAAAGAAGACTCCTGGCGGTGGCGGCTGTAATGGGGGCTTCCTCGCCTCCCCCCTCCGGACCTGGTAAGTGACCCCCCGCTCCGCCGAGCAGAGCGCAGTTTAAAGGTGCCTCCTGGCGCTCCCGTGAGGTGTCAGGTGAATAACAAGTTTCAACATTCATGAAGGCAGCACTTTCTGTAAAACTCTATCGTTACTCCGATCTCCAGGCATTCCTTCCATTTTCCTCCTATCTTTGAATCAACCTATCAATCCAACAGTACATTTGTAAAGCGCTTCTTGTTACCGTGATGGTATCCAGGTGCAGTACTGGTGCTGACTTGGGGCAGACTTGGTCCTTTCTCTTCTGGATGGTGGCTCTTCCCAGCGGCTAACAAGGACCCTTCACAGGAAACACCTTCTACGTCACCCAATCCCTCGCTTGCAGCCTAGAAGTCCCTCTGTGCAGTGCTTTTTCAAGTGGCCTCCTTCGTCTTTACACACCAGCTTCCAAGACCTCTGCTTCTGGAAAATTCAAGGATGCTCCCAAACTTATCCTCCTGGATCTTTGGACCGGGTCCCGATATTGGCCTGCAAAGCACGCACATGTAAGGACATCTGTGGATTTAATCATATATTTCAAACATTAAAATGCATGAATATTTTTTTCCTTTAAAAATAATGTACCTTACAAATTTATACCTTACCTTCTAAATTCATTTGCAGAATATAAAATACCCAAAACTCAGAATGGATTTTCTTATGCACACAATCAATGTATAGCACTTCTCTCAGCAAAGCAAAACCAGTAATGGCAAAGTTTCATTCTCTTGTTCCACACAAATACATGTCAGTAGCAAATCACATTGCTTCCAAGATTATTTCAAATTCTAAAACACATTTCTATTGGTTACACATATCAACCCTTTCCAACTGACTTCTAAAACTAACCAAACTGCCTCTCTATTTTTTTACAAGTTGCGCCACCGTGCAGCAAAGTGATAGGACTGCAAATCTGTATGGGAGTTCAAACATATATCACACATAAATGTACCACTACTTTTTAATAATACACCACTTTTAAAGTTAGCACTGACTTGGGAGATCTCACTCTAATAACATATTACTTTTATTTTAATTACAAAATTGCACTTTAATGCCACCATTCATTTTTAACCCTACACCCATTCTGCTTGATCCCAGTTTCCATAGAAACAGAAACAGATCAAGGAACACTCAAGTGCACTGACAGGTCACAAGTTCACTGGTTTTTCAAGTACACCACACAATGTTGCAAATGCAAACAGCAGGTGTGGTTGACATTTCCAAAATATCAACTTATTTTTTCAACTGTACTTTCCCGAAATTTTTTACTCACCAATTAGAAGTATGCTATCATCAAAAAAGTTAAATGTACCCGACTTTGAATGTACAATGTTCTTAAACAGCCAATCATTTCTCTTCCTATTAAAAACTGCATCTTGTCCACCATTTTAGACACCTCTCATTCTACCAACTGACTACCTCAGCTACAGACATCTTTTCATTACTTCCAGACATCACTTCAAGATGCTTACAGTGTGGATTGTTGGGCACCGCTATGTTTTCTGGTGCAAAAGTATGCTGAATGCAGCGGTATTGACAAAGACCTAGCTTTACAAAATATGGACATTAAATGGATTGCACAGTGAGGATTAAAGTGGCACCAATTGATGTATTTGGTTAAAACCTCTTTGCATCTCCATTCTCCTGACCTTATGATTGTGCACTGTGGTGGCAATGATCTAGGCACATTGACTCGGGTAGGTCTGGAAATGCCAGTGAAGGACACCTTTGCACAAATAATGTTTATTTTACCTCAAACTGTCTTTGTCTACTCTAACATATGACAAAGACACAAATGGAAGAGGTCAAATCAATTTTGTCCACGGATTGAGAAAGCTAGAAAGAATGTCAATAAAGCTGTTTCTGCTTATCATAGAATGGGATCCATATATAACAACAATATACCTTTTTATATGGAGGGCATCTACAGGAGTGACGGAGTACACTTTACAGATGACGGAAACAGAGTCTTTCTCAACAACCTAAAGCTCTGCATCCACACTTATTTGTAGTTACAACAAAGTCATAATAAACACAAGGGCTCTTTTTAAAGCCACCCTATACCTCATAAGTTAATATTACCTTTTTAAAACATACATTTTCATTTATCTTCAATTTTGCTAGTCGCGAACCCACCACTTTTACACTGGGGGGCTGCACTGAACACAATGAAGTCTCGACTACAAGCGTGCAAAATTTAAAAAAGAATGCTCCCTATTCTAAAGTGTTTAATTCTGCCTCGGCGACCCCACCCCTGAGGCATATCCTTTGGGACCGTGGGGGAGCCCCAAAGCCTCCACGGTCCCAGCCGGTGCTCAACCTCTTCGGGAGCCGGCATTGCTTTTGGACAATGACATAATGCCTCGTTTATTTATTTATAAAAAAAATTATCATTTGAAGTTGCGAACCCACTGCTTTTACATTGGGGGACCACCCTGAATGTGATGAAGTCGGTACTCCAAGCCCGCGAAATAAAAACAAAGAATGCCCCCAATTCTAAATTGTTTAATTTTGCCTCTGGAACCTCATCCCCCGAGGCATACCTATTTGGACCGTGGGAGAGCCCCAAAGTCCCCATGGTCCCAGCAGGCTCCCAGTCTCCCTCCGGAGCCGGCATTGCTTTTGGACAACAACATAGCGCCTTGCTTATTTATTTATTTTTCTTGTTTGGAGTCGCAAACCCACCGCTTTTACACTTGGGGGCCATGATGGACGCAATGAAGTGGCGACTCCAAGCACGCAAAATTTAAAAAATGAATGCCTCCCATTCTAAATAGTTTAATTCTGCCTTGGGAACCCCATCACCTGCGGCATACCCCTTCGGACCATGGGAGAGCCCCAAAGCCCCCATGGTCCCAGTGGGCTCCCAGCCTCCTGTAGGAGCCGGCATTGCTTTTGGACAAGGGGTGCTGCTAATATACAGCTCCCCTTGCCCAAAACCAATACTGGTTTGCTTCTTGGAAGCGAGAGCAGGTTTCCGGCTCTCACTCCCAAAAGACAAAGCAGTGTTTGCAATAACAGGCCAAGAGCCACCCTGTCATTGCAAACATTATTGTCCCGGGGGGAGGCACCCTTTATTTACATAGCCCGATTGCCCCAGGACCTCACCACCCTGGGGGCTTCCAAAAAAAAGCGCAGGAGGCTTTGCTTCTTTTTCTTTTTTCGGCCGGCTTTGCGCCCTCAGCGAAAATTCTTCTTTTTCCATACACTAAGTTTCCTTGTGGGACCTCCTTAGCAGACCTAGGGAGTCAGGGTATTTCTACCCTGCCTCCTTGTCTGGTTTTTCAACCATTTTTTCACTATGTTCTTGTGATTCGGTTCTACAGAATCACAAGATGGCTGCCAACAGTTCCTGGTTTGGAGTGTTGACAGCCAATTAAAATTAAGCTTGTGCTCAGGAGGATTCACGAATCCTCCTCGGAACTCAGATATCAATATTTTTTTTTTTGCTAATGTCTCAGAAACTACTGAATGGATTTACACTATTTAAAACAAGGGCTCTTTCTGAACCAAGAGCTACCTTTTTGCCGAATTTGGTGTAATTCTGTTCAGCAGTGCGGGCTGTAGCCTGTTCAAATTTTTCCTGTGGAAATTAACATTAGTAAATTGCGTTTTGGGACCCCCTTGGCAAATCACCCCAAATCTTCCAAGATAGGAGTAGAATGGAGCGAGCCATTAGTTTTGAATTAATTTGCGAAGTTTCATCAACCGGCGCTAAAGATATTGAGAAAAGAAAAAACACTAAATGAATGGAAGCGAAATTCTAACTATAACTACCTACTGGGGACCTTGGGGGGGGCGTGGCCTGGAGCCGTCGATGGTGGACGTGTAGTTCTCCGGCTCCGTCCTAAGCCCTGAAAACAAGCAACTTATCCTGCAATACCCTGCCTGCAACCCACCTGATCTCTGACCAGATTGTCTCCGGGGGCGAGCGGCGTGCAGCGGTGCGACATACCCCCCTCTCGGACCGCTCCTTGGCGAGTTCCGGCGACGGAGCCTGTTGCGGCCTGTGGGTCGGAGTGGAGCCCCGGCCTCGAGTGATTGGCCTGGCCGGCCTACCCCCTGCCTCCTTCGCGATCCGGTCGGGGCCCGGGCTTGGACCTTTCCTGCATCGCCTGCCGGGACTGCGGTGTGCGTTGTAGTGCCCCACCCTGTCTCGGGCCCCGCTGCCTCCCTGATCGGCTGCTTCACCACTGGCTGGCCGCCCTACTGTAAAGACCTGCGGGACGCGGGAACACTCCTGGGCTGTCCCCCCCGCCCACCCGCGGAGCTAGCGGGACTCCGGCATTCCGCCGCGGGGACGGGAACTAAGGAGCGGGCAGCACACACGCGATCCGCTGCCACCACCTCGGGACCGGCTTCGTCCTGCACGGGCTGCCAGCGTTACAACGCGGATCGGCCCGACTTTCCTGACAACCTGGCCCCATCTTGCCATCACTCCGGGGCTTGAGCGAGACCCTTGAGACCTGGCACTCTCGCCTTGCCTCCCCCCGAGTCGCCAGCCGGAGAACCTGATAATACTGCGCAGAGTGGCCTGCACTGACGACACGCGGACCCCAGATACAGGGGTCTGAGGAGGGGAGGTGCGCACCGCGCTTTGGTGCCCCTTTTTCACGGCGCTACAGCCCCGACCTTTGCCGTGCTCCCGACTGGTGAGACAAGCTCTGCAGTGGCCTGGACCCCGCCGCCTCTCCCCCGCCGCTGACTCTGTGGGCCTGGGGTCATACTTGCCTGAGAAGACGCCGGAGGCGCACGGACCCCACACTGCGTTAATACATCGCTTTGATAGCCTACACTGTCACTGCTAACTCTGGGACCTTTGCTACTTCCGCCTCTGCCCAGCACATGGTGGTCCTTCCATAACCGATACCGGACACTCGGAGGGACTGCAGCGGACTGCTGCACCCACTACAGCGCCACCCTGCTAACGAGATCAATGGGCAAGAACAGGGACAAACCTTGGGCCCAGGGCTCTCAGACGGACGCGCAGTCCACGGGCTCTGACGACCCGCTGGCCTCCTCCAGCATGGACATCATCCCGCCGACCGGTAAAGGGTCGCAAGACGCCAAGCTGGATCTGATCCTGAATGAAATACGCGCGACGCGAGAAGCGCTAGAATCGCGCATGGACACAATGGCGACTGGACTGTCCCTACTGAAAGCTGACCATAACAAGTTGGCGGAACGAGTGGCAGAGCATAAAATAGCGCTGGACGACCTAATCCCGCAGCAGACGAAACACTCCACGAAATTGGAAAACGTGGAGAAACAGCTGAAGCGACTATGGGATAGAGTGGACGATGCTGAAGGACGTGCCCGCCGCAACAACGTTCGCATCCTGGGCATTCCGGAGAAAAGCGAGGGGAGGGACCCCACACGGTTCGTAGAGGATTGGCTGCGAAAGCTGGTGGGCCAGAGAGACCTCACCGCCCTCTACAGTGTGGAACGGGCCCACAGGGTGCCAGCGAAGCCCCCGCAACCGGGGGCACCTCCTCGCCCCCTGATCGCTCGTCTCCTCCACTTCCGAGACCGAGACACTGTCCTGCGGGCGGCCAGGGAGGAAGCACCGATACGCTTCGAGGATAAGAATATATCGGTCTACCCTGACTTCACCACCACTGTGCAGCGGGCCAGGTCCACCTTCCTGGGGGTGAAACGCAATTTGAGGGACAGGAACATGAAATATGCACTTTTGTTCCCTGCTCGGCTCAAAATCCTGCATAACAACAGGTCCCATTTTTTCGAGTCGCCTGAGGAGGCGGCGGAGTGGATGGAGGTCACTCTGGCCCCGCCGGCGTCACAGGACCCATTCGCAGACCACCGCAATGACACCCGCGGGAGCTCGCCGGGCCGGCGGGACAACGCTCGCAGCCCCGGTCACCATTCCTCCCACGGAGCATCGACGGTGGCGCATCCCCTTGGACACCGAGCAGTGGACCACTCGTCCACATCCCCGCAACAACGTCTTACTGAGGAAGCGCTGGCCGCCCACGACGCGGGAGCACCCGGAGACAGACTCACCGACACCACCGACACCCGCACTGAGGTATCTGGTTCAGTTGACAGCTTGCAGCTCTTCCCGAAGATCACGGCCCAGATGGCTGCGGAGTTTTGAGCCACGACACGATTGATCCTCTCTGGGTGGTAACGTATAGCTAATCCCCTCCTCCCCATATGGTGGGTTGTATGTGTGGGGGCCCATTGTACTGTGGGCTATCAAACCCACGCAGTCCGTTCAGTGACGTTCGACGGAGGCCTACCACCCCCGGTATGCAAGGAAGGGGTCCTAAGACTTAGAATAACGAATTTTACAAATTCATTCCATTATATTAAATCAATTCAAAGAAGCAAAGCTATTCAATGCAAAAGAAGTTTAATTCAAACTTTGCATATATATCCTGTTCAATGGATTAGAACTTATATGACAATAAACACAATTTCGAGTATGTTTGTGCCCACATTCACAACAGGGAGGGGTGAAGTGAAGGGAGTGTCGGGAATAGGATGAAAGTGATCTGAGTCATTCAGTGACAAATCTTATTCTTATTCACAAAAATACATATGGGTGGTCCCTTAGAATAAAGGCCACATCACAAGGCTCATGGAGTCCGAATTTGTTCAAATAGAAAGAGCCTAACTCCCTTAAAGCGATCAGTGTCTATGTTGGGACAGGAGTTGGTCGGTGGTATGTAGTCGTCTACGTTTCGACCCGAAAGGACAGTAGGAGTCTTTTCCTTACAAATGGGTCTTCATCAGGACAAAGAAGTTGTGGGCGGGCAACCTCCTAGGGAATAATTGAAAAATTAATTAGAAACCGACCCATCCAGTTATATTTTCAATGGAGGGTGGAAAATAGTTAAAAACTGTGTCGTCTATCATTGTCTGAATTACACACTATTACATCTACCATTTAGTACACGACTAATTCTCACCTATCGCCGGAGGCGAGGGAAGTGGGAACTACTTCAAGATGGATTATCTGGTCCGGACTAAAGATTTTGTGGCTGTAGATAGTCAGGTTGTTTGTACACCGTATTGATATCGTCTAAAGCAAACGAAAATTCAGACTTATTGGAAACAGTTAGATCATCTCCTGACTTAATTCACAAAAGACATCCAACCTACTGCAAACATTTAAGCACACATTAGAGAGAACCACATTATAGTTTTACCTATTGGCCTCTACAAAGTCTGCTCCTAGCTGATTCTAAGAAAGTTTCTTTGATGATAGGTAGGGCAGCCTACAAGGTAAAAGAGGTTGGTTATCATTTTCTAGGCATCATTAATATTATACCACAATGTATTTAGCATTGTCGTACCTAAAGATGAACTTCAAACAACCATCCAGGTTGATTTGGCAGTCTTATTGGATTCAGCATCGAGTTAATAAATCTTGTTTGTTCTATTTCAAAACCATTATCACGTGAGGAGAAAACGAGACCTTATTCATAAAATGACAAGCAGAATCATACATTAATTTTATTTGCATGCGTGATCACTTAAAAAAGGGGCATAACATGGCTATTATAATCGTACTTTAAAGTTACCGCTTTTCCTTAGGGAATGGTGGCTTCTATCAGGTTGGAGGACTTAAGGATCAAGCCTAGAAATTAAAGAGAAAGTCGCTTTTCTATTAATATTTGGCAGATGTTCGTGATCGTAAAAGATTCACAGATTTAACGTTTATACCTTCTATAAATGATGGCTATCCAGGAAGAAAGACTGGATCCTCTGTATTGTTCACAGCTTTCTGTTGGGCAATTCAAAAAGACAACCACGTTTTAAAAAGGTGTGTCGTGTTTATACCGCGATTTTTACATGAACGGGGGGCTCGCACTAATTACCTTAGGACATCTAGAGTCCGCCCGCAAGTCCGTCAGTATTCCTCAGTTAAATATTTACTTCAAGCGTCAACCAGTTGCTAACGTGCCATCAACCCTCCGATAAATGTCTCTCAGAGCTACCGCCGCGTAGCACCACTTCCTAGTTAGTTTGGGAGGGGGCGGAGTTCGTATCGTAGAGGTAGAAAAAAGACTGAAGGACTACCTTAGTTGGGAAATCGTAGTTCAGAAGGCACTCGAGTTGCGGGACTACAAATCTGGGATTCAAATTTTCTCGTGCCACTTTAGAAACATAGCTTCATTGCCCTTGAATGCAATATAATATTTACATAGGTACAATTTAGTCAAACAAATTATTTATTTTCTGGTCAATCCGTAATTTTCTTTCATTACATTTTGACACGTATTGAGTGCACTTGACTCGCAGGTTAGTGTAGACTCATCAATATACTCAACAGAGCGGATGAATTATCCACAGATGCTTATATACAAAAAAAAACGATTTTGCCAGCATTAGGTACCGTATTATCACGTTATTGCACATCTATTCAGCTTGTAGTGTGGAAATATAGCCAGCACAAATCACATAGAACGGTGCAAATTCCATAAATCAAGTGGTTAGCAAAGTCGACATTATCTAAAAATTTACATGTTTTTGAAGGAATGGATAATTCAACATCACATCACATATTCTATAGTATTCCTTATGGAAATTTACTAGTTTTAAGACAGGGAGAGAAGACAGGGGGAGTGCACTTATCTCATAGGATAGTGAAAACTCTGCCAGTTGGTCATGTTAATACTGGGGCAAAGTTATGCACTACAACTCTCTGTTATCCGACTTGGAAAAAGTTCACCGTGTTTACCTAGAGATTCACTAGTTGTGCAAAGCTATTCTCGGATTCATTAAGACCTTCAGCCACAGAGTTAAAAGTATGGATCCACTTTAGCTCTCTGATGTTCAGAATGCTGGGTAAGTCTCCACCCCTTGGGCCAAGTGTGACGTGTTCCAGAATTGCCCATTTCAGTGATTCAGGTAAATGATTATGTTTCGTGCAATGTTCAACTAGAGGTGCCCCAGGTACCTTGCATCTGATTCTACTGCAGTGAGAAAGGAAGCGTGTTTTCACGCACTGCTGAGTCTGACCTACATATATGAGATCGCATGGACAAATTATTCCATAGATCACATTTTTAGTGTTGCAGTTCGTGTGGTGTTTGTACGTGTGACTGTGGTTCTTGAAAACAAAATCTTTAGATTGAATCGTGGAGGGGCAAGCCTTGCAATTACCACATCTATAGTGTCCCACTATCTGCGGCAGTTTCCAGCAAGAGGCTATAGTAGGTTCAGGTGGGCACTCCAAAAACGATGAGACTACATAGTCTTTAACATTTCTGGCCTTTTTGAACGCATGCATCGGTACGTTTCATATTCCACCCCCGGTATGCACCCCCGGTATGCACACGAACTTAACTGACTTGTGCCCACGTTGGGCACCATGGTTTGGCTCCTGGGTACGTTGGCTCAGGGACCCTTTTGTTCAGGGGTTACATGTTTACGAGACACTCTCATTTACTAGCACAGCAGGACATGTGGGGTCGCCCAGTAGTTTCACGTTGCCGCACCGCACAGATGGTAGTGGGACATCTTAACAATTACCAATTGTGCACCTGGAATGTGCGTGGCATGGGATCAGTGCACAAACGACACCGAATCCTTGCGCAACTCAACCGCAGGGGGACACAGATTGCTTGCTTGCAAGAGACACATTTGAACGCTGCTGAAGCGGTGAAACTGCGCAAGAAATGGAAGGGGCAGCTTTTCTCTACCTCATATTCTGCATTCTCAAGGGGGGCGGCGATTTGGCTCCGTGGCTCTCTTCCCTTTCAGATGCTGGAACAACGGATTGATCGGGAGGGTCGCTATGTGTTTGTACGGGGACTGTTGGATGGGGAGGCGGTTGTCATTGGATGTGTGTACTCACCTAACGTGAACCAGTCGGAATTTTTGTTAACTGTAAACGAAGTGCTTGCGGGTTGGGCTGATCTTCGCTGGATCATTGGGGGCGATTTCAATGCTGTACTTGATGTGAGACTAGATAGGTCACATCCCCCCTTGCAGGCTACAGAGAGCAGGAAACAGGCAGATGCGCTTGCGAGTTGGGCTGAAGGCTGGGATTTGGCAGATGTGTGGCGCAGCATGCACCCTCTGGAAAGGGAATACACCTTTTTCTCCCCCCCCCCATCAGCTTCATACCAGAATTGACCATGTTTTCTGCTCCCGTTCCCTTATGGCACTGATTGTCCAGACCCAGCACATGGGGAAAACCCTATCGGATCACAACCCTGTGGAGATTATATGGCAGTGGGGTAGGAGGCTGGCTCCCATACCGACTTGGCGACTGTCTCCTGATCTCCTCGAGGATTCGGTCTTTCGGTCCTCCCTGTCCGACACTATTGACACCTACTTCTCCACGAATGCAAACACGGCCAGCTCCCGGCAGATAGAATGGGACACTTTCAAGGTCTATCTTAGGGGGGCTGCCATGACCACTAGGGTGGGAAGGAAACGGGAGGTGATCAGCCAACTATAGGAGGTGGAGGGCTCACTCGCGTCCCTAGAGAATGAAGCAGCGGGCACAAATGCTCCCTTTACACCGCTGCAAGAGGCACATATTAGACACGCGGAGCTACTGGAAGACCTGCGGCTTATAGACTATGGGGAATACACGAATAGGCAACATACACAGGCAGACCGAGCCGGTACACTACTAGACCGCCTACTACGGGACTCCCCAATAAGCCATCCCATTTTGAGGGTCCTGGACCAATCTGGCCGCTCGGCTACCACTCAAATAGGGATTAATATGGCATTCAAGGATTATTACACCACGCTATACGGTCTCCCACAGCCCTTATCAGAACCAGCACTTGCGGCCTTCATGGAGGGTCTGGATCTCCCGCAACTTACTGCCAGCCAGAACAAAGACTTGAAGCGTACTATTTCAGTGGCGGAAATTAGACAGGCGATACGAGCCCTTCCAAAGGGAAAGACCCCCGGCGCGGATGGCCTGCCAGCTGAATTTTACACGACATATATAGATGTCCTGGCACCACGGTTACACACGGTTTATCTAGAGGCCCTACGTACATCCTCTCTACCGCAATCATCCATGCAAGCATTGATCACGTCCCTCCTGAAACCGGCCAAGGATGGACTACAGATGGCTGATTACAGACCCCTGTCCCTTCTCAATACTGATTCTAAAATATTGAGCAAAGTGCTGGCGTCGAGGCTCGTTCAGTATGTGCCAAAGCTGGTCCACCCGGATCAGTGTGGTTTTGTACTAGGCCGTAATACAGCCATGAACCTTAGGCGCTTAGCCCAGCTCATGCTCGGAGATGATGTGGACACGGACTCCGAGGGCTGCATATCTCTGGACTTAAAACAAGCGTTCGATTCACTGAGGTGGGACTATATGTTCTCCACCCTGTCAAACTTCGGGATATCGCCCGAATTTCTCGCTTGGGTCAGATTACTGTATACCATCCCCACGGCCAGGGTGCGCACCTCCCATCAAATTTCAGGTCCCATAGCCATAGCAAGAGGCACCAGGCAGGGCTGCCCGCTCTCCCCTCTCCTTTTCGTCCTTGCCCTAGAACCGTTGCTCTGCAGGCTTCGGTCGCTGGCCCCCCACTATGGCATTCGACGGCATGGTACGGAACACATTGTATCTGCGTATGCAGATGATATTATATTATATCTTCGTGACCTGAGAGGCGACTTGAGTCCAGTTTCCAAGGTTTTTGAGGATTTCAGAGAGATCTCTGGCCTCACCATCAGTGAATCTAAGTCCTATGGGTTCACCTTTGCAACAACGGACGGGTCGGCCCCCCTGCTTTTTGCCCCTCATACATTCCAGATGGCGGAAACCACCTTCCGATACCTTGGGATACAGATATACAGAGAAGCGGACATGATGATAGACGGCAACCTAGGGAGGGCCATCAGAGCGCTGAAGTCGCAAATTCAGTTCTGGCTAACATTGCCGCTCTCAATACCAGGCAGGGTGGCAATATCCAAGATGGTGATGCTCCCCCGTCTCATCTACTACTTCAGCAATCTGCCATTCCAGATCCCGGCGGTGACATTTAAGACCCTCGACTCCCTCCTCACCGAACTTGTGTGGGGTCCTGGCCGCAGACGCATAGGTCTGGCCAAGTTACAGCTTCCCTCCGACTCCGGAGGCATGGGCTTGCCGGACTTCAGAGCATATAATTATGCGTGTCAGTTACAATGGCTAGCTTACTGGGTGGCGGGCCGTAATCTTCATGAGATTAATGTTTCGAAGGACGACCATGCTAAAGGGAGAGTGCACACCTTGCTCCTGCCTGGCTCGGATCTACCTAGAAACGCCCCGCCGCTTCTCAAGCTGGCGGTAACATACTGGCGGAAGGCATTAAAGTACACGTCTCCTGGGACACCTTATGCCCCCACAGTCCCACTGTTGGGCATACCTCTGGGCTCGGGCACGCTCACGGCGACCTTACTGGAGCCCTGGCATGACGCAGGTGTCACACATGTGGGTGACCTGTTTGCGGAGGGGCACCTGTTATCTTTTGAGGACTTCAGGACCAGGCAGGGCATCCCCGACGGCTCCTTCCTTTTGCACGCCGGTCTCCGCCATTATATCGCACGCAAATGGTCGCCTGACGGGCGGGAGCCTGCAACGAACCCTCTCGTCGCAATGCTCTACCTTATGGGAACGGGAGGCCATCTGACCAGGTGGCTCACGGCTAGCATTAAAACGGGGAGGGCACTTACACTGTCACCACTGCGAGCAGCATGGGAAGCAGATGTGGGAAGGCCACTGAGAGACACAGAGTGGAAGCGCATACTTCAGTTCCCCAAAAAAGTAGCTAGGAACCCCAAATACAAGTTCATACAACTGATGTTACTACATAGAGCCTACCTGACACCACACCGCCTCCATGTGATGTTCCCTGCAGCCAAGAGCAACTGCCCCCGATGCGATGCGGACGACGCATCACTGGTACATATGCTGTGGCAATGCCCTAAACTAGGGTATTTCTGGACCAATGTCCATGACTCCCTTGAGCAGGCTGGTACTCTGCACGGACCCCTCACACTGGAACATACACTACTTGGGCTGGGGACATCAACACGCACCAGGACCGTGGCGACGCGCTTCTCAGATATGGCCCTGTTGCTGGCGAAACGCGCTATCACGATCAGATGGAAATCGTCTAAACCGCCTAACCCTGACCTGTGGCGGGCGGAAGTAGTGCTCTGGGGCAAGGCGGAGGGTGAAGCACTACAGAGAGAGGAACGAAGGGGTCTCCGGAAAAATCCAATCTCGCTGGATTGGTTTACAATGTTGGGGGCATTTGAGGCTAGCAATGACGAGGATGACGGAGATACCTGTGAATAGCCCCTTATGGTAGCACTGGGCCCTGCTTCACTTTCCCATGCACGGACACGGCCTGCGGTGCACTGCGATGGGGTACGGGGAACCCCGGCCCATTGATCATGCTACCACACCATACCTGTGCGTCCAACTTACACTGTGTATTCATACATTGGGAATGACCCACTTATCGATATTTCAATTATGTGCCTATTGAGAGAGTGTCGGGTGGGATTTCTTAGGGATGGAGGGTGGGATCGGGCGTGAACTGGGTTTGTTGGTTTGGTACAAAATGAAAAATCGAATTTGTTATGTTTCTTTATATGCTCTGAGCAAACGCATGCATGTATCATCTGGATTAATACTAAGCTCGTATATGTGGAACTGTATGCATGTTACTGTTCTAAATACTTTGCTAATAAACAGATTTAAAAAAAAAAAAAAAAACTACCTACTGGGGACCGCCAACAGGCAATATACATATATATATATATATATATATATATATATACATATATATGCACATACAAACTCATTTCTTCTCCAAAAATAAGACGACTCCAGTGTAAAGGTAATCCAAACACCTTATTTCAAACTTCAGAGACAGGCTGGCAGTTATTCATAAAACACTTTCCATAACTCCTTTTGTGTTTTGGCTTTCCCTCAAGTCTTGATCACAATTAGGTAATCTCATCAAACTAATGCGAAGGTCACATGTTTATCTAGCATGGGTCAGACTACCTATTTGAAATGCAGTTCTCAAACAAGCACTTGGAAACTGAAATTGCATGAGGCAAGTTAATCGCACTGTTTAATGAAACCTTTTTAAATAAAGTTTGAAAATGTGCTCATCAAACATAGACACCGAAATTGGTAGACTACAACCAATCAGGTAGTCTGACCCATGCTAGATAAGCATGTGACCTTTGCATTAGTGTGATGAGATTGCCCATGAAAATGAGGTATAGCAGCCCTGCCGTCAATGACGCAGGATAACCATGACTCTGATCTGGTAGACCTTTTTTTGTCAGACGGGCCACCCATCCAGAGGTGTGCACTATTGGTGCAAGTGGAGGCTCCACTGGTGTAAACCTAGAGCTTTTTCCATCTTTAAATAGAGTGGGGCAACCACAAGTTTATTGGGACGGGAGCCACACTGATTTACAGCATTGCTCCCCGCCTAACTTTAAATGTGTATTTAACTCCTAAAAATTATCTGATGGTAGGAAATGTCACTCCTAGTTACTCCTTCAGTCCTGGAACCTTCAGGGCAGCCTTTCCCAGCATCATGTCACTCTCCAAACAGATCTCTCTTAAGGCCTAGTTCCAGTAGGTCATCTGGGCCATCTTCAAAGCAGCAAGCCCTTCTAACTTTAGTGTTTCCTTTAGCAGAAAAAGATGGCAACCCACCTGACCTCTGGAAAATAATTCCAGTCTCTGTGCCAGCAAGAGTCACACATCCTTCAATCTTCTTTCTCAAATAGTCATGCATTATCTTCTTCCTTCTTCCAGAGGTTCATTTAGTTCTAGGAATAGACCCAGAAGGTGATGCTGAGGTGCTTGTTTTTGCACTAGCCAGTGATTGACAAATTATCTACAACCAAACGTGATACTTTCCTGCCATGTATCACTTCCTTTCCCAAAATACATTAAACTTTACCAGATTCCCTCAAAATGGATCTAGACTTCTCTCTGCGAGAGCTGGTATTGTCTTTAAGACGCACCCATAATTACATGAAGAGTTCTACCCTCTGCTTGTGCTGTAAACAGTTTTTATCTCCTTCTGTGAGTGCAGACAAATGTCTGAAGAGGTTCTTGGAATTAATGCTTTCAGTACCTGGGCCTTATCATTTGGGATCTCTACCTCAGAGCTTTGTGTTGCCATTTGTGCGTGTTCTCCCTAAAATCACTCAGCACTCTTTGAAGTTAGTGCCACCACTTCAGCCTTCAAGCTCCCAGAGGTAGCTGCATTATCCTACAGAAGACTAATCATTAGCATTTATTCTGCAATATTGATTACAATCTTTGGCGCAAGGCTACAAGGCAGTCTGGGTTCAATTAAGTTTGCTTTCACGCAACGCAAATAACACTTTTTAGAATTTGCTTTTCCACCACAAAAATCTACTTTCACCATTAAATTAAAATTTTTGTAAAAAGTGAAGATGACATGTAAATTATTTAACTACCATTTTCTCAGGCTCAGTCATTAAAAACAATAGTTTCAGTGTCACCGTGTACCTAGCCATATGCCAGCAGACATAAAGTCTATAAAACTTGAAAAAACTATGGAGACTATGTTATATTCCCTATAGGTACCCTAATATAAGCTCAGATAACATTGTAACCCTTCACCTATATTCCTCCCTACATTACATACATAACGGTGTTTAAGGGCTGACATTTTACCTAGTACGACACTGCATTCAGAACGCAGGAGTTTCCCTGGTAACAACCTCATACATTATGCATGAGGATTCTTGGAAACACAGCAGGGCTAACTTCTGCTGTATAATATCTATGTACAAAGTTAATTCTCAAAGTCATCCTAAGTCCGACAAAGTAATACAGCGAGGTAGAACCCCCCGGGAGACCTATGGGTATATATACATCACATCTGGCTAAGATAGCTAGAGGAGACTAGGACTTCCCGGCAGACACACTGACGATAGACGCTTAGCTTCCTGCATGCAGACACTCCAGGTTGCAGTGGTCTAACATCTCTCGCAGGGTATCCAACCTGAGACCAAGACGGGGTCACACAGTCTCTCAATTTAGGTAATGGGGTTGACATTATCCTAGAGGGATTCTTGGCTTAACACCTACACACATGCTAGGGACACTTAGGTAAATCTATTTAGGGAGGCATCTTAGGAGTATGCACTTTTATTGTTATGTATTTGATATACTCCTATGTATGCATGAATCTCGCAAGATGGTAGAACTCGATCATCCTTTTACTTTCATAGTGCTTCTAATCATTTGTATCTGTTACTGTATGACGGTTGTTGCAACTTATCTATTTTACACCAGAACAACAACTGTTCAATAAATACTTTTTGAAAACGCCCAGACTGTTTATTCTGTGTATCTCTTGGAGACAGAGTGACTGAGCGAAAGGTAGTATATTGTGTCCACCGTCCTGAGGGATCTAGGTTGTTATGTTCGATGGTTGCCAAGAACTATTCTGTACTTGGTAAGAGGAGATTATAGTGGCACTGTGAGCTAGCTGATACTGAAGGCCATCGGGTGGGGGTGTTTAGAGTCAATCTGGCATCAGTCCTACAGTGTATGTTGTCCGAACATGCAGATCCTGTATAGGTTTGTATAGGCCAGAGAAAGAGTGCATTGATACAGGTTTAATGACACCGTTTAAAACAAAAAGCATAAACCATGGCATACCTGACAAATGATGGAAATTCAAAGAATCAGTATAGCTGTACTTCAAACAGTCTAATGCCTATTTTGGGACTCTTTAAAAAAGCAATCAGAATAGTGCCTATTAGTGCAACACATGAAAATAACATTCCAGAGAATATTTCAGGGTTAAATTCTTAAAAGAGTGATCTGAACCAACCAGGACTAAATAAGCAAAACTTTGGAGGTACATTAGATTATTTCTCAGTCTAGACAAAAAAAAAACAATGGAAGTTCTGTAAGTGTCTTGTATTCAGGCATTAATTCAGGCATATTTATCAGAGACTTGCATCACGTTGGCACCACACATAGAGGAACATGCATGACGCAAGTATCTAAGTCACATTAATGAATCCACTAAAGACATATTGCTCGTATTTTGAATAACGTCATAAATCTGGAGTAAGGCAACGCAGAGCAAATCACTGCATTGCTGCATTGCCTCACTCTGTGCAAGGGATACCTTCCATGGGTGTTCCCATGCAACACCCATGACTTTAGATGCAATCCCAGATTTACAAGGACTTGTAAACCTCGGAATATGTCAAAATCTTATGTATCCCCAGGGGAGGTGTAATGAGGCAAAACGTCTTTATTTCTCTTTGTTTTTTACTCTTCCTATGTGTGCTGCATTCTGCAGCCCACATAAATAAAGGAAAATGCCTGGTGTGCCTTCCTGCACAAAAACATTTCTGCCTACAAAACAGACACACTTGCACCATGGTGCAAAGGGGACTGTGTGGGTGCTAGATGGCTGAAAGGCACAAGCAAAGGGGGAAAGGACCAGAATGCACCATATTGCATAAATATGGTGCATTCCTGCCCTTTTCCTGTAGCGCAGGGTAGCACAGCAAGGTAACTTGCTGTGCTGCCCTGCTCTCCTTCATGTAAAATGACTCTTATTTTATCTTACTGTCAAGCATGTGTTTGACTTCATGGTGGCACCATGAAGGACACACAGGGGATGCTAAGGGTCTAGAAGGGGCTACACGTATCTATACACTCAAATGTAGTGTGGAGGGGTAGCCAAAAAAGAGAGAGAGAGAGGAGAGAGAACAGCAAAAAATATATGTGAAAGGTATAAGAAAAGTACCCATCAGCCCACCCATTGGCGGAATCTCATCATCTGGGTGTTTGTTGTAAACTGGTATCTACTAGGTACCTCACTGACGTATTATGAGGAATACTATTATTAGATCCACCAGTAAGAGAGAGCCAACAGGATGTGGTGGGGTGCTGTTAGGGAAAACAAGTTGCAGTGCTCAAAAAGTGTATAGTATAGAAAAGTGGTGTTTAAGATTGCCTGTTATGGTGCCAAAGATAAGACTTTATTAGGGGGGTCAACACAACGGCAAGATTAAAAGCAGTGTGATGATAGTGTGTCAAACAAATACTACTATCAATTGTTGGAACTATATGGTCAACATGTTTCAGCCTAGCAAGGCTTTCTTCAGGACCTGTAAATATTACACTACTGCTACAGTGAAAACTGTGATGAACCATGCAAGAGAAAGAGAGAGAAATACCGTTAGTGGATTACTATATGGTAGTCTCAGAACATGGTAAGGAACTTCTCTCCTGTAATAAAATACAAATATATCCAAACAAATAACAATACATATGTGTATGTGTAAACGTGTATCCACATTCAACATTTGTGAAGGGAACTCACCCATAAAGTTGTATGGAGAAAGCCTCACCTCGCCTTGCGCTTGCTCAGGTCAGAGAGGCCCCGCTCTAAGAAGATGGAGAGGGAAAAAAACTTTTTTGTAATAACAGACAATAGCGTATGTCAAGAATCCCTCTGTTAAACCATTTCTAAAAAGTCTTTCTGGGGTGGGGTAAACATAAGGGAGATGGCAACTTCAGCATGCCATACCTCGGTGATCGGTGCATGCAACACCAAAGATTTTGTTGCTAAGATGTTTATGATAAGTTTATGAAAAGTATATATATATGATGAAAGCTGGAGCTAGGCTGAAACATGTTGACCATATAGTTCCAACAATTGATAGTAGTATTTGTTTGACACACTATCAGCACACTGCTTTTAATCTTGCCATTGTATTGACCCCCCTAATAAAGTCTTATCTTTGGCACCATAACAGGCAATCTTAAACACCACTTTTCTATTACTATACACGTTCTGAGCACTGCAACTTGTTTTACCTTACAGCACACCACCACATCCTGTTGGCTCTCTCTTACTGGTGGATCTAATACTAGTATTCCTCATAATATGTCAGTGAGGTACCTAGTAGATACCAGTTTACAACAAACACCCAGATGATGAGATTCCGCCAATGGGTGGGCTGATGGGTACTTTTCTTATACCTTTCACATATATTTTTTGCTGTTCTCTCTCCTCTCTCTCTCTTTTTTGGCTACCCCTCCACACTACATTTGAGTGTTTAGATATGTGTAGCCCCTTCTAGACCCTTAGCATCCCCTGTGTGTTTTTAATAGTCAGATTGGGGGATAGGATGCAAGCAGGTCTTTAAACTTTCTTTTCCCCTTAGACCCTTCCTTACGGTTTGTTTTCCGTCTTGGCACCATGAAGGAGCCTGTTTGCAAACTGCACATTTTGTAGTAGTACAATAGTAAAACAAATGTAATGAAAATTGTTATTCGCAAGTTATGTTTGGAGGCCTACGTCTCTTCCTGTTCTATCCTTTTCTGTGTAGAGATCTTTGGTCTGACAGCAGTCTTCGCACATGTAGGTGTACATTTTAGTAGCAAATGTAAGAGGGACAGTAAAGTAGCTGGAAACTGGGGAATATTTGGGATTAAAGAGGAGGGGTTTAGGGAACAAAAAAGAGGGATCAAGAGAGGCTTAGGGAGGGGACATACACACACCCACAAAAGAGTAAGCCCACTCCTATTCACAAACTTCACCTCCATAGTTACCATTGCCAAAGAAGGACTCAAAATATTTGTAAGTGTACTCCAGTTCAGAGCTTGAGACATAGTGTTGAGTTAAATTAAATTACCTAAAATAGTTAAAAGGCTAATTATTTTAATTTAATGTTAACAAAATCTAAAAATTTAACTTTTTTTTATTTTATATTTTATAACCATTTTTTTATTTAAAAATTAAGGAAGCATTCATGTTCAATAAAATATGATTCGATATGCAGCACCTCATACATACACCTATAATTGACATATCAAAGACTTACTCTAGGTCTACTGCAAGGAATAGAGGGACAGATTCCGCTATGGTAAATACCTCGAGCACATGGAACATCTAATATTGATCAACGTGATACTGCCCGGTATGAATCCACTCTGACCAGGGTGGATCAGTGATTGCAGACAGTCCACTATACCCTTAATAATAACCTTATAATAAGTGGCAGAGGCCTGCATACAAGTGACATGGCTTAGGGAGCAATTCTCGCAACGCTTCCCTTGTGATGTACAACACTCCCTTTTGAAATGTGACCTTATAGAGGGTCGAAATTGTCAATGTGAGTTAATCAACTTTGTTTTGTAGAAGTCAGCTGATTTCCACTCAACTCCTGGTGTGTTCCCCTTTACCAAGTCTACAATTGCTCTCTTTAATTTTGACAGAGTCATTGATTCCTCTAGTTTCTCTAAATTACCTGCCAAAAGGTTTTTAGGCTATCCTTGTCCAAATAATACAACATCCATTATTCTTCCAGCTCAACATTCCTTCCATACAGCTTAGAATAATATTTCCAGATAATTTGGTTTATGCCTGATTGTGAATATACGTTGTGGCCCTTGTCATATGCAGTTCAGTTCTTGGAATCCCTTCAAGTTTAGACTTAATTAGCCATGCTTGGAGTATTCCGGCTTTGTCCTCTTCATTGTGCATCTTAGCAACACCTGATCTACAATAGGTGCAGATGCAGACCTTCCACTGATTTAGAAAGAGCATCCCTTTTCTGTCAGGGTTCCTCATGGACAATCATTAAGCAGCTAATTTGTTCAAGCGCCTGTACCTGTAATTCACATTTACGTATATTTGCCTTAAGGGTCTTCCTTTTGCCATAAGTCATTCTAATTAAATGACGTTGCACCACTATTTTGAATGTGTCACATTTAATCAGAAAATTGGATGCCATCCTGTTATTTTTTCTAAGTTATTCCTAATCTCTTCTTAATCATTTGTTTGAAGATGGAGCCTCAAGGAGAGGATATCACTCCTGCATCAACTCCAATGTATATAAAAAAGAAATGGGTTATGGTGCAACAGTGTTGTGCATAGATATACGGCATGTGGGACCAATGTCAGTCACCATTCAGTACAGGAAACCTAATCAAGTTTCATGTCCACATCATGCACTAATGAAAAAATGAATGTTTCCATGACATTAGGTGAAGTGACCTGTCACGCATTTGTCAAGCTCCAATTTGACTTCCAATCCAACAATGCCTGACCATGCTTCTTCTGAGAAAAGTACAAATGGGGAGTCTATCCTGGTCCACCTCCTCCACACCATTAAATCTTACCACTTCACCTCCCAAAGCATTTGTAGGTCTATTAACTCTTCCCTGCCATTGGTAAATAATTTAGAAACTTGGGCATGTCCACATTAGATACATAAATACTTACCAACAGGACCTCCTTCCAATCTCATCTACTTACCACTATCACCTACCTCCCTTCATCTTCTACGTACACCTTCTGTGCAGTAAAGGGCACTCCAGGATTCAGTCTTATAATTACTCCTCCATGCAAAACACCTTGTTGAAATCTAGGCTCCCTGAGGCATTTTTGCAATGTGGCCTCTCTACTTCTTCGATAAAGGTGTCTCTGGAAGATTGCCAAATGTACCCCTTCACTGTAAATAAGCTTAGACCTTATGGGCCTGATTCAAAAACGTACACTCAAATGTTTGTGTACGTTTTATTTCTTTATTCACAAATTATGATTAATAGCAAGTTCCCAACTTTAAAGGTCTATCTCTTAAGTGTAGAATCAGGGAAAATGACTCTATACCTTTGTGAATCATGCCCTATACTGTTTGGCAGTATGACTCATAACCCTGATGTACTCATTAAGTGTGGTCATAGTGAATGTTTACATTTATAGTAGCATAGTCCTTCCCGTCCTATATCATGCAGTAATGCAGCGCATCCATTCTTCCATTAGTACTCAGCCATGTTACCCTTCACAGACTCTATTCTTGCCAACTTTATACTAACTTCGACAAAATAAGCTTGCCTTGTGGGGAAATATAACATAGTCTCCTGTCCAAAACAAGAACATATGACAAAGATAAAGGTGCCAAACTCCAATTTAAAGAAGTAGGAATCCAAGGGTGACAATTTAAAATGGAGATTCCCCACTGGCCTCTAAACTTGTCCCATGCACTACATGGATCCAGTGGTCACTTGGCATCTATGCTCCTCGATCTGGAATTGGTTCAATGCAGACTAAACGGTTTGCACCCAATGACAAGGGACCTCATGCAGCTCCCGCTTTATCTACACCCTAAAATATTGCATGAAATTAGTGCTTTGTTTATTTACAGAATGGTGTGTACTATGGAGCATGCTCACAGTTCTGGAAATATCACAAGTACAAATAATCATGTTTCTCTTTCTGATCTTTGCAGACTCTCTAACAGGAAACTATTTTGTAATGTGGGGAGTGACACTGTAATAAATAGGAAAAATAGCATGATGTAATGCAAATTGATCATATGTGGACAAATGTGTGTTCTATACCAGATAAAACAATATGATGGGGATCTTGATACATTTTTAGTATGCAGTTAGAACTTTTACAGTGCACATCAGTGCAGAATTATGGAGGAAACTATAGAGCCTATTACGATCTTGGTTAGAAAGCCTCCGACCTGAGGTTGGGGGCTTCCCGAACGAGATCGTCGGTTTCAGTTCTGAGCGCCTAATTACAATCTAGATGGTCGGAACTAAAATTGGCAGGTTGTACCGGCTGAATTCCGACGGGCTCAAGGAGCCTGTCAGCCAGTCAGAGACTGACCCGTAATCCCAATGGATGGCATTTCCTCCATTGGGATTACGATGCTCAGTTTCTGACAGGCTTTCCATGTCGGGCTTTAAGACATGGAAAGGCTGTCAGAAAGCTAGTTTGGGGTCCTCTAGCAGACTAGCAAAGCCCCCTTCTGCCTGTGGCCTCTGTTTAGGCGGCGAGGGGGCACCCATGGTGCCCCCCTGTAGATCCCTACACCGTGTGGCAGGCACCCTGAGGTGCCTACCATGTGGTGCAGAGATGAACACAGCCTCCCATCTCACTATTAGAGCTTGTGCTACAGACGGTTTATGGCCGCAACACAAGCTCCAATAGGAAAATGTGAGTATGCAGCCCACACAATGTGCAGTCGCATCATAATTAGGCAGTCAGTCGGGATCACCGACCAAAGGTTGATCAGTCCCAATTCCAGAATTTTGGATCTCCGACCGACATGATTGGCCCCTAAGTTGTAAATGCATAATGGTGGGCCCTTCCCAGCCACAGGTTTTCCGCTAAGGTGGAGAAGCATTGCCCCACAGGATAAATAAAATGATAATAACTCTACATTAATATAATTTTATCTTTCAGAAGGCTATGAAGGTGCAGGACAGGGCTGCCTAAAGAACAGGGGGAGGAGTGGTGAGCACTTTCTAAGTGTGCATGACAGTTTTGCCGGCCATCTTGGGCCGACCAGTCATGCACTCTTTGCATGTTCTCCAACAGGTTTTAATAGACAGCCTGGTTGGAGAAAATGCACAAGCTCCCACTGCATATCTGAATGCCGAATCACGGCACTCAGACCAATCACAATGCTGCTATGATGGTGACAGCAGCATCGTAATTGGCTGGGCAGTCAGCTTCCTGCTGGATAGAAGAGGATGGATAAGAAGCAGGGGCAGCAGCACAAGTAAGTGAATTTTTACTTTTTTCTTAACTCCCCTCGCATCCCACCTATGCCCCCCCTGCTCCACCAGTACTGCGCCACAGCAGCCTCTGCTGGCCTTTACTTCCAAAAACATTTTTGGGGATAACCCTTACTGTTGTAGTGGTCAGGCACATGTGCTGACCTCACGCATTTGTCCTTGGGAATTTGGGGGCTTTTATGACAATATTTGCCAGGGCTGCTTTTGATTTCTGATTACGGCATGCATTCTGCTCCATCCCAAAATTCCTATTTTAGTTAAATATTTGACATCAATAGTAAATTTGATATAGCACTTTCCAGTGATAAGAGCACACAATGTAAGTATTTTTTTCCATGGAACACATCGTTGTTTTTTGGATTTTTATTCTTTTATTGCACAGTGCAGGAGCAAGCTCTGTCTAGATTGTTGCAGCTCATGGAAGCACAGATGGCGACCTTCAGTGTTTTTCAACAATTCTCCTTAAAATACAAGACATGGCTGAGAGCACACCTGGAGGGCATCTATATGTTCCTTTGTTTTCGCTGCTGTTTCATTTGTATGCATTTTGTTAATGTAAATGAAAATTATTTGTTGTTGCTTACAATTGCATTCGCTAAGTATTGTTTTAATCAAATCTAATGTCTTTGCAATTATCTTTTCAGAGTTCTGCTGATTGTTTCTGCTGTGTGTAATGGAATAAAATCTAGCATCTAATTCTGTAGAACATTGAATTTGAAGTTTTAATGAACTACGGTGCTCTTTTTTTCTTCTTTGAAGAAGTTAATGTTTTTTCCTAAAACAAATGAAGACCACCAACAGTACATAAGTTAATAGGTACTTAATGCAGAAGTAAAATGGGTAGGCCCACTTGCACATAAATGTTACTGCTGAACATTTTCTAGTAGGAGACACACATTTCAAACCCCTTTCTTCCTATTTTCTGTACGGTTTGTATAAGATAGAAAGGAAACTGCCACCGGTCCTCCACCTAGTAGGTATTGAGGACAGGTTTTCGAAAAGGTGAAATTAGATATCCCGCAAATATAAATTAGGCTAATCTCTTAGATTAAAAAATGTATCAACATATCAGGACTAGTCTGTCTCTTAAAGGCAAGAATGAAGCAACAGTTAGACCATCTCAGGCCACACTTGCTTGTAGATAAACACTTACCACCAAAGATCCATCTGTGTTCAGCGAACCAATCACAGGCCATTGGTTGGCCAAAGGGCACAGGGACCTTCTTGGGAGCATATTAAAGAACGGCGATAACATTATGGCCGCTTTAGTGGCAGAAAACTGCCACTACAGCAGTGATAATGGGCTTGATAATATGCCCTGGAGAATTCCAATAGAAACCCATGTTCACACCAGAACATGGAATTCTATTGGAATTCTCAAGGGCATATTATCAACCCCATTATCACCGCTTTTCTGCCGCTAAAGCGGCGATAATTTTTAACGCCGTTCTTCATCATATGCCGAATGCGATGCAGTGCCCGCTACGAAATTCGTTTTAATGATTAAATTGTTTACTTTCCTGCAATTATCCATATGCCGATTTTTAGCACCCTCCACCTTGCCCCTCCCCCTCCCCGCCTCCCTGCCCCACCGTAACTCCCTCCACGGGCTGCGGCTGCATATACCCCTGTTTCAGGAACAGCATGAGAAGGTATTACAAAATAGAAACATTGATCACATTTCTGGTGAAAAAAAAACATGTCTCAGGAACAAGTGACACACACCTCCCTTAATGCCAACGAGTGAAAGAGCAAACGTAGGTTTTTCACCTGATCCCTGCTGCTTGACTCTGGCTGTGTCCCCAACTCAACTTCGTCACGACCCATTCACCGTCAAGCCACTTTGCGTCGTATGCAAATACTAGGGAAATGGCTAGGGCACGGCTTACAGTGTCATCCTTCAGAATTCGCTATTTATTAGACTTGCTGTTCTTCCTTTCTGGAAAATTAAATGAACTGATTAAGAATATTCAGACATGGCGATCTTTGAATGAGGAAATTGTTGCAGAGTCTATGAACAGTCAACGGAAAAAGACCTGCACAACTGCTGCTTCTTCAACCTTATACATTGCTGCTTCAGCTGATCGAGGGACACCAAAATAGGACGTATAGAGTAAAAGCCTCAATCTACAGAGGCAACTTGAGCCTCCGTCCTCTCCCGGCATGACTACCGATTATATGTTTGTGTTCCCGCCCATTACTCCCTCTCAATATCCGGAAGGAGATGAAGGGATGGCAGGTGGCTGACGAAAAACGATTGAAATCTTCAGATGCTAGCAAAGTCAAAGCAGACCAAAACCTTGTCACTGTAGGAAGGCCATGATGGCAATATTTTCGAAATGGGGGCAAGTGTACTGCCGTGACAACATATTGTATACATATGTAATCTTATAGCAGAAGATCTATAGTTAGAAAAGTTTACAATTGCAATAATGCTAATATAAACTGTGCTGTTGCACAATTATGAAGTACAATTTAGAAGGTTGTTTTTAAGCTCTGTTGCTTTGTTCACTACAAATAAGTCGCACACTCACGCACACACACACACATACATACATGGGCACTGATTGGAATGATGTTCATAAAACAATGGACAATACTGAGGGCCAGTGGGTTTATGCTCATCTGTGGCTGCTGTATTTACAATAAGAACATGGTATCGGATAGCGGTTTGGGGGCTGCCATCATCATCGTAGAAATCTTTATTTGGTTTGACAAAAAAACCCATACAAGCATATATAAGACAAGACAACATATCAAAGCATCAGGTATACAAAGATATAGCATTGCAAAAATCACCCAAATAGAATAGAGCAGTATGAACCACAAAAAAGTCACAAAATGTACCTGTGCTCAACACTCGGCAGCTCGACACAAAAAGCAATCCGGGATAACTTGGAGGCAATGTGTAAACTATCTATACAGCACACAAACAGTAATTAAGTGGAAATATAACACAAAAAAATCATGAACCAATTTAGAAAAATAGTGACAATTTCAAGAAGCTATTTGACCCTAAATACCAAACATCCAATAAGAAGAACCGGAGTTATGAATTTTTAAGTTTTTAGTAAACACTATCCCTTTAGAGATCAAAGCACCAACCGCAGACATCTGGTTTCACAAGACCAGATCAAAGTAAAACAATATGGAGATCGCGATAGAACATGGTTCGGACACAAGTAGTGGATTGAGTGCGGTCAGTGCTTAACTTTGGGCTTAGAAGAAGTTCTGACTGTTTGAGAAGGTAAACATCATAGGGGCAAGGCTATGAATGGTGTCCAAGAAGGGAGCTTCTTCATTGAATGGCCTTGGGTCAAAGCCTCTGTGAAGATTTCTGTGCTTGGACTTAGTTAGCAAAATGGAAGCCGAGAAACTCCAGTGGGATGAGGCAGAGAGCTGTAGCTGAAGAGAGTTCCATGAGGTCGTATACCCTTTGGTGAGGGTCCACTGAATAGGATTTGCTGCTGCCGAGAAGAACATAGCGGGATTAGCTTGGAAGCCAATCCGACCGGCAATGCACACCTGGAAAATAGGTGGGCAGGTAGGTCCCAGTCTTGTTCTGGTTCTCAAATCAGTTTTTTGCCAAAATCTGTCCAAGTCCTCATTTTTGGAAATTAGCTATCTGGGCACTTTTAGTACCACAACCAAGGGTCCAGGACTGTGGGACAACTCTTTAGGGTTCAGGACTCACTCAAGCTTCTAAGTACAGGAGCAATCTGGCAGAGTGCACAGTAGGTCACAAAAGCAGGTACTCCTCTGAGAATCCATCAGCAGGTCCAATGTGAACTGAAGAGTTGGTCGTAAGGTCTTATTTTATACCCTGCTGTGCTTCTGAAAGGTGGGAAAAACTTGTGGAAATGTTCTTTGAAGTTCATGGAATTTCCTTTCTACTATGCCTGGCTCTAAGCTCACACCAGTGACAATACATGGTTTTTAGTCTCTTTGTGTGAAGGCAGAGCAAAGGCTATTCATCTGTAAGTGGGACTGTGCTCAGCTCTATACCCCATCCTGCCAGCAGATTGCCCATTGAGGCACACCTACCCCTCTATTGTGTGGGTGTCAGCTACACCCAGTCATTTAACCCAAGACAGCGGCCTGCTCAATGAGTTAAGGGTAGGAAAGTGCCAATTTTCTGAATGTGGCATTTTCAAAATTGTAATTAAAAATCTGACTTTACCATTAAAGAAGGTTTGTCATTACTGCCTCATAGGTACCAAACATGACATATCTACCTTCACACAAATAGAAATGTAAGCTAATAAATGTCATAAGGAATCCCCATTGTTACCCTATGGGAGCAGTGGGCCTCACAGTAGTGCAAAACAAATTTGAGAGATTTTGACTTGCAGAACATGTAAAAACTAAAAGTACGTCTTACCTTTAATTACACAGCGCCCTGCCCTTAGGGGTGATGCATATGTAATAAAAGGGATGTTTAAGACTTGACAAAGGGGGTTTAAATGCCAAGTCAACATGGCAGCGAAAGACTGCATTCAGGTAGGAGTGGAAGGCCTGGGACATCTTTTACAGTGCTATTTAAGTGGATGGCACAATCAGTGCGGCAGGCCCAATAATAGCATGTAATTTACTGTCCCTGGGTATATCACTCTTCAAAGGCCTTTTAAGTAAATTAAATATGCCAAATGGGCATCAGCAAATGTAACCATGTTTTAGGGGAGAAAGCACAAGCACTTTAATACTGGTTAACAGTGGTAAAGTGAACAAGAAAAAATTCAGCAAAAAAGTTGAGGGCAAATGCTAAAAGGTTTGGGAGTGACTCTGCAATGTGGGCCAGGTCGAACCGAAATGTCCTGTACTCCAGAGGAAAGTAACTTAGGATAAAAGTCAATTAGCACTAGATCGAACCTGGAAATAAGGTGTAAAGAATTCTCATCATTCTTTACACCTAAAGCTAGCTCCCTGGAGAATGAGATCAAGAATGCCCGTAATAATACCTCAAACCTCAAGAGTACACTAGCTGACCATCCTTTTCAAACCACACAATCAATGTCCAAAAATAATGTTCATTGGTCAACCTTCAAGTTATATGATCAAAATGACATTGCCAAAACCTTACTGATCATAAAACCGAACAACCATTATAATGATTATCTCCCCTCAAAATGTTTGTCTACAATCAACCATATGGTCATCTCCATCTGGACTAAGATAATTAATGCTTCATTAGCTCAAGGATCCATATCAGACTTTCTACAAACTGGCCAGGCCATCCCTTCTTTAAAAAAACTACTGAGAACTCCTTGGAACCAAACAACTTTCAGCTGGTAACAAGCATTCCCATGCTAGACAAAGTTCTGGAAAAATATGTACAACAACAACGGAGCCAACACATTACTGAGTTCAAGCTACTAGACGATTTCCATTCAGGTTCAGACCAGATCACAGCACTGAAACAGGAATTCTGAACATAGTGGGGGATGTTCTACTTGATCTAGACAGCAACGAAATTTGTCTTATAGTTCTTCTCGACCTATCATCCACTTTCAACAGCATAAACCATGTTAAATTAATAGACCGACTTGTCAAAAGGATGGGATTAATGGGAACAGTCCTAAAATGGTTTCAATTCTTCTTAGAGAACAGATCGAAAAGATTCCTGGTGAACCAAAAACTGTCTCTTCCATCCCCGATTTAAATTGGAGTACCACAAAGATCATCTCTTTCCCCCTCCCTAATCAATCTGTATGTCGAACCACTAACAGAAATATTACAGCAGGCAAACATCTTGTTCCAAATGTATGCAGATGACATACAGCTGTATATAAAGATCACATCGTTGGAAGAGATCAACACATTGAACCAGGCATTAAAGAGTACCGTTCAATTGTTATCTAACAATCATCTTAAGCTTAACTTGCAGAAAACATTATTCCTTTGGATTTCCCCACCTAAAAGCTCCAAATTGATAAAGGAATTGACAAAGATGATCACTGTGCTAAACTGTACCCCGATTCTAGTAGACACAACCAAGTCTCTAGGAATTACGCTGGATAAAGACCTACACATGCAAACCCACATCAACACAATTGCAAAAAATGCTTGCTTCCATCTGAGCTATCTTAGAAAACTGAAACCCGTAAGCGATACATCATGTTAGACTCCACGAGACCCAAGCACTGCAGGAACGTAGCATGCACCAGTCCCCTTCGCATTGCACAACCCGAAGGGCATTACGGTGTATTCAAATAATCCATACTTGGTTTTAAAAGCCGTCTTCCACTCATCCCCTGGCCGAACCCTTATAAGATGGTATGCGCCCCGCAAGTCCAGCTTCGTGAAGATGGTAGCCTTGCGGAGCTGGTCCAGTAACACGGAGATGAGCGGAAGAGGGTATCGATTCTTGACTGTGGCGGAGTTCAATGTGCGATAATCCACACACGCCCTCAAAGACCCTTCCTTCTTAGGTATAAAAAAGATTGCCGATGACACAGGCGAGGAAGAAGGACGTATGTAACCCATCGACAACATCTCATCTATATATGTCTTCAGGTGAACCTCCTCAGGCTCAGAGAGAGCATAAACCCTGCTGCATGGTAAAGGGGCCCCTGGTATGAGGTCGATCTTACAATCATACGACCTGTGTGGAGGGAGATCTTGGGCACATCCTTTATCAAACACATCTTTGTAGGCGGAATACTGTGGAGGAATCCTACTCGTTTCCGTCACCGCACAGGACAAGGGATCGATCTGCTCTGCCGCCACGACATAACAATTCTTCAAGCAGTGAACCGAATCCAAGGTGACCAGTCTCTGCACCCAGTCAATCCTGGGGTTATGTGTTTGTAACCACGGGACTCCCAGTACCACGCCAAAGGAAGGTGCGTCAATTAAATCAAAGACCACGGATTCTACATGCCCATTATCACACAATAACCCTAGAGGTTCCGTCTGTCGGGTGATACACCCCGACGTCAACTCAGTCCCATCGATGGCTCTCACAGGCTCTGGTTGTTCCTTTAAGTGACACGGAACCATCAGCTTGTCTGCCATTGAAATATCCATGAAGTTCCCAGTGGCCCCGGAATCAAGCAATACTGACACCGGGACTCGGTTCTGTGTTGATAACAACAGGTGAGCTGTAATCACGAAATGTCTGGGAGCCTGATCTATCGCCCCTACCACTTCATACTGTGCCTTTCTTTCTCTATCAGCTTTTTTCTCCACTTGTATGCATGCCACCTTTTTTCCAAACCCCACACCAGAAGGCTTTACTGGACAGTCACGTGCAAAGTGTCCCCCCTGCCCGCAGTACAGACACAAATTCTTCTCTCTCCTTCTTTTCTTTTCCTCTGGAGTCAACGGACCCCGTACTCCACCAATCTCCATAGGTTCAGGAACGGTCTTACTCTCTCCTGCCGGCTTTACCTCAGGTTTCAGATATCCACCCCGTGAATACTGCAACCGACTACGTTCACCTCGCCTTTCCGTCACCCTGTGATTCAATTTCACCACCAAATCGATGAAAGCCGCACAATCCTCGGGCGGATCTACTACTTGTGACACAATATCCTTCAACTCCTCGCATAAACCCTGATAGAATAATGATGTTCTCTTCTCGGTAGGCCAATGCGTCTCAGACACCAATCGATTGAAGTTAGCTATATAAGACAACAGGTCTTGCCTGCCCTGCCGTAATTTCAACAATTCTGCGTCACTAGCCTGCATGAATGCGTGTTTGGCGAATAGGCTACGCATCAAGTCTTTGAACGCCAAATAATTATACAGCACACGGTCATTGTTTTCCACTAGAGGAATAGCCCATTGGGCCGCGTTACCAGCCAAGTACGACAATACGAATGCAACTTTCGCGGAATCATCAGGAAAGGCGTTTGTTCTACACATAAAGTGGAGCTGGCACTGGTTCATGAAAGTACCAAATTTCTCACTCTCTCCTGAGAACCTCTCTGGGGGGGCTAAAGGTACTGCTACAGGAGTTGATACTGTCACTGCTATGGGTGAACTACTGCTTGCCGTACTAGCTCCTGCTCCTCCTACTGAGTACTGAAAGGTGGCTGGCTGGATCACGGGAGTAGGTCCCCTTTGCTGTGACTGTTCTCTAGCCCTTACCGCCACTAACTCCTGTTTCAACCCCGCATTCTCCTGTTGTAACTCTTGCATTTGAGCCTGTAGGGTATGAACCGCCCCCATAATATCCTGCAATGAGGGCCCTCCTGTATTACCACCATCCTCATCCATGCTCGCTCGGGCAGTGCTATGTTAACGTGGGCTCGATATTCTGTTAGACTCCACGAGACCCAAGCACTGCAGGAACGTAGCATGCACCAGTCCCCTTCCCCGGCCCACAGGACACCCACAGGATACACTCTATGGGTGCACCGGTAGACCTGAAAAGAGGGTGGTTAGTTGAAAAGACACCAAGTCTTACACCCTTGTTGGTACCGGGACCCGGCCTCCTTGGTCTTTGCACTTCTGCACCTATGATATAAGCAGGACAGAATAATAAATTTTGTGTACACTGGAAACCTCTATTCCCAACCCCCTGTGACCACGCCTTCACAAACACACAACCCTGCTCACCTGTGTTATATGCAGGCTCTGCTTTGCAAAGAGATGGAGTACAACAGCTGCAACCAATAGGTACTCCTGTAGCTGCTCGGGGATACAGGGCAGCAGGGGAAGGGGCCGTTTAACGAATGGTCGTCGTACCAAATAAAGAATAATAAGGGGAAAAAAGGTGGGCTTTAATAAGCAGCCTTTACCGAAAAAACCCCGTGAAAACTAAAGATAACCAGGGGAGGCTATAACAAGGAGCCTTCCGTTGCGCTACTATCTCAACGCGTTTCCCAAACACAACAGCAGCGGAGTGACCCGAAACGTCACTACCGCTCACAAAGAGGCAAGTCGCCTACAAAACAGAGACGCGCTCGCGCTTGCAGCGTCTCACAGCGCTTCAGCGTAATAGACACGCTGTAGAGAACGGGAGCCCCCGAACCCTCAAAAATACACACAAAAGGAGCTGGCACAATACAAAACAAGGGGAGACAACAAGGGGAATTATACCTGGATACCTCTAACACGCTAAAGACAGACAACACACAACGCAAAAAACGGGTCAAAAGCAAGGCAGGAAACTGGAAACAAAGGGAAGCCTCTACACGAGCCCGTGAGAGGGGAAGGGTGAACTTCAAAGGATTAGGGGAGCAGAGAGGAGACTCTGCTCAGCACGTTACTGCATCCAACAACCAGGAAGGGAATCTAAACACTGGCAATATCGAGCACTGAGCCAGAGGTAGGACTAGTTTATATACCCCTCCCCCGTCCTGTGATGTAAAAAGCATGGTCACAAAGAGGGGACTAGCCCGAATCCTAACACATCAGACCCTAAAACAGCAGTCCAGGCTTTGGTAGTAGAGATGCACAACTCTATCAGGACTACCCAAGATTTCAACAGCTCCCCTAAAAGCTTGCCCCAATGCAGCAGCAAGACTCATAACAGGATCTACAAATTATTACCACATCATTCCACATCTGAAAGTGATCAATTGGCTGCCATACGAAGCAAGAATCCGACTGAAGATGGCATGTATCACACACAAAGTGCTACAGTACAAAACACCACTTTAACTTGCCCAGAAAATTACTATATCTATAAGCAGCAGATTGTCTTAGAGCACAAGAGATCTTTTACTGAAACCTGCATTCTTCCACAAGAAGAGAACAATCACGTCCACCTCACTATTCAAAAAGGAAGCTAAGACCTTCCTTATGAGCCTATACCTACCATAACTATCAGCGGACAATACTAAGGTTCTATTTGAGACCAAGAGACAATCTCTCGATCTTCTACAATTGGCTGTTCCAGTAGCCTACATTATGCATGATAATAGTCCCTCAAATTTTATGGCAATTAAACTTTGGATAGCATATTAGAGATCACTATTATTGATTTTGCTTCATTTCCTATAACCAGCTCTGTTGAGTCCCCGCACTAGATGATAGGTGATTTGCTAAGGACAGGCCCTCTAAAAGTCCACATGGTGTAATTGACTGGTCATGTAAAATGCAACACTAGTTGATCTCTAGTAATCATCAGAATGTGTATTATTTGTAAGTGCTAATTGATTGCCACTTTAAGAATGAATACTTACGGCTGGTAGTCTGCTTAAATGACTTATACAACTATGAAAAGTGAATGCTATTGAACTGTGAAGCACTCTGACTCCCAATCTTGGGTCATGTTTGTGCTATAGAAAACACTGAATATTTAAATAAATAAATAAATACCCTCAAATTGGATCTAATGATAACCAGGTTCAAAAATAAAAAAAGGCATCCAAAGTGCTTTAGGATCATTCCCAGTGGTGGCTTTGGACATCCTAGCAAGGAGGATGAGGATTTTTGCAGAGAGGCGGAGAAGGAGGTGGAGAAATAATACTTGCTGAAATCTGCACGTGTGATTCCATATGGAACACGTAATTACAACTAGGTCTTCAACAAGCATGCCTTTACAACTCATATTTCTAAAACAACCTGCCTTCACAATGCATGCTGTTTCAATGAAAAATGTAAGTATATAGCAGGTAAGTGTAATATATATATTTTTTTATGAGGGGGTTTGAATGAATAAATGAATGAAACTAGTTTTTATAGAGCGCAGCGTTCACTCCAAGGAGCATCTTGGCGCTAGATGACAGAAGACTGAGGGAAAAACGGGGGGGAAGGGTGCAGAAAGGATGGGTGCAGGGGGATCAGATGAGTGCTAGGATTTCCTGGTCTGAAATGCTAAAGATCCAAGTTTTTAATAAATTTCTAAACATGGACTCGTTGTTGGTGTGTCTTAGTTGGGTGCACATTAACAACTAGGATCCATAGAAAACCAACATCAACAAATTCCCTATTACATGAGAATGGTGGACATCCGGATGCTTTGAATGAAGCATAGCATAGCAAGAACTATAAGGATGCTAAAAAGAGAGCCAGTGAGACAACAAGGGAACAGTTACTGTATACACATAATAAATGTCAAAATGGAAAAGATCAGGGAGTGAAAGGTTACTTTTTGAATACAATATGGGGCAAAACAGTATCAAGAAGATCTTATTAAAGAACTGGCATGTTCTGAAGAAAGATGACCATCTGAGGAAGATTGCCACAAATAACTTGTAAAAAAGTAAAATCCTTGGGAGACATCTTAACATCTAGCCCCATGATAAAAAAAAGCAGAGGAATTGGCTGACAAGGAATATGGAAGGCTTTGTGAGATGTAACTAGTGTAAAGGATGTTAATATGGACTTACCTGTCAAGTTATTGAACTTTTGAGGGCCATGAGGTGTTCATTAGGGACAGAGTCACATGTAATACGGATCATGTTATCTATGTTCTTAAGTGTGGTTGTGAGAGCTGTATATGGGCAGCAGTTAATACATTGAAACTAAGAATCTTGCAGCATATAATAGCCATAAAAAAGGGTAACAGAAACTATCCCATGGCTTATCATTTTGAACAGTTCAACAATTGATCTCTAGCAACATTCAACTATTGTGGCATTAGACATATCACAAATCACCCAACGGGAGGTGATCGGGAACAGGAACAAGGGAAAGCAAATGTCTTGATTAATACTATCCTTAGGAAAGGAGATACCTTGGGGCCACAACATGGATGTGGAGCTTAATGTCCACTTATGATTGTGAAACTGTTTATGATTGAACTTTGGAGTACTTTGCATGAGACTGTGACACATGAAAACTCCAACCTTATCGAACTTGTCTTGAGTAATAACCTATTTTGCTCTTCTACCCTTTATTCTCTCTCACTCACTCCATATTTGGATATTACTTTTTCATTGTTTCCATCTTCTTCTAGGATAGATCAAGAAAAAGGAGGTAATGGACATCTTTGAAATTACACTTTTTATCTGGGCACAGGCCACTTTTTACTAAAATACATTGTGTGGTTGGTATTTCAGAGGGATATTGCACTTTGCATGTAAGTGGAAAAGCACTTTGCACTTTTTGGGGATCTGCTAAGGAGGTAGCCCCCTATACAATTAGGAATCACCATATCCCCCAGAGAATCCACCAAACACCTTGCACTTTAGAAATTAGGAGTTGCAATATGTTATAGGGAATCCGTGAAATAACCGTCAATAGAACCTCCGAGAAACTAGCACTATGCACCTTAATAAGAGACAAGTTGGTTATCATAATTCCTCGCTTCCATAGAACTGAGAACTATCCAGGGAATCTTAGAATTATAAGATCTTTTAAATCTAAGCACCGTGCACTTTAGGAATTAATAATTGCTTTTCTGCTTTGGAAATGAGATATTCAACATAGACATATCAAGAATGAAATTCATTTTTGAGCAACTAATTAACCAAAGGCATTATGCTCTTTAATTTGAATAGAAGGCAGCAATTTTCATACTTAGGGTACAGAATGTGGGCTGGTATATATAGCCCCCTCATGAATCTGAGCAGAGGAGTGTTTTTGAGGGTGGACTAAATGGTGTCCAGTGCCTCACATGCATGTACAGAAGAAGACTACAATGTGAAAATAAGGGTATACACTTGAATGTTAAACATCGTAAGCGATAATCTCATGATAGGCGATTTTTGTGGCTGTAAGTGGTTATGTTTTGCTATTGTTTAAATGGATGGCATTTACAAAAATAAAATAAAAATCCTTTACATTTCGTTTTAAATAATTGAACATTTGTGAACTGTGTAACACCATCTATAAAATGGATAGTCATATATAAAGAACTATATGGTAGTGAGACGCTTGTAAAGGAAATAGGCTGTATGGTGATCAGAATAATATTGAATGGGAATATGGCGGAAAGAATGTGCCAAATGAAATGAGGGAAGTTGTCGCTCCAGTTTCACATGGGTCACTAAAGTAGACAAAGTACTGATAATAAATGGTTATACACTGTGGAGTCCATTAGACCCAGTAGAAGGTGTCATCCAAAATGTGTTGGGCAGGAATGTTTTTAATTATTTGTGTGCCTTTGTGAGCTAAATTGGAGTTTGCTCATAAAAGATAAATACATAAAAATGTGGACAATACCTCTCAGATGCAGATTTTTACATGCTGTGTTTTCGAGTATGAACGCAGTAAAGGAGCATTTATACATACATATATTTATATATATTTTTTTCACTAAAAAAACATAGGTTTCAGGGACGGTATAGTTAGCTGGACATTTCACTCGTACAAAACCATAGAAATTCCACCCTTATAGTTAGTTCAGCTAACTATTACTCGAGCTCCCTCAATGCACTGCTCATGACGTTACATATTACATCATTCATTGCATGGTCAGTGACATCACTGATGACATCTCAAATGACATCACTGATCACATCATCCAGTGACTGTGTGTTTCTGTAAATTTTAAATATGTTTTATATATATACCAAGGTGTATTGAGTGGGTATATGAGTGTTTGGATGAAAGATTTACGAGGTGTGTGACTGATTGTATAAGTGACTGATTAAAAGTGTCTTACTTAATGCATGCGTTAGTGACTAAACTGTGTGAATGTCTGTATAAGTGTGTCCATTGTTGTGTAAGCTGGTACATGGGTTGGTCAGTAGCTAAATGACAGTCTATATGGGTTATTGATTGTTTGCCTGAGTATTTGTATGGGTGCCTGAGTGTGTGTGTGGGTGGGTTGGAGGTGTGTGACTCAGTGCATAGATGTGTGACTAGTTGATTCACTGGGTGTATGGGTTCAAGAGTGCATGTGAAAACAGCTCTATGACTGGGTGAGTGTGTGTATGGGTGTGTTGGTGAGGAAATGGAGGTCTCAGTGGTACATGTAAGTAGCTACATCTCTAAAAGGCAGTTTAAGTAGCTACATATGTAAAAGGCAGTTTATGTGAGTGATGGTGTGTGTAAATGGTTTGTGTAAATAACTATATGTGAGAGTGAGTGATCACAAGGGTGGCTGTATGGATGAGTGTGTACTTGTATCAGTGATTATATAAGAGAGTAAGTATGCCCTACTATCTGTATGAAATAGTGAGGTGGTGTGTGTATAACTGTATAGGTGCGTAAATGGGAGTGTGATTGATTTTTTATATGACTATCTAGGTGTGTAAGTAACTCCATGGATGCATGGCGGTGTGTGAGTGTCCGAATAGGTGTATGAGTGCATATGATAGTGTTTTATTGATGAGTGACTGTATGTATAAGTGATTGTATGGATGAATGGGTGGATGTGTTTGTAGACCTAGGAATCAGTGAGTGGGTATGTAGTATCTGGAATTGATGTGTCAATGGTTGTGAAAATGGTAGTCTGTATTTTTGAATGGGTGTATCAAACGTTATATTAGGGTGTGAGGAGGTGCATCGTATTATCATGTGGATGATGTCATTAATGATGTCATCAGTGATGTCATTTGAGATGTCATCAGTGATGTCACTGAGAATGCCATTAATGATGTAATATGTGACAACATGAGCAGTGCATTTTGGGGGGCGCGAGTTATAGTTAGCTGAACTAACTATAACGGTGGAATTTCTATGGTTTTGTACAAGTGAAATGTCCAGCTAACTATAACGTCCCTGAGACCTATAGATTTTTCAGTGAATTGCAAAGATTTTTTAAATGCTAATTTCTAACTACAATGTCCCTAAAACCCTTGACAGGTAACAGTTTTTAAGCTGGCCAACGTATGTACATATTAAGGACGTTATACGTGTTATACATGTTACGATTGAAATCGAAACCTTCACAGCTTTACATTTTTTAACTTTTCCTAACACGTGCACAAGTTAAACAGTTAAAACTTGAGCATGTGTAAACTGTAAAAAGTGACATCAAAATGGGCGGAGCCGCATCTTCCTTCATAGACTACTCAATAACCAAAAAGTATATAAACCACACCTGTAGTTTGATTAGTTTCGTTTTCACAAGTTATTTACCTGTGTCTATTTTGTGATGCAGGTTCCCTTTTAAAGCATCGGATTCTTGTTTTGTGGCTACAAAACGTATTCCGGAGTTGTAAGTTGTTTCATTATGGCATAGTAAATATTTATAATATGTATCTATTTGTCAATATTTAAACGTTTCTATTTAAAAAAAACTGTTATTGGTTGTTTTTTCCTTTTTTCTGTAACATCAGCATCTTGTTTTCAGAAACAGACAGAATACAGCAAACATTGCTCCTTTTCTGGCTCCTTTGAGCTCATATATTGTGACTTTGTATATTATAATATTGACACTGTACTTCACTTCAGAGGTGTTGGTGACCCGTTGGCACAAAGCCTAAAGATTTATAAGTAACGTCAACATTTTCTGGTTGCTAGTGTGTTTCCCCTGGAGATCATATACTGTCAATATGTATATTATAATATTGTCAGTCATTGTGATCTCAGAGCAGTTTGTGACCCGTCGCCATGAAAATGAATCATTTTGAAGCTCAAAAATATTCACCCCTCAAAAGTATTTCGTTATTGATCTTGTGTTGTATTCATAACTTTATTTTCCTTTTCTTTTTTGTGGAACAACAGTGTCACTTTTTATACTGTAATAAAGTGTCATATTGTTACGGAAGAGGAATTGGAGTTTTGGCGGCGCCATCTGAAATACAGCTTACTAACCTTAATAACTTACTTGATCAGATGTTTTTTCTGTGAGAATATTTTAAGAAATTGCAGTCCAAAAAAAATAGCTTTCATACATACTTTATTACTTTAAACATTTGATAAACCCTACATTTCCGAATGGTATTTTCTAATTTCTATTTTTCTCAGTTGCGGTTCCTATACACCGTCTCTCTATAGAATATATATTACCAGTACTGTATATTATAAGACTACTGTCCTACATATTCTTAAAGGAGTAAGTAATTTGTTAACCAAATAGTGAGTGACCTCTAAGCAATAAGACAGAATGTTCCCGAATTCAACAGAATTGAAATTTCAAAAAAACATAAAGCGTACATTTCTATGTAGTATGAATTCATTTGTGTTTAACGGTTTTTACTTGTTCTTCTGACCACAGATGATGTAGTGTGGGAGTGTTTCTTGTAGCACTTCTTTTCTAATTAATCTAAAAGTAACACATGCCCTCTTATATGATCAAGAATATGGGGCAACACTTTAACAAACTATAGCAGAAAAAAAGGAGGGTGTGGCCACGCTTAAGTGATATTTTATGAAATTCCATTTATATTTGTCACCCCTTTGATATATACAGTTTTCAAAGAAAGTTTATTTGTAATTGTTAGACTTGGCCCTTTTTGCAAGGTCATCCCTGAACTTTTTGCCTTCCTCCTGTATTTTGTCTGACCTGTTTTTGTTGGTTTTATGACTCTGGGCACTTTACCACTGCTGATCAGTGCTAAAGGGCATATGCTCTCCCTATTATAAATTAATGTATGAATTAGTGATTTCATGATTGGCTTGTTTAGTTTACCTGTCAGACCCTAGTACAGTGCACCAGGAGTGCCCAGGGCTGGTAATCCCAATGCTGCTGGTGGGCTTGCGGTACAAAAGGGGGTGGTGATGGACGGAGCATCTAAATCAATCAAACACTCACACCCAGTCAAAAGATCTGGCTTTAATCCATCACCGTTCTTTAGCCCACTCCGCTACCCCAGTTCAGACATGGCTATATGCAAATCAGTCTGACCCTGTGCCTCATGGGAACAGTCCAGCCCGAACTGCCAAGCCATGTCTTCCCTGGACCGGAAACAAGCTTCCGAGGACCGGTTTCTGGCATTCCAGCCGTCTTCAGCCCGGCTTGCTTGAATCCAGTGGCAAAGTGAGCATAGGAATCACGTCTGAGCATACCCTGCCACACTTATGGCGGCCAAAAGCGGTACAAAAGGGGGTGGTGATGGACGGAGCATCTGAATCAATCAAACACTCACACCCAGTCAAAAGATCTGGGTTTAATCCATCACCGTTCTTTAGCCCACGCCGCCACCCCAGTTCAGACATGGCTATATGCAAATCAGTCTGACCCTGTGCCTCATGGGAACAGTCCAGCCCGAACTGCCAAGCCATGTCTTCCCTGGAACGGAAACAAGCTTCCGAAGACCGGTTTCTGGCATTCCAGCCGTCTTCAGCCCGGCTTGCTTGAATCCAGTGGCAAAGTGAGCAAGGGACTCACGTCTGAGCATACCCTGCCACACTTATGGCGGCCAAAAGCGGTACAAAAGGGGGTGGTGATGGACGGAGCATCTGAATCAATCAAACACTCACACCCAGTCAAAAGATCTGGGTTTAATCCATCACAGTTCTTTAGCCCACTCCGCCACCCCAGTTCAGACATGGCTATATGCAAATCAGTCTGACCCTGGGCCTCATGGGAACAGTCCAGCCCGAACTGCAAAGCCATGTCTTCCCTGGACAGGAAACAAGCTTCCGAGGACCGGTTTCTGGCATTCCAGCCGTCTTCAGCCCGGCTTGCTTGAATCCAGTGGCAAAGTGAGCAAGGGACTCACGTCTGAGCATACCCTGCCACACTTATGGCGGCCAAAAGCGGTACAAAAGGGGGTGGTGATGGACGGAGCATCTGAATCAATCAAACACTCACACCCAGTCAAAGGATCTGGGTTTAATCCATCACCGTTCTTTAGCCCACTCCGCCACCCCAGTTCAGACATGGCTATATGCAAATCAGTCTGACCCTGTGCCTCATGGGAACAGTCAGCCCGAACTGCCAAGCCATGTCTTCCCTGGACCGGAAACAAGCTTCCGAGGACCGGTTTCTGGCATTCCAGCCGTCTTCAGCCCGGCTTGCTTGAATCCAGTGGCAAAGTGAACAAGGGACTCACGTCTGAGCATACCCTGCCACACTTATGGCGGCCAAAAGTGGTACAAAAGGGGGTGGTGATGGACGGAGCATCTGAATCAATCAAACACTCACACCCAGTCAAAAGATCTGTGTTTAATCCATCACCGTTCTTTAGCCCACTCCGCCACCCCAGTTCAGACATGGCTATATGCAAATCAGTCTGACCCTGTGCCTCATGGGAACAGTCCAGCCCGAACTGCCAAGCCATGTCTTCCCTGGACCGGAAACCAGCTTCCGAGGACCGGTTTCTGGCATTCCAGCCGTCTTCAGCCCGGCTTGCTTGAATCCAGTGGCAAAGTGAGCAAGGGACTCACGTCTGAGCATACCCTGCCACACTTATGGCGGCCAAAAGCGGTACAAAAGGGGGTGGTGATGGACGGAGCATCTGAATCAATCAAACACTCACACCCAGTCAAAAGATCTGGGTTTAATCCATCACCGTTCTTTAGCCCACTCCGCCACCCCAGTTCAGACATGGCTATATGCAAATCAGTCTGACCCTGTGCCTCATGGGAACAGTCCAGCCCGAACTGCCAAGCCATGTCTTCCCTGGACCGGAAACAAGCTTCCGAGGACCGGTTTCTGGCATTCCAGCCGTCTTCAGCCCGGCTTGCTTGAATCCAGTGGCAACGTGAGCAAGGGACTCACGTCTGAGCATACCCTGCCACACTTATGGCGGCCAAAAGCGGTACAAAAGGGGGTGGTGATGGACGGAGCATCTGAATCAATCAAACACTCACATCCAGTCAAAAGATCTGGGTTTAATCCATCACCGTTCTTTAGCCCACTCCGCCACCCCAGTTCAGACATGGCTATATGCAAATCAGTCTGACCCTGTGCCTCATGGGAACAGTCCAGCCCGAACTGCCAAGCCATGTCTTCCCTGGACCGGAAACAAGCTTCCGAGGACCGGTTTCTGGCATTCCAGCCGTCTTCAGCCCGGCTTGCTTGAATCCAGTGGCAAAGTGAGCAAGGGACTCACGTCTGAGCATACCCTGCCACACTTATGGCGGCCAAAAGCTGTACAAAAGGGGGTGGTGATGGACGGAGCATCTGAATCAATCAAACACTCACACCAGGTCAACAGAGCTGGGTTTAATCCATCACCGTTCTTTAGCCCACTCCGCCACCCCAGTTCAGACATGGCTATATGCAAATCAGTCTGACCCTGTGCCTCATGGGAACAGTCCAGCCCGAACTGCCAAGCCATGTCTTCCCTGGACCGGAAACAAGTTTCCGAGGACCGGTTTCTGGCATTCCAGCCGTCTTCAGCCCGGCTTGCTTGAATCCAGTGGCAAAGTGAGCAAGGGACTCACGTCTGGTTGTGCCACCCACAGAAGCAGCCTATAAAAGTGTGTCTAAGGCCTGCCATTGCAGACCCTGTGAGAAGTTTGGTACTGCCATGCTGACTGGGCAAGTGTACCCACTTGCCAGTCCCTAAACCTTCCCTTTTCTTTATATCAGACACCCCTATGGTAGGCCCAAGGGCAGGGTGCATTGTAAGTATAAGGGAGGACATGCCCTGGTGTGTGTGGCATGTCCTAATAGTGACTTACAGCCATTTTAGTTTTTCACTATTGCAAGGCTACCTGTCTGTTCTCCACAGGCCAAAATGGGCAGTTAGATTATTTCATTTTATAATCCTAACTGACTCAGGGAACATGGTAGAAATTCGAGTTTAGTATGCCTGAACTCAGAATGATAAAATACATCTTTTAGTGAAGTTGATTTTAACATTCTGTTTAAAAATACCACTTTTAGAAAGTAGGTATTTTCTTGTCTAACTATCCAAGCCTGCCTCTGCTAGGTTGTGTATGCCTTGTCTGGAGTTTGAGTGACAGGGCTGGGGGACTCCAGGAAACAGAGTGAGCAGCCCAGAGGTGAATAGAGAGATCTGCATCTAGATGGGAGAGTGGAGTTGCACCTGGGACCTGAATAGGGCTGTGCCTTCCCTCCACAATGCTGGTTCCACCCCCTGTGGTGCCTCCTGCTGATGTCTCAGGGACAACAGACTTCAACCACCACATCCCTAAGAGTTCTTTGGAAGTACCTGCTGCTGTTTTTGACCTTCTTAGGGACTGCGTTTCGCAAGGAGCTGGAAGCACGACTCACAAAGAAGAAGCTTGTCGCCGTCGCAGCCGCTGATATTGCATCTTCAAACAAGGGTGCCGCCGCTGTAGCTGACGTATTGCACCACATCACAAGAAACGTCTCACAACAAAGAAGAATCTTGTCGCCGTTGCAGCCGCTACTGCTGTCACATTTCTGAACAAGGATGTCGCCGCTGTAGCTGACGAATTGCACCGCAGAAGCACCTCGCATCCAAGGAGAAGCCTGCCGCCGTCGAAGCTGCTGTCGTATCTCTGTTCAAGGGTGTCGCCGCTGCAGCTGTAGCATCGAGCGAAAGCGCCTCGCATCTAGAGAGAAAAGTGTTCCCGCCAAAGCCGCTGTTGTCACATCTCTGAACAAGGGTGTCATTGCTGCAGCTGACGCATCGACTTGAGACATCTCGCATCATTGGAGAAGCGTACCGCAACAACAAGACAACATCTTTATTTCTTTGCACCAACATTTCTACGCATCACCATCTTTGCAACACTAAAGAGAACTAAGCTAATTCTACCATTTTAAGTACAGTATTGCGGATTTTTGTTGTTTGTGGTCTTGTGTTAAATCTATATAAAGAATACTTATTTTTTAAATAAAACCTGTGTGGTGTCCATCTGTAGTGTTGTCACTAGATCACTCTATGTGTTCACAAATGCTTTACATACTGCCTCTGAGATAATCCTGTCTGCTCATGCCAAGCTACCAAGAGTGTGAGAAGGGGTTATTTTAGGAGTGTACCCCTTACCCTGACTAGAGGCAAGTGTATCTTTTTGTGCCAGCTAGAGACCCCCAAATCTAACAGTGGTTGTCAACGGTGAGGATTCTGGACTTGCATTTGTGACTCATGTACAGTAATTGGTGAACACTGCTAGTGAGTGCAGACCAAAATGCGACCACATACTTTTTGGTGGATTTCTTTTTGGGATTGTCTATTTTTGAGAACTGCCAAGTTTAACCATCATGGAGAGTGCAGAATCCATAGCCTCTGTTGATTTTGATTGGGAAGAGGAGAAAAAGGAAAGCTACAAAGTAAAACAGCTGAAGCACTTCTGCAAGAAATGTAATGTCTCTATTATTGGGCTCACCAAGAGGGAGGAGGTCTACATGGCGCTGAGGGCCTGGGCAGAAGCAAGGAATACCCCTGAGAATGAGAAAGGGGGTGAGAATATAAATCCAAACATACATACATACATACATAATGCAGATGTGCAGCTGGAAGGGCCATTGGGTCCAGGAGAAAGGAGAGCACCTTCCCCTCGCAGGTAACAGTGTTTCTGCCAAGAGTCTGTCTCCAGAGGAACTGGAGGACAGAGAGAGATGCAGGAGGCATGAGATGGAGCTGACAAATCTCAAGTTAAATGGGCAGTAGGAATTGATCAATACAAACTAGAAAGTTAGCCCTAGAAGAAAGAAATTGCAGTTTGAGCATGAGTTGAGAATGAGGGAGCTTGATTTGGAGCTTGAGAGCCTTGAGGTCATGAGTGTCTCATCCCAGAAAAAAGAAATGTGTATAGCTCAGGAAGTGAGCTTTGCTGAGTTGTAGGTGGAATCCAGCTCAGGTGGTGGCAGCAAAATTGAATGCTCTAGTGCTGAGGGAGTCGTACACACACCCAGAGATGTGGTGCCTGACACACACTCAGAGATGTGGTGCCTGACTTGGAGGGGGTTAACATACACCAGGAGTTTCAAGGACATGAGGTAGCTCCAGTAGTATGCAGTGTCCCTGAGGAGAATCGGGTAACTGGTGCAGGGGTGCATGGTCCTAGTGGTGGGAGGGACAATCTACTGACTCTAGAAGAGAGGTGCGGGGAGAGAGTTTCCCCCAAAGTTGAAGTCCTGGTATGTGAGTGTGAGGACCACCCAGAAGAGTGTGAATTAAGTGACAGAGACAGTTAGATACTGTCTTGCCCATCTCAGGAGAGTGGTGTAGAATACGTGTGCGAGGCACTGGATGGTGAGGTGAAGGATAGCTTGGTTAACCCCTGTGCGGGCTATGTGATCCAATTGTTGGAGAGCATATTGTAAGTCCCTGTTTTCCAGAGCTATGCCAACACCTGGTGGAGAGTGAGTTATCTGACCCCAGGGAACTCACATTGGAGGCAGACCTTTGGTGGATTCCAGAGTGTCTGGAGAGGCATTGGGTAATGACCCTGTGGGGAGTGGCTCAGGTATCTTCCAACCCAGAGTGGTGGTAGTGGTGCAGAGTAGCCCAGCTAGGTCCCGTTGTAGTGGGAGGGGTGTAGGGGATCACATCCTCTCTCAGTGGAGAAGGAGTTAGTATGGGGCTGTGTGTCCCCAGATGCCTGAAACCCAGTCTCAGAGTCGGGATTGTTCTTTAAGGGAACACCAAGTGGGGAGCCTAGGCTGTCCTGATGGGCTGCCCCTTGAGGGAGATTCCCTAGTGTCTGTTGAACTGGGAGTGTCTGTAAGCAGGCCTCCATCTGTTCTGGTGTCTGGTAGTGCCGCTCCTAGGTGGAGGGTGCAGAAGTCCAGACTGAGGGGTGAGGGGGGAAGGAGTCCCCAGTGGAAGATCCAGTAGATCAGGGATCAGCCAGAAGGGCTGAGTCATCAGTCAATGACCATGGTGACACCACTTCTGTCCTGAGGGATCTTCACGCACTGTCAGAAGGACAGGGGTCGGAAGATCTGCGCCAGGCAGGCTATCACACAACACATGAGTTATGTGTTACCCTCGGGAGGGCATATGTGCTCCCAATGAAGTCCTGGTTTGCCAGGCAAGTGTTCAACTGCAGGGGTTGGTCCCTGGGTTGGGAAGCCCGGTTCAGGTGTTGCCTGACCTGGAGGAAGGGGCAACTGTAATCAGCATCCTGACTGAGGTAGCTTCTAGGGGTACCACTCCAGTTGGCGTGGTGCAGTGCTCTGGAAGGGGGTACAGAGGGAGGGAGTCCTTGCCTCTGACCCTGGTGCAGCCTGAGAGTTTAGACCCTAAGTTGGAGGGCCAGGTTCAGAGTGTCCCCCTGACCTGGAAGCCCAATTGCAGGATAGAACCCTTGAACTGGGGGGCGAATTGTGCAGGACACCTGCCACAGGTACCCTGACAATTCTGGAAGGAGGTACCACTCCAGGTAGGAGGGTACAGAGCCCCAAGGAGGAGGAATGGGTGTGGGAGAGCCCACCCCAGTCTCTGGTCCAGCTGCCGGGTATAGGCCTGGGGCTGGTGGGTCAGTGCCAGGATGTCAAACCTGATCTGACAGGAGGGAGAGTGGACAAAGGGTGCCAATCACCTGGGGCTACTGCCCCCCCGCTCTCTGATGCCACAGAGGTTTGAGAGTGTTGAGAGGCATACGGCCTGGGTCTCATCCCTTACCACTGTCAGTGGCCACTGTGGCTTGCTCTCTGTCTGTTGGGACACACCTGTGAGCCAGTTAAGATTAGGTGCTGCACAGGTGGTGTCCACAGGGGAGGAGAAGTGTTTAACATGGATTAGCTTGGTGGACCTTGAGAGTATGGACAGAGGAATTAAAATGGGTTCAGATTGGTGTAGAACTGGAACATGCCCCTGCTGTAGCAGGCCAGGTCCATGTTCTATCGCCCAAAGCAGGGAAGCCCATCAAGGTAGTGATTGGTCTAACCTGCATTTTGGCTGGAAGGGGGTTGTGTTGGACGTGTCCCTTTTTGCAGGGCCATCCCTGAACTTTTTACCTCCTCCTGTATTTTGTCTGACCTGTTTTTGTTGGTTTTATGACTCTGGGCACTTTACCACTGCTGATCAGTGCTAAAGTGCATATGCTCTCGCTATTATAAATGAATGTATGAATTAGTGATTCCATGATTTGCTGATTTGGTTTACCTCTCAGACCCTAGTACAGTGCACCAGGAGTGCCCAGGGCTGGTAATCCCAATGCTGCTAGTGGGTTTGCAGCACTGGTTATACCATCTACAGAAGCAAGCTGTAAACGTGTGTCTAAGGCCTGCCATTGCAGAGCCTGTGTGTAGTCTGGTACTGCCATGCTGACTGAGGAAGTGCACCCACTTGTCAGTCCTTAAACCATCCCGTTTTTCCATATCAGACACACCTATGGTAGGCCCGAAGGCAGGGTGCATTGTAAGTATAAGGGAGGACATACCCTGGTGTGTGTAGCACGCCCTAATAGTGAATTGCAGCCATTTTTATTTTTCACTATTGCAAGGCTACCTGTTCTCCATAGGCCAGAATGGACATTAGATTATAACATTTTATAATCCAAACTGACTCAGGGAACATGGTAGAAATTCGAGTTTAGTATGCCTGAACTCAGAATGATAAAATACATCTTTTAGTGAAGTTAATTTTAACATTCTGTGTTTGAAAATACAACTTTTAGAAAGTAGGTACTTTCTTGTCTAACTATCCAAGCATGCCTCTGCTAGGTGGTGTATTCCTTGTCTGGAGTTTGAGTGACAGGGCTGGGGGATTCCAGGAGACAGAGTGAGTCAGCCCTGTGGTGAATAGAGAGATCTGCATCTAGATGGGAGGGAGGAGTTGCACCTGGGACCTGAATAGGGCTGTGTCTTCCCTCCACCATGCTGGCTCCACCCCCTGTGGTGTGTCTGATGTCTCTGTTCTGCACTGTGAAAGGAGAGATGGAATCATGTCAACGGAGTGCTCCAGGGCTGTGCCTTCCCTCCACAATGCTGGCTCCACCCCCTGTGGTGTGTCCGATGTTTCTGCCCTGCACTGTGAAAGGAAAGAAGGAGTCATATAAACAGAGTGCTCCAGGACTGACCAGAAGTGGTTTGGATTAGGCAAAGGCCCCTCTGCCATCGGCGGACAAAGGATTTTGGGGTATAAATAGTGGGACCCTGATCCCAAGAATTTAGATCACTTTTGGACAACAAGGAGAAACCTTTGCTGAGGAGAGGATCCAGACGAAACTGAGGAGTGACTATCCCTAAGCTGAAGTGCTGCTTGTGGGATTGGCCTCCAGTGTTTGCCTGACTGCCAAAGGAAGGAGAAAGGGACTTTGTGTACTTTCAAAAACTTGTAAGGATCTCCAAGGGCTGGAGAGAAGAGATTGCCTCCTGCTGAAGTCTCAGGGACAACAGACTTTAACCACCAGCTCCCCAAGAGTACTTTGGAAGTGCCTGCTGCTGTTTTGGGCCCTCTGAGGGACTGTGTGCCGCAAGCAGCTGGAAGCGCGACTCACGAAGAAGAAACTTGTTGCAGCCGCTGCCGTCGCATCTCTGAACAAGGGTGTCGCCGCTGTACCTGACGCATTGCACCGCATCACAAGAAACATCTTTCAACATCGAAGTAGTGTGTCGCCTTCGCAGCCGCTGCCGTCGCATTTCTGAACAAGGATGTTGCCGCTGTAGCTGACGCATTGCATCGCAGAAGCACCTCGCATCCGAGGAGGAGCATGCTGCCGTCGAAGTCACTGTTGTTGCAACTCTGAACAAGGGTGTCGCTGCTGCAGCTGTCGCATCGAGCAGAAGTGTCTTGTATCAAGGGCGAAGAGTGTTGCCGCCAAAGCCGCTGTCGACGCATTTTTGAACAAGGGTGTCATCGTTGCAGCTGACGCATCGAGTCGAGAAATCTCGCATCATTGGAGAAGCGTGCCACATCAACAAGAAGACGACACCTTTATTTCTTTGCACCAAAATTTCCACGCATCACCATCTTTGCAACACTTTTGTTGCCCTGCGTGCCGCATCTAACGGTACATTGACTCAAAGTGTCGCATTTTAAGATCTAAAGAGAACTACGCTAATTCTACCATTTTAAGTACAGTACTGTGGATTTTTGTCGTGTGTGTTCTTGTGTTAAATCTATATAAAGAATACTTATTTTTGATATAAAACCTGTGTGGTGTCCATCTGTAGTTTTGTTACTGGATTACTGTGTGTGCTCACAAATGCTTTACACACTGCCTCTGAGATAAGCCTGTCTGCTCGTGACAAGCTACCAAGGGGGTGAGCAGGGGTTATTTTAGGAGTATACCCACTTCCCCTGACTAGAGGCAAGGTTCCCTATTTGTCACAAGTACCTACTTTTGACAACTAGAGACCCCCAAATCTAACAGTATTTGCTTAATAAAAACTATTTGAAACCTAGACAGAAATTTTTGCTGTGCAACCACACCCCCGTCTGAAAAGTAAACACCACATTATAAGTAAATAGTGCTCCTAGGAAGTATCCCATTCGCAAACTTGATAAAAAGAAGACCGCAAGACACTTATTTTTCCGCTGTGATTTGTACACGGCACGGCAATTATATAAATGGTCCTTAAAATGTATAAAGAACAATTATTACCTTCACAATCCCTGTCCACCAACTTGTGACCACTGTACAGAGTTAATAGTTTTCCTACCCTTATCTCTACTACTTTGTTTTCCCATACTCCTTTGAAGTGCATCACAAAACAGCTCACCACAGTAATCTGTTCCACCCAATAAGGAGCAAACTTGTACTCGCAACACTTTAGCCAAACAAATGTCCGCAGAGGGGGAGGGAATGGCTGCCAACACTTAATGCTTCGGAGACAATGAACATTAAGCTTGGGAAGGTCCTGCTTCAAATACTTTACCCAATGAGATGTCCCTAATACTCCACGGAGGGGGAAGGAATCGCTGACAACACTTCTACTTCCAATGATTTAGAGAAAATCAAAATTCAGCTTGGGAAAGTCCTCCTTGGAACATGTCAGCCAATAAGATGTCCCTCCTACTCCGTGGAGCAGAAGGGAATGGCTGGCTAGACTACCACTTTCAATGGTTCCCAGCCAATGAACATTAGGGGGCATATTATCAAGACAGGCGATAGAATTATCGCCGCTTTAGCGGAAGAAAACTGCAGCTAAAATGGTGATAATGGGCTTGATAATATGCTCTATGGAATTCCAATTGAAGCCCATGTTAGATATCCTTCACATCTAACATGGGCTTCAATTGGAATTCCATAGAGCATATTATCAAGCCCATTATCGCAGTTTTAGCTGCAGTTTTCTGCACCTAAAGCAGCGATAATTTCATCGCCTATCTTGATCATATGCCCCAAGGTTTGTGAAGGTCCTCCTTGGAACACGTCAGCCAATCAGATGTTCCTCCTATTCTACGGAGGGGAAGGGAATGGCTGGCAACACTTCTACTTTCAATGGTTCGCAACCAATGAACATTAAACTCTGGAAGGTCCTCCTTAGAACATGTGACCCAATCAGATGTCCTTATTACACCGCGGAGGGGAAGTGAATGGCTGGAAACACTTCTACTTTCAATGGTTCGCAGCCAATGAACATGAAGCTCGTTGTTGGAACACCTCAGCCAATTAAACGTTAATTTTGTTCCATGCACAGATAGTGAAAACGCCCTCCCACATAATATTACATTTCCTGTAACAAAGTGACACTATCTGTGATAAAAGTGAACACTGCATTATAAGTAAACCTTACTCCGCATTATATTAAAGGAAGGCCGCAATACGGCTCATTGTTGTTTTCCCGATATAATTTCCACAGCCTACTGAACAATTCCTCAATACAGCGCATCATTGTTTTGCGGAAGTGATTTATTTATTTATTTATTTATTTATTTCGCATACTTTTAGAGCGCAGACCTGTCACCCAGAGGGCATCCTGGCGCTTTGATCAGAGAACCCCCACACAAGACAAGAGCAAACGCGCAGCCATTACTTGGGAAAAAGATAAGTCTTTAAGGCCTTCCTGAATGGAAGATAGTCCTTGCAGCTCCTGAGAGTGAGTGGGAGAGAATTCCACAATTTAGCTGCCGCCACTCTAAATGAGCGGCCGCCCATCCTCACTCTTTGAAACCTAGGCACCACCAGAAGGTGAGCCGATGACGACCGCAGAAGCCGTGGGACAGAATACCATGCAAACATGTTTTGTAGCGGGATGGGGCCCAAGAGGTGTACCGCTCTAAATACCAAACAGGCCGCTTTAAATTGGACCCGTAGTTCTACCGGGAGCCAATGCAAGTCACGAAGCGCAAGAGTAGAAGAGCTAGATCTGGGTCGTGAAAGGGCCAGTTTAGCAGCCATATTCTGCACCCTCTGCAGTTTCCCTATCAGATTTTTTGGGGCCCCCAAAAGGAGACCATTACAGTAATCCAGCCGACTTAAAATAGTCCCACGGACTACCTCCGGCCTGGACTGAGCAGGAAGCAGAGGCAAAACTCTGCGGAGCATACGGAGCAGCATCATACATGTTCCCGTGGTTTTATTAACATGTAGGTCAAGTTGTAAGTTAGGGCCGAACATGACCCCTAAATTACGGGCTGACTCCGATGCCGACACTGGTTCGGAGAAAGTGCTAGGCCAAAAGTCGGTAGGTAGAACCCGCGGGATCCGGTCGGTGGAGCAGTGGAGCACCTCCGTCTTCGAGCTATTAAATTGCAAAAGAATTTGCTCTAAGCCAATCCGCTGTAGCTGCCATGCAGCGATGGAAGGTGTTCAGCGAGATTGCATTGCTTCCTTCCAAGGAAAACACCAGCTGAGTGTCATCGGCATAATTAAATGCCGAGACCCCAAGAGATTTTATTAGCTGGACAAGCGGACGGAGGTACAGGTTAAACAATAACGGGCTGATGGCCGAGCCCTGTGGCACCCCCTGTCCGATTTTCCTTGGCTCCGAGCTAAAAGGCGGAAGTGACACCAACTGTTGCCTGCCCTCGAGGTATGACATCAGCCAGTCTCTGGCCCCCTCGCAAATCCCGCACTCTTCCAGCCTCTGAACCAGGGTCCGATGGCAGACCGTGTCGAACGCGGGCGACATGTCGAGCAGCACCAAAAAGGCTGCCCGACCACTGTCGACACGCGAACGCAGATTATCCAGCACGGTCACAAGTGCGGTCTCCGTCCCATGACCAGGTCGGAAGCCAAACTGGGCCTCATCGAACCACCCAATATGTTCCAGGTAGCCGGAAAGAGAGCGAGTTACCCATTTCTCCAAGATCTTGATTGGAAAGGGAAGCAAGGAGATCGGCCTGTAGTTGGAAAGGACAGCTGGATCCAGGGTTGGCTTTTTTAGCAGAGGCGACACCACTGCTAGTTTCCAGCAACCCGGGACAGAAGCCGATTCCAGAGATTGGCGACAGATTGAAAACAAAGGCGGAAACAGTTCTTCCTGAAAAGTTTTCCAAAATTTGGGGGGCAGTGGATTGAGCGGAGATCCAGATGACACCGAGCAAACCGTTTTACAAAATTCTTCAAAGGACGGGAGGGGGAAGGAGTCCAACCGTAGTGGTTTGGGTAAGGTGATCCAATCGCCCGCCCCAAAGGCCACAGCGGCCGGCTGGGGTCCACTGGGTGAGCAACCCGGAGCTCCCACGCCGACTGGCTGGGGTCGACTGGGCTGCCCCACCGGAGCTCCCACGCCGACTGGCTGGGGTCGACTGGGTGAGCTGCCCGGAGCTCCCAGATCAGCGACACTAGTGCTCCTTTGGGGTCGACTGGGCTGCTCCACCGGAGCTCCCACGCCAACTGGCTGGGGTCGACTGGGTGAGCTGCCCGGAGCACCCAAGTCAGAGACACTAGTGCTTCTCTGGGGTCGACTGGGCTGCTCCGCCGGAGCTTCCACGCCAATTGGCTGGGGTCGACTGGGTGAGTTACCCGGAGCTCCCAGATCAGAGACAGCAGTGCTTGTCTGGGGTCGACTGGGCTGCTCGCCCGGAGCTCCCATATCCGTCGGTTGGGGTCGACTGGGTGAGCTGCCCGGAGCTCCCAGAACAGAGACAGCAGTGCTTGTCTGGGGTCGACTGGGCTGCTCTCCCGGAGCTCCCATGTCCGTCGGGTGGGGTCGACTGGGTGAGCTGCCCGGAGCTCCCAGAACAGAGACAGCAGTGCTTGTCTGGGGTCGACTGGGCTGCTCGCCCGGAGCTCCCATACCCGTCGGTTGGGGTCGACTGGGTGAGCCGCTCGGAGCGCCCAGATCCAGAGCCCCCACACCCTAAGCAACATTCACACTATCTGTATGTGCACCTGTGTGTGCACCCTATATACTGCTTCTCACAATACGACACATTGTTTTTCCAATGGGCTTTCCAAAGCCCATGCAACCGTGCTGCAATACTGTGCACCGTTGCTCTGCAAACGTGATTTCCATGGCCAACGCAACATTTAAACTCCCTGCTTTTGCACCGTACATAATGCTTAAAGTAACACCACAGTGTTCCTACTATACCGTCTTATACAATTTTTCTCTTTTTTTCCACCTACTCCTTTCAACTGAGTCCCAAAATGGGTCCCAACACTTCCTAGTTTCAACTGTTCTCAGCTAATGAGCCGCAAGCTAGTGCTCGTACCCCTCAGGTGTCAACATTCTGAAATATTGATATCTGTAAAATTTGATATTGCTCAAAAACTACTGAATGGATTTATACCATTTAAACAAAATCGTGCTTTCTGGACCAAGATCTTTCTCCCTGCCAAATTTGGAGTAATTGCGTTCGGCAGTTTGACCTGTAGCCTTGTCCTAAGTTTCCTTTTTTTTTTTTTTATTGTTTATTAGAGAGTAGCAAGACATCAAATTTCAGAATACAAACAGAAAATAAAACAGAAAGTATACAATACATAGTACATTTCATCTGTGTCATTGCTGCCCATTTTATAATATACCCCAGAACCCCACCCTATCCCACCCCCCCGGGGATCGCTACAAGAGGAAAAAATAAAGAAAAAGGTAAAGAAAGACCAAGATATAAAAAAAAAAGATTGGATATGGTAAACTCGTGTTGTGAGACAGGTGGATCCCATTATATTTCATTATATGCAAATAAAATGTTAGTGGTTTAGATTATCCAGCCAATTAATTACCGGCTCCCATACTGATTCGCCCTCTCTTCGAGCCCGTGGGCCTCTCCTCTTGAAAACCAACAGCTCCCACTTCCCAACATTTAGAAACTTATTGAACCACTCATGTTCTGATGGGGGGGAAGGATCTAACCACACTGTTGCTAGACATAATCTAAATGTAGCCATAGCTATATAAAATAGCTTCCGTTCTGGCAGCGTCATACTTATATCTGCCACCCCCAATATAATGGCTTGCGAAGACAATTGTATCTGATAACCGAACACTTGCTCCAACCGTTGTTCCACTTTAAATATCAGTGGAGTTAGATTAGGGCAAGAAGAAAACATATGGATACTGTCAACTGTCATCCCCCCACACCTAGGGCAATTGACTCCCGTAATCCCGCCCCATTGTTGTATGCGATGTGAGGTAATATACAAATTGAACCATGTTTTAAAACATTGTACCTGGAGGTTAGCAGATATAGTGGCAGTATAACTAAAACATAATGAGTCTTCACAAACCTCCTGCCCAGCTTGTAAACCAATCTGCCATCGATTAAAGTGTTTTGGTAGATCATCACTCTGCCTTTCATTCAACATTTTGTAAGTTATAGCTATATTAGAGTGCACCCCCTGATAGCCTCAACTAGCGGGATAGAAATCCAGCTAACAGATTTCCTAGAAAGAAAGTCACAAATCTGTAAGAACTTAAAGAAATGCTGGTTACTAATACCAAATGTGTGTTTTATGTATTTAAATGTCCGCACCCCCTGAGCTGAAACCAAATCCCCCAGCATGGTAACTCCATGTGTAGTCCATTCTCTGAAATACCCGTCTGCAAATATTTCTGGCAGAAGGGTATTACCCATTACCGGAGTATACATATGTATCCTTCCTATATTAAAAACTTTCCGCACAGGCGTCCAGACTTTAAAGGCTGCCAGTAAAACTTTAAACCTGACACGTTTGAAATACGCAAAATCGATGTGCCTGAATAATAACCCCTTCACCTCTTCCCCATAAATTAAACAATACGTAGAAAGCTCAGAGACCTCTAAGTCCGCTGAATCCATTAATACAGCAATGTGTCTTAATATAATTGCCCAATAATAGAGCTGAAAGTATGGTAAAGACCAACCCCCCCTCTCCCTGGGTAACGTCATATATTTATGGGCTTGTCTAGGTCTTTTACCTGCCCATACAAACCACGATATTAGACGTGAATCGCTCTAAAAAGATACAATATTTTTGGAAGAAAAATCATTTTAACAACATTACAGCGACCCATCAATGTTAATTGAAGGTTGTTAAACTTTCTAGTATCTTTTTCCATCTTGCCTAACAGTGGTTTAAGGTTAATCTCAACAATTTCCTCGGGGTTAGAGCTTATTACAATTCCTAAGTACTTTGCCCTGCCAATGACCCGAGGGTCCACCAATATAATGTTATCATTGCATATAATTTGGGTCTTAGAGTTATTCAAGTGATATCCAGACAACTTACCAAACTGTGATGTTAGGTTTTGAATCTCTAACAGTGCTGCCTGAGGAGTGTCTGTCAGAATGGCTAAATCGTCTGCATACCCCAGTATTTTAGTGTTACCGCCCCTGGATCTCACTGCACAAATCAAATCACTCAAAAGAATTTTTTTAATAAGGGGGTCTATATAAATTGCAAATAATAAAGAGGAGCAGGGGCAACCCTGGCGTGTACCTCTTAAAACATTAATTGAACCCGTCTGGATCCCCATAACTGAAATTTGGGCCGTCGGCTGTTTATACACGCTCTGTATCGCCCTTATAGTTCTTTCTCCTAGGCCATAATATCTCAACACAGCCCATAAGAAAGGCCAGGAGACCCTATCAAAGGCCCTCTCTGCATCTAGCAGAATTAGGGCCATAGGGTCTGCTGAAACCTTGGTAAAATCAAATAGCGTGATAACACGGCGTATATAGTCTATAGTTTCTCTCCCAGGCACAAAGCCATGTTGTTGAACAGAGACAAGTTTCTTAATCACCCCAGAGATTCTATTGGCAAATATCTTGGCATAAATTTTAATATCACTATTAATGAGCGTGATAGGGCGATATGATCCCAAATCAGATGGATCTTTATCTTTTTTTTAAAAGTTATAATTCGGGCACCTCGCCACGACTCTGGAGGAACCTCCCCATTCTGAACTCTACGAAATAGTTCTAACATGACCGGAGTGAGCTGAGGCCGAAATATCTTATAAAATTCCCCCGGCAGAAAGTCTGGGCCAACAGCTTTGCCCCTCGGGAGAGAATCTATAGCCTGCCAAAGCTCCTCAATACTAATTTCTGCATCTAATAATTCTCGTTCTTCAGAGGTTAGCGTATCCACCCCTATCCTCTTCAGGTATTCCTGAATTTCCACCTGAAGTGTATAGTTATCACAGATATCATCATAATATAGTTTTTGATAGAATTTTTGAAATGCGAGAGCAATGGCCTTCTCCTCAGACACGAGCCCCAAATCCGGATCCTGAATCTTCTTGATACGTATAGCTGCTTCCCTGTCTTTAGTTCTCACGGCTAACATGTGCCCTGCTCTCTCACTACTCTCAAACATTTTAGATCTCCAAGCAATGAATTTGCTAGCAGCTTTCGCCTGTGAACGTTCTGTGATAGCTGATTTTGCTATAACAATCTGTGTTAGGGCTAGATCGCTATCCCCACCTATCTGTATCGAGCGAGACAGATTCACCTCTGCTTTTTCCAGTTCTTTATACAGCCTCTGTAAATTAGCCTTCTCCTTCTTTTGAGCCTCCCAGCCATATCTTGTAGTTTCACCCCTGATCCAAGCCTTAAGAGTATCCCAAACATTTTGAATACCTGCGCTACCCTTATTTTCCTCTAAAAACTGTAGAATCCAGGGGGACATGGTATCCAAAAACTCCTTCTCACTAAGCAGGCCACGATTAAACGTCCAGACATCACTTTTGCTCTTACATGCCTGTATATTCATCTCCAGTACGAGCGGGTTATGGTCCGACATCACACGAGGATATCTAATAATACTGGAGCCTTGACTGAGAGCTGGTGATATAAAAAAATAATCGAGCCTGGAACAAATTTTATGTGGTGCAGAAAAAAAAGTAAAACCAGGATCACCCCGATTAAAAAACGCCCAAGCATCAATTAACCCATGCATCTCTATCAAGTGGCGTAGAGCCTTATAGACTTTAGGTTTTCTCCCAGTGTAAGCACTCTCTGGTTGATTCAATAGTCCACAGTCCATATTAATATTTAGGTCCCCGCAGATTATAAGCGGGGATGGCCATCCTATAAGCTCCAGGCTAAGCCATTTATACAATTCTGGGTCATCCAATACTGGGTCATATAGAGCACAGAGTGTGATATTTTTGCCCTGAAAATCGCCATATACAATTACCCAGCGACCCAAACTATCAGCCAAAGAGCGAATTATGTTCACCTTCCCTCGTCTTGCTAGGATTGCGACTCCTTTGGTCTTAGCCTCAAGTTTAGTCCAAGAGACTAATTGAAACTCCTCAAATTCTAGCAATTTATGACGGCTAGCTTCTATATGTGTTTCCTGCAGGCAGAGAACATCTGCCCTCAAGAATCGCAAATCTTCCCTCACTCTTCGCCGTTTAATCGGATTATTAAGACCGCATATGTTTATGGATGCAATTCTGATATTAGCCATTTCTTAAAGAAAGTGTTCCAGAAAACAAATATAACCAGCACTTCATAATAATATTCAATACGGAAAGTTTATCAGAAAACAATGTTTCAAATACTACCATTTGTGCCCGTCGTAACATATCCCCCTCCCCCTCCGCCCCACCCCCCCTGACCTCTCCCCTCCAAACACAGGCAAAATAGGTCCTCAGACCCGTGTGATGTCTCCCACTTCCCGAGTGTGCCCTGGTCACTCCCTGTCTGTGTGCCCTTAAATACAAAAGTGAGCGAAAGTACCCTGATAATGTTAAATCCCATGTAAGTCTACCCAGGGAAAAAAATCGATTAAAACTAGAGAATATGAGCGACCAAAGTATACGCCTCTCGGCCATTTTCACCCTCCCTCCCTAGTTGGAGCTTGATCAAATACCACTACAGGTTAAATCTACATAGATACTGATCAACCAAAAGCCATTTAGCCAGCAACTAATTCTTTTAAATAGTCCTCGGCCTGTATCTCAGAAGTGAAAATCCGGATTTTGCCACGAAAAATAACTTTGAGCCATGCGGGGTTCATTAAGAACACCTCTCACCCTTTCTTTTGAAAAGGGGTAATCAATGAACGGAGCCGCCACCTCCGCTCAACTGTTGCGTGGCAAAAGTCCGGGCGCACAAAGAAAGTATGACCTTCCACAGTTCTTTTGGTATCAGGACGCACTTTTTCAAAGATGGCTTGCCGGAGTAGAAAATTGCCAAAAAAAATCAGAATGGCCCTAGGTTTTGCTCCAGGATCAGGATTCTTTTTTTGCGTAAGGGGAAAACGATGCGCTCTTTGAATCTCTGTGTCCCATGACCAATGAGAGAGCTCCGGAAAAGCAGCTTGAAATAGTTTTATCACAAAACCTCTGATATTTTGACACTCTTTTTTCTCTTCAATTCCTAAAAGTCTAAGGTTATTTCTTCGTAACCTATTTTCGGAGTCTTCCAACTTCCACATTATATCTGTCAGTCTATCGTCATTGGCCGTTGTTTGAGTCTCAGTCTTCTGTAGCATGTCTCTAGCTCCACAATCCTTTCTTTGAGTGCAGCCGTCCTAGCAATAACTTCGGAGCATGCTTTGGTGTTTTTCCGGATAGCACCCTGGATCTTCATTGTAGCCAACTGAGCCCTCTTGTGTTCCTGGCGGGCTTCACTCTGTATCGATTTTAACATTGCATAGATCAGAGTATTGGATGGGGGAGAGTTAGTTTCATTGCGGTCTTTCTCTTTCCCATGGGCCCTAGAACCCCCTGATCCTGTAAGGCTAGTGGTAGCCGGGGCGTAGTCCCATTGAAGATTGTGACTTACTTCGGAGCCTTCACTATCTACATCTTCTGTAACCTGGATGGGTGTCAGCTTTGTCTTACTGTGGCGGGGTGTAGCCCTTTTAAGTGTATCCGCTGTATTTGGTGGACTAGCACTCTCCTCGTCCAATGACAGATCCCCACTTATGGAGCCCCCAGTGGACTCCCCCTCAGACTCCTCAGCCACTGAGAAGAAGCTATCCGCATCCGGAGCCTCTGACAGGTTACCATCATTTGGTTCCGTTTTCTCCCCAGCTTTCTCCCCAGTGGGGGTCTGGGAAATACCTAGCACCCCCTCCACCAGCAACTGTCTCTGAGGGGAACATGATGCTGCTGTGTTATTGAGGCTTTCAAGCCCCTCGCCGCCTCTTGATTCGTGACAAACAACTGGTGCGGGTTCCGCGACTAGGGTGTCTTTTTCCTGGTTTCCCAAACTCTTATCACCCCATCACCGTTTTTAGCTAGCTCGAGGATAATACCTCGGTCATCAGTACATCCAGTTTTTTTTTTCAAATATACTTATATCAGTGGGGGAGGTTATTGTTAAAAGGGGAGCCTGTGTCCCATTTTTTACAGAAGTAGATCTTCCCATAAACATATCTGGGACCGTTACAGCTTTTCCCCTTGCAGCGCCGTTAACTCCCCCGCCTGTAACCCCAGTTGCTCAGAGTCTTTAGTTCTGGAGGCGGCGCTGGACGGCACTTTCCCAACAGTTTTATCCGCTGACTTCTCTGTATGCTTCCCATTCACCAACTCGAGCTTTTTGCAACTCACCACCGTTACTGTTTTGACTACAGCCTTCTGCGTCTTGTCAGGTTTCCCAGCTTTCTCCACCTTCTCAGTGGGGAGATTCTTTCTCGTGGAAACGCCAGCCGCGGGTGATTCTCCGGGTGTTTTTCCAGTCGCCGGTAGAGCGTTACCGTTTCTGCGGGGAGGCATCGCGGTGCACTCAGCCTTCTCACTATTGGTGCTCCGCGTTCTTCGTGTTATCGATGCATGCCACGCCCGCCACACTCCCAGGTGTACACGGCTCCGGAGGGCAGTGATTGTCAGCCGCGCTGACCAGAGCCAGGGTTTCTCCGTAAAGCGATCAACCAGCATGGAGTCTTCTAACTCGCTTGTCTTTCAGCAATACCAAGTTGCCAAATCAGGCTCATCTCCCGCTCATAATCCACTCCCAATCCGCTCACATTCCTCTTCTTCACACAGCCTCGGACAGGGAGTGACCCTCACTTGGATCAAGCGGCCGCCATCTTGCCCCCACCGTGAACTTAGCTTTCCAATGAAAACCTTGTCCTAAGTTTCCAGAGGAAATTCCATTTACAAAACACGTTTTGGGATCCCCTTTTTTTCTCAGCACCCCCTTGACCCATCACCCCCAAACTTTCAAGATAGGAGCTTATCAAAAAAGAGAAACTTTTTGGGAAATTGCGTAAAGATTCATCAAACGACACCAACGTTATAAGCACACGGCGGGCTCCAGGAAGTGGGCCGTGCGGCCCCATCCCAACATGAGTGAAGCCCTGCTCGTCCCAAATAATGAAACTTTTATTTTTTGAATTTCTCAGCAACTACTGGATGGATTCACACCATTTAAAAAAAAGGTCATTTTCTGATCCAAGCACTACCTTTTTGCGACTTTTTGGGTAATTCCGTTCAGTACTTTCTGCTGCAGCCTTGCCCAAAGTTTTCTATGGGAAATTGATTTTTTTACTCAAAAACTACTCAACGGATTTACACCATTTAAAAAAAGATTGCTTTCTGAACCAAGCTCTACCTTTTTGCCAAATTTGGGGATATTCCATTCAGCAGTTTGGGCTGTAACCCGTTGCAAAATTTCCTATGGAAATTAACATTGGGAAAATGCGTTGTGGGACCCCCTTTTTTCTCAGCCTCAATTGACGAATCACCCCCAAACTTTCAGGATAGGAGCTGACCTGGATAGACTTTTTTTGGGAGAATTTCATGAAGATTCATCAAACAACACCAAGTGCTACCACCACATGATAAATAAACATAAACAAAACACTGGCAATCTTGTTTGAAAGCACTGGCAAGTCTGTTTTACAAACATTTGAACCACCTCAAAATGTAACCATTTAAAGGGCACTGTTTTAAATACATGAGCCAAAAAATTCCTGCATGAATGCACAAATGAATATAGCAATAATGAATTATAAATATAAGATAATTATTACTCTTTATCATAATAACTTAAATATTTTAGAATTCATAAAAATACTTTTAGCCAGAAGAGACATTGCTCGATCATCATCTCACCTTACCAAACCACTACTTATAAAAATCATGAAACGTACAATTGATATGTGTTAAAAACATGAAAATCGTAGTACAGGTAAAAGATGTATGGCTGTGCAAATCACAAAAATTCAATGTAAACAATATACGTGTATGACTCCTGTCTGTTTCAAATAACAGAATCAATCTGCATTAAACTTCCAGCATGAATGCTTAAAGTGAACCCATTCCAATTCTCAGGCTGAGATGTGTAAAATTGCAAAAGAAAGTGCCAAAATATCCCTAAAGTGCTATAAAGATCGGAATAGATCTACATAAAGTGCCAATGCCAATTATATTCTAATAAATATACAACAGTTAAAACCACACAGTAATACGGTAATACTCCTATCCAACAAAGTTAAAAAGGACTAAAACCATAAAAATCTTGTGGCTTCCTTATCAGTCGGGATTTAAGAAATCATATACAGCAAAGTTAATTCATACAGAATGTCCAAACGAACGAGTAGGGCTAAAACAGAAAATGGTACAGGTCCTCCGTATTATTTAACCCATTGGGTGTCATACTGCCCAATTCCAAAATCATTTTTGATTCTAGCTTTCTCAACATCTTTTCCCTGTTGCCTCCATGTCGGGGTTTGGGGTTTGGGGATGCTGCCACTACAAAATACTGCAAACAACTGAGATCATTATTGTGCATTAGTTTAAAATGCCAGGCATCCGGGTATGTAGAACATATACATATATCTATACACTGAAAAAAACATAGGTTTCAGGGACATTATAGTTAGAAATTAGCATTTAAAAAACTTAAGAAATGCACTCAAAAAAACACAGGTTTCAGGGACGTTATAGTTAGTTTGACATTTCACTCATGCAAAACCAGAGAAACTCAGCCTTTATAGTTAGTTGAGCTAACTATAACTTGCGTCCCCGCAATGCACTGCTGAAGACATCACATATGACATGACTAGGTCCAGTAGTGCTCCTCATTGGTTCCTTCTTTTTTTTGTCTCATTGAGTTCATAGTTTGGCTTTTATGGAAACGAGGAAGACTAAAGTCCACAACACAGACTATCTTACCACACAATTACTCTCCATAATGCATAATCCCACTCTACATAATACCTACACACTAAAAACCACATACTTTCTATTCACATATTTTCACTGCACAACATACCACATAATTCCACTACACACAACATCCACTCCACTCCAAAAAACATTATTAAACACTTTTACATTTTCAATCCCAGTAGCTCTAACTCTCACAAATGCAAAGCCTATTACATTGCAAATGCTTCTTTAACTAGTAGTCATGTTTGCAGAGTAGTGGAGAAAGGGTGCTGGGCCTCTGACCTGCACTCAGGGATTCCGCTGCATAGAACTTACAGGAGGTACCAGGAGGGATTCTTAGCCCACATATTCCCTTAGCAGTAAAGTGGACTACATCTCCATCCCGTAGTCTGTCAGGAGGCGCGTTTGCAGAGTGGTGGAAAAAGGGTGTGTGGCCTCCAAAGACGTCTTAGCAATCCCATTGTGTGGGAGTTACTGGAGGTACCAAGAGGGGTACACCTCCTACTACCTCCAGTAAGCCCCACACATCAGGATTGCTAAGTTCTCATAGCAGGCCACACCCCCTTTTCCCACCACTCTGCAAATGCGCTCCCTGGTGCACTATTGGATGGAGATTGAAGTCCCCTTTGCTACTGGGGGTGGTTAGGGGCCAACTAGCCTACCTCTGACCTCCAGTAAGCCCCACACAGTGGGATTGATGAGAGGTGGACATTAGCCACGCCCCCATTTTCCACCACTCTGCAAATGCACCTCCTGGTGCGTTCTTGGTTGGGGATAAAGTCCCTTTTCCTCCTGAGGGTACCTGGGTGCCAACTAGCCCTTCTGTTAACTCCAGTAAGCCCTATACAGCTGGTTTGCTGAGATTGGTCAAAGGCTATGCCCCCTTTTTACACCACTCTGCAAACACGGCCCCTGGCGCACTACTGCTCGGGGGATGAAGTCCACTTTAGTCCTGAGGTCCTCATGACACAAGAGGACCTCATCGCCCCACCAGCAATGCGCTAAGAGGCACATTGGCAGAGTAGTGTAAAAAGAGGCATGGCCTCGGAACACCTTCCAGCATTCCCACTATGCAGGGCTTACTGGATGCACCTGGTGGGCTAGTTGGCCGCTAAGGATCCATAAGACTCTAGGGGACTTCATCCCCAACCCAAAACATGCCAGGAGGTGCATTTGTAGAGTGGTGCAGGGAGGGGGTGGGGCCTCTAGCTAGAAGCCAGTTTCTGTTTATTTTAATTTTTTTGAAGGGGGCTATGTGGCCCCCCTTTTCAATATTTTTTGGGGCCCTGGGGACCCCATCCCCCAGGGCTTGAGCCATATTTTATTTTTTATTGAATTAAAAAAAAGGGATGGTGGCCGCTCACCCACATCCCAAGGCTGATTATGGCCCAGGGGACCCTATCCCCTGGGGCTCAGCCTTATTTATTTATTTATATATTTTTAAAATAATTCCAAAAGGGTGGAGGCCCGCATGGCCCCCCTCCCCTGGGCCACTTCTAGCCCCAGGGACTGGCCGCTCCGTTGGGGATTGTGGGGGGAGCCCGAAGGCCCAATGTTCCCAGCCAGCTCGCCCCTCCTGCTGGAGCCGGCATTGCTTTTGGGCAAGGGGAACTGCTAACATGCAGCTCCATTTCTGCTTTGCTTCTTGGAAGCAAGAGCAGGGTGCAGTACCCATGGCTGTGGGGGGGTGCAAGCCCCCCACATTTGAATAAAGATCACCCCAGGGAGGTTGCAGTCCCCGGGGCTGCAGGGGTCCCACAGGCCCCTACACCATTATTAAATATTGCCCTCGGGACCTGGCCCACCCGGGGGCTTTAAGAAAACAAACTGCGGTAGACCGCACTTCTTTTTTTGGGGGGGATTCGCACACCCAGCGTGACTTCGGGCGAAATTTTAAACAAAAATGCTTTTTTGGTGCAACTCCCTGAGCACGCCCATGGTGTTAGGGTGTTTCTATCTGTCCCCCTTTTCTTCTTTTTTTAGCTTTTTTCCCCCTTTTTTTGTGACTCGGTTTTACCGTGTCACAAGATGGCTGTGAACACTTCCTGGTTTGGAGTGTTGGCAGCCAATTAAAATGAAGCTCATGCTCAGGAGGGTTTGTGGCTCCTCCTCGCTGCTCAGGTATCGATATTTTTATTTTTTGAATTTTTCAGGAACCATTGAAAGAATTTCCACCATTAAAAAAAAACTACTCTTTCTGAACCAAGAGCTACCTTTTTGCCATTTTTGGTGTAATTCTGTTCAGCAGTTCGGGCTGTAGCCTGTTCCAAATTTCCTATGGAAATGAAGATAGGGAAAACGTGTTTTGGGACCCCCTTTTTTCTCTGCCCCCACTAGACGAATAACCCCCAAACTTTGAAGACAGGAGTTGACCTGAGCTTGTCATTCGTTTGGAAAATTTTAAGAAGATTTGTCAAACTGCGCTAAAGATATTAGCAAAAGAAAAATTGTTTTTTGAATAGACACAAGGTCCTACATATACCTACCTACTGGCGACTGCCAGTAGGTAATATGCATATATATATATTATATTACCTACTGGCGGTCGCCAGTAGGTAGTTATAGTTAGGATTGTTTTCCATAGGAAATCCGCAACATTCTATTGGGAATAACTTTGGCCCAGATTGAGGGATCTGCCTGTAATTTTCCTCAAATTTGCCTCGCTGCACTCCACTCCTTTCCTGAAAGTTTGGGGGGGATTTGTCAAGCGGGGCCAAGATAAAAGGGGGGTCCCAAAACGTGTTTTCTCCATGTTAATTTCCATACGGCGGTTGGACTCACTTTTAGCTCAAACGGCTGAATGGATTTTCACCAAACTTGGCAAAATTGTAGGGACTGGTAGCCCGATGTGCCTTTGCTATGTCTCAAGATATGTGCTCCAGAGGATTTTGAGTAATTTAGGTTCAAAAAAATATATATATTTATAAGCGCGCCCCGGTACGCGCACCGGGGAGCGTACCAGCGCGCAACGCGAGTTCACGCGCGGAAAGCTGATTGGCTCTCCGGTGTCTGTAAACATTCGAAACAGTCCGGAGCTGCCGCCATCTTGTGTCTCGGTAGGCTCAAGACACAAGAGGTGGCAAAAACAAAGGGGGAAATGACCAAAAGGGGGCAGGGTAGACCCCCCTGACCCCCTAGGTTTTATGTGGGGGCCATAAAAGGGTCCCGCAGGACACATTTTTTTTTTTTCGATTTTCACGGGGGGAGCGTCCGGTACGCGCACCAGGGAGCGCACCAAGAGGCAAACCCAGTGAAACAGTAAAATAATAATTTAAAGTGCTTAGAGGTAGGAATGCAGAGTTTTAAATTCAATGTAGATTGTCTCCTCTGTAGATAATTTGCATGTTGTTACAGAAGTTATTGTGGTATATGGAATCCATACCATAGTTTGTCAGGAAAGTAGAAACAACATGGAGGCAGGAGATGAAAAAGAGATGTCAAATACACATTGGAGATAATATAGTGGGAGAAAGGAAGTAACTATGAGGAAAATTACTATGTAACATAAAAAAGTTGCACAGTATACTATAAGTCTCACATTATATTATATTCATTTTGGTACTATTTCATGAATTACATATAAAAAAGAATAATGTCTGGAACAATTTTTAATTATTAAATAAAAATGTATTGCTCTGATTTTTCAAAATTTAATAACACTTCCAACATTATTTCGTCAGGAATGTCCTCATTTGGATTACATGATTCCATTTCTTCCACATATTTAAGAAACTCTTCATCAAGAGACTGATCCAAAAAGTCTAAATCAATAATCTCTTCCTCTTGGTTGTTCTCGAGATCAATTTCAAATGAAATATTACATTTATTTTGTTCTCCTTCCATTTTGTTGCTGTAAATTGCATAAAAAATAAATATATCAGTAGAGATAGGGCACTGTTAGGTTTAAGTTCAGACAGGTACTTCTGAGTTTTTAACAGTGAAGTTATCTTTGGGCAGTGTATGGTATCAGGTAGGAAGTAGAACTATTAACAAGTGCATGTGATGAAGACTAAGTAAAATCATAATTATACTAGAGAAGCCTAACTTAATCCATAAATATAATAGAGAAGCGTATCTCAAGCTATAACTATAACAGAGGGACAATAAATAACTATCAGAAAACGTTTTTACTAATTAATTTAAAGTGCTCCTTACAAATTAACAACTTACTTTTGAGAGAGATGAAGAAGAAAAAATTTGAAAATCCTTTCAAGATGTACCTCAGGTAGTTGTAGTCAAAATGGCTGTGTTTCCCTCTTTTTTCATTTATATTCATGTACATAACCAATCAAATGTCAGGAAATATTACTAGAAATTGAAAGTAACATTTTAATTGGTTGTAAATTCTAACACTTCAGATGTGTTTTTGTCATGTAATTTACCTCAGGATATTTAGACAGGGCTACAGGCCAAATGGCTCAATGGAATTCCATCAAATTTGGGAAAATGGTAGGGACTGGTATGTAGTATGGCTTATTCTAATTTGGTGAACATCTCTACAGAGGTTTTTATGTAAATTAACTTTTACATTTTTTTGGGAGCGCTTACCGGTGAGCGCCCCGGTACGCGTACCGGTAAGCGCAACGGGAGTCCTCCATCTTGTGTTTCGGAAGAATTGAGACACAAGATGGAGGACAAACAACGTTGGGAATGGGTAAAAGGGGGTACGGTAGACACCCCCTGACCCCCTAGGTTTTCTCAGGGGGTCTTAGGAGGCCCATATAGGCCAAAATGTTTTTTAAAAATTACAAATTTTCGCGGGGGGAGTGCCCGGTACGCGTACCGGGGAGCGTACCGGGGAGCATACCGGGGAGTGTACTTTGGTGAAAAATAGTGAAAAAAGTTAGAGAAAAGTAATCATTTAGAGTGATCAGAGGTAGGGTAGCTCTGAAAAGAGCGTTTGGGTTCTGTGGCTGATTTAGGTACCTACAAGTAGGTTCCAATGCACAGTCTTATATTCAGGAGGAATATTCTATTCCCCTCATCTGAGAAGTGCACACCATCTCCTCTGTTGATATCTTGCATGTTGTAACGTAAGTTGTTGTTGTATATTGAACCCATTCCATAGTCTCTCATGTAAGCAGAAACAGATTTCTTCACATGTTTCCGTGCTTTCTCAAATTGTGGACAAAATTGATTGGACCACTTCCATTTCTGTCTTTGGCATATATTGGAATATGCCAAGGCAGTTTGTGGAAAAAGTGTCATCAATTGCCCAAAGGTGTCCTTTAAAACCATCTCCAGACCTACCCCAGTCAAAGTGCCTAGGTCATTTCCACCACAGTGCCAAATGATGAGGTCAGGGTGTGGCAGATGGTAAAAGGTTTTCACCAATGGTATCAATTGATGACATCTCAATCCTCTTTGGCCAATCCATTTTATGTGCACATTTGGTAAATCAAGGTTGTGAAAATTTTTGATAGCTGCATACCTTTGAGCCTTTGAGCCCAGTGAATGTAGCTATGTCCAATAATCCAGACAGAGTACATGGTGAGAGGAGGTTCTGGTGCAGTCAGATGAAGTGTAGGAATGAAATGGCAGTTGGAGCAGTAGGAGTTTGCAAAAAAAAACTGTGGAGTTTCAGTGCTCTTGAATCACAAGCAATGATTTGTGGATTCAGATAGTTGAAAACTGAAAGTTAGGGTGCATGGTTCTGTTCTGTGAAAGAAGTAATTTGAATGGTTAAGAAAAAGTCATTAAAAGAAAGATTGCACCTCATAAGCTGGTGTATTGAGAGGTCAAACATCCTTGCTAAGTTCAATTGCAACATTGTAGAATAAACTTTTAACCCTGAGAGGTGAGTGAGGAGGGAGATGCCATGGTAACAGGCAGAAAGGGCTGAGGGGGGGAAGGGTGTTGGTTTGAAAATAGAGAGGGAAGAGTTTTAATTAGTTAACATGAGGGATATGTGTGTAGAATTAGAGGTTTTCTGTGCCATTCATGGTTGCATTGCCTGGAGTACATACCTTTTGCTCTGCTAAAGAAATATTGGTGTGTGTATCTGACACTGTTCTCAATCTCCCAAAGCATTTGTAAAGGTGAGTTATGATTCATTCAATATAGATAGAGAGTTCAGATTAGGAAGCGGACTGAGCTTCTTTGCTGTTGATTTGTGTCATTTTTTTGGTATAGCTTGGTAGGAATGTTTGCAAGAGAGAGGAAATGTATTTTGTAAAATAGTGAGTTTTCAGTACTGAAATGGAATGCTTGTACATATGACCTGCGCTCTGTTTCTAAAATGTTATTGTAAAAACGATTTTGGGGCAAATCAATGGTTTTTACATTTTTGAGAAGGAATAACTAGTGTGTGCATGATTACATAAAAATATTTGAACCTTTCACAATCATGTCACCTGTGTTACCTCAGATTAGGAAGCAGACTGAGCTTCTTTGCTGTTGGTTTGTGTCATTTTTTGGGTAATGCTTGGTAGGAATATTTCCAATAGAGAGGAAATGTATTTTGTATAATAGTGAGTTTTCAAAACTGAAATGGAATGCTTGTACATAGGACCTGCGCTGTGTTTCTAAAATGTTATTCAAAAAACAATTTTGGGGCAAATCAATGGTTTTACATTTTTGAGAAGGAATAAATAGTGTGTGCATGATTACATAAAAATATTTGAACCTTTCACAATCATGTCACCTGTGTTACCTCAGATTAGGAAGCAGACTGAGCTTCTTTGCTGTTGGTTTGTGTCATTTTTTTGGTAATGCTTGGTAGGAATGTTTGCAATAGAGAGGAAATGTATTTTGTAAAATAGTGAGTTTTCAGTACTGAAATGGAATGCTTGTACATAGGACCTGTGCTCTGTTTCTAAAATGTTATTCAAAAAACGATTTTGGGGCAAATCAATGGCTTTTACATTTTTGAGAAGGAATAAATAGTGTGTGCATGATTACATAAAAATATTTGAACCTTTCACAATCATGTCACCTGTGTTACCTCAGATTAGGAGGCACACTGAGGGCCTTATTTATGAAAACAGCGATGCGTCAGTTTTCACTGCGCACTCCTTGCGACACCAATGATGCGTCATATTTAATGTATGAGGCATCATGTCGCAAGGAGTTACAGATAAGTCAGTATTTCTGACGTATCTGTAAGCGCAAAAGTGACGCATTGCTGGAGTGTGTCACAAAAGTGACGCAACTCCAGCAATGCATCTTTTCAAATGGGGAAAGCCCCATATGAAAGGGTTTGCGTCAGTCTTATGCCTGCTGTGAGGCAGGCGCAAGATTTTGACATAACTGCGTCCTAAAAGTGACGCAGTGAAATCTCATAGATTTCACTGCGTCACTATTACGAGGTTTTTTACGGGGGAATGCCCCCTCTGCATACATTATACCTGACGCAGGTATAATGTGGCGCAGGGGTTTAAAAAGTGACGCATCTACCTAGATGTGTAATTTTTTAAATAAGGCGCAACAAGGCACATGTTTTATGCTGCCGAGGTGTCTCAAAAAGTGACGCATCACCAGCGCAAAACTGACGCAGGGCCTTATAAATGAGGCTTTGAGCTTCTTTGCTGTTGGTTTGTGTCATTCTTTTTGATAATGCTTGGTATCTACATTTGCAAGATAGAGGATTTTTATTTTGTGAAATAGTGAGGTTTCAGTAGTGAAGTTGAATGCTTGTACATAGGACCTGTGCTCTGTTTCTAAAATGTTATTCAAAAAACGATTTTGGGGCAAATGAATGGCTTTTACATTTTTGAGAAGGAATAAATAGTGTGTGCATGATTACATAAAAATATTTGAACCTTTCACAATCATGTCACCTGTGTTACCTCAGATTAGGAAGCAGACTGAGCTTGTTTGCTGTTGGTGTGTGTCATTTTTTTGGTAATGCTTGGTAGGAATGTTTGCAAGAGAGAGGAAATGTATGTTACCTGTGTTTCCTCAAATTAGGAAGTGGATTGTGCAGATGAGGTGAGGCATGTCCAGGGGCGCAAAGGAGTTGAGGCCTGTGTCCATGAGTGCAATTGAGAGGACTTACCTCCTCTGACCCTTAGACAAACATTATCTAATCTGTGCCCTTTCGACAGGCCTCAATACATTGAGTATAATTGATGGTAACAGGGTGCAGATGAGATGAGGCGTGTCCAGGGGTGTAGATGAACTGAGGCCTGTCTAATGGTGCAGATGAGTTGCGGTCTATTCAGGGTTGCAGATAAGGTGAGGATTGTCCAGGGGTGCATACGAGGTGATGCCTGTGTTGAAGAGTGTAGTGGAAGAGAGGTCTGTCCAGGGGTGGAAAGGAGGTGAGGGCTGTGTCTAAGAGTGCAGTGGGGGATAGGCTTCATGAAGTGCAGTCCAGTGCACTCTTAGACACCGGCCTCACCACCTATGCTCCCCAGGACAGTCCTTACCTCATGTGTACAATCTGCTTACTAATCTGAGGAAACATAGGTGATATGATTGTGAAATGTGCAAATATATTTTTTTAATCATGCAGATACTATGTAATCCTTGTCAATAATGTAAAACCAATTCATGTGCCCGAAATATTTTTTTAGAATTATATTTAAAAAACAGAGATAAGGTCATATGTATAAGTATTATAGTGTTTATATTGTTTGCTTATTGGCATTGTTTTGTTGTATGGTAATAGTGGTCTATAATGATTTTTTTTTCTTTTTTTTGTTTTCCACAGATTAAAATCAAGATTTCAATAGTAAGGAAATATGCCCTCAAGGGAAAGGAGACGAAAAGATGCTAAGCGGAAAAAATCAAAAACAGCAATGGAATTAAAGCAGTCTCCTACAACAAATACTTCAAAAAACTGGAAAAAAGCTCCTGGTAAGATAACTAAGTCTTTCTTACGGAACATATGTAGATAAAAAAAAAATGTTGGACAGAATGTAGAAAAAGAGAAGGAGAGAGCAAATTTGAAGAGAAAGGAGAGATTCCGAATTTTTTTTACTACTGCAGCAGGAGACAATGATGTGTATAGGAATAGAAGGCAAAATCAATTTAGGGACATTCGTAAACGAATGTTTCGCAATAGGGTGGTTTTAAATTTGTTAAAAAATATTAAAAAAGGTAAACAGAGATCTGCTTTTTATAAGAAAAAGAAAAGTGTAGAGAAGATTGTTGATCAGGCTTTTGAAGTTAAGAAAAAATTATTTATTTTAATAATCAATAGAATTAGGACACTTAAGACAATTTATGTTTTCAAATCAAACAGTAAATGGAAAAGAGTCATTAATCGGACTAATTTTTGTAACGTTTTTTCTGGAGAATTGATGCACAGTTCAAGTTGTGAGCCATTTTTTAATGAGGAGAGTTACTTTCAGGAGAATGATTTAGTGCATGCAGTTGACACCAGTGGTCGAGCATATGAGGTGAAAGATGGTTGTCCGATTGAAAAAGAGAAACTTGTGCCTAGAGAACCAGAAGAGGTGTTAACTGATGAAGTTTTAGGGAGACGTACTAAGGGTCCAGTGTACACTTGGAAGTGTAGTAGTATTTGTAGTGTGCGACAGGAATCAATCGATTTGTTTTGTAATTTCTTAGGTACATATAGTAAGAAAACTCTAAAACAGAAAATGAAGATGTTGCAAGACTTGGATCCCTGTAGAGTGAGAGAGGTTCTTCCAGTAAAGCGTCCTGCAGAGAGTGCTGTCTCCTAGCGTACTCTCGTTCCTGCAAGTTAATCGTTCCTGCAAGTTAATTGACGCCTCGCGGTCCCCGCTCCGCGGGAACCGCTCGCAGGCTGAGGACTTTTGCTTGCTTCATCCCTGGACTTCCCTAAGTGCAAGGAGCACCAACGCGACCTGTGTGAGGCTGCAGCTGGACCCCAAGGCGTGAGGCGGGACTGCGAGGACCAGCGTGCAGCGCGGCACTGATCGGCCGCAGCTGGTCCTCTTCCCGCCCCTCCACCCGTCAAAAACATCGCGGTGTGCGAACCGCCCGGGTTCTTCCAGTAAAGCGTCCTGCAGAGAGTGCTGTCTCCTAGCGTACTCTCGTTCCTGCAAGTTAATTGACGCCTCGCGGTCCCCGCTCCGCGGGAACCGCTCGCAGGCTGAGGACTTTTGCTTGCTTCATCCCTGGACTTCCCTAAGTGCAAGGAGCACCAACGCGACCTGTGTGAGGCTGCAGCTGGACCCCAAGGCGTGAGGCGGGTCTGCGAGGACCAGCGTGCAGCGCGGCGCTGATCGGCCGCAGCTGGTCCTCTTCCCGCCCCTCCACCCGTCAAAAACATCGCGGTGTGCGAACCGCCCGGGTTCTTCCAGTAAAGCGTCCTGCAGAGAGTGCTGTCTCCTAGCGTACTCTCGTTCCTGCAAGTTAATTGACGCCTCGCGGTCCCCGCTCCGCGGGTACCGCTCGCAGGCTGTGGACTTTTGCTTGCTTCATCCCTGGACTTCGCTAAGTGCAAGGAGCACCAACGCGACCTGTGTGAGGCTGCAGCTGGACCCCAAGGCGTGAGGCGGGACTGCGAGGACCAGCGTGCAGCGCGGCGCTGATCGGCCGCAGCTGGTCCTCTTCCCGCCCCCTCCACCTGCTCTTCCTATAACATCGTTTAGAGCAACGCGCACGCGGGACGCGCGCGGGGCAACGGCCGGGGCGAAGACCGGGCAAAGAGCGGGCCGTTTAAGGCCGTTCAAGGACGGCAGAGGACGGCCCAGGCCCTGAATCCCTGTCTCATCTCCCTGAAACCACCATCCAGGTAGGCCGGTTGTCATTTAACCTTCCTTGAGGCCACTGCCATCCAATACCTGGTATAGCATTCCCATCTTCAACGCCAATCATGCGGCACAAAACAAGAAGCTGTACCAAAAAAGCTACGGAGGTAGCGCAAGTGACTGGTCCCATTGACCTTTTCATCTCACGGGTAAATGAGACAATTGATAAGAGCATTGTACTCCTAGAGAAAAGAGTCTCCCTTGACCTAATGAATGCCAAGCGTTCTTCCCTGGGCTCCCTTGCAAATGCAAATTCACCCCTTCAGCAAGCTTCGAACAATTGCTCCTTGCCCTTGACCACTATAGGCACTGTTACAGTACCGAGTGCTGTCGACTTGTCAGTTTCCTGCTCGGAGTCGGACCCGTCCTTTGTGGATCTGGAGGCGACTCCAGACCTAGAAGCCTGTCAGTCTCCTAGAGAGGCGGAGCCGGGCATGGATGGGTCAGCTGCCAAGTCGACCCCTCATGTGCCTAGTGATTCCAGGGGTAAGGCTGATTTTATTCCCATAAAAGTAGTGACTAAGCCCACAACTAAGGAGTCTAAACCTAAGGAGAAGACTAAAGCCAAAGTTAGTAACCACAATTTGGTAACACCTATCCCACACACAGCGCCTGGCATCCCATGTTGGGTCGATAACATGGTCACGGACCTTAAGCATGATCTTGAAGCTACAATTGCGGCCCAAATTAAACCCTTGATTTCTAAACTTGATAGGTTAACATCGCTCATTAATACTAAATGGCCCAACAAAATTAATGAGCTTGGGCCTGTTCAGCAACAAGGGTATAGAGCACCACCACCCAATCCCCAACCGTCAGCTAAGGTCATTAAGCCTATAACTGATAAAGCGAAAATCCTTCCATCTTCCAAGGACCAAGCTGCATCACACTCTCCCCACCCAGGGAATAACCCTGCTCAACCGCCACTTATTCCCAATGCAAAAGCGGTGAGCAATTCTTCATCCTTGCAGCAATTAGCGGTTGGTACCAAATCTAACACCTCCCAAACTACGGATCCCAAAGGGAAACCTACGAATACCCTAGCCTCTGACTCTACTAATAACTCTGAAGCTCCCAAGCCAAGGCAGCCCCGCTTTAAGTCTATTAGCCTGCCACCAGAAGTTTCTCCTTTTGTGGTTGTGTTAACTGCTGTCCCCCCACTGAAGGAAGGAGTTAAAGAGACCTACGTAGAGTTAAGAAACAAATGTGCCCAGTGGCTCCAAATACACAAACCACTGCCTAGTAGTTTGAGCGGGGATATTCTTACTGTACGGAGAGGTGATTGGGTGGGTAGGAGCAAGAAAACAATACCAGGGGATGTAATTACTGTTAATTTTAGGGATGTGGGGGCTGCGACCTTTATCTGTAATGCACCTAACAGCGGTCCTGCCACCCAGATCAAACCACTCCCCTTGTCTTACTTCCTTCCCAACTTGACAAGACCCAACTTCCACCGGCCAATCAATCCAAGTAATCAAGGGCCTGCACGTCCCCCTCAATATGCCCCTAACCACTGGCAACAGCCGTCTAACTTCCCACCTTTAGTCCCGCACCATGTTGGCCCCCAGTGGCAACAACCTCTCCCCTCCTTACCACCTTTTTTCCATCCTACTCAGCAGTGGCAGCAATTTCCTCAGCAACCATTCACTGCTAATCACCATTGGCAACAGCCATGGCAGGATCCGTCTCCATCCCCGTCTTTTAACCCCTCCTATACACAGTTTGCCCATCCTAATAGGTACTGTGTATTGGATGAGGTTGATTGACTTTCTCCTAAGGGAGGTTTAGATTCTAACCTCCCTTATGCAAATGTCGATATAAAGGATGCAGCGCTGAGTACATTTCTCCCTACAAACTTAGAGGTGTCACCACCTACACTAACTAGGGACAGTGCAGATACATCTAATCCCCACTGTACTGTGATTCCTGACGGAAACCCAGCACATGGCGAGTTAAAAATCCTTAGCTGGAACCTTGCTGGGATTTCAAGGAAACTAGGCCTCCCGGAGTGGAATGCCCTGGTTGATGCCCACAAAATCTGTATATTTCAAGAGACATGGGCCACTGAGCCACTGCACCGGGTGGGGTTTGTCACTTTTTTTATACCAGCAGTAAAACCCAAGGCGGGGAAGGGACGGCCATCGGGGGGGCTTATTATTTGGATAAGTATCCTGCTTAACTGCAGAATAATTACTAAGAAGGCAGGAACTCCGGATATTCTTGGTGTCTCCCTACTGGGTCTACGGGGAAGCATAACCGTTGACCTCTACAATGTCTATATCAGGGGAACAAAAAATGGGTGTATTTCACCCACAATGATGGAGCTTGAGGCTCGGTTGGGAGAGCAGAGTGGACTTGGACATATCCTAGTAGCAGGGGATTTTAATTGTACATATGAACCACTCCCTCTAGAAGGAATTCCAGATCTAGGAGAAGAGGACAGCAGATGGGGTATCCCTACCCTCTCTATCCCACCCATCAAGCGCTGGACTCGCAGTGCAATCCATCTAAATGCACTCACATTGGAGTTTGGATTAAGAGCTGCTAATGGTCGCACTCGATCTGATCTCCTGGGTGCTCCCACATTCAACAGAGTTGGCCAATGCACACGGATTGACTATATTCTCCTGGATAGGGGCCTCTGGAGCTATGTTAACGACATGGTTATTACCAATACCATAGAGAGCGACCATAACCCACTCTCCCTATCCTTAAAAAATCCTTGGCACATTGAAGTATTGCCAGTCTCTCTTGGCCGCCCACAGGGGATTACTGTCGCCACTTGTGGCAGGCGTCTAAAGTGGAGTAAGTTTATGTGTAACACTGATAAACTATCCACAATAGACGAAGTGGTTAAGGGCATGCAAGCCGAAATTGGCTCTATTGATCAAACTATAGCAGCAGACAAGGTCACCGCTGTTTTTGAAGCTGCCGCAAAAACTATTGGAGACCTCTTTTGGGTACAATTGCCATCAGGGAAACAGAAACCTAAACCTAAAGGCAAACACGATTGGTATTCGGCAATATGCAGGAAGGCCAAATCACGCCTAATAGAGGCAGTCAAAGGGAAGTCTCCCTCACTAATCCAAATTGCCAGAAGAGACCATAAAAAGACCTTACTGGTAGCTAAAAGGGAGTGGGAGGATAACTACTGGCTAACCCTAAAGGAAGCCAGCATGAAAAAAGACTCTAAATCCTTCTGGGACACCATAAGGGCACGAAACAGACCGGATAGCGACCTCGTAACCTGCAACATTCCGGGCCAGGTATGGGAGGCTCATTTTTCCAAACGGTATTCCTGCCATAACGACATGAATGGAAGAGGGTTAGTCCATTCCTCTCCTTACACTGATTATATTCTTCTCCCTAGCGATCCTGACTTCACATTGAAGGAAGTAGAATATGCTATTAACTCCATCATTCCACAAAAAGCTGCAGGTCCAGATGGCATCCCCGGGGACCTGCTAAAATCCGATGGTGTCAATTGGGGTAAAATAATCCACTCCCTCCTTCTTGCCATCTGTAGGGGTGCCCCCATTCCCGTGTCTTGGAAGGGGGCAGAGGTGGTTCCCATCCACAAGAAAGGCCCTAGGGATGATCCGTCCAATTATAGGCCGATTAGCTTACTAGATGTAAGCCAAAAAGTTGTCGGCAAAGTCATTCTACTCAGGATACTTAACTGGGTGGATGAAAACAAAATACTTACCAATTTTCAGGCCGGTTTCAGAGTAGGCACTGGAACGATAGAGCAGGCCTTTAGGCTTATGATGATCTACTGGAAGGTGGTAGTGATAGGCAAGGGCAGTCTTTATCTCGCATTCATCGATTTAAAGACTGCCTTTGACCTTGTCCCTAGGGACTTGCTATGGAAGGTTCTGGCCAATATGGGGCTCCCACAGTACCTACTATCCCTACTAGTCAGGCTCCATCAGGACAGCTTTGCCCAAATCAGGTGGGGCTCTGGAGGGGAGAAAACGGGCTGTATTCCGGTCGAGAGAGGGGTCCGCCAGGGATGTGTTCTGGCTCCCACCCTTTTCTCTTTGTACATTAATGGGGTGGTGGAGCACCTACTTAAATCTCCATCTGACGAACCATCCCTGGGGGGGGTACGTATACCGACCCTCCTCTTCGCGGACGACACGCTCCTAATCTCCAAAACCCCAATGGGACTACAGAAACTCTTGGACAATTTCCAATCCTTTTGTACTGACCGAGGCTTGGTTATAAACACCAATAAAACAAAATACCTCGTCCTTAATCCCCCTAAACAGAAAGTGCGTCCCCCTATCTTAAACACTGAGCCCCTGGAAAGGGTAAAAGAATTTGATTATTTAGGGATACGCATTTCAGACAAAATGGATTGGTCTCCCCATCTAGATAAGATGCTGCTGAATCACAAAAGGATCACAGGTGCCCTATTAAGGGAGCAACGTTCCAGTTCGCTCAAACCAATAGGAACAGTCCTAGAGATCTACGCTGCCAAGGGTGTCAGCTCTGCACTTTATGGAGCTGAACTTTGGGGCTTCGCATCTTCTCAAGCTCTACAAAAATCTGAGAATAAATTCTGTAGACAAATAATGTCCCTTCCTCAAAGTACCCCACTTCTGCCCTTATTTATGGACCTTGGCTGTACCCAGATTGGCGAAATTGCGAAATTTCGTCCTCTCCTATTATGGGCCCGTATTTGGCGGGTAGAGGAACTCAGTGCCTACGCCAGAAGTCTGGAAGAAATAATGGAGTCACCACACTGGGCCAGAGTCAAATGGCTAACTGATATGAAAACCTTATTGTTGAACTTGGGCCTATTGGATTCCTGGTCAAGCAGAACCTCTCCTCCAAAACAAGTACTTAAAAATCTTTATCGGGATTGGATTTGCTCCCAAAGGCATTCTAGTTCATCCATTGGCAGGCTTACAGAGGACTTTTTGATGTTTAAAGACTGTCCCAGGCGAGAACCCTATCTAGACATAATCGGGAAACCGTTTGCCCGGTCCTTGTATTTTAAATTCAGAACGGGCACTCTCCCATTGAACACTTTCACCAAAACATGGAAATCCTGCACAGACAAAACTGACTTGTGTCCATCATGTTCAGCCCATCCAGAGACATTAGCCCACTTCCTATTTGTCTGCAAAGAATATGCCAATCCAAGTAGGGCGTGGCTGAAGAACTTGTGCCGGCAACTGGGAACTAGGAGCCATGATGTGGCAATCAGGATACTTGTTTCGGACAGTTATGTACCCTATGCCTGTGCCCTAGCAAAAATTTTATTTTGGGCTTGGGCTATTCGAGCCAGAAAGCTTAAATACTCTGTTTAATTTCTTCTTAAACAATATTTATTCTAGTAAATGTTATACTCCTTGTTATTAACTGGATATGTGTTACTAATTTTATTATTAACTACCAATTCTTTTTAACTTGCTTTTATGATAATGACATTTTATCGAAATAAAGCTTTTTGACTTGACTTGACTTGAGAGAAAACACAGGTTTGCAAGGGCATTCACTGGCTTGTTTTTCTAGAAAAGTATGTCAGAGTGTTTTTCATCATTTTAGGATGTTAGCAGTGCATCATAACAAAATGAGGAAATTAGTGAGAAGGTTGTATTATGCAAAAAGTCCAGCACTTAAGCTTAAACAATAAAACAGTGCTCTTTTGCATGGAACTGAATTAGATGTGAAGAAGATTTGTGAAGAAATTGAGATTTGTTATTTTGGTGATAACGAGGACAGTGTAGAAATTGACACAGAAATTCAAGGTAATGTGGAAGACAATGTACAGATTTCAAGTACAGAAAAGTTTTACCAGGAAATTACCGAGTTTAAGGTGAAATCAAGAGAAAGGCCGAATTTTACTTGTGTGTGTTGTCGATGAACTCATTATAAGCATCAAACTAGATTAGTTGATTTATACGTAAAAAGTGAAAAGATAAATAATTATGAGTGGAAGGATTTTGCCACTTATTTGTGGGTGGAGAATTCTTTTGATTTGAGTTCTGATCAGCGTATTTGTAAATATTGTTATGATAAATTAAATCAAAACAGAATGCCTGCTAGAGCTGGTCATAATAATCTGGAGTTGGTAGACATTCCTCCTGAATTGATGGAATTAAATACATATGAGTCTATTTTGATTCAATGTGTCCATCCTTTTCAGGCAATTGTTCGTATGGAGCCTAAGATAGGGAAATTGCCTCCTTCAGATTTACAGAGAGGATTAAAGGGAAGAGTTGTTTATTTGCCTCTAGATTTCAAGAAAAATATTGAAACAATTGGTGTAGAGAAAGTGGAAGAGAAACCTCTGGTTATTCTAGTTAATGGGGTTCCGACAAAGAGTAAGAAAATCTGGCAAGATTTAGTGGATGTTAGGAAAGTCAAAAAGGCAACGTTGTATTTGGTTAAAAACAATGAGTACTACAAACATGTATGTGTTGGAGCAGAGGAAACAGCTGCAGATGAAGACAGTGATTATTCAGCTGGCCAAATTGAAAAAGTTGATGTGTCTAGAAGATAAGAAATATATGAACATTATACTGTTCATCCTTTGCATTCCAAAGAAGTGATGGGGAATGCAATTGAGTTGTTTCAAATGAAAGAAGCAAAAGGAAGTCCCATTAGTGTATGGGAAGAAAGTTTGGAAACTCGTTGTTTTCCACATTTATTTCCAACAGGTCGAGGTGGACGATATGACGATCGACCCCTTCAAATTCCTGCATCTGAATATCGAACTTTAAGATTATATGCTGAAGATCCAAGGTTTCGTCAATGCATTCCATATTTGTTTCATCTACTGTATGAAAGTGACTTGTCTGGGCTTTCTTATGCAGTAAACAATATACTGAAAAGTGGAGCACATCTGCAAAATGTTTCGGCCACGGACTTTATGGAGAAAGTCAATCTGCAAGATAATATTTTGGAATCTCATCTAATCAATCTCATGGCATGTCAGCGTGGTACAAATGAGTATTGGTACCGTCGTCATGGGGAATTGAAATGTATGCTAAGAAACTTAGGAATTCCTACATGGTTCCTCACTCTTAGCTGTGCTGAGTATGCATGGGACGACTTACTTCAATTTCTATGAGAGTCAAATGCAAATATACAAAATATAGAATTCAAAACTGCTGGAGAACTGTGTTCTTTCGATCCAGTGAATGTATGCAGATATTTCAATCATAGATTTGAAGCTATGATGTCTTTTATTACCAACAAAAAAAATCCTCCCCTTGGAGAGGTTTTGGATTTCTTTTGGAGAAAGAAGTATCAAGCGAGAGGTGCTCCTCATATACATATGTTGTGTATTAAATATGCACCCAAATTTGGAACAGATTCGGATGAGACAGTGATGAGCTTCATTGAAGAGTATTCAACATGTGCTGTTCCGAAAAGTACCGAAGAAAACAGTTTAAGGCAACAAGTTTTACCCTTTCAATCCCATTGTTGTGGAAAGTACTGTCGTCGAAAATTCAGAAACAAGGACAAGTTCTATACAAAATGTCGTTTCGCGTTTCCACGACCAGTGATTTCTAAAGGAAGAGTAAACAGTTTGATGTCTTCTCTGCGACATACTGTGACGAGGAAATCACCAAAAAATACATACAATTTAAAAAGAAACGAAGAGTCCAAGTACATCAACAACTACAACCCAGTGATTTTGTCCATGTGGAATGCTAACATGGATATTCAGTTCGTTGATGACAACTCTATTGCTGTGGCTAGATATGTGATGTCTTACATCACAAAAAAAGAAAAGACAGAACTGAAGGAAATGTGGGAGGACATTTCACATGAAAAGAGTCTAAGCAAGAAATTATACAGTTACAGTCTGAAGATGTTGTCACATCGTGAAATTGGAGCATATGAATGTTCTGATCGATTGTCATCAGCAAGTCTATATGCCAAATCTAGAACCATCATTTGGGTGAGTCTAGGTCTTGCTGCAACTCGAAACCGAGTTTTGAAATCTGTACAAGAAATAGAGCATTTGGCGGAGAAAGAACCAGAAAGTACAGATATTTTGAAGACAAACATGTTGGATACATACTATCCAAATAGAAGTCCTTACCTTGAGAACGCTTGTCTCTATGAAGTTCTGCAAAGATATATTTATAAGAGGAACATCAGTGAAGATATCAATAATGGAATATATGCTGTCATTGGGTGTGAAGGATGTCTAGTGAAGCAGAGAAAAGGCCATTTTATTAATCATCGAAAATTGAGTTGCGAAAATCCAGAGAAAAGGGAATTTTACTATTTAGCTCTTTTGCAACTCTTTAAGCCATGGCGTACAGAAGAGGAACTACTTGGAGATTTTCTCTGTTACGAAGATTCTTTTAATGCAACCAAGGATACCATAGAATGTCCTGTTTTTCCAAATTATCTGCAAATGCTGAACGAAGAGATAGAGCAAGAAGCCACAATTGATGTAGAGATTGCTAGAGACAGTTCTCAAGACAGTCAGAGTCCTACTTCATTGAGTCAGGATCCACTAGGAGGACCAATTATCCAAAATGAAGCTGCCACGGCCATGGATGAGGTGGAAAGAGCTATGGAACAAGCTCAAGATGATGTAGTTAACTTAGAAGATTTGGTGAAACAACTAAACCTTGAGCAGAAGCAGATATATGACGAAGTCACAGAACAGATTGAACATGGATTCAGTCATGATAAAAAAGAGTGCTCATGTAAATCATTTAAGCCTGTCCAACTGTACATGAGTGGAGAAGCGGGAACTGGAAAAAGTTTTCTGATTAAAGCAATTGCAACTTATCTGCAGAAAAGGACTGAATCACCGCTATCTTGTGTTGTTACCGCTCCAACTGGGCTGGCAGCACATAATATTAAAGGGATTACTTTACATCATTTACTGATGCTGCCAGTGGAGCATGATAACAAATTGCAATACCACAAGCTATCTGGAGATGCTTGGTTCGAAGTTTCGAGAGTCCTGAAGAAAATGAAACTTCTTATCATTGATGAAGTAAGCATGGTCTCAAATCTAATGCTTGCTTTTGTGCATTTGAGAATGCAAGAAATTCTTAGAACAGAGTATGATGTGTTATTTGGAGGGAAACACATTATTGTTTTTGGAGATCTACTGCAGTTGACTCCAGTGAAAGGACAACCAGTGTTTAAAATGGTCACGCATGAAGATACCAGGAAGTGCCTAGGAAGCATTGGAAACGTTAATATATGGTTACATTTCAAATATGCAGAACTACTCCAAAATATGCTGCAGGCAAAGGATGAAGATTATAAAAATATTCTACAAGATGTAAGAATCGGAAAAGTAAGTCAGCATGGCAAAGAAGCTTTACATAGACGATTAATTTCAAATTTGTACCCAAATGAAAACATTCTTCCAGAGAATATTTTTAAGAAAATTAACGAGAAGAAATCTGCCATATGTTTGATGCCAACTCTGAAAGAATGTTCCATGTTCAACAACAAAATGTTAAAGTTAGAAAATGAAGAGCTAGTGAAACTGGAAGCTATAGATAAAATAGAGCATATGGGAGCAACAATTATTTTGTCTGAAAATTTGAAATCAAAATTCATTAGAGAAGACTATATCTAAAACTGCTGGTTTTGAAAAGACTCTGAATGTGTGTTTAAATTGTCGTATCATTTTGAGAAGGAATTTAAATGTTGAAATAGGTCTGGTAAATGGAGCAATGGGTCATGTTGGTGGTTTTGTGAATTACAAAAATAGAGATGGAATTGAAACTTTAAAAATTAAATTTTATGGCATTGACGAAAGAGAACAAATTTGTCGTTGTTCAGCTAGATTTTTGCTTGTGAAAGACTTATATGTTCGCCGAAAACAGTTTCCTGTTTGTTTGGCATATGCAGTGACAATTCATAAATCTCAAGGTTTAAGTGTAGATAGTGCTTTGGTGAACATTGGAAGTTCTGTGTTTAAAGAGGGTATGGCATATGTGGCATTATCACGAGTCAAAACTTTATCTGGATTGTACTTCATTGAGTGTGATGAAACAAAGATTTGTGCTGATCTAGATTGTGTTAAAGAATACAATAGGTTAAGAAGAGAGTATGCTCCACATTTGCCTCAATATCCTCTGTTTGAAAAACGTGTGGTAGGCCGGAAAAGAAGAAATGAGAATAATTGCAGTGAGGTAGTAGCAAAAAGACAAAAAGTAGATGAAACTGTAATTGTAAGCAGCTAGAAAAAGGATTCTGTTGAAGATGTTGTTGGATTTCACTTTGAAAACAGTTCTGGTGTCAACTGCTATGCTAATGTAGTGGTTAATGTTGTTTTTTTTCTTCAAAATTTACAAAAACAGATTGTTGAAAATCGGGATCAAACATTCTGCTGTTTATTGAATTCTGTATTTGAGAAATGTAGCAGTGATAGAGCAAAAATAGAAAGTGTTTCAGAAATTAGAAATCTTCTAGACATATGTTCTGGTCAAAATCAATTTTCACAGATTATTCAGCAGGATTGGCAGGAATTTTTAATGTATATGTTTGATGTTTTGGAAGATGAAGGTGTAGATATAAAAAATCTTTTTAGCCTTTCTTATCAATGGCAGCATGACTGCGACAACTGTAGTTTATCAAGTAGTACTAGAATAGACACAGAAAGATTTATATATTTGAGTTTACCAGACTGCAAATCAGTGCCTTTTAATAATCTAGTTAAAGCAGCTGCTCACAATATGGTGTGTACCCAATGTAAGTCTGCAATGCTGTCCACATTATTTTTACTAACTTATGGTAAATATGTGATTTTAATGTTCCAACGATGTAGACCTGATGGAAGTAAATTGTCAACTTCTATTAAAAATGTTGTGGCTTCTCAGTTATCAATTTCAGGAAGAACCTTTGCAACTGTAGCTATTATTTATAATGACGGTCCTTCAATAACATCAGGGCATTACACATGCTATTTAAAAAGTCGTAAAGGTTGGACCCACTGCAATGACACTCATTTGACTTTCAAACAACGTTTGCCTTTTGACTTAAAAAATTCATACCTAGTGTTTTTAGAACCAAAATTTAAGTAAAGGTAATTGGCCTATGAAGACGGGAGCAGTTAATAAAGGTTAGTTTGCTGTTTAAAATTATATTCTGAATAAAAGTGATCAAGATAATATAAAAAATTGAGTTGTCATATAGGTACTGTAAGTGGATCTCATAGGAAGTGATATCAGTATCATACAAAATGATGAACATAAGTGAGTCAGAGATAGAATTATGATTATTTAAATATTGTGAAAATGTTGTATGAGCCTTTCTTTCAGAACGTCGGGAAAACGGTAATTTCAGAGTTCCTTTTAAGTAATTTGAAAATATACTCATACATCTGACACTATTTGGCCTTAAGGAAAAGTGAAGGAATGAGCAAAGAGTTATGACTGAAAAAAAAGGAGCATATGAAAATAATGAAAATATTTCAGTTGTTCTTGGAGCTTTTCTTCTAGAAAGTCGATGAAATGGATTTTTTAGTGAACAGCAGAGTATTTTCCAACGAAAAGGACCTTTATGATATACTATTTGGCCTAAAGGAAAAGTAAGTGAATGAAAGATTAGTGTACATTTGTGATTTTTAAGTGTATAAGGGTTTTTTTTAAAACACAATCTTTTAGATAGTGTTTTTTTCCCCGCTGTCATATGATGAGTAATTTGAACTCACTGTTTTAAGTGAAATTCAATATATTCTGAGAACAGCAAAAATAAACTATGTAACATGTTGTACAAGTTATTCTATAGTTTGTATTGTGTAATTTAAATTGTATTCCCATTGTCTCACACTCACTTTCCTTTTTCCACCCTCTTTCAGCTCTTTTTACTCACTTATAATGTTCTCTCACTCTCTTTCACCTCCGTTCCTTTACTCCACTTCTTTCACAACCCCTCATTCTCATTTCAACGGTCTGCATCCCCTCTCTCCCTTGCATAACTATTCAGCTTTCAGTCTCTCTGCTTTACTTCCCTTTTCCGTCTTTTCCTCCTTTGCTCTTTTAGTAATTCCTCTTTACTCACTCAGCAGTATTGTTGCACTCTATCACTATATATCACCCATTCTCCCTCGCTTATCTTTGTTTGCTCCTTTCTTTTGACCTCTTCTGTCTATTTTCCGTTCACTACCTCTATGTCCTCAGTCCCTCACTCTCCTTGTGTTATGTTTACTTGTGTTTATCTACCTTCTATCATTTCTCTTACAACAACTTCACTGCTCCTCTCTCATCGTTCTTCAACCCATTTCTTTTAGTCCGGTTCCATTACTACCCCTCATTTCCTTTCTTTCAGTGTCCTTCTCTTTACTTTCATCACCGAATCACTTTCTCTCAGTACCACTGCTTTAGTCCTCTTCTCCTCTCCTTCCTTCTTTTGCTCCTTTACTCATTTTTCTTTCCTCACTCATTGTACTCCACTTCACTCAGTCCTTCCCTTAGTCTCTCTGTCTACTAACTTCCTCACTCCTTTTCCCTCAATCCTTCTATATTATCCTCTCTCCCTTCATCCCTTCACTCTATGACTCTCCTTCACTTACTCTCAGTTATCTTCCATTCCTCATTCTTCTAAATGCATCCTTAATTAGACTCCTTTCCCTCTCAGTCATTATCTTTTTACTTACTCCTGTTTTCTGATTTAGTTTTGCTAACTCACATTCTTTTAGTATCTTTCTTACCTTCAGTTAATTTTTCTCTTCTTCTCTTCCTTTCTGTCAGTGAATCTATATGCCTTAGTCTTAGTAATTTACTCTCCTTCTATTTTTTTTCCCTCTTTTTGTCCTTCTACCTTACTTTATTTCCCTTTCTGTGTCCTTCACTCTTACTTTATTTCTAAATACACTGTTATGATTTTTAACCTTTTCATTTGTATCTTTTATATTAAAATACATATTTTACTAATTATAACTTATTTTTTCTTCTCTCTTTCACAGATACAAAATGTAGTAAAAAAAGGTTATTAAAGTTACATTTATTATATGGTAAGTGTGACTAAAAAAATGTAGTTTGTCATCACCCTTTGCTTTAACCTCACTACTATTTTCTCAACCTACCTCACTCCTGTTTCTTTACTCTGCTTTCCTCACTTATTCATATTCTCCATGTTTACTCCCCATTCCCTATTTCCCCTCCTACATTCAACTTCTTTCAGTCCCTATTCTTTACTTCCCTTACCCTCTGTTCCCTTCCTTTGCTCCCTCACTCATTCTCTTTCCCTTAATCATTTACTTCACTCCTACGCACACACCTCCCCCCCAACACACACACACACCTCTGACATACACCCCACACACATACCACACACACACTCCTCACACACACACACCCACACATACCACACACACACACACACTCCACAAACATACCCCCCACACCCCCCACACATATCTCACACACCCACACCTCCACCCACACCCAAACACCCCACACATCCACACCCACACACACACCTTACACACCCACACCCCCACCTACACCCACTGACTCCCTATAAGTTACCCACACTGCCTTCCTTACCTTTCTTTCCTGTTTCACTCAGACTCTTTCAGTCACTCCTTCCTTTACTCTCTCTCTCTCTTTTCTCTCTGTCACTCCCCATGTCTTAACCTTATTCACTTTTATCCACCCTCTTTCACCCCTCTTTACTTACACTCACTGCTCTTTTCTCACCCTCCCTCACCATTGTTCATTTATTCCGGTTCCGTCACTACCCCTCATTCCCTATTCTTTACTGACCTTCTTTTTACTTTCAACACCCACTCACATTCTACCAGTACCTCTACTTTAGTCTTCTTTTTCTCTCTTCCCTTCTTTCGCTCCCTTATTCATTTTCCTTTTCTCACTTACACCCTATTACACCTTCTCTGTTTTTTACTATGTAATAAACAATCCCTCTGTGTTGCTCCCTCTAGCTCTTTTTCTATTAACATTACTCTCTCTGTGTTCTTCCCTTATGCTCACTCTTTCTTTCTTTCTTTTTTTATTTTTTTTTGGTTGCGCGCCCCGGCGCACGTACCGGTACGCGTACCCTGCAGAAAAAAGATTGACAGAGATTCTTTAAAAATATAGGTTTATTTTTATAAATTAAAGGTAGTTCTAAAAAGAACTGTTTTTTTTATTCTTTTTGTTGTTTTATATTTTTTTTATTGTTTTTTTGAACATTTTTTACTATTTTTGGATTTTCTGAACAGTTTTATATTTTTTTTGTATTTTTTATGGGTAGAAACAAAAAACAGGGAATTATAAATGGCTCAACTGGAGCAAAAAAAAACCCCAGAAAAAATTAGGGTTTTTTCGGGCACTTATGGTTATCCCAGCACAGATGATACGTTTTATACTTTGCTCACCATAGCAAAGTAACTTTCCACAATATTTGCACATGATTTTAAAGTCGTTAAATTTTGATTGTATGATAGGTATTGTCTCTGTTGCCTCTGAACCCGATGGAGTTGGTTCTTTTGATGTTGAGGGTCTAGATGTTGATGGGGGTAGCTTACTGCAGAGGTCCCTTACCTCTGCAGCAGAATAGTTGATTGGGTGCCAACAGATCATGTGCCGAATCATGGTATGATTCCCGAAGGAATATTTTTTGTTAGGGTTCCCCCTGGACAGCTCAGCATCACAAATGAGACAAGTCACCTTCGCAGCGTTGACTTTTTTTAAACCCCTTGGGATTTTGTAGAACTGCCATACGAAGTGCTCTTTTGGTTTGTAGGGCTGATTATCTTCAGGCAGGAAATGCCTTGTCTGTCCCTCCTCTTCATCATCCTCCTCCTCTTCTTCTTGACCACCAATGTAATCATCTGGTGGTCTTTTTGATGGTGGTGGTGGTGGTGGTGGGGCAGATGCTCCAGCTGCTGCTGCTACTGTAGCCATTTTAAAGTAGAAAAGATTAGAGACAGATCTCCAAACAGGTCTTCCTCAGTCAAAGGACAAAGTCCTGGGGTGGGAGCTTTCATCATTTGGAAAATAAAACTGTTCTGGACCAATGAAAAGTGTTATTTTTAAGTCACATGACCAGGGTTTTCATCATTTGGAAACCAAAAGTGTTGTGAACCAATGAAAAGTGTTATTTTCAAGTCACATGACCAGGGCTTTCATCATTTGGAAACCAAAAGTGTTGTGAACCAATGAAAAGTGTTATTTACAAGTCACATGACCAGGGCTTTCATCATTTGGAAACCAAAAGTGTTGTGAACCAATAAAAAGAGTTATTTTCAGGTCACATGACCCGACGCTTACGCTACGCGACCCGAGGCGCGCCCCGGGGCGCGTTGCGTAATCGCGTCAGGACGTTTTGCAATTGTATGCGCTCGCGTGCTCTTACGCTGTGCGTCATATGACGAATCACGCGGCTACGCGATACGTCACGATGTTGTTTTCGTTCGCGGGAATAGCGCTAACGGAACGCTCACCGGTACGCGCCCCGGGGCGCGCCGTTGCACTACGCTTACCAGTGAGCGCATCGGTACGCGCCCCGGGAGCGCTCCGGGGCAAAAAAAATAAATAAAAAAATTAAACAAAATATTACATAATTATACAATATAAAATTCATTATAAAAAATATTACATTTCATACCTATAGAGATTTGCTATTAAAAAACCTATGAAATTCACTGAAAAAACCATAGGTTTCACACCAGTTATAGTTAGGAATTAGCATTTAAAAAACCTATTAAATTCACTCAAAAAACCATAGGTTTCACACCAGTTATAGTTAGCTGGAAATTTTACTCGCATAAAACCATTGAAATTCCCACGTTATAGTTAGTTCAGCTAACTATAACTCGCGCCCCCGCAATGCACTGCTGATGACCTCACATATTACATTACTCATGACATGGTCAGAGACATCACTCATGACATCACTGATGACATCTCAAATGACATTACTGATGACATCACTGATGACATCATGTGTGTGTCTTTCTGAAAAATAAATATTTTTTATATATGTATATCTGAAGGTCAATGGAAGAATAAATCGGTAAATAAGTGTCTAAATGGATGTTTTTTTTGTGTAAAATTGATTGGTTAACTGACTTATTAAATGTATCTTAGTGAATACATATATTAGCGAGTAATGTTTAAATATTTAAATATATGTATTAGTGTCTCACTTTGTGTATAAGTGGCTGCATTGGTTGGTGAGTAGCTATACAAGTGTCTATATGGGTTATTAGTTGTTTTTTTGAGTATCAGTATGAGTGTCTGAATGGTTTGGAGGGGTATTACTTAGCGCACAGATGTATGAATGACTGACTCACTGTTTGTATGTGTTTTTAAGACAGCATGTGTGCAGCACTGTATGGGTGGATAAGTGTGTGTATGGGTGTGTTAGTGAGTGAATGACTGTCTCAATAGTATCCTTATGAGTAATTACATATGTTTTAAACTAGTATATGTGAGTATTGATGTATTTAGGTAAGTATATGTGAGAGTGAGAGATTGGAAGAGTTCCTGTATAAATAAGTATGGGTTTCTATAAGTGATTGTTTAAGAGAGTATGTGAATGTATGTGAATGTTTCTGTAGAAGTAAGTGTAGTGGTGTGTGTATAGCTGTATATGCAAGTAAATGGATGTGTGATAGTTTATTTGCATGTGTTGGTATGTGTGTGAGTAACTCTGTGGATGAGTATCGGTGTGTAACAGGATGTATAGGTGTATGAGTACATATGATGAGTGAGTACATGTATGAGTGACTATATAGAACTGTTGGTGAATGAGTGGATGTGTATGTAGATGTTGGAATTATTGAATAGGTTGTTGTAACTGGTATTTGTATATCCATTTTTTTGAAAATGTTTGTTTCTTTTTTTGAATGTGTGTATCAAAGGTTATATTAGGGTATGAGGAGGTCTGCCACTCTTTCACAAGGATGATGTCATCAGTAATGTCATTTGAGATGTCTTGAGTAATGTCATGAGTGATGTCACTGACCATGTCATGAGTGATGTAATATGTGACGTCATCAGCATTGCATTGCGGGCACGCAAATTATAGTTAGCTGAACTAACTATAACGGAGTAATTTCAATGGTTTTGTATGAGTGAAATGTCCAGCTAACTATAACATGTGTGAAACCTATGTTTTTTTCAGTGAATTTTTAAGGTTTTTTAAATGCTAATTCCTAACTATAACGTGGCCGAAACCTATGGGTTTTTTTTTGTGTTTTTTTTTATTACAAGCAGTAGGTAAACAAAAATACATTGGTACATTAGTTTCTTCATAATTAGACATATATTCACAAACAAATTACAAAATCCAAGAGACAACCCTAGACAATAGAATGCTGCAGAGATAATGGAAAAAATAACCAATATTGTACTTCAAAATTTAAACCTCTCAATATAATACAATAATAATATAATAAGAGAAATATCATTGTCATTACCGTACTTAAAATAATAATTCCAAAACATATTAGATTACCTGATATATAAACAACTGGTAATAAGCAGCATCAGGAATAATATTATTATACCGTTCATAAAGTGCTAATGCAAAAAGAAGAAAGACCGACGCTTGAAAGTGCTATTATTATTATGTGCAAAATTTGGCCTAAATAAAGTGACTAATGCAATAAAGTGCCGATGTATCATAGCACCATAATATTGTTATGCCATTGATAAAGTGCTAATGTAAGAAGTTGAAAGACCGACCGACGGTTGGAAGTGCTATTGTTATTATGTGCAAAATTTGGCCTATATAAAGTGACTAATGCAATAAAGTGCCAGTGTATAGTAACACAAATAATAATACATTTCATGAAGTGTAAATAAAATAACATACAAACAATTTTATATGATAAAAGTGCTTGGCAATTTGATATAGCACAGTAGATGGATACTTATATTTCCTTCGATGTAAATGTAATACCATCCTACAGTTAACTATAATATAAAACAATCACATTCCTTTTAATAGTTCAAGCTTATTAAAAAATTTCCAATTCCTTTCAAATCTTGTAATCGCACCCACTCTACCTGCATAGGCTTTCTCAAAATGATATGTTCTTCTCATTTTATTAACCCACTTAACATGGCATGGACTCACCGTAGATTTCCAATTTTGCAAAATCAGGGACCGTGCCACGGCAGTAGAAACAAAAATAAACACTTCTTCTGATTCATTGAACCCATTCCTGTCTTTGCTAATACCAAAAAGTGCCATTTCTGCTTCTGGAAGAAGAATTTTCCCTGTTGCCAACTCCAAATCTGCGAAAATCTCCTTCCAGAAGGGTTCTAACTTTGGACATGAAAAAAAATATGATACCAACCACCCTGTCCCCTGGTTTTACATCTAAAACATTTATTCTCACATTCAGGGAACATTCTTTGTAGAGCTTCCGGGGTGTAATATGCCAGCCAGCAAGAAAGAAAATATATTCTCTTATAATTAGCTGCACGAAGTGCTCTGTTTCCTAAATAACATATTGTCTCCCAGTCTTTATCTGACAATACACAATGTAATGTGAGACTTATTTTCTCAAGATGGTTGATTATTATATTAGATGAACCAGAAGGGGGTAACTTTTTGTACCAAAATCCAATACCCTTATGTTTCTCCCCATATAACGCTGTTAACAAAGCATTGGGTGTTGTGTCAAGACTTCCTACTACTTTTCTAATAAAAATAGCTCAATTGCAAATATTGAAAAAACATGAGCCTCCTCAGATGCGTTCTATCTCTAACCATTTGCCAGCTAATTATCATATTTTGAGTGAGAAGATGCCTTATTTCACAGAATCCAGCCGATTCCCATTCTGTTAGATGGCTTGAATAAATCCTAAGACCCATTTTAGCACATTCTGAAAGTTTCAAATAAATAGATCCATCTGAACCATGTTTTTTAAATAGAAGCCGTAATCTCGACGAGTACCCCACCAGTGTCTTATATCGTGTTCTCTTTGGAAGCTTTGCGGTTTTTAAGAAGATGAAAATTTGAGAGCCTGATTCCTCAAGCATTCTATTAAAAAAAAAGTTGTCTCTTGTCTGTCTAGCCTTTAATAATCCTGCCATTATATCGAGAAAAGCTGCTTCATAATATGTATGGAAATGGGGAAGAGCAAGCCCACCTTGGTTAACAGGAAGTTGTATTACCAGGAGTTTGACTCTATTGGCCTTTTTATTCCAAATAAATCTTCTCATCATTGATTCTAGTTCATTAAAAAAGGCCATATTCACTTTGATTGGGATATTGCTAAACAAAAATAAAAGCAGAGGTAATATGTTCATCTTTATCAATGCCACTCTGCCAATCAATGATAGGGGCAGTATATCCCATTGTTCTAAAAGGCTCCTGATTTTATTCTTTGTTTTTATATAATTCAATTGAAAAAGTTCTTGATAGTCACTGGTCACGTAAATCCCTAAATATCTTATTGGGTCCCTCTTTTCTGCTTGAAACTGGAGATCTGACAGAAGAAAGTCTAAATTTGAATTTAAAATGAGAACTTCCGTTTTCTTTTCGTTGATTTTGTAGCCCCCTATCTTCACGTATTCGTGAAGCTCTTTCATAAGATGTAATATATTTTCTTTATCAGGAGCCATATAAAGGATAATGTCGTCGGCAAATAATTTTAACTTCGACATTCCAGAATAGGAGAAGATATTGCATCATTATTTCTTATTTTTGTTACCAGGGGTTCGATAAAAAAGGTGAAAAGCAGGGGTGATAAAGGGCAACCTTGCCTAGTGCCCCGGTTTATTTTAATCTTTCCTGCTTGCTTGGCATTTATTATCACCTGGGCTGATGCCCCTTCATAAATATTTTTTAGCATATTAATAATAGGGGCGGGGAATCTAAAATAACCCAAGGAAAAAAATAACGCTGACCAGTTAACTAAATCAAATGCTTTTTCTGCATCAATCATAAGGATGCATGCAGAAATTGAATTAGTATTAAAATAATCTAATGCCTGTAATAAATATTCTGTGTTGGCAGCCATATAGCGACCGGCTATAAACCCCGTTTGATCTTGGTGAATTACCTCCTGAGCTGCCAGCACGAATCTTTGAGCCCATATTTTCATAAAAACCTTGTAATCAGAGTTTAATAGACTAATTGGTCTATAGGAATTTACGTCCTCCGCGTTCTTACCTTTCTTGACAAAACTAATAATTGTGGACTCTTTAAACTCTGGGGGGACCTTACCACCTAGTCTAATATAATTAAATAAATGTTTCAAGGGATCTTCCAATTCCTTCAAAAAAACCTTATAAAATTCGATTGGGAATCCATTTATCCCTGAAGCCTTTGCTCCTGCTGTGGCTTTTATACTATTCTGAATTTCCAGATAACTTATATCGCAGCCTATTTGATTAAATCTGAAATTGGAGATTTTGGGGATATTCAAATTGGCAAAATATACCCCGATCAATATTTCCTCCACTTGAATATCAGAAGAGTATATTCTCTCGTAATGATCAAGGAATATTTTCGCAATTCCCTCACTTCGAGTATCTATTCCGCCTGCTGGATCTTGGATTTTTTAAATGATGGAAGACTCTTGTTTTTTCCTTATCGAATTTGCCAGCAGCTTACCCATGAGTTGACTATCTTCATATAGTTTTTGTTGGAAGGCTTTAGAGCTATTTATCTCTTCCAAGATGAAGAAGTCCCTAAGCAATACTTTGGCTTGTTCCCAGTTGTTAGGTTTTTGATTCAGTTTCAGAGCATACTCTTTCTCGGCTGCGCACTGAAGGGCAGATATTTGTCTTTTTCGGTTGTTAGCTTTGTTGCAAGAGAATTCTAGAATCTGTCCCCGGGCTGCTGCTTTGAATGCCCCCATACTGCGAAAGGCTCTGCAGTGTCCTTATTTACTAAAAAAATCCCTTCAACCAATCTTTAAAACCCTCAACCCATGTTGTATTCTGTAGTAGGGTGCGATCCAGCTGCCACCTAGGTCGCTCCCCTGTCGTACCCTCAAGTATTAGTTCGACCTCGATCCTCCCATGATCTGAAAAGGGGTTACAGCCTATCAATGCGTTGGAAATTTGGAGCGATCTTGAGGATAGAAAGAAATCTATTCTAGAGGCTGTATGAAACCTATTAGAATAACATGTGTAAGATTCTAGGTTGGGGTTTAGGAAGCGCCAGGAGTCCCGCACTTGATATTCTGCCATAAAAGCCTCTAATACCCCTTTAGTCCTTGGTTTTAGTTGTTTATTGTTCCTCTTAGAGGTGTCTTTCTTTAAATCCTGGATATAATTAAAATCACCTCCTACTATAATTTGTCCAGCAGTGCTCCTTAGTGCTTCACTAATTTCAGTCAGGGCCGAGGTATCATCAAAAATTGGGCCATAATAATTTACAAAATTAAATACCTTTCCCAACAATTTCACTGCAACCCAAAGCCATCTACCTATAGAGTCTCTTTGCATTTGCAAAATCTCCCAAGGTAAATTCCTTGAGAAATAAATAGCGACACCCCTCTGGGCGACCCCAGCAGAGGAAAAAAACCCATAGGAAAAATACCTAGGAAGAAACAACTTTGGAGAGTTCTATTTCAAGTGCGTCTCCTGCAGGAAGACCACATGGGGTTTAAAGGCGATTGCCCATTTCAAAAGGGCTCCGTATTTCTGTTTATTTAGCAGACCATTCGCATTAATAGACAGGATATTGCATAAGTCAGATCTCATTGACAAATCTATGAAGTTCTGAACCTCTTCTGTACCAACCAATGTTAAAAGTAGAAAACCTACTGATCTTGTATTTTTTTACAGCTTTCACCCCCCTCCACCAGAAACCCCCCCAGGGATGCGGGAACCCCTTTCCTGTCCACACTGCCCACATCCAACCCCGTCTTTCTTCTTCGGGTGTCTTCTTGTTACACCCTGGTGTGACCCTTGACCCTTGACCCAGGAACACCCGCCTAATTTATTTATTTATTTATTCATGTTTTTTCCCCCACACTCTCGTTTTTTTGTTTGTATTTTGGATTATTAATCTAGATTATAACATTAGATTCCTCAGATTCAGCATTAAATTAACCCAAGCTATTGAGCCTAGGCCCTTGTTGATATCTCACTAGGAAGGGTCTGAGCCTCTTCTAAATCAGAAAATAGGAAGAATTTTCCCTTAACGAGAACCTTCAACTTTGATTGCTGTGCAATCGAGGCCTGTGCACCATTAGCTTTAAATAACTGCAGCAGTTTCACAAACTCTTTCCTTCTTTTAGCTGCAGCTGCCGTCATATCCGAAAAAATCCTGCATTTTGTAGTTTCGGATATAGTAAACTGGCGTTGTTGATATGCCTTAGAGAGTATCCGTTCCTTGATTCTGAAATCCGCTAAATTTAGCAGGATAGTTCTCGGAAATGGGGAGTTCGCAAAATGCTGAGCCGGTACTCTGGGGGCTCTTGTTATCGTTAGGTCTCCTTCAAAGTCTGGTAGAACTACTTTCTGTATAAAAGAGTTAACCCATTGTACTGTATCGGATCCTTCTGTTCCTTCTGGAACGCCCACAATCCTTAGGTTAGATCTGCGGGAATGGTTCTCCAACTCCTCAAGTTTATTCTCCATTATAATCCTTTTCTTAGTGGTCTCTTTAGTCTCTCCTGTCACCAGACTCATCTGATCTTCAAGGACAGAAATCCTTGACTCAGCTTCCAAGACCCTGTTGGGGAGTGCCAGTGTTAACTCCTCCAGCTTGTCTATTCTAGCATGAATAGCTGCGAGTTCCATTCGCTGATTATTTTTGATCTCACGGATCTCATCGAGAATCAGGTTGAGCATCTCACGAATATCTAGCTGGAATTTCACCTCAGATCTTGCTTCTTTGTCGAGAAGGCTAAAATCAGGTCTTAAAATTCCTTCATTCCCGGGAGTTGTATCATATATACTCTCCCCATCATGTGCCGCTTCATTTGCTGCGTTTTCTATAGAAGGCTGAGTTTGAGATGGAGATACTGCCATGTCAGGGCCCTTAGATAGCACGTTAGATACTGGGGGATCCAAAGTGTGGGAGACCGAAAGGTGTTGTGATGAATTAGGAATGGGAGATTTCGGAGTTGTCTTTTTTGCGAATAGTGGAAAGTCTCTCACTTCCTTTACTCCCATGCCACTATTTCTCCTCTCTTCTATCACCTGGGGGGCTGTCGTTACCAATGCTGGTGAGGGGCTAAGAGATTGAGGATGGACATTTCCGCCTGTGACTGTGCAAGTAAGTCAGGTGCAATAGCATCACTCGCCTTGTCCCCCTCTGCCGCTTCTTGCTGTTCATCATGCTGTAAGGGGGTAGAGGGGGGGGGAGCGACTCATCGTCTGAGGATTCAGGGGTTGTATCGTTTGCTACAAGACTTCCCACCCTCTCTCTATTAGTGTCTTTATTTTTCTCACTAGCAGCCTTACGTGCAGTTTTTTTAGCCAGAGCCAGAGCAAGGCGGGTTTTGGCTTTTTGTCGAGCAGCCGCTTCCACTTTGCTGAGTTTAACCATATCATCCTCCTTCAGAAGTTTGCCCATTTTTTTTTTTTTTTAGAAGTACACTCCCTTTTTTTAAAGTCTGTTTTATTTTTTTATTTATTTTTAGGAAAAGAGAAGTTTTTGAAGCTTGATCACCAACAATCCGTTGCAGCCCAGGTGATTCCAAACAGTTAGCCCAATCCGTTGCAGCCCAGGTAATTCCAAACAGATAGTCCAGAACAACTCCACACCTCCTCTCTCCGTGGAAGATCAGTCGGCAAGCTGTTCCGTTTCAGCCCGCTCGCCACCACCTCACAGATTCCAGATTGCAGATTAACGTGCAAATCTGTTAGAAAGCTCCGTGTTTGGCCCGCTATTAAGGACACACTCGCGCTCACCTTAGAACGAAAACAGATGAGCGGACTGGACTCCCGAACTCCTGTCAGGCAGGCAGACAGATAAAATCAGCAGCGGTGAGTCATCATCTCCCTCCGTGCATAATTTCCAGATTTTCAGATTTGCAGATGCCTCCGCTCGGCGCCGTGAAACACAAGTAAATCTGGGTTTTTCCCTTTTGGCTTGAATTCCTGTGGCTGCAGTCCTTCAGCGTCCTTCAGTGTCTCAGTGTTTCCAGCTTGCAATCGCCATTACAGAGGCGGGGTCATGGGTCCCGAGTCACGAGTCACGGGAGACTAGGCAGAGGCGTGGTGCTCTGCAGTCATCCTCCCAATTTCAGTGAATTTCTATGGTTTTTTAAACGCTAATTCCTAACTATAACGTGGCTGAAACCTATGGATTTTTCAGTGAATTTTAAAGGTTTTGTAAATGATAATTTTTAAATGTAAGATTTGTTATCTTTTTTTATAATGAGTTACTACATTGTTTTAAAGTATTTATTTTTAGATATTTAATTTTTTAAATTACATTACATATTTGTTATATAAAATGTTTTTAAAAATATTGAAATGTTAATATTTATTTTATTATTATTTATTTTTTATGTATATATATTTTATATAGCAGGCAATGATATCCTATGGAAGAAAATTCAAGTTAATGGTAAGTACGGTTAAAATTAATTTTCAGGATCAGTACTGGGCTGAAAGATGCAGCACTGATGTCTCTCCTGATAACAGGTGAGTAAATCGGAATTTGTAGTTCGGCTGATATTAGAGGAATTTTTTAAAGTTAAAAAACTCAACAATTAGAAGAATTTCCAAGTAAAACCAGTCAATGTTAGCCTACGGAAGGAAATTCCAGTTACTGTAAGAATGGTTAGAATTACTTTTCAGGATCAGTAGTGGGCTAAAAGATGCAGCACTGAGGTCTCTCCTGTTAATAAGTGAGTAAATCGGAATTCGTAGTGCGACTGATATTAGAGGAATTTTTTAAAGTTCCAAAACTCAACACTTAGAAGAATTTCCAAGTAAAACCAGTCAATGTTAGCCTATGAAAGAAAATTCAAGTTACTGTAAGTATGGTTAGAACTACTTTTCAGGATCAGTAGTGGGCTGAAAGATGCAGCACTGAGGTCTCTCGTGATAACAGGTGAGTAAATCGGAATTTGTAATTCGGCTGATTTTAGAGGAATATTTGTATGTTTAAAAAATAGACAGAAATTTTTCTGGTGAAAACCACGCAATAGATTCCTATGGAAGGAAATACAAGTTACTGGTAAGTACACTTAGATTTACTTTTCAGGGTCCGTACTGGGCTCAAAGATGCAGCACTGACGTCTCTCGTGATAACAGGTGAGTAAATTGGAATTCGTAGTTCGGCTGATTTTAGAGGAATATTTTGCTCAATAGGGAAGGAAGGGGGCGGGGCCTGAGGTGACGTGTGCAAACACGCCCTGTGGCGCATTTTAGGTTGGCAAATTAATCCCTCTTCAATCCTGGGGTCCCTGTGGGCCAACTGACCCACCAGGTACCTCCAGTATGCGCCAGGGAGCCGCGTTGCAGAGAGGTGTACAGAGGCCACGCCCCCTTTTTACAACACTCTGCAAGCAGCTCCGTGGCACTTACTAGAGGTACCTGTTGGGCTAGTTGGCCCCTACGGGACCTCTGGATTGAAGAGGAAATAATTCACCAACTTAAAACGCGCCACAGGGCATGTTTGCACACATACTGGGGTCCCTGGGGGCCAACTAGCCCACCAGGACCCTCCAGTATGCGCCAGGGGACTGCGTTGCAGAGAGATGTAAAAAGGGGCATGGCCTCATTACACCTCTCTGCAACGCAGCCCCCTGGCGCATTTCCAGAGGGGGAACTAAATTCCCTTGAATACTGGGGGCCAACTATCTCACCAGGACCTTCAGTATGCGCCAGGGGGCTGCATTGCAGAGAGGTGTAAAAACGGGCAGGGCCTCATTACACCTCTCTGCAACGCAGCCCCCTGGTGCGTTTCCAGAGGGGGAACTAAATCTCCTTGAATACTGGGGGTCCCTGGGGGCCAACTATCTCACCAGGATCCTCCAGTACGCGCCGGGGGGCTGCATTGCAGAGAAGTGTAATGAGGCCTCGCCCCTTTTTACACCTCTCTGCAACGCAGCCCCCCTGCCAGCCCCCTGCATCCTGCGGGAGCCGGCATTGCTTTTCTGCTTGGGGAGCAGCTAACATGCTGGTCCCCATGCAGAAAAGCAATCCGCTTTGCTTTTTGAAAGAGAGAGCAGATTTTCTGCTCTCTCTTTCAAAAACCAAAGCAATTTGCTATGGTATCCCCCCCTACCATAGCAAACTACAGTGTCCCGGGGGTAGGCACCTCGGGACACTGCAGGAGCCGGCCCTGGGGTTGGCGGTCCCCAGGGCCACCATATAATCCAGGAGGGGGGCCGCATGGCCCCCCTCCCAACAGTTAAAAGCCCCAGGGGGTGGCGGTCCCCGGCGCTGCGAGGAGGCCGTGTGCCCCCGCTATAACACATACTTTGCCCAGGGGGGCAGTCCCTGGGGCAGTGTGGGGGGATTGGGCCCCCCTACACTTTATTTGCATAAAGCCCCCAGGATTTGGCCCCCTGGGGGCTAATTTACATAAAAGCGCAGGAGCCGCGCTTCGTTTTTTTTTTGTATTGGCAGGGTATGCATATCCCATGCGTATCCCGGGATTATTATTATTTTTTTTTATTTGGCCTTGGGGGTCCTTGTGGGACCCCCTAAGCAGGCCTAGGGGGTCAGGGTGTTTCTACCCTGCCCTCTTTTTACGTTTTTCGCGTTTCTTTTTCATTTTTCTTGTGCTTCTACTGAGGCACAAGATGGATGCCAACACTTCCTGGTTTGGAGTGTTGACAGCCAATTGGCATAAAGCTCGTGCTCGGGAGGGAACACATACTGTACGCGTACCGTACTTCGTCTATAGATATATCTATGATCTCAGGAACTACTGAACGGATTTACACCATTTAACAAAAAGCGTGATCTGCGAACCAAACTCTACCTTTTTGCCGAATTTGGTGTAATTCCGTTCAGCAGTTCGGGCTGTAGCCTTATCTGAAGGTCCCTAAGGAAAATTGCATGGGGAAAACACGTTTTGGGACCCCCCTTTTTCTCTGCCCCCACTCCACGAATCACCCCGAAACTTTCAGGGAAAGAGCGGTGCGGAGTGCCCCATCTTCTTTTCATCTTTCGGAATTTCGCGAAAATTCGTCAACCGGCGCCAAAGTTATTCCAAACAGAATGTTGCGGATTTCTTATAGAAACTAGGTCCTAACTATAACTACCTACTGACAACTGCCAGTAGGTAATGTATTTCTATATATATACATACATATACATATACATATATATATATATATATATATTACCTACTGGCGGTCGCCAGTAGGTATATATAGTTAGGATTTTTTCTCTATGGGATTTTTGAAAATTCTATGTCTAATAACTTTGGCGTTTGTGGACGGAATTGGCTGAAATTTTCAGGAAAATGGCACATTTTGTTTCTGAGCAGCCCCTGAACATTTTGGGGGGGTTCGTCAAGGGGGGGCCGAGAAAAAAGGGGGGTCCCAAAACGCATTTTTCCCATGTTAATTTCCATAGGGCGGTTGGCCTCACTTTTAGCCCGAACGGCTGAATGGATTTGCACGAAACTTGGCAAAATTGTAGGGACTGGTAGCCCGATGTGCCTTTTGTAGGTCTCAATATATGTGCTACAGTGGATTTTGAGAAATTAACGTTTAAAAAAAGATATATATCTGTAACAGCGGACCGGGCAGCACTCCAGTACGCGTACTTTTCGCGCAACGGAGCTTTGTGAAGCGAAGCTGATTGGTTCTCCGGCGTCTGTAAACATTCCAAAGAGTCCGTAGCGGCCGCCATCTTGTCTCTCGGTAGGATCGAGAGACAAGAGGAGGCCAAAGCGAAGGGGCAAATGACCATAAGGGGGCATAGTAGATTGTCGCTGACCCCCTAGGTTTGATGTGGAGGTTTTAAAAGGGCCCCGCGGGGCAAAAAAAAATAAAATAATAATAATCGAACGGCTGAATGGATTTGCACGAAACTTGGTAAAATTGTAGGGACTGGTAGCCCGATGTGCCTTTGCTAGGTCTCAATATATGTGCTCCAGTGGATTTTGAGAAATTAACAAAAGATATATATCTGTAACAGCGCTCCGCTTCGCGTACTTTTCGCGTTACGGAGGTTTGCGAAGCTGATTGGTTCTTCGGCGTCTGTAAACATTCCAAACAGTCCGTAGCGGCCGCCATCTTGTCTCTCGGTAGGATCGAGAGACAAGAGGAGGCCAAAGCGAAGGGGCAAATGACCATAAGGGGGCATAGTAGATCGTCCCTGACCCCCTAGGTTTGATGTGGAGGCTTTGAAAGGGTCTCGCAGGGCAAAAAAAAAATATACCGTTTTTTTAGTTTTTTTGCGTGGAGTGCGCTCGGTTCGCGAACCGGGAAGCGTTCTGGGGAGTGTACTTTCTTGAAAATTAGTGAAAAAAGTTAGAGTAAAATAATAATTGTGAGTGATCAGATGTAGGGTAGCTCTGAGAAGAGCTTTTGGGTTTATGGTACATTTAGGTACTTATAAGTAGGTACCAATGCACATTTTTAAATTCAGAAGGAAAACTCTGTTCCCTTCATCTGAGAAGTGAACTCCATCTCCTCTGTAGATATCTTGCATGTAGTAACGCAAGTTATTGTTGTACAGGGAGCCCATTCCATGGTCTCTCATGTAAGCTGAAACAGATTTGTTTACATGCTTCCTCGATTTCTCAATTTGTGGACAAAATTGGTTCGACCACCTCCATTTTTGTCTTTGGCATATATTTGAATATACCAAGGCAGTCTGAGGAAAAAGTGCCATCAATTGCTCAAAGGTGTCCTTTAAAAGCATTTCCAGACCTACCCCAGTCAAAGTGCCCAAATCATTACCTCCACAGTGCACAATTAACAGGTCAGGTTTTGGCAAATGCATAAAGGTTTTCACCAATGGTATCAATTGGTGACATTTTAATCCTCTGTGGCCAAACCACTTAATTTCCACATCTTGTAAATTGAGGTTAGGTAAATTCCTGTTTTCAGCGTACCTTTGAGCCCAATAGATATAACTATGTCCAACAATCCAGACAGAAAACATGGCGAGAGAAGGTTCTCCTGCAGTCAGATGAAGTGTGGCAATGAAATGGCAGTTGAAAAAATGAGAGTGTAAAATGAAAAAAACTGAGGAGTTTCTGTGTTAATGAAGCAGTAAGAGTGATTGGTGGATTTTGATTGCTGAAAACAGAAAGTTAGTGTGCATGGATGAGTTCGTTGAAAGATGTATTTTGAGTGGCGAAGAAAAAATCATTAAATGAAAGAATGCTCTGGATATGCAGGTGCACTGAGAGTTCAGAGTTCAATTGCAACATTGTTGTGTGAACTTGGAAACACCAGAGGTCTTGCAAGAGGTGGTTGCTATGCAGAAAAAGCAGAGAGGGGGCAGAGGGGGGAGGGTTTTGCTTTGAAAAAAAGTGAGGGAAGAGTTTTGATTGGGTGACATGAGAGATATGTGTGAGGAATTACAGCATTTCTGTGCTTTTGATAGCTGCAGACTCTGGAGTGCATACCTTTTGCTCTGCTGAAGACAAATTGGTGTGTTTCTGAGACTGTTTTGAAACTCAAAGTATTTGCTAAGGTGAGAAAAGATTTCTTTAATTTAGATAGAAAATAGTGTGCTTTAAGGAGAAAATTATGAAGAAAGTTGTGTTTTTCAAATGTTGCTTTGTCTCAAGTGTTTTACAAATAGATTTTGTTTCTTTGAGAAATTGTAATTGGAGAAAATGTGAAGTATTAGTACTGACAGGGCTTTTATGTGCATAGGAGCTGGGGAGTGTTTTCAAATTATGACTTGTAAATCGTTTTTGAGAAAAAGCAATGGTTTTAATATTGATGAGAAGGACATAATGGTGTCTGCTTCTTTATAAGGTAATTGAGAGTCTCTAATGTTATTTTTCCCATTTCAATGTAAGAAGTTTGTCTGTGGAGCAAATTGCTTGTAAATATGCTCCCACCTGTGCATGGCAAATTTAGATTTTGAATGTTTGCGTTACATAGGCATGTTAAAGGTGACTGAAACATGCTGCAAAGGCAATCAAAAAACGCTTTTATGTGTCTTAAGGACATTTTAAGTCATTTCCCCATGTGCAGTGTTTTCAAATTATGAGTTGAAAATCGTTTTTGAGGTAAAGGAATGTTTTCAAAATTTATGTGCGCCATATGCCCCCAAATTTCTTTTTCAGGGGTGCAGCAGGGTGTTCTTGAGACACCCCTGCACCCTCGGAAAAATTCGTAATTTGCGATGAGGTAATTGCTAATCGCAAATTGCACCTTCATTCCTATGGGCCTCCTGCTGCATGGAAATGAATGGGTAATTTGCAATTAGCAAATAGGTCATCGCAAACTAGGAATGGTAAAGAATCGCTATTTATTCCTTAAAGTTCGCTATTTAGGAAATGCAAAAAACTTTGATGATACATATGGCGGTTCATCTGTAACAAGATAAGAAGCATAGGGATAGATTTATGATGACTGGCGCATCACCAGGGATGTGTTAGTCATTCTGTGCCGCTGTTCCGTCACCTATGGTGTGCTGCATTTACAATGCGGCGCATCATGGGGCAAAAACAGCACAGATGCGTGACGTATCTGTGCCGTAAAGGTGGCGCATTGCTGGAGTTGTATCGCAAGTGTGATGAAGCTCCAGCAAGGGTCGGGGGTGCTCCTGTCACAGGGTTTCTGTTCTCACACAGAACTGTGGACAGAGGATTGGAACCTCGGCGAATTAGGGTGCCCCAAAACTCACCTTAGTAATCAAAAACCCCTTAGCAAGCTAGGTACAGTGTCACATTGGATATAACAAACTCTCAATGTTTAGACAATCCAGAATATGAACTTATAGTACCTCAGGATACGTGGAACTCATGAACAGTCGGTCGTTATATAGTTCTTAGAAACCAGAACATGGAGTTAAGAAGAACACATGTGTATTTGAAATGTTTATTTACTAATGCCGTCTTCTCAGGCGTAGTATCTTAGATAATACAAGTACACATATTATCAGTAGCAAAATTACCAGCATAGTTACTAGTACATAAAAAGCGAATGGTGACAGTATGTTAACATGCTGTAAATGAATAAGAGTTAGCAACACTTATAAGCAGCCGCGGGCCGTGGAGGGAGTTACGGTGGGGCAGGGAGGCGGGGAGGGGGAGGGGCAGGGTGGAGAGGGCTCCACCCTGCCCCTCCCCCTCCCCGCCTCCCTGCCCCACCGTAACTCCCTCCACGGCCCGCGGCTGCTTATATCTCACCCTTCCTAATACACATAATATATTATTTGCTAAGAAGGTCTCTTTGTGTTGGTTTAGGGCGTGCCGATACTTTAGTGTCTTAGATTTGAAGGAATCACATCAGCATACACCAGCTCTCTCTTCATGTGAACCGCATCAAGTGTTGTGTATGTGTGTTCGGCAAAGCAATATAAAACCCGCCTCATGCCCAGAATTGGCAGAAGCTGCACTTATGTTATGAGTATGAAGTCGTGGAGATCAGACCTCATAACAATTCTGTATCGTGTTGTTCTTGAAACTTCAGCACTCGCTGTACAGATATAGTTTAACAAGTAAAGCAGATAGTAGAGCAATAACATATTATTGTCATGTAAATCACAATGAACTATTAGGTTGAAAGCTAAAGCAACAACTAAGTGTCGTGTGCAGAAGTTGCAAAAAAGGAAAAAATGGCGTTTAAACCGGTAATGAGTCCATGCTAACTTAACACGGTGTAAAGATATCCAGGACCTAGATGACACCTCCCCATGATCCGGAAACGAACTGAATAAGATAATAGAAGTGCCATCTCATGAGAGCAGATTGCAAGTTTATATGTGGACGGTCCGCAAGGTAAAACATTAAAAACTAGGAAAATTTAATGCTAAAGAAAAATAAAACAGCCAAGTACTTTATCGAGTCTTAAGCCAATAGGCAAGCTAAATAATAAAAACTTGACAAATAAGTCAATGAATTGTCAATGAAATGCTAGTACTCAGCATATCAAACATGAAAAAGGTCTATGACATAACTGTGTATGCAAAATAAGCTGCAACAGCCTCCAATAGGAAGTCACCGTCTTCATCCGAAAAGAGTTCAGCCATCCAATTTAAAAGCGGAAAAGAACATACGTGCTCTTCCAGCACCGGATCCTCTATCAACATCAGAGGACAGCTCGGTGGGTTTTCAAGAAAGCTCTGTTCCAAGAAAGACTGTGTTGCCGCCAGTAAATTCCAGGGACCAATTAGTCCATGCATCAATGCCACAGCCATAATCCTTTCGCCAGGACAAACCAACTCGTGAGTAATGATAGGAGTCATCAGCTGATTAAAGTCGACGTCAGGAGAAACCGGTCCGCAGAGACACAAATCAATGGCCCAATCGAAATCACAGGTCAGGCAGTGAAATACAGGCTGGACACAGGTGAAGTAGGAGAATCGAAAAGATAATCCATATGCCGTGCTTAATATCGCCAACGGCATTGTGCCATAATATTCTAGCATGCGATTGCGGAACAGTGTCAGCAGCTGCAGGGCGGGAGCTTGTACAGGAGGGACATCCATATTTAAAAAATGTAAAAAAGCACAAGAGCGTCCGCTGGTAATGCAAGTAAAAATGGGAATCCACGAAGCAGAGTGGAAAAAATAGAATGAAAGAAAGCAGGGATGACTCCAAAGATTTTCTCAAATGAAGTCACGAGACCACTGGTAACAACTTTAAAAAGTGCGCCAGGCCCTTTGTGGAGGACGCGTTAGAGATAGTCCGAACCATCTTGCTGAAATGGAAAGGCGAATCTGTATTTAAAAGGGTCTGCACCTCTGTACGGGTGTTCGCTATGTGAAGCACGAAAGTTTCACGGGCCGAAGTCAAGGCCACCTCTCTCTGAGACAAAAGAGCTCTTATTCTTGTCATGCCGTTGAAATGTGCTCCCAAGGTTGGTATTTGTGGCCAGATTGAAAACTCCCTATGTTCATGTGTGGGAGGAAATAGAACATTTCTGCAGCAAATAACCCGTTCATTTACTGTTACGATAAAAGGAATACTTTTAATTAACCCAGAACAATCTTCATTATTGAGCATCAAATAACTACCATTTTCCAAGAACTTGAACGTGGGGATGATAGCAGGAACTGGTGTGCCTTGCAACACGCAAGCCATATTTGGTCGGTGTTTGTTGCATGAACCGTGTAACTGTATGTGCCTACACATTAGTGAATGATCTGGCGTCTCAGTGCATTCCTCTCCATTCAGATAAACTTCTTGATCATCTTTGAAAATCTGTATGTGTATGGAAGCGACCAGACCTCATGAAGAAAACCACTACCTAAAGGTTAATAACGACCTATTGGTATATATTTCATACAATTTGAAAACTTATATAAAGCAAAAGGCAGCGTTATTAAACCGTGGATAAGGCACGTTGCCAAAGCAGTCAACCTTTTGGATTTATACTGGAAATGTTAAAGGAAGAATTACGGAGTAGGGCCTGTAAATCTTTAATGGACAACGAGTAAAATTACTCCAACCATCATATTCCTCTAACTCCGGGATAGTAGGGGTGTTTAATTTTTTAGAAGTAGCCAATCCAAAGCATTTGGTCTGGGAAATTGTTTCATTCACAAACAACATATGATTTGGGATGAGACATGCACGGTGGAAAGCCTCAGTGCCTTGTACCTGCCAGGTTCGTGAACCCCAAACTGATGTAGATCCTGGATATTTTTACTCTGTGTTAAGTTAGCATGGGCTCATTACTGGTTTAAACACCATTTTTCCTTTTTTGTAACTTCTGCACACGACACTTAGTTGTTGCTTTAGCTTTCAGCCTACCTGCGTCAAGATCTATGCCTGCTTCAAGCAGGCGCAGGGTTTTGATGTAGCTTTGTCCTATCTGATTGTAAATGCGGCACACCGTGGGTGGCAGAGCAGCGGTGCACGTTAACTGGTGCATCCCTGGGAATGTGCTAGTTAATATAAATCTGCCCCTTTACATTTAATTATGTGCAGGGGACACAGAGTAGGTGAGGTTTATCCAAGGTTAAGAAGAGATGAGTCCTGTTCAGTGAAAAATTGGAGATAGGCTTCAGTATATTATATACTTAAGTAGTGTGTTAAGTTTTTGATGACTGTTATTAATTTACTGTTGGGTAATAGTGGTTAATAACATTTTTTATTATATTTTACCACAGATTCAACTGCAGATTATTTCAAGATTTTAGGATGCCAAGCAAAGAAAGAGTGAGAAAGGCTGCAAAACGTCAAAGACAGCAGGACCATGGAATAATGCAGCAGTCCTCTAACAAAAAGATTTGTCAAGTCACCAAGAAAGCACTGGGTAAGAGTCCAAAAACAGTCATAAGAAATATGTCTAGTAAAAAAAATATTACTACAGAAAATGTTTCAGTCCAGAAAAGGAGAAACAATTCAAATGGTAAGGAAAGGCCAATGAGAAATGTTACTGCTAGAGTAAGAGATAACTCTATGCATGAAAGTAGAAGGAAACAACAGTTTAGGGACATTCGTAAACGAATGTTCCGCAACAGGATAATTGGGAATTTGTTAAAAAATATTAAGAAAGGTCAACAGAAAGTGGTTTTTTATAAGAGAAAAAAAATAGTTGAGAAAGTTATTGATCAGGCATTTGAAATTAAACGTAAGTTATTTATTTTGACAATCAATAGAATTAGGAAGCTAAACAAGGCAATTTATGATTTCAAAAGAAATAGTAGATGGAAGAGAATAGTTAATCGTAGTAATTTTTGTGAAGTTTTTTCTGGAGAATGGATGCATAGTTCAAGCTCTGAGGCATTTTTTAATGAGGAGAGTTATTTCCAGGATAATGATTTGGTGCATGCAGTTGACACCAGTGGTCGAGCTTATGAAGTGAAAGATGGTTGTCCAGTTGAAAAAGAAAAACTTGTGAGAACAGAGATAGAAGAGGTGTTAGGTAAGGAGGTTTTAGGGAGACGTCCTAAGGGTCCTGTGTACACCTGGAAGTGTAGTAGTATTTGCAGTGTACGACAGGATTCCATCAATTTGCTTTGTGATTTTATACGGTCATTTAATAAGAAAAGTTTGAAGCAGAAAATGAAGTTGTTGCAAGAATTAGATCCTTGCAGAGTGAGAGAAGTGATAGGTTTGCATGGTCATTCACTGGCTTGTCTTTCCAGGAGAGTATGCCAGAGTGTTTTTCATCATTTCAGGATGCTAGCAGTGCATCATAATAAAGTGAGGAAATTAGTTAGAATGTTGTATTATGCTAAGAGTCCAGCAATTATGCTTAAACAATTATGTGCTGCTCTTTTGCATGGTTCTGAAATAGATGTGAAGAATATATGTGAAGAAATTGAGTTTTGTTACTTTGGAAGTAAAGAGGAGAATGTTGAAATTGACCAAGAAGAAGAGAGTAATGTGGAAGATAGTGTACAGGTTTCCAGTACAGATAATTTCCAGAGGGAAATTGCGACGTTTGAGGTGAAATCAAGTGAGAGGCCAAATTTCACTTGTGTGTGTTGTCGACGCACTTATTATAAGAATCAGACTAAGTTAGTGGATTTATATGGAAAAAGTGAAAGGGAAAATAATAGTGAATGGAAGGATTTTACAACATACTTGATGGTAGAAAATTGTTTTGATTTGGGATTGGATCAACGTGTGTGTACTTATTGTTGTAACAAATTAAATCAAAACCAGATGCCTGCTAGAGCAGTTCATAATAATCTGGAATTGGTTGAGATTCCTTCTGAATTGAAGGATTTAAATACTTATGAATCTATTTTGATTCAAAGTATCCATCCCTTTCAGGCTATTGTAAGAATGGAGCCAAAGACAGGGAAATTGCCTCCATCAGATTTACAGAGAGGATTAAAGGGAAGAGTTGTTTATTTGCCTCTAGATTTGAAGAAAAACATTAACACAATTGGAGTAGAAAAAGTGGAAGAGGAACCTCTTGTTATCTTAGTTAATGGGGTTCCGACAAAGAATAAGAAAATATGGCAAGATTTAGTAGATGTTAGGAAAGTCAAAAGGGCAACATTGTATTTGAAAAAATATAATAAATACTATAAAAATGTATATGTTGCAGAAGAGGAAGTAAGCGAGGAAGAGGATAGCGATTTGTGTGCTGGTCAAATTGAGAAAGTAGAACCCTGTACTAGTGAAGAAATATATGAACATTATAGTGTTCATCCTTTGCATTCCAAGGAAGTCATGGGGAATGCTATTGAGTTGTTTCAAATGAAACAAGCGAAAGGGAGTCCCATTAGTGTTTGGGAGGAAAGTTTGGAAGCTCGGTGTTTCCCACAGCTTTTTCCAACAGGTCAGGGAGGAAGATATGATGAGCGACCTCATCAAATTCCTGCTTCTGAATACCGGACTTTGCGATTGTATGCAGGAGATCCTAGGTTTCGACAATGCATTCCTTATTTGTTTCATCTCCTGTTTGAAAGCGATCTGTCTGGACTGTCATATGCAGTGAACCACATCTTGAAAAGTGGTATACACATGCAAAACATGGCGTGTCAGCGTGGTACTAATGAGTACTGGTACCGTTGTCATGGTGATTTAAAATGTATGCTGAGGAACTTAGGAACTCCCACATGGTTCCTCACTTTGAGCTGTGCTGAGTATGGCTGGGAAGACTTACTTGAATTTCTACGAGAGGCAAATGCTAACGTAGAAAACATCGAATTCAAGACACCCGGAGAACTGTGCTCTTTGGATCCAGTCAATGTATGTAGGTACTTCAATCATAGATTTGAAGGTATGATGTCTTTCATCATGAATAAGAAGAATCCACCTCTTGGAGAGGTGTTGGATTTCTTCTGGAGGAAGGAGTACCAAGCAAGAGGTGCTCCTCATATACATATGTTGCTGTGGATCAAGGATGCACCTAAATTTGGAACGGATGCAGAAGACTCAGTGATGAGTTTCATAGAACAGTATTCTACGTGTGCTGTTCCAAACGCAAAGGAGAAAAAAAGCCTAAGAGAAAAAGTTCTACGTTTCCAAAGCCATCGATGTGGAAAGTACTGTCGTCGTAAATTCCGGAGCAAAGACAAGTTCTACACCAAATGTCGTTTCGGCTTTCCACGACCGGTGATTTCTAAAGGAAGAGTGAACAGTTTGATGTCTTTGCTGCGACATAATGTGATGAAGAAATCACCTCAAAACACATACAATTTGAAGAGGAGCGAAGAGTCTAAGTACATCAACGACTACAACCCGGTGATTTTGTCCATGTGGAATGCTAACATGGATATACAGTTTGTGGCTGATAACTGTATGGCTGTGGCTCGGTATGTGACATCTTACATCACCAAAAAAGAGAAGACAGAATTGAAGGATATGTGGGAGGACATTTCCCATGAAAAGAGCCTCAGCAAGAAGTTGTACAGTTTCAGTCTGAAGATGTTGTCGCATCGAGAAATCGGAGCTTACGAATGTTCTGACCGGTTGTCTTCAGCAAGTCTCTATGCCAAGTCCAGGAGTATCGTTTGGGCGAGTGTTGGTCTTGCTGCAACGCGTAATCGAGTTCTGAAACCTGTGCGGGAAATTGAGTATTTGGCGGAAAAGGAGCCAAACAGTACCGACATTTTGAAGAGCAACATGTTGGATACATATTATCCAAATCGAAGCAGTCACCTCGAGAATGTTTGTCTGTATGAGGTTCTGCAAAATTACATATTCAAGAGGAACATCAAAGAAGATACTGAGAAAGGAGTGTATGCTGTAATAGGAAGTGAGGGATGTCTGGTCAAGCAAAGAAAATGCCACTTGATAAACCATCGAAAATTGAGTGGCGAATCTCCTGAAAAAAAGGAGTTTTTCTATTTAGCACTTTTGCAACTTTTTAAGCCTTGGCGTGCAGAAGAGGAACTGCTTGGAGATTTCCTTTGTTACGAAGACTCATTCAATGCTGCCAAGGAGACCATAGAATGTCCTGCTTTTCCCAAATATGTACAAATGTTGAATGTGGAAATTGAGCAGGAAGCAACGATTGCAGCCGAGATTGCCAGAGACAGTTCTCAGGACAGTCAGAGTTCTGCTTCATTGAGTCAGGATCCACTAGGAGGACCTCTTTTCGAAAATGAAGCTGCTACTGCTATGAATGAAGTGGAAAGAGCCATGGCACATGCTCAGGAGGATGCGGTTAACTTAGAAGAGTTGGAAAGACAACTCAACGTTGAGCAGAGGAAAATATATGACGAACTTACCATGCAAATTGATCATGGATTAAGTCATGACAAGAAAGAGTGCTCATGTACGTCGTTGAAGCCTGTCCGACTGTACGTGAGTGGAGAAGCGGGAACTGGAAAAAGTTTCCTTATTAAAGCAATTTCATGTTATTTGCAGGAAAGGACAGAGTCATCGCTGTCTTGTGTTGTCACCGCTCCAACTGGACTGGCAGCACATAACATTAAAGGGATTACTTTACATCGTTTACTGATGCTGCCAGTGGAGCATGACAACAAATTAGAATATCACAAGCTATCTGGAGATGCTTGTTTTGAAGTTTCAAGAGTCTTGAGGAAAATGAAACTTCTTATCATTGACGAAGTAAGCATGGTTTCCAATGTCATGCTTGCCTTTGTGCATTTGAGAATGCAAGAAGTTCTCAAAACAGAGTATGATGTGTTATTTGGTGGCAAACACATCATTGTTTTCGGAGATCTTCTGCAGCTGACACCAGTGAAAGGGCAACCTGTGTTCAAAATGCTCACGCATGAAGATACCAGGAAGTGCTTAGGGAGCATTGGCAACGTCAATATATGGTTAAACTTCAATTATGCTGAACTGCATGAAAATATGCGTCAGGCAAAGGATGAAGTTTACAAGACTATTCTACAAGATGTTAGAATTGGAAAAGTGACCGAGCATGGGAAAGAAGCTTTACATGCACGATTACTGACAAATTTATATCCAGACGAAGATGTTGTGCCTGAGAATATTTTTCAGAAAGTTACTGAGAAAAAATCTGGAATATGTTTGATGCCAACTCTTGCAGAATGTGCCAAATTCAACAACAAAATGTTGCATTTAGAAAAGCAAGAGATTGTGAAACTGGAAGCTATTGACAGAGTAGAGCATATGGGATCAACAATTATTTTGTCTGAGAATCTGAAAACAAAATTGGATTCATTAGAGAAGAGTATATCTAAAACTGCGGGTTTTGAAAAGACTCTGAATGTGTGCTTCAACTGCCGTATAATTTTAAGAAGGAATTTACATGTTGAAAGAGGTCTGGTAAATGGATCAATGGGTAATGTTGTTGATTTTGTGAAATACAGAAATAGAGATGGAATTGAATTTTTAAAAATTAAATTTGATGGCATTGAGGAAGTACAGCTAATTGCTCGTTGTTCTGCTAGATTTTTGCATGTAAAAGACTTATATGTTCATCGTAAGCAGTTTCCTGTTTGCTTGGCATATGCGGTGACAATCCATAAATCGCAAGGTTTAAGTGTAGACTGTGCATTGGTGAATATTGGCAGTTCTGTGTTCAAGGAGGGTATGGCATATGTGGCATTGTCACGAGTTAGGACTTTATCGGGATTGTACTTGATTGAGTGTGATGTCACAAACATTTGTGCGGATCTAGATTGTGTTAAGGAATACAATAGGTTGAGAAGAGAGTATGCGCCACATTTGCCTCAGTATCCTTTGTTTGAGAAACGTGTGGTAGGCCGGAAACGAAGAAATGTGACCAATACTGGGGAGGTTGTAGCAAAAAGACGAAAAGTCGATGAACCTGAAATTATAAGCAGAAACAAAAAGGATTCTGTTGAAGATGTTGTTGGTTTTCAATTTGAAAACAGTTCTGGTGTCAACTGCTATGCTAATGTAGTGGTTAATGTTTTGTTTTCTCTAGAAAATGTAAAAGAAGAGATTGTGGTCAATTCGGATCAAAGATTTTGCAGTTTGTTAAATTCTGTGTTAGAGAAATGTAGCACTGATAGAACAAACATAGAAAGTGTGTCTGAAATTCGAAATCTGTTAGACAGATGTTCAGGCCAAACACAATTCTCTCAAAATAGTCAGCAAGATTGTCAGGAGTTTTTAATGTATATGCTTGATGTATTGCATGATGAAGGTGTAGATGTAGATCACCTGTTTGGGCTTTCTTATCAATGGCAGCATGACTGCGAGAACTGTAGGGTATCAAGTACTACTAGTGTAGACTCAGAAAGATTTATATATTTAACTTTGCCAGACAGTAAATCAGTCTCTTTTAATAAGCTAGTAAAAGCAGCTGATCACAACATGGAGTGTAGCCAATGTAAATCTGAAATGATGTCCACATTATTTATACGAACATATGGCCAGTATGTAATTTTAATGTTCCAACGATGTAGGCCTGATGGAACAAAATTGACAACTTTAATTAAAAATTTTGTGGCTTCACAGTTGTCAATATCAGGAAGGACTTTTGTAACTGTAGCAATTATATATCATGATGGTCCTTCAATAACATCAGGACATTATACAGCTTATTTAAAGTGTAGAAATGGCTGGTCATTCTGCAATGATTCTGTTTTAATTTTCAAAAAAAAATTGCCACATGACCTTAAAAACTCTTACCTGGTGTTTTTAAAACCAAAATTTTAGGGAAAGAATCTCCGGATGTGCTCTGAGGAATTTCAAGAAGTTCTCATGGCTCCTACACTATTTGGCCTTGAGGATAAGTGTAGTACAGAGACATAACTTCTTACCATAACACTGGATGTCATGGAGAAATACGTGCACTTTGAATGAGTTCAGAAAAACGATTTCTTTTTATAAGCTAATTGAAGCAGCCAATCAAAACATGGAGTAGAGGGAATGTAAGTCTGCAATGCTGTCTACTGTTTTACATTGCTTTGTGATTAAAAGTGATGTAGAGAATTAAATAATTGTACTAGTCATAAAGGTAGTGTAAGTCTGCTTCATAGTAAGCAGTATCAGTGTGATAGGAAATGTAGAACATGATTGAGCAAGAAGGGGAAGATATTACTAGTCCAGGATTGTGTAAATGATCTTCAACATTTTAATTCTGAAAGTTGCGGAAATGCGAAAAGACGGGATTGGCTTACAAGAAATCCAAGAGTTATAAATGGGTCTGACAAGATTTGGCCTTGTGGAAACTTGTGGTAGAGAGCAAGAAGTCATTTATTGTATGTAACATGTTTTTGAAAACGATGGAGGTTTTCTTTCAGAAAGTGGCGGGTTGAAAGTAATAACAGCACAACAGAGTGTAAGCTGTTCATAGGACATCGTTGGCCGTCATGGAAAGTAAGTTAACTTTAAGGAGTTCTGAATTCTGATTTGTTATGTTGTATGGGTTTTTTAAACACAATCATTTTGATTGTGTTTTTTTTTCCCCGCTGTTATATGATGAATACCTTCAAGTCACTGTTTTTAGTGAAATTTGATACATTCTGAGAACAGCAAAAATAAACCATTTAACATGTATAATTAATTCTGTTCTGTTTGCATTTATGATGTACATGTAGAACTGTGTAGGAGGCATGGAGAAGGTGAGGCTTCTGTAAGTGTCAAAGTTGTTGCATACAGTGAACACATTCACACATCGGTCCACTCTTCCTTGGATGTGGTGGAGGTGGTGGGGAAGCACCAGCTGAAGCTACTAAAGAAGCCATTGCTCACTGGTAACAAAGGGTCTTTCTCTCACAATGATGAAAGTCAGAGTGAGGAAAGAAAGAGGGATTTTCATCATTTGGGAAGAACAATAGTTCTCAACCAATGAAAAGTGTTCATTTTAGATTATATGACGTAGTCTTACATCATTAGGAAACCAAAAGTGAAATGAACCAATGAAAAGTGTTATTACCAAGTCACATGACCTGCTGTGTTTACGTTACACGCTTTGCAGGGCCTCCCGGTTTGCTTCCAGAAACCTGTGCTTTGCGACTCGGTAAGCGTACCAGTTCGCTAACGTAGTACGTCATATGACGTATCACGCGACAACGCGAAACGTCATGCGGACGGGAGGCGTCACGATGTTGTTTTCTAACGCGGCAGTTGCGGTAAAGAAACGTTTACCGTCGCGGTCTATTTCGCGGCATCAAGGTCAGCTAACGGGAAGCTTCCCGATTCTCAAAGCGGGAACGAAGAAAAAAAAATTAAAAAAAAAAAAGTTATTAATAAACATATAAAATATATTTTGGGATTTAAAGAAGAATACATTTTACAGCTACAGATATTTGCTATTAAAAAACCATTGAAATTCACTGAAAAAACCATAGGTTATAGATTATATATAGTTAGGAATTAGCATTTACAAAACCTTGAAAATTCACTGAAAAAACCATAGGTTATAGACCATATATAGTTAGGAATTAGCATTTAAAAAACCTTATTTTACTCACACAAAACCATTGAAATTCCATATATAGTTAGTTGCACTAACTATATATCGCGCACCCGCAATCCACTGCTGATGATGTCACATATTACATCATTCATGACATGGTCAGTGACATCACTGATGACATCACTGATGACATCTCAAATGACATCACTGATGACATCACTGATGACATCTCATTTGACATCATTCTTGTGCTAATACGATAAACCTCTTCAGACTCTAATATAACCTTAGATACACTCAGTGTATACAGAAACTCACACACTGTCACTCATCCATGGAGTTACTCACACACCTAGTCAGTCATGCAAAGAAACAATCTCACCTCCATTTCCTCAACTATACAGTTATACACACCTTACTTATTCAAGCATATACTAACACATATTTACTCTCTTATACAATCCCTGATACAAGTTTACAATGATCCATACAGCTACTCACACATTCAGTGGCTCTCATGCACAGTTATTTATATATGCCAACTCTCACATGTACTGTGTTTTACATATGTACTTACTTTGACATGTAGCACTGAGATATCCATTCACTCACCAATGCACTCATGCACACAGTCAACCACCCATACAGCTGTTTCCACATGCACTTTTGAACCCATACATCTAGTGAATCAACTGCTCATACATCTATGCACAGAGTCATACACCTCCCAGGCACCCACACACACACTCAGTCTCCCATACAAATACTTGAGCAACCAATCAATAACCCATATACTTAGTCATATAGCTACTGATCAACACATGCAGCAGTTTACAGAACAACAAACATAATGATGCACAAATTAAGACAGTTTAGTCACTAACCCGTGCACTCAGTGAGACACATTTAATCACTCACTCATACATTCAGTCATGCACCTACTAAATCCTTTGTCCAGACACTTATACTTCCACTCATTCTTCAATATGTAAGACACATTTTAACTTTACAGAAACATACAGTCACTGGATGTTGTCATCAGTGATGTCATCAGTGATGTCATCAGTGATGTCATCAGTGATGTCACTGACCATGTCATGAATGATGTAATATGTGACATCATCAGCAGTGGATTGCGGGTGCGCGATATATAGTTAGTGCAACTAACTATATATGGAATTTCAATGGTTTTTGTGAGTAAAATAAGGTTTTGTAAATGCTAATTCCTAACTATATATGGTCTATAACCCATGGTTTTTTCAGTGAATATATATATATGTATATAGTTAGTGCAACTAACTATATATGGAATTTCAATGGTTTTGTGTGAGTAAAATAAGGTTTTTTAAATGCTAATTCCTAACTATATATGGTCTATAACCTATGGTTTTTTCAGTGAATATATATATATGTTTACATATATATATATTCACTGAAAAAACCATGGGTTATAGACCATATATAGTTAGGAAACTATATATGGTCTATAACCTATGTTTTTTTCAGTGAATATATATATATGTTTACATATATATATATTCACTGAAAAAACCATGGGTTATAGACCATATATAGTTAGGAATTAGCATTTACAAAACCTTATTTTACTCACACAAAACCATTGAAATTCCATATATAGTTAGTTGCACTAACTATATATCGCGCACCCGCAATCCACTGCTGATGATGTCACATATTACATCATTCATGACATGGTCAGTGACATCACTGATGACATCACTGATGACATCTCAAATGACATCACTGATGACATCACTGATGACATCATCCAGCGACTGTGTGTTTCTGTAAACTTTAAATATGTTTTACATATTGAAGAATGAGTAGATGTAGAAGTGTCTGGATGAAGGATTTAGTAGGTGCGTGACTGACTGTATGAGTGAGTGATTAAATGTGTCTCACTGAATGCATGGGTTAGTGACTAAACTGTCTTAATTTGTGCATCATTATGTGTGTTATTCTGTAAACTGCTGCATGTGTTGATCAGTAGCTATATGAGTAACTATATGGGTTATTGATTGATTGTCCAATTATTTGTATGGGAGACTGAGTGTGTGTGTGGCTGGCTGGGAGATGTGTGACTCTGTGCAGATCAATGTGTTCTTGTATCAATGATTGTATAAGAGAGTAAGTATGTGTTAGAATATGTTTCAAAATGTAAGGTACTCTATGTTTAACTGTATAGATTAGAAAATGGAAGTGTGATTGATTCTTTACAGGACTGACTAGGTGTGTGAGTAACTCCAAGGATGAGTGGCAGAGTGTGAGTGTCTGTATAGGTGTATGAGTGCATATGATAGTGTTGTAAAGATGAGTGATTGTATGTATGAATGATTGTATGAGTGAATGTGTGTGTAGACGTAGGAATCAGTGAGTGCGTATGTAGTAACTAGTATTGGTGTGTCAATGGTTTAAAAAATTATATTCTGTATTTAACACTGGGTGTAACAGAGGTTATATTAAAGTGTGAGGAGATGCATTGTATTGTCACATGAATGATATCATCAGTGATGTGACCATTGATGTCAAATGAGATGTCCTCAGTGATATCATTTGAGATGTCATCAGTGATGTCATTTGAGATGTTATCAGTGATGTCATTTGAGATGTTATCAGTGATGTCATCAGTGATGTAATTTGAGATGTCATCAGTGATGTCATCAGTGATGTCATTTGAGATGTCATCAGTTATGTCATCAGTGATGTCACTGACCATGTCATGAATGATGTAATATGTGACATCATCAGCAGTGGATTGCGGGTGCGCGATATATAGTTAGTGCAACTAACTATATATGGAATTTCAATGGTTTTGTGTGAGTAAAATAAGGTTTTGTAAATGCTAATTCCTAACTATATATGGTCTATAACCCATGGTTTTTTCAGTGAATTTTCAAGGTTTTGTAAATATTAATTCCTTTCTATATATGGTCTATAACCTATGGTTTTTTCAGTGAATTTCAATGGTTTTTTATTAGCAAATATCAAAAGCTTTAAAATGTCAAGTACGTGGTAGGTAAAAACATTTTCATGTTTATGCACGCTGATTTGCTTTGAACGCTGCCCCCCCTCCCCTCTTTTCTTTTAGGAGTATTCTCTCTTTGCAGATAGTGAAGAGTAGGTAACGCAGGCCTTTGCCCCCGTTGTAATCCGTCGTGCCTGCTTCCCTCTCCATTTGATTGATTGTTATCCAAGCATTTACTGTTTTGGAATTGCTTCTCTTTGGTTCAGTCTCTATTTACAAACAAGCACATAGTCGCAATACTCTGTTTAGTCTTTGCAGATAGTGAAAAATCGTTAGAAAAAACAAAAGGAATCAAGCAAAATCATTAGGCCACTAATGGGATCTCTTTTTGACCTCGCTAAAATAGAAACATTAGGAACAACCCCTCATGAGAAATATGAAACTAGTGAGAGGAACCGAGCTCGACGCCATGATGGCTGCAAGACAGCTCGGCTCCGCCGCCCACCCCGCCCAAAATAACGACAAACCCTATGCAAATATTATAAATATATACAACACACCAGCAAAGTAACAGGGTAAAACGTTTTATTAAATAACTATTTACATGGCAGCCTGCTGCAACATCGATCCAAATACATGCCGCCGTTCCCGGGATTTCTCCCCGACTACTCTGCGGCCTACGAGATGGAGAGGCCGGGGCGTTGACTATGTGGGGCCTCCGGCCGAAACCACAGCGCCAACGATCGCTGCTGACGGAGGGGAGCCTTGCCGGTGAGACCACTGATCTGAAGAACCGCTGCCTGCGGTGCCTCCCTGAGCCGCTTGATGGAGGCCCCCGAGGGGCGGTGTGGTGGCGCGGACTCGGAAGGGGCGCTTGGCTCCTGCCCCCTCCCCAAGTCTTGTTGCCCTGCTGTGGCTTGAGATCGCCCCCGACATAGGCGGCTGGCTCCCGGGGTCCGGCGGAACTTTTTGTCTTTTGGTGACTCTTCCATTCTGGACCTTGTCCCACAATCCGTTTGACCTGAAGACACGTCCTGCGGTGCCCTGGTCCGACCATCACATATACCTGCGCCAGGAGACGGCGTGGGGTGCACTGGAAGGAAGAGGCAGCGCGAATGAGCCTCCCCCACCTCCCCAGGTGGAGGTTTCTCAGCTGCACCCCAGCGCTTAACTCGGCATCTGAGTTACGCCCATTCTTCCGGCACAGTGCCTACCTGTGCCACGAGACGGCGTGGGGTGCACCGGAAGGGAGAGGCGGCGCGAACGAGCCTCCCCCACCTCCCCAGGTGGAGGTTTCTCAGCTGCACCCCAGCTCTTCACTCGGCAGCTAAGTTACGCCCACTCTTCCGGCACAGTGCCTCTCTCGGCCAGCTGAGTTCAGCCTGCTCTTGCTATTACAACGTCTCACCCGCCATCCGGCTGAATTGCACCCACTCTTGCAGTACAGCGACAGGCGGCTGCCACGGAGCTCACGAAATGGCGATCGGCTCCACAGACTTGGGCCTGGCCTGCAAGAATGGCTCTGGGCAACCCTGGAACTCGGACGCTTGACTGCTAGGGCATGGGCCCCATTCCCAAAAGCGTCCCCTCAGCCTTGAAGATTCTACAAGAGTCACCGGGGCCCCCGACTCCCGCAGACTTCCGGTGGGGAGCGACTGCCATGATTGCTCACGGAACGGTCATGACGTAGCCACGAGGTGCTCTCATGCTGACGCCAGCTTCAGTCTGTAACATCCAGAATTATTGTAGTATCGCATTGTCGCGTAATGCGTCATATGACGCGCCGCGTTAGCGCACCCGATGCGCGAAGCGCAGCTTCCCGGAAGCGATCCGGGGTGCGGCGCGGAGCGGAGCGCATAACGTAAGCATAACAGGTCATGTGACTTGTTAATAAAAATTTTCATTGGTGCATTTCACTTTTGGTGTCCTAATGATGTAAGGCTAGGTCATGTGACCTAAAAATAACACTTTTCATTGGTTTAGAACTTTTTTTTTGTCCCAAATGATGAAAACCCCTCCTTGTTTCCTCACTCTGACTTTCATCTTTGTGAGAGGAAGACCTACAGTGCCTCGCTCGGCCACCTGAGTTACGCCCGCTCTTGCGGCACAGTGCCTCGCTCGGCCAGCTGAGTTGCACCCACTCTTGCGACACAGTGCCTCGATCGGTCAGCTGAGTTCCGCCCACTCTTGCGACACAGTGCCTCGATCGGCCAGCTGAGTTCCGCCCACTCTTGCGACACAGTGCCTCGATCGGCCAGCTGAGTTCAGCCCGCTCTTGCGGCACAGTGCCTCGCTCGGCCAGCTGACTTACGCCCACTCTTGCGGCACAGTGCCTCGCTCGGCCACCTGAGTTACGCCCGCTCTTGCGGCACAGTGCCTCGCTCGGCCACCTGAGTTACGCCCGCTCTTGCGGTACAGTGCCTCGCTCTGTCAGCTGAGTTACGCCCGCTCTTGCGGCTACAGCGTCTCACCCGCCATCCGGCTGAATTGCACCCACTCTTGAGGAACAGCGACAGGCGGCTGCCACGGACCTCACGAAATGGCGGTCGCCTCTACAGACTTGGGCCTGGCCTGCAAGGATGGCTCTGGGCAACCCTGGAACTCGGACGCTTGACTGCTAGGGCATGGGCCCCATTCCCGAAAGCGTCCCCTCAGCCTTGAAGATTCTACAACAGTCACCGGGGCCCCCGACTCCCGCAGGCTTCCGGTGAGGAGTGACTGCCATGATTGCTTGCGGAATAGCCACGACGTAGCCACGGAATGGTGGTGCTCTCATGCTGACGCCAGCTTCAGTCTGAAACATCCAGAAACACTGTAGACTACCAATTCAATCAGTTCTGGTGGAGCCCCAACGTGACCCGGTAGGGAAGAACTTGCCCTCCCCTCTTTGACTGATGGTTCTTGTTGCCTGTCCCTTCTATTGTCATTTAACTGAACTTTTTGGACTACTCAAAGAGGTTCTGGTCCGACCGCTGCTTGGTGGAGACATTTTGACTATATTCTGGACCTGCCCGGCCTCCCCAAAATGAACAGACATCCCTCACTTCCAATTACAGCATACACTCCTTTATCAATATCTTCTTTGATGTTCCTCTTGAATATGTAATTTTGTAGAACCTCATACAGACAAACATTTTCGAGGTAACTGCTTCTATTTGGATAATATGTATCCCACATGTTGGCAACTCCTTGATGTGTACTGGTTGCTCAGCCTTGATATCACGAGATATGTATGCAGTTTTGGAGCACATGGCGGGCGGGGACGGGTACTGATTGAACATTTGGACATCCATATTGATATCAAGTTCTGATGTATTATTGATTACTGTACTATTAAAAATTCGAATTAACATTAATCATTGTACTTGCCCGGAAATGTATATCTAGATAATTTCATTGTAACTGGTCCTGTCGTACTTTGATTATAAAATTAACGTCCAGCGATTCCGCAACTGTTAGACACCTTAATTCCTGCAACCTAATAGCCCGCCCGTTACGTTTTTCTACAGTGTAAATGTCCCCTCATCATATACGATTCCAGTTTGCTCCGTGGCCGGCCCACGTGGTTGTAGGCCCGTATTTGTATACTGACATTTTTGCAATAAACAATTTTCGAAGGAAGTATGGAATCAGCGTCATAACAATCGTCTAGGTTGGTTGGGTTTTTGAATAGTGGCTGTTATTCCCAATAGAATACAATAGAAAACAGATAATGCAGACCCTTTGCCTGAATTTTGGATTGATTGAAATTTGTATCCGTCACACCTGCCCTTTTTCCAGAATTATTTGAAAATGGTCGACCGTAGCTTAAGGTATCTGCCGAATGTAAGGTGTGGTATTTTGTCCCATAAAATACGACTAATTGAGAAACAAATACACGAAGAGGGAACTTGAATTTAGAGACAAACAAAATGAAACATTTTTTTGCATCATAAAAAGGGGAGGATATGTTACACAGAAAAATAATGCGAAAGGGATAGCCAAGATCTGTTGTATCACACGTTCCTGCAGCTAGTCTGATACATAAGTAGAACCTTTTTCGTGTTTGCGCGCGCTGACATGCTCTGAATGCTGTATCCCCCCCCTTTCTTTTCTCCTCTGTAGGTTACATCGGAGTTCCGACTGAAGAATGGAGTGGACATGGACCACACCGTGCTCCATGTAGGGAAAGACATAGACAAGCGCTATGAGATATTGCATGGAGTGCAGACCATCACTGGGAGCGCGAAAGATTGTATGGTATGAATGTGCGCATGGGCCCTGATTTATACGGTTTGAATGAGTATGTGTGGCGCACGACTGGGTCAATAAAAAATGCTTTTTGTATGACCGCTTGTTTGGAGGTAAAATTCTCCGTCAAAACTGAAATAGTTTTTTTTAAGCGCAAACGTCGCCAATTTTAGAATAAATGATGTAGGGATCCTATGGGGTCTAGCCCTCTCATCCAGAATTGACTCCAGGACATATAGTCCTTCTTCTTGAGGGATCTTCGTGTACAAGGACGTGATGTCCATTGTGACCATCCAGGATTTATCTTTATCGAATTCTATCATTGATATTTTATTGATAAAATCCGTTGTGTCTTGCACGAACGATTTTACTGATGTAATAAAAGGTTTCAGAAACAAACCGCAGATCGTTCTATTTGATTTTAGAGGTAGGATACGGCGGCTTGAGTAATAGGGGACGCAAGCAAGGTTAACATCAATTTTTGATATGACCCTAAAGGAAGGCTTTTTTGTTCTCCTTTTTTCCACAGCTTATTTGTCCTGATGAGAACTCCGCGACTAGTGTGAGTTCGAAACGCGTAGACAATCTTTTTCGCCATCTAAAACAAAGGAGTAATAGAAAGAAAATCCCCCAAAAATTTGTTAATATTGAAAATTTATTGTATATGGCGCACTGTGAATATTTTGGATTCCAGGTTTTGTGATAACACTTTTGTTATGTATGGATGTGAATGTATGAGGGTATGATTGTTTCAACAATAATGCTATTGTGAATATTGTAAATGTTTTTCTTGTGAATATTGTGTAAATATATGTATATAGAGAAGAGGTTGCATAATGTATAATGGATTGGTGAAATAATAACCAATATCCTTGCTTTGAAAAATTCAAAAATAAAATAGTGGATTCATTCAAAACTTTTACGTGTTACTTGACCATATTGCACAATTCTTATGGTCTGACAAACTAAAAATAATTAGTGGTGACAGTACTGGCATTCTGTTTGTTCATTGATATTTTGTGGCTTAGCCTTGCTGTTGGGGGCCCAGACCCAGTGGTGTTTTTTTTTGTATGACTGAGGCGGTGATCGAACGGTTAATGGAATGAGAAAAATAAGCCCGAACATGGTATCCGCATGTGAAGGACGAAAAAATATATAGCACTTTCCTTACTTAGGAACGACTCTCTCTGGAGCTAGTGAATGGGAGAGTAGCCTACACCAGAAACTTGAAGGGTTATTTCAGTACGACGAACCCGACCCCAACCGATATCCCAAATGTACACCCAAAATAATGCGCACCAGTAAGTAAATTTATGTGCTGACTAAATAAGAGAAGTTAGCTCGACTCCGCCGCCCACCCCTCCCAAAATAACGACAAACCCTATGCAAATATTATAAATATATACAACACACCAGCAAAGTAACACGGTAAAACTTTTTATTAAATAACTATTTACATAACAGCCTGCTGCAACATCGAACAAAATGCATGACGCTGTTCCTGTCGAGGTAGCATAGGTGGCGGCCTAGGGGTGGAGGACCGTTGTGCAAATAGCCCGGGGGCGACACCACGCGCAAAAGCCTGTCCCGCCGGTCAGCTGCAGCAGGGCGACCCTTAGCGTTTCACACCCCGGTCAGCTGCACCATGACTGCCATTGGCGTTCCACTCGGTTGGATGGCCGGGGACCCGCTCCTGTGTCCGGGGTGAAGAGCGGCTGTTGCTGCGGAACGCTCAAAATGGCGGCCGACTCCCAGGATTTGGGCCTGGTCCACTAGAACGACTCTGGTCTACCCTGGAACTCCAATGGACTGTGGCAGAGCGTCCAAAATCCACAAAAAACACCACTGCCAAATCTTCAATAACTTCCATCACCCAGCACCGCATTTCCAAAGGAACAGCATAGCAAGCTTTCGTGGCCTTTAGAGTTTTCGGAAGCAGTTTCCCAAGACCATCACTGCAGTCATTGCAATCCAACAGAGGAACTTTTCCCAAGATCGTCATATTAACAGGGCTGCTGGTGTAATCGGGGCTCTTGCAGCCATTCAACTTAATTGAAGATTTTATTTTTTGGGGGGGGGGTGAATGCCTTCCTGATGACCCCCCCCTCTTATTGCCTTATCCGACCATCACATATACCTGCGCCAGGAGACGGCGTAGGATGCACTGGGAGGGAGAGGCGGCGCAAACGAGCCTCCCCCACCTCCCCAGGTGGAGGTTCCTCAGCTGCACCCCAGCGCTTCACTCGGCCAGCTCAGTTGCGCCCCCTCTTGCGGCACAGTGCCTCGCTCGACCAGCTGAGTCTCACCCACTCCGATGGTGGCTTCCGATGGGGGCAACCGCCACTGTTGCTGGACTATCCCCCATGGATATACCGCTGCCACGGGTGTCCGCCACCTTATCCACATCTGGTGCCGTGAGGGAGGCTGATTCAGTGCATCGGCGGAGGGATACGCCTGCTGTCCCGCTCTCCGGAAGTGGCCACAACATTGTCACAGGATGGTAGTGCTCTCATGCTGACGCCAGTTTTTGTCCGAATTACTAAGAGACACCGTAGACTGTCAACTTGATCAGCTCCGGTGGGACCTCAGCGTGACCCGGTAGGGAAGAATTTGCCTCCCTCACCTTTGAGTCATGGTTCATGCTGCCTGTTCTTTCTCTTGGCACTAACAAACTTTTTGAACTGCCGAAAGGGATTCTGGTCCTGCCGCTACTTATTGGAGACATTGAACTATACTCTGGACCTGCCTGGCCTTGACCAAAATGGCGCCAGTATGGGAGCGACTTGCAACTCCTTATGACGTTCTAGTTACTTAGCCTTGACGTTATGGGGGATATATGCAGTCTTTGTAAACATGGCGTGCGGGAAAAGGTACTGACTGGGCATACGGACAAACCTATTGATGTCGATTTTTCATTATTGATTATTGTATTATTAAAGCTTCGAAGTAATGTTACCCATGATACTCGCCCATGGTGTGCGTATGGACGATTTTATTTTAACTGATCCTGTTATACTTTCAATTATAAAATCAACCTTCACTGATCCTGCAACCGTTTGTCACGTTTAGTTTTTTCAATTAAATGGCTCGCTTGTTACATACTCCTATACCCCTGGCTTTTGACCCTTTCCTACGCGCGGTCTGTACTACCGCCCTCAAGCGATCTATGTAATGAACAGACTACCATTGCCGAGACACAAGGGAATGCATCTCAGAGAGATAAGTCAAGTACGTGGTAGATGGAAACATTTTCGTGTTTATGCACGCTGATGTGCTTTGAACGCTGCCCCCCCCCCTCATCATTTAGATTACCACCGCCCATTGCACAAAAGCGTACCGGGCGCACCCCACGTAAAAAAAACGATTATTTTTTTTTTTTCTTGCCCCGCGGGGCCCTTTTAAAGCCTCCACATCAAACCTAGGGGGTCAGGGAAGATCTACTATGCCCCCTTATGGTCATTTCCCCCTTTGTTTTGGCCTCCTCTTGTCTCTCGATCCTACCGAGAGACAAGATGGCGTCCGAATTATTATTATTTTTATTTTTTTGCCCCGCGGGGCCCTTTCAAAGCCTCCACATCAAACTTAGGGGATCAGGGAGGATCTACTATGCCCCCTTATGGTCATTTGCCCCTTTTTTTTGGCCTCCTCTTGTCTCTCGATCCTACCGAGAGACAAGATGGCGGCCGCTCCGGACTGTTTAGAATGTTCGCAACAATGGAGAGAGAGAGGGAAAATAATAATGCTAGGCACTATGTGAGGTGGGAACTCCTGGTCCCCCAATTAATATGAAAAAAACAATAAAGGAGTAACCCCTCGTGGGTAGAGAGAAAATAACTCTCTAACAATGAGCACAAGTGCTCTGGTTAGCACATTTTGCCCCAACCTGTTACTGGATAAAGCATATCCTTATAGAAGACCCCTCACTCACCAACCTGGTTGGTGACATGCTTCATCATCGGGGTCCCCCCCATAGGCCGAGTGCCTACAGGGTGTGCTGCGACACCTGATTACAGTGGAGCTGGTTTCGTTTTTATGTGTTCAAGACTATCAAAATTGTGTATTAAAAAGGGCCAACACTACTCACTTCAAGTATTTTATTCTTGAGTGCTTGAACCCTTAGTAAAATTAAAGTGTGGCACCTTTGCCTAATTAGGAAGGCTTTGGTGTCAAAAAGTCGTATTAAAATATATAAAAATAGCGAAAGTGTGCTATGTGAATGTGAATGTACAAAACTATTGTTTAAAAAGGTCTACATGTTTCAACCCATACATGGATTCAAGGGTTTTCGTCAGGACCGTAGGTGATTTGAACTGGGTGGTCCGCCCACGCTAAGGAGCGTCCTGCCCTAGTTCAATTTAGAGATCGTAAATAGTGATCTCGTGCAAAAAGTGCGTTTTCTCTTTTGAAAAAACCTGTGAAAAGGCAGGGAAACAAAGAACAGGAAGGGGTCACACACAGGGGTAGACAAAATGGATTGTACCACATATAACACATATAATCATGATCATTAGAACAATCATAATATCCACATGTGGAATCATGCCAGCATATTGCATCCTGGGGGATGCTGGTGTACAGGCTCTCAATGTCAAAACTCACCAGGATGGTGTCATTATCCACAGTGAGTTGGTCTAGAATTTGTAAAAGGCTCTTTGTGTCCTGTAGGTATGTGCTGGTTCTTTGCACCATGGCTTTGAAGAAAACGTCGCAGAATTGTGACAGCGGTTCGAGGACTGATCCCAAACCAGAGACAATTGGTCTACCTGGCGGTGGTGTCCTGTTTTTATGTATTTTGGGGAGGGTATAGAAGTAGGGGATTTTCCCTTCGCTATTGCAAAGGAAATTTGCCTCCTGTTTAGATATAAAACCCTCTGTTTCTCCATATTCCACTAGCGTTGTTATCTCGCTTTTCAAATCTTCTGTTGGATCCACCGGTAATCTGCGATAGCTGTTGTCATCTGCTAGAAGTCGAAGACATTCGGTTTGATAAGCTGTGCGATCTTGCACAACAATTCCTCCCCCTTTATCCGCACGTGACCCGGCCACGCCCAACGAGGAAGTGCTCACATTACCGGCAACCAGGTACCGGAGACACTCCACGGGGCACGCCTAGCAAGAACCAAGTAGGTTAATCGGTCTGATGAACAGAAGCGACAAGTAAGTACACTTGAAGGATCGCTATGCGGTAACGATCGACCGCATTTTCTCTTGAGGCAATACTCGATTGCCAGCACTCTATGACCACAGCGCTGACACTGGATACTTGTTTTTCTACCTACAGGAGACGGAATCCTGTCAACTTGGTAACGCGGGTGCCCATGAAGCGAGAGTTTCGCTTCTAAGCGTAAGCACTAAATAACCAGCAGCCTCAATACAATTGAGGCGGTTTTTCTCACGACTGCTCACATTTATTTGGCAGCCGTTCACAGCGCAGCACGCTAATAGGTCACTCTCCTATTTATCGACCCCTGATTTTCACGTATTCCAGACGCCAAACCATATCGACACCCCTCATTTGGCGCCTGCCCTTCAATTGAAAGGCACCTCCCGGCATTTTATCACTATATTTCTGTTGCCACCCACGCAATAGATATGTTCTAATCACTATAGTGATATGCTGGCATGATTCCACATGTGGATATTATGATTGTGCTAATGATCATGATTATATGTGTTATATGTGGTACAATCCATTTTGTCTACCCCTGTGTGTGACCCCTTCCTGTTCTTTGTTTCCCTGCCTTTTCACAGGTTTTTTCAAAAGAGAAAACGCACTTTTTGCACGAGATCACTATTTACGATCTCTAAATTGAACTAGGGCAGGACGCTCCTTAGCGTGGGCGGACCACCCAGTTCAAATCACCTACGGTCCTGACGAAAACCCTTGAATCCATGTATGGGTTGAAACATGTAGACCTTTTTAAACAATAGTTTTGTACATTCACATTCACATAGCACACTTTCGCTATTTTTATATATTTTAATACGACTTTTTGACACCAAAGCCTTCCTAATTAGGCAAAGGTGCCACACTTTAATTTTACTAAGGGTTCAAGCACTCAAGAATAAAATACTTGAAGTGAGTAGTGTTGGCCCTTTTTAATACACAATTTTGATAGTCTTGAACACATAAAAACGAAACCAGCTCCACTGTAATCAGGTGTCGCAGCACACCCTGTAGGCACTCGGCCTATGGGGTTGGACCCCGATGATGAAGCATGTCACCAACCAGGTTGGTGAGTGAGGGGTCTTCTATAAGGATATGCTTTATCCAGTAACAGGTTGGGGCAAAATGTGCTAACCAGAGCACTTGTGCTCATTGTTAGAGAGTTATTTTCTCTCTACCCACGAGGGGTTACTCCTTTATTGTTTTTTTCTGTTTAGAATGTTGACAGACACCGGAGAGCCAATCAGCTTCGCTTCGCGAAGTTCCGTTACGCGTCAAGTACGCGAACCGGAGCGCTATCCGGAGCGCTGTTACAGATATATATATTTTTGGGAACTTTAATTTCTCAAAATCCACTGGAGCACATATATTGAGACCTAGCAAAGGCACATCGGGCTACCAGTCCCTACACTTTTGCCAAGTTTCGTGCAAATCCATTCAGCCGTTCGAGCTAAAAGTGAGGCCAACCGCCCTATGGAAATTAACATGGGAAAAACGCGTTTTGGGACCCCCCTTTTTTCTCGGCCCCCCCCTTGATGAAACCCCCCCAAATTTTCAGGGGCTGCTCAGAAACAAAATGTTCCATTTTCCTGAACATTTCAGCCAATTCCGTCCACAAACGCCAAAGATATTAGACATAGAATTTTCAAAAATCCCATAGAGAGAAAATCCTAACTATATATACCTACTGGCGACCGCCAGTAGGTAATATATATATATATATATATATATATATATATATATATATATATATATATATATATATATATATATATATATATATCGATGTATTTGAGGAAGCAGTTAAAATCGATCTGGATAAAATGAGAACAAAAATACCCATGAATCAGAACAATGGAATTTATCACTGGCTCAACGAACAGCGTTGCACAAACTTAAAACTAACATTAATATTGTGTGCAAACCGTCAGATAAAGGCGGTAATATTGTCTTAATGACCAGAGAATTCTACTGCACTGAGGATCTGCAACATTTAAAGGACACTGGGTGCTACACAAAAATCAGTTAAGATGAATACAACACGAGCATAATCATGTATCATAAATTACTGGACAAATGGTCGTCCAAAGGCAAGATTGACACAAGTGAACTGAAATTTCTTACGTGTCAACAACCCACCACTCCGACATTCTATCACCTGCCTAAAATACATAAACATGCAACACTGCCCCCGGGGAGACCCATAATCTCATCTAAAGGCAGCCTTACGGAGAGAATGTCACAGTACTTGGATTTTTTCTTGGTGGAACATGTCAAAACCTTGTCATCATATATCAGAGACACTTCTGACTTTATGCGCATTATCTCAGACATTGTCTGGGAACCAGACATGTTAATGATCGTGTTGGATGTAACAGGATAATATACCTGTATTGCGCATAATCTTGGCATACAAGCAGTTGAATATTTCTTAAAAACTCGTTCCTTCCGAATGATGAAGCATAACAGTATGTTGATCGAATTTCTACATTTTTATTTACATAACAACATCTTTCTGTTTCAAAAACAATATTACAGACAGAAGAGGGGGACGGCAATGGGCACCTGCTTCGCCCCCAGCTACGCCAACTTGTTCGTGGGCTGGTGGGAGAAGCAGGTGGCATGGGCGATGAGACCCAGAAATGGGTCGCGTCAGTAATCGGGTGGTACCGATATATTGACGACCACTTTATCTTCTGGAAAGGTCCGAAATCTGAAGCAGAACTGTATATCAAGCATTTAAATAACAACAATGTAAATTTGCATTTGAGTGGCACCATTAGCAATCAAGAGGTAGATTTTTTGGACTTGAAGGTGTTTATCAAAGAGGATAAAATATGTACATCGCTCTTCAGGAAAGTTACCGCAGGTAATTCTACTTTAGAAGCAAGCAGTTGCCATCCTAAACCTCTCAAAAGCAGTATCCCCTATGGGGATCTACTGCGCTTAAAAAGAAACTGTACACTTGAGACTGACTTTAAACGAACTGCTCAAGAATCCATGAGGAGGTTCAATGCAAGAGGGTACTCCGCTGACACTTTAAAGAAGGCTTATGATAAATTGCACCAGATTCTGAGAGAGAGCCTGCTCAAACAGTCAAAAGGAAAGAGTAGAGCTGATGATAATACCCCTCGGTTCATTACTACTTTCTCTAGAGATTCCCATCTGATCCATCGAACGATGGTTCGTCATTGGAATATCCTTAAGACAGATGGGATAATAGGGAAAAACCTATCATGCCACCCGAAAATTTCCTACAGGAAAAACAGGTCATTAAAGGACGTTCTGATTCACAGCCACTTTGATTCTATTCCAAGAACCCCAAGATTGGGAAACCTTACTGGGTTCTTCCCTTGTCGAAATTGTAAAGCATGCAAGTCTAGTACCAAAGTGACTACTAATGAAATTTCAGGAACATCCCGAGAGAGAAAAATCAACACATTTTTAACCTGTACAAGCTCATTCTGTATATATTGTCTGGAGTGTCCGTGCAATCTTCACTATATTGGCAGTTCAATACATCCGGTCAAAAAGAGAATCTTAGAACATGCCAGAGCAATTCAACACAATGATCCTAATTATCCAGTTGCACGACACTTAGCCTCAGCACACAACAGTGATCGTAATCTTTTTGACATTTTTCTGCCTGGACCAAGTCCCTCCAAAAGATCAGGGAGGGGACAGAGAGATGCAAATGCGGAGACTAGAATCTAGGTTTATTTTAGATCCTCAAACCAAGTCTCCACATGGGCTTAATACCGAACAGGAATTGGCTAGTCATCTTGGTCAGTAATCTGACATCACTATGGTTTAGTCTCAAAGGATCCTATCTTTCTCACTTATTATTAAACTCTATATAGAGATTTCTCTTAATGAATTGCTATGAGCAGCTGCATATAATGTACATACTACTGTTTAGTTGCATTTAGGTTATAATAATGGATTGTATAGAACACTAACCTAAATGAATTATATAACTATATACATGTATTTACTTAATGCTTGGCTGATCAATGCCCATCCAGGGCTTAATAATTCTTTATTTCATTTGGTGCTTAAGGTAAAAAGTGTATATAATTGTTTAATGTGAAACACTTTATAAGATGGCCGCCGTTACAACAAGAATGAATTGTTGTCCGTTTTTTATGTTACTCTTTGAAGAGGATGTGACATCGTGATGCAACTTTATTTGAATCTGTGTGAAAACAATACTAAGTAACAGTTGACAAAGGCGAGACGCCGAAACGCGCCCTGTTTCAAAAACTGGCGATGAAAATAAAATCGTGAAATTAATTTCTGAAAAAGACAGCGGTCCGTTCTTTACTGGGTAAAGGATTTATGAGCTGGAATATATATATATATATATTACCTACTGGCGGTCGCCAGTAGGTATATATAGTTAGGATCGATTTCCATAGGAAAATCGCAACATTCTATTTGGAATAACTTTGGCGCCGGTTGAGCAATCAGGGTGAATTATTTAGCAACTTTGCCTCGCGGCTCTCCGCTCCTTCCCTGAAAGTTTGGGGGGGATTTGTCAAGCGGGGGCTGAGATAAAGGGGGGGTCCCAAAAAGTGTTTTCTCCATGTTAATTTCCATACGGCGGTCTGTCGCAGTTTTAGCTCGAACGGCTGAATGGATTTGCACCAAACTTGTAGGGACTGGTAGCCCGATGTGCCTTTGCTATGTCTCAAGATATGTGCTCCAGTGGATTTTGAGTAATTTATGTTTAAAAAAATTTATATATCTGTAAGCGCGCCCCGGTACGCGTACCGGGGAGCGCTCCGGGCGCGCCACGCGACTTGCGCACGACAAGCTGATTGGTTCTCGGGTGTCTGTAAACATTCGAAACAGTCAGCAGCGGCCGCCATCTTGTGTCTCGGTAGGATTGAGATACAATAGGTGGCAAAAATCAAAGGGGGAAATGAGCAAAAGGGGGCAGGGTACACCCCCCCTGACCCCCTAGGTTTGATGTGGGGGCCATAAAAGGGTTCCATGGGACAATTTCTTTTTTTTTTTCGATTTTCGCGGGGGGAGCGCCTGGTACGCGCACCGGGAAGCGTACCAGGGAGCGTACTAAGGTGAAAAATAGTGAAAATAATAGTGTAAAATAATCATTTTGAGTGATTACAGGTAGGGTAGCTATGAAAAGAGCTTTTGGGTTCTGTGGCTGTTTTAGGTACCTACAAGTGTGTCCTACACACACCCATATGCACACAACCCCACACCCACACACCCACACTCTCCCCACACACACTTCATACACGCTCACTTCCATCCTCACTCAAACACCCCACACACTCACACCCACACACACACCTTACATACCCATATCCCCACCCACATACATATACCCCAAACATCTATACACCTCATCCCCCCTAGACACACACACACACACATACACACCTCACAGACACCCCCCGCACATCTCCCACACACTCCTCCCCCACGTCTACACATGGGGAAAACTAAGTGAAATACTAAAATAATAATTTCTCCGCACACACAGTTCACACATGCACACTTCCATCCACACTCAAACACCCCACACCCCCACATCGACACCTTACATATCCACACCCACACCCACATCTCACACACTCACACTCAAACACACACCTCACCCCCCTTCCACCACACACACACACACATGCACATACACACAAATATCTCACAGACACACCCCACACATCCCACACACACATCTCCCCCCCCACACACACAGAGACAACTCACAGACACATCTACACATCTCACACATACATACACATCCTACACACATACCTCCTACACTCACACACACCCCACACACACCTCACACACCCACACTCCCACCTACACTCAAACACCCCACACACTCACACCCACACACACACCTTACATACCCATATCCCCACCCACATCCATAAACCCACACACCTATATACCTCATCCCCCCTAGACACACACACACACACACACACACGCATACACACCTTACAGACACCCCCGGCACATCCCCCACACACACCTCTCGCACGCCTACACATGGGGAAAACTCAGTGAAACACTAAAATAATAATTTAAAGTGCTTAGAGGTAGGGTATCTCTGAATAGAGTTGTTGTGTTGTTTGGGTGTTTTAAGTACCAACATGTAGGTACCAATGCTGAGTCTTAAAGTCAATGTACACCGTCTCCTCTGTAGATAATTTGCATGTTGTTACAGAAGTTATTGTGGTATATGGAATCTATACCATAGTCTGTCAGGGAAGCAGAAACAACATGGAGGCAGGAGATGAAAAAGAGATGTCAAATACACATTAGAGATAATATAGTGGGAGCAAGGAAGTAACTATGAGCAAAATTATTATGTAACAGAAATACGTTGCACAGTATACTATAAGTCTAAGTTTATATTATAATCAATTTGGTACTAGTTTATGATTTACATATAATAAATAATGTCTCGAACAATTTTTGATTATTACATATAAATTTATTTTTCTGATTCTTTTTCAAAATTTAATAGAACGTCTAACATTTGACTGTCCGAAATGTCTTCGTTTTGACTGAACATAACTTCCAACATTTGAGTGTCAGAAACGTCCTCATATTGAATTAACAAATCCACAGATTCTACACATTGTAGAAGTTCATGGTCCCGTGATTCATCCATGAATTCCAAGTCAATGGGTTCAATGATTTCCTCATTTTTCATCTCTAGGACAATTTCAAAGGAAATGTTCTGTTCTCCTTCCATTTTTGTGCTGAAATTTGCATTAAAAAAATCTGTAGAAATATGGCACTGTTGGGTTTAAGTTCAGACAGGTAGTTTTGATTTTTTAATAGTGAAGTTCACTTTGGGCAATGTATGGTAACAGGCAGGAAGTAGAAATATTAAAAAGTGCCTGTGAAGAAGCGTAAGTAAATTCATAATTATAGCAGAGAAGCCTAAGTCAATCTATAAATATAACAGAGGAGCCTATCTCTATCTATAACTATAGCAGAGGGACAGTAAATAACTATCAGAAAATGTTTTTAATAAATAACTTAGAGTGCCCCTTAGAAATTATCAACTTACTTTATTTACTTTACTTTACTTTACGGAGAAGCGTGGCTCAGTGGTTAGAGGCGGCAGACCTGGAAGCTGAGATCGACCGTGGACCAGGGTTCGATTCCCCGCCTTGGCGGGTCTCGGGCTCAAAATTCCACGGACTCGACAATTCTCGCTCTGGTGCCTACTCAACTCATGGGGTCACACTCTGCGACTCTGGGCAATAGCTTGCTTAATCTCCACTACGGCCCCTCGCGGCGGGATGCCTGGCTTTCACCTTGTGGACACCCTGCCGGGGTTTCTCACAGAGGAATACCAGGACGGGTTCCCTAAGCAAGCGCCGGGACGCTTACGGGCAGCTGTGCGCTATACAAGTCCAGCACATTTACATTTACATTTAGAGAGGTGAAGAAGACAAAATGCGAAAATGCTTCCAAGATGTACCTCAGGTAGTTGTAGTCAAAATGGCCGTGTTTCCCTCTCATTTTTCATTTATATTCATGTACATAACCAATCAAATGTCAGGAAAAGAAAATAGAAAATGAAAGTAACATTTTAATTGGTTGTCAATTCTAACACTTCAGATGTGTTTTTATTATGTAATTTCACTCAGGATATTTAGACAGGGCTACAGGTCAAATGAATCAATGGAATTCCACCAAATTTGGGAAAATGGTAGGGACTGGTATGTAGCATGGCCTATTCTATATTTGGTGAAAGTGTCTCCAGTGTTTTTTATGTAAATTACCTTTTATCATTTTTTGGAGCGCTTCCCGGTGCGCGCCCCGGTACGCGTACCGGCAGCGCAACGGGAGTCCTCCATTTTGTGTTTTGGTAGAATTGAGACACAAGATGGAGGATAAACAACGTTGGGAATGGGTATAAGGGGGCACGGTAGACACCCCCTGACCCCCTAGGTTTTCTGAGGGGGGCTTAGGAGGCCCATATAGGTCAAAAAATATATATATATTTTTTTTCGCGGGGGGAGCGTCCGGTACGCGCACCGGGGAGCGTACCGGGGAGCGTACCGGGGAGCGTACTATGGTGAAAAATAGTGAAAAAAGTTAAAAAAAAGATAATCATTTGGAGTGATCAGAGATAGGGTAGCCCTGAAAAGGGCTTTTGGGTTCTGTGGCTGATTTAGGTACCTACAAGTAGGTACCAATGCACAGTCTTAAATTCAGGAGGAATATTCTATTCCCCTCATCAGAAAAGTGCACACCATCTGCTCTGTAGATATCTTGCATGTTGTAACGCAAGTTATTGTTGTATATTGAACCCATTCCATAGTCTCTCATGTAAGCAGAAACAGATTTATTCACATGTTTCCGTGCTTTCTCAAACTGTGGACAAAATTGATTGGACCCCTTCCATTTCTGTCTTTGGCATATATTGGAATATACCAAGGCAGTTTGTGGAAAAAGTGCCATCAAATGATCAAAGGTGTCCTTTAAAAGCATTTCCAGACCTACCCCAGTCAAAGTGCGCAAGTAATTTCCTCCACAGTGCACAATTAACAGGCCAGGGTGTGGCAAATGCAAAAAGGTTTTCACCAATGGAATCAATTGGTGAAATTTTAATCCTCTGTGGCCAATCCATTTTATGTTCACGTTTGATAAATCAAGGTTATGTAAATTTCTGGTAGCTGCATACCTTTGAGCCCAGTGGATATAGCTATGTCCAATAATCCAGACAGAATACATGGTCAGAGGAGATTCTGGTGCAGTTAGATGAAGTGTGGAAAAGAAATGGCAGTTGGAATAATAAAAGTTTGCAAAAAAAAAACCTGTGAAGTTTCAGTGCTTTTGAATTACAAGCAATGATTGGTAGAATGAGATAGGTGAAAACTGAAAGTTAGGGTGCATGGTTGTGTTCTGTGTAAGAAGTAATTTGAATTGTTAAAAAAAATTAATTTAAAGAAACCTTGCACCAGATAAACTGGTGTATGTGCAGGTCAAACATCCTTGCAGAGGTGATTTGCAACATTGTAGAATAAACTTTTAACCCTGGCAGGTCAGTAGGGAGGGAGTTGCTATGGTAACAGGTAGAAAGGGCTGAGAGGGGAAAGGGTGTTGGTTTGAAAATACAGAGGGAAGAGTTTTGATTGGTTACTATGAGTAATAAGTGTGTAGAAGTAGAGGTTTTCTGTGCCTTTATGGTTTGCAGTGACCGGAGAACATACCTTTTGCTCTGCTAAAGAAATATTGGTGTGTGTATCTGACACTGTTCTGAATCTCCTAAAATATTTGTAAAGGTGAGTTATGATTCATTTAATATACATAGAGACTTGTATACTCTATGGAGAAGATTTGGAAGAAAATTGTGGTTTTTTAATGTTGCTTTGTGTCATGCTTTTTGATAATGCTTGGTAAAAAGTTTTTACTGCATAGAGTAATTGTATTTTGTAAAATTGTGAAGTTTAAGTGGTGACATGGAATGCTTCTACATAGGACCTGTGCTGTGTTTTGTAAATGTGATGTAAAAACGATTTTGGGGAAAATAAATAGTTTTTACATTTTTTAAAAGGAATAAAGAATGTGTGCATGTTTAATAGAAATACATTTGATTCTTTACAATGATGTTACCTGTGTTAACTCAGTGTAGGAAGAATATTGAGTTTCTTTGCATAGAGGAATTGTATTTTGTAAAATTGTGCAGCTTCATGTGAAAGCTTTTGCCTTAGTCTTATCCCTGCTGTGAGGCAGATGGTTGTACATAGGATCTGTGCTGTTTTTCCTAAATGTGATGTCAAAAACGATTTTGGCGAAATGAATGTTTTTTACATATTTGAGTATATTGTGGCGCAGAGGTTTAAAACGTGACGCATCTAATTACATGTGTCTCTTTTTAAATATCGTGCAAAAAGGTACATGTTTGGGCTTTCTTGGGGAGCGTAAGTGGTGAGGCTTGTGTCTAAGAGTGCAGTGGACTAGGCTTCATGAACCCTATTCCTGACTGCACTGTTAGACACAGGTGTGAATTTGACTCTTTACAATGATGTTACATGTGTTAAGTCAGTCTAGGAAGCATATTGAGTTTGTTTGCATAGAGGAATTGTAATTTGTAAAATTGTGAAGCTTCATGTGAAAGCTTTTGCCTTAGCCTTATCCCTGCTGTGAGGCAGATGGTTGTACATAGGATCTGTGCTGTGTTTCCTAAATGTGATTTCAAAAACAATTTTGGGGAAATGAATGTTTTTTACATATTTGAGTATATTGTGGCGCAGAGGTTTAAAAAGTGACGCATCTAATTACATGTGTCACTTTTTAAATATGGTGCAAAAAGGTACATGTTTGGGCTTTCCTGGGGAGCGTAGGTGGTGATGCTTGTGTCTAAGAGTGCAGTGGACTAGGCTTCATGAAGCCTATCCCTGACTGCACTGTTAGACACAGGTGTGAATTTGACTCTTTACAATGATGTTACCTGTGTTACCTCAGTGTAGGAAATATATTGAGTTTGTTTGCATAGAGGAATTGTAATTTGTAAAATTGTGAAGCTTCATGTGAAAGCTTTTGCCTTAGTCTTATCCCTACTGTGAGGCAGATGGTTGTACATAGGATCTGTGCTGTGTTTCCTAAATGTGATGTTAAAAACGATTTTGGGGAAATGAATGTTTTTTACATCTTTGAGTATATTGTGGCGCAGAGGTTTAAAAAGTGACGCATATAATTACATGTGTCACTTTTTAAATATGGTGCAAAAAGGTACATGTTTGGACTTTCCTGGGGAGCGTAGGTGATGAGGCTTGTGTCTAAGAGTGCAGTGGACTAGGCTTCATGAAGCCTATCCTTGACTGCACTGTTAGACACAGGTGTGAATTTGACTCTTTACAATGATGTTACCTGTGTTACCTCAGTGTAGGAAACATATTGAGTTTGTTTGCATAGAGGAATTGTAATTTGTAATGAGGAAAATAGTGAGAATGATGTATTATGCAAAAAGTCCAGCACTTAAGCTTAAACAATTAAACAGTGCTCTTTTGCATGGAACAGAATTAGATGTGAAGAAGATTTGTGAAGAAATTGAGATTTGTTATTTTCGTGAGCAAGAGGACAGTGTACAAATTGAGACAGCAATTCAAGGTAATGTGGAAGATAATGTACAGATTTCAAATACAGAAAAGTTTGAGCAGGAAATTACCCGGTTTAAAGTGAAATCAAGTGAAAGGCCGAATTTTACTTGTGTATGTTGTCGACGGACTCATTATAAGATTCAGACTAGGTTAGTTGATTTATATGCAAAAAGTGAAAAGATGGATAATTATGAGTGGAAAGATTTAGCAACTTATTTGTGGGTGGAGAATTGTTTTGATTTGAGTTCTGATCAGCGTATGTGTAAATATTGTTATGGTAAATTAAATCAAAACAGAATGCCTGCTAGAGCTGTTCATAATAATCTGGAGTTGGTAGACATTCCCCGTGAATTGATGGATTTAAATACATATGAGTCTATTTTGATTCAATGTGTCCATCCTTTTCAGGCAATTGTTCGCATGGAGACTAAGATAGGGAAATTGCCTCCTACAGATTTGCAGAGAGGATTAAAGGGAAGAGTTGTTTATTTGCCCCTAGATTTGAAAAAAAATATTGATACAATTGGTATACAAAAAGTAGAAGAGGAAGCTTTAGTTATTCTAGTTAATGGGGTTCCAACAAAGAGTAAAAAAATCTGGCAAGATTTAGTGGATGTTAGGAAAGTCAAAAAGGCAACGTTGTATTTAGTCAAAAACAATGAGTACTACAAAGATGTATGTGTTGCAGCAGAGGAAAAAGCTGCAGATGAAGACAGTGATTGTTCAGGCGGCCAAATTGAAAAAGTTGATGTGTCTAAAAGTGAAGAGATATATGAACATTATACTGTTCATCCTTTGCATTCCAAGGAAGTAAGGGAGAATGCAATTGAATTGTTTCAAATGAAAGAAGCAAAAGGAAGTCCCATTAGCGTATGGGAAAAAAGTTTGGAAGCTTGTTGTTTTCCACAGCTATTTCCAACAGGTCGAGGTGGACGATATGACGATCGACCACTTCAAATTCCAGCATCTGAATATCGAACTGTAAGATTATATGCTGAAGATCCAAGATTTCGACAATGCATTCCCTATTTGTTTCATCTACTGTATGAAAGTGACTTGTCTGCTCTTTCTTATGCAGTAAATCATATACTGAAAAGTGGAGCACATCTGCAAAAATTTTCGGCGAGGGACTTTATGGAGAAAGTGAATCTGCAAGATAATATTTTGGAATCTCATCTAATCAATTTCATGTCAGCGTGGTACAAATGAGTATTGGTACCGTCGCCATGGGGAATTGAAATGTATGCTGAGAAACTTAGGAACCCCTACATGGTTCCTTACTCTTAGCTGTGCCGAGTATGCATGGGAGGACTTACTTCAATTTTTACGAGAGGCCAATGCTAATATACAAAATATAGAATTCAAAACACCTGGAGAACTGTGTTCTTTGGATCCAGTGAATGTATGCAGATATTTCAATCATAGATTTGAAGCTATGATGTCTTTTATTACCAACAAAAAAAATCCTCCCCTTGGAGAGGTTTTGGATTTCTTTTGGAGAAAGGAGTATCAAGCGAGAGGTGCTCCTCATATACATATGTTGTTGTGGATTAAAGATGCACCAAAATTTGGAACAGATTCGGATGAGACAGTGATGAGCTTCATTGAAGAGTATTCAACATGTGCTGTTCCGAAAACTACGGAAGAAAACAGTTTAAGGCAACAAGTTTTACGTTTTCAATCCCATCGTTGTGGAAAGTACTGTCGTCGAAAATTCAGAAACAAGGACAAGTTCTACACAAAATGTCGTTTCGGCTTTCCACGACCAGTGATTTCTAAAGGAAGAGTAAATAATTTGATGTCTTCTCTGCGACATACTGTGACGAGGAAATCACCAAAAAATACTTACAATTTAAAAAGAGACGAAGAGTCCAAGTACATCAACGACTACAACCCAGTGATTTTGTCCATGTGGAATGCTAACATGGATATTCAATTCGTTGCTGACAACGCTATTGCTGTGGCTCGATATGTGACGTCTTACATCACAAAAAAAGAAAAGACAGAACTAAAGGAAATGTGGGAGGACATTTCACATGAAAAGAGTCTAAGCAAGAAATTATACAGTTACAGTCTGAAGATGTTGTCGCATCGAGAAATTGGAGCGTATGAATGTTCTGATCGATTGTCGTCAGCAAGTCTCTATGCCAAATCTAGAACCATCATTTGGATAAGTCTAGGTCTTGTTGCAACACGAAATCGAGTTTTTAAATCTGTACAAGAGATAGAGTATTTGGCGGAGAAAGAACCAGAAAGTACAGATATTTTGAAGACAGACATGTTGGATACATACTATCCAAATAGAAGTCATCCCCTTGAGAACGCTTGTCTCTATGAAGTTCTGCAAAGATATATTTATAAGAGGAACATCAGAGAAGATATCAATAATGGAATATATGGAGTCATTGGATGTGAAGGATGTCTAGTGAAACAGAAAAAAGGTCATTTGATTAATCATCGCAAATTGAGTTGTGATAATCCAGATAATAGAGAATTTTATTATTTGGCTCTTTTGCAACTGTTTAAACCATGGCGTGAAAAGAGGAACTTCTTGGAGATTTTCTCTGTTATGAAGACTCCTTTAATGCAACGAAGGATACCATAGAATGTCCTGTTTTTCCAAATTATCTGCAAATGTTGAATGAAGAAATAGAGCAAGAAGCCACAATTGCTGCAGAGATTGCGAGGGACAGTTCTCAAGGCAGTCAGAGTTCTACTTCATTGAGTCAGGATCCACTAGGAGGACCAATTGTCCAAAATGAAGCTGCCACTGCCATGGATGAGGTGGAAAGAGCTATGGAACAAGCTCAAGATGATGAAGTTAACTTAGAAGATTTGGTGAAACAACTAAACCTTGAGCAGAAACAGATATATGACGAAGTCACAGAACAGATTGAACATGGATTCAGTCATGAGAAAAAAGAATGCTCATGTACATCATTTAAGCCTGTGCAACTGTACGTGAGTGGAGAAGCGGGAACTGGAAAAAGTTTTCTGATTAAAGCCATTGCAACTTATCTGCAGAAAAGGACTGAATCACCGCTGTCTTGTGTTGTTACCGCTCCAACTGGGCTGGCAGCACATAACATTAAAGGGATTACTTTACATCGTTTACTGATGCTGCCAGTGGAGCATGATAACAAATTGGAGTATCACAAGCTATCAGGAAAAGCGTGTTTCGAAGTTTCAAGAGTCCTGAAGAAAATGAAACTTCTTATCATTGATGAAGTAAGCATGGTGTCAAATATAATGCTTGCCTTTGTGCATTTGAGGATGCAAGAAATTCTTAGAACAGACTATGATGTTTTATTTGGAGGAAAACATATTATTGTTTTTGGAGATCTTCTGCAGTTGACTCCAGTAAAAGGACAACCTGTGTTCAAAATACTCACTCATGAAAATACCAAGAAGTGCTTAGGGAGCATCGGAAACGTTAATATATGGTTAAACTTTAAATATGCAGAACTGCTTCAAAATATGCTGCAGGCAAAGGATGAAGATTATAAAAACATTCTACAAGATGTAAGGATCGGAAAAATAAGTCAGCAAGGGAAAGAAGCTTTACATGCACGATTAATTTCAAATTTGTACCCAAATGAAAACATTCTTCCAGAGAACATATTTAAGAAAATTAACGAGAAGAAATCTGGCATATGTTTGTTACCAACTCTGAAAGAATGTTCCATGTTCAACAACAAAATGTTACAGTTAGAAAATGAAGAGATAGTGAAACTGGAAGCTATTGATAAAATAGAGCATATGGGAGCAACAATTATTTTGTCTGAAAATTTGAAATCAAAATTGGATTCATTAGAGAAGACTATATCTAAAACTGCTGGTTTTGAAAAGACTCTGAATGTGTGTTTGAATTGTCGTGTCATTTTAAGAAGGAATTTAAATGTTGAAAGAGGTCTGGTAAATGGAGCAATGGGTTATGTTGTTGGTTTTGTGAATTACAAAAATAGAGATGGAATTGAAATTTTAAAAATTTAATTTGATGACATTGATGAAATAGAACAAATTTGTCGTTGTTCAGCTAGATTTTTGCTCGTGAAAGACTTATATGTTCGCCGAAAACAGTTTCCTATTATTTGGCATATGCGGTGACAATTCATAAGTCTCAAGGTTTAAGTGTAGATAGCGCTTTGGTGAACATTGGAAGTTCTGTGTTTAAAGAGGGTATGGCATATGTGGCATTATCACGAGTAAGAACTTTATCAGGATTGTGCTTGATTGAGTGTGATGAAACAAAGATTTGTGCAGATTTAGATTGTGTAAAAGAATATAATAGGTTAAGAAGAGAGTATGATCCACATTTGCCTCAATATCCTCTGATTGAAAAACGTGTGGTAGGCCGAAAAAGAAGAAATGAGAGTAATTGCAGTGAGGTATCAGCAAAAAAGCATAAAGTAGATAAAAGTGTAATTGTAAAGAGAAACAAAAAGGATTTTGTTGAAGATGTTGTTGGATTTCAGTTTGAAAACAGTTCTGGTGTCTACCGCTATGCTAATGTAGTAGTTAATGTTGTTTTTTTTCTTCAAAATGTACAAAGACAGATTGTTGAAAATCGGGAACAAACATTGTGCTGTTTATTGAATTCTGTGTTAGACAAATGTAGTAGTGATAGAGCAAAAATAGAAAGTGTTTCAGAAATTAGAAATCTCCTAGATATATGTTCAGGTCAAAATCAATTTTCACAGAATATTCAGCAGGATTGTCAGGAATTTTTAATGTATATGTTTGATGTATTACAAGATGAAGGAGTAGATATAAAAAATCTATTTGGCCTTTCTTATCAATGGCAACATGACTGTGATAACTGCATCATCAAGTACTACTAGAATAGACTCTGAAAGATTTATATATTTAACTTTACCAGACTGTAAATCAATGTCTTTCAATAATCTAGTTAAAGCAGCGGATCACAATATGGTGTGTACCCAATGTAAGTCTGCAATGCTGTCCACATTATTTCTACAAAATTATGGTCACTATGTTATTTTAATGTTCCAATGATGTAGACCTGATGGAACTAAATTGACAACTTCTATTAAAAATGTTGTGGCTTCTCAGTTATCGATATCAGGAAGAACCTTTGAAACTGTAGCTATTATTTTTCATGACGGTCCTTCTACAACATCAGGGCATTACACATGCTATTTAAAAACTTCTAAAGGTTGGACCCAATGTAACGACAATCATTTGACTTTCAAACAACGTTTGCCTTTTGGCTTTATAAATTCATATCTAGTGTTTTTACAGCCAAAATGTAGGTAAAGGTAATTGGCCTATGAAGACGGGAGGAGTACTCATATATACTCATATATCTGACACTATTTGGCCAAATGGAAAGGTGCAAGAATGAGTAAAGAGTCATGACTGAAAAAAAAGAGTATATTAAAATTTTGAATATATTTCAGATGTTCTTGGAGCTTTTCTTGTAGAAAGTCGATGAAATGGATTCCTAACTGAACAGGAAAATACTATGCAATGAGAAAAGGACCTCCATGATATACTATTTGGCCTCAAGGAAAAGTAAGTCAATCAAAGATTAGCGTACATTTGTCATTTGTCAGTATGTAAGGGTTTTTTTTAAAACACAATCTTTTAGATTTTTTTCCCAATGTCATATGATGAGTAATTTGAACTCACTGCTTTAAGTGAAATTCAATATATTTTGAGAACAGCAAAAATAAACTATGTAACATGTTGTAGAAGTTATTCTATACTTTGGATTGTGTAAATTAAATTGTATTCCCATTCTCTGACATCCACTCTCCCTCGCTTATCTTTGTTTGCTCCTTACTTTTAACCTCTTCTCTCTATTTTTCGTTCACTACTTCTCTGTGCTCAGTGCCTCACTCTACTTGTGTTATTTTCACTTGTGTTTATCTACCTTCTATCACTTGTTTTACAACAACTTCACTGCTCCTCTTCCGTCGTTCTTCATCCCCTATAACTTTATTTCTAAATAGAGTGTTATGATGTTTTTAGCTCTTCATTTGTATCTTTTAATTTAAAATACATATTTTACTAATTATAACTTATTTTTTTTTCTCTCTTTCACAGAAACCAACTGTAGTAAAAAAAATTATAGTTACTTTTATTATATGGTAAGTATGACTAAAAAAATGTAGTTTGTTATCACCCTTTGCTTTAATGTCACTAACATTTTCTCAATCTACCTCACTCCTGTGTTTTTACTCTGCTTCTCTCACTTATTCTTATTCTCCATGTTTACTCCCCTTTCCCTATTTACCCTCTCATATTCAACTTCTTTTGATCCCTATTCTTTACTTCACTTACCCTCTGTTCCCTTCCTTTGCTTCTTCACTCATTCTCTTTTTCTCAATTATTTACCTTACTCCTACACACACACCTCATCCCCCTCCCAACACATACACACACCTCTAACATATACCCCACACACACCACACACACACACACCTCATACACACAAAAAATCCCCCCACACACACTCCTCACACACACACACACATTACATACACACACATACATCCCACACATATATACACCCCACACCCATACACCCCTCACACATATTTCATACACCCTCACCTCCACCCACACCAAAACACTCCACACAACCACACCCACAGACACATCTTACACACCCACACTCCGAACTACACCCACTGACTCCCTGTAAGTCACACACACTGCATTACTTATCTTTTTTTGCTGTTTTACTCAAGCCCATTCAGGTACTGTTTCCTTTACTCTCTATGTCCTCTCTCTTTGTCACTCTCCATGTGTTATCCTAATTCAATTTTTCTCCCTCTTTCACCCGTCTTTACTTATACTATGGGTAGCGCACCGGGGAGCGTAACAAGGGGAAAACCAAGAGAAACAGTAAAATAATATTTTAGAGTGCTTTGAGGTAGGGTAGCTGTTGTGTTGTGTGGGTGATTTACTTACTGCACTCCTTCCACTCCTTTTCTCAGTCCCTCTATTCTCACAGTTCCTCTCTCCCGTTCACTCAGTCCGTCTATCTTACTGTAATTGTCTCTGTCTCTTCACTGTTTCACTACTTGTTCATTATGCTTTCTTCCTGAAGTTCAAGCACACTACGTTATTTACATTTCTTTGCTGCTTCAATTATTCCCTTTCTGTTACTTCTTCTTTTCTTCTTTTAGTTTTTTCTCTCTGTCAATCCACATGTTTTAACTTTATTCGATGTTATCCATCTTATTTCATCCCTCTTTAGTTATGCACATTACTTTTTTCTCTCTCTCCCTTACCAGTGTTATTTAAATCTGGTTCCGTTATTACCTTTTATTTGTACATCATTTTTTCTCTTTCCTTTTACTCTTTACAGCCACTCACATTCTTCATGTGCCTCTGCTTTAGTATTCTTCTTCTCTCTTTCTTTGTTTCACAGCCTTATATTTTTTTCATTTTCTCTCACACTTTGTTATATCTTTTACACTTTTTTACTATGTATTACACAGTACATCTGTGTTGCTCTCTCTTGCTGTCTGTCTCTTAACATTACTCTCTCCTTCTCTTTCTCTTATGCTCTCCTTCTCTTGTTTTTTTTTTTGTTTTTTTTGTGTTGCGCTAACGGGGCGCTCACTGGTGCACGTACCGTGCTAAAAAAAATTGTAATTTTTTAAAAATGGGAGGTAGTTCTGAAAAGAACTTTTTTTTCAATGTTTTTGTTGTTTTATATTTTTTTCAATTTTTCTGAACATTTTTTTTTTTTGTATTTTTTTAACAATTTTATGTTTTTTTTGTTTTTTTTGGGGGGGAATAACGAAAAACAGGCATTAGAAAGGGCTCAACAAGAGCAAAAAAATGTTTTATTTCTTGGGGCGTTTTGAGCACTTGTGGTTTTCAAATGCTCTATTAATCAAATTGATACTCATATTCGCACATGAAAGTAGGTCACCACAATAAAGGCACACTATCTTCATGTGCACAAAATTCTGTTGGATGTTTGGGACCGTCTCCCTCGCCTCTGGTCCCGATGGAGTTACTTGTGCCGATGTACTGGCCACAGGAGTTGGTAGGTTTTCTTGGAGGTGACGCATCTCTGCAAAGCTGTAATTAAGTGGATGCCCCCTCTGCATATGGCGGTGCATAGTATAGTTACCATAACTATACTTTTTGTCTGTACCTCTAGACAAAACATCTTTACAAATGAGGCATGTCACATGTCGGGCATTGACCTTTTTTTGGCCTTGAGGGTATGAATAAAATTGCCAAATAAAACTGTCTTTGTGGTGGGATTCCGGGGCTCTTCACCTAAGAACTGCCTCGGCTCTACGTCTTCTTCCTCTTCTTCTTTGTCTTCCTATGGGTTGGAAAGGAACTGTGGAGGTGGTCCTTCCTTCCTAGGTGGTTGTGGTGGTGGCGGGGGTCCACCAGCTGCAGCTACTACAGATGCCATAACTAAGGTCTTCCTCTCACAAAGATGAAAGTCACAGTGAGGAAAGAAGGAGGTGTTTTCATCATTTGGAAAAAATAGTTCTAAACCAATGAAAAGTATTATTTACAGGTCACATGACCTGTTACGCTTACGTTACGCGTCCCGGTCCGCGCCCGGAGCGCTTCCGGTGTGCTGCGCTTCGCGCCTCGGTCGCGCACCAGAGCACTTCCGAGTGCGCGAACGCGGCGCGTCATAAGACGCATTACGCGGCAACGCGATACGTCGCGCTTACGCGACGCGTCACGATGTTGTTCTCGAACGCAGCAGTTGTGCAAACGGTACGTTTCCCGGTACGCGGACCGGGTCGCGGCATAAAAATGAGCTAACGGGAAGCTACCCGGTGCGCGGACCGGTAACGAAACAAAAAAAATATATATATATATATACATAAAAAAATTATATTAAATACATATAAAATATATTTTTCCTTTAAAAGAAGAATACATTTAACAGCTTTTAATATTTGCTATTAAAAGACCATTGAAATTCACTGAAAAAACCACAGGTTATAGACCATATATAGTTAGGAATTAGCATTTACAAAACCTTGAAAATTCACTGAAAAAACCATAGGTTATAGACCATTTATAGTTAGGAATTAGCATTTATAAAACCTTATTTTACTCACACAAAACCATTGAAATTCGCATATATAGTTAGTTGCACTAACTATATATTTCGCGCACCCGCAATCCACTGCTGATGATGCCACATATTACATCATTCATGACATGGTCAGTGACATCACTGATGACATCACTGATGACATCTCAAATGACATCACTGATGACATCACTGATGACATCTCATTTGACATGACTGATCACATCACTGATGACATCATTCATGTGATAATACGATGAACTTCTTCAGATTCTAATATAACCTTATATACACTCACTGTAAACAGACACTCACAGACTGTCACTCATCCATGGAGTTACTCACACACCTAGTCAGTCATGCAAAGAATCAATCACACCTCCATTTCCTCAACTATACAGTTATACACACCTTACTTATTCAAACAGATACTAACATATATTTACTCTCTTATACAATCCCTGATACAATTTCATAATGATCCATAAACTACTCACACATTCACTGGCTCTTATGTACAGTTATTTATATATGTCAACTCTCACATATACTGGGTTTTACATATGTCTTTACTTTGACATGTAGCACTGAGATATCCATTCACTCACCAATATACTCATGCACACAGTCAACCACCCATACAGCTGTTTCCACATGCACTTTTGAGCCCATACATCTAGTGAATCAACTGCTCACACATCTATGCACAGAGTCATACACCTCTCAATCACCAACACACACACTTAGTCTCCCATACAAATACTTGGGCAACCAATCAATAACCCATATAGTTACTCATATAGCTACTGACCAACACATGCAGCAGTTTACAGAACAACAGACATAATGATGCACAAATTAAGACAGTTTAGTCACTAACCCATGCACTCAGTGAGACATATTTAATCACTCACTCATACAGTCAGTCATGCACCTACTAAATCCTTCATCCAGACACTTCTACATCCACTCATTCTTCAATATGTAAGACATATTTAAACTTTACAGAAACATAAAATCACTGGATGTTGTTTTCAGTGATGTCATCAGTGATGTCATTTGAGATGTCATCAGTGATGTCATCAGTGATGTCACTGACCATGTCATGAATGATGTAATATGTGACATCATCAGCAGTGCATTGCGGGTGTGCGAAATATATAGTTAGTGCAACTAACTATATATGCGAATTTCAATGGTTTTGTGTGAGTAAAATAAGGTTTTATAAATGCTAATTCCTAACTATATATGGTCTATAACCTATGTTTTTTTCAGTGAATTTTCAAGGTTTTGTAAATGCTAATTCCTAACTATATATTGTCTATAACCTATGGTTTTTTCAGTGAATATATATATATATATATGTATATATATATATATATATATATATATATATATATATATATATATATATACATACATATATATATATATATATATATACATACATATATATATATATATGTACATATATATATATATGTATTAACAAGAGAGTTCACTCACACAAAACCAGCGAAATTCAGCAGTTATAGTTACCTGAGCTAACTCTAACTCACGCCTCCGCAATGCACTGCTTATGACTTCACATATTACATCACTCATGACATGGTCAGTGACATCATTGATGACATCACTGATGACATCTCAAATGACAATACTGATGCATCGCTGATGACATTATAAAGTGAGTGTAAGTGTTTTTAAGAGTTTATGGGTGTTAAACATAAGTACTAGTATACTAGGTGCACTAATTACTCAGTGATACTACTTCTAATATAAATGATATAAGTGGTTGTGTGATTTCATGTATCCTTGTGTGTATGGGTATGTAAGTGTCAGTATTTGTGTATAAGAGGGTGTGTGAGTCGCTGTGTAGGTGAGTGACATGCTAAGTGAGTACCGGTATTGGTGAATAAGTGGGTGTGTCAGTGGGTGTATAAGTGAGTAGCAGTGTGAGTGGCTGTATGGGTGGGTAAGTGGGTATTTAATGACTATATTGGGGAGTGAATTGGTGTCTGAATGGCAGTATGAGTAAGTGAGAGAGTGTAATTTGCTATGTGGGTGAGTGAGTGGCTGTTTGAGTGGGTGTGTGAATTTCTGTATGGGTAAGAGTGTGCATGTGTGAGCACTTGTTTTGATGTAGAAACGGGTATGGATGTGTGGGTATATGAGTTAGTATCTGAGTGTTTGTATGGGTGAGTCATTGGCTGTGTTAAGAGGCTGTCTGGGTGAGTGAGTGGGTACTTGAGAAACTGGAAAGATAAATAAGTGGGTGTGTCAGTAGCTGTATGGGTGAGTGTGTGGCTATATGAGTTGCTGTATGGGTAAGTGACTGGTTGCATGAGTGGCAGTATGGGTGAGTGAGTGGTTGTGTGAGTAGCTGTACAAGTGAGTGAGTGGGTTCGTGACTGCCTCTTTGGAGGAGTGAGTGGTTATATGAGTACTGGTATCGGTCTGTGAATGGGTATGTGAGTAGTTGCATGGGTGTGTCAGTAAGAATATGAGAGCTTCTTTGCGGGTATGAATGGGTTTGAGTGGTTCTGTGGATGATGTCATCAGTGATTTCATTTGAGATGTCTTCAGTGATGTCAATGGCCATGTCATGAGTGTTGTAACATGTGCGGTCATAAGCAGTGCATTGTGCGGGCGTAAGTTATAGTTAGCTCACTTCATCCAGGAAGTCTTTTCAGTCATCTTTGGACTTGGACTCAGCAGGGTCTCAAACTGAAGCATAAAAAAGTGAAGGGGGCTGGGTAGGAATACCCTGACCCCTAGACCTGGTGCTGGGGTCCAACAGGGACCCCGCCAGGGCCAAAAGCGTTTTTTTGTAACTTTTGCGGCAATCATCATGATGGATTCACAAATTTGTGGTTAGAATAAAAAAACAAGCTCAGTTTCCTGCACTTGTTTAAACAACGGCCCCAATGTGGGCCAAGTCCAGAGGGCAAGAATACATTAAACAAAAGGGGAAGGAGACGCCTGAGGTTCCCCTCCTCAAGGGCAGTTTAAGACCTGGGAACCATCAAGTCCTTGAGGTTTATTTTCTAAAATGTAAGGGAGGGAGCCATGCTGCCGCCCATGCCTTTTAAAGGCCCCAGGGTACACCCCCTCCCCTGGGCTTAAATACGCAATAGTGGGGGGGTGCGTGGACCCCCCTCATAGGGCTCATAGGAGTCCTGGGAACCACCACCTCCCCGGGGTTTCATCAGTATTTTGGAGGGGGGTCTCATGGACTCTTATACTTGTCCCAGTAGGCTCCCAGTGACTACCACATCCCCAGGGCCAAACATACAAACTAAAGGGGGAGGGAAGACATTTGGCCACCTTCCTGGGAAAAATTCAGCACAGGGTAGCCCCTCCTTACTGGGACATGCCTTTTAGAATGAAAGGAGGGGAAAGCCTTCCCCCCCTCCTGCAGCCATTAATGGCCCCGGGACCTGCAATCCCACAGTGCTGGCTTCCTGGCTCTTTAGGTGCCCACCCTAGGGATGTAACAGTTTGCTTTTGCTTGGCAGGACCTTTGACAGCTCCCTCCAAGCGAAATTAAACTGTATGTCCACTTCCAGCGGGTGAGAGCAGGAAAACTGCTCCAGCTCACTGGGAGCAGAGTTTTCATCTGTTTTCCTGTCCATTATCAAGGTCACTAGAGTCATTACCTCATGGTCCTCCATGCAGCTGTAGTGAAGTATATGCACAAGACATTTACCCAACGAGGTAGCATTTACTAAGTAGCCTGTAAAAAGTACTCCAGTTGGGTAGACATTTAAGACAAAACTATGGACACTTCTTGGAAATAATGAGGTCCATTCTGGCCATGAAGCTCATTTCACAGAAATAAAAAATCAATGGGAAACACTTACAAAGAGGAACACGGCTGATGCCCCATTTGAAGCTCCACTTCTGTAAAGCACAAATGATCCTAACTTCTTGGATTTTGCAAAGGCAAAGCAAGTGTGTTCCCTCTCATGTTCCACAATGAAAAACAATCTGACATCCTTAATAGAGTGGAATCCATTGTTGTTCTATTGAAGCGCAATCTAATCTGTCATGACTGTGATGCGTGGTTTCTTTGTGGTCTTGAGAGCAGAGTCCATACTCTCCCTTTTAATTACCCTGAGTATGCAAATGCCCAAAACCATCTGCAAAGTCTGCCTCTTTGGCCCGACTCATTTTCTTTGGTAGTATGCAAAGGTCTTCCCGCCTTTTCCCATGTCGATGGGCAGCTTACCAAAAGACCTCTGAGCACTTCCTTCCCCTAATTTTGGTGACACGTTCTTAATTTTAAGGACACCTCCAGCAAACAAAGAAGCACTTAGTTCATATAGTTAGGAGGAAATACTCTTGTTTTCTGGAGATTCCCTTCTTTGTAGTATTGTCCTGTCATTTAGACAAGGATTCATGTAATCACAGATTTGTGGATCAAGACGCATGAGGAACAATCACATTGCCTAAATTACATGAACACAAGGTCATTGGAGATATTTCCTCATGGTCCATTATACAGCTGTAGTGTTTAATGTGCACTAGTTATTCAGAACGAGGTAGCACTTACAAATTAAGCAGTAGAAAATACTCCAGTAGGTTAGACATTTTGTACAAGACAGTGGACTCTTGTTGGATAAAGGGACAGGTAAGGTTTTGCTGTGGTCCACTCACTCACACACCTACTGATTCACACATACAGATACTCAGAAACGCATTCACACACCCATGCAGCTACTCTGACACACACTCACAGATGCACACACCCACTCACACACATACTCACACACCCATACAGTCACTCACATGGCCACTCACACATCTAGTCCAGATCCATATAGCCACTCGCACACCCATAAAACTACTCACACACCCACTCACAAACCTATACAGCCACTCACAGACCCATACAGCCACTCACATACCTATTAATCCACTCACACACCCACTCACTGACCAATACAGACACTCACACACTCACTCTCAAATATTACCGGTTACAGATAGGAATTAAAAAAAAAATCCTTAGAAATTAATTTTAAAATCCTAAGGTAACAGGGACACTATGGTTAGGCAATAACATTAAAAAACATAGAAATTCACTAAAAAAACAAAGGTTACTAGGATGTTATAGTTAGTCAATTACATTTAAAAAAACATAGAAATTCAATGAAAAAAACAAAGGTTACAGAGATGATATTGTTAGGAAATAGAACTAAGAAAACCTTAAAAATTCACTGAAAAGCCAGAGGTTACAAGGACATTATAGTTAGGAAATATTATTAACAAAAAAGTAGAACGTCACTAAAAAAACAAATTACAGGTATGGTATAGTTGGGCTCAGATTTAACTCATTCAAAACTAGCAAAATGTAGCAGTTATAGTTAGATGAGCTAACTATAACTTATGCCCTCGTAATACACTGCTTGTGACCTGACATATTCCATCACTCAAGACACCAAGAGAATGGGGTCTCCAGGGCTGAAATCAGCCTGGGGAGAGGGCCTTTCTGGGGGTTCTTTCTTGTCATCTGCTGCTGATTCCAGAGATCCTGCTCTTAACTTTTACAAACTGGAACTTTTTAAACCTGTCTACAAGCCCTCCCCCATATACATAGGTGGTAGGCCACATCTTCCGGCTCTTTTTCTCAGGATGAGGGACAACCCATGCCCATTTTGCAGATGCATTCCTCATGTCTAGGATTAAGATTGCATCTCCACCAAACAAAGAAGCACTTCTGCAAAGTATAATTATCCAAGTGTATTTTCTCTGCAGTTCCACAATAGTAAAGATATCTGGTGAATATGCTTGAGGAACAATCACATTGGCAAATTTACACAAGGTCACTGGAGACATTTTATTGGCTTCTTTTATGCAGTTGTAGTGTAGGGGATGCACTATATATGTACCCAACAAGGTACCACTTAGTAAATAGCCAGTAGAAAGTACTCCACTTGGGTAGAGGTGATGCACAAAATGGTAAGCTCTTCTTGTATAAATATGCAGAGCTGGATTGATTCTGCACGATGCTAATTCCACAGAAATTAAACCTGAATGGGAAGTACTTACAAATATAAACAAGCAGGTGCCTGATTTGAGGGTCATCTTCTGTAAATAATTAATCATCCTAAGTTTGTGCACATGGCCAAGTCAAAGCAAGTGTATTTTTCTGCATTTCCTCCATGAAATGTTGTCTGTGATGGAGGATCATTGCTTTTTTCAATCGCAAAATCTCATGTAGTGACTATGACAAGGGTGTTCTTACTTGTCATCTGCTGCAGACAGCAGGGTCCAGGGTTCTCCTATTTTTTAATGCATTAAGTAATGTCCAAAATCCATAACACCACTGACACAACTACTCACAGATACATAGCTACTCACACGCCCACTCACAGACCCATAGCTTCATTCACGCACCCATTCACAGACCCACACAGGTACTCACACACAACCATCTTGTGTGTAAAAGGCCGCTTTATTAGAACAGGTGCACATAACATTTAAAACTACCTTGGCAAATGCCTTACAAAACTAGGCCTCACTAAATACAATGACTTACCTAACCACATCTCCCTCCCCCACCCCTAATATATATTTCAAACCCGCCCCCACCCAAACATTTCAACATTACAACATTACAAAAACGTTAATTCAATGAAATACACATATAAGCCTATAAATGCAAAACATCTCTTATCCCAATTCCCCTGCATGACCCTTCTCAAATTACAATCACCCCACCTCAGCCGGAAAACCCCAATCAACCTGCCTAAACAATCAATGTCTATGACCCAACTTTTAGTCTAAAACCACCGAAATACAGTCAAAACCTGTCAAACTTCGAATCAACCCCGCCACCCAGAAAGCCGGGGGGGAGAAGACTACCCCCCCTTTCTGCCCCCCAAACAAGAACAGTCCCTCTATGCTTCCATTGAACGTTCCTGAATGTTAAGACACCTGGCAAGCCCCTCTCTGACTTCCAACAGATACAGGTCCATACCCATCCTAGACAGGTGCACACCATCACTTCTGAAAAACTCCACGGACTCAAAACAAATGTACCTATGAGACACCCTACCAAAACGCAGGGTCCTGCAAAATCTTGAAATTTCCAGATTTACCTTCTTCCGTGCCCTATCAATCGACTTAGGATTCCGCTCACCCCTCCAAATCCTGCGCGGCACATGCTCTGTCCACAACACGTGGCAACCAGATCACTGCTCCTTCAACAGAGCCAAATCCCTCTTCATTGTTCTTAGCAAAACGACCCCTTTCACCGCACAAATATCATTCTCCCCCAAAGGAATTAACAAAACATCCGGACACTGTCCCCCTACCAACCACCCGTTCAAAGCTAGAATCAGCTCCTTCCATAACATCCCCCTTTTTCCTTTCCAAACAATTTTCAACAAACGTTCATTAAAACCCAACATCTTCCCGAATTAACAACTGCCCGCACCAATGTGTCTCAAAGCTTTTCGCAGAACCATGCGCATCTGATAGTCTGTTACCCGGCCCCCACCTGCATGTTGAAAAACCCGCTCGCTAACTTCCCCCCAGACAGAGTCCTCCACCGCCTGGCCCAATATAATGGGAATGTTTCCGCCGGAGACGCTGCCTCCAGCCACACTCCCTTGCCAACACTCCTCTGGTCTGTTTTTGCATTAGCCAGCCAAACATGAATCCATTTCTCAGAGAGGAAAACTTCCTGCCAGGTGACACCCCTCTTTAACCTAGAACCTAAAAGCTCAGAGACCCTAAAGGCTCCAAAAAACATCCAAACCATGAGCGTAGAAAACAAACACACCTCAAAACCATCGCTGCAAACAACAGGTAATGCCGCTAACAAATGGGCTAAAATCTGCCACGACATTGGCCTACGAGCTACCCTTTCTCCCCCGCTCCCTAGCCCAACCTTCCAACACCCTCCTCCCTACTTCTCCAGCCGAAGGGGAGTAGCCCCACAGAAGCTTCCCCATAAAGGAAATACCTGCCAATTACCTTGTGATGGTAACCCTAGACAGCCTCTTTTCCATAAGATCCAGCAGGAACTGTGTCACATCCTCTGACCGTCTCCATGACTCCTCCCTCCTACAGGCACCTGACGCTATGAATTCCCTCCATGCCAGCGCATAAGCTGGCTGAGTAGCCATCGACAAGGATCCTACCACCAACTGTATGACCCTACAGTGCCTACATACCACAGGTGTTCTGGTATTGGGGTGGGTGTCCTGTCTGCCTCCGTGGCCAGCCCATGGAATCTCTCCCACTGTGAACGAGACAAAGCATCTGCAATGTCATTGTCCACACCAGGGATATGAAGGGCCTTGAAAACAATATCATGTCTAAGGCAGCCACGCACAAATACTCGCAACAGCTTCAAAATCTGCTCTTCTCTCGCTGACTGCCTATTAATGATCGCAACCACTGCCAGGTTGTCAATCCTGAACAACACCTTCTTATGTGCCAGCTCCTCTCCCCACAGCGTAAGTGCCACCAGTACTGGGAAGAGTTCCAAAAAGGCGATGCTCCGTCCACCACCCTTCCACTGCTCGGGCCACATCAATGCACACCACTTGCCTTTCCAGTAGACACCAAAGCCCTCACTACCTGCTACGTCCGAGAAAATTTCAACATCCCACTGAAAGTCATCCTCCCTGACCAACGGTAATCCATTAAATGAGTGCAAAAAAGTTCTCCATATGCGCAGATCCTCCTTCACCCCCGCCGACAAGCGGACGTGGTGGTGCGGCAAATGATGTCCTGACAAAGCATGCCCCAATCTCCTCCAGAAAGTGCCACCCTGCATGCGAAATTGAGATATGTCCCAACAAAGCCTGAATGTCCTTTACTGTCACTTTAAGTTTCCCCAGCATGTCTTCCAACAACTCCAACATCTTTCCTTTCTTATTGGGTGGCAACCGCGCCTGCATACCCACTGAATCAATTTCAATGCCTAAAAATGACATGGTCGTACATGGGCCCATTGTTTTCTCCTTTGCCTCGAAATCCCCATAGTCCACCAAACCAATCTCAAGAGCCCCTAGCCTAACTGGCGTAAGAGCCCTTTGGCCCAGCCCCCAGAGCTCCCCTACCTCCCCTACCACTTTGCGGCAACTGTGAGGACCCCAAAGTGCTAGTACCTGGCTGTTGCCACTGCTGACTTCCCTGTGGCTTGACTCCCCAACATTTAACCAAGGGGTGCTTCTTACCGCACTGAGAGCACTCAGGTCTAAACCTACAGTATTCTCTTGTACACACGCCTTTATTGAACTCCCAGTAAGCCCTTGACCCTGATGCCATAGCTGTTGCACTCCCCATCCCACCCCGGGTGGTTTTCCCCTGAAAGGGCCGTTACACCAAAGGTAAACCACTCGCCGTAAAAATAGTCTTACCCCCCGCTGGCGCCCCCATTGTGTGCTGCCATAAATCCGAGTCCAGTTCTCCCCACTTAGCATCGGGATCCCACACCATGCGGGCCCTAAACTCCTCATCATATTGGGCCTATGCATACCCACTGCCCGTGATCTGCGCCTTCTGAATAACATCCATGTATTTAAAAATAGCCATGCAGCCCTCAGGAAACTTCTCGCAATACACGCTAGCATATATCAAGAACGTTGCTGTCCAATTTTCGATAGTTAACGGGACCTTAGGCCGTTTGGACAATTCATACTCCTCTTCTTCAGACCCTTCTTTGTACCACACCTCCCTATGTAGCAACTTTAAGATCTCAACACACTCCCCTTTCCATATGCGCTCTTTCGTGGCCAGCATCAAATGCGCACCTAACGGCTTTGTCACCCCCATATAGGGGAGCTATTTAAACTTTAATTCTTTACTCTGTAGAGGCCCCTTAGCGGGCACATCTGGTTCTGTATTTGTCCCACTCTCCACCTTGGCTCCCGCAGTAACCTCCATACCTGTCCCCACACCTTGATTTTGAACATATTTACCCTTATGGAGTTTATCACCCAGCTCCCCCAACACTTCTTCACGCCCTGTCCCCACCGACCCCATTTTTGGTTTGGCCCGTGGGACAACGTTCCCACCTGGGTCTAACAAGGCTGCCCAACCCAATATAACGGGCATGTTTCCGCCGGAGACGCTGCCTCCAGCCACACTCCCTTGCCAACACTCCTCTGGTCTGTTTTTGCATTAGCCAGCCAAATATGAATCCCTTTCTCAGAGAGGAAAACTTCCTGCCAGGTGACACCCCTCTTTAACCTAGAACCTAAAAGCTCAGAGACCCTAAAGGCTCCAAAAAACATCCAAACCATGAGCGTAGAAAACAAACACACCTCAAAACCATCGCTGCAAACAACAGGTAACGCCACTAACAAATGGGATAAAATCTTTCACGACATTGGCCTACGAGCTACCCTTTCTCCCCCACTCCCTAGCCCAACCTTCCAACACCCTCCTCCCTACTTCTCCAGCCGAAGGGGAGTAGCCCCACAGAAGCTTCCCCAGGTGGCCATGTCCCCGCTTCCCTCCCGTAGTCCCCAAGGGCCCCCACTTCACCCCTTCCAATCCTCCTCTAGATTCCGTGCCCCTTACAGTGAGACCCCTCTGAGGGGTACCCGCAGGAAACTCCATGTAACGCCCCACCCCCATGCCCTGCACACCCTCTGACCAAGAAGGAAAAACATCCAGCCCTTCCCAGTCCTGCCTCCCAGCTGCTGGATCCAGATCTGCCCTTGAAAGACCATCATACCTCTCCTCGCCTTCAAATACCTCCTGGACTTGCCCCCCTCAACCTCCTAGGGGTTGCAACCCTCCCACCCCTCAACCTGTGCCCATCCCCCTTCACCCACTGAGCTGCCCTCCCCTGCACCAACCTCACCCTTAGCTGAAGGAGAAGGGGAAAAAGGGAGGGGGCGGTATGCATCCCTCCCCGCTCCCACCTGCAACCCCCCACCCAGCTCTCGAACGCTGCGCACAGATTTAAAGGTGCCTGTATTTGAAGGAGGCCTCACCTCAGCAGCCCACTCCCTTCACCTCTCCATGCCATCTCTGCCAACCCTGGTTGCCCCCTATGCACAAACGATAAAACCCGACCCTGCTGCACCTCTTCCCCCTCCCCTACCACGCCCTGCAACTCTCCCGCAGCCACAGACAGGCAGGGACTCATGTTAGTCACCCCCCAGCCTCCGTAACTGGCCTAGACATCTCGCTGGCTAACAGAAAGTCCCCCTTCATCCACTCAACCCCCGCTAGCAAGAACGTATCATTGGTGGCCGTGAGCGAGGTCGAGCGCCTCTTGTCTCACTGTCCTCCCCCGTGCTTAGCCTTCCGCGTGGGGGCCGACGCGCCACGCTGCCTGGGCATCACGACGGCAGCCGACTCCAATGTCATTGACCCGACTCTGCTCCCCACCGCCACACCTCTCCTGCCCTCCTGCCAGCCCACACCCACCTCCAAAGCGCTGCCCTCACCACCGGGTTGCACGCGCTTCACCGGGGCCGCCTTCTTCGATCGCGGACGGCCCGCTCTGCTACGGGGGTCATCTTTTGGTGCTTGGGCCATGTTCAGGCAGCGACGGCTGCTGCTACACCCGCTGAGGCCTGACGGGCGGGGCGCGACGGCCCAGCCACGTCACCGATGACCAGGTCCAGGCAACCTGCTTCGCTCAGACATCTGAGAGCTTCGAGCACTCGCACGTCTTCCGCTGCCAGAACTCTGCAAACCAACTTAACCACCTAGAACACAACCAAGGCTACAAAATCTCCTCACTAACGCTCTCCAAAAAATGTTCCTTATCTAAAGCTCCCAGCCACCAGGTCACCAACGACAAAATAGTGGCTGGAAGCAGTAGCCCAAAGTATTTATACATTGGGCTACATTTGGGCTACAAAAAAGAAGTCCAACAAGAAAATGCCCGCCTGTGCTCTGGCTTCCCCATCCCCCCGCCCCTCCCAAACAGCCCGGGGGGGGGGGAATCTCACTTCGTTCGCCCACCCCCCCAAGCCCCCCTTGGGCAAGTCCGTCGAACTCTGCTGAGTTAAACTCCACAAGTTCCTCCCAGGCTTAGTCATATTGCAGATAGCGCTTGTCCAAATAGGGCTGTGTACAATGAACTGACCAACTCTTCACAGAGAGACGTTGAGGTAACTTAATTTAGGTGATAACAAATTCACGTTTTGCGGTTTGTAGTACACAAGCTGCCAAGCTTCCCTGCTCCAAAGCCGGCTAGAATAAGCAGGTGTAGCGAACACTAGCAAATTCTTTACTTGATAAAGTGCACTGGGACTCCCATTGATCACCACATTGTTGAAACATGTACGCAAATTCCCCACTCGATGATTATTGCTTAAGAAAATAGCAGCACTTAACTCAAATGACGCTTCACCAGCCTGTCATATTTGCTCATCACCAGCTGTATACAAAGAATCATTGTATTTTTGCATGAATGCAAAATAGCTGGACAGATGCATCCTAGATACACGTGTTTTTCTCTGAAGTCGTGTGTCTCCTGCTCATTGAGAAGTGCAGCATGCTTTGTTTATTTATCATCTTTAAGCAGGGAACTCACAGTGGGTGTTTTAATTAAATACAGAACTTCACAGCAGGGGCACCATAAAGACAAGGATTAGTAGGCATGCAATGCACGAGTTTTACACATCTTTATAATACTTTAATGGAGAACATTCATCAGCCTGAAATATATTCCTGTTCAGGGCATAATTTCTTGTACAGCTTGTAAGACCGATTGAACCTTTTACACCTTCTCTTGAAATACTATGACAGTGATGCGTCATTAATAACCAGATGCATGACTCCTTCACTTATAAAATATAATTAGTGATCTTATATGTCTTATTAGAAACTGAGCTAATTAAATGTTTAGGTGACTGACATGCACACATATGTGCACTATGATTAATCCCGAAAGTCGAAACAACCATTTTATGAGGAATGTTAAAAGGTTGTAAGGCAATGTGCGCCAAAATATAAAATATTTAAAAACAATTATCTGCTACATAATATATGAAAGTTTCCTAATGTGTTTACGTATTTATTTAGATATAAGTATGTCACCCGGTAAAGAGGGAGGGAATGAGACAGAGGAGGAGGAAGATAGAGAGATGAACATTGTGTGTGGGAGAAGTAAGAAAGGAAACGTCAGCAAGAGATACATAGAACGAGTGTGGGTGGGAAAGGGAGAATAGGAAAGACGGTCCCACCAAGCATATTATGACTTTTATCTCCGCCACTGATTTCGTGGAGGTCCTTCCTTCATGAAAACAGTGGTGGAGAGAAAAGAAAGGGGGCCCTGCAGAGCACCCTTATGCCTCATGCCTTGTGGATGTACACAGAGGGCACAACATGTGCCCCCCTGTTTGCATGCAGAGAAGTTCCAGCACTGCATGGACTTAAAAGTCCATGCAGAGCTGGAACTTCCTTTGACGTTCCAAATAGACACTGCAGTGGAAATGGCAAAGGAAATCTCGGCCAATGACTAAAAAAGTAATTATAGGGCGGGCGATTCTCAGATGGTTTTGGCGCAGCAGTGCCGGCAGAGAGCTGGCGCAACTGCGTCAAAGTAGTAATCGGGCCCTTAGACTCTCCCACTTGGTATGCCATACAAATCGGCACACATTAAAAGTTAGAAAATTACCAAACAGGTGAAATTGTTTCTCTTTCTTTGCGCCTTTTAGTAGATAGGGCTTTCAATCAAAAACTATGGGAAGTTGCAAGGAATACCAATGTATGAACCATGGGACATACTGATGCAACTTTATGCAAAGAAGTGCAAAGTGCTACTTTGTATTACTTTTAGACAACATATAAAAATCAACACTTTGCTCCAATGTGTGTCACTTATACTAATTTTGCACCGCTGTAAGTATTGATAACTCTCACCCAATGTTTCTCAATTACAGCTGTTCTTTGTCATTTATTCGTGTTTTGTCTGCAGCATTTAAACTTCATAGCAGCCTTAGGCATTGATTCATAGCAAGTGTAAGGCATGCAGATTCACATTTGCTTTTGTCATAGCAGATGGCAGGCAACTAGAATCAGTGGTCAGTTACTCTCACAATTCTTCAAACTTCTATAATATCTTTCAACCCTAAAGTCACCACCCAGCCCAAAAAAGTATTTAATAGCAAACACCAAACACACAAGGGTCTCTTTTGCATGAGTCACGTATTGTCTGTCAAGAGTTACCCTCATCCAAAGACCTCCATCAGGCTTTATGATCTCAAACTCCTTTTACATTAGAATAAAACATGTCAATAGTTGGGAAACATGCTCCATGTTCACCTTATAGAACACTCTGCAAAAAGGCTAATATCTGAGAACATAATTTGTGAATTGATCACCCTTACCTAGCCACATAAGAGCACCGTGAGAAATTCAGAGTGCACTTTAAGAATCTCTGCTAACCATAAAAGCACACACACAAAAAGCCACCTAATACCTCAGAAATTAAACAAGCCACGTTTAAAGAACACCCCATAGATCAAAATGGAACTGTTGCTTTATAAATCCGGCATAGACCTGCTTGCTGGCAGTATCTACACTGAGTGAAGCCCTATGAGCTTTATGAACACATCTGTTCTAACCTTGAGTCCGCCATCTTAATTTCCTCCTGGAATTATTCACTCTAACAACTCACTCACTTATCCACTAACGTCACTAAGGGCCCCATTTATGAGCCCCTTCCAATACCGTAGCATCACTTTTTGTGATGCAATAGAGTCGCAAACCACAAAATCATATTCATAAGCCACACAAAGCCAATTTGCGTTGCTTTGAAAGGCTTCATAGATACGAGTAAGGCAAGGCAGCGCAAATTGCTGCGTTGCCTTACTCTGCGCAAGGGAGGCATTCCTTAGGCATTGTGGTGGATCTTTCCACACAGCTCCCACAGATTTTGAAGCATTCCCAGGTTTACAAAGACTTGTAAACATGGAAATGTGTCAAATAATATGCAGGTGAGGCATAACAAGGAGAGATATCTTTATTTCTCCTTGTTTTTTCCTCTTTCTATGTGTGCTTCTTTCTGCAACACACGTAGTAAGAAGGAACCGCCTCTATGGATTGTTGTTGTGCAGGAAGGTGCTCCTTCCTGAGCAAAACAATCCTGCTGACAACAGAGGCATCCTTGCACCATGGTGCAAGGGTGCTTGTGTTGGTGCTAGGATACCGAAATGGTGCCAGCGCAGGAAGAAAGGACCGGAATGCAGGAATGCACCATAAGGGAATGGTCTAGTATGCCCTGTGCCACCAATCCCATAAATATGACCCTAGGACAATCTACTTTAGTTAGTTTTGCAATTATGGGCTGATATACTATAAAATAGGTAACATTTTAGTGCATCCTATATATAAATTATATTATTTTGTTATTACAATAATCTATCTATCTATCTATCTATCTATTTATCTATCTATCTATCTATCTATCTATCTATCTATCTATCTATCTATCTATCTATCTATCTATCTATCTATCTGTCTATTTCTGGTATAAAGATATATTGAAGGATAGTGTTACTTTGCCCATGGAAGGAGCAAATAATGGGGCCTGATTACAAGAGCCAGAGTATCGGATGCAATGCATTGCACCAGATAAAAGCCAACACCAAGTTGTTTCAAACTTATGATGTCAGAGAATTACCGCTTGTATTATGGTTAGTCTGTAAAAATGGTGCATAATATGTGAATATTGGTGCTTACCCAAAACATTACTCCCACCTTGTGCATTTCACTAAAATATGTATGCAACTGCATGTATACTAGACACTCCTTTTTTAGGATTATGGATGCATCAAGAATTATTTTTGTCAAGAATATTGTTTTTCAGGTAAGTAATATTAATATTAAGAATACTGCTGGTGCCATTATTATGGTTTTCAATTATATAGTTTCAAAGAATATTGCTTTTTAAATTATTTTAATGAGCTTTGTATACTCTTTGAATGTGTTACTATAGTTTGTATAATTGTTATTATTTCCTGTAAATATAGTTTGTAATGGTAAGTGATTTATCATTTTTTATTTATTTGCTAATAGCAATATATAGTTTGGCAAGGGTTGTTGGGTTTGTAGGGGGATAGGGTGGGAAGTTAATTGAAATCTAAATAATTATTAATTAGCTAATTATTTTTGAGTAAGTATGTGATGGGTATTAACTATGTACATTATGTAAAACTTATTTAATTTACTTCGATTTTAGGTCAGGTTGCTATGTTGGTAAGGTGAAAAGTTAATTAGGTAATAATTATGTAACTATTAATTGTTTATGTATTAATAATTATTTAATTGATTACTAATTATATAGATTGTGTAATATTCATATAATTTAGCTACATTTTAGGTGCAGGCTGTTGGCTATGTAGGGATATTGAGTGGGAAGGTAAATATATATTATAATTAGTTAACAATTAGTTATTAATGTATTATTATTTATTGGAGTGATTAATAATTATGCACATTATATAATACTGATTTATTTTAGTTACATTTTAGTAGTTGATTGCTATGTTTGTATAGGTATAAGATTGGAAGTTAACTAAGTAATAATTCAAAAATTATAATTGTTCACATATAGTTACAAATGTAATTGATTTATAATTATGTAAATTGTGTAGTTATAATATGTTTTAGTTATATTTTAGGTGTAGGCTTCTAGGTTTGTAGGATTGCTGGGTGGGGGTTAATTAAGTAATTATTAATGAATTATTACTAATTAGCTATGCAGTTGTTTATCAGTTATGTAAGTTGTCTTATAGTTATTTATTTTAGATATATTGTAGGTGTGGGTTGCCACATTTGTAGGGGCATTATGTGGTACGTTATTTAAGTAATAAATAAATTACTATTATTTTGAATTTAAAATTAATTATTACATTGTTTTTGAATTTTGGAAATTGGTTAATTGTTTTTATGTTTAAATATATATATATATATATGTTTATATTAAGAGTTTTATATTTTTCTAAACTGATATGGTTATTCAAATATGTAATGTGTTTGAAGTGAAGTAGTTAAACTACTGCTGTTTAGACTGGAGTGGGAATATAAAAGTTAACCCAGCCGATGTCCAATGCGTTCGATACTGTTGCGCAGACTGGAATGCAAATAGTAAATCATGCCCCTCTGAATTCCCACGCTTTCCATACTGCTGCACAGAATCAAGTGGGAATAGTAAATCTTACCCTTCTGAAGTCTAACACTTCCCCTACTGTCGCACAGACCGGAGTGGGAATATTACATTTGGCCCCTCCAAACTCCAACACTTTCCCTACTGTAGCACAGACTAGAATTAGAATAATAAATCGTACTCCTCAGAAGTCCCTTGCGGTCCCTACTATTGCACAGACTGGAGTGGGATAAGTAGATTTTACTTCTCCAAATTCCAGTGCTTACCCTACTGTTGCACAGGCTAAAATGGGAATAGTAAATTTAAACCCTCCAAAGTCTAACATTTTCCCTATTGAAAAGACTGGAATGGGAATTGTAAATGTTACCCCTCTTGTTGCACTGTTTGAATTGGAATGATATATTTAAACCCTCCTACACTTTCTCTACTGTTGCATAAACTGGAGTTGGAAAAATATGTATATTATTCCCAGACTCAAATACATTTCCTAATATTGGCTAAATATATGTATTATTCATTTTTCTTTTTAATTAAACATTTATATTAACGGTTTATATTGGTATTAGGTTTTACATTTTGATTTTCTTTTTTGTTGTCTTACTGTTTATTTTATTTGTTTAGTAATATATTTATTGCTTAGGCAGTTAATTAAGTTTCATGTAAACACAAATTACCTACTGGCGGTCGCCAGTAAGTAGTTATAGTTAGGACCTATTTTCCATAGGAAATTCGCAACATTCTATTCGCAATAACTTTGGGGCCAGTTGACGAATCTTTGCAAAATTTTCAAAACTTATGACTTGCTCTGGTCTGCTCCTATCTTGAAAGTTTCGGGGTGATTCGGCAAGCGGGAGCCAAGAAAAAAGGGGGTCCCAAAAACTGTTTTTCCCATGCAATTTCCCATAGGAAAATTTTAGACACGGCTACAGCCCGAACTGCTGAACGGAATTACACCAAATATGGGAAAAAGGTAGCCGTTGGTTCAGAATTATCCCTTTTTGTTAAATGGTGTAAATTCATTCAGTAGGTCCTGAGAAATAAAAAATGAAAAAAGTTTCGATATCTATGGCCGCTCACGATCAGTGCACCCTCCTGATCACGAGCTTTATGCTAATTGTCTGTCAACACTCCAAACTAGGAAGTGTTGGCAGCCATCTTGTGCCTCAGTAGAACCGAGGCACAAGAAATCAGTGAAACAAATGCGCAAAACGAGAAAAGGTGGCAGTGTAGAAACACCCTGAACCCCTAATTTATTTATTTATTTTTTAAATCGGCAAAATCCGCACAGGGTGCGTGGATCCGGGCGGAAAAAAAATGAAGCGCTTCGTTAATATTTAGCCCCCAGGTGGGCCAAATCCCAGGGGTAATATGTCTATTGGGATGGTGAATGCATGGGAGGGCCTGAGGTAAAACGCGTCAGGCATGGAGGGTGAAACGAGCTGCTATATGAGTTTTGTGATGCTGGAGATGTTCTGCACCAATAGAGACTTGGGGCCTTATTTATGAGGCCTTGCGACAGTTTTGCGCTTCTGTGTCGTCACTCTTTATGACACATCGGTCGCGGAAGGAGCCCTGATGCTCGTTGGGCATTCCTGTGATGACGCCTAAGACGCCATCGTCAAGGAGACAGGAGCTGGTTGTTGCAGGAACAAGGTGTTCATGCGGGGACTCGATGTCTTCCACTACTACCCACTTGGGATTTTAATGTGTTTTATACCAGCAGTTAACTGAGGGCCCACTTGGGTAATACAATAGACTTTAACTTCCAGAATGCCTTGTAGCCACACCCACATGGGTAGGAAGAAAGGAAGGACTATGCACCTCCGTTAACATGCTGTTCCGGTGCCTATGAAGAAGTGACCAGATCACGAAACGCGTCGGCGAATTCCGGACTGAATATGCTGTACTGAAAGACACTGCCCCCGCTGTTCCCTGCAATAAAGATGTTTGGCGTACTTACAACCTGTCTTGAGGCTGATTCCACAACAGGCAGCATTCTTTGATGGATATATATATATATTTATATGTTCCTCAAATACCTCCGTAATCCCACCACCACAAAAGGCGCGTCGACATGTAATAGACCTCCGAAGCCCGGTCTATAAACATGCACAATTTTCAATTGACGGAATGTCGACACTGTGTCGTTTGGCAAACTTCTTTATTCGTCAGCTGAAAAGAGTCCGACTGGTTTCGCCCGCCCAGCAGGCTTGCTCACTAACATCTTTTTTTAAATTAATTCGCCATTTTAACCGTGTTTACTTCCGTGTCACATACAGCCTACATTAAAAAAGAGTGAAGACATACTCGTAGTTCATTACATTTCAAATGCGACAATCTATTTTTCACTTGTCGGAAAGAGGTTATTGATTAAGAATTTGCAAACTTTATCAAATATAGACACCCGCAATGTGTAACATAAACAGGAATATTATTGCCTTATACATTACATTTCAGCGCATTGCACTATATGAGGCTGATGGGGAAACGGATACCAACATTTCAGTCAACCGCCACATTATAACCCCCTCCTTTTCAAGGTTCAGCATGTAGTCAAAATTTTAATGTACCTGATTTGTTGAAATTATCAACATTGAAACCATTGTTCCAGTTCAAAACATTACATGCGCTTGAAACAGTCAATACCTTAGTGGGCCACGGTGTGCCATGCGCCTAACTTTATGTTCCCTTGCACACATTGCGGCATTGTACTATTGAGTATGCGTAACCAATCCCATCCGCGCATGTGTGCAAACCTCAATCCAGATTTCTACCAATCAAGCCCAAGTGGGCATGGTGTCTCTTAAGGATTTCATACAAAATGCTTCATCCATCGGCTATGCCTTCCTTACTCTAGTGCTCGGTGTGATTGTGTGATTATTAAAAACAGTTAAAACCATAAGGATCACAGGAATAATTCATAAGTATGTGTACAAATCTTCTTCCATATTAAGACCCATAGGAATCTTGGTATTGAGTTTGATAATGTATCTTGATTCCAGTCTACGCAGGGTTCTCTGTTGATTGACCCCTCTAATACTGGCTGGTACAGCATCTATAACAAAGTATGTTAATCCCTTTACATCTTTGCTATGGCACTGCTCAAAGTGGCGGGTGACAGGATAAGTTTTATCCGCATTCTTTATGGTTCGCAGGTGCTGCAGCACTCGCTTGTGGACTTGGAGAATTGTGCTGCCTAAGTACCTCAGGCCACACGGGCACTGAAGCACGTAGACAGCAAACTCTGTTTTACATGTAAATTGGCCTCCTATTTTCTGCTCTTTAGTGGTGAAGCCTGGTAAATAACTGCTGGTATTTTTCCGAAAGGTACAGGCCGTGCATTTAGTGCACCTTATAAAGCCGTCCTTCTTAGCTAGCCATGTTTTGTCGGCTTTAGATGTTTTCCCTGTTGGCAACATGTTACTAATAATGTGCCAATGTTTTTGTAGGATAAGCCTCAAATCATTATGTTGATTGTTATAGGTTGTAATAAGTCTACACTTGGAGTCCTCCATTGCATTCCTGTTCTTTTTCTCACTAGGTTTAAAGAGTATCTCCTCCCTTGATTTTCTGGTGGCTTTGTATACTACTGTTTCAATACATTTTTAGCCATATCCTCTCTTAGTGAACCTGTTCCTTAGACATTCCATTTCCATCTCTAGATCGCTATTGGAGCTACAGTTCTTAATGGCTCAAAGATATTCCCCATAGGGGAGGCTTCTCACCAAATTCACCTGGTATTAACTTGTTGCATGGAGCAATGTGTTCCCATCGGTAGGTTTACGAAATAATTTTGTGTGTAGTCTCCGTTGATGAATGTATACAGTCAGGTCTAGAAAATTCACCTCCACACTACTAATGACACTGGTGAATTTAAAATGTAGATGATTGTTTTGTTGTAGTTTCTTCACAAACTACTGGGCACTGATCTCATCTCCCTTCCACACTACAAATTAATCATCCATGTTGGGATTCCACTGAGTCACATTGTTTTGCCACTCTTGTGGAAACAGCGACTGGACCACCTGCTCCTCCCACCAGCCCATATGCAAATTAGCATAGCTGGGGGCAAAGCAGGTGCCCATCGCCGTGCCACATCGTTGATGGTAAAGATCTTCATTGAACGGGAAAAAATTATTTTCCAGACACGTAGTGACCATAGATAGTAGCATTGGAGTGTAGCACCAAAGTTTGGCCGGTCTTCCTCCCAAGAAGTGTCTTACTGCATTCAACACATCTTTGTGACGAATACCGGTATATAAGGTTGTCACATCGATTGTCATTAAAAGAAAATAAGGTTCCCATGGCATGTCATACACCTTGCGTAAAAAGTCCCCTGTATTTTGAATAAAGAGGGGAGCTTGGTGACTAAAGAGCATAAAAAAGAATCAACAAATTTGCATGTGTGTTCGAAAGCACTGTTGATGGCTGAGATGATGGGACAACCTGGGGGGTTAATGATGTCTTTGTGTATCTTAGGAATTAAATAAAACACTGGGGTGGTTGGATTGGATATCTTAAGATAAGCTAGTTCATCCTGACTGATCAATCCCTGGCTCTGCCATTCTACTAACTCAGTATTGAAAACATCAAACATTTTATAAATGACACCATTCTGTATTTTTGCATAGTTCACTCTATTCCCCAATTGTTTGTTGGCATCCGCAAGATACTGTTGCTTTCCCCACAAAACCACAGTCCCACCTTTATCCGCATTACGGACAACAATCATCATTCTTGGCAAGTTTATCCACTAGAGCACAATATTCTCTCATTTGCTGAGTGGGTGGTTTTCTTTTTGCATTTATTTGGGTATACAATTCCATAACCTCATACATCACTAAATCACTGAACACATCTACAGAGTCTCTTGATGTTACTGGTGTAAATTTAGGTGGTTTAAACTTAGTTTGCTCACTACAACCAATCTCAAGTCTTTCTTCTTCAGCCAACTGAATTGCCCTGTTTGATGTGCTCGGCAACTCTTCCGTGGCTATGACAACTCCAGTGATAGTTGTTTCCCTTTGCAAGTCTTGAAGGTCCACCATTAAATTATTGTCACTGACCCTCAAGACATCATCCCCACTCTCTCCTTGGTTGCTCTCAGGATTCGCTAATCTTGTGGGAGCAATCACAAAATATTTTTTCAATTTTAGTGACCTTGCAAATTTGAACAAGTCTACTCTAGTAGCAGTATAGTCCATGTCCATTCTCGGACAGTAGGAAAGACCCAGTCTTAGGATTCTGTTTTCATTATCAGAAAGACTAATTGATGTGAGGTTAACAATTGTTGCATAATTTTCAGCAATTATTTGTTGGTCTTGGATTTTGATTTCTCGCTTGATGGTGCAGAGTTTTGTGCCTTTGCGCCTCTTCCTCCTCTGCCTCTTCCTCTTGGTGGCTTGAAATCTACGGGGGGTCTTGGCCAGAGATTGAACCGTCTCTCCTCCCTTAAAAAATCAAACTCACATATCACTGAAGGGATTAATAGTGCTCTCACATTGGACGTTCCTTCTTCCAAATCGGTGTTAAGCTCAGAGCTTTGTAAGCTACTGGCATCTGATTGTTGAGCCTGCACATTCACGCCACCCATATTCATCCTTTGTCTTCTCATGTTTTTGAATTTTTGGGCAAAGGTATAAATTTGGCCCCTGTCATAATCAATTTTGTCCCACAGAAACCTCTGGGCTTTCCTTTCTTGTATTGTTGTTTTCAATTTACTTAACTGATCTTTCATTTCATTCATGTATTGCATGATTGGTCCTTGGTCAGCTTTGTTGCTAAGCATGTCCATTATTTGTTCAAGTTCATCCATGATTTTAACCTGGTCTCTTTCTGCATACTTAATCAATTTTGCCAACATTCTGCTCAAAGACTCCTGGTGATTGTCCACCCATTCAATAAGCATGTTCCAGTTGGTCCTCATATGTAGGGGCTACTATTATTCTAAGGCCTCGCAGAATTCGTTTGATCTCCAGGTACCTATTAAATGATTTCGCCTCCCACCATTTTGACAGTTCTGACCGCTTAAGCTTCTCCAATCTTTTCAAGCGGGTTTGTACATCGGTGGACTTGGTACTAATAGTGACTATTGCCACTTTGTTGCTGCTGCTAGAAATATTATCATTAAATATGGCAAGTGCTGCTTCCTCACGATCCTTCAATTCAGCAGCCGACATGTTGTTATTACACAAAATAAACATGCGTAGGAATTTGCACTCCAAACAAACCACCAGTGACCGTAAATACACAGTCCCTGCGGTACTGAGCAAATACACTGACTTTCCTCTCTCTCCGAAGCCGTTTTTCAACAAGCGCTCACCTCAGCCTCTTCTGCTGCTTCTATGGGTCTTCTGACTCGATGATGCACACTGGCAGACCTTCCGTCAGCTTGCTTATCCCTTTCTCAGGTTGCGGTCCCGTTTTCCTGCATCCACGGCTGGGGGGGGCGGTATTATCAAAATAGGTTCCTCAAATGTTTCCGTAAACCCACCGCCTCTTGAACGAAAGGCGCGACGGCGTGTAGTAGACCTCCGAAGCCCAATCATTAAACATGCACAATTTTCCAATGACGGAATGGCGACGCCGTGTCGTTTGGCAAACTTCTTTATTCGTCAGCTGAAAAGAGTCAGACGCATTTCGCCTGCCCAGCAGGCTTGCTCACTAACATCATTTTAATTTTAATTCGCAATTTTAACCATGCTTACTTCCATGTCACGTGCAGACTACAATATTAAAGAGTGAAGACATACTCGTAGTTCGTTACATTTCAAATGTGACAAGCACGGTTAAAATGGTGAATTAAGTAAAAACAAGATAGGTAGTTATAGTTAGGACCTAGTTACCATAGGAAAATCACAACATTCTATTCTCAATAACTTAGGCGTCGATTGACGAATCTTCGCGAAATTTCTAAAACGTATGGCCTGCTTTAGTCTGCTCCTATCTTGAAAGTTTCAGGATAATTCGGCCGAGAAAAAAGGGGGGTCCCAAAAAGTGATTTCTCCATGCAACTTTCCATAGGAAACTTTAGACATGGCTACAGCCCAAACTGCTAAATGGAATTACACCAAAATTTGCAAAAAAGGTAGCCATTGGTACAGAAAGAGCCCTCTTTGTTAAATGGATCAAATCCATTGAGCAGTTTTTTAAATATTAATGGAAAAAAATATATATATATATATCTGAGCGTAGCCTAACCACACATCTCATTGTGAGATCTGATTGGATGTCAGCACTTCATCCAAGTAGTGATGGCAGCCATCTTGGGACCAATATACATGATAGCACCTCATTAAAAAGCATTGCAGTTAATAGAAGTTTTTAAGACTTTAGTTACATTATAAATCATTTGTTTATGGCGCCATACTCATTTTAGGATTTGTGGTGTGTTCTAAGGTGATTTTACCATGTGAAAAAGCCTTCTGCTGGGATATCATGAATCATATTTGAGAGAAACCTATTTTCTCATGCTTTTCCCACAGAGGTTTGGAAGGTGATCTATAAGCTAAACTGAGAGAATATTTTCTGTAAATTCACATTATCTTTCTCAGTCATGTGAGAATGAAGTCTGACATTCTCAGTAAAACATGTACATCCAACAAGGTCAGAGAGTTGATTTATTTTGTGTTCTACTGCAGCTTCCCAGAGTGTTCTAAAGAACAACTAGAGTGCTAACAGTCCTACTTATGACAAACATATTGCACACCTGAAGCCATCTTGATTGGAATAAAGTGGTAACTCTTAAAACATTTAATTTAAAAAGGAACAAAATGAGGGGGTTCATTTTGCCATAGAAAGTATGATTAGTGCTGCAGAAAGAAAAATTAGGGCACATTTTGAGTGACTTCTCAAATCCTCTTCTATTTCATTAAAAAATTCTGACATGCAGACTGAAACATGCACTTTCAATACCAGCAGCATACTACCCTGGTGAGCAGTAGCTTTACTACAGTGCTCTAATATGCAACTACAATGCTAACATTCAGAATATATGGCAAATGTGTGACACATCTGAATGCCTTCTTGATGGAATCAAAGTAAAAAACTGAACGTATTTCCTATTTAGGAGACTGTGTTAAATGAGGAAATTAGAAAACTTCATAACAAATAAGTCTCCCAAGATGGCCACCAGAGACAAAAGAGCCCAAATGTAGCACAAATATCACCCAGATGTAGCCCAAATATAGCCCAATGACAGAATGTCCCCGAGTGTTTTAAAGAACAACTAGAGCGCTAACAGTCTTACTTATGACAAACGTATGGCACACCTGAAGCTATCTTGATTGGAATAAAGTGGTAACATTTAAAAGATTTAATTTGCAAAGGAACAACACGAGGGTGTTCATTTTGCCATAGAAATGATGATTAGTGCTGCAGAAAGAAAAACTAGGGCACATTCTGACTTCTCAAATCCTCTTCTATTTCATTAAAAAATTCTGACATGCAGACTGAAACATGCACTTTGAATACCAGCAGCAGACTTCCCTGGTGAGCTGTAGCTTTACTACAGTGATCTAATGAGCAATTAGAATGATTAAATTCAGAATTTATGGCAAATGTGTGGCATATCTGAATACCTTCTTGATGGAATCAAAGTAAAAAACTGAAAGCATTTCCTACTGAGGAGACTGCAGTAAATGAGGAAACTAGGAAACTTCATAACAAACAAATCTCCTAAGATGGCCACTAGAGCCAAAAGAGCCCAAATGTTGCACACATATCATCCAGATGTAGCCCACGTGTAGTCCAATGACAGAAGTGTGCAAAACACTTTATTTTTTTGTGTTTTTGCAGTTTTATATAGTGCAGACTTGTCAGGTATTGGAGTGTTTTACATGAGCATTGGTTACATCACACAAAAACAAATTCATTTTGGTTTTAGACATGGGGAGATTAAGTGATTTGACCAGAATCACAGAATATCGAGCTGAAGCAGAAACTCCAACGTGGTTCCCCAGTTGCAATGTCTGCAGCTCTGAAAGTAACAACACATCCTCTCCCCTAAGTGCAACATTTAATCAAGTGGTCAACAGGATAAAAAAACATAAAGATGGCAAATAATTTAAAAGTGCTTCGTCGCTATTTGAAAACTCAGCAAATATGTTCTCATTTTAGTTTTTAAGAGCACTAACCATATTTTTGATGCAAATAAGACCCTCTCATATATATAATTTTGAAAGGAAAATCTCTAGGTATTACAGTTTTGATTACATCAAGATGATGTCAGGTGTTCCACACTTTTGTAATAAATTTACAATGTTAGCAATCTAGTTGTTCATTAGGATACCGTTGAGAGGCAGAGGTTAGGGGCACGGACTCTGAAATTTGAAGGCAGGTAGAAGTGTGCAGAGGCAACAATATGACCACACTGGGCAGGCAGGGAGGGCAGTGGCAGCACAACAGGCTATGGAGGGCAGTGGAAAGGGGGACAGGGGCAACAAACCAACAATACAGGACCGGCAAGAGAGGCTGTGGCAATATAATGGACCATTGTGGGCAGAAAGAAGAGGCAGTGGTAGTACAACCATTTATGCAAACAGACATGATTCAGCCAGGAAATATCCAATGTTTTTATTTGATCTGTCTCCTGTCTACCATCTCCTCTTTTTCAATGTGAGTCAAAGGTTAAAATCAATTACCAAGTTCAAAATGTTAGCAAGTATGGTACATTGGATCATGGAAGGCATGACAAATTGAGGTAGGGACATGGACTTGGATAACAGAGGACAGGAGGGACATGGAGAGGTGCACCAAACTGAACCTACAGGGCAGGCATCAAAGTTTGCAGCAGCACAATACACCACACAGGGCATGCGTGATCGGAGTGCAGCACAACAATCCATAGAATGCAATAGGGAGGGGACAAGACCATGCACATGGACAATAGAGAACAGAGGGTAAAAAGGCAATGGTAGCTAGCTGATCATAATGGACAGACAGGAGAGAAAGCTGCAACATATCGGACCATTAAGGGCAGGAGGGACGGATCAGGGGCATTACAATGCAACAGACAAGCCATGATTGAGGTAATAGGGGTCTACACATGGAAACAGGGGGCTGGGGGCAAGGGGGCAGGTAAATTGAGCAGTTATAGTTACCTGAGTTAATTATAACTTACGCCCCCGCAATGTACTGTTAATTAACTGATACTTTATATCATTCATGACATGATCAGTTACATCACTCATGACATCACTCATGACATCTCAAGTGAGCTGTGAATGGAATGGAACTATAATCACTAGAACTTTATTTAGGGATAGTGTGTGTATATTAACACACCTTTTCTTTCTTTTCTTCCGTGTAAGAACCATTATAATACCAACGTTCCCAGATTAATTTGGCCGATAGCCTTTCACTTTAAAGTAATGTGTAGTCCATTGTTTTTATTGATGATTACAATCCTAAGTATGTTTATTATGAATAAGTCACGTTCACGAACATACAGGTATGCCGGTCACTGGGCAAGATATGCTAAAATGACATTGTGTGCATATTAACACATTTTCTTTTCTTTAAAAACCACAGGTTTCATGGATGTCATAGTTAGTTGGACATTCCACTCGTACAAAACAAGATAAATTCAGCCGTTGTGTTAGTTGTGCTAACTATGACTCGCGACCCCCCGTAATGCTCAGCTGATGATGTCACATATTACACCACTCATGACATGGTCAGTGACATCACTGATGACATCTCAAATGACATCACTGATGACATCATCCATGTGATCATCTGCTGCACCTCCTCACACCCTAAAATACAGACTACCATTCTCGAAATTATAGACACACCAATACTAGTACAGCTACATTATTCTGTGCACTATGCATGCAGACCTCTAACCAGCTACATATTATTGATACGCTCTTCTAAATATCCAGTTAGTACCTATGCAGTCTAGGAATTCTTCTGTCTGTCCCATGCACTTCTCCATTCACTCATCCAGCACTATCCATGTATCCTATCACTCCACCAATACCTAAGCACTTATAAATTTAGCACGCACTTTCTTTGCAACATTGAAATTAATTTAGTGCCTATGCATTGTAGGAATCCTCCCGTCTGTCCCATGCATTTCTCCAATCACCCATCCCGCACTATCTATTTATCCTATGACTCCACCAATACCGAAGCATTTATAAATTTGCTATACACCCTGTTTGTAATACTGTAATTATTCTAGTTACTAGTCATGAACTTCTGGAATGGCCTTGCTACTAACACAAGTACAGCTATAATATGTTATGCACTATCCAAGCAGACCTCTAACTAGCTACATACTATTGATACACTCTTCTAAATACCCAGTTAATACTCATGCAGTGTAGGAATCTTCCAGTCTGTCCCATGCACTTCTTTAATCACTTATCTACCACTATCTACTTATCCTATCACTCCACCAATACGTAAGCACTTATAAATTAAGTGTTCACTCTGTTTGCAGCACTGTCATCATTCCAGTTACTAGTGGTATTCTTATAAAATGACCTAGGCACCAACACATGTACACATAAAATATTCTGTGTATAATCCCTACAAATCTCTAAACAGATACATACTGTTGGTTCACTCCATTAAATACTAAAGTAGTACCCATGCAGCGTAGGATAACTTCTGTCAGTCTCATGCAATTCTTCAATCACCCATCCAGCACTATGTTCCTATTGTATCAGTCTGCCAATACCTAAGCACTTATGGGGCAGATTTACACACACCCTGCACCACTAGTACATCACTTTTTGTAAAGTAGTGATGGCGCCAGGCATTCCTTCATATTTGCAAGGAGAAGAAAAGCAACTCTGCATGGTTTTTCCTCTCCTTGTAAACACGACCCCTTCATACACAGAACTTTGCGGTGATGGGGCGTTCCATAGGTGTTGCTGTGGGTGTTCCCACGCAACACCCATCGAACAAGACACATCTCAAGATTTATGAGAAATCGTAAATCTGGAGATGTGTGTGAATGCTGCGCCATCCTAGAGTTGGTGTAGCAAGACCCAACGAGGAGAATTATTTTCATTTCTCCTCATTTTTTCCTCTTTCAATGCATGCTGCATTCCACAGCATACATTGAAAGAGGAAAATGCCTTTACTTATTGTTTTTGTGCAGGAAGGTGTCCCTTACTGCACAAGAACAATCTCGCATTACACATACATCCTTGCACCATGGCGCAAGGGTGCCTGTGTCACCGCATGGCTGCTGTTTGTGCAGCAGTGCAGAGGAAAGCACAGAGTTGTAACATATTCATGTACATATGACACATCCCTGTGCTTCGGAAGTGCTGCAGTGCAGCTAAAGAGCTTGAAGTGACACGCTGCAGTACTTCCTCATAAATCTTCAACTATAAATTCACCATACACTACTAATGCATTCTTTCAGTCAATAATGCTGTATACATTTATTCAACCAAACTTTTACACATTACCTTGCAATCATAGTTCTTTCTTTAACCAGATAAGGTAAACTTTTGTTTCTTCTTTTTTCTTTTGTATTTTTTTTTTAATTTTGTATTTTGTTTGGTGTTTTTTCAAAAAATTAACAAAAAAAGAACAAATAAAACAGGAAACTTTTGAAATTACTTATCATTCCAAAAACAACAACAAATAAAATTAACAATGGTGGTTGCGTTGTGCAGCACAAACTACATCTATCGGCTGCTCACCGAAGAATATAAGTTTCTTACACTTCACGCAGTGTTGCTCGAGAAAGGCGAATTCTGGCATAATGTCCATTATTGCAGGTGTTCCTCATGATGCTAGAGACGTACTTGCCACAGCAGGTGAGGGGTTCAAAGCAGCTCGTCTCATTTTCTCCCGAGCAAGAGTGAGAGGATTTGTGGTCTGGAGATGCTTGTGCATTGAAACAGTGCCACAAGAGTATTTTTTTTCACTGCCTCTTGACAGGACCCAGTCACAAATTTTGCACGCCACCTTTCTTGCTTTTACTTTCTTCTCTGCTGGTGGAAAAGTGAAGAATTTCCATACAACAGATTCCGGCCTCTGTGGACGTGGTGCCTCCTACAAGAATTCTTCTTCAGAAGATACTTCCTACTGCTGCTGCTGCTGTCCAGATGCTATTTTGTTTGTTATTTTTTTAAAAACACCAAAAAAACAAGCAAAAATGGTTCTTGTAGGAAAAGAGATGTCTCTCTAAAGATGCTCCAACAATTAAAATGGGTGGGGTCCATCAATAGTTACAGTAGGAATTGTTATGAACAAATTAAATGTTTTTTTTTAGATCACATAGGATCCGCGCACTCTGCGCTCACTAAGCACGCACCCAACGTGACTTCGCAAAATATATTTAAAAATAATATAAGTTTGCTATAAGTACAAATATATTATTTTTATGAATATCTTAGATAATCTCTTGTCCTAATATGTATCTTAAAGACACATACAAATCATTGTAAAACATAAAAACAATTTGCGGGAGTTGCGCACCCAGCACGCCCCAGCACGAATATGACGTCACGCGGGACCCGCTACCGTGCAAGCATTGCGTACCGTAATGCACATGTGTCACAAATGTGCGGGAGCAGGATTTGCGGACTGGTCGCATACCAATTGCGCACATCACCTAATATTAAATGCATATGATGTAACTGAAAAACACACAGCCATCGCACACTGTATGCGGATCCTTCATGACTTTTCTAAAATGGTGGCTAGAATCCGCGCACCCACCGTGATGAGTATGCTTTGGTTGCGCGTCTCCGAAAAAAAATGGAAAAAAAGAAAATAATATAAATATATTAAAATAAACAAAGCAAAAAAATTAACCAATATTTCAGTTTGAATTAAAAAAAAATGTTATGTGCCATTTTCAGAAAAATATCTGTATGTTATTTAATGAAGAAAATATTTATAAATAAACAGTTAAAAAACTGTAGAAAATCAGTACAGAAAAACAGGTATAACTACTATTATACCTAAAAATTTGCATTGAAAAAAAACCTTTGAAATTCACTGAAAAAACCATAGGTTTCAGAGACGTTATAGTTAGAAATTAGCATTTAAAAACCTTTGAAATTCACTGTAAAAAACCATAGGTTTCAGAGACGTTATAGTTAGAAATTAGCAATTAAAAAACCTTAGAAATTCACAGAAAAAAACATAGGTTTCAGGGGTGTTATAGTTAGCTGGACATTTCACTGGTACAAAACCATAGAAATTCCTCCGTTATAGTTAGTTCTGCTAACTATAACTCGCTCACCCGCAATGCACTGCTGATGATGTCACATATTACATCATTCATGACTTGGTCAGTGACATCACTGATGACATCACTGATGACTTCTCAAATGACATCACTGATGTCCGAAAATCCGAAATTATCCTAAAAAACTGTCTGAAGTCCATGACCTCACAAAATGTACTAAAGTCAATACAGATATGATGCAGCAGGAGCTTTCTGCTATTAGAAGATACAAATGCCAAGAACAGAGCAACTGAGGGAGAATCACGTATTAGCACCCTGGAAGACAATGCCCCTACCACATCCAGAGATATACATAATCTTCTGGATGCTTCTTAGACCCTTCAGAGAGTGGTATCGGAGTTGGAGGACAGGAATCGCATGCTTAATTTTGATTTCCACAAACATGATGGACAGTAACAGCGAGTAGAACCCTATTATAGATGTGCATTTTATTGTAATTTTTGTGTGGTGTGGTTGATTGTATGCTTGATTAGAATGAAAGGTGAGAATTGAAGGTTGATGGTGTTATACGGTGGTTTTCAAATTTAAATTTTCAAAATTGAGAAATCTGATTTTCTATGGGATTTTCAACTCAAATGTTCATAGGAATTTGTCCTCACTTGTAAATGTTTTAGTGACTACATGAGTTTAAAATATATAAAAACCATATAAAATAAAAAAATATAAATGTTTTGATAAATTAAAAAAACTAGAAAGAAATCAGTTTTTGCAATGAGACTTTATTCATGGGGAAAGGTCTATTTCTGAGTAATTACCAGTGTGGAAATTAGAAAGGTCAGATAACAGGTTGTACATATCACAGGATTTCTCCAAACCTACATTCGAGACCGGAAAGGGCTTCCTTTAACCACATCTGAGCCTGAAAAATACAAACATACAATTCTTGTTCATTGCTCCTTCCAAATGACGAATTCAAGTAGATGGTAGACAATATATCTTCTCCGATTATAGAGCCCTGCAAGGTTTCTTAAACAAAAGGGAAGGAACCTCAATGGAAATGCATCCTGCACCACCATCCATCCCAAGACTTGATTCAAAAGGCCTTCGCTAATTTCTCACAAACACTTTTGAAATCTCTGGTTTATAATGAGTGGCACCTTTATGTGTCCTATTTTGTTATCTTGCTATTACACACAGTGGATCTGTTGGGTCTTCTAGTCATTGCTGTCTGTTCTTAGCACTGCTCTGCTATTTGCCACTGTTCATTCACATTACACTACGCCGCCGGTTACACATGGCCATGCCACTGTTATCCAGTTGGGCCTTCTAGTCATTGCTGTCCACTATCAGCACTGTTCTGTTGATTTCCTCTGTTCAATCTCATAACACTGCGCTGGACAGGCATTACCATGCCACTGTTACACTGTTTCTCTGTTTTAAACACTATAGCATTATAGCATTTGCTTGGTCAGGCCCGAGCCTTCTCTCTATGCTTGACACTGTACCTGTTACATACCTTCCAGTACGACAGCACCTAGTCATCTGGAGTTAGTTCATAGCTTGTCTCCATAAACTCCGGTCACTAATGTTCCTATGAATTAATTTGTTCTGGGAGGGTCCACCTTCACTTCCTCCTTGGCTTGATGGTTCCTTGGGTCTCTCTTTGTTTCAGGGGATTATGCTGGAAATCAGGCTAACTTGTCACAGAAGATCGATTTAGGCACACCGGTACTTAGGTTCTGGCCCTTTATCTCAATTTCCAACTAGGATCCAACTAACACCACACTGTTTGAATGTACTACTGTACACCAAGCTTCACTCCACTGTCATCACTCTCACAATCAATGTTTGGGGTGGGGGGAGGAATAGAAAAGGGAGGTCGGGCTTGGGCTTGGGTTTAGATTTGTGTTCTTTTCTGTAACTATTGGTATCTCAGTTTTTTTCTCTATTCTATTCTCAGTTATTGTTTTTCCTCAGCCTCTTGTTTTCTCTTCTGATTCACATTTGGCTTATCAGCCAAACAGTACTCTGGATTCACAGTCTTACTGGGTTGACCTGCTGACCTGTTTAGCCTTGAGACTCTATATTGCACTGCAACCACAGTGTCACATGTTGGTCTTAAACTGTCTCCATCCTCTGGTAGTTGTGTGCTCTTGGTCCCCATATGCCTCTCCCCAAGCTGCCCTTAGTGTTCCCTGACCAGTTTTTGACCACACACTTTGCTACCCACTCATGAAAAAAGAACATTCACCCCAGTACAGAGAGCTGGGTCTAAGTCCATAATTTTTTGCTAACCATGCCATTCCAGTTTGAACCCAGTCATATGGAAATCAGTCTTAACCCTGCGCCCAATGGGAACAGTCCAGCCCAAACTGACAAGCCAGGTCCTCCCTGGACTGGAAACAAGCATAGGACCGGTTTGAGGCTCTCAGGCCTCATCAGCCAGGATAGCTTCACTCCAGTAGCATAGAGAGCACAGGATCCACGTCTGGGCATACCCGTCCCACTCGGGTCACAAATGCAAAAAGAAGAATTGATGGATGAAATGCAGAAAAATGTCATACATTCACCCCAGTACAAAGATCTGTGCCTAAATCCATTGTTTATTTGCTCACCATGCCATTCCAGTTTGGACCGAGCCATATGCAAATCAGTCTTGACCCTGCACCCAATGGGAACAGTCCAGCCCGAACTGCCAGGCCAGGTCCTCCGTGGACTGGAAACAAGCATCCTAGGACCGGTTTTGGGCATTCAGCCCTCATCAGCCAGGATAGCTTGACTCTAGTGGCATGGAGAGCACAGAACCAATGTATGGGCATACCCGTCCAACTCGGGATGACAAATGCAAATAAGAACAATTGACTGACAGAATGCAGAACAATGTCTTTCATTCACCACAGTACAAAGATCTCGGCCTGAATCCATTGTTTTTTTGTTCAGAATGTTATTCCAGTTTGGCCCCAGCCACGTGCAAATCAGTCTTGACCCTGCACCCAATGGGAACATGCTAGCCTGAACTGCCAGGCCAGGTCCTCCCTTGACTGGAAACAAGCATCCTAGGGTCGGTTTCGGGCTTTCAACCCTCATCAGCCAGGATATCTTGACTCCAGTGGCATGGAGAGCACGGGACCCACGTCTGGGCATACTGGTCCCAGTCAAGCATCACTTCTACATAGATTGTCCCCTTCAATAAAAGTTGACATCATGTTGATATGAATCTGAAAATTGTGTCAGTGTTAGGGGTCTCAATCATCCAGTTAAAAAGATAAAAAACAGAACTACATCTACAGACTCAAAGAAGATGTGATTCTCCTACAAGAAACAAAAGTATCCCATGGAGAAGTGGTCTCTTTTGGGAGTAGCTGGCTCTCTGAAATCCTCTGCTCCCCAACCAAAAATAAAAAGGGTTGGGTAATCACGTTAATTTCTATAAACTCTAGCCTCACTGTTGAGTCAAATGCCACAGATGATAACAGTAGATGTTTCCTACAAAACTATAGATAAATAACAATTGCCTTCACATCCTCAATGTGTACGGCCCAAACGGTGAGGATTCAGATTTTAGGGACTTCTTAGCCACGCCGTTGAATCACATCCCCGCTAACAATTTTATAATCTTTGGTGGTGACCTTAATCTCCCCATTGACCAAACTATAGACCGTCAATCCAGATCAGAACTTCATTCCACCAGGTCACATAAATCTCTTCTCAAACTTTGCACCATATTCAGCCTTATTGACCCTTGGAGGCTGCAGCACCCAGATCCTAGGGACTACACTTTTTACTACAATCCCCATAACTCTTACTCTAGGATTGACTATCTTCTGATTTCCAAAGCCCACACACACCTAATAGACCAGACAAACATATTGCCCAGGCTTATTTCAGATCACTCGGCGATTACCCTGTCACTCACAGGCACCAACACAAGACCCACTAAAAAGATCTGGAGATTCAATGAGGAGTCAGTCAAAGATGCTGCATCTAGAGCCACAATTGTATCTAGGATTAATAACTACCTGAAAGAAAATTTGGTATCTGATACTTCCCCGACTAACCACAGGGATGCTCTCAAGGCCACTTTTACAGGTACCCGAATTGAAATTCAATCTAAATTAGGCAAAGCCCACCAGTGGGTTCTTGATTCCTTGGAGAAAGAGATCAAAACACTAGAAACAACATACATTTCCCATCCAGATACACAGACCCTCTCCACTCTGTCCAGTATAAAATATGAATACAACAGAATTCTGAGCAATAGAGCAGGGATCTGGATTAATAAATACAAGTCCCTAAAAATGTGTGAAGTCAACAAGGCAGGGAACATTTTGGCAGCATCATACTTAAGACAAAAACAAAATCGTAGGGGCATTAACTCGCTTAAAGATTATTTTAATGTCTCCCATTTGAATCCTGATAAAATCATTCAAATTCAAAATCGCTCAAATTTAACAAGGCACCAGGACCTGAAGGCCTCAAGTCAAAATTTTATAAAACATTTGCCTCAGTACTTATTCCTACTCTACTGGACTTATTCCAACACTTCTCAGACTCCATCACAGGCACACCCCAAAGGATGGTAAAGATCCCTTGCTGGTAGAAAAGTATATACCAATTTCTCTAATTCAACAAGATGCAAAAATCTATGCCAAAATCCTCTAAAAATGACTAGAACTGTTTTGCCATTCTTAATTGACCATTCCCAGGTAGGATTCATGAAAAATAGACTATCCAGTGACAACACTTGTCTCTTATGTCACATCATTGAGAAAGCCAAACTTCCAAATACCCACACTCTAGCTGCCACTCTCGAAGCTGAGAAAGCATTTGACAGGGTCTCTTGTCCTTCCTCTGACAGACACTGTTGAAGTACAATCTAGGTGGGACAATCACAATGATGGGCATGGCCCTGTATAGTGCCCCCTCTACTAGAGTATGTTCAGACGGTCTCTTATCCTCAATTTTGTATTTCGAGAGAGGCACCCGCCAGTACTGCCCCTGTCTCCATCTCTCTGCATCCTGACAGTGGAGCCTCTCCTCCACAGGATTCGTTCAAACCCCTCCATCTCTGGAGTTACTTTCAACCAAAAGACAATAAAGGTGGCTGCATACACTAATGATATTTTAATTATGTCGGAAGATGCAGCACCTCAATTTACTCTCTACTCGAGACAATTGACCCGGGTGTCTGGCTATAAACTTAATAAAGATAATTCTGAAATCATGGGATTGAACAATCTTTGTTTGAGGGAAATGTTATACCTGGCAACCCCAGTTCAATAAATACCTGGGCCTTGAACTCAACTCAGAATTATTAGAATCGCTCTGCCACAATGAAAAACGAACACTGAAAAAGGTCAAAACACTGCTTGAGAGCTAGAACCCTAAATTTCTAACATGGTGGGACGACAGTGAGACCATCGAAATGACAGTCACCCCAATAGGTAAATATTTTCAGAAGATTTTCATAACAAACTGGATAAGCTATTACAAAATTGGCTGACATAAAAAATATCAATCTTCCCTGCTGGCTAGACAAGGCTCCTTGTGGTTTTACCAATCTCTTGACTACCCTCCTTCCTGGCTATTAATTGAAAAATAGATCTTACTTGTTCTTCACCCTATCACATTTTTAACAGGTAGCTGATACCCACATCCTCTGGTAAAATCATTTTTAACAACACTAAAAGAGCACTGAGAAGAATCGATAAAACCTTAGGTACTCCTCATGATCACTCGAACATGATATCGATCTGGCACAATCCAAAGATCAATCTCCAGGGAAAAAAAGTTTCTGGAAATCATGGGCGTCAAAATGCATCCACTTCTTAAAGCAACTGAGCACCCCAGAAACACCTATTTCATTCAGAGTACTCCATCAACAATACAATCTACTAGATATTGTTATGACTTTCTCAAGCTCAAAGTCAATTTGTCTAAGATCAATTGCCCTGACAAAGATCCCGACATCATTAAGACAATGCTCTCCCTCAATAAGTTGTGCCACCAGTCCTCCAAACTCTATCACATCTTAAAAGCAAAAATCACAGGAGCAGTCTTAAAAAACATGGATAGCCATGGGTCCGTCTCACCCGACAATTGGCAATTAATTTGGAAATCCGTTGTATCCCATAAGATGGCTCCCTCCCTTGCCAAAATAAAGTACTGGCTTCTACAATAGACATTTTTGGACACCGACTCGGCTCCATAAAATGGCTCTTCGAGACGATCCAAATTGTTGAAACTGTCATGCAGCTATTGGTGACGTTAGCCATCTACTCTTTCTCAGCAGTGTGGGTTCCCTTTTCTGGGATAGTGTTTTTGACTTTATTCACTCTCTATGCAGAATACTACTTAACCCTTTCGCTGCGGCCGCAATTCCGCCACTGCGCTAAGGGGCGGGGGGGCGCGCGGCGCTCCGACGCTTATGACAGAACCGCTCCGTCACGCCCCTCGGGTGGGCTGTGCTTGTGATGGAGCGGTTCCGTCATGGCTCCTTCGCTCAATAGAACGTGTCGCGCAGGCGCAAAATCAGCGCCGCGGAGGAGCGGCGAGCGGGCCATGACAGAACCACTCCGTCACCAGCACAGCCCACCCGAGGGGCGTGACGGAGCGGTTCCGTCATAAGCTTGGGAGGGGTTAAAATAGACTTTCTTTTCCTAATTCAGGGTTTTCTAGGCCCCCCCAGATCCATTCACAGAATGATGGATCTCTTGTGGATATATCATGACTTCGGCATGTTAGTCGATATTGGCCAACTGAAAGAACGCAGCTGCTACCTTTTTTCATGTTTGGTTGAACTGGATTACTTTTCTAAGAGGAGAAGACAATATTTCTCTTTAAAACTCTCCCTGGAAACCACAGATTAATACCCCTGGGAGTCCCTGGACAGCTATTTCGCCATGACAAATCCGCCATAATCCCATACTGGAGATTGAAGTACCTCTGATCGGACTTAAATCGGTGTCAGCGCTCAAACATAGACAGCAGGTCATCCCCCCAGTAGTATTTTCTTCCTAAAATGTACCAAAAATGTAACCCAATTGATGTGTGAACGTGTATTAATTATGCTGTAATATAGGTACTGTATAGGTGATTATGTAATGTACTGTGAAGGTGTTATACGTTTCAATACACCTTCTTTTCTAGTTGGCTGATATATTAACTCTCTGCTGGAGATCAACAACAGGGTCCCTCTTTCTTCTTTCACTCTCTTTTCTATCTTTAATTTCTTTACCCTTTTTTCCTATGTTGTGTTATGAGGCTGAGCTCGTCTTTTGCTTATCTCATGGCCCTATAGAACCTGTATATCATTACCGGATTCAAAGGTTGTTGCTTAATTACTTGTTCTCCATGTAACTGGCTACTCCAACATCTCGATGTCTCGTCTGTTTGGTCTTCTTATGTTCATAAAAAAATATTCTCAAAATCTTGGAATTAAAAAGAAATTCTCATTTATTTGTTAGCTGGCTATTAGGTCATCTTTCCTTAAAGTGTGTTGGCGAACAATGTACAAAACTCGTTCTACAAATCACTGTTACACCTGTTGCAAAAATATATGTGACATTGATCGATATTCTAGAACCAAAAAAAAATGATCCTTCTCCCCTACATGGTTTCTCACAAAATTCACTGAAAGGCTTTCTATGTGACCAGAACTTCACTGCAATGTTTGTTTTTATGTACTAAGTAATGGAGAATTGTAGAAAACAATATTCTATTGCTCCAAAACAGAACACCAGGCGACAGATACAAATATATTAATTGTGCAAATGTCTTTATCATCGAAATCTCACTATGAGCATCCTGCCAAAATCCCTTTCAGTATTTTAAAATAGTAACTAATTTCCTAAAGCAAGGTTTTTGCTCTTTTTCTACTTTCTGGAAAACGCAGAAATAGATGGGTAAGTGATATGTCGCTAAGCATCGTCAAGCCTCTAAATACTAAGATAAAGTAAAATATAAGTACAAATTCAGCAAATGCTAAGATGCTACATCCAGCTAAACTGGTATTTCTGCCGTGAAAATCTACTTATTCATAATTGCTCTTATGCCAGAAAATTAACTTCACCATGGGTAGTTTAAGAAGATTAGACATAATCTTGATATACTGTAAACCTTCTTAGGAGCACGATAATGCTTGGCAACAGAGTTTAAAGAAACACAATGAAAATTTGTTTCATACCGAACCCCTTGAAAACTTATATTCATTCAAACAATATGTTATTTTTGTATATGTACGTACATTATTTTTGTTAGCACATGCCAAAAAATAGCGCAACCCTTGAAATCCATTAAGGTTAAGTAAAACAGTAAGCATAAAAAGTAACCTCAAAAAATGTCAACACCTTAATTGTTTTCGAAAAACAGATTCATAAAAAAGTGCTGTCTTTCAAGCTTTCTAAAACTTCGTGGGAGGAAAAGGACTGTATTTCACAGCACTATGGCATGCTTTTTTAAGCACACATACAAAATTTGACTTTTCTGCATGATCACCCTCTACTTTTTGCTGTTCGTTGGAAAATGTTTTTGCTGCTATTTTGACTCTTGTATTCAGTGCTGCAGTACTCATTCCAAATGGAACCAGCTGGCAAGAGAGACTGGAAGCCTGCAGGAGATCTGGCTGCGAGATGCCTGGTACCCAGAAGCGTGCCCTGAGGTGCAGGGCAGGCAGGGCTTCAGGACTGTATAGGAGGATATTCCTGACAGTTGAAGCAAAGTGAGACATAGCTATGTTTCCACTTTTGGAGGACCAAGACATGATGCCGAGGATTTCCTTAAAGATCACACCCTATGTGGTCAGGGCAACCAGGATTGTCCAGCTCCTGAAAACCGGTTTAGCAAGGCTTTGCTGTGATAGTGTCTAGCACTGTTGAGCCCTAGCCAGCTACAGATTCCAGCCTTACACCGCTGGACAATTTTCTCTTTGAAAAAGTGACTACATTCAAAGGTAAAACCTTGATTGGTGTCAGGTGGCACCTTTATTTGACATGAGAGGCAACATAAGTGACAAATATATCCAGGTTTATCCCCTGTTAGACCTGGCTTCCTTTGTGTGGCTTCCCCAGTCTTTTTCTATCTACCTCCAGTATTTTAGACTACGTGCTGGACTTCATTTTTGCTGGTTTGTGTACTCTGGGAAACGTACCACTGCTGATCAGAGCTAAAGTGCAAGTGCTCCCTGTGAAAATTGTGGTTCAAATTTGGTTATCCATGATTAGCATATTTAATTTGTGGATGTATGTCACTACAACGCACACTTTTACAACGCATACCTTTACAATGCATTTTTACAACGCAACATCCATTACAACGCTTTACATTAAAACGCATACCATTACTACGAAAATTAAAAAACTACATTTACAGCGCATTCCATTACAACGCATAATACCTTTACAACGCATACCATTACAACGCATAACATTACATTGCATGTTTAGGTAATTATTGGATAGTGTAGGGGTAAAATGTACTATTCTAACTCCAGGGGGTGCAACAGTAGGGTAAGTGTTGGATAGTGTAGGGGTAACAATTACTATTCTAACTCCAAGGGGTGCAACAGTAGGGTAAGTGTTGGATAGTGTAGGGGTAAAAATTACTATTCTAACTCCAGGGGTGAAACAGTAGGGTAAGTGTTGGATGGTAATGTTATGCGTTGTAATGACTGCGTTGTAAAGACATGCGTTGTAGTGGTGTGCGTTTTAGTGTCATGCGTTGTAATGGCATGCGTTGTAATGGATGTTGCATTGTAAAAGTTGCGTTGTAAAGGTTGATTCCCTTAATTTGCTGGTAAGTCCCTAGTAAAGTGCACTGTGGGTGCCCAGGGTCTGTAAATCAAATGCTACTAGTGTGTCTTTAGCACTGGTTGTGCCACCCACTATTGTGTGGCGTTTAGAGCTCCGAGTGATATTCCCGATTCATGCCCTTATATAGGTACAATTCACATTGCCCCTATATAGGCATAGAAATCAATCCCTTATTTAGACATAGCCCATGCAGACCAAATACAGGTATGGCTACTTCCACCCATACCAAACGTCACAACGGTTTCTTGTAAAATCGGCTTAAGCTGTTAGGGAACTTCCCCTTGCTTGAATATTGATTTGTACAAGAACTCATGTACTTTGCAAAGAACAACTATTCCCTAGGGGTTCTTTCCTGACGTTATTATGCCCGACTTTAAAGTCAATCTATGGCATTCCTCTCACCTTCAAGGTATAAATATATCTTCACTTGGTATGGCCAACTACGGTGGTTCGGAGCAGTACGACTATCTACTTGCCCGACGGAGCTCGCTACAGCAAGTGCCGAAGGAAGCCGACCCTCCAGCTGACACACTGATCTAGAGACCGTCTTTCTCTCGCCGAGAATCCAGCTTCGGTATTTCCAAGCTCCCCTTGCGGGGTGTTGGGAATTCGAGTCCTGAGACAGAGATAGTAGACCTCCTTCATTCTAAACAAAGGTACGGAGCTGATTAGAACCTAGAGAAACCTTTGGTAGATTCTTGGCAAAAAACAACTAAACCTATGCTACACAATACTTACTTCTTCCCGCGTACTAGACTTAGGTTAGGTACATTGGGGTAGGCGTATTTAGAAGCACCAGTTGAGTATTTTTAGTCAATGTTATTTATGTATGTATTTGTATATGGCTTAGAAACCATATAAATGCTTTTACAGTATTATTTTATAATACTATTCTCGCTGTATGCATTATACTTTGCAGTATGCTTAACTATTGTAGCAGTTCACTTCTCTTGTATGAGAAAGAAGACTGTTCAATAAACCTTTTTATTGAAAACACCCGTCTCTCTATTCCTCTATAAGCTCTGTTGAAACGAAGCATGCACGATTGACTGAGTGAAATACTTATCTATTGTTTCCACGACTCTGGAGATATATTTCTTATTATTGGGAAACAAAGTTGTCCATTTTATGCAGTTGTCAGAAACGAATCCCCTTTTGTGAATTCGAGAAAGTTTCCAGAGACCTCTGAGCTAGCTGGCACTCACTATTAAGTTTAGTATATTCGATAGAGACCTAGTCGACCTCAGTCCTACGTCTAATCTATAGGATATATTATTCCAATGCGCAGAGCCTATTGGGAATATAGGAACTGCATTACACTACAGCAGTAGCCCTGTAAACATGACTCAGGCCTGCCATTGCAGTGTCTGCAGTGCAGGTCTACACTGCCATATCAACCTAGCAAGTGCTCAACGTGGGGAGGTCAGGTTTCTCATTGCGAGTGGTCGCGTATGCTACTCGTGATGAGAAACTACCAGTCCCCGTTGAGAAAGCTGCTGCTCGAGTACAAATCTACTTGAGCGGCAGAAAATGGCAGCTTGCACTGTGCATGATGCCATTCTCAATGATTACACAATGCGGACAAGCATCCGGCACTGTGCAATCATTGTGAACAGCACTACCCTACCGCACTACACAGTTCGCGTAGCTACGCATAGCGTGCGTGGTGCGAAGTGCACTTCGTGTAGCTATGCGGAGTGCTACTATGCAAACTACGCCCATGGTTAATACAGCACACAATGCTACTTTTGTCTAGTTTGTGTAAGAAACGTTTTGTGGTGATCCACCAAACGGCGGCCCAGAAAAAAGCAGGGCCTCAAACTGAAAAATCCCCATGCATTTTCCATAGACTTCTTTAAGGTGGATTCCTGGAAAAACTGCTGAACGAAATTATGGCAGATTTGTCAGGAAACTAGATATTGGTCTGCACATTGTGCTTTTTGTAATTTGGTGTAAATCTTTTCAGTAGTTTTGGCGAAATTAAGGGTTGAAAATAATTGTATATCTGAATGGTTGGGACCGCAAGATGCTCAAGAGACAATTGCGGGAGCACCACATTAAAAAAGGCGTATTCTGATTGACTCAGGGAGCTTTATTTCCCTTGGGGCATCTTGCTTTCATGAGAGTCATACTTCAGGGGGAGGAAGTGCTCGGATTGGCTGCCTGCGACACCAGAACATTTTTTGGGCATGTTTTTCAGTATGTGGGGTCTTAGTCCCCTTTCCTGAAGCAAAACGAAAAATAGTATAAGGGGGCAGGGTAGGCATACCCTGCCTACTAGGCAAACAATGCTGAAATCCTGCAGGACTCCTTCACGATCTGACAAAACCCCAAATCACAGCCGTGTAGCATTTATTACGGTATGCCCCATGGCGCCTACCCCCCCAGAGTTGTGTTTTTTAAAGGGGACTGGCACGGCATGGCCCCCTTTACCAAGCCATTAAAGGCACAGAGAGCCCATTCCAGGGCTGCAATATTCATAAAGGGGAGGGGGCAATGTGACCCCCTCTCCCCAAGCCATTAAAGGTAACGGAGAAACCACACCTGGGGCTGACATTTGCATATTAGAGGAAGGGGGCAATAGAGCTCCCCTTCCTGAGCCTCCAGATGCCCCACGAAGCCCATCGCAGGAGCCAAAATGAATGTATTTGGGGAAGGGGGCTGTATGGCCTCTAAAGGCCACAGGGAACCCACACCTTGGCCCAAATTTTACAAAATGAGAGTGCACAGCTCCACTATACAAGCATCTAAACGCCCAAGAAGTCAACCACAAGGCTGAAATTACTTAAAATGGAGAGGGGGCCGCATACCCCCCTACCCAAGGCATTAAAGGCCCTGGTGAGTCCACCTCCTTCTTTACTTCCCTTAAGGAAGGAGGGGCCATGCAAACCCCCACCAAAAACCATTAATGGCCCCTGGGGCTGGCTCACATGCTATGTCACGAGGAGCCCATACTTGGAGCACACCGTTTTCCCTGCCTGTGTGGGAGCATTTTTTCCTCTCATGCCAAGTGGGAGCAAACAGCAAGTCCAATCCCAGTGGGCAGCTGCTTTAAAAATGCTCCTGCCTGCTGGGAGTGGACTTTGAACTGTTTCCTTGTCCATGTTGATGTGGGCAGAGGAACCAGATAAAAATATTGCTGTCGCCTGGAGAGAACGGCATTAGTAGCTGCTTTCTGCAGGTGGGAGCAATGCTGGCTCCCGCAGCATGTGGGTAGCCGACTTGGGGCACCCCTCCCCACTAGGGTGCCCAGCTATAAATGATGAGAGACCTAGGGAATTTGCTTCCTGGGGTTGATAATGGGTCAAAGGGGTGGGCCAAATGACCCCTCGCATTTATTTAGAAACGTAGTCCCAAATATGGGGTCTCCAGGGCCTAGCAAGGCCTAGCAAGTCTCGGGATAGGGCCCCACTTCCCATTAAATTAAAATTGGCCCCTGGGGATGGGGTCCCCAGGGTCTAACAAAGCTCAAGGAGATGAACTACATGCCCCCCTCCCCTTTAGTTAAGAAATGGCCCTGTGGGGTGCCCAGGGTCTAAAAAGGCTCAGGGAGGGGGGCCAAGTGGCCCCTTCCCCTTTATATTTAGTAATGGCCCTGGGATGAGGTCCTCCAGGCCTATCCTGGCTCAGGACAGGGGTCACACAATCCCCTCTTCTTTAATTTTAGTAGTGACCCTGATGGATGGGGTCCACTGGGACTAACAATGCTCAGGGAGGGGGTCTGCACAGCCTCCTACCCTTATATTTTAGTAATGTCCAGGGGCACAGTGTGCCCAGGGCCTAACAAGGCTTGGGAAGGGGGACATGTGGCACCCCTCCCATTTAATTAACAAAAATGGCTCTGGGAAATAGGGTCTCAAGGGTTTAATAAGGCTCGGGGAGGCGGCCATGCAGACCCTCCCCATGCAGAAAAAAGGCCCTGGGAGATGGGGTCCCCAGGGCCTAATGAGGCTCAGGGAGGGGACTCTATGACGTGTGTGGTTAGTGATAAAATATCACAACCCTACCAAACGCACAGCAAAATTCCTTTTCCACCTGTTCTTGTGTTTAAAAAACCATATTCTGCAAGCTTACAATATGTTATCATATGATTTTTACATTTATTTAAATCATTTCTTTCTCATTATATAGTTGATGTACAATTTCAACTGTAGGTAATCATTATTGTTTTTACATTTCAAGAAACACATTTCCTAATGCATTGTATTAACACTCATACAAACATCATGAAAAAAAAATTGTTCGACGATAGTTGGGTTGGTTGGTCCGATGCATTTCGGGACCGATGTCCCTTCTTCAGGGGACTCTGTGAAAAAACTGTGAACATAAAATATTTTAACCATACAATATATTCAATTTGGTGCATTACTACTTCTTTACATAAGCCTCTTCAAATTTCCAAGTACATCACCTTAGTGATAAATCACAAACTGACATCTGAAACCTGTGTATAAACAACGATGCTGATGTAACAATGTGCATATGCCGGTGATTATAGGGAATGTTGACTGGAGCCTCTAAATGCTGCCCACACTATGCAAAACTGTGACTTTTATGTGCCCTGATATCGCGTGGCTGAGAAGCACATGTAAAGGCTAAACACTCACGTAATTATTTATCCTGAATTTCTTCACTCGGCGTTATCGCTGTGCCTGTGCCCCTTATTCGTGTCTGTAAACTGGTAGGAAAAAGGGTGTTGGTTATAACTAAATTGACTCCTGCGTAGTGTTAGCGAGTGACTGCGTTTCATAACGAGTAGTGAAAACGGTTAAATACCTTGACTTGTAGTCCACAGTAGTAGTCTGAAATAAACGGAAATAAGACCTCCAGTATAAGTTACTGAATAGATCGTAATCATGGGTGATAGACTGCGTATCTAAACAACCGAATAAAATAGGTGAAGTCTCTTACCTCCGCTGGTGCTTAGGTGTAAGTTAACGCGTCGCCTTTTTGATTTACGGTACGCTTCCGGGTTACCGAAGTTCGAAAACCCTTCACGCGAGGGTATTTTATGTAAACCAGGGGAGGATCCGTCGTGGCGTGAAACATAGAAAGAGGCCGAATACTCCGTCGGCCATATTGAACTACCATGTATCTCACATTTGTTCTCAAATTTATCGGAACAATAAAATGAATATACATCGAAAATGAACTCGGGGTGTAAATTACGTGAAAAACGTTCCGGTATAGATGACGTTCATGATGTGAATTAAACTAATTCTCACTACATGCTGAATATATGGTGGACGCTATCAAGTTGCAGTGTTTGCATTCATGACCCATTAGCTTAACCTTCCTGATGCAGTGTAGTAAGATCTTCTTTATATGTCCAAGATACCTGAATGTGCTGTTGTGTGATATTTACTTGCAAGCCTGATAGCTGCTTAATTGGGTAAACCATGTACACTAAGTCAAGGATATGTCCTCCTGAAGTTTATACATGTGCTAAATCAATCAGTTTCAATGTTTACAATATACATGTAAATAGTCTAACAACAAATACAAGGCATCAATTTGAACCTCTTATTTCCATCTTTACACATGTTACAAAAAAACATCCTAAATCTAGCTTGTCATTTAAACCCTGAGGTTCCATTGTTTGGAATTTTTTAATCAACATTACTTCCCTTTGGGATGAGATTTTGCGACTGTCTGTCCCTTCTCTGATTTCAATTTTTTCAATGACCATAAACCGTACTTGAGATCAGTTTGTGATTTATATTATTAATCCATACAACCAAGTATTGAGTTTTTGCATATCAGAATTTGAACCAAGAATGTACTAGGAAGTGATACACTTTAATTAAAACATCACTAAGGTGGTGTACTCGGAAATTTGAAGTGGCTTATGTAAAGAAGTAGTAATGCATCAAATTGAATATATTGTATGGTTAAAATATTTTATGTTCAGGTGGGGGTTTGGCATTGGGGAGTTGTAACGGTCTGTGCCGATTACAATCGAGCAGTCTTGTCTCGCGTCTCGTCCAAATGCTGGATAGGCCCTCCGAGCCACTGAACTCCTCGATTGTAATCGACACAGACCGTTACAACTCCCCAACGCCAAACCCCCACCTGTAAGGCTAACTGTCCAGGACCAGCCCTATTCACGGATCCTTCTGGCCACCCTCTGTACCGCGGTGCTAACACTTGAACTGGAACCCCCTTCAAGATTACAGCATCTTATGACTGGCAGTGCCCATCTTTTCGCCCTGCCCAGAGAGGCATCGCTTTAATATATCAGGCACTGCAATTTTCTTAGTCCTGATGATGATCCCCTTATCCTATGAGCGTGGGATCGAAACGCCGTCGACATTTATCAGTACCACTCCTGCTTACATTGAATTAAGTGGTGGTTACTGTTGTTGGTTAGCTTGCCTGATTTGATGACTATATCAAGCAACCACTGCTCTCTTGTTGCCTGTTGTAATTTTGTATGTTAATGTTTTTTCCTCCATGTAAATCTTTTCCTCCCTCGCTTTGGATGCAGGATTGTGTCCTTTACCATTTCCGTGCTGTTTTGTATTTTGTATATACATACTCCAATTAATACATTATTAAATTTCCTGTCCGGCTGAACAGAGAACTTCTATAGCACCTACTATGGTCTATATGTTATTCTTTTTCATACACTAGTGACTCAAGGACGATTGTTCTAATAAATACTCATTTCAGGTGCAACATTGCAGACATACCCAGCGGGGCAGGCTTCTCCCTATATTACCCAGCCCATAGCCACTTCTGTGCTACCCAGGGGTAATCCATCTGTAATTTGCTATCCTCCTGTCATATTACTACTTTTTATTTTACTTATTTTTTAACAAACAAAACATCTAAACTTATTGTTGCTATTGACTGCATCTGGCGGTAAACATATTGTGCCTATGTCTCTATGTATGATTTTCGAGAGAGGTTTTCTTTTGGTGCAGCGCCCCTCACTCCCTGTCCCTGTCCCCAACTAGGGTGCATTCGGGTGGGGGGAGAATGATGTGAAGGGGCATAAGTGGGGGGTGGACTACTAGACAAGGCATAGTTCATCAGCAAGGTCTCAGAGGCATCGGAATGTAAGTCAGCCGGCGGTCGACACCTAAGTGCATGTTGTGGGCCCAGTAGTATTGCCTCGGTGAGGGGGGACCTGGTGTTGTAGTCATTGTGTAACTATGGAAGAGGGGGTGTAGCCTGCCGCGGAGCTAAGCTGTGTGGGTGTCTCATCCGTAGGCCGATCAGTGTTACTCCCTCCAGAGTGTCCTATCCCCTGCATGCTATCCAACATAATGCCCCAGGTCTCTAGATCTCTGTCTGTGACCTCATCGATGTGGACCGTGTGTAGCCGGTGCTCTTCCACTACCCTGCATTTGCAGAGGTCCCATCTCCATTTTTCTGGGAGAGGGCATGCCACTAATAATAATAATAATAATAAAAATATTTATTAAGCGCCTGAATACACTAGAACAGTGCGTCTCCGCACTAAGATGCGGTCCAACACAAAGAGTCAACAGCAGACCACGGAGAGGGGGGGACTTCCAGTGGATAGCTAAGCAGCGTTTCGCCAACACCAGACGGAGCATAGTGAATTTATACCGCTTGTGGAGTGTGGGGTTGGTGATCAGCAGCACCCCCAGCAGACAGTGTTTGACTGAAGAGGCTCATTTGGGAACTTCTTTACCCTCCTCAAAGTGTCCAGCATGTGCTCCAGTAGGAGCGGATCATGGGACATTCCCAGGTCACATGAGCGAAATGTGTAGGGGTGGCGCTGCATCTCAGGCACATAGTTGAGTGTAATGGGTCAAACTTAGATAAGCGCAGGGGAGTAAGGTAGGTGCGGAGGAGGTAGTTGAACTGCGTGAGCTTGAATCGGACATTGCTCGAGATGTCTTGGACCTGTGAAAATGCGCTCTTCCCTTACCCCTCCGTTAATGACACAGGTATGTCTTCCTCCCACCTGTCCCGAGTCGCAGTTAAGTCCGTTCTACGATCTGTTTTAAGGGCCTTTGTATAGCTGGGATATTAATCCTCAAAAGAAGTCTGGGTCTAGGATTGTGCACAGCGTCCTCGAATTCGCTGGCTTGTTCAGAAATGTGGTCCAGATTTCACAGAACGTGCAGGTTATCTTTGCATACTAGAGGAAGTGGCCTTCCAGGACCCTGTAATGTACATTTGCAACCTCAAAGGACAGGAAGGAATCATTAAGGTATAAATCCCCGCCGAGGTGCAGCCGCCCTCACACCTACAGGCCACATCCATGACTGATTGTATTTGGTGTATACCCGGGAGCCAGTCCAGAGGGAGAGTGCGTGCATAAGGGGCCCTCCGCATCACAAGGGTTTACTGCTCGCTCCCATACCCAGGTGACCTGTTTAATCACAAATGGGCAGTCCGAAGGGGTTGTAGCTCCCATCATCAGGTATCTAGGGAGGTCCGCTTCAGGGCACCAGCCAGCGAGCAGCCTTTTTTCTGTGTTCGAACCGTCCACGCACCATTGCGCCGCATACTGAAGAAAACCTGTTATGTAAAGAGGCATTATTCCGGGAGCCCTAGGCAGCCATGATCCATGTCCAACTTTAGGATGTGAGAAATTAGTGTGGCATATGATGTCCACTATTCTAGTGGGCACCTTGCACCAGTCTAAACGACCCTTATTGATGGTGGTTGTAAAGTCAAACTTATAGACAAGCTATCCTAATGGTAGCATGGACCAGCAGTCTTAGGCTAAAACTTCAGAGAGCATGTGAAGCAAGCTGTTTTATCAATTATAATCCCTTGAATACCAAATGAAAGGACACCGTACAAGGTATATTTCAAATATATATGTATTTATTTCTAACACAACCCCACTGCACTCTTTATGAGGTCAGAGATCGAGATACATCACAAGTTACTCAATTAGCATACGATAAGTTGCACAAATACAGTTATGCCCTAGGGGCCTCACAAACCATATACTAAGTAAGTGGTATAAGAAACACTTCAGAAATAGTGAATAGGCCTAGGGTCTAGCGAATCGCTGGGGCTACACTAGACAACCAAAGGTTAGGAAGTAGGAGACCCACGGGAGACGCATGCAGTGTCTAAACACAGTCGCGAGTTTCCATTGACTTATAATGGAGAACGAAGAAGTTACAAAGTTACTGTTTAAGGGCACTTCCGGATGGACTACGACAAAACCCCTTTAGACTAGGACACTTGGAAAGTCAATATCCACGGGAGCACTGGAGTACTCGAGTTACCTCACCCAGGGAAGCTGGGTGCATAGGTGTCTTTTCGTGTCGGGTTTCGTCGATGCTTTCAATGGAGATCTGCAAAAGAAGTGCTGCAGGCGGCCAGTGGAAGAGTGTCTGGGTGGATTCAAGGGTGGATCGAAGGTTTGAAGAACCTGAAAGCAGAGGGTTCAGAGTCTGGGTCACTAGCCAGTGACAAGGAAGGAACCAGGAAGGAGCCAGGCAATGTCGTGATGATCTCAGGTGAAGAGGTGAAGCTTGTCTCTGCAGCCACGAGGACCAGGAGGTGTCGACGATGACCAGGAGCTGGATTCGAGCTGTAGTTGACTGCGATGTCGGTATCTGGACCGGACCCAACAAGCCTTGGCAAACGCAATCCACGTAGGAAGTGAAGATTGGCTTCGGAGCAGACCAGCAGGGTCTGAGGAGCTTCACCTTTGCAGGAAAGCTGGAGCAAGCCTGGAGCAACCAGGAAAGCAGTTTGGTTTTGAAGGTTTGTCTTCAGGGGGCTCACTAGCCAGCGGGCTAGCAACTGGGAAGATGCATTGAGCTGAAATGCAAGAGCGGGCCCCACGTAGCACTCGTGGAGTGTGGAGGGCTGAGCTTCAGTGCAAATGGCGCTCGGGTCTGGGGCTTCTCGTACCCCAATGCACAACAGCAAGTTACCTCAGGAGTCCATGCAGTTAGCAAAATGCAGGATGTCCAGGGTGTCTGGTACCACGTCTCTCGTGTCTGCCACGGGTCTCAGCTTTGCTGTGGATGTGGGTCGGAGTCAGGGAAGTCAGAGCGTCCAGGTCCTGTGTCGCTGAGTCTTTGGGTTCCGGCGGGAGCATCGACAAAGCAGACCGGCACGTTACTGGTGTTGCCTGTTTGCACAGGGTGGTCACTCCTTGACCACAAGGACACCCCTTTCCCTTTGTCCAGTTTAATGCCAGAGCAGGGCTGGAGTGCCCCAGCAACTGGTTTGAACCGGGCTATGCATGGAGCACCTTGTGTGCCCCAGGCAGTGTCTGTAAAAGCGTCTTTCCATTCAACCCACCCTGCCCCAACACACTACAGGCTGTCTAGGGAGGTGCTAGCACCTCCCTCGACAGAAAACCTATTGTCCTGGCCTCCCTTGCTGGAGTTTCTCCCAGCAGCAGGTCAGACTCGTGTCTGTGGCAGCAGCATCCATTTTGTGATGCTGAGGCTCTGTTTAACTTTAACCGGGTTAAGCAGTAACATACATGTCTTTTCCCTCTAGAAGGGTGGAATGCTACCCCCACCACCAGACCTGGTGGGGGGGGTAATATTCCAAAGTGTTTGACACCTTACACAACATGTTTTGATAAAGCCAAACCAAAGTTAGCATTAATCGCGAGGATTATAATGCACTTAAGAGTATATGGTATGGTGATATCATAGAACAGCTATAAGGAGATGGTTCCGAAAGCTGCAGAGGGGCTCAGCTCATGCTAGGGCACCCTCTAACTTAAAACCAAGCACTCTGCCTCCAGGATTGTTAAGGCCTGCCATAGGAGTGACTTATAGTTTACTATGTGTCTATATATAAGGTAGATATAGATATACAAGTAAAGGGTGATTACACCATCTTACCCAAGCTGAGTGATCAGTATGTGGTGTCAGTTTAGATGGCCATCCAGGGGTGGCATAATACATGCTGCGGCCCCTGGTAGGCCTTGGATGCACCTATGCCCTGGGTACCTATGGTACACTATACAGGGGCTCACAAAGGTGACCCAATACCCAATCTGGTATGTACCTAAAGTACATGGAGTCCATTTTATAAGGAGAGCAGAGAGCCTGGGGCCCTGAATAGCGGGATCCCAGGCCAACTAAGTCTGAAACCAGCAAAACACAAGGCAGAAAGTTGGGGTAACCATATAGTCAGATAGCCACCTTCTTACATAGGATATCAAGTTTGACTCTGCTGCATTTGCCCGCTCAGTCCAGCAACACCAGGAGGCTGTTCAGAGTGGTGAATGTGTCATTTGGAATACGGCAAAATGAATTTTGCAGTGCATATGGACAACGGGGGAAGACCATCTTTGCCAGCGCCACCTGTCCCATGACTGACTACGGTAACCGGTTCTAGAAAAATATTGATTCTTTCAGGCCTTCAAGAGTTTTCCCCATATTTAGGGCATATTGGGCTTCGGGCGAGTGGGGTCTCTGTATCCCTAAGTAGTGTAATCGATCGCTCTTCCACATGAGCGCTAGTAGTGAGAGTTCAGCCACATCCCGCCACGTCAGTGGAAACGCAACAAATTTTTGGGGTTAATTATTAGCCCGGACACCTTTCAAAAGTCGTCCAACACAGCCGGTAGGTCCGAGGTGGGCTCCGCAGAATGCCGCATGTATATCAAAGCATCATTCACATGAAGGGATACGACATGCATTTGCCGCTCTCCCACCAGGACCCAGTACTCCTTGTCTCTCCAGAGACAGATTGAAAGTGGCACCATTGCAAGAGCAAATAAGAGCGGAGACAGGGGGCAGCCCTGCCTTTTGACACATTTAATGGCGATTAAGGCAGACACCAACCCACTAGTGCGCACTCTAGCTGTAGGACACTGGTACATGAGGAGCACCCATGCCACAAAATCCGGGCACAGTTCCATTCTAAGTAGTACTAAGTAGTACTTGCCATAAGTAGTCCCATTGAAAGGTGTCAAAGGCTTTTTCTATGTCCAATGACCTCACCGTGGCTGATGTCTCCAAGCCAGCAACAGAATGCAGTACATGCGCCAGTCTACGCAGATTAATGTGCGTGCCCCGGACCGGCATGAATCGCATTGGTCCTCATGCACCAGTTGGGTCACCTCTCTGTTCAGCCTTGATGCCAGAACCTTGGCTAGGGCTTTGGTGTCTACTCCCAGCATGGAGAGGGGGCAATAGGAGCTCGGCGAAGTAGGGTCTCTACCCGGTTTGAGTAGCATTACTATTTGAGCTTCTCTCATGATATTCAGGAGTATACCTGTCTGCCTAGCCTCTCGCAGGTACTCCAGCAGCCTCAGGAGCAGCTGGTCCACGAATGCCCTGTAATATTCTACTGGGTGGCCATCAGGCCTAGGGGCTTTACCACCTGCCATGTCTTGCACCACCCCATGGAGTCCTTCAAAGCTGATCTCCGCCCAGGGCGTCTCGCCCTACTCATCGGTGAGTCGCAGCAGGGGTATTCCATCAAGGAACTGTGCTATGGCCACCTCTCCGGTCGCCAGGCCCCTACTATATATGGCTGCTAGATTTGCTCACAGCCGCATATTAATGATAGATTGTGGTTGTGTGAGGGACCCATCCAGCTGACTAATTGAGTATGGTAGGGTGTGGACACTCTATCTCTTGAGAAGCCAGGCTAACAGATTGCTAGGTTTATTACTGTCTTTTTGCAAGAGCTGTCAGTATTCTTGCCTAACCAGGCAGTCCAGCCTATCCCATATTTCTCCCACTCGATGGTGAGCGCTCAGCCGATCCTCATCCAGAATAATTGTGCTAGGGTTCACACTCTGTAAAGTGTTCCTGTCATTCTCGGCAGCCAACAAGGTCCACCTCAAGCCATTGTCTCATTCCGTGCACCTTTAATAAGCACTCCCCCCGCAACCCCACTTTTAATGCGTCCTACTCCATGCCCCTGGCACCTGTAGGAAGCCAGTTACTGTTGAAGAAGTTATCAATTGAACTATTGAGCTCTGTACAGAATATCTCATCCTTCAGAGCCCTTGTCTGTAGTTTCCAAAGCGGGACCGCAGGCCTATCTCTCCCCACACCCCATTGTAGAATTACTGGGATGTGATCCGATAGGAATCTCCAATGTATAAGTATGCTTTGGGCATGTTCGGCAGCTTCTCCAGAGAGCAAAAGCGATCAAGGCGACTATAGACCATGTGGGTCTGGGCAAAGCATGTGTATTCACACTTCATTGGGTGTACTGTCCTCCACCAGTCCACACACCCAAGTCTCCGCCTTCCCCATGTGTGCAGTTTCGGGGGAGTCTATTGATTGACCCCTCTAACACACAGTTATTCTCGCCAGCCCACAAAAGTGATATGCCTGCATGCGCCATTATTAATTCTTCAAGGCCCAGATAAAAAGCGCCGCCGTCTGTGTTGGGGGCATAGATATTCAGGAGGCAAACCTCTGCGCTGTCTATCACACCTTGCACCAGTATGTATCTCCCCTGTATGTCTGCGGTATAGCTCAGCACCCAAAATGGAGTTTGTGGGGCTATCTAAATTGCTACCCCGCGTGGGTAGTTGGAGTATGTAGCATAGAACATCTGACCCCTCCACTTCCTGTGTAGTTTTTGGGCCTCATTATCAGTTAGGAGTGTGTCTCCTGCAGCATGGCTATGTGGATCCGCTGCCTACGGAGATATTTTGCGTCCAATACCTTTTAACAAATGTACCAAGCCCCCATACATTCATAGTAACGATATTAAAATCTACCATCTCTAGGTTACGTGGTTACATTGGGACTGTCACGGCTTCTCCACCAGAGCTCTCGTCATCAAAAAACAGATAACTGAACTATTCCCCCACCCACTGGGAAAACACATAATAAACCAACTGTTCCTTCCCAATCCGATCCTAGCATCGCAACACCCACTTAAGGATCAGAAATAAACTTATCTGACATTCAACCTACCAAATGTGCACTATACCAAAATTAAACTAACCACACCCTTTCACAATCAAGCATACCACATTCATGCTATACCTAATCTTGTGCGGGCTGCAGGGGGATCCCGTCTGCCTACCGTGGTGAGTAGCCAGAACTCCTATGCCCCAGCTGGTGCTACACTCACTCAGTTATTCAGATTCACCAGCGCTCGTACTGCAATACTCGATTAACCAGAGTAAAGTGCAGTGTAGTTCCTATATTCCAAATAGGCTCTGCGCATTTGAATAATATATCCTATGGATTTGACGTAGGGCTTATGTCAACTAGGTCTCTATCGAATATACTAGACTTAATCGTGAGTGCCAGCTAGTTCAGAGGTCACAAGAAACGTTCTCGAAATTCACAAGAAGGGATTAGTTTCTGTCAACCGCATACACATGACAACTTTGTTTCCCCAAGATAAAGCTGATCATAAGAGTCGTGGAAACAATAGATATATATTTCACTCAGTCAACTGTGCATGCTTCGTTTCACCAAATGTGCAGAGAAATAGAAAGACGGGAATTTTCAATAAAAAGGTTTTATTGAACAGTCTTCTTTCTCAAGCATAAGAAATGAACTGCTACAATCGTAAAACTGGTTGTAAAATATAATGCATACAGTATAAAGAGTAGAATAAAATAATACTGTAAGAGCATTGTATGGTTCCTAAACCATAGATAAATACATACATAAATAACAGAGGCTAAAAGTACTCAACTGGTGCTTCTAAAATACGCCTACCCGGTGTACCTAACCTAAGCTTAGTACGAGGGAAGAAATAAGTGAGGTGTAGCATAAATGTAGTATTCTTTTGCCAAGATTCTGTCCAAGATTTCTCTTAGGGTCTAATCAGCCGTACCTTAGTTTAGAATTGAGAAGGTCAGTCTCCGGACTCGATTTCCCAACAACCGGCAAGGGTAGCTTGGAAACACTGGAGCTGGATTTCTTGGCAGGAGAAAAGACAGCGTCTCTCTCAGTGCGTCTGCTGGAGGGTCTTCTTCCTTCGGCACTTGCTGTAGCAGGATGCGTCGGGCAAGTAGATAGTCGAACTGCTCCAAACCACTGTGTGTTTACTAAGGCAAGTGTGAGCATATTTATACCTTGAAGTTGCCGAATTTGAAGTAAAGGTGGACATAATAACATCATTAAAGACTCTTGGTTCTTTGAAAACTCCATGAGTTCTTGGACAAGTCAGTTCTCGAGCAAGGGAAAGTCCCTAACTGCTGAAACCGAGTTTTCCAAGAAATCTTTGTAGATTTTCGGAACTAGTAGAAGTAGCCTTGCCGTATTTGGACTGCATGAGCTATGCCTAAATATGGTTATGATTTCTATGCCTATATAAGGATATGGTGATTTATACCTATATAAGGGCATGAATTGGGAAATTTACAATATTGTCCTAAAATGGTTTACAACAAAAGAGAAGGGGTAAGAAAGAAACCCAATGTCCATACAGCACCTCAAAGTAGCGAGGAGGAGAAAAAGAATGGAGAAGGATCAATAAATAAGGGGGGAGTGCATTCTTCCACAATGCAATACTTGAGCAGGGCAAGTGTTTTTGATATCACTGGAATCTTGAGTGCGGCCACACAGTGCCCAGAGGAGGTCGTCGGACTGTGGTAATCCCACGGGACTGTGAGCTGATCCAACGCTTTTCAACGGTCCACTAGACACTCGCCAAGAACGCTTCCTGTGGACTTAAACTGTCTTATTGCACCCTGGCTGCCATATAACCAATCAGCCAGGGTGCAATAAGAGAGTTCAAGTCCACAGGAAGCATTCTTGGTGAGGGTCTAGTGGACCGTTGAGAAGCGTTGGATGACCTCCTCTGGGCACTGTGTGGCCGCACTCAAGATTCCAGTGATATCAAATACACTTGGCCTGCTCAAGTATTGAGGTCTGAAGGGTATTCGCCACTATGTCCCCGGTGCTGACCTCGGAGACAGCTGCTGTCACGACCTCCATCATCGCTCTGGCCTCTTCGCGCTCTGGCAGCAGGAGTGCAGGAGTGCCTGGCTTACACAAATCCCCTGGCCTCCTTCGCAGTCCTTGCTGTTGCCTACGATCTCCAGGGAGCCATTTGTTGCACCACTTCGCTTTGGGTGGACCGGGAGGACTGCTTCTATTGGCGGACATGCTTCCATGCCTTGCGCAGCGAGCAGGTCTACGTGGGTAGTCTGCTAGAGCCCCCGGGGGCTGGTGTCCATTCCTCCCCTCTCACCTTCAACCAGTCCCAGGCTGCTTCAGGAGTGGTGAAGTAATGGGCTTTGTCCTCGTGGATTACTCTGAGTTTGGTGGAGTATAGCAACATTTATTTTAAGTTCATTGCCCTAGGATTCTGTTTCTCACTGCCAAAAGACATTTTTAGTTGCTAGACCATTTGTGTGTAATCAGGAAAAATATAGATGGTGTTGTTCTCAAAGGCTGGATCGCCGCTGCACCGGGATCTCCCGAAGGATGTGATTGCGGTCTCTATAATTGAGGATCTTAGCAATGATAGTGTGAGGCACAGCCCCCACTGGGGGGGTCCCAGCGCCTGGTGTGCCCGTTCTATCACAAAGCAGGAGGAGAGAGACACCGTGGGGAAAGTCGTCCTAATCCAATCTAATTTCTCCAGGAACCGTTCGGACTCAGGGTCCTTCACCCCCTCCGGGAAGCCCACAAAGCGGACGTTACATCTGTGGGAGCACCCCTCCATGTCCTCACCCTGGTGCTCCAGTGTGGTGGTTTTTGCAGCCAATTCTGTTGAGGCAGCCCTCAGGGAGGAGACCTACCTCTCCAGCATTGACACCTTTTGATCCATAGCTAGGGAACTCTCTGCATCTGCCGTAGGTCGATCCGCAGCAGGCCCACATCCAGTGAAACTGCATTGATCTTGGCCTGGACCAGCTGGCTCCGAGCATGCCACCGTGCCCTGGGCAGTGAACTGGTCCATTTGAGTTTTTGGACCTGTCTTTGGGTCCTGTGTTTTCCCATGCTAGAAGTCCTGTGTTACTGATATGTGGGCCCAGATCCAGTCGATGAAGGCCCCTCTCCGATCTCCCCCTCCCCGGGACTGTCCCAGGCTTCTCCAACTGCAGGGTATCTGGCCAGCCCTGTGTGTTCAGCCCCTGAAGTTCATAGTCCCAGATGGGTCCCGGGGGGAGTCAACGAGCGAGGACAAGGCCCGGAGTCTCTGTGCACCACCCAGGGTAGGGTGCTACTCAGGTGCAACTTGGCCACACTGCACTCCGCTCTTACCTATTTGGCACCCCTGGTGGTGTAACACAGCAGGAGAAGTGAGGGTGGGCCCCTGCCTCCTCCATGCTCCACTCTTGTGAAGTCACTGATGTGGCTGGCCCCCCGATGACTTTTTTCCCGGTTTGCTGTACCCAGGGCTCAAGACGCCACTCGTGGGGGCCACGAGCTCAAGGCTTGCCTCTGTCAGTATTTTTCAGGGCGTGCTAGCGGAAGTCCTCAGGGGGATGTAGTAACAGGGCCCTCCTTCCCCCTCTGGGCTGCTCTTGGCCGGTCAGGCTGCCTCCTCACCTCTGGGCCCCTGCTCTCTGGGCCAGGACATTTGTTAGCCCTGGTGGCACGGCAAGGCCCTCTTCCCGGGCTCCACAGGCTGGGCCCTGCTGTCGGTGCAGCTATTCCCATGGGGCTGAGTAATGCCTCCTAGGCTCCCCCAGGCACTGTCTTGGCCGTTTCAGCCTCCGATCCACCTCCAGACACCGCCGCGGCCAGCCACCGGGCCTACACAGGCAGCCACAGGCCCACTGCCGACAGTGCCAGCCCATCACAGTCCGCGATGTATAGTCCGCTTGTGCGCTGGCCCAGCTCCACAGCCTCAGCTGGTTGGCCATTGCAGGCCGCTTAATTCCTTTTTGGCATCACCTCAGGCCACAGCGAAGCCCTCCAATCGACAGTGGAGCTCTGCAGCAACAATCCGCCACAATCTCTGCCTCGGGCAGCCAGGGCCACAGGCCCCGTCATCGGCGCCCACCTCCGGAGGTCACCACAGATGTTTGCCCCAGTGTCTGCTCAAACCAGGGCGGTCGCGGGATGCGTATGGTTCAGGATAGGGGTACCTTGGGACCTGATGGCAAGAGGAATGCAGGATGTTTGGCGGGCCCACCACGGAACTCTTTAGGAATCATCCACTGCAGCCGCCATCTTGGCCATGCCCCCGCACATTCCATCAATGACAAACTTCTGCTACCATAGGTCACAATGTGTCTTGGGGCATTAGGATGTCCATTGTACTGGGCAAGGATGACCCCAAATCCCACTGGGCTTGCATTAATAACCAACTCAGTCTGCAATTTTGATTCAAAGTATGCCATTTCAGTAGCGTTCTCAATTGCATGCTTGATTTTCTTGAAGCCTTGTTCACATTTATGTTGCCATTGAGATGTAATATTTTGTTTAGTTACTTCTCTCAATGGGGCATTTACAACGGCAAAGTAACATATAGACCTTGAAAAGAAACTACCCATACAAAGGAAGGATTGCAGCATAGTTTAATTTTGTGGAGGAGAAGTGGATGACAAGGCTTGTAATTTATTTGCGACCAGAGTCATTCTCCCATCAGAAAAGATATTAGCAAAGGACCTGAGTTTGCTGTTATGAAACTCACACTTTGCTGTTTTTAAAGTGAGACCTGCATCAGGAGGTATACAACACAGATGTGTAAGAGCTTTATCATGTTCCCTTCGTGAGGTCCCAAAAACTAGTATATCATCACTGTAATTGAAAGCATTTGTGACTGGCTGTTTTATGCGACAATTGACATCCTGAAAGAGTTCTGCAGCTGAAGACACTCCGAAACCTATCCTTGGATATCTAAACAAAGCAACATGAGTTGAAAAGGTAATAATGTACCTGCAATTTCCTTCCAGTGTGAGTTGGTGATACCGTTGGTCCAAATCAAGGCAGGAAAATACTTTAGGTCTATTTATGGGTTTAATCATTTCAGCAATATGCATACTTGGATGTCGTTCTCTTTCAATTACCTAAATCACAGGATGGGAATGAGGCTCAAACCTTGGTTTCCAACACCAAAGTCCGCAGCTCTGCCCATGAGACCACATAATCAATGGATTAAACCCAGATCTGTAACTGGGGGTGAATGTTTTGCCATTGTGCAACATTCCATCCATCATCTTCTGTGTTTTGCTGTTCACCCTATGTGGGAAGGGTATGCCCAGATGTGGGTCCCGTGCTCACTAAGCCACTGGAGTCAAGCTATCCTGGCTGAAGATGGCTGATAGCCAGAAACCGGTCCAAGGATGCTTGATTCGGGTCCAGGGAAGACATTGCTTGGCAGTTCGGGCTGCAATGTTCCCATGAGGCACAGGGTCAAGACTGATTTGCATATGGCCATGTCTGAACTGGGGTGGCTTGGTGAGCAAAATAACGATTGATTCACCCCAGATCTGTGACTAGGGGTGAATGTTTTGCCATTGTGCAACATTCCGTCCATCATCTTCTGTGTTTTGCTGTTCACCCTACGTGGGAAGGGTATGCCTAGACGCGGGTCCCGTGCTCACTAACCCACTGGGGTCAAGCTATCCTGGCTGAAGATGGCTGATAGCCAGAAACCGGTCCTAGGACGCTTGATTCCGGTCCAGGGAAGACATTGCTTGGCAGTTCAGGCTGGACTGTTCCCATGAGGCACAGGGTCAAGACTGATTGGCATATGGCCATGTCTGAACTGGGGTGGCTTGGTGAGCAAAATAACGATTGATTCACCCCAGATCTGTGACTGGGGGTGAATGTTTTGCCATTGTGCAACATTCCGTCCATCATCTTGTGTGTTCTCTTTGAATCACCTTCTTTGCTTGGCACATATCAACGCAGATGCGCAAATCTCCTCCACTATCCTTCTTCAGCACTACCACTATGAGTGATTTCCGTGGCTTCGAACCAGTAGATCGCTCAGTGATGTTGTGCTTTAATAATGTCTCAAGTTCTTGCTCAACAGCCTCTTGTAAATGAAATGCAAGTCGACAATGTCCTTGAGCAACAGGACAGATGTCCTCATTTATGTGAAGTTGAGCTTTCATTGCCTTAAGTCTTCCTAGTCAATGACACAAGGATGTAAACTGATTTACTATCTCATGATAGGCATTGGCATTGTAGTTGACAGATATCAGCTCGTTGTCAGCAGCAGGACTGAAACTGAGTAAACATGCACTCAGTGAAGTGCCTTGCAGACCTTAATTGGTTCTTGTGCTTTCATCTCTTTATCACAGTTGCTATGAATGAACCTTGACTTTGAAGTGGCATCAAAGTAGCCCACGTATTCACTTTGGTTTTCAACAGGGTTAAACAGGGCACTGGAGACAGTTCCTTGTCCTTTTCCACTGGCATAATGTTTATCGACACACCACTGCATATGATAAAAGGTATATAGCACCTATTCACTTTTCAGTGTGTTTTTGGGACAGTGTCTAAATGAATTTTGCACTTTCACTTGTCGATGTACTTTGATCAACATTCTTCCTTACAAAAAGCTAATCCTATATGTGCACATCATCCACCGGTCAATATTGACATCACACACCCATCTTCCTCACTGTTGCTTGACAATGACTTTGAAAATGTTTTATACGAGGAATTTGATGAAAATCAACATTGTTCAGTTTCTACTTGCTTCAACTGATTTTGCTCCTAGTCTTGCGAGCATGATTGGAACATCTGGACTTTTCTGGCATCCATGTTGTTTTCTCAACCTGACACACTTGAACTTTCCTCCATTTTATTTTCTTGCTGTGCATTTGATCTTTTCCTTGCTTTGCAAACCATTACAAAATGGTTCTCTTTCTCGCATCCTTGGAATATCTGTCCAAAATTGGACATTTACCTTCTTGTGGAAAGGAAATTGCACATGGAAAACACAACTTCTTTATCTTTGGAGACATTCCTTTATGGCCTCATACATTATTTTGTCACACTCAGCGTTGATTCATTTTGGGCCATTCCTGCCTCCATGTTAGGTGCTTGTCTGCCAGCTCTTTCTTCCTCTCTGGTAGACATGAGAACTCACTCCAAGCTGAGTATCTCTTTTAGCCTTCCCCATCTGAAGGAATCAGAGTGACACCTATCCATCACTCTGAGACTCATGGCCTGTTCATCACTGAACTCATTGAACTTGCAAGTCTTTCTACAAACATCAATTATTTCACCAGGTTTCTGCCTTTCTTGTTTGAAAATGTACCTTTCAAAGTAGACATTTGGCATTGGATTGAACTTGGTTTTCTACATCTCTTTGAGTTGAGGGTACGTCACTTTTCTACCAGATGTTATTTTTTCAGATGTTATTTCACTTCTTTGCCTCCTTCATCCAACAAATTCTTCAGATATTTGACAATCTTTTTGGCATTTTGTTCTTCCAGCACATCAGTGAAATCATCGAAGGTTATGATCCAGGAAGTCCATCTGTCGCCAATATTTTGCTTTTAAGTGGTATCGAGGAGAGGTGGTGGTTTCAAGAAGGCAGCAGTGCTGTATTTGACAACGCTCTTTTAAGCAGCCATTGGAAAAGAAAATGTTACTAATCCAACTACTGCTCGTGGCCTTTCAGTCATTCCGATGTGATTCAGCCTCGTAAGCACAACCCTGTGCTTCTGCTTGGTTTGTAGCATCTGGTGCTGAGATCGATGGCTCTCTTTACTCAGGTTCTCGTAAGACTGATTGCATTCTCTAATTCTCTGGATATCACAGCCTTTAATGTTTCTCTGCATTTTATCTGCTTCTACTTACCATTCTCTTGCAACTGGCTATTGCCACTCGTTGCACTTTCAAATCCTGGTTGACACTGCCTTTAGCGTTTCTTAGTATTAGAAATGGTTTCCACTTTTAGCACTTCCTTGCACTTAGCAATTACTGCCTTTGGCGCTTCTCTGTACCTGGTTGTTGCAGCCTTTAGTATTATTGTACTGTATGTATGCCATTCTTGTTGTGTGCTGTGGCACAAAATATCTTTCTCAACTTTGCTAACAACTTTCTAGCGGATGACAAACAGACTTTCTGTAAGCCCTTCTCTTTAACTGATGCACATGTGCATGCACTACCGCTACCACTGGACCACGGTAAACTGTATGGGAGAGCACTCTTAGTTCTTCGGGTTGCATAGTTTAAGTAAACCTCTACCTCTTTGCCAGTTGTAGCATCCTCCTCAGCTCGGGGACATGCAAATGATCATGCCGCACATGGAGCTTGGTATTACAAGTCTTTATTCCTCAGCATGTAACTGTTAACTGAACATTCAACATTGAGAATTCTATCACACACACTCAAGCACCTATGTCACGGTTCTATTGAGTCTTTTATGGACCAAAAGGGTCCTGTCATCTTTAATTCACAAGACACTACATCTCACCCTTTGTAAATAAAAAGTACCTATACTACATGTAAAACTCACAGCCATGAACTTCAGTACTGTTTTCTTCAAGAAAAACCTCTGTGTTCACCAGGCAGCAGAACAATCAAAACAGTTTTATGCATATAATTCATCCAAATCTACCTATATATAAATACACAGACTGGGTGCTAAAACCACTGTTTTCTTTCAGAGACAGCACCTCAATCATTTCATCCTAGTTGCAAGCATCATATCCACACTACCTTTTTCAAATAATTTTACTTCCAGGACCTCACCTTTTAAAAACCAAGACATCCAAAGTATTACATTTCAGAATATTTTTATGCTAGTCACATCACAGCTCACACTTACAAAAAGAGGTGCCACTCTATCCTGTTGTAGGATTCACGTCAAGAGTATTGTAATGACTTAGATCAAGCGTTAAGACTCGAATGTAATTGCCCTTGTATAATCACCAGTTGGACACAAATATTATAAATAGGGACAAGAAAAATACTACCAGAAAATGTTTTAGATTGGTAAAAGAATGAGAACTCATTCAAGTAAATTAAGTTCTGATGGGCAGGCATTCAGGCTATGAAAGAGTCCTTCTCTGCTTGCCTACATTGTAGAGCAAGCATTTACAATGCAATAGGTATCGCAACTGCAAGTTTTGGAGCTGTTGGCACTGCAAATGGCAAAGCCTTTTTAAAAGAATTAAAAGACATTATATTTACAATACCATAAGCAACACCTATTGCATTGCAGAGCGCTGTGTCCCTGAAGCGGGGACCCGCGCTCATTATTAAAGTTAAATCAACACAAGCGCCATGTCCCTAAAGCGGGCGCCGCGTTGGTATTACATTTTTTAAAATAATAAAATAAACCGAGCGCGGTGTCCCTGAAGCGGGTGCCGCACTCTGTATTACATTTAAAAATAATAATAACAAACTGAGCGGGGTGTCCCTGAAGTGGGCGCTGCGCTCCATATTAAAGTTTGAAAGAAAAAAAAAAAATGCAAATTAGGTTAGGAAGCGACCGCCATTACCGAAGTTGGCACCCCATGCGTGCTGTGTCCCTTAATGAAGTAAATAGTTCTCGAAATAGGCAATGAAAGCTCCCGCGTTAGGACATAGTAAAAGACCAACAGCCAGATTCATGAAGCAAAATTGCGATCGCAATAGCTGCGAATTAGCTATTGCGATCACAATTAACAGAAAAGCAATTCATGTCAAAAACACAGAAATTGCGAATTCGCAAAAATAAAATTGCGAACTCGCAAAATAATTTGCAGAATCTAGGAGGAACCCCTATAGGGAATCGGAAATAGCGAGAATCCATGGATTCTGCGATTTGTTTTGCGAATTCGCTAAATAATCGCAAACGCAATTCATGACAACTCTCAATTAGCGAAAAAGCTTAAAATAGCTATTTGCGAGGTGCAATTTAACGAGAACCAAAAGCAGGTGGTAACCATTTATAAAAAAATAAAAAATAAAAAAAATAACTAACGAGCCACAGGTGCAGTCCTGAACAAAAACACGTAAGGAAACACAGTAGTAGCATGAGGACTCTCACAATGCCAGGACTCTACATGGTGGTCAGGCGGCGAAGGCTCCAGGCTGCAGCACGGAACAGACGCAGGATCCAGGATCGAATATTCCACCTGCAGGTCACCCTGCTGGGCCAAACTGTGGAGCAAATTTACTCTAAGTACCGCCTGAATGGGCCAATGATCATCAAGCTGATCCGGGACCTAGACCCCCTGATGCAGCACCCAACAAGGAGGACCAATGCCGTGCCCACCCATGTCCAGGTCTTGTGCAGCCGGCACCTACTTGCCTCTGGAAGCTTCCAGGGGATAGTCGCTGTTGCAGGGGGGATATCCCAGAGCACCATGTCCTGCTGCCTAAGGAGTTTCCTGGAGGCAATGCTGACCCGGCTACACCACTACATCTCATTCCCGACCACCCAACAGGACTTGAATGAGACCAAGCTACATTTCTACAACGTTGCCCAATTCCCACATGTAATTGGATGCATTGACTGTACCCACATCCACATCTGCCCACCAGCACAAACGGAATACATGTACCTCAACCGCAAGTCCTACCACTCCCTCAATATCCAGATGATGTGCAACGCTAAGACTTACATCACGGACATAGTGGCACAATACCCGGGGAGCACACATGACTCCTTCATATTCAGGCACAGCGGCATTCACACATGACTGGCCAGGGGAGAATTTGGCGAAGGACACCTATTAGGTAAGTACACATGCCCCCATATTGTACACTGTGATCATGTAGCTGCGCAGAACATGCATTCGCCCTCTGCGACTTTCATTCAGGTGACAGCGCCTACGGTCTCCGCGAGTACCTCCTCACCCCTTACCTCAACCCTGCAACACCACAGCAACGGCGTTACAATGCAGCAAACATCCGCACTAGGAATTGCATTGAGAGGACATTTGGGTTTTTGAAGAGCCGCTTCCGCATACTGCACAAGACTGGTGGGGCCCTCAAATACAAGCTTGAGGTCTGCTGCCGCATTGTGGCCGTGTGTGCAATACTCCACAACATTGCTACCAAGCGCAGGATACCTGTTGAGATATCTGGCAGTGAGTCGGAAGGGGACAACCACCCACCTGCACATGCGTGTCACGCACGCGGGGAAAATCCAGCTGAAGGACACAGACGCCGCAACCAAATAACAAATAACGGTTTCTAGTGCACCCACTCCCCTCACCCAACACTTCACTCATGCATGACAATAGAAATAATGACATGAGTCAGATTAAGTTGAACAGAATATTTGTTATTGTTTTTTGCACAATAAAGTTGGAATGTCTCACACAGTAACATGAGAGCCATATTGAGTCATATGTCCCATGTATTTGAGGAGGGCATGATTGTCTCAGCAGCATGGCCCTTCATGGTACTTTACAAATGTTCAATGGCGCCTACGGGCGGAGGCCCCCAATCATCCTCTCCATCCTGTCGGACAGCTGTCCAACATTCCTAGCGGTCTTGTTGAGCTGTAGATGTATTGCTGCAAGATGACGGGCTTGTGTCTGGTGGATGTGGAGCATACGGTGCTCAATAGAGAGCCCAGGTGTCCGCACATTCCCCCCCAGCCAGCGCGTGGTGTGGTATTGCACGGCTCCCTTACCAGTCCGCTGGACTGGCTTCTCACAGCGGCAGTGCGGCGGGTTTGTTTTCGCGCAGCAGCTGTAGTTGTCAGCCCCACTGGTGTGTGAGTCATGTGCTGTGGTTGTGGTGCGCCTGTTGGCGCTGAGGTGGCACTGTCCACTGGGGCAGGTGGTGGTACTACTGCTGGTGCGGCAGCTTGCCCTGATGGTCCTGGTTGTGTGGATGGATGTGCGTCTCCCTCGGTGTCCTCAGTAATGTCTTCTATTTGTAGGGCATCACTATCCGTACTGGGTACTTCAGCGCCACCTGTGATGTAAAGTGGACGTTGATTAATTACATGTATCTTACACATTGAAGGTTGCTACATGCATGCAGGCTACCATTCCCTGATTCGCTGCAGGATTGACTCTCACTGAACAGGTCTGGCTGTATGGGGCTAGATGGTAATTGTGGTCAGACTACATGTTCCACAATGCAATAGGGCTTCTGTGGTGTGGTTTGGCTGCATGACTGGGGTTTCTAATGGGATGGTCTGGGGTCATGGCCATTGTTAGGGGACAGGATCGCAGTCGCATGGCACTTACCTTGTGAATCTTGGGTGAGTCGGGAGGAGTCCAGCTGGGTTACCCCCACGCATGCCTGGGGATGCAAGGTGTCCTCTACTCGGTCCTCAAGTGGGGTGTTGGGTGGGACAGTGGGCTCTCCTCCTCCTGTTGTGACACGCTCCACCAGCCTCTCTGTGATCCTCTCCTTGGCCCGCCCTCTGAGGTCGTACCACCATTTTTTCAAATCATCCACAGAGTGCTGGGTCACTCCCACAGAATTTACTTTTGCGCGGATGCGCACCCAAATCCTCCTTTTGTCGGCCTCCGACACCCTTCTGAAGTCCTACCAGAAGAGGCGGTCGTGTTCCTTACACACTCCCTCTATAAGATATTCAAGTTCTTGTTCCGATAATTTAATTTTCCTTTTCCTTCCTGAGGAAGTTTCCCCTGCAGCTTCCTGTGACATGTTCTGCAGTTGGGTGTCTCCTGGTTTTCAGCTGGAGGTACTCTGGAGTGGAGCTCTGAGCAATGCTGCTTCCACTTCAGGCTCACAATGCAGAATGAGGGTGGAGACTGCCTACTTCCTGGTTGTGATGTCATCACTGTGCTCAAAATGCGACTCTCGTTTTTGCGATCTCGCAATTAGCGAGATCGCAATTTGCGATTTTGATAATTGCGAGATCGCAATTTCAACAAGGGTATCGGCCGATTCTGCGAATTTCATGCAATTTTGGAAACTCGCAATCGGTGATTGCGGCCAATTGTGAATCGCTTTTTTTTCTCGCAATTTTTCATGAATCCCATTCTGCGATTTCTAAATTGCGATTCGCTATTTCTCGCAATTTAGGAATCGCAGAATTTGAGTTTGATTAATCTGGAGGCAAGTCCTTATGGGCGGTAACAAATGGAGAAAAGGCGGTAACAAGGAGGGACTTACAAGCCTTGTAATGAATCGGAAGCCAGCATTTACCAAGGACAATGACACCAGCCAATGAAAAGTATGTGAGAGTGGGCGAGGCGTACACAGCATACTCTACTACTGCATGCCTCGCAGTGCGAGCAGTGCATGCGCGCTGCCGCTAGGCTCAAAGGTTCAAACTAAAAAGTAGCTCCCTGAATGAAAGCAGTAGAAGGCTACAAGTCATCCAATCAAGAGAATTGTAAAAAAAACTATGCTTCATAGGAGCAACAAACACAAAGAGATGAAGGAAAGCCACAAAAAAGAAGCAAGTAAACAAGATTGACAAGAAAGTCAAACATTGGCATGAAATGGGCTAATCAAAACCCATTGTAAGTACTTTATTGTTTACAATAGGTCTTTAACATGAAACTATCTATAGGTAAGACCTAAAGAGGAGACGTAAATCTCTTACTAGGGCTCACAAGTCGAACTACTAAATATTAAAACCAGTTGGGTATGAAACTTACCAACATATAGGCAAACAATTTCCATATAAATTTCTTTCATGCAGTGTTTTCTACCATGTTAATGCTAAATACCCTGGAAGGATAGGGTGAGGGATATTGCACTGTGCATCCAGAAAGGCCTAATTCTGGTCAGTTTGGTGAGTGTGGAATTTGTTTGTGTGTATAGTCCTGTGACTGGCTATGCATGTATCCATATGTGTGTGTAGGTATGTGAACACATATTTATGTTATGTAAATATCGGTGCGGCTGCACTAGTTTTCAGACTAGTGTGTGAATATTTTGTATGTGTGGACTAGCCCCAGATGAAATTTAAATTATGCTGCTGTAATTCGTGTAATTTGGGGAATTTTGCATTATGCTTTCGACGCAAAATTCTCAAAATGAAACCATTACGCTATGTTGTGTAAATGTGCCAATGTTGACAGTAAAATTAAGCGCACAGGAGCGTAGGAACAACGTAAACAATCAGAACATGAGACACTATTGTTTGAGGAAAATGAGTTTTTGCGCTATTTTGTAAAATGAAATGAGACCTCATGTCAAAAATTGGCATACAAGCGCATTTCACTCTAAAATATAGAGCTAAATGGCAGATAGGTATACCACTGGTGTGGGCATTATTTTATTTATATAGGTTTTATATAGCGCTCCCTAGACCTAAAGGTATCAGAGTGCTTAACATAATTGTGAACAAGACAATAATCAAGTCGCTGAACATATGAAGTGAGACTTATTAGCATGTCTATCTGTACTACTACTATTATAAAGAGAGAACTGTATCCTTTGAGCCAGGTAAACTCGAAAAGTACACAACCAATCGCAACACCCAATACAGCGTTGGAAAGGGGGGGGGGTCCTGTAGATGGACATAGGCTATAAAAACAAAAAACGTTATTTAAAAAATAAACAATAAAAAAAAGTAGTCCCTAAGAAGTAGCGCCGGCCGTGTGAGCAAACAACGTGGACGTGAGTGCTGACATCATCTAGCGCGGACAGCAGCGGCGGACAGCAGCGGTGAAGTCGGGCTGAGATAGATGAAGCGCGGGGAGGAGCGGAACGTGTGCGGCTGACTGAAGCAATGGGAGGAGGCGGAACGAGGAGCGGTGAAGTCAGGCTGAGGTAGGTGAAGCGCGGGAGCTCTGGGAGGAGGCGGAACGTGTGCAGCTCAGTGAAGTGCTGGGAGTAGGCGGAACGTGTGCGGCTAAGTGACGCGCGGGGAGGAGTGGCCCGTTAGCGTGGGGAGGAGCGGTGAACTGTGTGCGGATGATTGGGGGCCATGAAGGTGGCGGTTCGGCTGATTGGGAGCCCTGAAGGTGGTGGTTGCGCTCCAGGGGACCCCCGGACAACGTCGGGACGGGCTGCCGCCCTGAAGCAGCCTTTTGCTCCCGGACAATGTCGGGACGGGCTGCTAGTGCTTTTATGTGTATGTAAATGTAAGTAGATTTATGTGGCGCGTGCAGGTGGGTTTAAGAGAGCGCGAAGGTGTGTTTGAGTGTATCTGTATGTGTGACAGGATGGAGGCGAGGAACAATTCATAGACAAGATTCTGGATGTAGTAGCCATGAAGAAACAGACTGTCACCATTTAAAACTCTGTAGTGTATGCGAGAGGCCACTGGAAGCCCAGGCCCGACAGTTCACAATTCTTGTCTGATATATTCCAGCATAGATGTGCGTTTGTTTTCTGGGCTCATTCAGGGGCATAGAGCTAACTTGCAACAGGTGCAGGAGTACCAGGGCTCAGGCATCTGAGGGGCCCTGTGACCTCCAATGATGGCTATATTCCACTACATAATAAAGGGATGGGAGTCTATTTTGCATTACTGCACTGGCCCCTGGTATCTTTGTTACACCACTGGGCTCGATGACTCTGCTGCACACACCTGCCCAAACCAGCACAGTTTAACACCATCATCTGTGTTCTCCGTAACTCAATTGTCAGGTGTACCCAGACTTTGGCATTTGCTGATTTCGAAAGACACGCATGTCAAACAATTCCAAAATACAGTAACAGACATAAGCACATCTTTCATTGCAATTAATACAAGCTCAGCGCTGGCACTTGCAGAAGAAGGGGTGGTTACTTGTTGTATAATGGTGGGTTTAAATCATTGGTATATCGAACAAACATGGGTCCTCGTGGGTCGGGTCCTTCGCCCTCAGACTTCGCATTTATTACAATTAGATGTTAGATGCAGTAGGAAACATTTTATCAGTGAAGCATGTAGGAGGGGTGCTCACCCTCAAGAAGCACAACAGGCATGATTGCAGGTGGGTAACCAACTTTATTATATCGATTCGGAGAGCGCTGGGAGCACGTCTTTATCTCTTGCTGGCTCCGCGCTAACTACCTAAAATGGCCGCCACGCTCTGCGTCGTTGCGTCATACCGCAACAACTAGAGCGCAAGACTACATATCTCCTTCCTTTACCAATGAAACAACAAAAGAATGTAAGGCTGAAAAACAAAGTAAGAAATGTCTTAATGTCTCATAACCAGCTCACTCATTAAGATGCCCCATCTCAAAGTCTCTGTACCTCACTGGTCTTACCACAGTTCTGCCAGCACGAGTATGTCTCACCGGGGTGCTGTTTGTGTCCTCAATATGTTCACAGGGAGATCTAGTTCCTCTTCTTTCATTCCTTGGTGTACCCCCCTCGGTAGCGCTTCGCGGGAGCTTCCCGGGAGTTCCCGGCTGACCAGATCGCTACTTTCCTCTGACTCTTCTTCTCTTTCCATTGATCCACCGTTCACTTCTTCCTCTCCAACAGGTACCTCCTCAGTCTGTTGCTCATCAGGGTCTACTGTCTACGGATCTTCCACTTTGGTCCACTGCAGTAATTTGTTGCACTTGGACATCCGATCTTGAGACCAAATCTTACCGTCACTCAGTAAACTGCTCGGCTGTAAACCTCCTTTAATTGCAAGGGTGCACTGAACTTACTATCACCTTTCTTTCTCAACTGGGCCACTTTGACTCGGGTCCACTCTCCTTTTTCTAACACCGTTTCCTTCATGCTGCACCTTTTGTTGTAGTGTTCTGTATATATTTTCTGTGCTCTTTCCAAGTTGTGGTGGACCACCGCAGGTGACCATTTGCTCGTAATGGTGCGTTCTTTCCAGGCAACATTGTCCTTCGTGAAAGGGTCTCTACCTCTTAATACTTTGAAGGGGCTGTATCCCGTGCGGGTTGGGGTGTTCTTGTAGGCCCATAGCATGCTTCTCAATTCTTTTTCCCAGTTCTTTCCTGCCTCTATTGCCGATTGAATGGAGCCCATGATAACCCTATTGAACCTTTCAGCAAAGCCATTGCCGGCGGGGTGATATATTGGTGTGTGTTTGATCTTGATGCCATTCCTTCCCATGTACGTGTTCCATTTCTCAGACGTGAACTGAGGACCATTGTCACTCAAGATAGAACGTGGGATCCCTTTCCTCAGAAATGTGGCGATAAGGAACTTCAGCACATTCTCAGTATCCATGTCCTATTGTACATCGATTTCCAGCCAATTGGAATACCTGTCCATGAGCACCACCACATATTTAGGGATACCTTGTGCATCCAGCACAGGACCGAGGATATCTAGCGACAACTCCCCCCACGGGTTAGAGGGGTTGTCAAACTTACCCAAGGAAGAGTGCATCATGCTTTGTGACTTGTTTGCATTTTGGCACTGCGAGCTCTCTCGAACATGTCTTTCTTCCTGGCTGTCCATCACCGGCCACCAGTACGTTTGTTTCGCAATTTGTTTTGCTTTCACAATGCCCAGAGTCCCCTCATGCAGGATGGCAAGTAGGTGTGGTACCAAGGAATTAGAGGGAATCCCTTTATCTCCTCTCTGCAGGAAAATTCCCTGGTTCCCTATGGACAACTCATCTCTCACTTCAAAGAACTTCCTGTGTTCCGCTTGCAAATGCCTCTTTTCTGGCCATCCCGGCATTATGAATTGCTTGACTTGTTCGATGTCTAAATCCTTCTCGTAAGCTTCTCTCCACTCCTGTGCACTTATTACTCTTTCATGATCCTCCATGAAGGCCACGCTGACCTCCTCTTCCTCAGGGCTGTCCATAGCAGATGTTCGGCTGAGGTAATCTGCTACTTTGTTTCTCGTTCCTGGGATGTGTTCTACGTCGTACCTGTAATCCAGCAATTTTAAGGTCATCTTTGCTATGCGTGGGGTTGCATGCACTAGTCCGCCAGAGGTGAGTACCTTGACCAGAGGATTGTGGTCCGTCCTCAGCTTGAATCTCGTGCCCCAAATGAATTGGCAAAACTTCTCCAAGGCCCAGACTGTTGCGAACATCTCTTTTTCTATGACACTTAACTTCTGCTCTATTGGCGACAGTGACCTGGACGCGAAGCTTATAGTCGACAATTCCCCTTCTTGCGTCTCCTGCATTAGGACTGCCCCCAGTCCCCTTTCACTTGCATCTGTAGTCAAAATGGATCTTGCTTGATGATCAAATCCCTGTAAGGGGACAGCCGTTCCAATGTCCGCTTTGATATTCAGGAATTCTTCCTGTGTCTCCTCAGTCCATACTAAGGATGTCTTGTCTCGGAGGAGTTGGCGCAAGTGGTGCGTCTTTGTGGGGAAGTGCTGAACGAATTTACTATAAAACTCACCCATTCCTAAGAGCGAGCGAACCTCTTTCTTGTTTCTTGGTGGGGGTGCATCGCATATGACTTTTGCATTGCCATGTTTGGGCGCGACACCCTGATCGCTGATCTCGTGGCCTAAGTAGGTGACAGACGTCATTCTGAATCGGCACTCCTTCAATTCCGCCGTGAGTCCATTACGTTCCAAGACTTTCAACACCGTGGACAATTTTGCATCGTGGTCTGCCTTGGTCTTGCCCGTGATCAAGATATCATCTTGAAAGTACTGCGCGCCTTCAGTGTTCTTGAACACTTTGTGCATCAGTTTCTGAAATACGGCAGCCGCTGACGCTGGTCTGAACGGCATCCTGGGGTAGCACCCAAAAGGAATTATGAAACACGTCAGTCTCCTGCTTGAGGGATGCAAGGCTATTTGATGGTATGCTGACACGAGGTCGATGGTGGAAAACCATTTCACTCCTTTCGTTTTCACCAGCATCTCATCTATCCGTGGTAGTGGGAACCTTTCCACTATAATGTTCTTGTTCATTTCTCTCAGGTCCACGCATAGACGGACTTTGCCATTGGGTTTCCTTGCCACCACAAGCGGTGCCATCCACTCCGCACTATCTATTGACTCAAGGATGCCATTGTCCTCAAGCCTCTGTAGCTCCAACTGTACTGTTTCTCTGATAGCCAACGGGATGTTTCTCACCTTGTGGCACACTGGCTTGGGGTCTGTTTTAAGGTCGATCTTGTGCGTGAACTTTGTCAGTTTTCCGTCCTTGCCACTGAATACGGAGGGATAGTCATCCTTCATCCTGGTGACGTCTGATGGTTGTGCAGGACTGGTCATCAGCACTTGCGTGGTGCCACCCGGGTTCAGCTGTATGCCTAAGTCACCTTGGTCCACCCATTCCATCACTGAGGGGCTCTTTTCTGCCACATATAGCTTGCACTCCGCACTGCGGTCCTTGAAATCAAATTTCAATGTTCGGTACCCTACCATGGGGATGGGTTCTCCTATGTACGTGACAGGTCGAATGTCTGGTGGTTCCAGGTGAGGTCTCAGGTGTCGTTTGAAGCAATCCTCCCATACCTTGAATTGTATTATGGTATACGAGGATCCTGAGTCCAGCACCATCTTTATTTTCTTGGAGCGATTGCAGTCGATGCCCAGTATGTGTTCTTTCATGCACAGCACGTTGTCCTCATCTTCTTCCGCTTCCCCATCCACTGCAGACTCCTGCGCAATGTATTTGACAGCCGGTCTTTTCTGTTTGCGGCTGCACACTTTCTCATAGTGCCCTATGATTCCGCAGTACATGCATTTGGCAAGGCAAGTCGGACAACGTTTGTCTTGGGACGCATGGGACGGGCTGCTGCACCTGTAGCACGTGTTCTTTCCATCACTTGTGGATCTCCTCATTGGCGATGGTTTGGGCATCCATTTGGCTTGTGCCTTCGTGTCCCCTGCCACAGCTTTGCCCCTGTCTGGCGGGTCGGCTTCGGAGATCTTGTTGACCATGGGTCTTGCGGCGTTTTCCCTTTTTGCTGCCTCTGCACACCTCTTGGATAGTTCTGCTTTTTTCACCTTGGCAATGACATTGACAATTACTTCCTTCAGGGACGTGTCTCCGTTTACCCACAGTTTGTCTTGGATCGCCGAGTTGGTGGTGTGCATGACATTCTGGTCTTTGATGAATTAATTTGCAAGGTGCCAAACTTACATGTGATGGCCAGTTTCTTCAACGCTGCTACGTATTCGTCTATAGACTCCCCCACCGCTTGTTTTCTCTGTTGGAAGTTAAACCTGTCGATAGACGTGCACACCGCTGGTCTGTAGTGGTCGTTCAAGTCTTTGATCGCATGTTGGAACACGTCATCGTCAGCCGCTTGTCGTGGGGTGGGGACTAGATTCTGGAAGACTCTGATGCCTTCCGGGCCTAAGTTCTCGAGTAGTATTCTCCTCCTTCTGTTGCTGGGAAACGCTTCCCAATTCTCATCTTCTAGCACCTCCAGATAGCTCATAACGTATTCCCCCCAGTCCTCCCATTTCCTCGTGGGATCTCCTGGCTTGGGTAGGAAGGGAACCGGCGTTGTGAGCGAGGAGGACTGGGCACACATCACCGCTTGTCTCTCTGGTATTTTTTCCACCCCTCCGGGACTCCCTGGCGCTCTTTGTCCGTTCTGGCGTGTGGGACTCTGAGGAAGCGCAGATACGCCCTCTGTGCCATGCTGGGCTTGTTCCGCCAGAGCCTAGGCTGGGTTGGTGGGCTATTCTGGGCGTGGTGCTTGGCTTGTCCTTAGTACGATGGGCGTCTCCCTCCTCTTTCTTCCCTTCTCCCCCTGTGTGGGCGGACTTACTCACTGAGGGAGGTCCTCATGCTTCTGGACATCCATGTGGAGTCTGTGCTCCCTGCGCTGGCCTGGCGGTGGACTGGGCTCACTTTGTCCACCTTCACTGGGTGCTGCACCTTTTGTTGTGGTAGAGGTGGGCGCTGTGGCCGGACCCAGGAATAGCTATCACTGATGGTGGGGCAACGGCAGCCTGGTCGTGCTCCTCTGCCACGCTCTCCTCTCTTGCCGGCACCTGCCTGCAGACTGTTGTTGCTGTGGTTGTGGTTCACTGTACCCTGGGGGACACAGGCGTCTCTTTCTGTCCCATCCCGTCCTCGTCACCAATTGTAGAAGGGGTGCTCACCCTCAAGAAGCTCAACAGGCGTGATTGCAGGTGGGTAACCAACTTTATTATATCAATTCGGAGAGCGCAGGGAGCACGTCTTTATCTCTTACCAGCTCCGCACTAACTACCTAAAATGGCTGCCAAGCTCTGCGTCGTTGCGTCATACCGCAACGACTAGAGCGCAAAACTACAGAGCAGCACCCAGCTTCCTTTGAAAGAACAGGGGTTCTTCGAAAAGTGCTTTGTGGCAACAGGCTCAGCTCCAAACTGCAGCCGTCCCATTGTGTGATTTTTGGCCTAACAACAGCCTGTGCCCTCCCATCAGCTTTGGGACAAATAACTGCACTGAATGTGCTCGTGTACACAGGTCAAGTTTAGTGTAAGATGTTTGGGTCTGCCAGGAGGTTATTTTTTATTCTGTTGATAGCTCCCCTTATTAGCCGCAGATGCACACACTTCATATCTCTTTCCCAAACCATGGGCCGAGCGCGGCCGGGTGACAATCACAACACAATGTCTTAAAGCTCCAAGCAGGCCGGAGCCCCTCAGAACTAATCCGGGCCTTGGAAGAGAAACTTAGGGTGTTGGTGTGTGCCTTACCCCAGCCAGGAGGCTGACCGGGCTGATCTTGACTACTAGTCCAAACAAGTTTGCCTTGTGAGGGCCCACTCTAGACACCACTGGTAGCTCGGCGGCTCCTTATCTGTCTCAGGGGTCAGCTATAAGAGGCTTGCTGAATAACCCGTGCCGGGGATCTGCCAGGCCTGGGAGAGCTGGGCCCTGCGCCACCACACCTCAGTGCACAGACAGAACAACAAACACATTTACTCTTCAGCTCCTGTCGGCATGCTACTGGGGTATGAAGCCCCTCCCAGCCTGCCTCTGCTGCCCTTCACCCACCCTTCCAGTCTATGCATAACTTAATGTCACAGCAGCACTGCTTGGGGTGATGGATACGTAAAACCTACACATAGTTTGTATGACCAGCAGGTCTTTAAGTGAGCCTGGTCTTGCTGGTGCTAAGCACCGGCAGTTTTTTACAGGGGGCCTCAAAACGGATCTCTATCAGGCTCCGTTACGTGACCTGGCACAGGCGGTCGGTTTTTTTCCAGACTGTGTGTGCTCACACTGGAAATCCTTTAAAGCAAACCATTCTCTCTCTGGATTTCCCTTCTCTTTTTGAAACTCAGGAGCAACATCATTGTGGTGTCACTAGTGCTTTTTAAATATTTTATACAGCAAGCCATAGTTGCTGCTTATTTATCGTATGCAACTAACAACCATTGGCAAAGCCAATAGTCCTGACTTGTTGTGGATATGATGTTACGTGTTGTATCATATATCTGGATACAATTACAGAAACAGCAAAATACAAGACAAGCGGCACATTATGCTAAGCACAGATTTTTAGATTACATGTTTTTAAGCCACGCCCCTAATTACATTGACCACACCCATTTGAGAGACCTCCATTTTTTTCATCCCACTTAAAGCCCTGATGACCAGTATCCACACCTGAGGTGCTTGTATGTAGGGCCCACTCATGCAGTGGGAACATTCAAGGGACCAGCATATAGGCTGTATACATGGGGGAGGCAGGAATAGGGCCCACACATAGGGAAGTACGTTGGGAACACATGCACATATGCCAACATTTTAGAGTAGAAGAGTGGGAGATGTAAAACAAACAAAAAAAAAACGGGATTCTATTTTTAGCATTTAATTATATCGAAGCGAAGGCAATTTTGGGCCAGAGACAGCTGAAAGAAAGCCATTTTTGGTTTCAAGAAACGGAATCTCCCGCCTGAATTGTGTCTATTGGAATCTATGCACTATGTGTGTGTGCATAGGTTATAAGACTACACATGGCATCTGTGTATTGGACCCACATATAGGTTGAAGATCCACAGATGGTATGCATGAAGAGGGCCCACAGTTGTAGTGCATGCATCTATAAGACCCATACATGGGTACCATTTAAATGGGGTACACACATGCAGTGCATGAATACATAGAATCCTCACATAGGGTCCATGCATGGGACCAACATTTAGTGCAAATGCATAGAATCCACATAGGGTGAAGGCACAGGACTCACTTATAAAGCAGGAAAAGGGCCCACATATGGAGAGCATGTGTGGCAACCATACATTGGACGCGATTGAACATTCATGAACCTTTAGACTAGATCCATGCATGCAAAAGGTAAGTTAATAGACCAACATAAGGAATGCTGGAAGTGGGCCCACAGATGTGGTGCCTTGAAGAGACCTCACATGTAGTGCATAAATATTACCCTCAGTGGTATATAAATATGCAATACAATACAATGCATGGAGTGCAGGCTTGGGTCTCACTCATGGGAGGAGGCGACATATGACACACACACGATTCCATGCATAGGACTCAGCAATGAGGGCATTCATACAATCGAGACATTTTGTGAATGACGGGCCACACCTGGAGTACAAGCATTGAACTCAGACACGGGGGAATTGCGTAGAGCCTGCACAGCACATACAAGCCCATAAACGAAATGTATGCAATAATGCAAGGAGACTAATTTAGGGAGAGACACGCTGTCCAGGGACACAGGAATAAAATGGATACAAATTTTCCTCCAGGTAGGGGATTCTGTTCATGAGCACTTTTTTGGCATTTGGAAACAAGCTGTCATCCCTCAACTTCAACTTTTGTCAACACCTCCATTGAGTTCACTCTCACAGAATGCGAGGACTTGACTTCCGCGTGACTTAATGTGGATTAGTCGCTTTTTGATTTCTCTCTGGGAAGCAAAAATAAAAGTAGGACTTTCAGTCCGTAAAACGGTCAGACTGCGGATAAACAGGCGCCGTGCTGGTTAAAAAGCACCTCCCTCCCTTCCTCGGCTCTCTTCATCACCTTCATTCCTCACCAGCCACAGTTGGTAGTGGGATGACCTTCAGGGCGGTGATGTGGGGAGGGGCAGGGTGGGAGGTAGTAATGTATGGATTACGGAGTTTTACAGGTAAGTAAACATATAAATAAATAAAACAAATGTTGCGTGCACTGCATCGCATTTGGTGATGCAGTGCACACAACGAAATTCGTTTAATTTATTTATATGTTTACTTACCTGTAAAACTCCATAATCCATACATTGCTACCCCGTACCCTGCCCCTCCCCACGCCACCGCCCTGCAGGTCATCCCACTACCTCCCACTACTGACCGCGGCTGTTCCCCACCCTTTCCAAAACACTCTCCTCCACTGCCCTTCCTTCCCCAGTTCCAGTATTGTGCCACCTACTTTTGCTTCTCTGGGTTAAAAGTGTCTGTCAAGTGCAGCATAACGCAGGTATATTTACGATATGAAGAGGCGAGTGAGCAGACACGGTTGGGGTTGGGCAGCGCTGGTTTCACACACAGCTTGTAATTCCCTACCATCTCCGATAGAACAGGGATGTACCTCCGCTTCAAGAAAGGAGTGGGACCCCGTACTCTGAACTCCCAGCACCCCCCGGAAGCACAGTCTCTGCTCTATGGGTCTACGAAAAGCACAATCAAGCGCGTGCTTCCCTCTCATTGTCTTATACTCCCTGTCAGATTGCCATTCGGTTTGCATTTCAGATTATATTGATTGGGCATTGAGTGGCATATTTATACAATTCAATGAAGGGAAAAGGCACGGACGCCTGGAGTGCGGGCGGGGGAAGGAGGGAGAACGGGGTGAGAAGACACGGACAACAGGAGTGCGGGCAGGGAGAGTCGAGAAGGGGGCGAGAAAACACAAACAACAGGAGTGTGGTCAGGGGGAGGGGCAAGAAGGCATGGACAACCGGAGTGTGGGCAGGGGGAGGGGCAAGAACACACGACAACCGGAGTGTGGGCGGGGGGAAGGGCAAGAAAACACAGACAATGGGAGTTGCAGGTGAAGGGATGGGTGAGAAGGGGGCGAGAAGACACAGACAACAGGAGCACAGGCAGGGGTAGGGGTTGAGAAGGTATCGACAATGAAGGCAGTAGGAGAACCTCATCAAAGAAAATAGTGCTCACACTCTAAATAACACATACCGTGTAACACTCAAAGTAAAGGGGTCAGTAGCCATGGGAGGATACAAATGGGGATATGGCAGTAATAAGGAGGGACTAACAAGCCTATAAACGAATCTCAAGGCAGCATTTACGAAGGACAAAGACACAAGCCAATGACAAATATAGACAGGGGAGTGGGTGTGGCTTTCCTCACCTACTGAACTACAACAGATCTTCACCAGAGCAGCTCTTGCGTTCTGACCCAAGGCTGAACCTAAAAACTGCTCTCACAACAATATCAATATTGAGTAAATCCTCCAAAATTACAAGTAGGGCAGCGTGGTTCACCTAAAGTTAAAGTCCTAAACAATTATTAGTTGAGCATCTGGATTTGAAATCCTTATAAATGGCACATCGGCACCTAGGTGCCCAAATTGGTGTCTGGAGTAGCGATTTAGGAGTTGGGTCTTTGCCAATGTTATTGTCTTCATGACGGCAGCAGATTCAGAAATTTACATTATTTCCTCTGGGAAAATTCAACTCCCACTACATGCCATCAATTGATCAATGCCCATGCCTGCTGGGTTACTGAAGTATTTATTGGGGATAAAAAATGAAAACATGAAAGGACAATACAAAAGGGGATTTCAGGAGCTGGGGGCTGCACTGGGTGAATGGGGGGGGCAAGAAGTTGGCAGGGTGAGACTGTGTACTGTCAGCATTAATATTATGGATGTGAGATTGTAATTTAAGGATGTTTAAGAAAGGCAAATCATGAGAAAACGGGTTTGAAGTGGCTGACACCTGAAGCTGACCGCTGCCTCTGAAGATCCTCTGCTGACTCGTGCTGATGGTGATGGTACTAATGACTCACTTCTGTCATTCATAGGGAGCTTAACTAAACATTTTAATTGTTATTCTCTCTATAAACAAGTCGCTGTAGTAGCACTAGGATCCAACCTGTATTTAGGTGGAACTCTTATGTGGTGCAATACAATTGGATCATATAGAATTGCAAAATTATGACATGACCTTGGTGTGACTTGTTTGGTCATGACAAGGCACAGCATGGCACTGTTAGAACCTGGTGACTCAAGAAGTCAGAATGATCACAATATTGTCACCACAGGTTTATCCACTCTCGATGATTTATGTGCCAACAAGATCCTGTGGACATTCTAAACCATTGAACAATCATTTCTATAAGCCAAAGAAGAGAACAGGCTAAACCACTAATTTAAATCATGGTGGTAATGTTCCTAAAAGAGCATGCTGAACTTATCCGACAAGTGACAACCACGGAAACAGAGACATATTTCCCAAAAACCAGAGTTGTATGGACAGTCTTTATGGTGATGTGCTAAGTAGTGCAGAAATTATGTTTCAATTTTTACTGCCTTAAACTGCAAAAATCGTTTCACATGTATCAGAAAATGGCTGTTGTAGGGTCAACATCAGATTAGCATATTTTGATAGCTTTTACCTAGTGTGTAAATCGATACTCTACATGCTCTGGCAACATATAAATACAATTATTCTGCCAACCCCTAATCACAGATTTACCCACCCAAGTTAAATAAAAAAATAACAAGACAAAATATTATTTTTTTCGTGAGTGAAGGAACAGGGATGCAACCCTCAGGTAGGATAATATCTTTCAGGTGGAGCTAACAGAAGGCGTTGCGTCTTTTTACAGCTCTTCAGCAGAAACATCTCAGTTTCTTACAGAAAGTATACGTGATGCAAAGACACAAGTGACGGGGAGGCACACACCTATCAGGCCAGAAGTCCCCTCAGACACACTCCAAACCCATAAGCATTCAGAGCGCAACAAGGGTGATTACGCTAAATGTAGTCCTTGCCTTCCCTACTAAATTCAGCACAGATGGTCTTTTATTTGCCTGCTGAAAGTGGTTGAGGGGTGTAAACAATTCAAAATTATACTTACAATTTAGTCATGTTTAAAAGACCACAGACTCTGAATTCAAGTTTATGGATTTTATCATAAGGCCAAAAATAAGTGAATATAAACGCACCTAAGAATTAGAGAATATAGGTACAGAAAAATCAATACAGAGCCGAACCTACGAATATAATTAATTCGTCATAGAAGGCAAAATGTGATGAACTCCAAAATCAAAATGCAACCAAGAATTGACGCTGAATCCAAATCCTTTTTCATGAGGAAGAAAACAAAGATTATCTTTCCCTACACTGCTCTCACTGAGGGTCCTGCCTATTTCCCTTACATCTTATCCCAAAGGTGTCAGCACGTGTCGACTTCCGAAGAAGTACTCACGTCAAATGGGTCAGATGAACAAGTTACTTACCTTCGGTAACGCTTTTTCTGGTAGATACTATATCTGCCTGTGGATTCCTCACCTTGTGATTCCTCACCTTGTGAATATCCCCTTTCGTCAGCAACATTCGGAAATTCTTTTTGTAGCTTCGCGCCGACGTGGACGTGGACGACGTCATAGAGGCGCGGCACCGGTCGCGACTCCGCTGACATCACCGACGCGTATAATAGGCCCACGCCGGCGAGATGACATCAGTTCCGCCCTTTTTTCCGTGCCCTCAAGGCACACGGACAGACCGATGACAGTAGACATATACACAGTATACGCAGTATAGAAATCAGGGTAACACACACAGTGTGAAGCAAATGCAATAAAACATTTGAAATAAACAACTCCTTGACAATAAAATAATACATTATAGAAACTTCTGGCATAGAAGAGTGGACAACGGGGAGGCGGGTGGGTCAGTGAGGAATCCACAGGCAGATATAGTATCTACCAGAAAAAGCGTTACCGAAGGTAAGTAACTTGTTCTTCTGATAGATACATCTGCCGTGCGGATTCCTCACCTTGTGAATAGAGTCCCACAGCAGTCCCCACTCCCGGAGGAGGGTGTCCACTCTTCTAGACCAGGAAATCCTGGAGGACAGAGCGCGCAAAGTGGCCCTCCCTCCTCACTTCGGAATCCAAGCAGTAATGCTTCGTGAAAGTGTGGAGGGAAGACCAAGTTGCCGCTCTACAAATATCCTCAACAGGCACACCTCTAGCCAACGCTGAGGTTGATGACTTAGCTCTCGTAGAATGAGCCCTTATACCCTCTGGAGGTTCCTTACCGGCCAAAGAGTAGCAGATCTTAATGCAGAGGATGATCCATCTCGACAAAGTCCTCTTATGGACCGCTCTTCCTTTCTTGCAGCCAGCAAAACCAATAAAGAGCTGGTCATCCAAACGACAGTCTTTAGTCCTGTCCAAGTAAAAAGACACCGCCCTCTTGGGGTCAAGACGGTGTAATCTCTCCTCCTCCTTGGAAGGGTGTGGGGGAGGATAAAAGGTAGGAAGGGTAATGGATTGACCAAGGTGGAAAGAAGTCACCACCTTTGGCAGAAAAGCAGCCCTGGTCCTAAGAACCATTCGATCAGCATGAATGGACAAGAAAGGGGGCTTGTGACTAAGAGCTTGAAGCTCACTTACCCTCCTTGCCGAGGTTATTGCAACAAGGAAAACCGTTTTGAAAGTCAGAAGCCTCATAGGACATTTGTGAAGAGGCTCAAAAGGAGCACCCATTAAAAATGTCAACACAAGATTTAAATCCCACTGAGGTACAATAAAAGGGGTAGGAGGGAACTTATTCGTGAGGCCCTTCAAAAACCTTAAAACTATAGGAGATTTAAAAAGAGAAGGCTGGTCAGGCAAACAGATAAAAGCCGACAGCGCAGAAAGATAACCTTTCACCGTGGCCACCGCAAGCCCTTGCTGTGCCAGAGAAAGGGCAAACTGGAGAACATCAGATAAATGGGCCCTCAAAGGGTCTAAAGATTTCTCCCTGCACCAAGTAACAAATTTAGACCACCTATAAGAATAGATGGACTTAGTGGACTCACGCCTGGCTGACAAAATGACATCCACCACATCATGAGGGAGAGAAAAAGAAATCAGGTTGCCCCGTTCAATCTCCAGGCATGAAGGTGCAATGTCTGGAGGTGGGGGTGTAGAACCTGCCCCTCCATCTGAGAGAGGAGATCTGCCCTTTGAGGGAGACGGAGCGGCGGGTGAGAGGAGAGGTGGAGAAGGTCTGAGTACCACACCCTTCTGGGCCAATCCGGGGCGATCAATATAACTTGGGCCCGGTCTTGGCGAATTTTCCTCAGAACCCGAGGAATCAATGGTATGGGAGGAAACGCGTAAAGGAGTTGCGAGCTCCAACTCAACTGAAACGCGTCCCCCAAGGCTCCTTGCATCGGATACTGGAGACTGCAGAATGACAGGCAGTGAGCATTCTCGCCAGTGGCGAACAGGTCCACCCGAGGAGTCCCCCACATCTGAAAGATGTTGCGAACTACCCCCGGATGGAGCCTCCACTCGTGATCGGCAGAGAACTGCTGACTGAGACTGTCTGCACGAACGTTCTGAACTCCGGCCAGATGATTTGCCATCAGACAAATCCGATGGTCCTGAACCCAGGACCAGAGACGCAGAGCCTCTCTGCAGAGACACTGCGACCCTACTCCTCCCTGCTTGTTGATGTACCACATCGCGGTCGTGTTGTCCATCAGGACCTGAACCGACTGACCGCGAAGGGAAGGGAGAAAGGCCTTGAGCGCCAGGCATATCGCCCGCAATTCTAAAAGGTTGATGTGAAGCAACCTTTCCTCTGGAGACCAAAGACCCTTGACCTCCAGGTCCCCCAGATGAGCACCCCACTCGAGAGTGGACGCATCCGATATCACTGTGGCAACCGATGGAGGAATCTGAAAAGGCTTTCCTTGAGACAGATTGCCTTCCACGCTCCACCAAGACAGATCCGCTGCAGTTTCTCTGGAGATCCTCACTGACTCCCTGAGATCTCCGTTGTGCTGATACCACTGCCTGCGGAGGCACCACTGGAGTGCCCTCATATGCCAGCGTGCATGGTTGACCAACAGAATGCATGAAGCCATCAGACCGAGCAGGCGAAGGACCTTCAGGACTGGAACGACCGCTCCATTGTAAAACAAAGGAATCATCTCCTGTATGTCACGAATCCTTTGAGGAGGAGGGAATGCACGACACACAGTAGTGTCCAGTACCGCACCTATGAACAGGTTGCGCTGTGAGGGCACCAGGTGAGACTTGGGTACATTTATCGAAAAACCCAACCTGTGCAACAACTGAGTTGTCTCCTGCAGATGATGGAGCACCTTCTCCGGCGACTCCGCTTTGATCACCCAGTCGTCCAGATACGGAAACACATGTATCCCCGTTCTCCTGAGATGAGCTGCCACCACTGCCATCACCTTGGTGAAGACCCGAGGCGCAGTAGTAAGACCAAACGGAAGGACCACAAACTGGTAGTGTTGTGACCCAACCGTAAAACGGAGATACTTCCTGTGCGACTTCAAGATGGGAATATGAAAATACGCACACTGCAAGTTGATCGACACCATCCAGTCTTCTTTTAGCAGCGCTTGAAGAACCTGCGCAAGAGTGAGCATCTTGAACTTTTCCTGTTTCAGGTAAAGGTTCAAAATCCTGAGGTCCAGGATTGGCCGAAGCCTGCCATCTTTCTTGGCGATCAGGAAATACCGGGAGTAGCATCCCTGACCCCTTTCCTGCTCTGGAACCACCTCTATCGCACCTTTTCGGAATAAAGCCAGGACTTCTTCCTGCAGGAGAAGCAGGTGGTCCTCCGAACAATAACCCTGGCAAGGAGGGTAATTGGGAGGGAATTCCTGGAAAGGAAGTGCATACCCATTCTCTACAAGATTGAGAACCCAATGATCCGATGTTATTAATTCCCAATCTTGTAGAAAATGTGTAAGCCGACCCCCCACTGGACCCACATGATCCGGAATGGCAGATCTAGGGCTGCTTTGCTGCGTTGGCCGGGGGTTGGGAAGGGGAGGAGGAAGAGGAAGAGGAAGCTTGACGCCCTCTAGGGCGGGATCTTTGCCTGCCCCTGTACGACTTGTATAGCGTATTCTGCTGCTGTTGTGGCTGCTGCTGAGATGGTCTGTAAGAACGAAAGGAAGATCTTCCAAAACCCCTGAGACGCCTTCCAGTAGAACCTCTGGACTGGAGACCCAAAGATTTTGCAGTGGCCCTACTGTCCTTAAAACGTTCCAAGGCAGCATCAGCCTTCTTGCCAAACAATCCTGAGCCATCAAAAGGCAAGTCCATCAAAACAGACTGAACGTCTGCAGAGAACTCCGATGATTTAAGCCAGGCAGCCCTCCTAGTGGCCACGGAAGAGCCCATGACCCACGCCACCGAATCAGCAATGTCCAGACCACTCTGAATCACCTGTCTCGCAGCTGCTTGTGTGTCCGATATCACCTCCTGAAAATCCTTTCTGTCATCCTCAGGGATCTTCGGAATCAACTGTTTGACAGAATCCATCAAGGCATGGATATACCTTCCCATCAAACACGTTGCGTTGGTTGATTTTAACGCCATACTGGCTGAGGAGAAAACCTTCTTGGCAGTTTGATCCTGCTTTCTGGATTCTTTATCCCCAGGAACCTGTGGAAAAGCACCAGCAGATCTCTTTGAGCAGGCAGCCTGCACAACCAAACTCTCCGGTAGGGGATGTGTCGATAAAAATTCAGGGTCCCCAGGTGCCACTCTGTATCTCCTCGCCACTGTTCTAGAAACGGCCGGAGCAGACAAAGGTTTCTTCCAAACCTCATAGATGGGCTCAGATAAAGCATCATTGAAGGGTAACATAGGTTCAATAACAGATGAAGGTGAATGAAGAACCTCAGTTAAAATATTAGGTTTATAATGAGCAGTGGGCAGAGTAATATTCAATAAACTCGCTGCCTTTTTTATAACGGTGTGATAAGGCACCACATCCTTTGATGGTACAATTTTTTTTTTAACATAAGATTTTATTGAGGAAAAAGAAAAACAGAGTCAAAGAGTTAGTCACATCACCATTACATCTTCATAGGGCGATACAAAAAGCAAATAAAATGTAAGTCAGCGCTACATTCGACCCAAGGGTCCAGCACGAGACAGAGCTAGTTCAGTAGTAGGCGAATCACAAAGTTCGCCCCGGTATCTGTTCCAGTGTCCCCACTTCGAGTCCCACTTCTTAGGGCAGCCTCTAATTTTATAAACAGTCTTCTCAGCAATCATGCAGCGGTCCATTTCGGCCACCCAGCCCACCACCAGCGGCACTTCCGGGGAGCCCCACCTCATTGCAATGGAGCGTTTAGCCAACAGAAACCCCAGCGCCGTCCACTGAAGTTCATGGTCTGTCAAATCATTCGCCCCCCACATGTTGAGGACACATTCCCTTGGTGATGGCATAAGAGGCTTACCCAGGGATCTACTCATCTTTTGGACCGTGCCCCCCCAGAACTGTTGCACCACCGGACAATCCCATAGGATGTGGTAGAAAGTACCAGGCAAGCCACATCCCCTCAGGCACAGTGTATCAGGGCGCCTACCAATTTTGGCCAGGGTGAGAGCGGACATGTAGGCCCTATGCAAAACCTTCAACTGGATCCCCTAGGGAATCGGCTATCTGTGGCAGATAGCCGATTCCCTAGGGGACATCAGTGCCGAGGGCCAGTCCTCCTCATCCAAGGGACCCAAATCTGCTTCCCATTTGGTCCGTAGTGACTGAAATGGGTCGGGGAGGTTATTACAGAGCTTCCGGTAGGTGCAGGAAATGGCCTTCTCAGGGATAGGTTCGGACAATAACCTGTCTTCCAGGGGGGAGGTCGCGGGTATGGAGGTAAGGTCCGGAACAGCGGCCCTAATAGCGTGTGTAATTTGCAAATAACGGAAGGATTCTGTGTGTGCAAGGGAGTATTTGGCCTGGAGTTCACTAAATGTAAGCAGTGTCCCTTTATGAAGAAGGTCACCCACCTCCGAAATCCCTATGGCGTCCCACTTGTCAAAACCCTGGAGGAAGCACAGGGATCCCAGGCGCTGTGAGGACCAGAGGGGTGTCACTTTAGTAATCTTGTCCGACCATCCCAATCGTTTAGTGGCCCTATGCCAGATTGCGACCGTGTGCGCCATAGGTCCTACATATCTGTTTTTAGCCGGTTTACTGTAGAGGGCCCCCAAATACCCCGCCCGCCCAGTTTGACATTTGTCAAGAAGGAAGGCCGGGTTCAGGGGCGAGCCGTGAATCCAGCTGTTGACAGCCACCAGTTGCGACGCCCAGTAATAAAGACGGAGGTTGGGTAGGGCTATGCCTCCGTCGTACCAGCCCTGAAAAAGTCTACAAAGGGCAATACGGGCAGCTCCACCATCCCATAACAAAAGACGCAGCTCACTTTCCACCGCACGAAAATAGGAGTCCGGCACCAGGAAGGGGCAATTCTGCAATACGTAGAGGAAGCGCGGGAGTGCCAACATCTTAAACAATGCCGCCCTGCCTGGAAGGGAAAGCGGAAGGACCGCCAGTGGGCAACGTCGCTGTGGAGTCTGCGCAAAGGACCCAACACATTGCGGTCATAGAATAACTTAGGATCAGGCGTAACATAAATACCAAGGTATTAAAAGCCCTCGGTGGCCACCGCAATGGAAAAACCTCGAGGTAACCGGGGCGGGGGACCATGGAGCATGTACAGCGTGGATTTGGTCCAGTTAATCGAATACACCGAGTACTTCCCAAAGTTGGTTAGAACATGGAACAAGCTGTTGATAGAGGACCGGGGGAGGACACATATATGAGAATGTCATCGGCATACAGGGAAATTTTGTCCGTTATGTCATCAGTCCAGCAGAGGCCTCTGATGGAGACGTCAGTACGGATCCAGTGGGCTAGGGGTTCAAGAGTGAGGGCGAACAACAGCGGAGACAAGGGGCAGCCCTGTCTAGTTCCCCTGTGTAGGGGAAACCGCCGAGACGTGTGGCCGTTGACCCAAACTTGGCCCAGGAGGTCAGTATAGAGGAGCCGCACCCAGCTAATGAAATGGGCCCAAAACCAAAGCGGAGCAGGACCTCGAAGAGATAGGGCCATTCGATCGAGTCGAATGCCATCGTGGCATCAAGGGATAAGACGGCCGCATCCTGTTGTATAATGGGTTGACGGCTAATGACATTATGGACTCTCCGTAGGTTCAACGCAGTATTGCCACCCGGGAGAAAACCGGATTGGTCATCATTTATTAAGGAGGGGATTACCAAAAGGAGGCGATTCGCCAAGAGTTTAGCCAAGACCTTTGCCTCCGCGCTAATCAATGAGATCGGCCTGTACGAGCCGCAGTCAGTGGGTGGTTTATTAGGCTTGAGGATGACCGCGATGGAGGCTAGTCGTTGATCAAGCGGGAGAATGCCGCTGTCGCGGCTCTCCATAAACATATTCAGAAGATGAGGGACAATATCCGGGACCATGCCCTTTAAGAATTCGACGGGGACCCCATCAGGACCCATGGCCTTACCAGAATTGACAGCAAAAAGCGCCGTGGTGAGCTCATCCACCGTGATGTCGGCGTCTAGGGCCACCCTATCTACGTCCGAGACGACTGGGAGGTGCATCTCATCCAGAAGTTGTCTGGATTCCTCCGATGTGTAACATGTACCAGCAGTGTAGACTCGCTCTAGATGGTCGGCAAAAGCCTCCGCAATGTCTCGCGGATCAACAATCGATGATCCATCCGGCCCAGTCAGGGATGACACCCAGCGGGACCCTTGTTCTCGTCGCTCCAGCCACGCAAGCATCTTACCCGTGCTGTCCCCAAATTCATACACCCGATGGCGCGTGTGAAGCAGTCGCGCCTGTGCCTTTTCCTGAGCTAGCGCCTTGTAGGCCAGTTGCTGGGTGCGTAGTCGGCAAGCGGTGTCATCCGAGGGGGTCGCGTTATGAGTCGTCTCAAGACAGATGAGATCAGATTCAGCTTGAAGAATCTGCTCGTCGCGTTTACGTAGGTATCCCATCTTTAGTGCTAGGACTTCGCCCTTCACTACTGCGAGATACGCCTCCCAGAGCGTGACCGCAGATTCAACAGAGCCAACATTCTCAGCAAAGTAAAGGGTAGTACGTTCAGTCAGGGCGTCTTTGATATCTGGAATCCGCAGAAGCCAGGGGTTGATGACAATGGGACCACGCATATGTTGGCGATGGTATGTCAGGTCCACGCTAAGGGGGGAGTGGTCGGATATACCCCGCGGGAGACCCTTCAGGCGGACGAAACATCCAATATCCGTGATAGGACAAAATAAATAATCGATGCGAGACATGCTATTATGCGCGTTAGAGTAATGCGTGAAATACGACGAATCCGGATAATGGTGGTGTCAGATGTCTGCCAGCCCCATGGCGTGAGCGAAGTCGGACAAATCCGAGCTCGTCCGGTGGGAACTGCGCCTAGGTCTACGGTCGAGGTCATTGCACATAGTAGTATTGAAGTCCCCTCCAATCAGAAGCATACCCGCGGGAAGGCCCAGCATTAAAGCGCCCAGTTCCGTAAGGGAGTCTCGGACTAACGTCGGTGGGAGATATGCAGAGATTATGTTCAGGGGACGCCCTTCCCATGTCGCCTCAGCTAAGGCAAACCTACCGAGGGGGTCAGCCCAAATCCGTGAATGAGTGAGTGCGAGGCTGTTCCTAACTAAAATCCCTGTGCCACGGGACCTAGAGGTGAACCCCGCATGGACCAGTAGTTTATAACCCCCTCTCTGGAGAGCCTGACAGGTGTTGCCTACAAGGTGCGTCTCCTGCAGGAGAACTATGTCAGGGGAGTGGCGCCTCAGAAACTGAAGGACCACGCCTCTCTTGATCTTGTGTCCTAAGCCATTGACGTTCCATGACCGGACCTTGAGGGTTCTAGTGAGGGACTGTGTCATAGTGGTGGAAACAGTGGGAGCAAAGAGGGACGGAGTAATGGGAGGGAGGCTGCCCGGGCCGCCGGAGGATCGGGACAGCACAAGGAACAGGATCAGACACCGCCCTAGGCGGCCAGCTCATAGGAAAGACTACGTGACCAAAGAGGACTCTGCTAAAGACAGATAACAGCAGTGAAATCAAACAACCCCAAGCAATGTGACAGAAAAGGACTCTGCAAAAAATACAAAAGAACAGAAAAACAACAACAGGAACCCCATTCCCACCCATCCCAACCCCCCACCCTGCCCCCCTGCCCGCGGACTTGAAACGATCCACTCCCCAACTAGGCAGAGTGCCTGTCGCCCTCCCTAACATATAAGGGGTGTGTGGAGAGCCATGAGTGCCCTCGCCCAAAGCCAATAACATAATGTAGCCTAGTGCATCTTACACCTGAATATATCTGCAAAACCATACACATAGTACAAAAAGAACGAAATAACCTGGATGGTCCATATTGTCCCGACCACAGAGATGAATGGACGGGACTGCGGAGGCGAACCCATGTCCAGCAATGTAGTCAGGCAGTCAAGACCAGGATACTTCCAAAATGGCAGGCCGATCCCGGGGTCGCCCTTCACTCAGTCAGCGAACTGGAGCGGGCAGCTGTGGATTCTACTGATCTTCTCGATTGCCGTTGGAGAACAGGTCTTGGCTTTCCGGGAGCAGGCCAGGGTCAACATGTTCGGCCGAGTCTCGACGACGGTTCCGGGTGGAGCCCGAACGGCGCCATCCCTCAAGCCAGTCCCAGACCTCTTCAGGTGACAAAAAGAACCAAGTCTTTCCCTCCAACTCCACTCGTAGTTTGGCGGGGAATAACATAGCATATTTAATTTCCTGGGCACGGAGTGCCTTTTTGACTTCAAGAAAACTGCGTCTGCGAGCCTGAACCTTAACCGTGAAGTCGGGGAAGAGCGTGATCTGCGCGTTTTCAAGCCGAAGGGGAGGCCCCGCCCACGCCTGCTGAAGGATGGCGTCGCGGTCTCGAAAATTAAACACTCGGGCGATTATGGGGCGGGGGGGGGCGCCCGACTTCGGCCTTCCCCCAGGGACTCTGTGTGCCCGCTCAATGGAGAAATAGTTGGAGAGCTGTTTTGGCTGGAGATGCTTCAGGATGAGGTTCTCCACGAATAAGTCAGCGGTCGGCCCCTCCATCCGTTCCGGAACACCTAGAATGCGGACGTTGTTGCGTCGTGCACGCCCTTCGTAGTCATCCAGGAGTTCTCCCATGTGCGCCTGACTCTTCTGTAGTTGGGCCACCTGTTGTTGGAGGGTGGAGGTATCATCCACGAGCGCCGCGGTTTTGACCTCCATGTCACGTACCTTGGAGTCCATTTTCCGGAGGTCCGTCCGCAGTAGGGTAACCTCGATGTTCACCGAATCAATCCTTTTTTCCAGCGACGAGCGAACCCCAGCTATCTCCTCCATCACATCTTCTAACGTGGGGGTACGGGTTGTCGGAGGGGGGGACACAGTTGTGGGCGCTTTCTCGGGAGTCACCTCCTTGGTTGCACCCTTCGAGCCCCATGACATTTTATTGATCTGTCTCTGGTTAGGCGGTTTACTGCCCTTGTTGGAGGACATTGTGGGCACCGGTACGGTCAGTGTAGCCCAGCGGCACAGGCGTGGGCTCAGTGAGATGGGAGCAGGCACTCGCTCTCCTAGGCCAGCTAGTCCAGGATTCACCTCTCCGGAGCGACTAAGGCTGGGGTGAACACTGTACGGGGGCAGGCGGTGATGGAGAAGCAGAGCGATGGGGTGTCCACAGGGAGCACCCAGGCGCCACAGTGCAAGCCGCTAGCTCCAAATCCCGTGTAGGTGCATCTCCCGCTGTCAAGAGTCCAGTAGGGCGAGGTAATAGTGGAGGGCGAGGGTGTGCCTCTCTGGGTGGGCCAATGGAAGAGTCCGTGGGGGTATACACCAGAGTACAGCAGAATCAGTACACCACTACAGGGAAGCTAGGGGATAGGCTGCTGCTGCTCAGGGTTAAAGGAAGTCCGGTCACTTGGTACGCTGCCGCAGATCAGGGCCAAGGTACTACTGCGCACCTGCGTGGTGGCCTCCAGTCGGTGTAGTCAGGACAGGGGCGGGTGGGCCTCCTACAGTGCACAGCACTCCAGCACCACTTCAGGCGGGGACCAGGGCGTTCACAGGCAGCATGCACGTGGCCCAGCAGCTCAGACCTAAAAAGCCCTCCCCAGCGTCATCGGAATACACCACAGTGCTCACCAGCTCCGAAGTGCACCACGGAGGTGCCCAGTGTCAGATAAGGGCCCCGCTGTACCTCTCGGGCCTCGCCTGCAAGCCCAACCTGTCTACAAAGAGGTCAGTGGCAGGCGACCGCAGTCTGCAATGACGGGGGCAATGTAGAGCGGTCCCCGGCGGAAGGCCCAAAGCCGGGGACTCGCGTGCCGGTCTCCCCGGGCACCGGGGGGGTCGCAGTCAGCAGTGCCGGTCGGCGAGGCTTCGCTCCAGCGATGCGGGAAAGGTATGGGGCAAAAGGCAATCGGTGCCGCTAGACCCGACACAATGCCATCTGCGGCGCCCAGGCCCTCAGGCTGCAGGATCCACTCCGCATTCAGGCCGGCCGGCAGCCGGCCGTCACGGCCGCCATCTTGACGCCTAGGAAGCAGTCCGGCATCGGAAATCAGTCTCGGCAGCGGAGGCTCTGAAGCGGCCAGGGAGCAGGTGGCGGCATCCAGGCAAGCATACACTCTGTACCCCCCCTTCGTAGGGGGGATTGACAGCACAGGCTAGGAGCAGTATCGGAGAACCGGGCGAGGGCCGAGGAGCCGGTTTAGAACACGGCCATTCCCCACGGCTGTAGGCCACCTTTGATGGTACAATTGACACCGTAGCCAAATCCCACTCAGGAGATAGTTCAAGTCCACTGGCTTAACCCAAGTCCTCAAAAGGATCCTCCGAATCCTGTAACTCCCCTTCCTCAGTATCTGAATATTGACATCTTTCTTCTTCCAGAAGTCTCTGGGCCTCTCTCTGAGACCTTTCTTTCACAACAGAAGCCAATGGATTCGGAGTCGACTCCGACGGGGTCAGTGCCGGCGTCGAACCCGAAGTCGGATGAGGTCTTTTTATACGAAGTCGAGCAGAATCTCGCTTCGGAGTCGTAGGTATCGGCGTCGATGGAACCGGCGTCGACGGAGTCGGCGTCGTGCGCTTCGGCGTCGACGACACCGGTGGTGTCGGAAAATGCCAATGCGGTGGTATAGCCTGCATAAAAGGCATGAAGGGCGCAGGGGCATAAGCCTGGGTAACACCCAAGTTAAAAGCCATAGGACCCGTGGGACCAACAGGTGCACCAGACGGGAACATTGCCCTGGAATAAACTCCAAACATGGCGTTCAGGAACTGAGATGGATCCTGACCTGGAGTCGGAAAATCAGGATATGGACCTCTGGGTTGTTCCTGAGGAGGTGGAGTCAATACGACGTCGACCTCTTCATCGAGTCCAGGAACCGGGGTCGACGAACCCGCAGGCACCGGAACTTCGACTTCACCAGCCCCCTGCTCCTCACCTTCATCCTCCTGAACAGAAGGATTGGATGGAACCGGAGAATGGACCTGCTTCTCAGATTCGGGTGAATTCGGATGTGAAGCCTCACCAACAGAGTTATGATCTTCTGACTCTGAAACCTCCACTTCCTTACTCAGAAGCTTGACTTGGGACTTCGGTCTCGAACTAGAGTCCTTTCCAGAGTGATGACGTGACTCATGGCTCCTCTTCTTGTGCTTCTTCCTCGAAGACTTCGAAGCGTGAGCCGAAGACGGCTCCGAGCGTGACCTCGAACGAGACCTTGACCTCGACCTCGACTTCAACCGTCGAGATCGAGACTTCGAAGACTTTTTAACTTTCTTATTTTTAAGTTTTGCCACGAGGAGTTTCGTCTCTCTCTCTCTTAAAGCCTTCGGAGTCATCTTCTTGCAGCAAGGACAATCCTCGACGTCATGGTCGGGACTTAAGCACCAGACACAGCATTCATGAGGATCGGTGATAGACATAGTCTTGCCACATTCGCCGCAAGCTTTAAATCCAGTTTTCTTCGACGACATCTCGAAGAATATCAATATAGACACAATAACAGGATAATAGAAACAAAGTTACTGTAAAGCTACAGTACGTTCCCAGAAAACCGTTAGCGTCGACGACGCGGAAAAAAGGGAACTGATGTCATCACGCCGGCGTGGGCCTATTATAGGCGTCGGTGACGTCAGCGGAGTCGCGAGCGGTGCCGTGCCTCTATGACGTCGTCCACGTCCACGTCGGCGCGAAGCTACAAAAAGAATTTCTGAATGTTGCTGACGCAAGGGGATATTCACAAGGTGAGGAATCACAAGGTGAGGAATCCACACGGCAGATGTATCTATCAGAAAGCTTAAAGCAATGGAGCTCATTCTAAGATGCTCCTTCTCCTCCGAAAAATGCAGAAAACTCACACTTTCTGTCCCTGCACTTCATACAAAAAGACAAGATTCAGCCCCCTCAAATGTATCACATGATAAACTGTTTCACTTGTAATATTCTCTAGTAGCTTTCCATAGACTATTTAATTAAGTTCTTCTTGTCTTCTAGTGGCCTTGAGGTTCAGATAGGCCAGGCACGGAAGGCATCCTCCTTCTCGCCTTTCAGAGTCTTCAAAGACATTCTGGGTATCTCCTCAAACTAAGAATAGCGAGGTTGGATTCCTGCACTTGCAGAAGGATGCGAACATCCTGTCTCGCACACAAACATGAATCTTTTAATTATTTCTTGAGCAAACAAGGCTATTGGGAATCAATAACAACAAACAGTGCTGGGTCCTTAGTGCCGGCAACTTTAACAATACACAGTTACATTATAAGGTTTTAATGTCATCCTGCACATTATACATACAGGAATGATAAGTGTATCTAATACATGTAAAATCCTACTTGATTGTGTACACTCTATTCTAATACTTATATAGCGTAAATGAATGCATCTTACTAAATATAAAACACTGCAAACGATAAAATGCATTTTGATTGCGTGTAATCCATGATTATAATACACCCCTACAATTTAGAGTGCTGTAAACGTTCTATCAGTCCCCCCTCTTATGACTAGTGTCATAACACCAACATCTTACTCTCTTACAGTTTTCTCCTTGTTCAAGAGATCGACCTAAACAAAAGTCATAGCTTGCCGTCCCTGTCTATTAAATTAACTGTTTATTAAATTACTGTTTATTAAATTAGCAGAGTTAATTAAAACCATTGCTATAGAGTGTCAACATAGCGCAGTTACCACGTTAAAAGCAAAATCTAAGGAAACCATAAAGGTTTAAGTTCAAGACATATAACTAACAAGACAATCTTGTAGTTACCATTATAATCACATAACAGGATTCCAAAGCCTAGAATAAAATTAATTAGTACAGGAATACTAGAACAGGGGACGAAAAAAGTCTGTGATAAGTTTTTGGGAGGGAGGAACTGGAAGAGCAGGGGCCAAGGAGGGTAAAAAGAGATTGTCCATGAGTCTCACATATTTTCCAGTCCTTACAAGCACTTGAGTGTCTAAGGAAATAAAGCAAAGGGCCGATGCCTCCCAACAGACAACTCATTTGTTAACGGGTTAGTCATTCTCAAATTGGTAACTCCCACCACTTGGATCGATTTTCCTGACAGTGATACATTTGGGGCCAATTCTGTCCTTACTACAAATGGTCCACTTTGATCCACTTCCAGAGCAGCACCCAAAGTGCACTCTCCCTGCACCCCCCTCTGACACTCATGAGGACCTTGTAATTGATCTAATCTGTCTAGTATCTCAAGGTAAGTCATCTGACGATATGCCTGATTACTCATGGGTATTCTTGGAGGATGAGGTATCTGCATTTGTGACTCACACCCTCCCCAATACATGGATCTGGGTCTTGTCACAGTATTCACACCTTTTGGCATTTGTCCCTCTCCCTCATATTGCAATTGATTTGCTGGATTCAATCCACATTCACGCTATCAATGCCCGATTTTGTGACAATAGTGGCACGCTATGACATTTTTCTGACTTGCTACCCACCCATTTCCCACTGCCTTTACGGTGACGGTGCCAAAGGGTAAAAACTCGGGGAATCGGAATCAACCTTCTGCCCCCTGGTTCACGGAAGCTTTATGTCTAGAAAAACAAAAATGTCACACATTGGAAAGGCGCTGGAGAATAAACTATGAAACAGAGGAAAAAGATAGCTATAAACATGCTCTAGCTAACTATAAAAATATGCTGAATACAGAGAAAAAGACCTTCTTCACCGAACAAATAGAATAATCTAAAAACTCAGCAAAACAGTTGTTTCAGGTGGTGAAGAAGCTTATTACCCTTCCTAATAGCTCAGTATCATTGAACAGCCAATCTCTATGCGACGACATTGCCTGTGCTTTTAGGAACAAAATCAATGATATATATATAACATCTTCATTGTTACCTCAAACGCAGTAGTTAAAGAACCTCCAATTTTGGAGACTCAAAGAAATAAAAATGAGTTGTCGATCTTTTCACAAGTGTCTAGTGAGCTGGTGAAAAAGATTCTTCTAGACACTAAATCTGGATCACCTTCGGATCCTTGTCCCCCTGCAGTTCTCAAGGACATAGCAGGGGAGATAAGCCCCATTTTAACCAATATTTTTAATGATATGTTTTTGACAGGGACATTTCCTAATACTTGGAAAGATGCAATTATCCTCCCTTTGTTAAAAAAAGCTAATTTGGACAACTCCATCACTATTAACTATCGCCCTATCGCTAGGCTCCCTTTTCCTGCTAAAGTAGTAGAGATAATAATGAACAACCAACTTACTCAGTTTATGCAGGATAATGAGTTACTTGATCCCAGCCAATTTGGATTCCGTGCAGGGTACAGTTCCGAGACAGCCCTTATCAAGGCAACCGAGGAGATCAGAGCAGTGATGGATAAGGGTGGTGTTGCTGTTCTGATTCTCCTCGATCTATCAGCGGCCTTTGATACTGTGCACCATGGTACCTTTCTTATGCGTCTCGAAGACATGGGGATCAAGGGCCAGGCCCTTGCTTTACTATCATCTTTTCTGATGAATAGGAAACAGACTATGGCCCTTGACCATTATTATGCTACTCCCTATTTACTCCCATTTGGGGTTCCCCAGGGCTCGTCGCTCAGTCCCTTATTGTTCAATGCCTATGTCTCTGACCTTGCAATAATAATACAGAAGTTCGTTTTTAATCTGACATCTTATTATGCCGACGACACTCAGATTGTTGTCGCAGCATATAAAAATATGCTGTCTCCGGCACTGCAATTTCAGCATTGTATGAGTGAAAATAGTCTCTGGATGGGAAGACACTGTTTAAAACTTAACTCGGATAAAACCGAAGTGGTAATCTTCTGTAATCTCCAACCTAACTGGGATAGACTGTGGTGGCCAACTGAATTAGGACAGACTCCTGAACCAGTAAAAAAGGCCAAAAACCTTGGAGTGCTGATAGATAATAAACTTAACTATGCGCAAAAAACTAATGCTACAGTCTCAGCCTCTTTTTGCTTATTGAAGAAACTTAAGAAGGTCTTACCATACATTCCAGATGATCTTAGGAAAACAATTGTGACTACCGTGGTGTTGCCCAAATTAGATTACTGTAACAGCTTATACATTGGTTTACAGAAGCAACACCTAAGGAAACTTCAGATGGTGCAGAATGTTGCGGCAAGGCTTTTACTGAATATACCTAGGCTTCAATCTGTTAAAGAAGGAATCCCGAACCTACACTGGCTGCCTGTGGCGCAACGCGTCAAATTCAAGGTACTCTTTCTTGCCTATAAAACTTTGAACGGGACAGGACAGGTACCTTTGAAACAGCTTTTTTCGTGGTATCACCCAGGCAGACAACTAAGGTCCACAAATGCCAAACTTATGTCAATCTCCAGAATTCGAACTGTGTGTTGGGGAGGTTGGAGTACCTCTTATTGTGCTGCTAAATTATGGAATACTCTCCCCGCTGACATAAGAGATGCTAATTCTCTCCTTTCCCTTAGAAAAAAGCTAAAGACTTGGCTGTTTTCATGATAATTTCCCCCTTTTCTATGTCCAAAGGTCCTACTCTAGTTCAGCGCCAAGGCACTGCAAGGTATTCGTGCGCTTTAAAAGTATTTTTAACATTAACATTAACATCCGTACCCCTTCCTCTTCCCTGACCTGGTTGTAATAGCATCTGCTGGTTCATTCCTCTACCACTTCATCTTCCTCAAACCATTGCTCCTCCAACCCCTTTTACCCTATCAGGCCTTTCAGCATTCCTCAACTGTACCAACATTAATTTCTCCTTTGTTTTCTTTTGTGCTGTCTCTACCTGTTCCTTACAATATTTTGCATAGCGTAAGATTTTGTTGACAGATTTATTCTGCCAACAAATCAAGTGGTGCTGTATCATCAAACTGATATCAGACCTCAATCCTAACACAAACTTCGAAACAAGCTGTCCCATATCTTTTGGCTCAACAGTATTCAATCCACTCTGTTGTTTCAATGTCACAAAAAGTCTATCATAATTGTCTTGTACCGGTTCTTTAGGATCTTGAGTAGTACGATCGATTTTAAGCCAATCAACAGTGTGTGGGGCCACTTTAGACTGTACCCACGTAATCACCTGTTCATATTTCTTCATTACCTCAGCCGAAGTACCATAAGTCACGCATCTCTAGCCGGTTCTGCAGCAGGCCAATCAACAACAGCCTTACATGCTATCCATAGATCAACTGGGACCACTATGTCAAACAAGGTATTCAAATCAATCCATAACACCTTTGAAATCTTAACAAACCGATCAATTTGTTTATACCGATCGGCAGGTTTCTCCCTCAGCCGAGTAAAATCATTAGTGAAAGCTTCCAAATCACCAATGCTCAATGGCACATATACATACCCCCCATTCTGCACTTCTCTCAGAGGGAACTTTCCTGCTGCTCCTATCCCTCCACCTGGAGGCGGAGTATCTCCTATCTCTTTTTTGGCAGTTTTCCTTTTCAACCACCTTTCTTCCCATTTGTCTAATTCTCCACATAGTCACATTGCTATGATCAAATCTCTAATTTGTGCCTTTAATCCTGATGTTTGATTTTCCTCTAAATCTTGAGCAGTATAATTCAATCAGCAGCTTCCCTGCATCAATTTTGTCTTGGTTAAATCCACCTCATACCTTTGTGCTAACTGTACCAATGCTTCATGAGCCCTCTTTGCCTTTTTTAGTATGATGCTTAGCTACAAAGAGCAACTCAATTGGGTCATATGTTTTAATCCTGTCCAATGGCAGATCCCTTCTATCACTTCATCTATTTCAACTTTCAATCATACCACATCCAACAATGGAGCCTTCATTGCCACTTGTATTATTCTCTGAACCTTCTCACTTCCTGCTTCTTCCCTGCCACAATTTTGTGCCCTCCTTGGACCTGCACTCCTCTCCATTCTCATCACTAGATGACTTTATTTCTCACAACTTTGACTCCTCCAATGGTTACCTTCACACAAACCCTGTGGTTCGAACAATACTGTAGGTGCCTCTCTTCTCATCTCCAGTTCTTCTCTTCACATCATTGACTCCCTCACTAGTGGAACCCACATTCTAATGTCTAACCTAGAATTTTCCAAACTTCCTGTTCGTCTTTGATACGACGCCCTGTCCATTTGGGATCGATCAGCCGTGGCTGGCAGTGGAGTACTTGCTTCCACTGGCAACCGAGCCATTCCCGTTCCACTAATTGTAAGACTCCCTCCACACATAGTCTTTACCCCTCCTCCTATCTGTTGTTGACTTTCACTTGTCTCTCATTCGGGTTATAGATCAAAACCACAGGTCCAATTGTAACAGGTACCATAGGAGAGTCTGGTAACTGCCTAGTACATGCACCTCTGTCATGTTCAGGATCAGCATATCCTGGCCTTCCAGATCCCCCTGGAATTCTTATCTCCACTGCCATTCTCCCTCTTACTCCTGTTGTCTTCTCCTCTGAACCCGCTCAACCCACTCCTAAAGGTTCCCCAGGCTGCTGCGTTTTCTCCAGCTCCAACCTTGAATCATAAGGTGGAGGACGTTCTGCTACCAGCCTCTCTAGGAAGCTATCATCTGTATCACTGTCCTCCCCTATCTTACTCTGCCCTTCAGACCCTCCTTTTAGCAACCTGAATGGATGTAAGAGCTCTCCCTCTATGGTGTCTACTCTCCACCTCTTCAATTGTGCATCCCACCTAGCATACTGAAATGCTTTCATTGCTTTCTTCATTCTTCCCTGTGAAGCTTCTCTTTTCTTCGCAATTGCTGTTCTCATCCACGCATCTAATGCGTCAAATTGTGTTGGTCTAGGCGGAGGTTTCAGAGAAGACACCACTCCTCTTAGCTGGTAATGCACCTGCCTCCGAACTGACTCATAATGAGGGAAAGCCAACTCTCCCTCTTTCTCTGTAATTTTGTGCCAATTTTGCAACCACACTATAGTATGGAGTCCCACATTGGTTGCCATGTAATATGCTGGGGAATCCTCTGGTGGACCTTCTTCTCCCACCCGAGTTACGATCCCTGTGTCGCCTCTACACAAATCATGCAACACTTTAGAATATCTCATTGTGAAATCAATAGTTGCAATCTGGAATTCAATATTAAACTTCGGATGAACTACCACCAATCCCAGCGCGGCGTTGCAAAAACCGACCTATCCCAGCGTGGCTGGCACTGACGTCACAACTCCCTCCTTGCAGCAGCTCATCCTCCTTTACAATTTCACCTTGTACAATCGCTCACACATTCGTACTACAAGCAACTGTATATCCAAAGTAATTAAAATAAGTCACTGCTTCCTAACACAGCCACAATAACTTACAGTTACATAAACAAGTAATTGTCCGTCACTAAAAGATTGATAGAACACTCTTACAAGAACATATCCTGCGTTGGTAACCCAATCGCTGTAGTCTACCCTCGGTACCTGAGGCTTTCCACCGCAACCTAACCCCTACATTCACACAAAGTGCCCTATCACAAGTGGATTGCCGATAGCACTTCAGGACACCCACAATTTTGAGCAGACAATCACATATACAAAACTATCCCAGGATCTTAGACTTTTTTTGAGTCTGCTCACCAAATTTGCTGATCAGTAAACCGATTAATCCACAATCACTTGACTTGCATTCCCACTTCGCAAGACATCACCTCATTAATTCATAACTGGAATTTAGCACACCACAATTTCATACTCACGCTACAATCGTTTCCACCGCACCATCAGCAACCGTCAACCTCCATCAATCTTCGTTTATCGCCGCCGTCTACTCCAAGTCCAGAGCCCAATTTTCCTCCTGTTTTTTCTCTAAATCCTTCGTTATCCCCTCACTTTAGAGGCAAACTATCCTCTGCTACCATTTTATTACGCTAAATTCAGTCCTTGCCTTCCCTACTAAATTCAGCACAGATGGTCTTTTATTTGCCTGCTGAAAGTGGTTAAGGGTAGTAAACAATTCAAAATTATACAATTTTGTCATGTTTTAAAGACCACAGACTCTGAATTCCAGTTCATGGATTTTATTATAAGGCCAAAAATAATTGAATAAAAACGCACCGTAGAATTAGAGAATATAGGTACATGAAAATCAATACAGAGCCGAACCTACGAATATAATTAATTCAGCATAGAAGGCATACTGTGATGAACTCCAAAATCAATATGCCCCCAAGAATTGACGGTGAATCCAAATCCTTTTTTATGAGGAAGAACACAAAGATTATCTTTCCCTACACTGCTCTCACTGAGGGTCCGGCCTATTTCCCAAAGGTGTCAGCACATGTTGACTTCCTAAGAAGTACTCACATCACATGGGTCAGATAGCTTAAGGCTATGGAGCTCGTTCTAAGATGCTCCTTCTCCGAAAAATGCAGAAGTCTCTCTCTTTCTGTCCCTGCACATCATACACAAAGACAAGTTTCAGCCCCCCTCAAATGAATCACATGACAAACTGTTTTACTTGTAATATTCTCTAGTAGCTTTCCATAGACTCTTTAATTAAGTTCTTCTTGTCTTCTAGTGGCTTTGAGGTTCAGATAGGCCAGGCACGAAAAGCATCCTCCCTTCTCGCCTTTCAGAGTCTTCAAAGACATTCTGGGTATCTCCTCAAACTAAGAATAACGAGGTTGGATTCCTGCACTTGCAGAAGGATGCAAACATCCTGTCTCGCACACAAACATGAATCTTTTAATTATTTCTTGAGCAAACAAGGCTATTGGGAATCAATAACAACAAGCAGTGCTGGGTCCTTAGTGCCGGCAACTTTAACAATACACAGTTACATTATAAGGTTTTAATGTCATCCTGCACATTATACATACAGGAATTATAAGTGTCTCTAATACATGTAAAATCCTACTTGATTGTGTACACTCTATTCTAATACTTATATAGCGTAAATGAATGCATCTTACTAAATATAAAACACTGCAAACGATAAAATGCATTTTGAGTGCATGTAAACCATGATTATAATACACCCCTACAACTTAGAGTGCTGTAAACGTTCTATCAGTCCCCCCTCTTATGACTAGTGTCATAACACCAACATCTTACTCTCTTACAGTTTTCTCCTTGTTCAAGAGATCGACCTAAACAAAAGTCATAGCTTGCCGTCCCTGTCTATTAAATTAACTGTTTATTAAATTACTGTTTATTAAATTAGCAGAGTTAATTAAAACCATTGCTATAGAGTGTCAACATAGCGCAGTTACCACGTTAAAAGCAAAATCTAAGGAAACCATCAAGGTTTAAGTTCAAGACATATAACTAACAAGACAATCTTGTAGTTACCATTATAATCACATAACAGGATTCCAAAGCCTAGAATAAAATTAATTAGTACAGGAATACTAGAACAGGGGACGAAAAAAGTCTGTGATAAGTTTTTGGGAGGGAGGAACTGGAAGAGCAGGGGCCAAGGAGGGTAAAAAGAGATTGTCCATGAGTCTCACATATTTTCCAGTCCTTACAAGCACTTGAGTGTCTAAGGTGGGGAATCCTCTGGTGGACCTTCTTCTCCCACCCGAGTTACGATCCCTGTGTAGCCTCTACACAAATCATGCAACACTTTAAAATATCTCATTGAGAAATCAATAGTTGCAATCCGGAATTCAATATTAAACTTCGGATGAACTACCACCAATCCCAGCGCGGCGTTGCAAAAACCGACCTATCCCAGCGTGGCTGGCACTGACGTCACAACTCCCTCCTTGCAGCAGCTCATCCTCCTTTACAATTTCACCTCGTACAATCGCTCACACATTCGTACTACAAGCAACTGTATATCCAAAGTAATTAAAATAAGTCACTGCTTCCTAACACAGCCACAATAACTTACAGTTACATAAACAAGTAATTGTCCGTCACTAAAAGATTGATAGAACACTCTTACAAGAACATATCCTGCGTTGGTAACCCAATCGCTGTAGTCTACTCTCGGTACCTGAGGCTTTCCACCGCAACCTAACCCCTACATTCACACAAAGTGCCCTATCACAAGTGGATTGCCGATAGCACTTCAGGACACCCACAATTTTGAGCAGACAATCACATATACAAAACTATCCCAGGATCTTACACTTTCTTTGAGTCTGCTCACCAAATTTGCTGATCAGTAAACCGATTAATCCACAATCACTTGACTTGCATTCCCACTTCGCAAGACATCACCTCATTAATTCATAACTGGAATTTAGCACACCACAATTTCATACTCACGCTACCATCGTTTCCACCGCACCATCAGCAACCGTCAACCTCCATCAATCTTCGTTTATCGCCGCCGTCTACTCCAAGTCCAGAGCCCAATTTTCCTCCTGTTTTTTCTCTAAATCCTTCGTTATCCCCTCACTTTAGAGGCAAACTATCCTCTGCTACCATTTTATTACGCTAAATTCAGTCCTTGCCTTCCCTACTAAATTCAGCACAGATGGTCTTTTATTTGCCTGCTGAAATTGGTTAAGGGTAGTAAACAATTCAAAATTATACAATTTTGTCATGTTTTAAAGACCACAGACTCTGAATTCCAGTTCATGGATTTTATTATAAGGCCAAAAATAATTGAATAAAAACGCACCGTAGAATTAGAGAATATAGGTACATGAAAATCAATACAGAGCCGAACCTACGAATATAATTAATTCAGCATAGAAGGCATACTGTGATGAACTCCAAAATCAATATGCCCCCAAGAATTGACGGTGAATCCAAATCCTTTTTTATGAGGAAGAAAACAAAGATTATCTTTCCCTACACTGCTCTCACTGAGGGTCCGGCCTATTTCCCAAAGGTGTCAGCACATGTTGACTTCCTAAGAAGTACTCACATCAAATGGGTCAGATAGCTTAAGGCTCTGGAGCTCGTTCTAAGATGCTCCTTCTCCGAAAAATGCAGAAGTCTCTCTCTTTCTGTCCCTGCACATCATACAAAAAGACAAGTTTCAGCCCCCCTCAAATGAATCACATGACAAACTGTTTTACTTGTAATATTCTCTAGTAGCTTTCTATAGACTCTTTAATTAAGTTCTTCTTGTCTTCTAGTGGCTTTGAGGTTCAGATAGGCCAGGCACGAAAAGCATCCTCCCTTCTCGCCTTTCAGACTCTTCAAAGACATTCTGGGTATCTCCTTAAACTAAGAATAACAAGGTCGAATTCCTGCACCTGCAGAAGGATGAGAACATACTGTCTCGCATACAAAAAGGATTCTTTTAATTATTTCTTGAGCAACAAAGGCTATTGGGAATCAACAACAACCTCTAGTTCTGGGCCCATAGTGCTGGCAACTTTGACAATACACGGTTACATTATATGGGTATATTGTCATCCTGCGGATTATACATACAGGAATTATAAGTGTCTCTAATACATGTAAAATCTAACACTACATTTTAATATTTAAATAGCATAAATAAATGCATCTTACTAAACATAAAACACTGCAAATGATAAAAAAAAATGTGAGTGTGTGTAAGCCATGAGTATAATGTACCCATACAATTTAGAGTGCTGTAAGCGCTCTATCAGGGTCAAACATTCCACCAGGAAAATCCACCTCTTGTTCTCAAATATCAGTAGATGGACTGATCACATGTACATCACATGTACATGCTTTACCAATGAGACTCTGCCTGGATGCACAGCTATCACAATATGGTGTTCAAGTGCAGTTGCAGAAACTCCTGCGTTTCACGGAGCCACGATCAATCATCTGTTTTGAGAGGACGCACGTAACTGTTGCCCCAAACAGGTAAGGAAACTAGAAAAACACCTTGGCTGTTCAAATTTTCGGCCCTTAATGACAGATAAGCAATCTCCAAGAAAACACCCACCCACCACAATACCAGTGAAACACAATTCTAAACATCATAATACATCTTCCTTCAACAACATACATGTAAAATAAAACTGCATGAAGTGCAATCTGTCTCACATACCATTTAAACAGAAGGAAGCATACAAGTCTGTCTGCGTTTTTGTTACAATATGATCTAACTACATATTGATACCTCAAGCAATGCTTTCTACATAGGGCATACTACAGTTTCAAACTTCTACAACCACAAAGCAAGTCATCCTGTATTCACTCTGCCACTTTGAGTGCCTTTATGCAAGTGCCACATAACATACCATACCATTAGTAGGAAAACATCTTCATATGGGCTTTCCCATGGTGATCACAGCTGCTACATCTAATTCCTCAGGGAAGATTTATCAGAGTGGAGGGTCTCCTTGAGTAGACTCAATGCAACTTCTTGTATGTCTATATCTCACCTTAATCACCCAAACTCACCAAGGAGGCCCAAAATCAGCTTTGCTGCTTGTTTCTCACTGCGTCATGGTATTTAGGTGAGACTTTAAAGCCTCTCTTTATTCAGATAGAGACTCTACGGAAGCTTCTAGTTCGAGTTGGAAAGGCACCTCTAAACCACTGGATGACTTCACTGAAATATTGTGACACCTGGAGTGTGTGGCTTCTGCATTATAGAGACTACACTCACAGCCCGGCCACATCATAGACTCTCTCACTTATAGATCTCTTGCTCCTCCCTTCATCGGACGCCCTGGGTAGCACAGTTGTAGTTATCCCGGGGATTTCGGACAATTCACCAATCCTTGTTCACTTTGGCACTGCTGCTACTACTCGTCTGCCAATCTGTCACCTTAATTCATTGTGCCTGGAAGACTCCAAATGTTCTGATTATTTGGCTGCAGAACTCCAGGCCTACTTAGATATTAATCAAGGCTCAGTCACTTCTGCCAGTACTATGTGGGCAGTTGGAAGACCACAATTAGAGGTGTGGCCAAGACTTTCCTTCACTGTAAAGGAAGGGACAAGCAAGATCAGTTGGCAGACGTTGAGGTTTGGATCTTTAAGCTCGAGGGGTGCCTGTCCAGGATGGTCCGTTTCCGGTTCCTTCTCTCGAGCATCAGTTAGAGATAGGCAAGACATAATTATGCCAACTCACTGCGGGAGAGCTTATCCTAGAAGGGTTTGTAAATACTGGGATAAATCTAGTTAATTACTCTACTGGTTGGACACCAGAGATATGACTTACAGGATAGTCCTAAAGATTCTGTATCACTCTTGTGTCTGCAAATGTAAAGCCACTGTTATCGTAGCAATGTTTTCCAACAATTATTGTTCCGTCGATGTTCACCAACAGCGATCACAGATAGACCAACCCAGAATAATCCTAGTGAATATTCCCCTACCTTTGCTCTTTTTCACCTAGATGAATGATCTCAACTTACCTCTCACAGCAGATGAACCAGGGGATACTTTGACGGAGATGAACTTTGGAAAAATGCCTGGGCCAAACTACTTTCTTATGAATATTGCCATACATTTTTTTAAATACTCATTCCCCATCTATACGGAGACTGAGGCTAACGGTATGTTCCCCATAGATCTTATTCGCTCAGATTAATGTGGCTTCAAACCTGGCCACAGCACCTGTTACAGCATTAGGTGCTTACAATTGGCATTGGCTTGCCTCTACACATATCTCCTCCTCCTTGTGGACTTTGAAAAGGCGTTTGATTCTGTTGATTGGTCATCCCTTGACAAAGTCCTCAAGCATATGAGAATGGACCTCACTTTCAATGAAATAAATACAAGTATTTGTAAAGAGCACAGCTACCTCGGAAGTGGGGTCCCGGCGCTGGGGGCCGTCGGGAAGATTAAGCAAGCTATTGCCCAGAGTCACATGGTGCTGGGCTAACCTGTCACCGGCACCGGGCATCGAACCGTGAACCCCGTAGTCCGGAGTCAGGCACCCTGGCTGCTGCCACACCTCTTCCACTGATATGAAATGTTTACCTTAGCCAGACCCACCTGCCCAAGTGTGGATTATTGGTGTGCTCCCTGGCACACTACCAGTAGAGTTACTTGCCTCTGCTGTTTACCCTTGCTATAGAACCAATGGCTCACCTGTTATGGTGTGACCTGCAGATACAGAGCTGGTGTTGAAAGGGAGGGTAAGAAAAAAGAGTTGCGCTATATGCGGTTGATGTACTATTGCACCTGATTAACCTCCAAATATCGGGGCCATTTATGCTACAGATCCTTGCTCTGTATGAGAAAGCTTCCAGACTTCAAACTAATTGGTCCAAAACATTACTGATCCCACTCAGTGGCAAATCGGACATTCCAGGCTGAAGGGCATCCAGCCCAGTAGTGCAGCTTAGTTTTCAGTACTTAGATATTTATCTCTCTCTCCTTGTCTGACAAGCATGAAATGGGACTTTCAACAATGGGCCCTGCTTTCTCTCCATATCCTCAGTAGAGCAGTCCTGTTTAAAATGATAACACTCAACCACTACATGTATGTCCTGCAAAATTTCCCACAGATGATCGCAGCTACCTGGTTCTGGAGCCTTAAGTCCATGATTCGCTCCTTTCTGTGGGCTGGCTGTCCTCCTCATCCTGCCCTAGATAAATATTGCCAATCAGTGTTTGACAAAGGGATGGGCATGGTGGACTTGCAACTATACTACTGAGTGTTACAGATCCTAGTGATCAATGACTGTTTACACTAAGGGGGGGGGCGACCTATTGGGCAGAATTGTCCCTCTTGGGCCTTGATAACAATATGAGCATACCCAATGGGGGCATCTCCCTAACATCACCCCAAGCTCACTAAAGTGGTGTTTCTGACCTTGCTAGGACAAGAAACCCACAAATCAGACCTCACTTTGGAAAGAGAACTGGTTTTGAGACACAACACTGTTTGATTGGGTTCACTAAAAGGGATAACATTGGTATTACCTACCTGGGCAATATCTGCCAGTGTTCTAGTATAATATTGTTTCAAGACCTGCAAGCACAATTTACACTTTTTAGAACTCACACACTTGCATGCCCCCAATGGGTGATACTGGATGATGGGAAATCTTGGAAGAGGAGGGAATTCCTAAATGTATAAATAGCTTTTGACCAACAACCCTAAAAGATTTGAGGGCCTGAAACAGAAATGAGAGAGCTGAGTTGGTCCTGTGGATGATGCTGATTGGAAGGATGTTTGGATACCTACCCCAGACCATGGCCATCTGCCCCCATCTTAAAGGAGCTAACTGAATAAATACATGTAGCCTCTTTCGCACCCTATTGCTTATGGCATACCTCAGACTTTCATCTCTGCCTGTTTCTGTTGTTCCGACGAGAGGCTTATGTCTATCATATGGTTTGGTAATGTCAATTGGTTTCTAAATATATTCAGGCTCATCCATGTTCTTGAGACACAGGTGAAGTTGTCTACCAATGTTGCTCAATTGGGTATCACGGATGATTTAGGGGGAACCCTCGGTGTGCACACACTAATCGGAATGGCCACAACCCTGGCCAAGAGAGACTTACCATGCTAATATAAATCATTGCTTTCGCCTAACATTTCATAATATCAGGCCGCAATGGAGTGGTGTGCAAAGCAGGATGAACATAGTTATCCTGTCAGGGGGATGTCCCTATAAGCATCTGAAAAAATGGGGGACGGGGCTGGTGAGATTATTTTGGGATGTTTTGTGAGCACTGTGTTTTTTGATGATTTGATGAATCATTGTTTACTGCTAGATCTCTTTGTAGTGGTGATATAGTTGTACTCTGTATTACATATCTTAAAATTGTGCTATAAAAAATAACATAACATACCGTTAAGTGTACATGTAGGGATGAAAGTGCTTAAAACCTGTGCAGTTTTAATTTATGTCTTCAGCTGTCAGGAGGAATGCACACAGCTGCATATCAGAGCAAATCCCTGAATGATGAACTGGCACCTAGCCTGCAATCATTGCCTGAGAAGGGTAACTGTGCCCCAGGCTGATTGCCTTGGCCCTTTCGATGTGGGGGATGCACTTACTCTAACTGTCAAAAAGCCTTGGTCCAACTGTTTGCATTTGGACATATAATCTGGAGTGCCTGTCCAGCTTGTGAAACCCTTTTAGATCTGGAGCTAAAGCTTTAACTAATCTCGATCCAAGATGGGAGCTTTCCTGTCCAAGAAACCCTCACCTAGAAATACAGGTGAAGTGACTAGCCAGGCAACCATGCTTTCTCTCTTCTCTGCTCCAAATTGTATTATTGTTGTTCTCTGTTTATTTCTTCTGTTGTTGTTTTCTAACACTTCTCTGGAATTCTGGCTCTTTGACTGAGATGAAGGTATGGTCTGCAAGAAAGCATTTGTGTTTGTAGGCTTCAGTCTATAAATGTAAATAGATATTTGTCTGCCTGCCTCCATGACCAGAGGTTGATCTCCCCACCCTAGTGTGGAAATGCTGGTCCGAAAGCCATTTTAAGTTACCCACAGCAATAACCCTAAGCTTGCTTTACCTTCCTGGAGCAAATATGTTCATTGTTCTAGTTCTGAGCCACTGTTCCAATTCTTGCTAATTATTGAGGGAACGCGCTGAAAGAGTGGGGGGTTTCCTAAAAGTACTTGCTTTGGTTTTGGAGCATGGCGGGAGCCTAGGCCCAGGCTGTGCTGCATCTCCTTCACCTCGCTAAAACAACCACCCAGACTGCCATTTTCTCTGGTGGGACCGCAAGTCCCAGAGCACACCTCGAGTTCAGCTTTAGCCCCACAGGTGACACAGGTGAGAGGGGGAGAAGTTACGATCGCTCTATAAAGATCAGCCTCCCCCTCCGCGGCACGGGACCTGCTAAAAGAGTGGGGGTCTCCTAAAAGTACTTGCTGTGGTTTTGGAGCCTGGCGGGAGCCTAAGCCCAGGCTGTGCTGCATCTCCTTCATCTCGCTGCAACAACCGCCCAGACTGCCATTTGCACTGGTGGGACCGCAAGTCCCAGGGCACACCTCAAGTTCAGCATAGCCCCACAGGTGCCTACGGTGAGAGGGGGTGGATTTACAATCGCTCTATAAAGAGCAGCCTCCCTCTCTGCGGTGCGGGATGCACCCAGGCCGCGCCCGGGCCAAGGGCAGTCCCATCCTGCACCTGTCCAGAGCCAGTAAGAGCCAGGGCAGGGCCACCACCCTTACATTTGCAGTCTTCACGTCCAGCTTAGCAATGGGCTTTGAGGAGAAGTGTGGACCCATCCTGGAAAATTCGGAAGGTACTGTTCATTGTCGTGCATGCTGCGAATATCAGCTTGAAGGACTTTTTTATTTTTCCTGTGGACTATTGCTGTTGCCTGTTGCCTACTAAGAGATTGCTTTTAGTGGGGGGGGGGTACACCAGTATGGGCAAGCGAAAGTCAATGGAAGGGGGAGGAGGGGGGACTGAGAGTGGTAATACCAGCAGATCTCACAAAGGGAAAAAAGCAAGAAGGATGACGAAGCATGCTGCTAACAATTGTGTTCTTGATCAAATTGATAGCCTTGTGGAGGAATGTGAGGCAATTCTAATTTCTGAGCCATATCCCGCAATCTGAGGGGGGTTTGGTTCATCAGAATATAGTTAGGTTGGGGCTGGAGGGTTCATGTAAGGGTCCTGCCTCTCCAACTATCCCCGCCATGTATCTCCTAAAACCGAAAAGTCCAAAGGGCGGTGGCGCTGAGAGAGGAGGGGTTTCATTAAAGGAGAGCTCTACAACTAGTAATACTGATAACCCCTCACTAGTTGACGGTAGTGAATTTCAAACATCTGTACCTTAGTCCCCTGCACTAATAGGTTCTCTATTTTGGCAAGCACACATAGTGAGAGTACTACTCAACAACCCTGTCAACCATCAGGAATAGAGGAATGTGAGGCAATTCTAATTTCTGAGCCAAATCCCGCAATCTGAGGGGGGTTTGGTTCATCAGAATATAGTCAGGTTGGGGCTGGAGGGTTCATGTAAGGGTCCTGCCTCTCCAACTATCCCCGCCATGTATCTCCTAAAACCGAAAGGTCCAAAGGGCTGTGGCGCTGAGAGAGGAGGGGTTTCATTAAAGGAGAGCTCTACAACTAGTAATACTGATAACCCCTCACTAGTTGACGGTAGTGAATTTCAAACATCTGTACCTTAGTCCCCTGCACTAATAGGTTCTCTATTTTGGCAAGCACACATAGTGAGAGTACTACTCAACAACCCTGTCAACCATCAGGAATAGCCACATATGTAGCCCTAAATCATCCACTAGATTCCCAAATCATTTATAAGGATAGAAATAATGCACTAGATCTTCAAGACCTAGTGAAGCTGGTACATTTACTAAGGGATGAGATAGAGTCAATGAGGGCTTTGATTGTAAATTTAACTTCTATGGTAGGGCTCGCGCCTATTGGTGGGGCGCGTTCCATGATAAACCCTACCCTGAGTGGAACCATCTCTTTCCTATTAAAAGCTGGTAATGTCCTGGTAAATCCTTGGTAAATGAAAAAGTGGGTGGTGAGCGTAAAGTTACCACTTCCTATAGTGAGGTGGCTAAATGTAGGAAAATCCTATCCCCTCCAAAAGGCACAAAATAGAGCCCTACCCCTCAATAAAAATAGCTTAACCTACTCTGCAAAAGAAAACAAGAGGGAGCACTTGCTACCTAGTGTGAGGTGGAACACTAGCCTAACGTGTGAGGTGGAACACTAGCCTAACGGCCAACTATCAACACAAATACCATGATAGACTAGTGGGTGCGAAACCAAGTATAACACAAAACACTAATAAAATTTTTATGACCAATGTCAAGCTAGTACCAGCGAGAAGTAATGAGAGTGCCAACTCCCTGACTAATAAAGCTATCCATTGCATACATCACGTAGAGGGTGTCGGTCTGTGATTAGGGATGACATTTCTAAGGTATGTAGGTTTACTTCAGCCACCGAACAATTTCACTGCATTGAATTGACACTCCGGACAGAGGAACTGGCTGAAAACTTATTTGCCCTTGAGTTTAGAACTAGCCCCCCTGCCAATTCATGTATTCAGTTAAGAAAAGCCTCACCTGCTTCCCAGGCTAATCACTACTCTGGGCATTGGCTACATGGTCGTGTGGGAAGTTCTGGGCTGGAAAGTATTGATTGACTGTCTGGTGAATATGCACAAGGGCTATGTATTGGTAGTATAGAGGGCTTAGCTGATATCACTATTAGCTTTGAGCGTGATAGTTGTGACACTGCTAGCTGCACCCCCAAAATGAGACAAGCACAAGTGCCAGGTACTTGCAATGATGAGGTTTTGGTTGCCCATACAGTTAGGACCCAGCCCAATAATTCTGATATTACTAGTTGTATCCCTGAAGTGAGACTTCCCAATATGATTCAATCGATGGATGCTTCTGATTTTGGTCCACAGAGACAGCCTAGGGTTAACGTCTCAAGGCAAGGCATTGACCCATTGCACATTGGTTGTGTCCCCAGTAGGGGCTCGCTTATGTCATGGAACAATGCAGGTTTGGGTTCTAAAACATCGTTCCCGAGTGGCTCATCTTTGTAAATGAGTATGATATCTGTACTTTTCAAGAGACTTGGCTCCTCGAACCGCAATTTTGTGCAGGATATTACATTTTCATGTTCCTGCTATCAAAGGTTCCAAAGGTCGCCCAGCGGGTGGCCTTACTATATGGGTTTGTCAAGCTCTGGCCCTGAGCATTAAAGAATTACCATCTAAGAGTAGTGATATTCAGATGCTAAGGCTGGACATGGGCCCTTTAGGATTGCTAGACATCTATAATGGCTATGTGAGGGGAGTCCAGGGAGGAAAGTCCCAAGTTCTAGCGGCTGTGGACAGCCTCCTCAAACTCTACTCATTGTACAATAGTGTTATTGTCATGGGTGACCTAAATTCAACCTTCAAACCACTTGATACTCCAGATTGGCACCTTACTGATGATGAGGATGCCCAATGGGGAGTACCAAAATTGGTACTTGACCCCGTAAAAAAAATGGACAGATGTCGTCATTCAGATTAACACCATCAGTTATGAAAGGGGACTTAGGGCCCTCAATGGAAGGACACCGCAGGATAGGTTTGGGGCCAATACGTTTAACAATGGGTACAGTAAAAGTAGGATTGATTATATCCTCTGTAGTATGAAAATCTGGCACACGATCAATGATATGGTGGTCAAGGATCGCCTGGAAAGCGACCCTAACCCCTTGTGCCTCACTCATGTGTGGTGGATGATGGAGCAACCACAGGAGGGGGAGGTTGAACTTCGTGCCCCGGATGCTGTTACTACTAACAATATGCGTCGGCTTAATTGGTCACATGTAATCAAAAACCCTGAGGTTCTGGGAAGCATCATTGATGACGTAGACAGCACTGTGCTAGAGACTGAGCACTTCCTGGGTTCTTTTGGGGACTTGGGGCGTGTAACACAGATCCACAATAGTTTTTTTTATTCGCACAAGAACCCATTTTATTAATCCCATTAGAACCAAGAAACAAGGTGACTTCAAACCCTTACGGTGGTATAATAATGAACGCAGGAGAGCTAGAATTGCCCTTAGTAATGCCATCAGGGGTGGGGAAACGGATACTGTCCGTTCAGCCAGATATGAATACAAAAAAGTTATCCTCAAAGCCATGCGCCAATTGGATGAGCTCAGATGACAGGATATTAAAGAAGCCAGCTCGCAGAATAATAGTAAACTGTTCTGTAGTATTATAAAATGGGGCAGAGGGGGCCAACCAGATCAGCCCCAAAACCACGTTTTGCAAGACGGATTGATAATTGATTTTAAACCTCAATATGCGCTTAGCCCTTTAGAGAATCAAATGGAAGATCTTAGTTATGTTTTTTACTTAGATGAGGCTTTTAATATTAATGAAGTTGTATTAGCTCTTAGTGCACTGGCTGGAGGTAGAGCGCCGGGACCCGATGGTGTCCCTGCGGACGTGTTCCTCTTCGACAAAGCAAGATGGGGTAGATACATCTTGCTGATGGCAAACGCAACGGCCCAGGGTGCCCCGATCCCGGATTCCTGTAAAGGGGCCAAAATATTTCCAGAATACAAAAAGGTGATAAAACAAAGCCAGGGAACTACAGACCTGTCAGCTTGATTGACATGATACAAAAGGTAGTTGGGAGGATGATCCTGAATACAATTTTAGACTGGATTGAGGAGAGCAGTATAATGTCCCCCTTCCAAGCAGGTTTCCGTAAATATACTAGCACCATTGATCAAGTCTTTCATTTTATTCTCTTATACTGGAAGACAGTGACCCTGGGCAAAGGTAGCCTTTATGCTGCTTTTGTTGACCTACGTGCAGCCTATGACCTTGTCCCCCGTTCCCTGCTTATGGGTCACGTTGATGAACTAGGTCTTTCTGATGAGATTTTAACTTTGATAAGGAGGTTGCACGAGGCAAATTTTGCTAGAATACGATGGGGGGGCAGGAAAGGTCACCACCCAGTTTCCGGTTGAATGAGGGGTGCGACAAGGTTGTGACATGGCACCTACGTTATTTTCCTTGTATATTAATGGAATAGTAGACAGTCTGTTGCCAGTGAACACAGATGCCCCTACCTTAGCTGTTGTAAAAATGCCGATTTTAATGTTTGCGGATGACATATTAATTATCTCTGATTCTCCTAGTGGCCTTCAGCAAGCTTTACTAATTTTTGAAGATTTTTGTGTTGCTCGAGGCCTGGAAGTTAATGTGGCAAAAACAAAACTTATGGCCTTCAATCCTCACCGAAATTTTAAAGGAAAATTTTTAATGAATAAGCCACCACTCGAACAGGTTAGGTCTTTCACTTATTTGGGTATCCACCTGGAGAAGGATCTAAAGTGGGATTGTCATATTGATATAGCTGCTTTGAAACACCAACACCTCACAGGAGCCTTAAGTATTGAGCATAAATGGTCATTAGCATAACCAATTAGACCAGTGCTCCAAGTTTATGAATCAAAAGCCTTTAATTCCACTCTTTATGATGCTGAACTCTGGGGGTTTGAGAAAGCAGTTTCCCTAACGGTTTCCGAAAATAAGTTCCTCCGCAGTATTACTAATTTCCGGCAAAGTACTCCCCTAAAGCCGATTACGTATGATCTGGGCAGAAATGGTATTACAGATGTTGCCAAACTGCGCCCTATTTTATACTGGTGCAGGTTGTGGACAACACCTGAACTCTTATCATACGCCATGCGTTTTCTTGATGTAATAAAATCCGATTGCTTTCACAAGATTGGCTGGTTAAGGGGAGTTAGAAACAGCCTATTAGCCTTAGGTGTAAAAATGTTATGGGAGAATCCAACAGAAGCCTCTTTTCCATCTAAAAAGATCCTAAAAAGAAGTACTGGGAATAGGCTACCTATAATGTTTGGAGTAACACTGATTCATCTTCAATGGTTGGAATTGTTTTAGAAACAAAATTCACCCCAGACTTGAACCTTATTGGGATACCATCACTAAACCAAGAGATAGGAAACTGTATTTTCAACTTAGGGCAGGTTCACTACCCTTAAGATCCCTAACCTCCAGGCGGACTTTCCCAAGTGATAACATCTGCCCTGACTGTGGGAGTCACAATGAATCAGTCGCTCATATGCTCTTTGCCTGCCCTGCCTATGCCACCCCTAGGAGAGTTTGGCTGAACCCCATGTGCAAACTACTTGACACAAAAAGGAGTGCAGAAGCTGAAAGGCTTATATGCACCAGTAATTTGCCATTCATTACAATAGCTGTAGCTAAATGCTTAGGGTGGGCATGGGTAATAAGGCTGAACTTAACACCTGGGTAATTCTACGTTGAGCAATATCTCTAGTTTCCGTAGTCCGAACATAGAATGTGACTGATTCAATATTAAATTGTTCTTATCTTTAGTCTTAATATTTTTTATTGTAAGAAAACTGATAATGGGAAATGTGTATTTCTTCCATTTGCTCAGATTTCAGTCTTTAATTAAGTCTTTTAATGATTTGGACTATGTATTATCCAACCAAGAAATTTTGTAACTGTATAATTAAATGTTGTTTGTTTTGGGCGTTTATAAGTATATCTCGAATAAAGCTACTTTGGATTGGATTGGAGTTATTGAGTATTTGCCATTGCTTTTGATTTTTTCTGGATTTTATTTAGGTGTTTGTGAACACTTGGGTGGCAAACAGTGCATTTTACCAACTCATAAAAAGTAGAACCTATTCTGAATAGAAGACAGTGATTTTCCCATTCTGCAGAGTACTGATTTTGATGAGTTAGTTAAGACGATTATCTTTTGTTTGTGAACATTGCTCACTCTTACCAAAGTTTCCATAACTGCACTGCTGTTGTACTGAGTGTTTTGTTACAGGACTGTAACAAGATTTGTGATCATTTGGCGGTCATGAACATTGTGTAATGATTTTTATGTATTTTTTTTACATGATCATAAGATTTGATTTTGAGCACTATATGGAAGGTGGATGGTTGCTCATAAAATCATATTCGTATTTTGTATAATGTGGATATCATAGGACCCTTTGTTTTCTTATAATAGTTTGTTAGATTAATTGTTGCCTTGCTTATTGTGTGTTTTGTACTTTCTATGAATTACTCTCTGAAGCTTGCAGTGGAGTTATTTGATATATTTTTAAATCTCAACACCAAGGATTCATGCCCCTTTACCAGCTGTTCATCACAACCTGATTTTTGAAGTGTTCTTGCATAAAATCTATGGTCTCCTCTATTTCAGATTTATGTTAAAATGCACTTCAAACTTTTGTGCCCCTATGGTAACTCTCAGCAAAGTTTCCTAGGTTTGCGATTCTGCAAATGTAGAAGTGTGGCACAGCTGCAATTCAGCGCTGGTGGCAACTGATTCAGGTGGTACATTCTTATTGCCATCAGAGCGAGTCACGTCCGGTTGATGTGGGAAAGAGAAGCCATTATTTAACAGGATAATTTATGAATACAAAGTTGATTGTCTGTAGAAAATGAGACTGGCCATCTTGCCAGAGGTTTGTTACATCCTTGGGGAAACAAGGCTAATCATCCTTGGAAACCGATGTGCTACATGCTGAATGGCCATTTTGAGGGTCACGTCAACTTGGTGCAACCTTTGCTAATAAATATTGATTGGAGCATCCCAGGTGTTTGTTAAGCTACACAATGACAGGCACACCTTCATCCTGTAAAACTTGAGATTATCCTGCCCAAAAGTGATAGGTCTACCTTCACCAGGTATTGTTGTTGGGACTTGCCTGCACAATGGAGATAGGCATGCATTTTGTGGTATTATATAACACTTGAGACCAGCATGCACAACTGGGATAGGCACACCTTCTATTAGTATTGCTGGAAAGTTGCCTAGACAACAGTGACTGGCACACCTTTTATACTATAGTGAGACACTTGACTGCATATTGTTTATAGCAGTTCCTTGGATACTTGGTAGTTATCCTGCATTTTAACTACTTTGTTCTGTTTTACTATTGGTATATATTTTAAGGTAAAGAGGTATGCAGAATTGTAGGACTTGGCTTTTTTGGTTAAAGGTCCCTAAATGTTTTACTTTCCCCCTAGACCGTATTCCTGACCTAGAGATGGCAATTTAGATGCTTTGGGTACTTTGTCACTGCTGATCAGTGTCAAAGTACAGGAGTTCCCTATTTAAAATGTAATGGTGATTGGTTGGCTATGATTGGTATGTTTGCCGTACTGGTAAAAGTCCCTAGTGATGTGCACTGTGTGTGCAAGGGCTAGTAATGAAAGGGCGCGCTGAGAAGGGAACTCAGGCCTTTAGTGTAGGGTCTGCACATAGAATGCTAAGTTAGTATGTAGTCCTGACAAGTGCAACTACTTATCAGGCCTGACTTTCTCTTTTACATACACATGGGACACCCCTGTGGTAGGTACAAGGTAACCCCTGGGCAGGGTGCAGTGTAGGTAAAAGGCATACATTGAGGTGTGTGTTATGTTATGACAGTGGAAAACTCTCCATTTCGTTTTTCTCTGCTGAAAGGCCATTCTGCCCATGGGACAGAATGGGGAGGCTGGGTGTTGTGTTTGTTAGCCAAGTTTCCTGTCAGTTTATAATGAAGTGGTGACGTTTAGTATGTATGGACTCACAGTGTCATAATGCACATTTCTGTGAAGGTGGTTTTGTCACTGTGTGTTTATAGACCACTCTTTTAGAAAATGGCTGAGTGCTGAGCTCTGAGCATTTCTGTGTGTCTGAAATGTGGATTGTCTATCTGGAACTGAAAGGTGAGAGAAGCTGGGTGAGGTCTTGACCCAGGGAGGGGTTGAGATGGCACCCGGCTGGTCTGCATCTGGAGGGTAGGGGGAGGAGAAGCCCAGGAGGTGAAAATGCATAGGTTGGTGCTATAAACAAATTGACCCATCACCTGCTGAGTGATTAAGGGTCCAGACCCCAGTATCAAAGGGAAAGAGGTGACACTGGGAGGGAGACACCCAGAACTGATTTAGGGAGGGGGCATGGACCCTTGAGCACAAACAAACTTCGAAGACATTAAGGGGTATATCTGTGAGAGCTGAAGCCCTGAACATTGGAATGAAACAGATATGGATTGAGACTGAAAGGGCTTGGACCAATTCTATGGTCAAGAGGAACCTCTGCTAAAGAAGGAACAACTGAAGAGACTGCTGTGGATAAACCAATCCTTGCTTCGTGATCTGGGGCTGGTCTGCAGTTTGCTGTTCTAACTACGGAAGAGGCTGTTGAGGCATGTGCTTTGAGGCACTGGGTCCCCATGCTTGCAGAAGACTGTCCTTTGTGCTGTGTCGTGTAACCACAAAGGCCTGAGGTGAGCTGGCTCCCTGTTTGGAAATACAGAATCATAAACGTTTCTGGAGAAGTCCCAAGCAGTGTGGTGTGCGCGTGCCTTTTGCTGCTTGAGACCCTCAGAAGTTGTGCCTTGTGATCGTGGGCACGCAGGATTAAACTAAGTCTCAGACACGCAGAGTGCGTGTCGTTGTGTAGGCCAAGGCATTGGTGAGGAGCGTCTGGTTGCAATGTGCATGGGGAGAAGAGGCAAGGAAGCGCAAAGGTGTGTGTTCTGGTGCAGCCTGGGTGTTGGTGAAGAGCGCCTGGGCGTCGTGTGCACCAAAGGAAGAGGTCAATTGGTTTATAGCACCAGCCCAGGCCTTTTCACAGAATGAAACACACCTCAAGTTTTTTTAACCTATCCAAGAAATTCACCAACAAGGTGGTAAATGTGGAACAAAATATTTATTATTAATGCAAGAGTGTGTTGAATGAAAATGAGTGCAGAAAGAAAATATTTCCTTTTATTACACTGTTTTGAGGGAAGGACAAGATGTTCTAAAGGCTCTACCAGATATGAGCACTAAGGAAGAACGAAATTTGATTAAATATAAAATATTTAAGTTAAGTTAAATCTATATTGTCATTACTTGCCATGTTTTAGTACGCTTATGGAAAGATACCATGTTGGTATTAGAGAACACCTCTTGTGGCTCATACGTATCCCCAGATGTACTTCTAGTAAAATGTATTCTCATAACATGTAAAGCACTCTAATACGTTTAGGGTCTAGCTAGTGCTATGTACATCTCAAATAAATAAAATGAATAAACTTATCAGTAGAAAACTACTTGACTAGTTTAGGAAGGCTTGCTTCCACATGTAAATTTGGTGGGGCAATGAATGAAAAGATCAGGGATCTGTTTGTTTTGAAGTGCGGCATTGACGAGATCAGGGAAGAGCAATGGCTCAAGGATGAATCGCATCTTGTGAAAGTGATAAATATAGCCAAGGGAGTATAGCCCATCGTGAGTTGTGTTAAGGAATTTAGTAACTCAAATACCAAGCTGTGGTACATGAGAAAGTTGAAGAGTGGTGTGTATAGTTAAGGAAGGGAAAGTTGACATAAAAAGATGAGAAGAGCTGGTTTAGGGGAGAATGTTTTAGTTGTGGCAGACAAGGACATAGAGTCAATGCTAGTGACTGTCCTGTAACCAGTGTGGAAGAAAAGATCCTTTTGGAAAATGTTCTGGAAGCAAAATTAAAAAGACAGAATGAAGTAAACATAAGGTGTCATAGAAGACATTACATTTCAGGTTGAGGAAACATATTGCTGTAGTAGGACATGTAATTCCAAACATAAAGATCCCTCTGGTAGAGTGAGAATCAACCTTGCAGAGGTGTTGACGAGATGTGATTCATTCTCTCACTTAACTATCATTTTCAATGAGGAAATGTTGTGAAACACTATTGTGTGAGCTGGATGTACAGGAAGGGTTCATGATAGGGTTCCTATCACTAGGAGCTAGGTGGTCATTGTGCAGGGAATGTTTATGAACTAGGAATTATGTGGTCATTGTTGTGTAGGGAAAGTTTTTGTTTCTGTTAAGGGAAATAATTTCATTGTGTGGCCTCACTAGAAGGTATTAGGTGTTTAAATTGATCCCAATTCCTATCCTCAAATGGTTGTGCAGGAGGTTGAACAACATTTGTTGGGAATTTCAGCAATTGTTCAGTGAACAGTTGGGATGTAGACATCATATCAAGCTAAGGAAAAATGTTGTACCAGTTGCAGCCAAGGTATGATGCATTGATTTGAATATACAGGAAAGTGTAAAAGTTGTATTGAAATTACGAATTGATTTAGATGTCAGTGAATCAGTTGAGGCTAAGTAGTAGTTGTGCCCCACTGTGGAGCTCATAAGGCGAATGGCGAGATTTATCTTTGTGTTTATCTATGAGCACATAATCATGAGCTAACTATTGACAGCTTTCCTCTGTCAACATTGATGAGTAGTTTACAACTTTAGCAGGAGCAATATATTTCTCTACACTTGATATGACTTCAGCATATCCTTAAATGGAACTTTCCTAGGAATTAGAAAAATGTATTATCCTGATAGGAGTGTATAAATTCAAAAGAATGCCCTTTGGGTAATTTCTGTGGCATCAGTTTTTCAGAGGGTGATGTCAGAGGTTTTGTAAGTTTTACAGCGTGTTACATGTTATCAAGATGATATTTTTGGTTTTCGGAAAAGTTAAGAATGAACATGATCACAGAGTGCAATTGGCTTGGAAAAGGTTAACTAGAGCTAGTTTTACTTTGAAAAACAAATACATGCAAATAGGGGCACTGGAGTTATTTATCTTGAACATAATGTTACTGGTACTGGTGTTTTGCCAAAGGAAGATTTGGTTGATACCATTGTAAATCTCAAAAAACCTAGTTGCAAAGAAGAATTGGTTTTATTTCTAGGAATGGCAGTATTTTGCAATACATTTGTTAAGAATTCTGCAGATAAGACTTTTAACTTAAGAGCAACACAAGGTAAGGAAGTGAAGTTTCAGTGGAGCTCTGCCTGTAAGAAGGAATGTGTTGAGTTGAAAAAGGAATTCACAAAATGCTCCCAGTTTTCAGGCATTTGCTCCTGGTGATGACACAATTATAGTCACAGATGCTGGTTTAACAGTCCGTAGTGCTGTTTTGCTTCAAAAAAGAAATGGAGTGAAGAACTCATTGTGCGTGCCTCACTTTGCTTTAAAAACCTTCTCAGGAATTGAAAGGGAAGCCCTGGTCATGTATTAGGCTTTGAAACAAATTAGCAGTTTTGTGTGGGGAAATCTTTCAGGGTTCAATCTGATCAAAAACCTTTTAGTGAAGTCTTTATGAAAAAGGGACTTAACTAAATTTTATCTACAATAAAATAGACCATTTCTGTTCAATGTTAAATATATACCAGAGGTCAAGAATTACTCTTCCGACAGGCTTTCAAATCTAGAAGCTATCAATCAGGAAGGTTCGAGAGAGGGTAAGGATGATATGATTAAGGACACCATGAATGTGAGTGAGGTTGGATCAGGTGCTCTATCAGATAGTGAAAGGAAAGCAGGGATGGATTGTGTTTTACGTGAAGTTTCTGAGGCAACAAAATGTAGGAAAAACAATTCAGTTGGCAAACCCTGGGCTATAACAAAAAAAAAGAGTTAGCAGTAGACAATGCCATTCTTTTACTGGGTACTAGGCTTTCTTTCACCAGACGATCTCAGTAGCAGTGTAGACTGATACCATTTGACCATGGGAGTCATCTGGGTATTTTTAAAACTAAGGAGAGACTGGGATCTAGCTTCTGGGTCCCAGGGTTGGGAATTTCAGCAATTTTTCAGTGAACAGTTGGGATGTAGACATCATATCAAGCTGTTAAGCGAATTAATAGAACTTTGAAAGAGAACATTGAATTGGCCAATATGAATAACATAGAATGAAAGAAAACTTTAAAAGAATGAAATACAGCCTCTCACATGTCTCCCCATTCTTTCACAGGGAATTCACCCTTTACACTTTTTAAGGGTTACTCTCCCAGTACAATGCTGTGTTTGAGCTGGATGACATGGGGTAAATGTATAGAGTGTAATGGTTTGATTGGCTGGTGTGAGAAAGAACTTTGGGGCCTATTAGAATGGGGGCGGACTTTTGTCCACCTGCCTTCCTAGCGGGGCTGGGGCCGGCCGACAGTGGTGCGGCGGTCCCGCTCTGGCAATTAGGTTGCCACTGCCACTGTGGCAGTGGCATCCTCTATTCCCAGCATTATGGCGGGCATTGCTAACAGCACCACCCGCCACACTGCTGGGAATGCACGTTGTGCGTTGGCATGCACAAGGTGACAGGCACCGCGCGGTGCCTGCCACTTTGTCTTTGCCAAAGCAGGGGGGTACCAGAGGTACCCCCCAACATCTTGGGGGCCCGCAACGGGTCCCCATTTGTGAACTCTGCATGCCTTTCTGTGGCGGCAGCGCCGCCACAGAAAGGCTGTTCCTCAAATGCATTAAAATATGGATGGCGGTGTCTAACAGACACCGCCACCATATTCAAACCTTTTCCACCTGGTCGACTCATCGACCAGGCGGAAAAGCGGCGGATGGTCTTCCCGTCCGCCGCGGTACTCCCGCCAATATAATCGGAGGTAAATTGCATGCGGGCAGAGTATAATGACGGGTGGTTGCGATCTGCCCGCCATTATAATAGACCCCTTTGTTTCCAGAAAAAAGAAAATATTTTGAAAGAACTAGAAATGTATGACAATATGATAGAAATTGCTGACTGTGTGAAAATTAGGGCTCCAGTTTTGTGTTTTCAATAGTCCATTTTTAAGAATGCCATCAAATCTGATGATAGGAAATTATGGAATTCAAAATGGGCAGTGTAAGTGAATTATGTTTGTGGTAATAGAGGATATGAATTTGCAGCTCTTTTGTTGATAAACAAGGAGGGGATACAAATATAAGATTCCTTTCAAAACAACAAAGAAAAATATAGTATTGGTGTTAGCAGGACTATGAGTCATATAACTCCCAAAGTTCCTGCATTTCTTAAAGATTTTGTGAGCATGAGCATTACAATTCAGATGTGCTAATACATATTACAGATGTGCTATGTTGACTGCATGTATCTTTACTTTAATTGTGTTTTCGTTTAGTGACATATGATGGTTGTCTTATTATTTTGTTTTAATGAGGTTTTGGCCATGATTTATTTATTTATTTATAATACTATATTTTGTTTTGATATGGAGGGAGACTTGTGACATCCTGTAGCTTACTATTGGTGTTTTGGCTTAAAAGTGCCTCAAACAAAACTACTATACACCCTGACTGGATATTAATGAGCCCATTGAACTTTGTAGCATTTCTCCCTGAAGCCTGATAGAATAAACCTCTCCTCTTGTACCAGGGGTTCCTTTCTAATTTACCCCAGCTATATGTATGGAAATTGTGCCTGTTTTCTTGCCTTGACAATCTCATATTAGAAACGTATATGCCTGAAAGCCCTGAATTAACCTGGTAAAAACAACAATCAGAGGATGAACTGACATTTTTGCAGAATTAGTTCAACTTCCAAAAGTGACTTCATACACATTATATATTTTGGTTACCCTGTATTGTTGTGTTTGGCTGAAAAGCTACATGCCGGGCAAGGTGTCATTAGTAAATTCATTAGAGTCTATCTTTGTCCTCGCTGAATAATAGGAATAAGGGCCTTTGAGAGCACTGGAGAAGAGTTCCATGGATGGCTGGGCTGTGGTTATTTACAACAGGACCATCAGTCATTAGAACTATAAATGCTGCCAGTCGTTAAAAAAAGCGCCTGGTACTGGAAATGCTTTTATTCCCACTAGTTAACATGTAGGAACTACATTTGCATTCCAAAGAGAACATACGGAGAACAAAATAATTAAATTGTTATCATCTGAGCCAAACTTAGATTAGTCAATTACATGAAGCTTGCTGATTAGGTCTGGTAGGTGCTTGAAGGAAAGGTAGCCTTCATATGGCAGCATATGTGGATATCACTTGAGTTTGCTCATGTCATCCATTCACTCCTCCTGTCTATGATAATTATCTTCACTTCTGTCAATGCTGATACTTTTTAAAGCAACTTTGCAGGGATCAGGATCATATTAGGAACTGGCAAATTGTATAATGTTTCGTCGTCGATTCAGCCTCCGCTGGTACAATTTCTACCAAACTTCAGCTTTCACATGAGAATCAACACTGAAAGTCTATTCAGTCGTATTCAAATACATTTAATTGTGATTGTATATGGCAATATTTTATACTGAAATATCATCTATATTCTAAATATAGTTTACCAAAATATTCTTCCATTTTGAGTAGATTAATATAGTATTAACTCCAATTAGGCAATATTTTTACAGACACTATTTAGAACATTAAATTTACTTCAGATGATATTCTAACAAAGATATTCTGGTACCATTCTGTCATTTGTCTTTGAAATTCAAAAACGATTATCTTGCTTGAAGAATCCTCTTCCTTAAATCACTTCTTCACAGTGCGTGTCAGTAGGCCTTACCAGAGGATGGCAGAAATTCATTGGGTACAACCAATGATACATTTCTGTTTCAGAGAGGTTTGGAACACATTAAACTATAATGTTAATATTTGTAAGCAAGTTCCAGTATGTGTCACTTTCTGACCAAGTCTCTAGTTTTCCAGCTCTGCCTCAAATCTTTTCTATTCAAAAGACCTATAATAAAACATTAAGGGGCATATTCACAAGGAGCTATCACCAAATTAGTGACACTTTTTCGCAGCTAAAGTCATGGTAAATTTATCACACCATTCACAAGCTGGTGCTAACAGCCCCCAGCACCAGTTTTACCCGCGACAGCAGCCGCAAAAAACAAAGCAACAGAGAACCCCCGCAAATATTGCTAATGAGATGCAGAGTAGGCGTTCCCGTGCCAAAAGCCGTGACAACACTACACCACAACATTCACAATGACCAGACAGAACCGAGAAAAAAACACAAAACACACGATAAGCCGCCTAAGCAGCAGGAAATTTACACCTGCTCTGACCTGGTGTGAAGCCGAACCACAGTCTGCACCACAAAAGGGAGCACAGCCCACAGCCACACCTGAAGACAAACAGATGCCATGGAGCAACTGAGCATGCAGCACGGACACCTAAGAGGGCCACAACACCCACCGACCCCATACCCAGGCCCGCAACACCCCCCTGGTCCTACCCCCAAAGCCGGACCAAGAAACTGCACACCAACACCACAAATCACAAAACAAATATGTTGCCTGAGGTCACACAAGCAGGAAAATCAACGTACATGCGTGGCCAGACAATGGAGAATCAGTCATACAGTAATGCAATCACCAACACAAAACACCATACAAACAAAATACTAAACAACCATTCGGGTGAGTCCTAGCGGTCCTCACTGAACAATCTGCAGGACACAGCCAGGAAGAATAAATCCAAGAGAAGAAGGTGCGCCATGCGCACAACAAAGGAAAGAGAGGGAGACAGCAAGGGACAGAGATGGAGTGAGATTGCACAAGCAGCACAAAGCCTTGCAGGGCACCTGCCTCCACATGCCAACATGTGTGTGTGTATCGCTCTACGTACACCATTAGCCCAAGGCCGTGTCCAGGGCCAGACTGACTACCGGGCGTTTTGTAATGCTGCTGAGCTGGGGGCTGATTTCGTTAATGGGGACATGCGTCTGCTGAACAAAATTTGTTTTGCTTTGTTTATTTCAAAGCACACACAGGTCAACATCAACGAAATCATCCCCACAAGGAAATCAGCCCCCAGCTCGGCAGCATTCCAAAACGCCCGGTAGTGAGTCCGGCCCTGGCCGTGTCCCAATATCAGTGCCAAAGCAACATCACATTCCGAAAATGCAAGTAGTAGTCAGACAAACAACAGGGATAAAAGCTCATTGTTCCAATGTAGAAGGCAGGAGGACACCTGCACCTCTGACCTTGGTCCAGAACGCGCCTAGAATACGCTGAGAGAGATGCCATGGCAGATGTGGACGACTCCCACACCACCCATTGCGCAAATGAACTATCCGACTTATCCACACCCTACACACAAAAGCCCCTGCCTGAGGGACCCCCTCATGGGATGCCCTTGACACTCACGGAAACAACAGCCCATTCAGCCCAACCTTGCACACACATTGGAATCATTGCCCAGAACTGTGGCATATCCTCCTCATAACTGCTGCAGTTCAGAAGAGTGCCGGTTCCACGAGACGCACCAAGGCAGTGGCAGGCCATATCGGGCACATGCAAAAACCCCAGTCATGCGTAACACTACCGTGCTCGTATGCTGCATTTACTGGGTGCAGTGCCACTGGCAGTGCTGCGGATCAGTTACCGGCTCAGATTCTGCATTGCCTACGTCACCTGCGTCCAGCCTTGGTTCCACTGCTGAACATACACATTCGAGTGTCCCATGGAAGTCTGCCTATCCAACACAACCATAGATGAAATGAACTATGACTTGTGTCTGCGCCCCCTGTTGGATCACGAACAGGAGTGTAACTGAGACAGCCATGCATGGGATGCCTTGACATACTGCATATGTATTGGCAGTTGTGCATGGGAGATTGCACAATTCCTCGTGTGCAGTGACCACATAGAGGAGCTCTCCTATTGAGCTGTGTGGCGTATTGGTGAAAAGGCGTGGGCTGAGCACACCTGCCCGGACCAGTTAATGGACTCGCTCACCCTAGCGTTCATTGAACATGACAAAGATGTGCTATTGGAACACATTGCACATGAAGCTGTGCGGGCATTCATGGACGAGTAACTCCGTACCTGTAGCCACATCCGATTGTTACCCCTAGCCCAGGTCCCAACAACTTGTAGCATCGTGGAGATTACTCACATATTCCACCACAACAGTGGACACGTCTGCCATCGTCTGGACTCTGGATGCATGTGTGTGGAACAACGCGTGTGTACACACACCTGTGCAAGGCGATAGAGGTCCATGCTCGGAGCAACACAGCGTCGTTTTGCAAAGCTGCCAATTCGGACACCGTGCTGAGGGAGAGCACACAAATGACAATCTAGCACGACATGTGAGCCTGTCAGACCCTTTCACCTGATCACTGTCAGCAGAGCAAACAATCGGCGCACTCCGGTGGCAGAGCACTATGCAAATACCATGGGCAGTGAGTCAAGCCCCCTCACATGGGGCAATGGGCAGACGCCAAATAACACCTGCCTCATCTGATCGCTGGTGCCTGTCTGACCACACAGTTCTTGTATTAGATTCATTGCCCCATCAAGGTCAGCCAAGGTCAGTGGTGGAGCATGGTGCGTACAGGGGATGTCCGATAGGGACTGTATGAGGTCCATGATGGGACTCACACACCCATGTATGGCATCAAGTTTGGCTGCCAAGAGTTCGAAGCCCAGCCACAACTGGTCAGCCAACTCCTGCCACATATGTTGTTGGAACTCCATGAATTGGTCGGGGGTGCTGGGAAACAGCCATGGTGATGTGTGTTTCCTGCTGTGTAGTCTGTGCAGGTGGTGTGCTCACCTCAGGGCAGCTGTCCTGCCCTGCTTCTGTGGATGGGGTGCGGAGGCTATCTACGATCCGTTGAAGGGTATCGGTGCAGATGACCAGGGGATCCTCTTCATCATCACTGAAGATATGTCTGGTCTGCTCTATTTGTCCCTCCAAAATGTGAAAGGGGAGATGCAGGTTAACAGAGCTGTACATGTATGTTAGAGATTTGCAGATGTTTACGTTCAGTATGCATGCCAATGTATATTGTGACTGTTTTGGTGTAGCTGGCTATTTGATGGCAGTCAGTGTGTTTTTCGACAACATGACGGATGTGTGGTACTACCTGTGCTTTGTCATCACACAGTGTCAGGCAATGGCTGATCTGAGTGGACAGTTACTATGCACGTACGGGACCTGCTGTGAGTTGTGTCCTTTGGTGCTGTTGTTGCACTTTGTGTTTCATTACTGTCATTGCTGATGTTCTGTGATTGCTATGTGTGTGCTGCATTATGGGGGAGTTTACCCTCCAGCTCTGATTTCGTGTAGCCTTCTCCCTTTGAGGCAGAGTGCCTTTGAATTGTGAATTGTTTGTCTGCTGCGTGTATAGTACGGCATGGGTTGTGTGTGTACATGGACATGTCGGAGTATGACCTACTCCTTTACGGAAGTGATCCACTCTGGGCTACCTCCATGTCGATTCGTGGGGCTTATAATTCTTTGGGGCTGCTGTCATGCTATGGGGCATGCAGTGTTACTTGCATAGTCAGTGTGGGTCACAGAGCCGCTGCTTTGCTGGATTCAGCACATGCGCATGGGTCAGATGTGTTATTGGTGATCTGGAGGGCTTCCCTTTGTGCACATTGTGGACAGGGGACTACTTGGCATTTCTATGTGTGCTGCAGTGTGGCAAGGCTCTCAGTGACATGATCCAGGGTTATTTTTGAGTGTGCAGGGTGCTACACATAATTGTGCATGTGTGCCATTATGCCCATCTCCCCCCGTCCCCTCAGTCCCTGGTTGTCACTCACCCTGTTGCTGTTGGGTAAGGTCGTATCATGCTGTGTCCAGGCCCCCAATTCCTGCCATCATCTCCCCACTGCTGACTGTGGCCACCATTTCCTCCAGCTCATCAATCTCCTTTTGTGTCACAGGACTCCCGCCTCCAGTCGCGCCTGCTGCTTTTCTGTTGGCAGTGAGCTACTCCTTGGTTTGGCTGTGCACTTCATGCCAGTGCCTCTAGACCTCCTCCAGTGACCTCCTCGCCACTCTGACTGCATTGATGTTGTTGACGATGGCCTGCCATATTTCCGTTTGGGTTTCCAGTGCCGCAGTGGAGGTAGTGGACAGTTGTTGGTGGTGTCCTATGACCTCCATAACGATGATCCGATCTTCCTGCGGACTGAACCCCATCTTCCTCTTCCTCTTGTCCTTCCCCTTCCGCGAAAACAGGGCTCCATGCTGGTCCTCTGTGGGGCTTGTGGGGTTTGGCTTGTCCTCTGCACTCGGTCCGGGAGCATCCATGGTGTTGCGCAGTTTGAAATATTTTTTTTCTTTTTTTCTCTTTTATAGTTCATTTTCCTGCCAGACGTGTGGGATTTGCAGGCATGTGGCTGGTTTTCTCTGTTTTTTGTACCGCGATTGGCCTCATCGCATGTTTTTTTGTGTTCGCGTTTTGCATTTTTGCGGCGTGGTGTTGATATTCTCGCTTATTTTTGATGCGTTATCTGATGACTATCGCATGCTTCCGCATTGTTGTGAATTCCACATTGACACGGGGTTATTTTCCCACGAAGGGCTGCGATGTTGAAAGTTGCGTTACGGTACTCTTGCGGTAGTTATCACACCTTCTTGTGAATAAACTCCTCTATATTTTACTGACCATGGTACTTCAGCCACAAAATGCAAAGTCCCAATAATAAAAGTTATCACAGGTCTATCACACAATTGGGTGGATAGGCGTATCTTTATACTACACTAAGTGTTTTGTAATTTGTACCTGAGTCAACATTTTGGGGTTGATTCCTATTTGGGAAAAAGCGCTCCGATTAGCTGTACGAAGCCTTTTTCCCGTACGAAGCGTACACCTACAACGTCCCCGTACGAACGAGCAAGTACGATCCTAACACAAGCGCCACTCCGTACGACTCGTACCAAACACCGTACAACTAGAAAGTACATATACGGATTCACTCCGGCCGACGCTGTACGCTACGTTCGTACGTAAATAGGCAGCCATTTCTGGACCACGAAGTACGATCCGTGTTGACGACACTCCATACGGCTCTTTTGCTATGAGAGCTGTAAACTGCCGCAAAATCAGAGTCCGACACAAACTGCATCCCGGTACGTGACATACAAGACATGAACCCCTTCGAGCGTGTCATCCCATCCCTGTACGCCTACGACCTCGTATATGGAAACCGACGACGGCGCAGACGGTGAGTACAACCCACCGCAACAACGGAAGTATACCTGTACGGTGCGCCACACGCCAGCGCATATCACCATTGCTATAGTGATACGTTCCGCACATACACCATTAACGTGGGGGGGTGGAGTGGTAGAGTGCGCCACACGCTAGCGCATATCACCATTGCAACAGTGATACGTGCCGCACACACTTCTGAAATGTCGGGGTACGGTGCGTCACAAGCTAGCGCATATCACCATTGCAATAGTGATACGTGGCGCACACACGTCTGAAATCTCGGGGTACGGTGCGTCACACGCTAGCGCATATCACAATTGCAACAAAGATACGTGCCACACACACGTCTGAAATTTCGGGGTACGGTTCGTCACATCTGAGTGGTGGGTGGAAAAGACCCCCAACAGGGGGTGGGTGCATAGGACTCCCATCAGTGCCCTACAGTATAGGGGGTGGGTGCAGAGGACCCCCAGCAGTGCCCAGCAGTGCCCAACTGTATAGGGGTTGGGTACAGAGGACCCCCAGCAGTGCCCAGCAGTGCCCAACAGTATAGGGGGTGGGTGTAGAGGACCCCCAGCAGTGCTCAAGGGTATAGGGGATGGGTGCAGAGGACCCCCAGCAGTGCCCAACAGTATAGCGGGTGGGTGCAGAGGACTCCCAGCAGTGCCCAAGGGTATAGGGGTGAGTGCAGAGGACTCCCAGCAGTGCCCAGCAGTGCCCAACAGTATAGGGGGTGGGTGCAGAGGACCCCCAGCAGTGCCCAGCAGTGCCCAACAGTATAGGGGGTGGGTGCAGAGGACTCCCAGCAGTGCCCAAGGGTATAGGGGTGGGTGCAGAAGACTCCCAGCAGTGCCCAACAGTATAGGGGGTGGGTGCAGAGGACCCCCAGCAGTGCCCAGCAGTGCCCAACAGTATAGTGGGTGGGTGCAGAGGAACCCCAGCAGTGCCCAACAGTATAGGGGGTGGGTGAAGAGGACCCCCAGCAGTGCCCAAGGGTATAGGGGGTGGGTGCATAGGACCCCCAGCACTGCCCAACAGTATAGGGAGTGGAAGCAGAGGACTCCCAGCAGTGCCTAAGGGTATAGGGGGTGGGTGCATAGTACTCCCATCAGTGCCCTACAGTATAGTGGGTGGGTGCAGAGGACGCCCAGCAGTGCCCAGCAGTGCCCAACTGTATAGGGGGTGGGTGCAGAGGACCCCCAGCAGTGCCCAGCAGTGCCCAACAGTATAGGGGGTGGGTGCAGAGGACCCCCAGCAGTGCCCTAGGGTATAGGGAGTGGGTACAGAGGACTCCCAGCAGTGACCAACGGTGCCCAACAGTACAGGAGGTGGGTGCAGAAGACCCCCAGCAGTGCCCAGCAGTGCCAACAGTATAGGGGGTGGGTGCAGAGGACCCCCAGCAGTGCCCAAGGGTATAGGGGGTGGGTGCAGAGGACACCCAGCAGTGCCCAACAGTGCCCAACAGTATAGGGGGTGGGTGCAGAAGACACCCAGCAGTGCCCAGCAGTGCCCAACAGTATAGGGGGTGGGTGCAGAGGACTCCCAGCAGTGCCCAATAGTGCCCAGCAGTATAGGGGGTGGATGCAGAGGACCCCCAGCAGTGCCCAGCAGTGCCCAACAGTATAGGGGGTGGGTGCAGAGGACTCCCAGCAGTGCCCAAGGGTATAGGGGGTGGGTGCAGAGGACTCCCAGCAGTGCCCAGTCATAGGGGTGTGCATGTCCAGCATCATACAGCAAGTACATGCCTGTATGTGTACATCCCTAACTGTGAACACTCATGATAGTTGCATATCAACACATCACACACAGCAGTGACCTACTCCACGGAGAATGGTATCCTGTCACACACTGGGTGACACACCACATGTGGGTGTATTGTCAGATCCCATATGTATATCCACCCGTCTAGTTTGCTGGCACACACCCCTCCATCATGACTCAATAGTGTGTAGTCATGTAACAGACCACCAAATAAATAATGCACAGATGGACTAATGAAGTGTCATGTACATACCGGACATGATGTCAATGTCCATGAGGTGCAACATATACGCCCTCATGGATGTAACAGGGTAGTAATCCCCTAGATACAAAGAATCAACATGTATTTTGTGTGTCCAAATGTAAAAAATGTACAATCTGAATCATAACGTCAAGGCTGATTGATAACATTGTCATGCATAGTGTGATAAAGTATGATGGTCTCCCTGAAGGCATTACTACATACTGCAATCCCAAGCACAGTGAGTAGCATTGATGGCACTGACCAATTATCTGAATGGATTTGTGAGCAGGCATGGCCATTGCCGAAGGGAAGCTCCAAATCTTGAGGGAAGCAACACAAACGTCATCACAACAATTGTGTAACTGTCCGTAGTGAAGATCACATGTGTCACTGAAGAAGGGCCACTCTTTGGGACAATGTCTGCCTGCAAACTGCACACACACCAATCTAGAAATGTTGATGCAACATTGGGATAGCACAAACATACCATGGTCCACCTCATTACCATCATGAAATAGACATCTGTCACAATACCCAAAAATTAACATTACACCAACTCGTAGGAACACTGCAGCTTAAGTAATTTCCTGAAAAGCAAAAGTTCTGAATGAAAAATGAAAAGCTTTATTCAGCCAAACAATGTAAAATACGCAAGTAATGAGTCCAGGCTCACAAAAGGCAATGGCCAGTCCAAATAAATGTCCCCAACAGTGGTGGCGTTGTGGATGTTGACACACCCAAACTTGCCTGCACATGAAGTTCAGATTTCTGTGGACACATGGGGGGCATAATCGGAGTCAGGGTCCGGCACCGCAGGGACAGTAGAGGGAAAGGCAGGTGTGTGGGTGCAGGTGGGGTGGATTCCTCCACGGTGGACGGTGCAGCGCAAAAGGTTGATAGATATTCTGCGCTGCACACTGCTGCCAGTTCTGACAAACTACTACCTGAACCCGGGGACACAATGGGGGTGGAAGTAGAGGGCTGTGAGTCAGGTGTTGTGCGTCTGTGGATGCGTGTGTGATGTCTGTCCCCTCTCCCTGTGGGTGTGCCTACTTCCCCTTGAGATTGGGTGCGTGGAGATTTGCGTTACAACTGCCGTGTGGGTGTGCTGGGTGTGTCTGTTGTGGTGTCTGACCTGTGGCGTCTGTGTGTACGTTGGACAGGTATGGGAGAGGGTGATGTGGATGGGTCTAAAGTAGGGGGGGCTGACGCTGCAGGATGGACAGTGCTGCCGTCAGTGAAGACTCTATGGCTGCCAAACTCCGACTTTGGCCAGACATGGCTGCTGACATGCCCTCCATGTATGACAACAACTGTGTCATGATGTGTGTTTGGACATGGAGGACAGTCAGCATTGACGTCTGGCCAACTTGGATCTGCCGGAGAAGGTCCACAGACTCAGCACTGAGGGCAGCAGGGGAGTCAGGGGAAGGGGCTGTGGTACCAGGGACAAAGGAGACACGGGGGTAGCACGGACCCTAGGGACCCTAACAACTGGGAGGGTGGAGATGGGTCTGGAGGAGGAGGGGACAGGCATAGTTGTTGTAGATGGCATAGCTGCATATTCCCCCTCCTCCTGGGAGTCAGAATCTGAGCCGTCCGCATGGTATGAGTGGTCATGCCCATGAGGTCCGACCGCCTGACTCCCCTCACCCTCTGTGCCACTGCCTCCCTCCGACTCCTCAAAGCTGGTGGCACTGTTGCTGGGTCCCTCTGTCTGGTCCGTGGCTGTGTCTCCTCCAGGTTGTGGTGATGATGCTGTTGGTAACGAGAAAATGAAAAATATATCAGTCACCTGTACACATCAGACATATCAGCAACAAATAATTTAGGGAACATTTCTAATCATGGCATGCATCATGAGTCACATGCCACATAACTCTGCACATATGTAAGTCTAGTAATGCGCAATTGTAATAGACACAACACTCATTGTAAACAAAGATACAAGTAACAGACCAGGCCCAACTTGGATGACAGTCACAATGATGAGCCACTGCCTGTCAACAGGATAGGTGTTGATCAAACACTGTTCAGTTGCCCACTCTGCCACCCAAGTCCAGACATGGTCATGTTCAAATCTGTTAGACCTTGTGCCACATGTGAACAGTCCTGCCCGGACTGCCATGTGATGCCATCCCTGGACCTGAAAAAAGTTTTCCATCACCTCGCACTGGCATCACAGCTGTCTACAGCCAGGCTTGTGTGAAACACCGATGTGTATACAAACAAGCATGGCTGAAGACTTCTGTAATGCCAGAAAGTGGTTCCTGGAACCTTGTTACCAGTCCAGGGAAGGCATGGCTTGACAATTATGGCTAGACTGTTCCCATGAGGCACATGGACAGACAGATTTGCACATGACCACGTTTGAACTTGGGGGCAGAGTGTGCAACAGAGAGATGATGGATAAAACCCTGACCTGTTGACTGGGTGTGAGTATATGGTGGGTACAGAGGCTCCCTCCATCACCACACACTTTAGTGACACTCCTCACAGGGGCATCTATCCCCAGACCATACAGTTGCTAGCACATAACACACACTGGCTGTCAAGTGAAGTGGCACACATGTACAAAATACAGAAAAATACAAAGCTAATGTGCCTACAATTGTGAATGTGAAAAACATTGATGCATTCTTGACACATACACAAACACATGGGAAATGTGAATACAGTAGTGTGGACACCAAGACAAAACTGTGTTGCACCACCAACCCATACATGTAGCATAAATCAATGTGGAACCATCATCTCTCTGAGCCAAAAACATTGTCTGTAAATCCTACAATGACTGCATTGTCCAGCAGCACAGGCTAAGTGCATACTGACAAATTTGCATCAGAAATAACATACACAGCACACCACTGACAAGGCTAAACAGGCAGTCCCATCACACCTCCCATGCACAACACCCCAATCACTCCGTCAATGTGAGTGATACAGCTCAAGTAGTGAGAACTCAGAATCTGGATCTCAATAACTGGGCAGCTATATTAACTAAGCCAAGGTCACAAAGTGTGGATGCCCATCACTTTTAGTCCCTTACAACCTGAAAATGTCTTGTGAATATGCACACACGCACTGCCCAGTGTGAGTATGCACAAGCCAGATTTTGTATACATGGACAGTGCGCACATGTAGCTAACACATGAGAAATACAAAGTATACCAGGGATAAAGGCCACTGAGGCAGACCCGTGCAGAACTCCATGTTGAGACTCATGATCTGTGCCAAAATATCATGAAGGGCAACCACAGTGCACAGGTCGTGGAACAGTTATGGTGCCAACAACTGTCACAGACCCCCCTCCAACATGATGATGTGCTAAGCAATATGAATACGAATACATTGCACCTTAGGAGGACATGCTCAAAAATGAAATACCCAAAGCAGGGGACAAATGTGGAGGAGGGGAAGGGATGTAAAAGAGCATCTGCTGAATATGGGGAATAGCAATGACAATGCATAAAGCGCCTGTCTCACCAGACCACCACAGCTGTGGGAGTGTTACCAGGCTTCGGAAAACTACAGGTAGCAAGTGACACACATGCCAATAAACAGACATACTTGCTGCTGTCCCTCTAGCAACTGCCTATGGAGATCTGGGAAAACCACGGCCAGGACCCGGAGCAGGCTGGGGGTGAGGTGACATGTGCCGCCATGCCGGCGTAGAGCTTCAAGCTTGAGCTGCACCCGTATGATACGTCGGCTCCAGCACGGATGTCCTGCCACCTCTTGCGTATGTTCCGGGTTTTGCGGTGAGGGCCCCCTCAGACCTGACATCCCTGACAGCCCTGGCTATGTCCAGCCAGATCTCCCCCTTCTCATAAGCAGATTCCTGTGAGGAAGACAAAGTGAAACAACATCAGTACACCTGCTCCATGTCCCAAAGACACACACTTGCACCACATTGACGATGACAACAGGACAGAGGATGCTGACAGGACTTGCATCATTGTCCATGTGAATGTGGCCTGTGAGCAAACACCAATGCACTACATGCCTTTGAAAGGCAACAGATGCCCTAAGGGGTGCTAACCACTCACTGAGCATGGCTAACACTGAACAAGCTATGCTATTGCAGGGTGGTGGACAGCACGTGACATGCTGTCACATATCCCACTACACCTTAGAACTCTCAGCAGACCACACATGCTCTAGTGAATGCACTTAACACAATGCCGGTAAGCAGTAAACACTATTTAGCTACATCATTCACTGCATGGTAGATACCTTAATGTACACATCAGGCACTCACTCCAAAGTACATTGCATCTCTCTGTCCCATGAATACACAATGGCTGTAGTGACACTCGCACATTCATCACTCACCTGATCCCCTGGTTTCCCATACAGCTGGCTGTAGTTATGTAGGAGGGCATCCAGAAGGGCCTGGTTCTCCTCCTCACTGAATGCAGGTGCCCTCTCCATGCTCAGCAAAATCAGGGTCCACGGAATGCAGAGACAGCAGCAGAGTTGTCCACTCCAATGTTGTGCAGGCAAGTGCCCTCTCACAGCCACATGCAGCCTTAAATCTGTGCTGCTGAGTGGCTGTCAGTCTCAGGAAGACAGTGTGATAGGGCAGATTACTTTGCATCCTATGTTTCATCCAATCCCATTCCAGATAAGGCCCTGACACACATTTGCATGGTTTAAAATTTGAGCTCTAGCTACACAACAAACATTGCAACATTGTATAGTTTTGGCCAAATGAATTTTTCAGGACACCTGTAGCACATTCAAATCTCTGTTTCCTTGACAACTAGCCTGCATTCTGGGCATTCTACTCATCCCCTAGGTGTTCCCTATGTATTTTCAGGGATCCACACACAAGTACGGTGCGTGATTCATTGCAAACGCCAGTTTTCGATAGTGAGACAAGCCGTACACACGCACGCACGCACCAGTGGGGTACGCTCCACACGCGTATGGCTACAATGCAACAGTGAGACGTGCCGTACACACGCACGCACCAGTGGGGTACGCTCCACACGTGTATGGCTACAATGCAAAAGTGAGACGGGCCGTACACACGCACGCACCAGCGGGATACGCTCCGCACGCGTATGGCTACAATGCAATAGTGAGACGAGCCATACACTCGCACGCACCAGTGGGGTACGCTCCGCTTGCGTATGGCTACAATGCAATAGTGAGACGTGCCGTACACACGCACGCACCAGTGGGGTACGCTCCGCACGCGTATGGCTACAATGCAATAGTGAGACGAGCCGTACACACACACACCAGAGGGGTACGCTCCGCATGCGTTTGGCTACAATGCAACAGTGAGACGAGCCGTACACACGCACGCACCAGTGGAGTATGCTCCGCACGCGCATGGCTACAATTTAACAGTGAGATGAGCCGTACACACACACGCACCAGTGGGGTATGCTCCGCACGTGCATGGCTACAATGCAATAGTGAGATGAGCCGTACACACGCACGCACCAGTGGGGTACGCTCTGAACGCGTATGGCTACAATGCAATAGTGAGACGAGTCATACACACGCACGCACCAGTGGGGTACGCTCCACACATGTATGGCTACAATGCAACAGTGAGACGAGCCGTACACACGCACGCACCAGTGGGGTACGCTCCGAACGTGTATGGCTACAAAGCAATAGTGAGACGAGCTGTGCTGCTGAGGGGCTGTCAGTCTCAGGAAGACAGTGTGATAGTGCAGATTACTTTGCATCCTATGTTTCATCCAATCCCATTCCACATAAGGCCCTGACACACATTTGCTTGGTTTAAAATTTGAGCTCTAGCTACACAACAAACATTGCCACATTGTATAGTTTTGGCCAACTGAATTTTGCAGAACACCTGTAGCACACTCAAATCTCTGTTTCCTTGACAACTAGCCTGCATTCTGGGCATTCTACTCGTCCCCTAGGTGTTCCCTATGTTTTTTCAGGGATCCACACACAAGCACGGTGCGTGATTTGTTGCAAACGCCAGTTTTCGATAGTGACACAAGCCGTACACACGCACGCACCAGTGGGGTACGCTCCGTACGCGTATGGCTATAATGCAATAGTGAGATGAGCCGTACACACACACGCACCAGTGGGGTATGCTCCACATGCGTATGGCTACAATGCAACAGTGAGACGAGCCGTACACACGCACGCACCAATGGGGTACGCTCCGCATGCGTATGGCTACAATGCAATAGTGAGACGAGTCATACACACGCACGCACCAGTGGGGTACTGGGCGTCTCACATGCTCTAGTGAATGCATGTGTACAGTGCGTTCCACAAGCTCACGCATGGCACCATTACTATAGTGATAACAGGAAAACACATGGCAGGGATGTGGGTGTGGGGTCATTATGAGGATGTCCATGTATGTGTCGTCATGCATACTTACATGAGTGGGCCCTAGGTGTGGCACAAAGTTATATAGCAGAGGGCATGTGATCTAGTGGCACAGTTGATGTGTGATGGGCTGTGGAGACATGACATTCGTGATGGGCCACTATGTGGTTCACATTACCTTGACACTTGTCACATGAGTAACATCATGAACATGTTGTTATTCACATGAACACTGTGATGGCACACTCTTCATTACGGGCATCTGTCACATGATGCCAGGGACAGGGGCACTTTCTCACTTTACCAATTGACGAACTGCATGACCCTGTGTGACAATGTAATGTGTGTGCCATAAATATATTGGACATGCTGTTTGTATCGGGTAAACGAAATCCTCTTTAGGTGCATCTATGATGGGTCTGTGTCATGATTGCAAGTGTCTCACATGTACGCACACCATGCCACAGGGGCATTTCAACAGCTCATATGTGTGATGGCATTATAGAGCATTTGGCCATAGACATTCAGATCTGCATTCAGAGGATGGCTGTGGTGTAGTTTTGTAAAATGCACAACTCATGCACAATATCACTGAAATGTAAAATATATAGCACATGTGACGTGGGTGTGTTCCTTGCAGTCAGCTGTCTGGATTTGTTGACCACCTTCTCATGCAGGTCACGTGACCTGTGTCACTGACGCAATACATTGGTCTGCTAACTCAGACATGCCCAGATGATCGTTTGTGTGCATGTCATGTCCATTTCACAGCCAACAGGGGAATCAGTTTTGTTGTAGGAGTGCCAACTAGCTGGCATAAGTGTCCATGATGTATAGCCCACGGCAGATTCATAAGTGATTTCATGTGTTTAAGCAGTGTTGATTGTGCTATGTACATTGTAATTGTTGTTTGATGATAGTTGTACATCTTTTTACCCAAACATGTCATGCAGGGCACCCCCTTTGCTAAGGCCGTTGCCTGACTTGGATGCCATGAGGGAACGTGATTGTATCTGTCGCTAGAGATTCCCTCAAGAGTTGATTCAGAATTTGACGGACAGGCTGGAACCACATCTACAACCGCGACACAGGTATCCAACTGCGCTGACACCCAAGGTAAAGGTGATGGCAGCCCTACATTTCTTTTCCACAGGTACGTTCCAATTCACCATAGGTGATGTGGGGGGGATGTCCCAGACCATGTTCAGCCGTGTCCTACGTGATGTCTTAGCTGCTATGTTGCAGCACCTTGATGAATTCATTAAGTACCCTACTCCACAAGAGTTGAACAATGTCAAGGGTGCATTCTATGCCCTGGGACACATGACACGTGTAATTGGGTCCATTGATGGGACACATGTTGGACTGGTGCCACCACAGGCTCAGGAGCAGGCCTTCCGCAACAGGAAACATTACCACTCCATAAATGCCCTGGTCGTGTGTCTGGAGAAGTGTGGCTCAGGGGTTAGAGGCAGCAGACCCGGAAGCTGAGATCGGTCCTGGACCAGGGTTCAATTCCCCTCCTCGGCGGGTCTTGGGCTAAAAATTCCACGGACTCGATAATTCTCGCCCCGGTGCCTCCTCGACTCACGGGGTCACACTCTGCGACTCTGGGCAATAGCTTGCTTAATCTCCACAATGGCCCCTCGTGGCGGGATGCCTGACTTTCACCTTGTGGATACTCTGCTATCTCACAGGGGAATACCAGGAAGGGTTCCCTAAGCAAGCGCCGGGACACCCACTGCGGGTAGCTGTGCGCTATATAAGCTCAATTACATTTTCATTTACATTTACATTTACATTTGCTAACATGATGATTTCCCATGTTTGTGCACGTTTTTCAGGATCATGCCACGATGCATTCATTAAGAGGCGGAGCAGGGTACCACAGATGATGCTGCAGCTGCGCAACCATCGGGCATGTCTTGTTGGTTGGTAAACACTGTTTCCTATGTATTTCTCAATGTAATTTAGCTCTCTCATGGCTTCTCATTGCACATGATGTATTTTTGTAGGAGACGGCAAATATCCGAACATGCCGTGGCTCATGACTCCACTACGCAACCCCTGAACTGCTGCAGACCAGCGTTACAATAATGCACACGGCCAGACCAGGCGTGTGATCGAGCGTACGTTTGGACTCCTGAAGAGCCGGTTCAGGTGTCTCGACAAGACAGGTGGATCCCTACCATACTCCCCGCTCAAGGTGTGTGACATCTTCATCTTGTGCTGCATGCTGCACAACATGGCAGTGGAGGGGGACGTGCCACTCATCCTGGATCCTGATGATGAGGACCATCCACCCGTTGAGGACGAAGACCTTGGCCAGAATGCTAGCGATGAGGAGGAGGAGGATGATATCCGGAATCTGCTCATACGCAACTTCTTCTCATAACGGTGAGTACCTGTAAAATAGTGTGCAAGCTACTACCATAGAGTGACATATGTAGCATACTGTGTGTCCAGCAGACTGTATACAATGTCACTCTGATGTTTGTGGTGCAGTGTCGCACAAGTGACGATGTCATGCCACACACATGAGCGCAATGATTGAACTTTGAATGTACAAGTGTACTACATTGTTAGTGTATTGTACATGACCATGTCTGAATGAATATATTCAGTACGTGACCCCTTGTGTGCCTGTTCTTTCCAGGTCGCCCTGCCTGTTGTCTGTTCGTGTCATCTTGGTCCTCCTGCAATTCCTCTTGATGATAGCAACGTCGGATGAATCTGCGTACCCTGCACAGACATGTGGAAATGTCAGTTTGGGTAAGGATTCCAAACAGGCAGTTTATTGTTGGTATGGTTTTTTATTGTGTAGAAACTGTTCATGTGCATGTTGTAGGCCCATACATACATGTCACATTACCATGTATCAAATTTCATGTTGCGCCACTCCCATGACAAGGCAGTCACCTTTCTTGACAGTCATCTGTAGTAGAGTTTTGACTTTGGTGAATACATCAATGTGTGTTGACATTGACCCTGACACATTGCGGATGGCACGGGTTGCCATTGTGTGTAACGTCACAAACACAGGCTCTGTGGAGAATTGCAGCCTCACTGTGTGCAGCAGGATGTGTCTGAATCATCCACTCAACCTTGTGGCCAGTACAGTTTGATTTCCTGTAGACCATGTTGTGCCGGTGTGGGTCAGTGTATGTCCCACATGTTCTGTCAACTGTCCTGTGAGTCTGTTTGCATGGATGCATTGCCCCTTGTGGCAGTATGTAATGTCACTGTCATGTCGTTACCTCAGTGCCGGTAGAGAACACTGCTTCGCTAGCCTTCTCAGTAAGTTGATGTTACCTTTCCATTCTCATGATGCCAGGTATGTTGCGCTGATTACATCACCAAGTTGGGCTGTAGCAAATGTTCACACTTACGTGGCACCAGTCCGGTGAGGTCATTGCCCAAAATCTCTTCTGCCATGCAGCATATCCTGGTCACTGTAGGGTTGTATCTTTTTGCACTGTTCCTATTTACTCGCTCTTGAGTTTGGTTACACATGCTTGTCCTGTCTAGCATAGTAAGGCACAGTTGCAAGAGATAATGACTGGCCCCTATGGGGCTTCCTGGTGTTTAGGTATTTCCTTCCTCATATGAGGAGCTGCTTACGGCTCTTGCGGGTGATGTCTACTTTCTATTCCTGACCCTTACTGGTTCACAGGGCTGACTACGGATTGTTGGCTTTGTGTCATTTGCACTGCTATACGTCACAATTACTGAGATAGCGAGCATCAATCATACACTGTGATGTCCTTCATGACTGCATGGATCTAATTGCATTGTAGCAGCCTAGTGAGCGTCATACATGCTCCATTTTGGTGACAACCTCTACTAACTCTCATGTGTCCATGTTGAAGGATCTGATCTTGTCTCATTGCAAGGTCTGTGATCAGTAACAGGACACAGTGGCAGTGGTTACACTACACAGGTGTGAGTGGTACAGTCTAGGTGCCAAGGTAATCTGTGAATCTGTAACAAAAAGTATGGAATCCTTATGCTTGGTTTGCTTTGTTTCAGATCTCCCCCCCTGCAGTTCCCATCCTCACCTTCCCTCGCCTGATCGCCCTAATGTGTCTGTCATTAGTAGTCAGACCAAGGGGATATTGGGAGATGGAACCCTTCCAGCATCACACCACTCTGATGATCACAGGTACGGACAGTCCCTGGCAGTTGTGTGGAGAATGTATTACCAGCATTACAGGTAACATCATTGCATGAGTGTTAGTCGTCAGAGCAATGCCACTGGGCATGTAAATTGACTGATGCAGCATGGCCTTGCAACTAACTTCATCCTATTGTGTAGGAACTGTGTTTCACACAGTACATTGTGCCTCATTGCTGTCACCGCCGTTATCTTTCCAGTCTGCATGTGTTCTATATGGTATTGTTTACAAAGATTGTTCATATGTGGTTATGTGTACAGTGACAACAAGCATGCTGGTGGTAATGGCTAATGGGCCATATTTTGCATGATGTACATGGTTGTGTATGTGTTCTGTTGCTTACTACACACAACGTGCAGGCTACAGCTGCTGACGCAGTGTGTCCTGTGCCCCGCTTGGCATTATGGTGACTCGTTCTGTGGCCGTGATGTTTGGTGAATGTTCACACATTTTCAGGCAGTGACCCATGGGTAACCAGCCACTCTAGGCTCACATACACATATCACTTATTGCCTAGCAAGAATCCTTTGGTTGTGTGCCTGTTTAGCATGTTCTATCGCCCCTTCTGCCGTCATGTATTCACTCTTCCCGACTGCAGCATCCCCAGCCACAACGCTGCACCGCGTGGCCCAATCCAGCCACACACACACACCAATGAGGTACTCCTCCATCCATCCATCCATCCATTATTGAAGCAGGCCACAGCTTGTCTATGCCACTGTTGCACAACCGCCATGACAAAGGCAGGTCCGTCAGCACCTGCAACATGCACACAGCAAGAAACTCAGCTCATTTGATGACACATGTGACAGCATCAGAAGAAATTCGTTTAGCTAGCCAGTCCCTCCCCTTTTTTATAGTGGTGGCCGATTGTCTTTGGCTATCATAGGGGTTCCAGGTGCACACACACTTTAGTTTCACCTTAATTGATATGAGAGAACATAGTGGTTGTTTATTTGGGTACCATATTTATATTAGTTAGGGAATCACTATTTGTATTTTCCTTTTCGTTCTTTACTCACACGAAGAGAGAGTGGCCAATGATGAGAAGTGGGTAAACTGGCAATTGTCTGTCAGGAACCCCCTCGGGTGTTGCTACCGTGAGGCACTCTCTCTTTGTTCACTTTATTTTCAATTTTTAGAGTGGGATCAGACCTTGGTGTAATTTTTATGTAAACGTGAAACACACCATGACCCTATGGATTAGTGTCACGGTACACATCTGAGGCAGTAGTATAAATTGGCCATGTAACTCTGCCATTGGTCGTAATGAATTTGGTGTGAGGTGGGTTAGGCCTTTTTGTTGTTGAACAGTGTCTGAATGGGGGGCGGCATTTTCCCTTTGTTCCCCCTTGGGCTCCTTTTGATTGAATGACACATTTGACACAACAGACTCATGCCCCAGCCAACCTCCACACAGTGAACACCAGACAATCATCCACCTGGTAACACGCTACCACAAACACACCCATGACAGCCTCTCAGGCTGTGTGTGCAACTCATACTGACAACACGATGCAGCCACACTTAACAGTGCGTGTACGTACAACCAGGTCATGTGCTTCGTACTGCACACACCCTACTTCCAGCAGCACCACATTGTAGTGTATTACCTCGTTGACACAACACCACCACACATTGCCTCCAATGCTGTAACGTGGTAGTACACAACCTCCGAACAGCACTTCTGCCTAACCATCACAGACGGATTGTTAAAATCCCACAGGGATCACACACCCAATCCAAGATTATGATTGGTCAGACTTAACGGGGTGCACCCTCAGAGTCAAATCCAACACCATGGACACACTCTACATTGTCAAACATCTGCACAGCCAGTTTCACACCAGCATCCTGACCACCCTCATTGTAACTATCATCTACAGCTCTCCTATCCTACACACAAAAGTTGGCTAAGCCATCTATCAATCAATCGATTCATTAGTTAAAAGCACTACCTACCCGTGACGGTCTCAATGCGCTGGGGGTTGTGTGATGTGGCCGGGTTGTGGCAAACGAGGATCAGACGTGCCAAGGTGTTCTAGATGCGTTGCAGCAGGCTCAGGAGTTTGGTTGTTGTAGCTGCGTAGATGGCGTTCCCTTACTCAAGTCAGCTGGTGGAGAGGGGTGACTGTTTTTTGTGTATTTGAGGTGATCCATTATTAGATCCTGCGGGGCATTCAGAGGGTGTTGAAGCAGAAAGCAGAGATGGTGTTGTCCTGCTTGTTCATGGGGAGTGAGGAGTCCAGGATGCCCCCCAGGTTGTGTGCGTGTTTGATGGGTTATGGTGCTGTTCCTAGCGATGTTGGCCACCAGCCACAGGCTGAGCTGGTGGGGCCGAGGATGTGTAACTCCGATTTGTCAGGATTCTGCATCAGCCTGCTGTCTTTAATCTATTTTGCAACATCCTTAATTCCTCTGTGGAGGTTGATTTTGCCAGTGTGTGGGTATTTGGTGAGGGATATGATCAGCTGGGTGTAATTGGCGTAGGAGATGATATTGAGGCTCTGTTGTTGTGCCACATAGGTGAGTTGTGCCATGTGGATATTTAAGACCGTTGGGCTGTGGGATGATCCCTGTGGGACGCTACGGATGGTGTAAATGGTCTTGGAACAGTACTGTGGGAGGCAGATGCTCTGGGTTCTGCCGGTGGCAAAGGATGTGGTCCAGACCAGGGCACTCTCTTTGATTCCTGCGTCATGGATGCGTACTGTTAGGGTGCCGTGGGAGACCGTGTGGAAGTCTGCTGATAGGTCCAGATGGATGTGGACGTCTATTTCTCCTTTGTCCATGAGGATGCTGATGTTGTTGGTGGCGGCAATGAGGGCGGTGTCCGTGCTCTGTTTGATGTAGGATCCAGACTGGGTTGGTTCTATGATGTTGTTGTCTTTGAGGTAGCGGGTCAGTTGTCTGTTGATAATCTTCTACGTGACTTGTTCTGGGAAGGGGAGCATGGAGATGGGCAGGAAGTTCGAGAGGTCGTTGTGGTCCACCTTAGGTTATTTCAGTAAGGCGGTGATCACGACATTCTCCAAGCTCCCAGTGAATGATGTTGTCTCGAAGGAGATGTAGGATATTTTTACGGAGAAGGGGTGAGATGGCTTATCTGGCTTGGTTGGAAATGTGGATATGCAATGGGTCAGATGGGGATCCAGAGTGAATGTAGTCCTTGCTCATGATGGTGTCTTCATTGCTGACCTTGTAGCAGGTAATCAGGTGAATTTAGTGGGTATTGGTCGTAGGGTGGGTGGTCTCGGTTGTGGATGTGGGGCTAGTGGAGTAGAAGCTGTTGTGGATGTCGATGATCTTACAGTGAAAGAAGTTGGCCAGTGAGTCACACAGGTCTTGTGATGGTGTAATGTCATTGGTGTTGTATTTGGCTTTTGAGAGTTGAATAGGGATGTTGATGTGCTATTTGCTGTTGTGTGCGTTGCTGTCTAGCCGGTCCTTGATGGCTTTCCTGTTGTCGGTCCTGATGAGTTGGTGGTGTCTGCGGGTGGCACTCTTGTGTGCGTTCTAGCTTTCTGGTGATTGTTTGCAGTGCGTGCTCCTCTACAGCTTCCGTCTGGTGCACTGGGAGGTCCTGGGGTCTTTGGTGAACCATGCGGCAATGTTGTTGTTGTGTTAGGTGGCGGAGGACTTGAGTGGGGCGAAGGTGTCTGCGCAGTCATTGATTCACTGTTTGAGGAAGATGGCAGCAGTGTAGGAAAAAGGAGAAAGTATGGAGAACATCTCATCTGGAGCTGGATAAATCCAGCTATCATACAGTCATGAACATTTACCACAAAGCCAATAAAGTTGCCCGTAAGAATTACATCACGGTGCAACTAGACAAGGCAGGGAATGCTCCTAAAGCCCTATATCAGGTCTTAAACTCCTTCTCTAGACCCAGGGCATGTGAAAGCTTAGACATTCCCTCGCAACAACAATGTGACAATGTCTCAGCTTTCTTTACCGAGAAGATCGAAAATATTTATAGCAAAATCGTGGTGACTAACGCACTTACTGACCCATGTACTGTTCTCCCCAAGGCGAATAGAAGCTCTCGTCAGATTACCCTCTCTAGCTTCCCTCACATTACTTTGTTGGAGGTAGAGAGGCTGATTGACCTTATCAAAAGTGGTAGTCCGTCCGATTCAATTCCAGGACGTATTATGGGTGTAGTTGGCAAAGTTCTGAGTCCTGAAATTTTGAGATTGGTGAACCTCTCGTTAGATACAGCATGTGTTATTCTAGAGAATGGAAAAAGGCCGTGGTTAGGCCTATTAGAAAAAATTCCTCCGCACCTTGGACTGATCTTGCCAACTTACGTCCCATCTCTCTGCTCCCTTTTTTGGGCAAGTTAATCGAAAAGCATGTGAACAAAAATCTTTCCAACTTCCTGGAACAATCTGGAAGTTTGGATCCCTCTCAGTCTGGCTTTAGGCCGAATTATAGTACCGAATCTGCTTTGCTGTCGATGACGAACGATCTCCGCATGTACCAGGACAGGGGAGTTTCTGCTGTCCTGGTGCTGCTGGATTTATCGGCAGCATTCGATACGGTATCTCATTCTATTCTTATCGATCGCCTTGCTGAGAGTGGACTGGAGGACATTGCACTGGACTGGCTGAAGAGCTTCCTCTCTGAACGTTCTCAGCGTGTCAGTATGGGGGACTTTTATTCTCCTGAGGCCATGATCTCCAAGGGGGTGCCACAGGGCTCCGGTTTGAGCCCCACTCTTTTTAACATCTATGTGGCCCCCCCTTGCTAAGATCATGAGAGCTTTTGGCTTCAGTCTAGTCTCATATGCTGATGACACTCAACTGCTTTTCCCTTTTTCCATTCTAACTACAGAGGTGAAACGATCTTTCTCTGATGGGATGAAAGCAGTGTCGTGTTGGATGTCGTCAAAGTTCCTCCAGTGTAATGTTACAAAAACTGAACTTATGCTTTTCGGTGAGGTCAAGCTACTATGGGCCCCGGATTGGTGGCCCACTGAGCTAGGCCCATTACCCGAGCCCAAACGTGTGATCAAAAACCTTGGTGTACGACTGGAGCAGGAACTAACATTTAAACAACAGGGAAATCATATAGTTGGGAACTGCTTTCACATGATCAGCCTCCTCCGTAAGGTATTTCCTCTTTTGCCGGACTCTACTAAAAAGACCCTGGTGCAGGCACTGGTATTGAGTCGTATTGACTACTGTAATGGCCTTTTAGCATCTGCCAACGAAGGAGTACTAGATAGACTTCAAGTAGTTCAGAACGCTGCTGCTAGACTGGTCTTAAATGCTCCTCCCAGAACTCCTTCAAAGCCCCTTCTGACCAAGCTTCATTGGCTGTCTATTCGTCAGAGGATTATATTTAAGGTTTGCTGTATTGTCCATAAAGGAATCAATGGTTTAGGGCCCGCCTACTTAGCAGATAAATTTGTCTCTTACGCTCCTATGAGGTGTCTACGATCCAGCAATCAGCTGCTTTTGAAGGTGCCTAGGATAAAAAAGGCAAGACAGGGAGGCAAAGCACTGTCTGTCATTGGTCCTACGCTCTGGAAGGATCTTCCCCTTTCACTCAGACAATGTACGAACCATTCCAGTTTTAGAAGTAAACTGAAAACTCTTTTGTTTCAGGGCTGATCTGAATTTCTTTGGTCTTCCATTTCCTTAGGCTCTACTGACCCTTTGTGATTACTTCTCTCTTTCCCCCTTTTCTTTTTTTCTTTTTTGTCCTTTTGTCTTGGTCTTTCGTATCCACCACTACCATCTTATGAATGCTCCACAGCGCAGAGATACTCCCTTGTGGAGTCGATTCTAGCGCTCTATAAACCCGCTAATAATAATAATAATAATAATAATAATAAGGGGTAGGTGGGTAGGCTTGTGGTTCCAGGGCAAGGGTGGCTGTCAGTTAGTCCTCGGTGAGCTTGCACCAGCAGCGGCGTGGCATGCTCTGTGTGCCGGGGGTGTGGTGGGTTTCCTGAAGATGAAGTGGACGCTTCTGTGGTCTGTCCAGTGGTGTTAGGTGGTGTTGTTGGATGAGACGTGTGGAGTTTCTGAGAAGATGGGGTTCTGTGTGTGTCTAGCGGTGTGGGTGTGGGTTGTCACGAGTTGTTGTAATCCAAGGTTGGCAAGGTTGTCCATCAGGGCGGTGGAGTTTGCGTCATTGTTGTTATGACGGTGGAAGTGGATGTAATCCGTGTAGGCAAGGGCGTGCGTGCTGATGAGGTGAGCGATTGAGTTGATGAATAGTGGTAGGACTCCAGGTGGTCTGTAGATGAGTGTTCCTCTGAGGGTGGTGTTGGTGTGGATCTGTAAATGCATGTGCTAGGCGGTGGGGAGGGTGTTGTTGGTGTTGGTAGTGACTCTGGGAGTGGTAATGTAGATGATGGCAATTCCTCCTACCACTCTGTAGGTGTGGTGTTTGCGGGAGTTGTCATTGGTATGGTGATGTCTGTTGGCAAGGTGGTGTTTAGCCTGGTTGCCGTCCACAACACCAGCCAGCCCAACTACAGAAATAACCTCTACACAGGAACAAGAACCTGACTTCCGTAGTACTTGTAGAAATCCAGGGTACGTGCACACACCTCATCCTCAACATCCCCTGCTACTGCCCCTGCTACTGCCACATGACCATCCGCCTGAGATACCTACAATGGTCCCACAGTCAAATGCAGGTTCACCTTCATACTCCTCAGCCACACTCAGTCGGCACTCCACATACCCAGGCAAAATAAATGATATGGACGTCTACCATCTAACACCCCATTGCCCACAGTCCGTCTTGCCACCCTTGGCCAGGCCATCAATCTACACATCTACAGTACAACAGCATGTGGCTGCTAGTTCTCATACCTCATTACACAGATCCTGGTGCTCCCTACGTGGACACCTACATATTAGCCATGCTCTTGACACCTCACACACTCTTCTATGACTGTCTGTCATTGCAGTATTTCAAGCAAACACCATCTTCTGCAGTTAGTAACCATCACAGGTGAGTATTGCCATCCGTGTATGTAGTTTTGGCTATCTTGTGACCTATGTGTGTCCACAGCCGGACTAAGATCCCAGTGTGTGGATGGCTAGAGTTTGCCGGAAACTGTGGAATTTGAAGACATTTCACCTCACAAATGTATTAGAATCTGGGTACATACAAATACATCAATGCATATTGTGCTAGTTAGATTTATTTTGGACTCTTGTGCGTGTAATATGAGTAGGTACTGTACTGCAAGGGGGGAATCCAAAGTACACAGCGGGAGATGTGTTGCCTTACAGTATGAGTCAACAGAGTCCAGGCCACAGTGCTTGGCATCATTGGGCACACTGCGACCAGCAAGTCCATGTGGGAGAGTCTGAAAGTTAATAGGGTGATGCTGTTGCCCACGAAGGCAAGATGCCAGACCAGGTGACCTGGGAGTTGTGCATGGCCCTATGCCTCTCAATGTCTGGACCGTGGACGACCCACCTTCCTTGGGGTACCCTCACGTGCAGGCCTTGACGATGCATGGGATTCTCCGTCTGACAATTCCTCCTCCTCCTCCCTCCCTGCACCTGTTGTTGGTCTTTGCCTAGATGTTTCTGGCCTTGTGACACAGGGAGGGTGCTGCATGTTGACAGCGATCAGACGGAGTGATTGGTTAATTTACCTATGCACCGTCATGAGTTCATCCAGTCTTGCCTCCATCCGTCCCTGGTGTTCCTTCCCTGGTGTCGTTCTTGACTGGCATGTAGCTGGGCCTGCTGATTTGTCATTTTGTTGAGGTCCTCCACTACCAGGTTGAACTCCCTGGTGTCCCGCCGGTATACATCCATGATGTCTCTGAGTTCTGCCATACCGGGCCCTGCAGCTGGCTGGTCAGGTTCTCGCCCTCACCATGCGCCACTCCCACCACCCCTGCCCACACGAGCCGGGCCTATGTTTGTGGGCACATCATGTCAACGGGACCCATGAGTGCTGGCAGTGGAGGTGTCATCTGCCACCTCATGGGTGCCCCTCAAACCATGTCCCTCATTGTCAGACTGGCTCTGTTGTGGATTATGGGCAGGGCTCCGAGCTGTCTGCTGGGATGTGGCGGGAATGGGTGTGGTGGTTGGCACAGATGTATCTGTTTCAGCTGCTGCAGGGGTTTAGGATCCAGAGGGGCCTGGTTGGTTGGGGTCATCCACAGTGTGTTGAGAGGCCTTGCTGATGGTGGGGTCAGTGCCGTGCTGAGCCTGGGACTGGGATCCATCTCCCCCCTGGTTTGGGGTAGTTTCCACACGTTCCCCTGTGGGTATGAGAGACAAACACTGTTAATGCACTATCATGCAACATCCAAATTTAATATCCATTGTCTATAGCAATGTTCCCCCTGCTTTGGATTGTTGAAATTGTTCACTTGTGTATGGGTATGGGCTGAGATTGACATGTGCTCAGGGGTGCTTGACATGTTGGGTACTGTTTACGATGACTGTCACAGCCATTGCTGTGGCTTGTGTCGCCAGCACCACACAGATCTAGCTGTGCTCTGTGTGGCCCAATCTGCACAATGCAGTGTCAATAATTATGCCTGGTCAAGCATGCACAGGGTTTTAATGCTTCAGAAAAGGGGGTGGTGATGAACAGAGTGCCTGAATTAAGCAGACCACTCTTACCCAGTCCAAAGATCAGGGCTTGATCCATCCCCGTTTTTTAGCTCACTGCACCATCCCAGCTCAGAACTTGGCTATATGCAAATTAGTCTGTTCCTGTCCCAGTGCATGATGGGAACAGGGCAAACCAAACTACCAAGCCAATTCTTGTACTGGGAAGGAAACAAGCTTCCGGGGACCGGTTTCTGCCATTTCAGGCGTCGTCGGGCCCGGCTTGCTTGAATCCTGATGGTGCAATGAGCAAGGGACTCACATCTGAGTATACCCTTCCACGCTTATGGTGGACAAAATGATTCAGAAAAGGGGGTGATGATGAACAGAGTGCCTGAATTAAGCAGACCACTCTTACCCAGTCCAAAGATCAGGGCTTGATCCATCACCGTTTTTTAGCTCACTGCACCATCCCAGCTCAGAACTTGGCTATATGCAAATTAGTCTGTTCCTGTCCCAGTGCATGATGGGAACAGGACAAACCAAACTACCAAGCCAATTCTTGTACTGGGAAGGAAACAAGCTTCCGGGGACCGGTTTCTGCCGTTTCAGGCGTCGTCGGCCCGGCTTGCTTGAATCCTGATGGTGAAATGAGCAAGGGACTCACATCTGAGTATACCCTTCCACGCTTATGGTGGACAAAATGATTCAGAAAAGGGGGTGGTGATGAACAGAGTGCCTGAATTAAGCAGACCACTCTTACCCAGTCCAAAGATCAGGGCTTGATCCATCACCGTTTTTTAGCTCACTGCACCATCCCAGCTCAGAACTTGGCTATATGCAAATTAGTCTGTTCCTGTCCCAGTGCATGATGGGAACAGGGCAAACCAAACTACCAAGCCAATTCTTGTACTGGGAAGGAAACAAGCTTCCGGGGACCGGTTTCTGCCATTTCAGGCGTCGTCGGCCCGGCTTGCTTGAATCCTGATGGTGCAATGAGCAAGGGACTCACATCTGAGTATACCCTTCCACGCTTATGGTGGACAAAATGATTCAGAAAAGGGGGTGGTGATGAACAGAGTGCCTGAATTAAGCAGACCACTCTTACCCAGTCCAAAGATCAGGGCTTGATCCATCACCGTTTTTTAGCTCACTGCACCATCCCAGCTCAGAACTTGGCTATATGCAAATTAGTCTGTTCCTGTCCCAGTGCATGATGGGAACAGGGCAAACCAAACTACCAAGCCAATTCTTGTACTGGGAAGGAAACAAGCTTCCGGGGACCGGTTTCTGCCATTTCAGGCGTCGTCAGCCCGGCTTGCTTGAATCCTGATGGTGCAATGAGCAAGGGACTCACATCTGAGTATACCCTTCCACGCTTATGGTGGACAAAATGATTCAGAAAAGGGGGTGGTGATGAACAGAGTGCCTGAATTAAGCAGACCACTCTTACCCAGTCCAAAGATCAGGGCTTGATCTATCACCATTTTTTAGCTCACTGCACCATCCCAGCTCAGAACTTGGCTATATGCAAATTAGTCTGTTCCTGTCCCAGTGCATGATGGGAACAGGGCAAACCAAACTACCGAGCCAATTCTTGTACTGGGAAGGAAACAAGCTTCCGGGGACCGGTTTCTGCCATTTCAGGCGTCGTCGGCCCGGCTTGCTTGAATCCTGATGGTGCAATGAGCAAGGGACTCACATCTGAGTATACCCTTCCACGCTTATGGTGGACAAAATGATTCAGAAAAGGGGGTGGTGATGAACAGAGTGCCTGAATTAAGCAGACCACTCTTACCCAGTCCAAAGATCAGGGTTTGATCCATCACCATTTTTTAGCTCACTGCACCATCCCAGCTCAGAACTTGGCTATATGCAAATTAGTCTGTTCCTGTCCCAGTGCATGATGGGAACAGGGCAAACCAAACTACCAAGCCAATTCTTGTACTGGGAAGGAAACAAGCTTCCGGGGACCGGTTTCTGCCATTTCAGGCGTCGTCGGCCCGGCTTGCTTGAATCCTGATGGTGCAATGAGCAAGGGACTCACATCCGAGTATACCCTTCCACGCTTATGGTGGACAAAATGATTCAGAAAAGGGGGTGGTGATGAACAGAGTGCCTGAATTAAGCAGACCACTCTTACCCAGTCCAAAGATCAGGGCTTGATCCATCACCGTTTTTTAGCTCACTGCACCATCCCAGCTCAGAACTTGGCTATATGCAAATTAGTCTGTTCCTGTCCCAGTGCATGATGGGAACAGGGCAAACCAAACTACCAAGCCAATTCTTGTACTGGGAAGGAAACAAGCTTCCAGGGACCGGTTTCTGCCATTTCAGGCGTCGTCGGCCCGGCTTGCTTGAATCCTGATGGTGCAATGAGCAAGGGACTCACATCTGAGTATACCCTTCCACGCTTATGGTGGACAAAATGATTCAGAAAAGGGGGTGGTGATGAACAGAGTGCCTGAATTAAGCAGACCACTCTTACCCAGTCCAAAGATCAGGGCTTGATCCATCACCGTTTTTTAGCTCACTGCACCATCCCAGCTCAGAACTTGGCTATATGCAAATTAGTCTGTTCCTGTCCCAGTGCATGATGGGAACAGGGCAAACCAAACTACCAAGCCAATTCTTGTACTGGGAAGGAAACAAGCTTCCGGGGACCGGTTTCTGCCATTTCAGGCGTCGTCGGCCCGGCTTGCTTGAATCCTGATGGTGCAATGAGCAAGGGACTCACATCTGAGTATACGCTTCCACGCTTATGGTGGACAAAATGATTCAGAGAAGGGGGTGGTGATGAACAGAGTGCCTGAATTAAGCAGACCACTCTTACCCAGTCTAAAGATCAGGGCTTGATCCATCACCGTTTTTTAGCTCACTGCACCATCCCAGCTCAGAACTTGGCTATATGCAAATTAGTCTGTTCCTGTCCCAGTGCATGAAGGGAACAGGGCAAACCAAACTACCAAGCCAACTCTTGTACTGGGAAGGAAACAAGCTTCCGGGGACCGGTTTCTGCCATTTCAGGCGTCGTCGGCCCAGCTTGCTTGAATCCTGATGGTGCAATGAGCAAGGGACTCACATCTGAGTATACCCTTCCACGCTTATGGTGGACAAAATGATTCAGAAAAGGGGGTGGTGATGAACAGAGTGCCTGAATTAAGCAGACCACTCTTACCCAGTCCAAAGATCAGGGCTTGATCCATCACCGTTTTTAGCTCACTGCACCATCCCAGCTCAGAACTTGGCTATATGCAAATTAGTCTGTTCCTGTCCCAGTGCATGATGGGAACAGGGCAAACCAAACTACCAAGCCAATTCTTGTACTGGGAAGGAAACAAGCTTCCGGGGACCGGTTTCTGCCATTTCAGGCGTCGTCGGCCCGGCTTGCTTGAATCCTGATGGTGCAATGAGCAAGGGACTCACATCTGAGTATACCCTTCCACGCTTATGGTGGACAAAATGATTCAGAAAAGGGGGTGGTGATGAACAGAGTGCCTGAATTAAGCAGACCACTCTTACCCAGTCCAAAGATCAGGGCTTGATCCATCACCGTTTTTTAGCTCACTGCACCATCCCAGCTCAGAACTTGGCTATATGCAAATTAGTCTGTTCCTGTCCCAGTGCATGATGGGAACAGGGCAAACCAAACTACCAAGCCAATTCTTGTACTGGGAAGGAAACAAGCTTCCGGGGACCGGTTTCTGCCATTTCAGGCATCGTCGGCCCGGCTTGCTTGAATCCTGATGGTGCAATGAGCAAGGGACTCACATCTGAGTATACCCTTCCACGCTTATGGTGGACAAAATGATTCAGAAAAGGGGGTGGTGATGAACAGAGTGCCTGAATTAAGCAGACCACTCTTACCAAGTCCAAAGATCAGGGCTTGATCCATCACCGTTTTTTAGCTCACTGCACCATCCCAGCTCAGAACTTGGCTATATGCAAATTAGTCTGTTCCTGTCCCAGTGCATGATGGGAACAGGGCAAACCAAACTACCAAGCCAATTCTTGTACTGGGAAGGAAACAAGCTTCCGGGGACCGGTTTCTGCCATTTCAGGCGTCGTCGGCCCGGCTTGCTTGAATCCTGATGGTGCAATGAGCAAGGGACTCACATCTGAGTATACCCTTCCACGCTTATGGTGGACAAAATGATTCAGAAAAGGGGGTTCAGAAAAGGGGGTGTTTCAGAAAAGGGGGTGGTGATGAACAGAGTGCCTGAATTAAGCAGACCACTCTTACCCAGTCCAAAGATCAGGGCTTGATCCATCACCGTTTTTTAGCTCACTGCACCATCCCAGCTCAGAACTTGGCTATATGCAAATTAGTCTGTTCCTGTCCCAGTGCATGATGGGAACAGGGCAAACCAAACTACCAAGCCAATTCTTGTACTGGGAAGGAAACAAGCTTCCGGGGACCGGTTTCTGCCATTTCAGGCGTCGTCGGCCCGGCTTGCTTGAATCCTGATGGTGCAATGAGCAAGGGACTCACATCCGAGTATACCCTTCCACGCTTATGGTGGACAAAATGATTCAGAAAAGGGGGTGGTGATGAACAGAGTGCCTGAATTAAGCAGACCACTCTTACCCAGTCCAAAGATCAGGGCTTGATCCATCACCGTTTTTTAGCTCACTGCACCATCCCAGCTCAGAACTTGGCTATATGCAAATTAGTCTGTTCCTGTCCCAGTGCATGATGGGAACAGGGCAAACCAAACTACCAAGCCAATTCTTGTACTGGGAAGGAAACAAGCTTCCAGGGACCGGTTTCTGCCATTTCAGGCGTCGTCGGCCCGGCTTGCTTGAATCCTGATGGTGCAATGAGCAAGGGACTCACATCTGAGTATACCCTTCCACGCTTATGGTGGACAAAATGATTCAGAAAAGGGGGTGGTGATGAACAGAGTGCCTGAATTAAGCAGACCACTCTTACCCAGTCCAAAGATCAGGGCTTGATCCATCACCGTTTTTTAGCTCACTGCACCATCCCAGCTCAGAACTTGGCTATATGCAAATTAGTCTGTTCCTGTCCCAGTGCATGATGGGAACAGGGCAAACCAAACTACCAAGCCAATTCTTGTACTGGGAAGGAAACAAGCTTCCGGGGACCGGTTTCTGCCATTTCAGGCGTCGTCGGCCCGGCTTGCTTGAATCCTGATGGTGCAATGAGCAAGGGACTCACATCTGAGTATACGCTTCCACGCTTATGGTGGACAAAATGATTCAGAGAAGGGGGTGGTGATGAACAGAGTGCCTGAATTAAGCAGACCACTCTTACCCAGTCTAAAGATCAGGGCTTGATCCATCACCGTTTTTTAGCTCACTGCACCATCCCAGCTCAGAACTTGGCTATATGCAAATTAGTCTGTTCCTGTCCCAGTGCATGAAGGGAACAGGGCAAACCAAACTACCAAGCCAACTCTTGTACTGGGAAGGAAACAAGCTTCCGGGGACCGGTTTCTGCCATTTCAGGCGTCGTCGGCCCAGCTTGCTTGAATCCTGATGGTGCAATGAGCAAGGGACTCACATCTGAGTATACCCTTCCACGCTTATGGTGGACAAAATGATTCAGAAAAGGGGGTGGTGATGAACAGAGTGCCTGAATTAAGCAGACCACTCTTACCCAGTCCAAAGATCAGGGCTTGATCCATCACCGTTTTTAGCTCACTGCACCATCCCAGCTCAGAACTTGGCTATATGCAAATTAGTCTGTTCCTGTCCCAGTGCATGATGGGAACAGGGCAAACCAAACTACCAAGCCAATTCTTGTACTGGGAAGGAAACAAGCTTCCGGGGACCGGTTTCTGCCATTTCAGGCGTCGTCGGCCCGGCTTGCTTGAATCCTGATGGTGCAATGAGCAAGGGACTCACATCTGAGTATACCCTTCCACGCTTATGGTGGACAAAATGATTCAGAAAAGGGGGTGGTGATGAACAGAGTGCCTGAATTAAGCAGACCACTCTTACCCAGTCCAAAGATCAGGGCTTGATCCATCACCGTTTTTTAGCTCACTGCACCATCCCAGCTCAGAACTTGGCTATATGCAAATTAGTCTGTTCCTGTCCCAGTGCATGATGGGAACAGGGCAAACCAAACTACCAAGCCAATTCTTGTACTGGGAAGGAAACAAGCTTCCGGGGACCGGTTTCTGCCATTTCAGGCATCGTCGGCCCGGCTTGCTTGAATCCTGATGGTGCAATGAGCAAGGGACTCACATCTGAGTATACCCTTCCACGCTTATGGTGGACAAAATGATTCAGAAAAGGGGGTGGTGATGAACAGAGTGCCTGAATTAAGCAGACCACTCTTACCAAGTCCAAAGATCAGGGCTTGATCCATCACCGTTTTTTAGCTCACTGCACCATCCCAGCTCAGAACTTGGCTATATGCAAATTAGTCTGTTCCTGTCCCAGTGCATGATGGGAACAGGGCAAACCAAACTACCAAGCCAATTCTTGTACTGGGAAGGAAACAAGCTTCCGGGGACCGGTTTCTGCCATTTCAGGCGTGGTCGGCCCGGCTTGCTTGAATCCTGATGGTGCAATGAGCAAGGGACTCACATCTGAGTATACCCTTCCACGCTTATGGTGGACAAAATGATTCAGAAAAGGGGGTTCAGAAAAGGGGGTGTTTCAGAAAAGGGGGTGGTGATGAACAGAGTGCCTGAATTAAGCAGACCACTCTTACCCAGTCCAAAGATCAGGGCTTGATCCATCACCGTTTTTTAGCTCACTGCACCATCCCAGCTCAGAACTTGGCTATATGCAAATTAGTCTGTTCCTGTCCCAGTGCATGATGGGAACAGGGCAAACCAAACTACCAAGCCAATTCTTGTACTGGGAAGGAAACAAGCTTCCGGGGACCGGTTTCTGCCATTTCAGGCGTCGTCGGCCCGGCTTGCTTGAATCCTGATGGTGCAATGAGCAAGGGACTCACATCTGAGTATACCCTTCCACGCTTATGGTGGACAAAATGATTCAGAAAAGGGGGTGGTGATGAACAGAGTGCCTGAATTAAGCAGACCACTCTTACCCAGTCCAAAGATCAGGGCTTGATCCATCACCGTTTTTTAGCTCACTGCACCATCCCAGCTCAGAACTTGGCTATATGCAAATTAGTCTGTTCCTGTCCCAGTGCATGATGGGAACAGGGCAAACCAATCTACCAAGCCAATTCTTGTACTGGGAAGGAAACAAGCTTCCGGGGACCGGTTTCTGCCATTTCAGGCGTCGTCGGCCCGGCTTGCTTGAATCCTGATGGTGCAATGAGCAAGGGACTCACATCTGAGTATACCCTTCCACGCTTATGGTGGACAAAATGATTCAGAAAAGGGGGTGGTGATGAACCACCCTAAGCGTGGAAGGGTATACTCAGACATGAGTCCCTTGCTCATTGCACCATCAGGATTAAAGCAAGCCGGTCCGAAGACGGCTGTAATGCCAGAAACCGGTCCCCGGAAGCTTGTTTCCTTCCCAGTGTAAGAATTGGCTTTTGTAGTCTGGTCTGCCCTGTTCCCATGATGCACTGGGCCAGGGACAGACTAATTTGCATACAGCCAGGTTCTGAAACTGGGATGGTGCAATGAGCTAAAAAACGGTGTTGGATCTAGCCCAGATCTCTTGACTGGGTGAGAGTATTTTGCTTAATTCAGAGACTCTGTCCCTCACCACCCCTTGTTGTAAATATTTTTGTCCACCCTAAGCGTGGAAGGGTATACTCAGACATGAGTCCCTTGCTCATTGCACCATCAGGATTCAAGCAAGCCGGGCCGAAGACGGCTGTAATTCCAGAAACCGGTCCCCGGAAGCTTGTTTCCTTCCCAGTGTAAGAATTGGCTTTTGTAGTCTGGTCTGCCCTGTTCCCATGATGCACTGGGCCAGGGACAGACTAATTTGCATACAGCCAGGTTCTGAAACTGGGATGGTGCAATGAGCTAAAAAACGGTGTTGGATCTAGCCCGGATCTCTTGACTGGGTGAGAGTATTCTGCTTAATTCAGAGACTCTGTCCCTCACCACCCCTTGTTGTAAATATTTTTGTCCACCCTAAGCGTGGAAGGGTATACTCAGACATGAGTCCCTTGCTCATTGCACCATCAGGATTCAAGCAAGCAGGGCCGAAGACGGCTGTAATGCCAGAAACCGGTCCCCGGAAGCTTGTTTCCTTCCCAGTGTAAGAATTGGCTTTTGTAGTCTGGTCTGCCCTGTTCCCATGATGCACTGGGCCAGGGACAGACTAATTTGCATACAGCCAGGTTCTGAAACTGGGATGGTGCAATGAGCTAAAAAACGGTGTTGGATCTAGCCCAGATCTCTTGACTGGGTGAGAGTATTCTGCTTAATTCAGAGACTCTGTCCCTCACCACCCCTTGTTGTAAATATTTTTGTCCACCCTAAGCGTGGAAGGGTATACTCAGACATGAGTCCCTTGCTCATTGCACCATCAGGATTCAAGCAAGCCGGGCCGAAGACGGCTGTAATGCCAGAAACCTGTCCCCGGAAGCTTGTTTCCTTCCCAGTGTAAGAATTGGCTTTTGTAGTCTGGTCTGCCCTATTCCCATGATGCACTGGGCCAGGGACAGACTAATTTGCATACAGCCAGGTTCTGAAACTGGGATGGTGCAATGAGCTAAAAAACGGTGTTGGATCTAGCCCAGATCTCTTGACTGGGTGAGAGTATTCTGCTTAATTCAGAGACTCTGTCCCTCACCACCCCTTGTTGTAAATATTTTTGTCCACCCTAAGCGTGGAAGGGTATACTCAGACATGAGTCCCTTGCTCATTGCACCATCAGGATTCAAGCAAGCTGGGCCGAAGACGGCTGTAATGCCAGAAACCGGTCCCCGGAAGCTTGTTTCCTTCCCAGTGTAAGAATTGGCTTTTGTAGTCTGGTCTGCCCTGTTCCCATGATGCACTGGGCCAGGGACAGACTAATTTGCATACAGCCAGGTTCTGAAACTGGGATGGTGCAATGAGCTAAAAAACGGTGTTGGATCTAGCCCAGATCTCTTGACTGGGTGAGAGTATTCTGCTTAATTCAGAGACTCTGTCTCTCACCACCCCTTGTTGTAAATATAAAGGGTTTTAATGCAGCATGTTTATGATGGCGACTGAGTGGAATTTTGCTGATTTCATTCAGCAACTTTTGAGAGGTGTTGCAGTGCCGTGACGTCCACCCACTGCCAACCCCTCAGGACCAGTACACCCACTTCAGGAACAGGGCTTTAGGATGTGGCACTTCTCAAAGATGCCTTGTCAATATCCAGGTCCATGGTGCTACTTGAGTGCATCCACAGCATCACAAAGCTGTGGCAACAGCATTGTGTGAGAGGCACAATGGACTTGTGATTCAACACTGTGCTTTATTTGTTTGGATACGTCATCAGATCAGTATTTTTGAGGTTGTCTTACATGATGATTGTGACAGTGGTGCACTCCATTGTCTGTCCCCAGGGGCTCCGTTTCTGTAAGGGGTGTGTGTGACAGGCCATGCTAGTAGTTTGAGTGTGATTGGCAAGTGGGCGTCGCTCGTGGTGTGTCTGTCCCCCCATGAAGCATGCTGCCATGATAGTGGTTGTGAGTTCCTGTGCAGGATATCTGACCTTGTCCTGGTGTTACTGTTTGCACTGGTCACAGGAGGTCCTTGTGCTGCCTACATCAGGGCCCAGGGTCAGCTATCTTGTCAGTACTTTCACACTCCCTGTGCATTGAGCATGGTGCATGGGTGTGTACCTGGGCCATATGGGTTGAGTGCAGCCTCCTACCCTACACCGTGCACCCTCTCACCTTCCACCTTGCAGCCTTCTGCCACTCCCCTTGCACCCCCCCATACTGTTAGGCACTGCTGGGAGTCATGGCCATACACCCCCACACCCCCCATACTGTTAGGCACTGCTGGGAGTCATGGCCACACACCCCACACCCCCCATACTGTCCGGCACTGCTGGGAGTCATGGCCACACCCCCCACATCCCCCCATACTGTTTGGCTCTGCTGGGAGTCATGTCCACACACCCCCATACTGTTAGGCACTGCTGGGAGTCATGGCCACACACCCCCACACACCCCCATACTGTTAGGCACTTCTGGGATTCATGGCCACACCCCCCCACACCCCCATACTGTTAGGCACTGCTGGGAGTCATGGCCAAACACCCCCACACCCTCCCATACTGTTCGGCACTGCTGGGAGTCTTGGCCACACACCCCCATACTGTTCGGCACTGCTGGGAGTCATGACCACACACCCCCACACCCCCATACTGTTCAGCACTGCTGGGAGTCATGGCCAGATACCCCCACACACCCCCATACTGTTTGGCACTGCTGGGAGTCATGGCCACACCCCCCCATACTGTTAGGCACTGCTGGGAGTCATAGCCACACACCCCCATATTGTTAGGCACTGCTGGGAGTCATGGCCACACACCCCCACACCCCCCATACTGTTCGGCATTGCTGGGAGTCATGGCCATACCCCCCACACGCCCCCATACTGTTTGGCACTGCTGGGAGTCATGGCCACACACCCCCATACTGTTAGGCACTTCTGGGAGTCATAGCCACGACCCCCATACTGTTAGGCACTGCTGGGAGTCATGGCCACACATCCCCACACCCCCATACTGTTAGGCACTGCTGGGAGTCATGGCCACACCCCTCACCCCACTCATACTGTTCGGCACTGCTGGGAGTAATGGCCACACACCCCCACCCCCCATACTGTTAGGCACAGTTGGGAGTCATAGCCACACCCCCCATACTGTTATGCACTGCTGGGAGTCATGGCCACCCCCCCACACCGCCCATACTGTTCGTCACTGCTGGGAGTCATGGCCACCCCCCCTTACTGTTAGGCACTGCTGGGAGTCATGGCCCCACCCTCCCACACCCCCATACTGTTAGGCACTGCTGGGAGTCATGGCCACACACCCCCACACACACCCATACTGTTCGGCACTGCTGTGAGTCATGGCCACCCCCCCACACACCCCATACTGGTAGGCACTGCTGGGAGTCATAGCCACACACCCCCATACTGTTAGGCACTGCTGGGAGTCATACCAACCCGCCAATACTGTTAGGCACTGCTGGGAGTCATGGCCACATACCCCCCATACTGTTAGGCACTGCTGGGAGTCATGGCCACACACCCCCATACTGTTCGGCACTGCTGGGAGTCATGGCCACACCCCCCACACCCCCATACTGTTCAGCACCGCTGGGATTCATGGCCACATACCCCCACACACCCCCATACTGTTCGGCACTGCTGGGAGTCATGGCCACACATCCCCATACTGTTAAGCACTGCTGGGAGTCATAGCCACACACCCCAATATTGTTAGGCACTGCTGGGAGTCATGGCCACACACCCCCACACCCCCCATATGGTTCGGCATTGCTGGGAGTCATGGCTATACCCCCCACTCCCCCCATACTGTTCGGCACTGCTGGGAGTCATGGCCACACACCCCCATACTGTTAGGCACTTCTGGGAGTCATAGCCACACCCCCCATACTGTTAGGCACTGCTTGGAGTCATGGCCAAACATCCCCACACCCCCATACTGTTAGGCACTGCTGGGAGTCATGGCCACACCCCCCACCCCACTCATACTGTTTGGCACTGCTGGGAGTAATGGCCACACCCCCCCACACACCCCTATACTGTTAGGCACAGCTGGGAGTCATAGCCACACCCCCCATACTGTTAGGCACTGCTGGGAGTCATGGCCACACCCCCCACACCCCTCCATACTGTTCAGCACTGCTGGGAGTCATGGCCACCCCCCCTTACTGTTAGGCACTGCTGGGAGTCATGGCCACACACCCCCACACACCCCCATACTGTTCGGCACTGCTGGGAGTCATGGCCACACCCCCCCACACACCCCATACTGCTAGGCACTGCTGGGAGTCATAGCCACATACCCCCATACTGTTAGGCACTGGTGGGAGTCATGGTAACACCACACCCCCACACCCCCTCATACTGTTCAGCACTGCTGTAAGTCATGGCCACCCCTGATACTGTTAGGCACTGCTGGGAGTCATGGCCACACACCACCACACCCCTCCCATACTGTTAGGCACTGCTGGGAGTCATGGCCACACACCCCATACTGTTAGGTACTGCTGGGAGTCATGATCACACACCCCCACACCCCCCATACTGTTCGGCACTGCTGGGAGTCATGGCCACACACCCCCATACTGTTAGGCACTGCTGGGAGTCATACCAATCCACCAATACTGTTAGGCACTGCTGGGAGTCATGGCCACATACCCCCTCACCCCCCCATACTGTTAGGCACTGCTGGGAGTCATGGCCACACACCCCCACACACCCCCATACTGTTCGGCACTGCTGGGAGTCATGGCCATCCCCTCATACTGTTAGGCACTGCTGGGAGTCATGGCCACACCCCCCCACACCCCCCATACTGTTAGGCACTGCTGGGAGTCATGGCCACACACCCTCACACCCCCCCCTCATACTGTTCAGCACTGTTGGGAGTCATGGCCACAACCCCCATACTGTTAGGCACTGCTGGGAGTCATAGCCACACTCCCATACTGTTAGGCACTGCTGGGAGTCATGGCTACACACCCCCACCCCCCCATACTGTTAGGCACTGCTGGGAGTCATGGCCACACCCCCCATACTGTTAGGCACTGCTGGGAGTCATGGCCACATACCCCCCACACCACCCCATACTGTTAGGCACTGCTGGGAGTCATGGGCACACACCCCCATACTGTTAGGCACTGCTGTTAGTCCCCCATGTTACATGAGTTGTTTGTATACTCACCAGGCTCAACGGCTCCTTCGATTCCGTGAACTCCCACCGGTGGTAGCAGGGCCATGAATTTCTCCTCCCAGGGATGGTATTGTGCAGGTGTGCGGGAAGGCCCACCTCCAGTGTGATGAGCGTTGGCGTAGTCCTCATCCATCTTGTGCTTGACCATCCTCCGCAGATCGTACCACCTGTTCTGGCAAACCGCCCTGTTGCGCCTGATGGGTGCAACAGCATTGACCTTCTCGACGATCCTCTCCCACAAGCGTGTCTTTTCAGCTATGCTGGTCTGTCTGACCAATGCACCAAACAGCTGTGGAAAAACTCTGATGATTTCATCTGTAAGGATCTCCATCTCCGGGTTAGTGAACTTTGGATTCTTTGGTGTGGTTATGGTGTGGGGTGTATGTGATTGGGGGAGTGATGGTGTGTATGGATGAGGGTGTGTGGGTCTGATTGTGAAGGGGGTGGTGTGTGTGAATGAGATAGGGTGTATGTGTGAAGGTGTATGGCTGCAGTTGTTGGTGTGCTGTCAGTGTCTTTGCGCAAATAGGTATATTGCAAAGGATGATGGGTTGTATGTGTGGGCCCTTTTATTGGTCCATTTGTGGGTGTGGATTATTTTGAATTTTTGTGGGTGTCTTATAAGGGGTGGTTGTGACTTGGGCCCTCTGTTTGCCTGTTTGGATTTGGCCAGGACCTTGTTTTCCTATGGTGTGTACACAGTAGACTTGTTTTGTGGGGTTGTGCGATTCGTTTGCACCCTTCTTGTTCTGGATTCGGGGTTTGTGTGCACTTTATTAGTGGGGGGTGTGCGGTTCGTTGTTGTTGTTGTTGCTGGCTCATAAGGGACATTTTTGGGGTTCGTATTTGTTGGTGCAGCTGGCAGTTATGGTCGTTTTTCGGGCCCGGGGTGCATGTGCGCTTGATTGAGGGGTGTGCGAGTCATATTTGTTGGTGCGGCTGGCAGTTACGGTCGTTTTTCGGGCCCGGGGTGTATGTACACTTGATTGTGGGGTGTGCGAGTCGTATTTGTTGGTGCGGCTGGCAGTTACGGTCGTTTTTTGGGCCCAGGATGCGTGTACGCTTGATTGTGGGATGTGCAAGTCATATTTGTTGGTGCGGCTGGCAGTTACAGTAGTTTTTCGGGCCCGGGGTGCGTATACGCTTGATTGTGGGGTGTGCGAGTCATATTTGTTGGTGCAGCTGGCAGTTACGGTCGTTTTTCGGGCCCGGGGTGCGTGTACGCTTGATTGAGGGATGTGCGAGTCGTATTTGTTGGTGCGGCTGGCAGTTACGGTCGTTTTTCGGGCCCGGGGTGTATGTACACTTGATTGTGGGGTGTGCGAGTCGTATTTGTTGGTGCGGCTGGCAGTTACGGTCGTTTTTTGGGCCCAGGATGCGTGTACGCTTGATTGTGGGATGTGCAAGTCATATTTGTTGGTGCGGCTGGCAGTTACAGTAGTTTTTTGGGCCCGGGGTGCGTATACGCTTGATTGTGGGGTGTGCGAGTCATATTTGTTGGTGCAGCTGTCAGTTACGGTCGTTTTTCGGGTCCGGGGTGTATGTACGCTTGATTGTGGGGTATTCGAATCGTATTTGTTGGTGCGGCTGGCAGTTACGGTTGTTTTTTGGGCCCGGGGTGTGTGTACGCTTGATTGTCGGGTGTGCAAGTCGTATTTGTTGGTGCGGCTGGCAGTTACGGTCGTTTTTCGGGCCCGGGGTGCGTGTACGCTTGATTGTGGGGTGTGCGAGTCCTTTTTGTTGGTGCGGCTGGCAGTTACGGTAGTTTTTCGGGCCCGGGGTGCGTGTATGCTTGATTGTGGAGTGTGCGAGTCGTATTTGTTGGTGCGGCTGGCAGTTACAGTTGTTTTTCGGGCCCGGGGTGCATGTACCCTTGATTGAGGGGTGTGCGAGTCATATTCGTTGGTGCGGCTCGCTCATACGCGATGTTTTCCGTACTAATCATGCTTCATGCGGGACTATGTTTGCCCGTACAAATCGCGTGCTTGGTCCCTGGTCTGGATCGTACTTGTTAGTTCATACGGCATGTTTACAAATCGTACGGTTGGATTTCCGACGACATTTCGTACGGGTCTTCGATTGTAGTTCGTACGGTTCGCTGATATTCGGACGTATTTTCGAAATTCTGATCGTACTACGCAATTCGGACTGACTTTTTTCATTTGTACGGAGACGGCTACGAATACGAATCGTACGACGGTTTTTTATCCCGAATCGGAATCGACCCCTATATTTATTTATTTATTTATTTATCTATTTATATATTTAAAATTGTCCATTATTGTTTTCATGACCTAATGCGTTGTGCATTGGTGCGACTAAAACATGGCCATAAGTTTCTTTATTATCCTAGGCTGGTGGTTGTATGTCAAAATTTCATGTAGAAAAAGATTGTTATGCAAAACTACACTAGCCAAAATACTGACTACACAGTATTGTGAAGTTAAGTACATATAGGTACGTATAGATTTATTATTTTTCCCTCCACATCTACGTACTGTGACTAAATGCATATTGTCATGGTAAATATGGGGGTTAGGAACAGTGCCTATGAAACTACCTTCAATATATTGTGGTGACTGATATTTTGAAAAATTATAATATTTTAGGACAGCATTTAAAATTCAATAGCCATGAATGATAGCTTTGCTAGACAATAAGAGTAGGTGTCAGGGATGCTCAGATATCATTTTCATCTTCTGTATTTATTGACTTGTTTATTGAGGAATGGAAATGTGAAGTCTAACATTATTTAGCAATTTTGTTGAAAGTCTGCGGAAACGTTAAAAAGTTTATTACGTTGGTCTTGGCAATATCTGTGTGAAAATCAAATCACTGACATAATATTGGCATCAAAAATATCGAAGTCAAAAATATCGGAGGCAAAATATCGATGTCTTTTCAAATGGTAGACGGGCTCTCCGAGCCAGTTGGAAGCAACTTGGAAATCCTATTTGGATTCCCTTCTGACCAACCCCATCAAAATAGGTCGGTTGGAAAGGAATCCGACTAGTCGATTACGATGTGGGCTGAAAGGCTCCGACCGATGGTCAGAGTTGTGTCAGGCAGCATCGTAATCAAACACCAAGTCTTGCAATAACTGTGGTATAGGATCTTCACAACATTTTTCAAACGACAATAATATCAAATGCTAATTGTGTCCAATATCATAGAATCGACCATGTTGCATGATATCTCCATGTTTTATTTGCTTTTAAGGGTCTGGATGTACTGTCATTTGTTTCCTTTGGGCTCTGTGAAATGACTATCCTGCTACACATGCATGTTCTCTGAGCACTAAACATGGAGAAAGATTAATTCACTAAAAACTGACATCTTAACTTTTATATAAGCAATTGTGGAATGGTGTAGGAAATGCAACAATTGTAAAACAGTTACATGTCACATTGGTCTGCAGTGTACATTTACACCACAAAGACGATTTACAATAAAGGAATGGCTTCAGGCCTCAGATTGCAGCCAGCCTGGTTGCAGCCTAATACACTTAATCAGCACATGTCAATGGAAAGTGTTTTAACATGTAGAAAAATACTTTTAATACTACTAAGGCTCCTCTAAGCGAAAATTGTAGCTCACACAGATGGGTGGTTAATGTGTAATATGCTAAATATTGAGAATAATATCTGCAGTGACTATCTACAATTATTTATCTTTATTGGCTACCATTGCTTTTCTAATTGAAAAAACATAGTAAAAAATATTTTCCAAAATTCAAACTAGAAAAATGCAGTGTAGACCTTTGAGAGAATGCAAATACTGCGTTCCGTAGTGCAGTGGTGAAGGTAGATTGAGAACACATGTATGGCAAAGATGATTTAAAAGAAAAAATAATAAAAACTTAGGCTAACTCTACTCCTTGAACGTAATTCAATCAGTGCTGTTGAACATTTAAATCCTGACCTAGAGAGGTCTGACATATCTCCCTGCCAAGCAGCCGCGGCCGGTAGTAGGTGTAACTGCAGGGCAGTGATGTGGGGAGGGGGAGGGGCAGGGTGGAGGGTAGTAATGTATGGATTAAGGACTTTACCAGGTAAGTAAACATATAAATAAATACATTTCGTTGAGTGCACTGCATCACCAAATGCGATGCAGTGGGCAGAACAACATTTGTTTTATTTATTTATATGTTTACTTACCTGTTAAAGTCTGTAATCCATACATTACTACCCCCATCCTGCCCCTCCCCCTCCCCACGTCACCGCCTTGCAGTTACACCTACTACGGGCCGTGGCTGCTGCCAAGTAACAATAGACCTGGCTCTGCTAACATGAACACTGAGAGGAGTAATCACTGTACACTTATCTTGGAATGTGGGACAGGCGAGTGGACAAGGCCACGGTTGCTCTTTTCAAGGACCAGACTGAATACTTGCTATTTTGGGAAGTTTATACTTAAACAAATTCTAGCATAAGAAAGATTGCTGAATAGGGACCCTTCCAGCCAACCTGTCTATGTTTGCAGTTTGGGCTAATTGGTTTTTAGAACCAGTCACATTGGTTTTGCCAGGCCCATGTCAAGCTTCTAAGAAAGATATGGATTCGCTGAGAATCCCAGCTATCCGCAACTCCATTTGGATGTGCCTGTCAACAGAAACCTCACACAAGGAAGACGGGTAAAATGGGGAAAGGAGAGAGCTACCAAAGCTCTTTCTGGTGGCAGGTCAGAGATGGTAAAACCTCGTCCCCTTTGTGAATGTTTTAAATAAACATATTTTCAGGTGTAGGTAGGTTCATAGATCACTGCTTACTGATAAAACATGATATTCAAATGTTTCATTTTTCTTTTTAAATGCATCCTGATTTCCAGTCTCGGAAAAAAGGCAGCATTTATTTTTAAAAAGGTTGATTTATTGAAAAGTCAAGTCAAGTCAAGTCATGAAATTTATATAGCGCACTACATACCCAGAGGGTTTCAAGGCGCTTAGGAAGGGGAGGAGGATTATTTGTCAAATATCCACGTTTTAAGCTGCTTTCTGAACGCTAGGTGATTCTGGGTTAGGCGAAGGTAGGCGGGGAGTGAGTTCCATGTTTTGGCAGCCAGGTAAGAGAAGGATCTGCCTCCCATGGTGGTCTTGTTGATGCGAGGTACAGTGGCGAGGGCTTGGCTGGAAGAGCGGAGTTGGCGGGAGGGGGAGTAGAAGGACAGTCTTGAGTTGAGGCAATCTGGTCCGATGTCGTAGAGTGATTTGTGTGCGTGGGTGAGCAGTCGGAAAGTGATCCTCTTATTGACGGGTAGCCAGTGGAGGTCTTTAAGGTGACCAGAGATGTGTTCGTTGCGTGGGATGTCTAATATGAGCCTGGCTGAGGCGTTTTGGATTCGTTGTAGTTTCTTCTGGAGTTTAGCGGTGGTACCTGCGTAGAGGGTGTTTCCGTAGTCCAGTCGGCTCGTGACCAGAGCATGGGTGACTGTTTTCCTTGTTTCGGTGGGGATCCAGCGAAATGTTTTTCTGAGCATGCGAAGAATGTTAAAGCAGGAAGAGGATACGGCGCTGACTTGTCTGTTCATTGATAGTGAGGCATCCAGGATGACGCCAAGGTTCCGTGCATGGTCTGTCGGGATGGGTGCATTTCCGAGGGCTTCCGGCCACCAGGAGTTGTCCCATGCAGAGGGGGATTTACCTAACAATCTAGACATGGTGGTCTGCTGACCCCCAGCAAGCCCCATTAGGCCACTATGACTGTGATAGTAGCAAATCATAGTGGGTCACTATTTGCAACCTATCTCATTCATTTCTATGATGAAGGTCGAAACTAATGTGGCCCCTGTATGATTTAATATATTGTCAGCAAAAATATAAATACATAGGTATGTTTACAATATACAAATGCATCTGGTAAAAATCGGTTTACAAATTTTAATCTCTTTTGCCAAATGCATTTTTAGTACATGAGGCCTGTAATGTAGGTGAAATAACACATTTGCTGAAATTTACTCATTTTCAGTTGTCCACGAATAGAATTGTGCACTGTACTTATGCAAGAGCCTACTCACTTGTCTACATGCCCATGTTCAACAAAAGGTTAAAATAGTCTTTTTTTCCTAAACACCACTGATGACATAATTGTCAAGCAATTATTTCCATGTGCAAATTTCGATACATCTGGGGAAAATGTTTTTCTGTGAACTAGAATCCAAATATATTATTTCAGGTGTTGTCCCTAAGGAATGGAAAAGAGCTCTTGTCAGACCCATAAGGAAGACCACCGCCTTATCGTGGTCTGACTTGACGAATCTTAGGCCCATTTCCCTGCTACCTTTTGTGGGGAAAATTATAGAAAAGCATGTCAACCACCATCTATCTGCACATGTGGAACTAGTAAAGGCCTTGGATGAATCCCAATCGGGATTCCGCCCCAAATACAGTACAGAATCCACTCTATTGTCTGTTACTGATGATCTCCATGCCTACCAGGACAAGGGCCTCTCAGTCATCTTGGTTCTATTAGATCTTTCAGCAGCGTTCGACACCGTGTCTCATACCATCTTGACACAACGGTTGTCGAACGCTGGCATTAAGAACAAAGCTCTTGACTGGCTAAAGAGTTTCCTGACTGACCGCACCCAGAGAGTCACCATGGGTGCATATCGCTCGGTGGAAATAGAGATCTCTAAAGGTGTGCCACAGGGCTCATGTTTGAGCCCTACTCTTTTTAATATCTATGTGGCACCCCTGGCAGGAGTTCTGCGTAGATACGGCTTTATCCCCATATCATACGCAGATGATACACAGCTCCTCTTCCCCTTTAAAACTCTCACCACAGAGGTCAGGAACTCTTTCTCGACAGGCATGAAAGAAGTGGCAAAATGGATGGCTACCAACTACCTCCAATGTAACGTCACCAAAACAGAGATCATGTTATTTGGAGAGGCTAAAATACTATGGACCCCTGAATGGTGGCCGTCAGAACTTGGAGCAGTCCCTGAACCTAAACAGGTTGTGAAGAATCTGGGAATCCGGCTTGATCACGACCTGTCATTTAAACAACATACTAGTTATATATCGGGGATCTGCTTCCACACCATCGGACTCCTCCGTAAGGTCTTTCCACTTCTACCTGATTCAGTAAGGAAAACGCTTGTTCAAGCGTTGATCCTCAGTCGGATTGATTATTGTAACGGTTTGTTACTATCAGCCAATGAAGGAGTGCTGGATAAACTGCAAGTCATCCAGAACACGGCAGCTCGCCTTGTTCTGAATGCCCCTCCGAGAACCGCTTCCAAACCTCTCCTGAATCGCCTACATTGGCTTCCAATCCGACAGAGGGTCAAATTTAAAATATGCTGCCTGATCCACAAATGTCTGAATAGACAGGGACCAATCTATCTAGAGCGGAAATTTATTCCTTATGTTCCAGCACGATCTCTCAGATCTAGTAACAATCTCCTTCTCGTGGTGCCTCATATTAAAAAAAAAAAATTAAGACACGGAGGCAGAGCCTTATCTACCACTGGCCCTAGGCTGTGGAACAAGTTACCTTTGGCCTTAAGACAATGTAAAGAGCACCTGACATTCCGTAAACTTTTAAAAACCATTCTCTTTAAAAATGAAGTCTAGTTCATCTCCGTATCATGTTGCTGATTTCCGGTAAAAAAGCGCAGAGATACTCCTGCCGGAGTGATTCAAGCGCTATACAAACTCACAAAATAAATAAATAAAATAAATATGTTGTTTCAAAACTGAAAAGAGGTATAGAGGAGAAGGGTCTAAATTCAATGTTTTCCTTCCTACATTGATTAGTATGTTGTTTCTTTCTGCATACATGCACATTACATTTTCCATTTACTGGAAATGAAATTGGAGTGCCTAATAACAACACATCATCGATAGGACACAGAATATCGGAATTGACTGGAGAGAAAACAGATGAGATTGTTCCGGGTCAAAGAAGCTATGCGGACCAGCTGGATACAAAACTGATTCTGCTCCTTACAGACGATTAAACCCCTGCGCCTAATGCCTCCGACAATAAAAACACTGCATACATTATTTCAGGGGGCAATCTATTAAGTAAGGTACGAAGGCACCTATCACAAGAGCAAGATGTAGCAATTGTTTCTCATGTAAATATTTCTCGCGGGAAAAATGTAGAGCTATAAATACTCGTGTGCCTATCAGCTAATATATGTTAATCTGGAAATAGCAAGAAGGGAAATTTTTGAGTGGGTCACAAGTCAGACCGTTTCCTTTTGTATTTTATGGCTAATTCTAAATGATTTGTTTTTTCATTTTTTATCCAGGCTTATACCCAGGGCTTCTGGAATTATGCAGCAAGAAAAGCCAAGGTATGTGTCGTATTGTGATGTGATAAATTTTTGATTGTATCACTTCATTATTTTGTTATTTTTACACATTTTAACACTGTTTTAGAAAAGTTTTCTACTTTTTTAGTACGAGTGTTGCACTCAAATACCTCAATAATGAACTAAACAGTGACCATACCTACAGGAAGTCACAGTGTCTACAAGTACATGTTAAGTGTGCTTCACAAAAGAGTAATGTTAGCAATATAGCTGTTTGTGTGATTTAACATTACTGCATGTGCGTAAGCCTCAACCATATGTATATTTGTCTTGTTAAATCTATACGATAGCATCAACATACTACTAAAGAAAAGCACATTTTAGAACTGATTTTTATTATCCTTACAATGTGCTTTGCATTTGAAGATTGAAGTAATAATACACATTTTGCATAAAACACATTTGAAATATTAGCACATTATCCCTAACAATCACATACATTTCTGAAAATATCTGCAGTCTCAAGCAAATAATGAATACCAAACAGATGATGTTTAAATATTCAAATTTCACTATTTCTAGATTACAAAGTTGCTAACTGGATTAGTTGTCATTGACAGTGATACTTCTCATGCATGGGGCCAAGTTTTAATTTTACAGTATGGTAGGCAATATCATTTTATGGCATATACAAAAGGTTAGTGATTGACAGAAATCCCACTGTTCATGACACCTTGGTGTATATTTACCAGGAAATGGAGCAGCTTGGCGCTGTGAGCAATTTTGCTACATCGTTCTGCGTAATTAAAAAAATGCAGGGATGCGTTGTATTCACAAGAATACGGAGCACCCCTGTGTTTTCCCTTGCGCCAGCACTAAAATAGCTTCTCTGGCACCAGAATCGGCGTGGGTGACTGTGAAAGCTAGAATCACTCGTTTTCTCCCCGTGGCCAGGCTTGGCTCCGCCCCCCTGTTCCTTTGTTGTTTCACTCACCGGGGACTCTTGTGGACACTGACCGGCCGGGCTTGGCTCCGCCGGTCACGCCACTGCTGCCTACAACCCCCAGGATCCCACGGGGCACGAACAACATCAGTGCGCACCAGGAGGCGCATAAAGCCCCGCCTGGGGCCGAGTCCCCTGCTGTTGCGGAATCGGCGTGGGTGGCTGTGAAAGCTAGAATCACTGGTTTTCTCCCCATGGCCGGCTCGGCTCCGCCCCCCTGTTCCTTTGTTGTTTCACTCACCGGGGACTCTTGTGGACACTGACCGGCTGGGCTTGGCTCCGCCGGTCAAGCCGCTGCTGCCTACAACCCCCAGGATCCCACGGGGCACGAACAACATCAGTGCGCGCCAGGAGCTGCATAAAGCCCCGCCTGGTCCCTCGTCCCGCGAGGACACGCGCGGGACGCGCCGGGAGAAGCCCGGGACAAGGGCGGGCCGTCTACGGCCGGCAAAGGCCGGGCAGGGCCACCCCCTTTATCAGTGAGTTCTGAAGAAGCGAGACACTCTTGTACTTATTAGCACTTATTATTAGTGTATCTTGTATAGCGCACAGCTACCCCAACAGGGTGTCCCGGCGCTCCAGTGGGTGAAATGACTCTTCCTCCATGAGTGTTAGCAGAAAAGGTATGTTTTTAATGCCTTACGAAAAGGGAGTTCTTCCTGGATCGAACGGATGGCATGCGGAAGTTTATTCCAGTGGGATGCTGCGCATGTTTGGAAAGTTTTTCCTCCTGATCGCATCTTTTTGAATCTCGGGGTGGTGAGGAGATTTTTGGAACTGGATCGCAGGGATCTGATGTTCTTATAGGGGCGCAGACAGGAAGAAAGATAAGCAGAGCCCTTCCCCTTGATTGCCCTGTGAGCCAGTGTGAGGGCTTTGAATTCAGCCCTTTTCTGTATGGGTAGCCAATGAAACGCATGCCGATGTGGAGAGATATGCTCTCTGAGGGAAATGCCACATACTAGTCGGACTGCCGCAATCTGTACTGTTTGAAGCCGGTGGCAGAGGCCTGCGGCAAGTCCGATATACAGGCCGTTCGCATAGTCCAAATGAGATGTAATCAATGCTTGGACAATGGTTTTCCTGGTGTTACTGGGGAGGAAATTGATACATTTTTTGACCATCCTTATTTTTGAGAAACAGGCCGCTGAGGCCGTTTTGACTTGATTGTGGAAGGAGAGGTTAGAGTCCCATCTGACTCCAAGGTTTTTTACAGATTCTTTAGGGGTGGGGGCATGCTTAGATCATGCGGCCACCACAGATTAGAGTCCAGGGGACATGATTGGTGGAAAAAGAGGACCTCCGTCTTTCCAGCATTGAGTCGGAGACAGTTGTTGTCCATCCAACGTGCGACTTTGCACAGACAGTCTTTTAGTGGGTCAAATGTGGACTGAGAAAGACTGTCATAAGAAAATAATAGTTGGATATCATCCGCATATGAGGTGGCTTTGATTCCAGATTGAGCAATCAGTTCAGCCAGAGGGGAGAAATAAACATTGAAAAGAAGAGGGCTCAGGGAGGAGCCCTGAGGGACTCCCCACTTGAGAGGTCGACTTTCTGAGGTAAAAGGGGGAGTGAAAACCACCCGTGTCCGGTTAGACAAAAAAGAGGACACCCACTTCAAGGCCTGGCCTTGGATGCCTTTGGAATGAAGACGATCAAGGAGAACAGGATGGGAGACGGTGTCGAAAGCTGCCGACAAATCAGCAGCAACAACACCGCCCTCGATCCTGCGTCAAGTTTCCATCGAACAGCGTCGGCCATCTCTATCAGGGCCGATTCCGTACTGTAGCCTTGTCTAAACCCGTGTTGCGAGTCGTGGAATGACCCGTGAGCTTCAAAGAAGTTCGCCAGCTGCTGTTGTACTAGTTTTTCAAGTACCTTGGCTGGTGCCGATAACAGGAAAATGGGCCTGTAATTGGCTGGATCGTTAGGGTCCGCGTTTGCCTTTTTAAGGATAGGGGCAATACGTGGTGTTTCCCCAAGTTAGGGAAAGTACCAGTACTAAGACAGTCATTCCAAATACTGTTCAATACAGGATTAAGGAGTGGGGCCAGGGCTTTATATTGTTTGGCCGGCCAGGGGTCGGTTGGCGAGCCAGATCTGCACTTTGATAATTCTGCCAGAGAGTGGTCAAGGGAAATTGCTTCAAAGTCTGAGAAGATCTTGGAAGGTTCTGAACAGAGTTTTGGGTGAACTGTGAGATTATCAGTAAGGTCAGTGCTGTTTTTACAAGGAAAGGAATCATAAATGGTGGCAATTTTTTCCTCAAAGAAGTCTGAGAGGCGGTTGCAGAGGGATTGTGATACCGGGGACTGTCGTTTGAGGGCCAAGGGGTCGGTGAAAGATCTCACAGTGTTAAAAATTTCTCTTGCGGAACCTTGGGCTCTGTTGATTTTTTCCTCTAGGTAAAATCTTTTGTGATCAATAAGCTTTTTTCTAAAATTTTTGAGGGCTGATTTATATTTCAATTTGCTATCTGGGGAATATGATAGTCTCCAACGTCTCTCCAAAAGTTTACAGGCAGACTTACACTTACGGAGTTCATCCGAGTACCAGGGTGAGGAGGGGGTAGAACGAAATGTTTTAATGGGCCTAATGGGAGCAATCGAATCTATAGCAGAGGAGATCCAGCAGTTAAAATTGTTCAGCCTGGAGTCTAGGTCGATGGCCTCCCTGGGGGCAGAGGAGGCCAGGTGTGCTCCAAGGCTATCTGAGGAGATCTTGCTCCAGTTACGAACAAGAGTTTTAGCTTGTACTCGAGGTCTTATTTGATGGAATAAAGAAATAGTCAAAGGAATAAAAAAAATGGTCAGATCAAATCACTGGGTAAGGGTCACCAGTAGTAAGGTCTACTAGGTAGAAGCATATGAGATCGAGAGTATGACCAGTCTTATGGGTAGGGCGGGAGATCAGTAGACTTAAACCACCATCTGAAAGTGTGGAAAGAAAATTAGTACTCGTAGGGTCAGAGGCGTCCTCCACATGGAGATAAGGTCTCCGAGTAGAGTAAAATTGGCATAGCGGGAGCTAGCCTGGAGGACGTAGTCTAAGAAATCCCGAAGGAAGGAAGCCTTGGATTTAGGGGGGCGATATACTAATAAACCTGAGAGGGTTATGTTCGCTGGAAGATGGATGCAGAAAGGGAGAGCTTCAATGGATTCTATTTGAGTATGGGGATAGGAGGAGATGGTCCATAGTGATCTATAAATAATGGCGATGCCTCCGCCATGGTTGAGGCTTTGTTGGTTAGCACAGAGAATGTTATAGTCAGGGGGAATGGCAAGGGACAAGGCGGGATTCGTTTCATCCCCTAACCAAGTTTCCGTTAGAAAGAGGATGTCCCATTTGTTAATAAGGCCCGCTTTGATGGTGATGTATTTGCTAGTGGTTGGAGACCACTTAGGGTTTATTTGGAGGGGGCAGTGAATCATTGAAGTGCTTTCTGCCTGGTCGGGATTACAGCGCATACACGGGAAGGTGAGGGTGGTAAGGTCAGAGGGACAATAATAATAATAATAATAATAATCCACATTTGTATAGCGCACAATCACCCGTTAGGGTCTCTAGGCGCTGGGGGCCGTCGGGAAGATTAAGCAAGCTATTGCCAAGAGTCGCATGGTGCTGGGCTAACCTGCCGCCTGACCCGGGGATCGAACCATGATCCCCAGATTCCAGCGTCAGTCACCCTGGCCGCGGCGCCACACCTCTCCCACAAGAATGCAGAAAGCCACAATGCTGTTGCCTTAAGTTAAGTAAAGTTTTCTTATCATACCTAATAATAGAAGGTATGGCAAGATCGACATAGTGGCTGACCTTGGCCACGTCCTGGTCGCGGATGGGCGCAGACGGGCAGGTCTCTGACACGACCCCGGGGCAGATCCGGCGTGTCCGCTGTACGCGCCAGCTGCCCAGAGACATGCCCTTCCCTTTTTATACTGTCCAGTAGAGTGCGTGTTGACGCTTCCCAAAGCAAAGATGGCCGCTATGGAATTCAGCCCGCCCGGGACACCGCTATCTCAGCCCTGAGTCGGCTGATGCTGATCCGGGTCGCCAAGGCGTGTGGGAGTGAGTCGGTAAGATGTCGCGCTTCTTAATCAAGCACGGGGCCACAGGGAACAACAGTGAAACCGCTTTTTAATCAAGCGAGTGGGCAAGAAGTTACACTCAAGGAGATGTCATTAGGTGAAAGATACGAGTTTAAAAACAGTGCAAGGTTTCAAAGCAAGAATTGTGCAATAACGTTTAAAAATACAAATCAGAGCAGAGTAACACAACCTCCCGGCTTCCGCCTCAGGAGGGAATCAGACACACGCTAGGATGAGCGCCAGGTTCTGGGTGTCCTTTTTATACTGTCCGCTAGAGTGCGTGTTGACGCTTCCCTAAGCAAAGATGGCCGCTATGGAATTCAGCCCGCCCGGGACACCGCTATCTCAGCCCTGAGTCGGCTGATGCTGGTCCGGGTCGCCAAGGGGTGTGGGAGTGAGTCGGTAAGATGTCGCGCTTCTTAATCAAGCACGGGGCCACAGGGAACAACAGTGAAACTGCTTTTTAATCAAGCGAGTGGGCAAGAAGTTACACTCAAGGAAATGTCATTAGGTGAAAGATTCGAGTTTAAAAACAGTGCAAGGTTTCAAAGCAAGAATTGTGCAATAACGTTTAAAAATACAAATCAGAGCAGAGTAACACAAGCTCCCGGCTTCCGCCTCAGGAGGGAATCAGACACACGCTAGGATGAGCGCCGGGTTCTGGGTGTCCTTTTTATACTGTCCGCTAGAATGCGTGTTGACGCTTCCCCAAGCAAAGATGGCCGCTATGGAATTCAGCCCGCCTGGGACACCTCTATCTCAGCCCTGAGTCGGCTGATGCTGGTCCGGGTCGCCAAGGGGTGTGGGAGTGAGTCTTAATCAAGAACGGGGCCACAGCACTTGTTCTGCTTTTCATTGTTTTTACCTTTAGCTGCTGGCTGTGTACTTCTATACCGTTCTAAACAAGTTCTCCATTCTCTTTAACATTAACGGTGCGTCTAGTAATGGTGCTTCGCTCAAGGAATGGGAGGAAGTTTGCACAGGGCCGTGTTGGGGGCTCTGTGTCTGGTACCCTTGACGAGTTCATCTCTAGGGCAGCAAGTGTATTGGAACTTGAAATTGTTCTTAATGAAAAAAGGTTGTCTCTAGAGCTATTGGTGAAAAGATCTTCATTGGGCAAAATCATGGCAGCTGTATCCCCAGAGCTGCAGGAGCAGATTGATAGTGACCGTAGCCTAGGCCCAAGCATGAAGGGGGGCAGTTACATCTACCATTAGTACCTCATTGGATTCAACTTCAGATAGTATATCTTTACTAGGTATCAGACATCCTGAACCTACCTCCAACATCACCCCCAACCCGTCTCAAGATTCTGCACCATCAGTACCAAATAGGGGAAAAGTCAACAAGTCTAAATCCATTGTAGGTAAAAGAAAGTGCGGGGGAGGGACTCAAAAGGGTAGATGTGCTAAAGTCATCAAAACCACCACCCCAACCCAGCCAATTATTCCTATAGTACATCACCAAACACCAACAAATTATTATTGAAATAGGATTACTAAGCAAACACCCTGCCAGCCCGCAGCTAACCAACTTCCTAAAGGCATCTTGGAAACATTAGAACATCTATTAAAATCTCTATTGCTACCCTTATTTGAGAGGGTTAAACAAATTAGCGAGAATGTAGGGAAATTAGAAAGTGCTGTATTGGCCAACTCGGCACTATTGGAAAAAGCGATAGAGTCCTCGCACGGATCTGGGCCCCTTCCTCCCTTGATGGACCGAAAGAGCCCCCCAAAAGCCACTTCTCACATTATATCAACTAGCCCAAATGTTCAACACCTCCCTATTGCCACCACACAAGGCATAGTAAATACATCTGTTACTGGTCGGGTTAGGGAGGAAGCAGAAACTCTAGCTAAAGATGGTAGAAAGAAGCCGGCAACCACAGATTACAGTATAGAACCAAAATCTAGAGGGCATAACACTCCTCGGAAGGAGGGCAAGTTACTGAAGCCCCCCTGTATAAATCTATCCCCGGAGTCTGCCCCGTACACGGTAATCCTGGCCGGCGTTCCAGGGATCCAACATGATAAGATAGAGTCACATAGAGAGCTTAAGAACAAGGTGATTTTTTGGCTCAACGGAAACAGATCGTTCCCATCCCACATGAACGCTGAAATTCTATTTGTAAGAAGGGTGAGCTGGCTGGGTAGCAGAACAAAGGACTTGGAGGGCGATTGTATAATCATAACTATTAGGGATCCTAGAGCGGTTTTGTTGACATTTGTTATGACTTTGGGATGCGGGGTGCCAGTGGAATACAATCTCTTGATTTGTGCTAGTTTTACCCCAGCTCCTCTTATGGTGAGACCCCTGCCCACTATGATAGGTGGGAAACGATTCCTAGTCGCCCTTATAGAGCCCGTAGTCATGAGTTCCGCCTTCCCCTGATTAATCGCTTCGAGCCACTAAGTAGCTTGGAGTGGGTGGACTGACGGGGTATTAGCCAAAGGGTTATTAGTCTAGCTCGGCACAAAAAAAAAGGTTGTATGGCTTGGGCGGAGAGACTAACTAGCAGCAGTTTAAAGGGGGGATACCTGGTGTAGGCTGTGAGGTCTCAAACCCAGTCCCCTCCCCCTACTCTCTGCATCAAATAAGACCTGGCGCTTTTCCTGGTTTTGTTTCTTTAGAGAGCGCTCCTGACCTAACCCCGCCCTGTAAGAAGCCCATGAAACAAGTGGTAATGGCACATATGGGGGAGGACAAGACGGAAAAAGGTGAGGATAGGATTATGACCCTTACGCCCCCCGAAATAGGGTGTCCAAAAAAACATTAATATTGGAGGCTCGGACTCCCTAACGGTCGTGTCTCCCCTCCATGTGCCTATAGTAAGAAATATACACACGCTCACCTTGGTTTCCTGGAATATAGCAGGTCTAAGAAATAAAATCCCCATAGTAGAGTGGTCCGACCTGGTGGAAAAATATGATATATTGGCTTTCCAGGAGACATGGGCAGTGGATCCCATCCACCAACCTGGGTACCTAAACTTCTATAAAGCAGCAGTTAGAGGAGCTAATGGCACACCCTCAGGAGTTCTTAGTATTTGGGACAGACAAACAATCAATTGTAGACCCACAGAACTTGATGTTGATGGCCCGGACCAGCTAGCAATAAAGCTACACCTGCCTGACCTCGCAGACATCCTCATCGTAAATGTGTACAATAGAGGACAGCCCGGCGGTCGTGGCACTGGCACTTTCCTAAAATTAGATCGTTTTTTTGGACTCAGTAAGGTCTGACACCAACATAATAATTGTAGGGGATCTAAACTGCTTGTTTGAACATCTTATCACTGATGGGGAAATACTTCAGTCAGAAGAGGATGTTCAGTGGAACATCCCACCGCTTGACCTCACACCCATCAAGAAATGGACTGAATCTGCCTTACAGTGGATAGGCCTCTGTCTAGAGCGCGGCTTTAGGGTGGCAAATGGATGGACTGCCTCTGATAAAATGGGTAGGGCAACCTTTGACAACGGCTTACATAAAATCCGAATAGACTATGTCCTCATTAAAATAGAGTACTGGTCTACCTTAGAGGACATGGTGATCTTGGATCGGCCTGAGAGTGACCACAACCCCCTTGTAGTGAGCCTACACCTAAGCAGTGACTGTAGGCGCAAAAATCAAACAGAGCTAGTCACCGCTGAAGCCTTGCTTACCAATGATTTACGCAGGGTGCGTTGGGTAAGGATCGCTATAGATCCTGGGGCGCTAGTTGAGATTAGCCTAAAAGTAACGCAGACTCTGGGAGTTTTGCGTTCTCTCCCAGCACAGGAAGATATCAATAGGGATTTAACCATACTCCACGATGCTTTATTTAATGGCCTAAAATCAAATTTTTCCAAACCAAGCAAATCTAAGAATCCAACTGGGCAACCAAAGCGTAAACTATGGTATAACAAATCGTGCCGGGAATCATATGGTAAATTGGCCTCAGCCATTAAAACCAAAATTATGGTAGACATTAGAACAGCTAGGCTAAACTATCGTGAAGCCAGATCGCAGGCTAAACAAGATTGGGATAACCAATATTGGCAAGACCTTCTTGCTGCCAGCAAGTTAAAAAATCTAACCAAGTTCTGGCATATAGTTAAATAGGGCAACACTCATGATTCGCAGGTTCCCACAAACCATATCCCGTCAGAAACCTGGGTTGAGCACTTTCAGTCCCAGTTTTCTGGGCTGAACTTGATTGATGAAATACACCCCCACGATTTGAGCTACCCGCCAAACACACACGACTTAAAATTTGATTGTAGACAAGTTGAGGTTGCATTAAGTAACATTCCCTGTGGATAGTCCCCGGGTATTGACTGCATCCGGCAGACCTCTTCAAACACGACCAAACAAATTGGGCCCCCTATATTGCATTTCTGGGCAATGCTATTGCCAAGGGGGCTGCTAGCCCAGACTCTTGGCGTGGAGCTGAGATATTGCCAATATTCAAGAAGGGAGATCGCTCAAGCCCGGGTAACTACCGTCCAATCAGCTTGATCGACTCCATCCAAAAAGTTGTTGCCAGGATGGTCCTGGCAAGAATTCAGAGTTGGATTGAGCTGGAGGACATATTATCTCCCCTCCAGGCTGGGTTCAGATCATGTGTTAGCACCATTGATCAGGTCCTTAGGTTCCAACTGATTTATTGGAGGACAGAAAGCTTAGGCGGTGGTACCCTATATGCCGCTTTTGTCGACCTTAAGTCAGCATTCGATCTAGTTCCTAGGGCCAAACTAAGGGGGGTTTTGAGAAATATGGGGATGCCCCCGGAGCTCCTGAATATTGTAATTAAGCTCCACGTGGCAAATTTTGCACAAGTACGCTGGGGTAAGTAAGGGCAAGTCACAAATAGATTCACAGTGTCACTGGGTATCAGGCAAGGGTGCGTCCTAGCGCCAACCTTGTTTTTGTTATTCATCAACAGGGTTGTGCAGTATTTTTCATCTTCATCCCTGGGTGGCACCAAGTTTCCGCTACTCATGTTTGCAGATGACACCCTTTTACTATCGCAGACACAAGCGGGCCTGCAGGCGGCCCTACATAAGTTTGAAGAATTCTGCCAAGATCATGACCTAGAGGTTAATGTCACCAAAACTAAGCTCATGATTCTCTCTAAAGGTAGGTCAGTGGTTGGTCATGTCACGCTGAATAAAACAAAGCTAGAGCGAGCAAATGTCATGACCTATCTGGGGTTTGTCTTGGAGAGTAAACTTAGTTGGAAGCCCCAAATAGATACCTTATCTCTTAAGTATGCCCAGCTCTCAGGGTGTTTGGTCAAAGAACAGAGAATGTCTCAGACCAAAAGGATAGTTCCAGCTTTGAAGATCTATAACTCTAGGATAGGTTCAGCGATCCTGTACGGTGCGGACCTCTGGGGTTTTGCTGACCTATCTCCGTTGGTAAAAATACAAAATAAATTCCTTAGGAATCTTACAGGTCTTCCCTGCTCTAGCCCCATGAAACCGCTGCTAATGGATTTGGGTTGTCACTCCATAGATGACATTGCTCGTTTTAAACCAGTGGCTCTATGGAGGAGGATCTGGACCACCCCTGAACTAGCCCTATACGCTAAGGCTATTATTGATGTTAGATCCATTATGGGTTACGGTAATATACAATGGTTTAAGCAAATTTGAATGCTCCTAGAGACCATGGGCCTGGGAATGTGTTTTTATTGGTACTGTCTTTTATGATGAAACAATCGAAATAAAGACATTTGAAATTGAAATTGAATTGCTTCTCTGGCGCCAGCCTACCTATGTGAAGGAAGGTGACCCTTCCTGCACATAGACAATCAATGATGGCAATTTGCTACGTGTATGTGTGTAGCAAATTGCCATTAATGAACCCCTTAGCTGCGGCGGCTATTCTGCCGCAGTGCTAAGGGGGAGGGGGGGCCGCGCGGCGCTCCCGTACTCGTGACGGAACCGCTCCGTCAGGGCCCCCGGGTGAGCTGTGCTTGTGACGGAACGGTTCTGTCATGGCCCCGCCCGCTCTTTAGAACGTCAGCGCAGGCGCGGAATTCGCGCCGCGCAGGCGCGGGGAGCGGGCCGTGACGGAACCGTTCCGTCACCAGTACAGCCCACCCGAGGCTCGTGACGGAACGGTTCCTTCACGAGCACGCAAAGGGTTAATGATTGTTTTTGTGCAGTTAGGGACACCTTCCTGCACAAAAACAATCATTAATTGCATTTTGCTGCTTCTTTTTGCAGAATGCAGCACACAAAGAAAGAGCTAACAAAGAGGAGAAATGAAAGGATTTCTCCTTGTGCTGCTCTAACACATGCTTATCACTGGCATTGGTTTTTGGCACTGCCTCAGATTTACATATTCTTGTAAATCTGGGGCAGCATCAAAATGCAATGGCTGTTGCATTGAAACGCCCACAGCAAAACACAGGCGGTACTTACAAGGCATTCAACCACCACAGGGGCACCCCTATACACCTGAACCAGGGGCAATCAATAGTTTATCCTAAAAACGGTTCAAAGAGTGTGCAGAATTTGCACAAACAAATACAAGCAATAGACAGTTATTAAAGATAACAAGGGGTTCATTAGGATAGCGGGTGGATCGCCACAGCCCGTATGGCGGTGGCAATCCGCCCGCTGAAAAACATCAGCCGCATTGAAATGACCCCCGCCACATTACCATGGCGGGGGGGACCCCTGCGGATGGAAAGACTGTCTGCCGGTTTTCCACCCAGTCGAAGCTGTTTACATGCCATCCATATTAGCATAGCAGCGGGCACATGCCTTCCAGTGGCGGGAAAGGCAGGCGATTTTTGCCATTGGGGGCCCGTAGCGGGCCCCCATGGATTCTGGGGGGTGCACAGTTCAATGCACAACATAGCAGGCACCGCGCGGTGCCTGCCACGTTGTGCATGGAACTGCACGATATGCCTTCTTGGAATTGTGGCAAGCGCTGCTGAGAGCACCGCCCACCGCAATTTCCGGAATGCAGGATGTGCCCGCCAGTGTGGCCGGTGCATCCTAATGCCACCAACGGGACTCCGGCACCAATGGCGGGTGGTACCATTCTACAGAAGGATGGCAGCCAGACTAAGTCCGCCCGCCATCCTAATGATGCCCCAAGTATCTATACATGCACAAAAAAGTGAGAAATGGAGAAACAATAAGGGCCCATATAAAGAATATCCGGAAATACATACAAAATGTGTTTAGTAAAATCACTTATAAGGTAAGGCTCAGAAATATATACTGGTACATTTAAAAATGAATATGCAATACGAAAACCAGGCAAGTGGCAGACAGAAGGAATTACATAAAAAAGGGGGGTTTCAGAACAACACTGATATTGCCACAAACAAAACAATGTGTCCTTCATTAGTGATGGCGACAATTGCGTCTATAGCGTTTCAACCTTTATGATAAATTCCAGGTCATCATCAGGAGATAAGTTTTAACTGAACAGTCAACATAACAATTTCCAATAACTAGAGAAACAAATGTAGCAGTTGCTGATGATTTGAATGTTTCTCCGATATAAATATAAAAAATCTTAGTACAGCAAGGGGTAGTTGAAATCAATGTGTTCTACTCCTTATAGATATAATAACCTCGTGGCTTTTGGAGTCAATCCGGCGAAATTAACCACAGAATACGAGACAAGTACTCCTCAGCACATCGCTCTAGCGTGCGAGCAGGGTCGGCTCGTCATGCAGCACAAAAGTTACGGAGTACTTACAAGCCGGCGTTAAGCCACTCAAAGTGGCTTAGCACCGCTTTGTAAAAATGGAGCAGGGCATAGCACCACTGAAGCAGCTGTTTTAGTGACGCTCAGGTTTGTGCGATGCCTTTGTTATTATGCCCCCATGTTTGGTTAGCCTTGATCCTTGATGTGGTGTTGCTTGCCTTTCTGCTATCTTCAAACTCACAATGGTTGGTTAGCTTAACTGTTCTATTCTCAACACATAATGATCCTGATATTCATTGAATAATAAAAGAATAGCTAGATTAGCTGACAGATTTGCTCTTCTACTTTCCTATCAGTACTAAGGACTCTTTTTCTGCATTCTCATCATCCAACTGCACAGAAAGTGCCATCACTGCATTTCTCCGCATCCATCTGCACAATAAGTGACATCACTCCTCCCCCTCCCAGGACATACTAAATGGCAGCTGCAACATGTGTGCACCACTGGCATGCCAAAAAAAAGCTCATCAGCACGCAACCTGGACCGCAACCAGCACCAGGAACGCTGGACCTCCCGCCACTACCCGCTGTAACCCCCATGCCCTCAACACTGAGTGCAACTACACATGTTGCTGCATCATTGCAATATACAACAACAGGGAAACATCATGTGCTTCCTGCAAGCTTTCATGCACTTACAAACACTCAACACTCACCATACCAACACTGACAGCACCCAACAATTTACTCTCTCGTGCCCACAGAGTCCGACAACCACTAACACAGCATGCTTGCAGGTCAACATCTACTCATTCACCAAATATGCTACAAAGATCTGGGACTTGCTGTATGACAATGCCTGGACTTACTTTTCCACACAGACACCTGACTGAACCTTGCATCAACATCTGACATCACCACCGCCATCTCCCAGCTACCAGAACACCAGGCAAGACAAACACAGACTTCACTTTGTGGTACCACTCGCCACTAGCAATTATATCCTACTCAGAGACCTGAATGTCCATCTGGAAGACCACAGCAACCCCAACCAAAAGGCACTCATTGAAGATCTTGGAAACCTGGGCCTCACCCAATGAGTAAAGGGACCCACAAACATCACTGGACTTCTCCTTAGACCCTATTTTTACCACTTTTGACATTATCAGAGTGAATGAGTCCATATCAATCTCCTTGGACAGAGCACATTCTCATGAAGTTCAGCAAACCCGTTACGGTCTGTCATGACCACCCAGAGTCCCCTAATGTGTTCTGCCCTGAGTTGCGGCTATCTGTGTAAGATCACCTGGGGCCTCCTGAAATATCTTAGTTAGACACAACACAAAGGGGTAGTGGTGATGCCAGTAGGACGCAGAAGGAACAGAGTAGTCACTGAGTAGCCTGAGGAACACAGTGGTGAGGCCTCACATCTTAGCATTTTTAGTTATCAAGTATTCAAAGGGCCATTTGTCCACAGAATTCACCGCCAATCCGATTTGGCTCACTTGCACTAGGTTACTTTTATTAAGAATGTTCTAAACACCCATGGGAAACTTCTTGAAAGACATTTAATATTCCGGAACCTTCTGGAATCCTCAGCGGCCATATTGAATCCATTACCTATAAAAGCTACATCCGTCTGTCACACCCTGCTTGGCATTTAGGAACTCAGTAGAAGCATGCTTCTGTTCGGTTGTCCAACTTACCTGCACAATCCTATCCAACTTCCTGGAATGACTTCATTCTTGATTGTCCAGTCAGCCGAGCAGGCAACATCCCAGCATTCCCTGGTATTCACTGATTCCAGCACTATGAAATGACTCTGGTGAGTACAATTGATCCTAGGCTTTACTATGAGCACTCAACATATCACTTAACCAGAAATAGTAGAGACTAACTTTAAATTTAGGAAAAACGTTGTGAGGCATTGTGTTAGCCTAAGCATGATTATTTGAGAAGGTCGCAGTGACTAGAACAGGACCTAAAATCCAGATAAACATAACAACTCATTAGCGCGATTGAGAGGGCAAAGTTCTAGGTGCTCACAGACAAAGGCACATTTGGGCAAACTCACAAGCACCAAGTTCATTGTTCGAAGCTACAGTCAAACAATCTTCAAGGTTGGACATTCATACTTTACCCAACAGCTAACCGAGGCTTGAAAGAAAAACAAGCCACAGTGGAGGCAAAGCAGGGTTTGAGCACAGAATGTAGGCCTCAAAGGGGATTGAGCATCCAGTGGTGGGGAGGTGTAGTAAACATGTCTCGTATCTTTGTAGTGATACACCCAGCTAATTTTACCGAAATCTAGAGAAGTAGATAATTAAAAGCAGTAAGGGGAATTACCAAGCAGAGCAGTGTGATGAAAAGCAGCAGCACAGCCAATTGCACATCCAGGGGGAATATGTTCTTTTTCATCCCATTTCCTCCTTTCCCCTCTGCGTTGTCTCAAATTAAGAGCAGCCAATATTTGATCTGGAGAGTGCAATAGGGCACCGGAAATCAGGCATTGTTCATTGCTCCCACTGCAACCAGGATCTAAGGTTAGTCAATCTGGTGAGTATACTTGCTAACCAGCCTCTGACACAGTAAATCGCAAATGCACCACAGCCAGACCAGCCCGCAGAAACTGGAACAGCATCACTGACAAGGACTGGATCACCTCACTCAACACCTAAAGATCCAAACACATCAATAGCCTCTCAAAGCGCTCAATAATTTCAACAATTGGACCATCTCTTGCACTGACTCTCTGGCCTCACATAAATTGAGCAATCCAACAAGATCTAGACCACAGGCCAGATGATGCACAGAGGAATGCCACTTGTCGTAAGTAAATCTCTAATAGTAGTAGCGATTTATTGCAGAGCACAATGCAGAGCACAGCAGTAAGTAAACTCAACCCCTGCTGACCAGTACCCAACTGACCAAGCAGAACCTGAGTCTTACAATCTAGTATAAGCATTCTAGAATAGCATGTAGGCAGAGAGAGGGAAGAAGATCATAGAGAGGGAAAAGAAGGGCAATAGAATAAATCTACAACACATCTCCCTTCTTTACAAAACAGAGAAATAAACATTAGTTGCCAAAATAATCATTTAAATAAACAGGAGGTTTACGATACCTTTGAACCTTAGGAGTGGGAAGAGAAAAGGGTACTTGAGAAGAAGAAGAGTCAGTGATGGTGCTTCGAAGACTAGGAAAACCAGAATTCGAGACATCACCACCACCATCACCAATCCTGTCAGAAGGAAAAGAGAATGAAGCAGATTCCTGCTGAGGAGAAGCTAACATGTAACCACTACCCCTCTCCTCATGAAAATCAACAATAGAATCATTTACAAAATTGCAAGGAGATGAAGGAACATCTTTCTGGTACAAAGCGACCCTCTTCAAGTTTCACTTTTCTCCATTTTCAAGAACAACATAATGTGGAAAAACAACTTTGACCAGGAAAGGACCCCTAAATTTCGTTAAACCCCTAGAAACCCCTCCCGGTTTGACTTTCACAAGATCCCCTTTTGAAATATTGCTCCTCACATTTGCCAATTGCACCCCCTGAGTTTCACCAAATACATTTTTAATCCAAGAAGGAACCAGTTTTGTTCCTGGAACTCTTGCTCGCATGAGCTCAAAAGGAGACTTTGTCATGCCACCATGAATTGTGGTTCGATACACACAGAGCATTTCTTGCACACGTTCCAAAGCATTCCCCTTTCCAGATAGTGCCAGCTGGATAGTGCCCTTAACCAATCTATTAATCCTTTCACAAAGACCATTGCCTTGTGGGTTATATAGAGCGGTCCTATGACGAGAAACACCACAATGAGACATAAAAGTCCGCATGTTGTGCGAGGTCAATTGCATCCCATTGTCGGTGACAATAACACTGGGAAAGCCTTCCACTTGAAATAGAGACTTCAAAAACGTAATCGTGGTGTCTGTAGTGATATCCTTGACAAACTTAACCACAACCCATTTGGTGTAAGCATCAACACAAACAATAGTAAAACGTTGATTCTCATTGAGTTCTACCATTGGCCCTATAAAGTTTAAGCACACAGTATGCCACGGCACATTCGATGATGAAATTTGCCCCAAACTCGACCCAACAGCAACTTTCAACCTTTTTCTCCCTCTTTACAAGTGACACAGCGCTCCACCCACATCGAAACCTGAGCACCTAACCCAGGCCACCAAAAGTTTTCTTTAAGTCTCTGTTGAGTCATGGTCTGACCAAGGTGTCCCTCATGTGCAATGGCAATGAGCTTACTCCTAAGATCAAAAGGGGGAATGAATTTATCATTCCGGATCAGAATGTCCTTGCCACAAGTTGAAAGTTCATCCAACACTTTAACAAAAGGACGAGCTTGAACTTGCAAACAACTCTCCCTCTTTGCACCATTTTTGACCATGTAAATAACATCCTTTAAAACACAATCCTTTTCCATGCCTGCAAGCCATTCCTCTCGTGAAAATGACCCTTCACAGATAGAAACCACATCTTGGACCCACGCAACACTCTCATCCAAGAAATCTCCACTCAAGTCCCCTTGGCCAGCTTTACTCGGTAACCTTGAAAAACAATCAGCTTGAAGATTCCTCCAACCCTGTACATGTTGAATTTCAAAATGAAAATCTTGCAATTTAGCTGCTAGTCTTGCCAATCTAGGTGACCCTCGAACAGCACCCCCAGGAGACAGTATTCTAATCAGAGGCTTATGATCTGTCTTTAGTACAAAACAAATACCCCAAAGGTAAGTTGGAAAATAGTGCGCGCCCCAGACAGCCGCCAAAGCTTCTTTCTCAATCACACTATAATATCCCATCCTCGTCGCCAAAATGTTGTAAGTAAATCTCTAAGTCAGCTGTTATAGTAGTAGAGATTTATTGCAGAGTACAATGCAGAGCACAGCAGTAAGTAAACTCAACGCCTGCTGATCAGTACCCAACTGACCAAGCAGAACCTGAGTCTTACAATTTAGTATAAGCATTCCAGAATAGCATGTAGGCATAGAGAGGGAAGAAGATCATAGAGAGGGGAGAGAAAGGCAATAGAATACATCTACAACACCACTGTAAACAACTGGAGTGCAATTGGAGGATGAGCCAGGCCAATACAGAGAGGAGAACGTTTGAATCCACCTGGAGAGGCTACCAACATATGATCTGGACCACCAAACATGCCACTCTGGTGGGCTGCAAGAATGCCAGCATCGACATCAGCAAATACATCTTTGCCATTGTGAATTATTTCACCTCACATTCTCACAATACCTCTGCAACAATCTCTCCCAAGTCTTCAGCAACAAAATCACAACCATTTACAGCAACTTTAACACAGAACCTGACCCAACAGGCCTTGCCAAAGGTCTCCAGTACCTTATCCAAAGAACTGTGCTAGCCGAATTGCCTCTCATCACCCTAAAAGAAACCGCCGCCACCCTGAGGTTTATCAACTCAGGGGCCCCATTGGACCCCTGCCATGGTCAAACCTACTCAGAGGGTCTGCAACTCATCAGTGCCATGCTCATACCCATTCTTAATGCATTTACCTCTTCCATGTATTCCTAGATTCTTGGAAACACACAACTATCCTCCAAATGATGAAGAAAACCCTCCTAGACCCTTCAATGCTTGCCAACTGAGGTCGATCACACTGCACCAATCCCAGAGCAAAGTCTTAGAGAAAAACATCTTCAGATACCTCACAGAATAATTCAACCACCACCAACTCCTTGATAAGACTCAGTCTATTTTCAGACCCAACCACATCATAGAAACTGACCTCATCTCCACCATGGATGTGATTTGCATGATTCTGCAAAGACGAAACATGGAGGCCTTCATCCTCCTGGACCACCAATACACCGTTTGACACAGTCTGCAACACCATCCTAATCCAACACCTACAAGACAATCATGACACAAGGGCATATGCTCAAATGGATCTACCCTTTCCTGACTGGAATGACCCTTTCTGTCAACATGGCATCATATAGCTAGGTCTCCCAGGACCTCATATGCGGAGTTCCGCAAGGGTCCTTCCAAAGAAAACCCTCTTCAAGCATGCATGATCCCTCTAGCCAGCATCATCTGCTCTCATTACATCAATGTTCTCTGATATGCTGACAACCTGCAATGTATTCTCTCTCTCTCACAGACAAGGTGCCCACTACCTGGATCAAGTTCAATGCCTGTATGACTAAAACAGTCCACTGGAAGAAGACAAACTGTCTAAAGCAGAACACTGACATGATTGAAATCAAGAGCTTCAGGAAGAACACTTCAGTGTGGGACTCTACCTGATGGCCAATAAAGCTAGGACTGACACCCATCCCTGAACCCACGGCAAGAACCTCTGAATCATCATGGAAAGTAAACAGGCCATGAATGCCCCAAGTCATTACCATCCCTGCCTCAGGCTTCCGTACCCTGAAGATGCCAGGGAGGATTGTCGAACGGCTCTCAATAACCACCAGGAAAACTGTCACAAGTGCTCTGGTCACAAGCAGGCTGGACTACAGAAACACTCTATGTTGGAATCAAGAAAAAACTCACAAGAAGGCTGCATATCACTTAGAATGCAGCAGCTGAAATCACTTTCAACCACCCAAGCAGCACTCACATCACACAAGAAGGAACTCCACTGGCTTCTCATTCACAAACGAGATCAATTCAGACTCCTCACCCACACTTTCAATGCACTACATAACACTGGTGCTGCATACTTCAACAATTAAATCTGCTTTCCCAAACCATCCAGATACCTCCATTCATCCAGACTCCTACTTGCATATATCCTACTCTTGTGGAAAAAAAAGATCCAGTGGTCAAGCCTTCTCCTACAACCTGGAACAACTTGCCACTATTCAAAAGAACCACCTTCTCACTCCTTGAATTCTGCAAAAAGCTGAAAACCTGACTTTTTGAGTAGTCACACTTGACCTTAAGTTTGGCTAGGCAAACAGCAGCTCAGAGCCAGGATACCCTTCCAGGTTGTTTTCATAACATAACATATGTTCTAGTTAACATACATCTAACTGTACCCATAATCACCAGTTGTGTAGTTTGGTTGTGGCAGGCTCTCAATATGCTGAGTGATGCTGCACCAAGCAAGCAGATCCACTAGTCTGAGCGTTGATTATGGCTAGGTACAGTAGTCAGTGACCAGAGAACATACTTTTCTGTGCAGTTATGAACCATCTGATGTGTGCACCTCATCAAAGGTACCAAGACACTATGGGGGTCATTAGGATGGCGGGCGGACTTTTCCCGCCCGCCATCCTGTCGGGGATTGGGACCGCCCGCCATAAGGGCGGGCATCCCGTGGGGGGTATTAGGATGTGCCCGACACAGTGGTGGGCACATCCTGTATTTTTTGCATTGTGGCGGGCGGTGCTCTCTGCACCGCCCGCCACAATGCTAATAATGCATTTCTGCATTTGCATTTACAAAGCGGCAGGCACCGCGCGGTGCCTGCCGCTTTGTAAATGCAAATGAAGGGGGGTACCACAGGTGTGAGGATGTCGGGCGGATTGCCCCCGCCAGGCTGGCGGTGGCTACTGCCAGCCTGGCGGGGGCAATCCGCCCGACATCATAATGGGCCCCTTAATTTGCAATCCTGGTGGGTTTTTTTAAATGTCACTTTTGATTGGGCGTGTTACTCTAATGGTCCATTTGGTATGCTGTAGTGAAAATGACAGCAAGATCCGGAATGCACTAATTTATTTGATTAAAGCTCTGGGCCCTTAAGACGGTGACCACTTGACAAGACTCATTCAATCATGCATATTTACATTAAAAATGAGTATCACACAACCCATTCAAACTCCCTAATTACACAAATGGAACAAACATGAATGCAGCATTTATCAAAATTGTCATACAACTTAATAAAATACTTGCCAAAGCCTAATATTTCATTGCGATACATTGAGCTAGAATTAATGGTGTCACAGTAAGAACCTCACACATAAATATGTGAAAATAGGAACTAAATGAGGGATGGATGCAACGCAGTTGATTTGCTACCTATGCAGGCTTCAGTACATCATAAATTGATGGCCTGGGGTTTTGGGAGGGACGATTCCTACTGAAGCAAGACCAAGGCTGAGTTGCAGAAGGCAGTTCTCTGTCTAAAGTTGCATAGTGGGTGAGAAATGATGAACTGGAATACAAGTCAAGCAAAAACCAGTGGCATAGATTAGTACAAACATTCCTCCCATCAATTTGTTCTTTGTTGCATAAAGTATATGTTTTGTGCGTTGTTAATTTGGCTATTGTCTGTACATGCATCGGTGCTACCATCCTGTTTAGAAAATTCCTGGAATCCAACTAGACCCATTCATCTGTGTGTTTGTGTGTGTGTGTGCAGCCCACCTTACCTACGCAAACACAAGGACAGGTAACTCTTTATTTGCTACAAGTATATATAGCCACAACTGTGTTCATCCTTTGAACACTGAGATGGATGCACTATGATTGTTTTGAGGATATGTGTTCATGGCATTAAATACCACTTTGTGTCCTTCAATAGCATTTTGTCCATGTACTCTACTTTAAAGTCATTGTTGGCTACTCCAACACCATGCATGGGTGGTGCCTGTGGTCTGCTGATGCTTTGGTCTGAGTTTAAAATTTGAAGTAATTCCTATTATAACCTTTTTGTCTCCCTTGACCAATAGAGAGTAGACTCCTGTCACAAGGCTAAAAATGAGCGCCGTACATGCAAACTTCACCAATGTTCCCTGACTTACAGGCCAACCATCAATTATCCAGAAGAGATAAGATGCTGTCCCTGTGCGTTGTTACACTCTTACTTATATTAAGGCACACCCTTCTAGAGCCGCATAATTCTGTGATTACTTCTTTAATGTGAACATTCAGTGGTCTTCTAGCCTATCCTGTTTGTGGATGGCTGTTCTAGCTGCATCTTGCCACAGGTGTTCCTCTAATATATATAACACTAATGACTCATTGCACAGTATGCCTTCACTTTATGTGTCATTTATTACACTTCTGAACAGTGCTAATCGTTCCCTATGTATGGGCAGTACGACAAGGCAACAGATGATTTTGGGTCTATACATAACAGAAAGTTATTAATGGGAAAAAACTGAATTATGGTGATGTTTTTCACCTCTGGGTTCTGAGTGACATCATAGGCAACTTGTGCTTCGCTCTGGTTGTCTATTAATGTCACTCAGAACCCCTTGATGAAAAACACCCCGTAATTCACTGTCACCCATCTATAATTCTATATAGTAATATCCAGGTCAATGGTACTCATTGAATCGACCGTGGAAGGATTAAAGCCTGAGTGCACCTTTCAAGATTATAACCTATAACAATGGGGTTCAAACCCAGGCCCCAAGGAAAGATACATTTCCACTGACCCACATGTTTTATATTCACTTCTTTTTAATAATGTAAAGTACTGTGGCATAGCTCTGATGCTTCTATATAAGCATAAATGCATAAGAAGGAAAGAGAAGAAGTTGGCGTGCCAGATCCATCACCACTGAGAAAAACAAGTATACAAATAAGTTGTAACAACTTTGAAGGGATGGTGAGTAGCCCTCAGACAGGTACCAGAGCAAATAAATTTGCCAGAGTAATTCAGAAAAGCGTTCAGCTGATGTATGGCTATATTGTTTCTGAAACTTGGTTAAACATCCTAAATGTGATGATGTTTATTACCTTAGCTTGCTGGCACCATCATGATTCTTCTTGACCTTTCACAGTGTTGGCATTAGTTTCTTGTTGTTAGGCTCCTAGTGACAGGGACAGAAAGTACAGCATTCTCCTGGATGATATTGCTTCTAATCCAACAAAGCCAATGTCCTTTTATTTCCACATTTTAACTGAGTGCCTCATGTATGTGAAGTGAAGCATCGCTGAGTGAAAACAGCGACGCATCACTTCTCAGTGTGCATTCTTTGCGACATGATGAATGCGTCATATTTACTGTATGACCATCACGTCGCAAGGAATGACAGATACGTAAGCATTACTGAAGTATCTGTTGGTGCAAAATTGACGAATTGGTGGAGTTGTGGCATGACACAACTCCAGAAATGCAGGGGGGGTATGAATATAGCACTGCGTCCCCCTTACGCCTACTATTAGGCGGGTGCAAGGATTTGATGCAATGACGTCCTGGATTTGGCCCTCTGAAAACTTGTAGATTTCAATGCACCACTTCCACGAGGCTTGGAGGCGGGGGGACGCTCGCCCTGCATACATTATACCTAACGCAGGTATAATGTAGCCCAGGGGTTTACAAAGTGAGATATCTGCCTAGATGCATCCCTTTGTAAATAAGGTGCAAATTGGCGCATTTTCTACGCCACTGGTGCGTCACGAAAAGTGACGTATCAGCGGCGCAAAAGTGTGAGTAAATGAGCCCCTGAGAATCCTGTCATATGAAGTGCTCATATGATACCACATTAACATTTACTTGAACCTTTGACATTCAGGCCACTGATACCCAAGTCCTACAAATGGATGATTAGATGTCAGTGGGTAATGCATTCCAACTATGGATGGTAGATGTATGGAAGCTTATTAATGGTTAATGCCTCAATCCTGACTCAGATACAGCTAAGGGTTTGCTAGTATGGGAAAGATAGAGCTTTCAGTCAATGAGTTATATTCTCTGATGATGGGACCTTACCCTGCTCCAGCAAATTTTTCGATAATTTATCCTTTTTCTTTGATAGCAAACCACGCATTTTCCTCCTGGTCCAAACTTTCTGCTGTGTCATCGGGTGAGCTGCATCTGCTGTGACTCAGCACTATCATATCTTTCGTCTCTGCAGATGTTTAGTGCATGCTATGATTAGCTCTCAGCTAATGTTTTGGGCTTGTCTGCCTACAAGCTGTAGGTGATTCACCACCAAATAGTGAGTTTAATCTTGGGTGCCCCATGCTTAGGCCAGTTTTGGCCTCTTGTCTTTAAGTTTCAGGATATTTGGATCCGATCACAAATACCATCTGGTTCAAGGTTTTATGTTTTCTGCGTATAACTGTTTTGGGGGAAAAAAATGTGTAGTTCTTTTCAGTCACTTAATCAACTATGTGGCTCTTGTCACCCCACACGTCCTGTAATCTCTGATCAGCATTTTCACATTTATTCTTGTTTTAAGAGGAAAATCGTAGTGGGAATGTGGTCAGAAGTTTTCGAGTTCTTGCACTTTGTCTCAGGATCATACTTAAGACACCTCTGTTTTCCAATATCGGTCATTTGAGAGACTGAAAAAAATAATAAACACGTTGCTTTCATTAAAACTCATAGGGGCAGATTTACAAGCCCCTTGCGCCTCTTTTGGGCCACCGTTGCGTCACTTTTGTGACGCAGCGGCGGCGCAAAAGATGTGCCATGGTGTGGGCTATTTAGAACGTGACGCATCTGGGAGATGCATCACGTCACGTCTCCTAAAAGTGGCTGAGTGAAATCTACAAGATTTCACTCAGTCACTTTTAGGCCAATGCTAAGTCAAAACCCTGCGCCTGCTTGAAGCAGGCGTAAGGCTTGACGCAGCATTAGTAGAATGGGCCCCCGATAGCATTGCTGGAGCTGCGTTGCGCATGCAACGCAACTCCAGCAATGCGATATCTTTACGGCACAGATGCGTAAATCGGCGCATCGTGGATGGCGGAGGCATGGCGCACAATTACTGGAGCATCCCTGCTAATTTGCAGGGATGCGCCAGTAATTGTAACTATGCCCCATAATGTGGTAGTTGCTACACTGAGTCAGGCTCTCTTTCTCCTAGTGCCGTGGCATTTATGGTGTATCTTCCCTCTATTAAAAACGAATCACTTCATGTAACAGGTGGGCGTGCACCATAGCCAGGCCTTCAAAATGACAGGTACTCTGAAACCACAAGGAGCAAGGCATAAGATTTTACATCCGATATGATCTCAGTAAAGCTGCTAAGAATAATGCGAGGGTGGCACATTTTCTACATTCTACCGTAGGCCAACAATTTTCCTCCTGACTGGTAATGATGAGAAATACTTAATCCCACCGACACCACAGTCCAAATACAACCATTCACGCCTAAAGCTTTTGAAAGAAGTAGTTGAAAATACCTTTGTTGTGACAAACGAATTCAGACTAAATGTTATACAGAATAGTTTAATCTCAAATACCTTTTGCATATTCTAGACCGTGTCCCTTACCGTCTTTGCGATTACATTGAAAAATAAAGGTGTTTTTAATGAATATTTTATGAAGTTAAACTTTACAATTAAAATTCAGTCCTTCTTTGACACTTATGCAAGCGGTAGACTTTTGTACAGAGAACACACCCCGTGCCTTGAGAAACACATAATACAAAGACCTAAGAAGTAATGGGATCTCTAAGGAGGTCGTTCAGTACATACATATGATATGCTTTTTTCTGCAGTAACAATAGCTCTAATGCTGTCAAACGTAGTGTAAGCTGCAGCAAAAGGTCAGAGAGGTCAGGTTTAATTAACTTCCACACTTCAATGAAGTAGCAAGGGCATTTTCATGTGATCCTATACAAAACAAGCGCTGAGTGCAAAAATGAGGGCGTTGAAGAATGTGACAAATAAGTTACAAATAAACCAACTGGGTGTGTGTATATGACATGTTGACATGTAAGCCAAAGTAGACTGTACAAAGGCATGAGTAAAAAACACTGTACTGCTTCACAGATTGCATGCTATTATTCATTTATACAGGAAACAACTCTCCTTAAAGACGCATCGCTCTTCAATATGATTTTATGCTATTGCTCCAAAGTAAACACTTGCAGCCTTGTTTTTACAACAAAAGGATGCGGATGTATGACATTACAACGCATGCTTTTACCACGCATGCCTTTACAACGCGGTATTTACAACGCATGCCTTTACAACGCATAGCGCTTTGGGGTACTGGATAGTGAATAGTTTAATTTACTATTCCAACTCCAGTCCCTGTGGATAGTAGGGAAGGTGTTGGATAGTAAATTAAATCTATTCCCTATCCTAGAGCGCCCCCCAGCGCAATGCGTTGTAATGGTTTGCGTTGTAAATACCGCGTTGTAAAGGCACTACGTTGTAAAAGTTGTGTTGTAAAGGTTGTTCACCAAAGGATGCAGAAAACTATCATCTCATAGACAGTGGGCCTCCTTTACAAAACACCGGCGGAGGGCAGCGCAGAAAGTCTTTTTGCTGCACTGCCCTATGCCAATTTGAAAGGGCAGGAATGCACTGTATTTACGAGATACGGTGCATTTCTGTCCTTTCACACAGTACTCAATTTAATGCCTAGAGCCAACCCAGGCATCCTTGCACCATGGCTGCATTGTTGTTAGGATTGTTTTTGTGCAGGAAGGGGCACCTTGCTGCACAAGAACAATCCCAAGAGGCATGTTCCTCATTCTATGTTTGCACAGAATGCAACACACATGGGAAGAAGAAAAACGAGGAGAAGTTAAAAAATTTCTCCTTGTTATGTCTGCTCTGGGGAGGCATACAGTTGTGGCACTGCCCTGGGTTTTTGTGATTTTTTTAATCTAGGCCAGAGTCAAAATCCATGTGTGTTGCATGAGAACACCCTCCACAGCACCAATAGAAGACGTTGGGAGCATTCTTTCCTCTCCTAAATGCATGCAGTCTCTGGTAAGGCCTCAACACTACTCTCAGCATTGATGTAACAGGAGGTAACAAATGGTGACTGCTGGAGCACCTAATGTCAATCATATATTACTTAGTGATTCAAACATAATTCAGGGTGATGCTTAGAGATATATGCAGGAAGAAGCAAGCCAGGAAACCATCACTATCCTGTCCAAAGCAACCACATGTATCTTGAAAGGCAACCTAATTTTGAAGGGCTAAACTGTTTCACTCTGAATAAAAGCATTGAAGATACATTTTTCCAAATTTAGAATATATATATATGATATAGGGAGGTTCTAAATTAAGAGAAAGGTCAAGACTGAAGTTGGGTTAAAGCCTAAATAATAATTATGGTTATCGTCATTGATAGGTTTAGCTTGGGGCGTGGCTTCGTAGCCGTTGAAGAAAGAAGCGTGAGCCTGTAGCTCCGCTCCAACCCCGCTGTTTCTCCTGTCTTAGGGGCTGTTCTGCCCCGCACTTATATCCTGGTGTGACGGAAATGTGTTGGGAGCTGCCCCTGCCTGTGCTGAGTGGGGCGACACCTCTGTTGCAGCTCGAGACCAGCGCTGGTCTCGGTGTCCTGATTCCGATTATGAAAGTGGCGGCGGCGATGGTGACGCACCTCGAGGAAGACGGTGCTGGCCGCTGAAGAGGACTGCCAGAGTTTCTGGAGGGTGCAGCGAGGGGGTCGCTGAGAACCGCACATTGAGCTGGACTGCTCCAGACTAGATCAGGCCGACCGGCTGGGAGGAGACACCGGGGCCGGACCTCGGTAAGGGCAGTGGGCATGTGCTGGTGCCCGGGCACCCTGGGGAGTGCTCGACTGACAGATGTGGTGCAGAACCAGCCTGTGACCCTGGGCAGCGCGGCGGCTGCTTGGCGGGGACTGAGACTAGCACCGAGGCAAGAAACTGGGGCCGTGCAGGAGGGGCGGCGCTGGCCGCGGGTCCTCTCGAAGCTGCGCAACTACGGGTGCTGAGGAGAGTGGTGGGAACGCCCGTGGACCGCCGGTGGACGCTTGCTGGTGTGACTGAACTGGTAGGCCTCCGGGGCTGCTGCTGCTCCCCCCTTTTCTGTTGGTGACCTCTGTTGGCTCGGTTGGGGTCGGGGAGCCTTCTCAGTGGCCTCCTTGCCTGAATTATCTGACGAGCTGTGGACCTCGCCCCTGTTGTACATTGGGGCTGAAACTGGTTGAGCTTGGTCCTTGCTCTGTGGGGATATACGCAGACTGCTGCTGCACCCTGTCCTTGGCTCCCACCTCGAGCAGTGAAGGCAGCAGTGGAGATCGTGTGGCCCTTCTGGAGGTTAGAGATACCCGCTGGGGGGTGCTACGGGGTACCTATGGTGGAGTGGGGCCGGGGGACTGGACCCTGATTAACCGCTGGGCCTTGGAGTGGTGACTGCCCGTGATGGAACATGGACAGCGCGGTGGCTTGGGCATAGTGGAAGGACCTCGACGGGGCCCACAGGCTGACAGCTGAGGCTCTCGAGTGTGGGGATTCCTCATCGGCCGTGGAGATACTAATTACCGGGCCCTCCTATTGATTTTTTGGGAGGTGCAATGTATACAATTGGACGGTGTTGCATGGGAACGGTGCAGTTTTGTTATAACAGGACATCAGTTAGAAGGAGTATCTAATTGTGAAACTACTACCTGTGCCACTATAATTAGCAGTGCCCTTCTTAGTGACTGCAGCTCCTGGAATTCTTGATTTTCTGAGGGCCTCGCCTTTGCTGCACTGTCGGACTGGCATTGCCCGGCCTTTGCCCTCGCTGCCTTGCAGTGCTTGCAAAATTGCTGCTGTGCGCATTCATTTATTGGCCCCCACTGTGAGAAGCGCAGCAGACAGCCAATTCAGACGTACCTGAGGCCCCCCTCCTGTGCTGAGCTGTGCCCGCGGAGCTGGACCATAGGGAAACCCTGGGGAAAGCAGGGGGGCACCTCCTTAGGCAGCATGGCACCAGAGACGGAGCGGGAACCGCGAGACCCGGCCGCTGTTCCTCCTGGATTACTCCCGCAGCACCAAGTGGAACAAATCCTACAGGCCATAACGGACACTAGAGCAGCCCTCAAACAAGATATAGCGCAGGTGGCAACATGATTGGGATTCTTGAAAGCCGATCATGTAAAATTATCTGACAGGGTGCGGCAGACGGAGGTCAAGCTGGATGAAGTAGGGCCTGGACTGCGTAGGCTGGATGCTCAAATGGGCGAAGTTCTATCCCGACTGCGGACCCTGGAGAAGCGAGCTGAAGATGCGGAAGGCCGCAATAGAAGGAACAACGTTCGCATAGTGGGCCTGCCGGAACGAATTGAGGGATCTGATATGGTGGCCTACTTAGAGCGCTGGTTCCGGGATGTGGTCGCACCAGAAGGAGCCCACAGAGTACCGACGCGCCCGCCGGATCCTGGACGCCCACTTCGGCCGGTGGTGGCACGCCTCCTTCACTATAGAGACAGAGATCTACTTCTTCATAAGGCCAGGACCTCGGGTCCCTAGGCAGTGGACAATAGCAATGTCACAATGTTCCCAGATTATACGCTCGAAGTGCAACAGGCCAGGACATCCTTTCTGGCGGTCCAACGTGCGCTCAGAGATGAAGGCATACAATACTCTTTGATGTTCCCTGCCCGATTGTGAATCGTACTAGATGGAAAAACACATTTTAGCAATATCCTGAGGAGGCCTGGTCATGGATAGAGGAATACCGAGCTGGCAAGGGAGCATCTGGCCTGCCCTCGCAGCGACTGGCGATGGAGCAGCGACTTCGTCGGCCCCGCTGAAATAGGAGACGACGATCGGTGCCTGGGGGCCCCTTGGTGTCAGACGGAGACAGAACGATTGGCGGCACTACAGGCTGTTGTGAATATTGCTGGGGCCGAGTCACCCATGCCGGTGGCAACCACGGGCTCGGAAAAAGGAGCTGATGATACAGAGGCTGAGCTATCTGAGACTGGCAGCCAGATTCTTCCCCAGGTGACACTGGGTATAGCAGATGATATGGTGGAAGCTCCATGACAAGCAAGGTAGACTCTGTGACTCATCCTGAGGGTGCTGCCGCTCCGCACTTTGGGGTTCACTGTGCACCAAGTGACCAGTGTTTGGGGTGTCCGAGACACTTGAGGGCCAGCGAGGATACCTGGTCGCTGAACAGCTCTTATCCTATTGGTTGGGCGGCGCTGCCACCTTCCTTAATGGGGGGTTGGACCTTACTGGGGGGTTGGTGCTGGATGCATTGGCTGGCTGTTGTTGCTTTGCTAGATTCTACCCCACCCCCACTGGATGGTTCCCAGTTAGCACGCCTTTGATACTATTTTGAGGGCGTTTGTTGTGGTCAGTTTGGATGGGATTCACTATGTTAGTGCCTGTTCTAGGGGGGTGGGGATAGCGATTAGGGTGGGTTTGGGACTGTTGGGGATGTTGAGTGGCTTGATTGGGGAATGGTACTCACTGCCGTGTCTTGGAAGGTGCGGCGACTTGCTATGTTTTTACAATTGGATTATGGGTCCGTTTTCTGATGTAAAATGTATGACTTGGAATGTGCGGGTTTACACCTTTGGCGTTACAAGGCCCATTCCTATCTGTTACGCAGAGGCGCACAGATAGTATTCCTACAGGAGACACATCTAACTACGACTTAAGGGTTAGCATTGCAGCGTAGGTGGAGAGGGCAACTTTATTATAATACATATTCGGCTTTTGAGAGAGGGGTATTGATTTGGGTCCAGGCGGGGGTCCCTTTCCAGATGACTGACCAGTTAGTAGACCCTGAGGGCCGCTATGTGGTGGTTATGGGACGCATTCATGGGCGGGACGTGACTCTTTGCGGTATCTACGCCCCTAACGTGGAACAGGTGACTTTCTTTGCTCACATGTCTGAAACTCTGACCGTCTACTTCACGAACCCGGTATTATTAGGAGGGAACTTTAAATCAATAGCGGACGTGTCCATGGATAGATCCCATCCCCCGTTGCCTGATGCCCCAGTTTATAAGCTATCGAAGATCAGATCCCAGTGGCAAGATAGCTTGGGACTCATGGATGTATGGCGCGCACAACACCCTGAAGTATGAGATTATTCATACTTCTCGGCCGTACATGATTTGCATGTGGGACTTGATGCGATTTTATGTAGCGCTGGACTCGCTATTACGGCAGCTCATAGTGAATAATTATCGCGCACCATTTCAGATCATAACCCGCTGCTGGTGAGTTTTTGCTGGGCCCTTGAGCACCCAGCCGTACCGTCCTGGCGATTGCTTCCAGAGATGCTAGATGACCCGGTCTTCCGCGCTGAGTTGGGGACGGGAATAGAACGATACTTTAGTGATAATGAGGGTACAGCCACGTCAACTGCAATAGAGTGGGACGCCTTTAAAGTTGGGACCCGGGGCTTGTGTATTACTAAATGGGTGAGAGTGCGGAAGATGTTGTTACGAGAGATTGACTTAGCAGAGAGAAAACTTAGGGAAGCCGAGGGAACACACTCAACTAACTCTGAGGCGTGGGAACTGGTTTTGCCGAAAGGGACAAGGTGGGTACTTTGCTGGCGTGGTTGGCCAACCCCCTACCTAGAAGCACTCCTATCCTGGCGCTGGCCTCCCTGACAGGATTAAATGGTATACACTCAGCATCAGATACATGCCCGATTTTGTTACAATTATGCCGATTTGTATGTAGTCGGCTGCAAATCAGTGAAACCGACATGCAAGACTTTCTGGGAGATTTAGAACTATCCACCGTAGATCCGGAACAGGCTTACTCCCTTGGCCAAGACATCACGCTGTCTGAAATTAGATGCGCTATCAAACAGATGGCGCATAACGAGACTCCGGGAATCGACGGCCTGCCCATCGAGTTTTACTTGACCTATATAGGTATCCTTGCCCCTAGATTACTGTTGATCTTTAGAGAAGCCAGGGAGTTGGGGGTTCTGCCGACCTCGGCTAGGGAAGCGGTCATCATCCCTCTACTTAAACCAGGGAAGGCACCTACTGACCCCTCTGCGTATCGCCCCCTGTCCATGCTCACCACGGATTATGAGCCGTATTCTGGCCTCTGGACTCCTCCCGCACATGGTACATTTGATTCATCCTGATCAGGCCGGCTTTATTCCTACCCGCAACACCGCAGGCTACGCATTCTAGGTGAGGACCGCGACGGTACAAACTGGCAGTAATCCTCTCCATGGATATTACAAAAGCATTTGATAGTTTAGAGTGGCCCTACTTGTTTTTTATTATGAGAGCTTTTGGACTCGTTGAAGGCTACGTGCGCTGGAGGGAAATATTGTATTCTTCGTCGAGCGCCAGAGTGAATGTCGGAACGGTCATCTCTTCCTCGTATCCAGTGGGGCGTGGTACTCGACAGGGGGGCCCGACATCCCCGCTGGTATTTGCCGTGGCCATAGAGCCATTGGCTGTTAGTGCTAGTCTGGGGAGAGCATACCAACGCCTGCGACTCCGAGGTCATATGCACTTTATCTCGTTATACGCAGATGATCTCTTGATGTTTTTAAAGGACGCAGGGGATGCATTAGAGGCGGCATGTGCGTTGCTTCACAGGTTCGGGGAAATTTCCGGACTCAGAGTAAACTGGGCAAAGACTTGAGTTTTTCCGGGTGATCCGGCATGCAACTCGCCTGCACCCGCGAAGGACTTCAAGTGGGAACCCTGCTGCCTTCCCTATTTGGGGCTCATATTTATCATACCCAAGAAGACTTGCTAGATGGTAACATTGGCAGGGCGATGCGAGGTCTTAAGAGTAGCATGCAGTTTTGGGGTACCTTGCCTTTGTCAGTGGCAGGTCGTGTGGCCCTATTGAAAATGGTGGTGCTTTCCCGTTTACTTTATTATTTCTGATCATTGCCAGTGTAGATACCTGCCGCTTTTTTTCGGCAGCTCCGATCTATGGTTGGTGGCTAAGTCTGGGAGATAGAGGGTAGTGCTGGATACACTGTTATGCCAGAGAGCGGAATGGGGACTTGCAGTACCTGACTTCGAGCTGTATTATTTGGCTGCACAGTTCCAGGGGCTTACCCAAGCAATGGCGCTGGAATTCAGAGGTCCCGAGCGAGAAATTGAACCAGATATACCTCGGCACGTGCTGTTGTTTGTTGTACTCCAGCAAAAACAATATATGGACTCATTATCCATTGAGGAACGCACTCTGAGGCTTCGCTGGAGACGATACCACAGTAGAGTAAGGATACAGCGCCCTTATGCCCCGGAGATACCCTTGGGTATGTGTACAGCCCTTCCGCATGGTGGGGACTGGTCGGCACTTGTGGACTGGGAGTCACTTGGAATACAGGTAGCAGGAGACCTATAAGAAGATGGCGTTCCATTACCCTATAGTGAACTCCAGGAGAGATTTGGGCTCCCGCGGGAACACTACTTAATTCATACAGCCCTGATAGCTGCGATCCAAAAGTACTGGGGAAGGAGCCTATCGGAGCCACCGGTGAGCTCAGCGTGCCAATAGGTAGTAATGGCAGCGGGCACCTATAAGGCTGTCACCTGCTTATATAGGAGCATGCTTGGGGAGGGTTTGCCGCCGCTACAGAAGATACGCGATCAATGGACGACGGATATTGATAAAGAGATACCGGACTCTGCCTGGTCACAGATAATTAAGAGGGCATGGAAGTGCACTAGAAATTCCAGATTCCAATTAGTTCATGTCTTCATACTGCACAGGGCATATCTCACCCCGGCGAAGATAAATCAATATTTTCATGAAGACACAGCACAGTGCCCCCGCTGTACGTTGGTGGACGCGGGCCTGCTGCATATGCTATGGGATTGTCCACAATTGGGTACATACTGGGAGGATGTAGTGGTACTACTATGTAATATTACGGAGCGACAGATTGCTCCGGACAAGGGTACCTGCCTACTGCATTGGTTCCCCCACACTAGTAAGGCAACACTAACTAGTAAATTCCTGGATTTGGGATTGTTGCTTGCCAAAAGGGAAATCACAACCCACTGGAGGGCTGCGTGAGGGCCCAGCTTCGCTAGATGGAAGGCTGCGTTGCTTACATGGGCGGTAAGTGAGAGCATAGTTCGCCTGTAGCAGGCCCAGAGATCCCACAATGATAAGGCACTAGAAGCGGCATGGGCGTGGGAAGGCCTGGTCGCAGATTTGAAGACTGTAGATGCGGACTCTGGTTCGGAATCAAGCGAACATTCAGGAGATGGAACCTCGTAAATGATTGTGCCAATACACAGATATAGGAGTGTGAGAGTGTGTTCCCCCCCTGCTATAGTCATGTTCTTGTACACTGACATAGGCATGGAGCCCCGTTTAACTAGTACTGTTCCAGTATACTATCATGATATGTTTCGCTGTACTGAATGACACGCCGGTGTGAGTCGGTGGGTTGAGGGAGGAATGTGGGAGGGTGGGACAGTTTGATTTATTACTATATGGCTCCGCAGCACATACATACTTATAATGCAGTTGTGTATTCTGGTGATAACATGCCGTTACTTAACGATTGAACATTACTCATCCTAATATCCCGATTGTGTTATCGCATGTCTTATGATTTTACCACTGCCTAAGAGAAATCGAAGAGCACGTATTGATATATTTGAACATTATGTAAGTTGATTGTGGTGGAAGGAAACAATAAACAGATTTAAAATTTAAAAAAAATTGATAGATTTAGCGTCATGGTATGTAAAAGTCAACAAATGTTACAAAACTTAAGAATGGTTAGGATTAGTGTCCATGTATGATTAAAGTCATTGTGTGAAACCTCTGTAGTGTAGTTCCTATATTCCCAATAGGCTCTGCGCATTGGAATAATATATTCAGCAGTGTAGACGTAGGACTGAGGTCGACTAGGTCTCTACTGACTATATTAGACTTAAGGTTTGCCAGCTAGCTCTGAGGTCACTAGAAACTTTCTCGAATAAACGAGGAGGAGTTTAACCTCCCTGGATAGACAAGAAGGGATTAGCTTCTGACAACCATAAAACATGACAACTTTGCTCCCTCAGAATAAGAGTGTATCTCTAGAGTTGTGTGAAAACAATAGACAGCTATTTCACTCAGTCAAGTGTGCATACTTAGTTTCACCAGAGTGCAGAGAAAAGAGAGACGGGCGTTTTCAATAAAAGGTGTTATTTATTGAGCAGTCTTCTTTCTCATACAAGAGAAATGAATTGCCACAATTGCAATACTTAGCATATGGTAAAGTGTGCACAGTAAAAGGAGTATTATAAAATAATACTGTAAAAGCATTGATATGGTTTCTTAGCCATATGTTTCTTTAAAATAGATAAAATATATACATACAAATATACATTGATTAACGTACTCAACTGGTGCTTCTAAATACGCCTACCCCGGTGTACCTGACCTAAGCCTAATACGTTGGAAGGAGTAAGTAAGTAGCAGTTTAAGTTAAGTTGGTTTTGCCAAGGAATCTGAATCAAGAATTCTCTTAAAGGGTTTAGTCAGCTCCGTACCTGGGTATTAGAAAGCAGGAGGTCTGGTATCTCTCTCTCAGGACTCGATATCCCAGTAACCCGCGAGGGTATCTGGAAACACCGGAGCTGGATTTCTTGGCAGGAGAAAAGACAGCGTCTCTCTTAGTGCGCCAAAGAGGAGGGGCGGCGTCCGTGGGCTCTCGCATCAGCTGGGCTCTCGGGCAAGTAGATAGCCGCTCTGCTCCAAAACCACCACCGTGTGTTTGCTTAAGGCAACGTTGGTATATTTATACCTGAAAGGTGCCGGGTTTTGACGTAAGGTTTGACATAATACGTCAATGAAGATGTCACTGAGAACTGGCCGTTCTTAGAGTGCTCACAGGAGTTCTAGGACGAAATCAAAACAAAAGCAATGGGGAATTCCCAGGTTGCTGGAGGTTTGGTTTGTTTACAGAACTCGTTGTATTTTCTAGGAGCCTGGGGAAGTAGCCTTGCTTAATTTGGACAGCATATGCTATGACTAAATATGGATATGATTCTTATGCCTTTATAAGGATATTATTTATTATAACCACATAAGGGCATAAATAAGGACTATCGAATTTAGGGTCCTAGATAGAACTACAACACCCACTCCACGATCTAATGTCCCTCATTACTTAAAACTAAGCAATAGTAAACATATAAACATATAATGATGCATGTGTTTTCCAACCCACCCCAAAATACATAAATTTGCATATTGAAATGGTATATGGTAATACACAAAAATGAGTAGTGGTACTGTACGCTTATCAAGCAGTGGTATCATTCAGTTAAAAAAAATGCATATATATATCAGCTGAATGAATTGCGAAAATGTACACATGAAATGGCTCTTAATACAGAAAAGAAGGTCGAGACCATTCCATCACATAATAATACAAAATGCTGTACATGTGGTAGAGGCTGAGGTAATATATTGTCTCTAGAGTTCCTAAAATAGAAGCTCTGTTCTCTAAGAATAGTTCTACTTTAAGCAGAGTACATGTGCCAGAAAAAAAAGGTAAATATTTTGGAAGGCAAGAAAAAATAATTTCGCTTCAGGGGAAAAAATAGTTCCAAATGTTTTCAGTAGCTTTTGTTTATCAAAGCTGAAGGCCGAATTCAGAGTTCAGGGAACGCTGTGTGCTTGTTGCTTTAAAAAGTTATTCTTTCTGTTCAGGGGAGAACATTATTTCAGACAGACTCTCAAAAAATTGGTCTACGGCTTCAGGTGAAAGTTCGACTAAGTTTGAAAATGCTGCAACAGTACAGTTGTGAGAATGTTTGCTATCATCGATGTCAGGATCAGCAATGCTCACAGAAGGTCGTACCTGGGTGATGCTGCTCTCATCTCGTACTTCACTACCCCCTAATCATAGTGGTGAAGTCTCAACGAATGCTGTCATCAGAATAGGTAGCCGCTGGGGACAACACGATGCATGAGCCGTTACAGGACTTACCAAAGTTTCTGTATCCAATGGTACTGCTGATGGTAGTGTAAGACAGACGTCCAACAAGCATTCTTCTCCGCATAGCATACATCGAAGCACAGGTAAGATGCAATTCTGCCAGATGGGTCTGAATGAAAGAAACCAGGTCATATTCAGATCTCTTAGCCGGGCTAATCCAAGGACTTTAATTATGCTGTCCCGATAGCGTATAGCTAGTATCGTTTCTTCCATCGTTGCTGGAGTCTTGTCTGCGACTTGGCTTGCCATATCGGAGCAGATGGATCAAAAATAAAATTCCTGCTACGAGTCCCAAAAGAAGTGGTAGGCCGCCAAAGACAGAATGGACAAAATTAGGAAAAATGCCCAGAACTGTTTCGAAGGGTGTTAACAGTCCCAATAAAATTGTCTTAAATACATGTGGGATGCCACTGGTATCTGACATATTTAGGATTTGGCTTAGCATATCTGCGAAATGCATGGGGCAATTTGTTGATAAAAGGCTATGTATCTCTGCCGTTGTCCTTGCAACTTGCAGATCATACGTTTCTTTTGATGACGTTAAGGGCACAGTTGTCTGTAAAAGAACAGACTTTATTCTGCTTAAAGTATCAATTCGAATAGAAGAGCTATTCAAAGAAGGCCAAATTGTTGCCTCCGTATCTGGAGAGCTGTTTGGATACAATACTTGCATACAGCAAGTGACCATGGAACTCACGCTGACGAGATAGGCTTTCCCTGGCACCATGCCACAACAGCTGTGGTCCACTATTAGAATATAGCTCCCATTAGAAAGCTGTCTAAAGAATGGCTGTATTTGTGTTGCAGGTGTGCCGTGCTGGTGACATGAAAGGTTATTTGAAGTCCCCTCACAGGCCCAATGCAGGTTAATACCTTGACATAGAAGTATACCACTTAGTGATCGTTTACAATTGTTACCACTAAGAAATACATTCTGTTTCTTTTCACTGTAACATGTGTGTGTGTAAGGTAATTTCCATGATGACTTGATGTACCCTTTACCCAACCTTTCATACTGGGCCGCTGGTATATACTCTTGGCAATATTTAAATTGGAAAGTTGTTATCGGAATTGTAATTATTCCGTGTATTATCCATTCAATGACAGGTCTTTCTGACATTGTCAATGGTAATCTCTCAAGTTTTTCAATGCTCAGAATCGTATAGTCTGCTCCTTTTTGTGCCAAACTGATTTGTGTATCAGTAAGGTTAAAGATAGAGAATAATGACGTTGTGTTGATTAAACGCCAGGGCAAGTAGCCTGAACGCAGATTTTGCAACGTCCAGCCAAGCTGTACAATAGAACGTAATTGGGACTGACCGTGTTGTAACATTAGTAAGTCCTGCTCTATTATATCAATAGCAGATGATACAATACTGTCCAGTGAATATATTCTGGAGGACAGTCATTAACCCATTGTCCACAACAGAAAGTGATTTTTCCAAATTAATACGATCAATTTCTCGTATTTTTTCTGCTGTTTCAATTTGCATTACTTTCCAAGCTTCGTTGTACGCAACGTATATACCGGCCGCTATGAAACGTTTTTGACGCTGTTTGGTGGTCCCATTATGAAATCACGCAAGTCAGCACCGTTTTTAAGTAAAGTCAAGTGTTGCTTAATTTCAGCCAGTGTGGATTTCTGTAGCCATTCGAGGCAGAGTTTCCCTACACTGTATGTTGTGACTATCCCTGGATGTTGTCTCTGGGACTATCTCGGGTCTGGCCTGGTAATTTTTAACCCCTGTAATTTGTTCAGGAATCTATCTTGACAATTATTTGTGTCTGTGGGCCAGATCAACCATTTTTTCCAATCAGGATGTGTTCTGTTTTGGTTAAAAATATGGAATACATCTATCTCAACATCTGTAGTGCTATTACTGTCAGGTGTTGGCTTTGGAATAGATTGTTTGTTTAAGTCTTTTATCTTGGCTAGGCCAAGACAGGTTGTCTGTTGAATGGTATCATTCAAGAATATTATTTGTTCTGGGATCATGCAGGCTCTAAATAATGCTTCTAGACCTTGGACCTGCCAATCGTTGGTACCCCAGATGGTTTTTGTTTCAATGTTGTTTTTCCAGAAATCAAAACCAAATGTTATCATTTTTTCATACAATGTTTCAGAATAGATCAATTTAGTATTAGTCAGCATTGTTTTTTATCCCTGTCTTATTTAACAGTTTGAAATAAAACGTTTCTGCATCACTTGTGTTAAACCCTGAGAAGTATGGGAATTTCTCGTAAAATGTTTTCGAACTGCTTTGAGGTGGAGTTGCACAATGTTCCCATTGATTATAATTAAAAACATTTCTAGGTTGAGCAGATTTATGCAAATAGTGATGTGCAAAGTGATTATAACAATACATTTCTTCATAATTTGATGAACCCTGTAAGTAATCATGTTCTGTAAATTTTGCTGACATTACTAAATCTGACATCATATCATTAATACTTTCAAAGTCCCAATCATTAGAGAATGTACTTGGTTTTACAAAGTCACTTAATGAAACCTTGAACTGATGTGGATATTTCAAGAGCTCAACCGGGCCATAGATTTCATAATCCGTTTTGTCCCATGCTACCCCACCGGGTATTGGATTGGCTGTGACATTCACTGATGATAGTTCTCTTTTCTCGATGTGAGATGACTTGTGAGGCCTTAGGACCAAGTTGATGTTCTGACTTGCTGTGTCCATTGTACTGTATTTTCCTTCAATGAATTTTCCCAAACAAAGAACCATGATGATCCAAAGCAGGAGGAAAAGTACACCTAACACAATCCAAAATTCAATCCATGGAGAAATCAGATAGGTTTCTTTGAGTTGATGTAGAAGTTCAGTTATTTTGTCTTTAAAAGTTTTTGTTGCTGGCGTTTCTTCCGGTTCGCTTGGATCTTCAGAAAAGTTATCTAAATTGATGAAGTAGCCAGATGCAGTTCTGTCAATTGTTGGAATTGCTTCCGGATTTTCAGTTGCTTTTGCATTTTTATTTTCATTAGCATAGTCTGAGGCTACATCGTTGTAGACTGGTGTTTCTTGACGAACTTTTGCAATTTGGGTTGCAAGAGGCACAAGTTCCGTGGCATTGTTTCATAGTCCTTTTTTATTCACTGCAGGTTTATCAAATGTGATTAGTCTCTCAGTTTGAACCTCTTGTATTGTAGCAAGTTTTGGTACTCTGCTATTTCTTGGGAGTCCACTGGGCCTACTACTTATTATTGGCCACATGATTGTGGTTTTACCAGGTCGATGGATACAACTTGGTTCTCCTTTTTACCAGCAAGGTGCAGTAGTACAACTGATCTTGTTCCGCTGACAGCTAAGACAGGTACTGCTTTTCTGTAAGAAGGGCCAAATTCCTTCTTCACCGCAATCTTCTCTCTGACCAGATCCCCAATCTTTGGAATCCAGGCAGGCCTTGCTGGGACAGGTGGTTTATCTTCAGTGGCTGTTGGCTACTGTTTTAACTTTACGTTGCTCAGGCCTTTTCTTGTTTCATTTAAGTCCTGTAAAATAGCCAAACGATCTTTGATATCAAAGCATTTTTCTTCTACAACTGAAGTCTGACTATCGAGGTCCTGAATATGCATTCTAGTCCCGAACAATTCGTACGGACTGAAACCTTTCAGAGAATTTCTTGGCAGATTATTAAGACTACGTTGGACACTTGTTAAATGTTGGACCCACCCATCACCCGAACCTAATACCCTCGCCGTTATAGATTGCTTTATGTCCCAGTTTTTTCTTTCCACTATCCCATTTCCTTCAGGATGGAAGGGACAAGAGTACCGCAATGCAATGCCCATGCTGGTCATGGCCTCCTTATAAGCTCGAGAGCTAAAAGCAGGACCCTGGTCAGAATGTAGCATGCCAATTGCGTATGTGCCGATATGGACTCGCAAATCTTTGTATAACAGTTCTGGCGTCACCTGAGTGCTGGGGTCTACATTTTAAGTAAATCTAGTCTTAAACTTTAATGGGACGCATTTCTCCTATTGGATTTCTGCGTATAGATAGCCTTATGCTTTCTAAAAGAAGGGTCCTGGCAATACTCCGGTCGGTTCGCCACTGCGATCTCTGTTGCAGTTTGGACAGCCCATTGCAAATTTGTAATGTTGCAGGCTCATCCCCGGCCACCAGTATTCTGATTGTAATTCTTTCAGAGATTCCTTGATCTCTTGGTGCCCTAGACCTTCACCCATGTGTGCGTCTGCTATTAACAAGACTCTCCTGTTCGTGTTTGGAATTACTCTATCCCCCACTCCACGGATTTGAGCAAAAGGAACAGAGTTTGCATCAATTATGTATGTATAATTGAGTGGATAGTTCACAGGTAATGCTGCACAGTCGCCTTCTGAAGACGTTTTTACCGCCAGCATTGTTTCCCCGTCTATGTATTGTTCTGAACGCTTTTTTGTGGCTACGGAAGCCGGATTAGTTGCTTCCGCTGTGGCTGTGTTAGCCAATGAATTCCCTGCAACGTGAACGCCATCACGCTGATGACTCAGTGTATGTATCATGTGAGTCTTTTGTAGTTCCTTCTGCAAAAGAACTACCTGTTCCCAAAGCTTTTTATGCTTTATTGTGGCACCTGTGTCATCTTTGTAATCGTTTTGAACCCAGTTCTGCAAGTCATTATCGAATCGCACACTATTAGTGTGGGGAATTCGCGATCGGCAATATCGAGCGCCATCTTTAAAGCTAGTAGTTCAGTTCGTTGAGCTGAACTATCTTTTACAGATTGAGACATAGTTACCAGTGGTCTCAATTTACCTCCGTGCCACCGGCATTTAACAACCGCGCACGCAGCACTGTAAGCTTGCTTACTACCAGCTCCGGGTTGTGCTGATCCGTTTGTATATATTACACAGGCGTAAAGTTGTAGAGGCAGAATCTCGATTGGCAGAGGATATTCTAATTCATATTTTAGATCTTTTATTTTTTTCATTTCCGGGTCAAAATAGTATTTCACGTCTACTGCAGCAAGAGAATTTTCCCATTGTATCCATTTTGGATCTAATGCCACCTTAGTCAAATTGCGTGGGCTTGTTAATGCCTCAAAGGCTGATTCTGCTGTTAAAACAGTTATACTTTTGCCTTGTGCTTGGGCTCTTTCTTTTGCTACAGCATTTTGAACCGCATTTACAATGTTTTCCGTAAGACTGAATGTTTTTTCAGCTTGTGTGTACAAGTGTGATTTATAAGCAATTGGTACCGTTTCTCCCTCATTAGAGGTCAGGTACGTGAATCCGCATCTTCCTGGGATGACTCGGATTACAAGGTTGCGTATGTTTTCACGTGTTTGCAATTTTGTTTTAGCTAACATGTCTGTTTGCAATGATCTTAAAATTTCTGTGTGTTTTTGAGTCCAATTGATTGGTTTAAAATCAGGTTTTATTAATTTATAGAGAGGTTTAACCCTCTCTGCATAATTTAGAATGTATGTTCTTCCGAAATTTCAGGAAACCTAGAATTGATTGTAAGTTCTTCAGCGTTTTAGGTGCTTGGAGTACAGCGCACTTCTCTAAGAAGTTGTCTGCTAGGCTTTTGCCTTCACTTGATAATTCATATCCTAAAAACAGGACAGTTAGATGGGCAATTCGTGACTTTTTAAAGTTGAATTTGTAACCCTCAGCTGCGAACCCAAGTATTATGGTGTTCACTCTTTTCAAGTGAGTATCCAGGTCATCATCTGTTAAATAGATGTCATCGACATAGGATAATGCCTCATCATCATATATTTGTAGTAACTCTGTTACTCTCGCTGAGAATAATCCTGGGCTATTCTTGAATCCCTGTGGGAGTCGACAGAAATTTTCTGTGACCCCATTATTGAGAAAGCGTTCAAATACCTGCTTTCTGGTGCAATGTTTTGACAAAAGAATCCATTAGAGATGTCTAATGTCGTTTTGTATTTTTTCCACACGATGTTATTTATTAGAGCTGCACTGTGTGAGTTTTGTACTGCAAATGTTTTGCAACATGAGTTAGGATGTCTGTAGTCCAAAACTAGACGATATGAATCGTCTGGCTTGGAGACAGGAAACAAGGGAATGTTCATTTGAGAGGTGCATGTTTAAATCACCCCTTGGTATTCAAGTTGATCTAAGATCTCCCTGAATTGCTTTTTAGCTTCTTGTTTAATTGGGTACCGCCTTTGTGCAGTTGGTTGACATTTTAAGTGGATTTTGTGAGGAGGAGAGTCCTCATCCCATCTTACATGATTTTTATATAATGCAGGAGCTTGGGCTACTGCCCATTTTCTTGCATATGTATATTTTATATGAATTGGAATATGATTTGAGAAGGCAGGCATAATCATTTCTTTGCCATGAGGGCACTCCCTGACAAACTCTGGTGGCCAGTGTTTCTCAGCTAAAAGGATGTCATAGCCTTTCGAAAGGTTATCCCAAAAGAGACCTCTTACTTTCCTAGTCTTATCTCCCTCTATACGCAGTGTTATTTCGTATATTTTATGAGGTTTGCTAACTCTGGTATCTGCAGTTTCCACTTGAATGTATTCATTTGTGTCCACTGTCTCCAGAAGATTTATCAAGATCTTGCGAGCTACGGTCACTTCTGCTGCGCTGTCTAGCATTGTCTGGGCCCACTCTCCGTTTTTTAGTTGTGTCCTCAGTATCCTCGGCATCTTTAATTATTTTAATACTGGCTACCTTCTTTCTTGGAAATTGTAATTTTTTACTTTGATGAGCAGGTTCCTTGTCTTTGGACTTGACGTGCTCTTCCCTGTGTTCTGACCGTCCTCTTCTTTCCGATTTCTGCGAGGAAGTCTGAAAAGATCGAGAGGGACGTGTATCAATATCTTGATATCTATCAGGTTTTTTCAAATTATCCCTATTTCTAAGGTTGTATCTTTTCTCAGCGGGCTCCCTCTGGGGAGACTTGTTTCCTCGGTCAGGAGATCTTTCTCTTCGTTGAGGAGACCTTCCTCTGGACTGGAATCGTTTTTCTTTGGGAGTGGATTGTTTATTTCCATCCCAGTTCTTTTTTGGAGTGTTTAGATTATTTTTAATAAATATTTTTTCAGGATTTTCAGTTAGTTGGGGTTTTACTGGTTTTCCACCCAAACTATCTCTACCTAGTTCTTCATAGGATTTTTCTATGATTCTGGCAAATTCTAATGGTTGTTCTGCTATATCTGTTTCTTTCAATTTCTGGCGGATCGCCACAGATGCTGCTTCTCCTTTTACGTTGGCTAATAATATAGCCGAGACCTGTTTGAAGTCTTTCAGTAATTTCATACCCAGAGTTAAAGCAGGTTCTGGACCGTATTCATTTTGAATCTGTCTTAGCACATCTGGTATTACCGCCATGGACGGAACACCATGTGTTTTTGTGTAAATGGAAGCAAAGACTGTGCCCCAAGTGTCACAGTCCTCCACATGTGGTGCGATCCCCATTGGAAGACAGATAGTCAGAATTCTGTGCTTATCAGTAGGTGTAGTATCTGGAAATACTGCCTCTATTTGAGTGATTTTTTGTGCTAACCAGAATGGAATTTGTTCCCGTTTTGCGGGTGTTTTACCAAGACAGGATTGTATGTTCTGTGGTGTTATTTTGTTTGTGTTCCCCTGATGAGGGGTCAGCTGTGGAATGTTAATTGCTGGTTGGACCGTTGTAGTCCGCATTACATATTGGACTAATTGTCTATGTATTTTAATCAGTTGTTTTAGCTGTGCTAAAAGTTCTGGTACTGAAATTTTTTCGATGTCTGGATGTCGTCTGTAGCTGGCTAGAACCGGCCACGTTGCTCCTGGTCTGCCTAGTGGACCGAGCCTGGTGATGTGATTATTATGTTTTAGGGCGACTTTAAACCAGAGCAGGTACTCTTGGTAATTTAGTGGGATTTCAATCTCCTCGAAAGGAGGGTATACATCCGGAGGTTCCTCTATTTTGTAATAGTGGAATTTGTGTGTTACAACGTTTGCTGCTGGAAAGTTTATCTATGAATAGAATACCTCTGTCTGCCGATATTCATGGGCCTCTATCATGAATATGACTATACCACCTCGTGATGTCAGTCCATTTTCTAAAAGTTTAAGAGTTATAGTTTTTCTTATGTTGACCGGAATGAGTATAATATTTGGGTCATTGTCTTGGAGACTCGTGTCATCCGCTAGGAGTTGAGCTGCTATTCTAGCTGTCTCCCTTTCATCTTCACTTTCTACCATTTTTACTGACAGAAAGGTTTTTGTTGCAGATCAAGTTTCAAGGAAACAAAGATTAGGTGCACAATATTTTGGAACACTGTATCCTTCAACGTTGACTAAACCAAAAACTTTACACAGGAATCTCTTCCTACTAAGTTCTGGCGGATATTAACCTTTTACCCACTCCAGACGTCTTTTGGAGTATTTACGGGAAAAGGGTTCTGTGTGAAAAAGCACGACTGAGTTACTCTAACGTCTTGCGTTAGATTTATCGCCTTACCAAATGTTGGGCGCCATGTAGTGTAGTTCCTATATTCCCAATAGGCTCTGCGCATTGGAATAATATATTCAGCAGTGTAGACGTAGGACTGAGGTCGACTAGGTCTCTACTGACTATATTAGACTTAAGGTTTGCCAGCTAGCTCAGAGGTCACTAGAAACTTTCTCGAATAAACGAGGAGAAGTTTATCCTCCCTGGATAGACAAGAAGGGATTAGCTTCTGACAACCATAAAACATGACAACTTTGCTCCCTCAGAATAAGAGTGTATCTCTAGAGTCGTGTGAAAACAATAGACAGCTATTTCACTCAGTCAAGTGTGCATACTTAGTTTCACCAGAGTGCAGAGAAAAGAGAGACGGGCGTTTTCAATAAAAGGTGTTATTTATTGAGCAGTCTTCTTTCTCATACAAGAGAAATGAATTGCCACAATTGCAATACTTAGCATATAGTAAAGTGCGTACAGTAAAAGGAGTATTATAAAATAATACTGTAAAAGCATTGATATGGTTTCTTAGCCATATGTTTCTTTAAAATAGATAAAAAATATACATACAAATATACATTGACTAACGTACTCAACTGGTGCTTCTAAATACGCCTACCCCGGTGTACCTGACCTAAGCCTAATACGTGGGAAGCAGTAAGTAAGTAGCAGTTTAAGTTAAGTTGGTTTTGCCAAGGAATCTGAATCAGTAATTCTCTTAAAGGGTTTAGTCAGCTCCGTACCTGGGTATTAGAAAGCAGGAGGTCTGGTATTTCTCTCTCAGGACTCGATATCCCAGTAACCCACGAGGGTATCTGGAAACACCGGAGCTGGATTTCTCGGTAGGAGAAAAGACAGCGTCTCTCTCAGTGCGTCAAAGAGGATGGGCGGCGTCCGGGGGCTCTCGGGCAAGTAGATAGCCGCTCTGCTCCAAAACCACCACCGTGTGTTTGCTTAAGGCAACGTTGGTATATTTATACCTGAAAGGTGCCGGGTTTTGACGTAAGGTTGGACATAAGACGTCAATGAAGATGTCACTAAGAACTGGCCGTTCTTAGAGTGCTCACAGGAGTTCTAGGACGAAATCAAAACAAAAGCAATGGGGAATTCCCAGGTTGCTGGAGGTTTGGTTTGTTTACAGAACTCGTTATACTTTCTAGGAGCCTGGGGAAGTAGCCTTGCTTAATTTGGACAGCATGGGCTATGACTAAATATGGATATGATTCTTATGCCTTTATAAGGATATTATTTATTATAACCACATAAGGGCATAAATCAGGACTATCGAATTTAGGGTCCTAGATAGAACTACAACACCTCAACCTCCGTCCAGGCAAGCAGTCTCCCCAGCCGCTCCGCCTTTCACGCCGCATCCCCTGAGCCCCGAGCGCCTACTAAGAGCAGGGTTTTTGCCAGCAGCCCACTCCCTCGCAGAGGCGAGCAGAAGTGCTCCCTCCCCAGTCCGTTCCTGATTTGCTTTTTTCTGCACATTTCTGTTATATTCCCCTGCTTTATTTAAATCTAATTTTCGTGCTTGGGCACTGCTGGTTTCCCACTGCTGCTACCCCTGTGGCCCCTCCCCCAACCCTGCTCCTGCCTCCTTACCTCTAGTTCCACTCCCTCCTCTACTTAATGGTGGCCGCTGCGGGACAGATCACGTGAAACCTCGACCTCGGTCCAGGCCAGAACTCTCCCCAGCAGCTCCGCCTTTTGCAACGCATTGCCAGAGCCCGGAGCTCCTCCCCGGAGTAGGGTTTGTGCAATCGGCCCACTCCCACGCAGAGGTGACCGCTGCGAATTTGCTTTTTAGATACACTTTTTGCTTCGCATTTCTGTTATATGCCCCTGCTTTATTTAAATTTAATTTTCGTGATTTTCCTGCCGGTGCTGCCCCTCTCCCCAACTCAGCTCCCGCCTCCCTACCTCTAGTCCCACCCCCTCCCCTACTTAATGGCAGCAACCTGCGTGGTAGCGCCGCTGGCGTGCCGAAGGAGCGCCTAAAGCAAGCCCGTCTGTGCACATCCGCGACCCGACCGCGGCCAGCGCCAGGAACCCTGGATCTCCGGAAGCCCGCTGATACAACTCCGCCGCCCTCTGCGCACTCAACCCAAGAGGACACAAAGACTGCCTAAGAGCCACACAGAACACCACCCAGGGACAGTTCTCCTGTAGACACTGCCAATGATCCTTCACCATCAACGGCCCCCCTCGACTGCCGAAGACTCGCCGGACGCCGGCACCACCAAAGCCCTGACATGCATCCTCTTCAGCGTACGTTCCCTATGCAGACACGCTGTCGAGATCTGGGACCTTCTCAACACCCTCTCTCCCGATGTCGCCTTCCTCACTGAAACCTGGACTAACGCCAGCACCGCCCCAGACATCGCCACCGCCATCCCCGACGGATACAAGATCCAGAGAAGGGACCACCCCCACTTCCCGGACCTGGGTTCGAGTCTCGGTAATGATGCCAAAAACCTCCTGTGATTCTGGGCAAATCACTTAATCTCCCCGTGCCTAAAATGAATGTGTGTCTTTCCTCATGTAACGTAACTGGTGCTATGTAAAGCGCTCTGATACCTGATTCGGTTCGGGTCCAGTTCGCGCTATTTAAAACTCTGCAAAAAAACAAACAAAGAACCACGCTATGTGGCACCCTCGCCGACAGATTCCCCGGACCGTGCTCCCAGGCCGCTACCACCATCGCTGACCTTGTCGCGCCCCATGCCATCACTTCTACAGACTACATCCTACTCGGAGACCCGAACTCCCACCTCGGCAACTGTAGCGACCCCGACTCAATCACCCTCCTAGACAGCCTCTCCAATCTCGGACTGAAACAGTTTGCCACCACCCCCATGCACAGTGCAGGACACACCCTCAACCCCATCTTCACAGGAGGAACAAACATCTATGTAAGCCAAACCTCGCAGCCCCTCTAGACAAACCACCACTGCGTTCACTTTACCATCCACACCCCCAGTGGACCCAAACCCCCCCACGCCCACCTCGAAGGAACTGGAGTAAGATCACAGAGGAGCTCCTTAACACCATCCTCCTCCGACACCCGCCCTGTGCCATGACGGACGCCAACTCCGCAGCCAAGGAATTTCACTCCTGGATGTCCAGCTGCGCCGACAAGCTTGTACACCTTCTCTACCCCTGCAAACTAGGCCCCCAGAAAGCCACCTGGTTCACTACCAAAGTGCACAAATGCAGGTGCCGCTGTAGACGCTTTGAGAAAACCTGGCAAAACTGGAAAACCCCGGAAGACCTAAACAGTTACCGGAGTGCCCTGAAGGAATACCACCAGCGTGTAAGAGACACCAAGCAGACGTTCATCCAGAACAAAATCAACAGCAATGCAACAAACGCTAAAGAACCCTTCAACATCTTACAGCAACTCACTGAACCACCCAGCAAAGCCACGGATGAGACACCATCCCAGGAACTATGCAACAAGCTCAGCTCATATTTCCACTTGAAAATCAAGGACCTCTACGACAACTTCAGCGAACAGATGCCAGACACCACCCCCCTTCCCACCACCACCGTCAAAGAGCCGACCATTACAACCTGGAATCCTGCCACCATTGAACTCACCACCGTGGCCATGAGGAGCACCCATTCAGGTGCCCCCACTGACCCCTGCCCACTGCACATCTACCACAGGGCCACCGACTCCATCGCACCCAAACTAGGATGCACCGTCAACGCCTCCTTCAAATCCGGCATCTTACCAGATGACTGGAAGCGGGCAGAGGTCAAACCCCTCCTTGGGACGCCAACGGCCAACCCGACAGACCTGAAAAACTACTGGCCCATCTCTCTCCTCCTCTTCGCCACCAAAGTCACAGAGAGACTCGTAAACACCCAGCTGACAGCCTTCATCAAAGAGAACTCCATCCTAGATGCCTCCCAGTCCGGCTCCCGCAGCAACCACAGCACCAAGACCGCCCTCCTCGCTGCCACAGATGACATCCGCATGCTACTCGACCAAGGATACACCGTGGCCCTCATCCTACTAGACCTCTCCGCAGCTTTTGACAACGTCTCACATCACACCCTCGCTGCCAGACTTCATGGCGCTTGGATACCTGGAACCGCCCTCGCCTGGATCCGATCCTTTCTCTCTGGCAGATCCCAGAGAATCAGACACCCTCCATTCCTCTCTGAACCCACAGAGATCAACTGCGGAGTGCCCCAAGGATCATCACTTAGCCCCATGCTTTTCAACATCTACATTGCCCCCCTCACCGCCATCGTCAGACAGCACGGCTCAGCATAGTATCAAACGCCAACGATAACTAGCTCATCCTGTCTCTCACCAAGAACCCCGAAGACACCGGATTCTGCTTCTAGCAAGGAATGAGGGACGTGGCAGCCTGGATGAAAAACAGTTGCCTGAAGCTCAACTGAGTAAAGACCAAGGTCCTCATCCTCTGACCCTCCACCTCCGCCTGGGACAACACCTGGTGGCCCTCCACCCTCTGGAGCCCAGCCACCCTGACAGACCAGGCACGGAACCTGAGCCTCATCCTCAACTCCTCCCTCACCATGGCCCACCAGATCAACTCTATCCCCTCCACTAGCTTCAACTGCTTCAGGATCCTCCGCAAGACCTTCAAATGGATCCCTCCTGAGTGCAAATGAACTGTCACCCATGGTCTCATAACCAGTAGACAGGACTATGGCAACATCCTCTACGCTGGAATCAACAGAACCCTCCTTCACAAGCTCCATACCTTCCAGAATGCCGCAGCCAGATTCATCCTTGGAACCCCACGGCACAAACACATGACCCAACACCTACAAGACCTCCACTGGCTCCCTATTGAGAAGAGAGTAACCTTCAAACTGCTCACCCACACCTAAAAATTTTTCCACAACATCAGACCCAAATACCTCAAAGAGAGAGTCTCCTTCCGCGTACCCAAAAGGAGCCTCCGCTCCGCTGACCTTGCCCTCGCAGAGACCCCCCGAATCCGCCAAACCAGAGCAGGTGGAATGCTTTCTCCTACATCGCAGCCAAAGCCTGGAACGAGCTCCCCATCAACATCAGACGCTCCCCCACCCTCCACACCATCAGAAAAAACATCAAGACCTGGCTTTCGACTGAACCGGAGCTGCACACCACATCCTCTGCCCCCAGCACCTTGAGAACCTCACGGGTGAGTAGCGCGCTTTATAAATCCCTGATTGATTGATTGATTGTAAGACCTATGGTCATGATTACGGTTATGGGCAATCCTAATACCAGGATGCAATAAGATTGTGGTGAGAATCACTGCCAATCAATCAGTCAATCAATAATGTAATCTTATGAAATGCTATGGACCAAAATAGGTAAGTAAGCACTGAAATCAACAGAGATACAATTACACAAAGAGATGTGCTAGTAGAGAATTCCTGAAGGGAAGCAGGTTCTGCATCTGATATGCATCTTGAGGAAGAGGGTTGCATAAGGCACTTGCAAAGACCAGGAAAGATTTACCCCCAGTCTTCTTCTTAATGATCTGTACAAAATCTAATATATGTTCCTAAGCTGACATCAATGTCCTTGTAAGAGAGAAAAGTGAGATATATTGCTTGAGCTAGTCAGGAGCAATACCAAACACAGACCGATGGATTAGAGTGAGAGTTTGTTGTTGCTTTTTCACTTTAGCAGGCGGCCAGCACATCTCTTGCAAATGTTGAGAGATATGGCCCTTCTGAGGAAGATTAAAAACAGCTCAGCTGCATAATTGAGCAGCACCTTTAGCATACTTAAGTTAAATTCTGAGGACCCTGCAGAATTAGAGCATTTCTATAGTGCATTTGTATCTTATCACAGCCCTAGCTAAACATGCTCTGTTTTCCAGAGATAGTAAATGACAGGATTTGCATAGGAGAATGAGATCAATTGTATAGTTAAGGGCATGGTTAGTTTTCATTATTCTTCAAAAACTCATTAGGAGAATATGTAATTGAAGAGGGAATGTTTCAATGAAAATCAGCATTGGCCTTCAATAAAAAGTTGAGTCCATTGTGGAAGATATGCTGCCACATGCATCAACAATGCCATTTGCGATTCCTTATTAGCGAAAAATAGGGATTCGCTAATAAGAAATAGCAAAAGGCTATGCATGTGGAAATCACAAATAAATAGCGATTTCTAAACATTTCTTAATTGCGACTCGCAAATTACGAGTCGCAATTAAGGAATACCTCACCATTAATTCCTATTGGCCTAGAGGCCCATAGGAATGAATGGGAAGACATTCTCAATTTGTGATTCTCAATTAGAGAATCACAAATTGAGAATACAATTTCAAAGGTGCCAGGGTGTCAAAAGGACACCCTGTTGCACCCCTGAAATCTGCATATGAGTACATCTTGCACACACACATGCCCCAAGGGCTTAAAGGTTTTGCAAATTACCATGAAGTTCAACTTCATGGTAATTTGCTCTATTAGCGAAATCGCTCGTTTTTTTTACTGTAATTCATTGCATTTAAGGACTCTCAATTTGCGATTCTTTAAATGCAATGGCAATTTAAGTAATCGCAAGTTAGAGATTACTTAAATTGCGATCTTTGCATTTGGGATGATGCATCCCAAATGCAAAAATACGTGTTGCAAAGGGACAGATTCTGAGAATCTGCCCGTTTGCTACTGGTGTTTGGTTTGATGCTTGTGGGCCATGGTTATTTCATGGTAAATTGTAGCAAACCTTGCATTGTTAAGGTTTTGAAATGAAAACTGTTCAGTGGAATGGGATTGTACTGAAAGTGGGTAAATGAATCAGCTAAATTTGGTTTAAAAAAAGCCATTGGTGAACATAATGGTTACTGAAAATGTGTCAGCATGTACAGATTCACATTTAAGCCCAGGGCCTCAATTAGACTTTGGATGAGAAATTACTCTGTCACAACAGGGAAGTTCCACTTCCTTCATTAGAGTCAGACGGAACTTCAGTATGTAAGGGGTGGAGATTACTCTGTCTCTGCTGCCTAGATACACCTCCGATGGTCTGATGTGTTAAGGCTATTGGAGGTTTGGCCATCTGCTCCCCTTCCCTAATTAGAGTGGGCGAGCATATGACCAATTTTCACTGTCCATCACTGCCAGATAAAACTTAGCAGTAACAGGCAGTGAAAACAGAAGAACGAACCCCACGCCATGGGAGAAATCACCCATGTCAAGGAGTTCACTGTTTTCTGGGGCTTTATCAAAAATAAAATCCCATGATGGGATTTTCTTTTTGAAAATAATAGAAAATATTGAAAGTTTGATGTATGCCTCCACCGTGTTGACTGAACAATCTAGCAACCGTTCAATGCACTTACATGAACCGCTGTGATGGCAGTTCCTGTAAATGCAAGAGATGTCCACTGGGCCAGCAGTCATCTTTTATTTTAATGTGCGTAGTACCCTCACCATGGTGGGAGTAAAGTACTCCACTGTGGCAATTGTACATAATCCATCCACCAAAGTATTAATCAGGCCCAAAATGTTGTGTGTAATGAGTCCTTCCCTTTTTACAGCTGACCACATCAAGAAAGTTCAAACTTCACAAGAAATAATGAGATGGTTTAGAAAAAGTTTCAAAAAGTTCCAATCTATTCAATAGAATCAAGTAGAAACAGGACTATTATATAAAATATGGAAAAACATAATTGAAAATCAGATCCTACAGAAATGCATCTTTGTGTTGACATCAGTCTGTATATGTGTATAACATCTTTAAGCAATCCTATTTCCCATTACCTAGCCTTCTTCAAAATCACAGCTAGCATGACTCCTTAAATTAAAAAGTAGATTGAAATCCCTAAATTACTTCAAAATTATTATTCTTCCTAAATATTTGATTAGTGCATGACACTCTATTCGCGTAGGTCTCAATGGAGTTTGCTAACCAATGTCAGATCTGATCATTTTTGGGGGTAGTTCCTCTGAGCTATAAAAACATAGGCAGTCATTATTAGATATTTTGGGTGACCTAGGGACCTATTTCTAGGAATCATAGCGCTAACAGCTGGTAGTCTACCACCCTCAATATCTTTGAGGTTCAGGTTAAGAAAATATAGTAAGGGATGCATCCTTCCTTTGTTCCTTGTCTCAGTAATGTGCTGCTATTTCACATGTTTGAGACCTCAGGAGGTCCATTGTGGGTGGGTGTGTTAATGACAGCAATTTATTTACACTGTCGCCCTTAGATGGGTGTCACCTTTGTCTCCTACACAGGTGTAGTTGAAGCTCGCAACTGTCAGGCATCCCCCTCCTGGGTGTCATAGCTCCTGATGTGATGACTGACTTCTTACCATCTTGCAGCTCTTGCTACGAATGCGTTTCAAGGCCTTTCATCTCATAGTACATTGTATGCTTCAAGATGCAGTGTCAACATATTAAAGATATTCAAATATATTAATGCAAACACGTGGATACGATAGAAGGGGAGTAGAGGAAAACATGTGTTGGGTCCCCAGACTGGACAGTTCAATATTTTTACACAATCCCTGAGACCACACCCTCTGCACCCAGTGGAGGCTATCAGGAATAGCAACCATCACAGCTTGAATCACCTCCAGGAAGTAAAACATTCAACACACACAAGGAAGCCAGGAGTGCTGCCTAGGCACAAACAATGCATAGCGGTTAAATTCCAGGATCGGCCATGTGCACGGATGCTACCTCAACCAAAAGAATAGACCTCGGTGACTAGCTCAAACAAAAATGTCCACCCCCAAAAGCATCAGCACGGACAAAGTAATACATCACATTGCACAAACAGGTGCCAAAAACAACAGGTGGAGGGAAATGATGATCCTAAATGAAAGCTAACTAACAAAGGAGGGAGCCAAGAACAGGACACAGCAGGATGACTGATTATAGATGGACGCTAAAACAAAAGGAGTGGAGGGGTTAGCCCAGATTTATACAAACCAGAGGGTGTAGCCAAAATCTTGATGATCCAACTTTTTGATGATATGGCTGTCAGGGAGGTTCACACACATCATGAGGAGGAGATGAAATGTTATAGAGGTATCCAGTATATAATGTTATTGATATCTACCCAATAAAAGGTCCTTGTTTAATCATTTTAACTCACCTTTGTACACACCTGATATTTCCCACTTTTATAGAATCTTGAACAGGGTTGGCATTAGGAGTGGTTTCCAGACTGGGTTAGTGCTGAAAAGCAGAAGGTAGTGACATTTTACCCACATAAAGGTTATAGACCTCATTGCAGTTTTGTCTTTGAGCTAGTGCAACCTATGCACAATTGAGTATACCATTTTTTTCTGGAAAGCATGTTTCTTTGTTGAACATGGAAGATGATGATGGATTCAACACATATCTGTGACTGGGGGTGAGTGTCTGAAAGGTTTCAGCCCTACGACCATCATCTCCTTGTGTTTGCTTCATGGAAGATTTCAGACATAACTGTTTGATCCCCCATTGGCCGACAAATAATGAAAGTAAGCATCTCTGCTGTGTGACATGGGCAAAACAGCCAGTGTGCCATGCCCCCGCACATCTACCTGATGAAAAGTCCATTTGGGCACAGACGACTGATTCATCCAGTGACTGTACAGGTTATGAATTAGTTCCTGTCTGTCAGCACCCTAGGTTAAAGAACAATAGAAATATATTGAATGCTGTAAAGGATTATTCTATATGGCAACTTTGTACAAAACAAATGTAGCAGAATAACTCATACCACACATAGCCATAACAAAAATGACAAAATGAGCATTATCATATTTGGTATACATTTCTTCCAACATCTATCTTAATCTACATACATTGGCTCTGGAAAGAAATGTTCATATCCTTTTGTACTGACCCATCCCTGCTCCAATGAATGTCTTTCAAAAACCGTACATCACACTACTGTAACAGTCCAAAAACCAGCTACCTCTGCTGTCTGAAATTGGCTAACCTGCTGTGCTGCCTCACTGCTAGTTTCACTTTATATAAATGCTACATACACACACACACACACACACACACACACACGAGAGATGAGATACAGACGCCACACATCTCAAATCAAAGGTTAAGCACAGTCTAGTTCCATGCAGCTCACGGTTTGTAGCATACTTTGTCTGCGGTGAAAGTCAATGTACTTATGATCCTCTGCCTGGTCTGATCAGTTGTCTTTGCCCAAAGGCCCAGCATGTTATAATTTTTTCAATTCACGAAGTTATGTTTGTGAAAGCTGTTCCTGCATTCAGGGTGTGTGCTGTGAATACATGTAAAAAATACCCATGACTACTGGGCCTGTTCCAGTTTTCGTATCATAAGAAAGCTTTTGGTGGTCATTTCTAACATTGGTGAGCTGCTTTGTTTGCTAATAATAAACTGAAGTTAAACACTATGATAACATATTGGACACTATGCTCTGCAGAAGTTGGTAGCCTGGGGTTACAGGTCACACATGCTTAACACAATAAAACAAAAGGATCTGCATTCAAAACCTTGTCTCACTCTCTGGACCAGTTCCTGACATTGTTTCTTGCCTCAAATTCACTTTAAACAGGGAAGTTGTATTTCAACAACAACAACAATCAAAGTCTTTATTTCGGTAGAAATGCCATAAAAGACACAAGGGATCAAAGGATAAGTTTCATGCATATCAAAATAGATAGGACAATACATTTCGATGATAAAAACAGTACAGTCTAAAAATATCATAAGTATACAAATTAAGCTAGCAGGCGATAAGAATCAGAAATTAGGATCAACTCCCACAAAGAGGGTTGTTGTGATTCATCTTAACATGTTTCAGCATTTTTCATATCCAGAGATTATAGCCCTATAACTAGCTTTTAGTATGTTCAGATTTGTACATTTTATTATGATCATGTAAAAGAAGATCTCACAAATAAGTCGATGTCTGAAAGGGTTTATTAACAAAAGAAAAAAGAATTGTCTGTGAATCACATAGTAAACAATTCAGAGTGTCCATAGAACAAGTAAAAGGATCAAGCACCCGAGCGATGACAAAGCCCAAATGTATACCAATACCCAGAAGCTCATATGCAGGGCCGGACTGGCCGTAGCCGGCACCGGGCAATCCCCCGGTAGGGTGGGGGCCAGTTTTGGGTACCCTGGGGGCCATTTTTGTAACCGGGGGTCAGCAATATCGGCCCCCTGTAACAAAATCGGCCAAAACTGGTGCTCGCAAACTGCTCAGACGCACTTCCCCTCAACCCAGGGGGGGGGGGTGTCAGCTGAGCAGTTTGCCTGGGACGGTGTCTGTTTCCAGTCGGGCCCTGAGCACACGTGAACAAACTTCAAATAGTTCAATAATATGCAAAGATTGAGAAAGCTAGTCTTCTGTTATCATCTCTAGAGCCAAGAGTTGGGAATGGCTTAACCCCCACATCAGAAACGTCCTGGAAGAATCTTAGCCTGAAGAAAGAAAAATTGCTGACACAAGTTATTAGTAATTCTAATCCAATTGTACACATTCCACAAAATGTACTATTTTGGATCCAATACTGCCTTTCTGATATACCCCAATCATTACCAACAAGTGTGCCACGAATAAATATTCATTTGAGAATAAGAGGTAATACATGTATAGATGAATATTGTGATTTTAGTTATCGTTAACAACTTTCATAAATAATATTATTTTGTCAGCAACACTTCTTTTATCAAGATGTTAACAATAATAATAATACTAAAAACAACAACAATATCATCATCAATAACAGCAATGCAGCGTTCTGATTCCTACATTTTAAGATATTCATGAGTAGTTTTTATTTGAGGTAATTTGCACATAGTTTCATTGATGTTTTAGCTATTTCATAGAAATCTTAAAGAGCAGCAAATAACTGGCTGCCTTTTCCTTTAAGATTTCTATTTAGTAAGATTTATTTTTACCTGCTTTGGGGGGTTTGCATAGTACAGCACATTTCCACATAATTACTTCTGGGTGCTCTATGACATTGAAAGTATATTACAGAGTGAGATTTAAGAACGTTGAATTCCGGCAAGTCCCTATCTTACTTTCTTAGTGTGAGTTGCATGCTCTTGTCTGGAGATGCATAATCGTTAGAATCGTCCATGTGCAAAATACTTCTTCAAACATATGCAACTTAGTTCTGCATTTGGGAAATGTTATTGGATAATGTAGAGTTTAGAGCCCCAGACTCACAGTGAATGGCCACCATACTTTGCAAATTTAAAGACTGTTGCTGCATCAGGCAAGCATTTGTCAAGTGAAGTGCATATTACAAACAGGTGTTAAGTGTGGTACCAGATTTAGAGTCATACCTATTTTTTTCTCCAATAGGCTTGGCAAACAATACTTACAGTTTTATTGATTTAATCTTCATCCTTGACTGCATTAAGAACCCATGTTTCAGGGCTGAAGATGCAATCTTTATTTCATGGGTTAATATACATCTTGGCAGCCCGATTCTCAACAGCCCAAAGGCTCCCTATGTGTTTTTAGAGGTTGTGTGTGTAAATGAATTTACAGCAATACAGGTCCACAACATTTAGGCTTCTCCTGAGATGTTTGATGCATAGCCTAAAAGTGCAGGTGGATTGTCTAAAGAATAGACATTGCCATTGTGACTCCCAACTCTGAATCAGTGATTAGTGCAAGATGACTACCAAAATCAGATTTGTGTTTGTGGTGGCAGTAGGTGCTGGTTCCATTCATGTGCCAGTGTCAGAGTGTATGTAAAGGTTTACTTGATGTTAATTAAACACCATATATGTGAGAGAATATTCTCTTGAAATAATAGCAGAAGACTTGTTGCCGCAAATATTAAAACAAATATTTAAAGTCTGTTTCATTGGCATCTTTGTACCAATAACATTCCAATGCTTAAACAACAAGATATGTTGTATTACTGTAATGTCTTTATTGTTATTGTTTTGTGTGCTTTAACACTCATGCCTGTAAGGGGTCTTCACTATGTGACTAATTTGTTATGCTGACTCTGATGACTTATTCACTGTTTGCGTTTGGCAGCAGGAGCCAGCTCTGGAACAGGCTCAGATGATCTGCTGACCCTTTGGACTAAACGCTACAAAACTGAGGTCCTTATTTTGGGCAAGCGCCACCAATCTGGTCTCCCAGTTGGCGACCATCTACTTTAGGCCCCCTTCCATCATCAAAGCATAGTGTTAAAAAACTAGGCATTTGATTTGATTAAAATCTTACCTATGACAGTTAAATCATGGCCTTGGCAGGCAAAGGCTTTGAGATTGTAAAATCCCTGAAGAACATCATTCGCCTTCTGCCTGAATCTGCCCAGAAAATGATGATTCAGGCACTTGTGATCTCCCGTTTGTATTATTGTAACATCCTTTACCTGGGATTCTCTCAGAGTCAGGTGAAGAGAATCCAGTGCATGCTGAATTCTGTGGCCAGGCTTTTGTTACATTTTTAAGTGTGCCTCTTTGAGCTTGGTTCTGAGCAAACTGTACTGCCTCCCTACTAATAAACGTTTTTCCTTTAAGGCTCTCTGCTATTGCTACTAAGCTTTTAGAAAGACAGGAGCCAGCCACTTGCACACGCTTATCAGGTCTTACTCTCTTGCAAGGTGTCTCAGGTCCTCTGGGACCTTGTTGGTTCGAATTCCCAGCAGTAAGAAGGTTCACTTTGGCGGCAGCTCCTTTAGGGTTTTGGCAACCAAGTTATGGAACTCTCTTCCTTTCTTCATCTTAGGCAATCAGAGACCGCAGATCTGCTCCAGAAACATCTGAAACAATGGCTTTTTAAATAGGCTGTTAGTTTTCTTTAGCCTTCTGTAAAGCTATCTTTGGAGTTTCTCACTATTCCACTTGGACACTTCTTTTGTAGTAATTATTGTTCTTTAGAAGTTACATTATCATTATTATTATTATTAATATTATTATTATTATTATTATTATTATTATTATTACTCATTTGTTTGTGCTGAATCTTGTGACTTCATTGTTGTTTCCCTTTAGCAGCAGGTCTTCATCTGAAACATGCTTAAATGACCTGCTGACCCTGATGACTCATCTGTTTGTGTTGACTCTGATGACTTCCTTGTTGTTTCCCTTCAGCAGGATTTGCAAGTTCTGGAACATGCTTGAGGGTACATCCTGCTGAGACAGCACCTCTTTTTAAAGAGGTTGTGTCCTTGCAGCAGCACTTGCTCTTCAGGTTTGGTTTTGAAAGGAGCTGCCATATTAAGGAGCCAAACACCCAAGTGGTTTTCTCAATTTTAGAGAGCTGTTTCGGTCTTCCAATAGATCAACACTGCACATGTTTTCTGACACCGTGCTCTGTATGCTTTCAATCCCTGCTCACCTTCTTCAAACGTTTGGATGAGGTACCACTTTCTAGCTTGAGCAGAAATTCTTCTGGTGAATTGGGAAAAATCAGCACTCTGGTAAGGTGTTAAGTTGGTGGGAACACATTTACGTCTGCACTAGTAGTTGGTAAAGGGAGATCAACCAACCATAGCACGAGAGACATATTGGGAACTAACACCTAGTTCCCCCTCAGTAGAATTTGTCTTTGGTTATATAGGCTTGTTTTTAGAATTCATAATGAAACTTGAAAATAACTGTTACAGGTTTTTATTCCGGAATATCAAGAACGTGTTATTTAACTTCAGGAACAGTGATTCTGGAAATTGCACTCTTAGTGGAAACAACCAGTGTTTTCTTGTGAAATGTAAAGACAATTCTTTGTGAAAGTAGAACTAAGAATTGTTGACTACTCTTTTTCCTTCCAGTTTTCATTCCCTGCAGTACTCCTGCTGTCAGAAGGAAGGCATCTTGAGGAGATTGCTTTTAAGGAACCAGACCTGACCAAAAGCCCTTTTGGCACATCACGAGGTTATTTCTGGGTTGATGGTTTCAGTTATTCAAAGTGAAATCACTGTTTGTATTCAGAAAGAAGGAATCTGACCCAGATCAACATTATTTCAGAATGTGTATCAGCTTGTTGCAGAGACTAAGATTAGCTCAACAATATTATATTCTTCTTTTCTTTTGCCAAAAAGTTATTTTTATACAGTTGGATACATTTGAATACAATAGATAACATACATAACTGCATATAAGCCTAACTACTCCTCAGTGCTTAATTATTTGTCTGGAATCGTGCATTCAGCATCGTCTTAGGGAGAGGGTAAAGTAATAGCAAGAGATTTTAATAAACTGAGGTCTAATGCACCTAGCACTTTACCTACAATTAATTGTGAAGCATTTTGAATGCCCCACAGTTTCCCTAAGGTTTGTTCTTAATGGATGCTTTTGAAAGAGAACATTTTACATTAAAGTTTCAGTGACGATCAAAAAAAATCTGAATAAACCTAAAATAGCTCTTGTATATATACAAATTATGATTCACTTGCCACTAACAAATGTTTGTATTCTGTGGTTAATTAATTCACTAGATGTAATATGTATGAAAATTCGATTTGAAGAAATTAAACTAGTTTTATTGGCCAAGAAAGTGGAGGGAAAGGAACCAATGTATGCATATTATGTTAGTTGAATTACAAAATAGTATCCTATAATATCACAATCTATATGGGCTCATTTCAACTGAGAAAACACTACTCACAAACTATTTTTTTGGAACACAGGCTCATATTTATTAAATGTTCATGCAACAAATCGCAGCAAGCAATATTTTGCAGAGCCACAAAATACTGTAGTCTTGCCGGCTCTTCGCCCTGCAAACCAGGGGCTCGATGGCAAGGGCGAACAGCAGTGGGGGAGGGGGCTGCACCATATCTACAAAGATATGGCACCCGTTATGTCTTACCCTGCGCTGGCACACTGGAGGCTGCCTAGCACCAACACATGCACTCTTGCAACATGTTGCAAGGGTGCCTGCAATATGGGTGGGATTGTTTTTGTGCAGGAAGGAATACCTTCCTGTACAATAGAAATTCTTAGAAGCATATTCCTCTTGCTATGTGTGTTGCAGAATGTAGCACAGAGGAGAAGAAGAAAGAGGAATTAAAGAAGGGAAATAAAAACATTTCTCTTTGGTACACCTCTGTTGGGTTGGCGCAGACATTTTGGGGCTAACCCAGGTTTAAAAGTCTTTCATAAATCTGGGTTTCTAATAAAATACATGGGTGGATGCAGTGGAACACCATGCTCCACCCACGTAATGCCTAATTGTGGCAAAGTAAGGCAAGGTAGCACTAGTAAATGCTAAAAGGATTTTGCACCAGGGCAGCGCCACAAAAGTGACTCAAACTGATGTAAAATCATAGTAAAGCTGCCGCAGGATGTGTGCCTTTAAGGGGCTCTGAAAAAGTACTTGGGCCGGTCCTCCAATAAAATTGTTTAGAGATTGGTCAAATTTGTACTAGATTCCTTGAAATTATTTAACACTCAAAAACTGAAAGTGATGATTGACAGTGACGATTGACGGTGCTATCTCGTGAGTTTGCAAACATTGGAATTTATAAAGTCTTTAGAGGGGCCCATTGTTTTGGGGACAAGGATCCAGATGTATCAGATAAAAGTTGATGCCAATTTGCACTTCCTTAAAAATATGCACAAAATTGCATTTTTGTAAGTGCCATGTGGCACACACATGCCATTAGCACAAATGTGTGCACCACATGTACACACATGCCAATTTTGGGGGTGCATTACGGTGGCCTTTTGGCCCCCTGGCACCCTTGAAATCGCATTCACAATTTGTGAATACCTATTTGGTAATCGCAAATTGCGAATGGTGTCCCATTCATTGCTATCGGCCTCTAGGCCCATAGCAATGAATGGCAAAGCATTCCCTAGTAGCAAATTCAATTTGTGATTCGCAATTAGGATATGTGTAGTAATCGCTATTTTTTTAAGAGAAACCTACATGTATAGGCAATTGCGATTCCTTAATAGCGATTCTTTAATGATCGCTATGAAGGAATCACAATTGCTTAGCTTGATGCATGGGCCCCTAAAAATCTTTTTTCCTCTAACATTTCTTTCTCTTATAGGTAAGCCATGGGTGAACGAAAAATGGTTTCTTTTTAGGCAGTGAGAACGGCCAAATGGATTTTGATTTATTTTCATATCATTGTAAATGTAGATTTGTCACAGTACTTTTAAACAGTACACGTTTTTTACGACATGTCTTTATGAAATACTGACTCTTCCTAAGGAGTCTGAAGATATTGTATACTCTGGATAGTGGTGGAAACTGCAATGACTTTCAATCACACACTGTTCTAAAGGTTACATTTGAAAACGTAATCATAATTGAGGGGCATGTTACCAACGATTAGCAATATTTATCGCTAACGAGGCTTAGCAACACATTTTTTAACGCTAAGCATCGCCGGAAATTATCGCAGAGATAACTTGCTATTAGCAAGGTTTATCTCAGAAGTGATGAAAATCTTTGCGCTAACTGCCAAATGAGAGATTATTGCTGGAAAACCAACGATAATCTCTCGAAGTTTGGCGTTAACTTGATGATAGGGGCTCACAAACTTAGCCATGATATCCACCTTCCATAGGATATCATGGCTAAGTCAGGAAAATACCAGGTGTAAAAAAAGCAGTGCTAACCGTGGTTAGCGCTGCTTTTTTTTTATCACTACCAGGGTTAGCGAAATCCTTGATAATAGGAGAAATGTCGCTTAAGAACATTTCTCCTATTATTTTTCTCTGGAACGCCCCCTTTGCATCTCATTAGAGATGCAAGGGGAAGCGAGGAGAAAAAGGGTGCTAACATGCGAATTTGCGTGTTAGCACCCTATTGCTGATAGGGAGATCATTTTATCTCCGCTTTCTTGTCTTTTAAAGCCAAAAAAGCGGAGATAAATCCCTTGATAATATGCCCCTGAGTCTCTAATCTAATTAACCGCAACCAAGAGCCCAGCATTTGCTAGATATCCAGAATTAAGGCAGAAACAATATTTCCCATGTATAAAATAAGGTATTTATATTATCTGTCACGAAATGTGAGGTGTTTTTCACTTCTGTGCAATTAATGACAACATCTACAATTTGGTGATGTAAAAACGATTTCACAAATCTAATTTAATTGCCTGTAATATTCACAGACACCTGTTAATGATCATTTCTGGTCACAGATACAATGCTCGCACTGACATTGCCTTGAAGACCAACTCATCCTTGCTGAAGGTGATTTCTGCAAAGTAAAAATGACTGGCAATTGAATTCCTAAAATGACAGTACTTTAGCTAATATAGGTACTTGGGCTGTACAATGTCCTCCGCACACTGCTCTTTTGTGCATTATTATTAACCATTTACACTTGACTCTAGCTGTACCTTTCATGGGTAGGAAAGTGGCAGTGATTCATTTGGAATTTGTACCTTTCATCCTACAATCTAGTAAATCGTGTATATAACATTCTGCGTTAGAGCTCCCACGAATTTACTAAATTGAATATCTTATAATTATTTCCCTTATCAGCAAATCTTTCAAAGAAGCTGTATTTAACTGACTTAATTAATAAACCAAAACCATTTTGAAAAAATGCTATATTTTAAACATGTTCCAAGAAATGGGTGCAGGTCCATGAGCCAGCTTCCCCCGCGGCTGCAGGACGAGCTCCTGCTCAAGCCTGTAACTGCTGTCAGCCAGACACCTCACTGCTGCTCTTAACCTCTCCCCATAACCTTATTTTCCTTTCGCCTAACTTTAATCTTTTTTGCCTCCTTTTTATCTCCATAAACAGTTTTTTTTCCTTTCTAAACTTAACCTTTTGCCTTTTTTCTGACTCTGTGACAATTTTTTTTCTTCCTAAACTTAACCTTTTGCCTCCTTTTTGCCTCCATAAAGTATTTTTTCCCGCCTAAAGTTAACTTTTTTGCATCCATAAACAGTCCTTTTTCTTGCCTAAACTTGATGTTTTGCCTCCTACTTGCCTCCATAAACAGTCTCTTTTTTCGATAAACTTAACCTTTTGCCTCCTTTTTGTCTCCATAAACAGTCTTTTTTCCAACCTAAACTAACCTTTTTGCCTTCATAAAGCTTGTTTTCCTCCTGCCTAATAAAATGCTTGACTCCCTTTTGCTTCCATAACCTTCTTGTTCTCCTCCTAATCATGACCCTCTCTCCCGCCAACTGTGACTCTTTTCTCCTGTTTTGTAACAATGCATCTTTTTCCTAATTGTGTTTTCTGATTCTTGCCTAAACTGAACCTCTTCCCACTCCTGCGTCTCACCTTCTCTTAACCCCACCCAGTGACACGCCCCCTCCCATGAACCTACTTAGTGGAGGCCACAGATTTACCACTCAGCAGGTGCGCGCAGCAGGTGAGCAGCCGGCACAGCACCGACGAGCCAAAGGCAAGCATGTCTGTGCCCATCCACGCCAGGATTGCATTCAGTGCCTGGACCCCAGGATCTCTGACCACTCACAGCTACCCCAGAGCTGAGTTGACTGCCCTGATTCCAGGACCTCACAGCAATCACAACGATCTCTGCAGCCTCTCTTCCTTGCCAACATTGGTGACCCTCAGAACCCAGCCCATAACTGCTAACAAAAGAGAGACACAATGTCTCTTGATCATTGCCTGATCACTCCACAAACACGCCACAGAAATCTAGGACACAGTCCTCTCCCTCACCCCCAACATCATCTTCCTCACCGAGACATGGCTAAACCCAACTTCTGCACTGGACAGCGCCACCACCTCACCCAGCAGCTACAATATCATGCACTGCGTCAACAAGCAAGGAGGCGGAATACCCATCAACCCCACACACACAGCTAGACACACTCTGGACTCAATCTCCATAGATAATAATTAATCAAATACTGCCACACCTCAGAGATCACCTGGTCCAACCACTCAATCGTCCACTTCTCCATCTCCACGACCTCCAACACTGCCACCGACCGGACTATCACTGCCCACAGGAACTGGAGCAAAGTAACAAAAAAATCTATGAACCAACGCCCACAACACCTCCCTTTGGAGACCACCGGCAACCTCAAGGTGGCTGTCCAATATTTCAACACTTGGATCACCAAATACGCTGACATAGTTGCAATCCTCAAACCTGCAAAAGAAGGCAGACTCACCAGATGGCTCACTCCTGAACTAAAAGCCCCTAAATGCAATTACAAACGACTGGAAAGAATCGTGTGCACCAACAAAACACCCAGTGACCAAGCCAACTTCAAAGAGGCTCTCACCCAAAAATATCACATACTGCTGAAAAATGCAAAAAAGGAAGCCCTATCCACCCCCTTAAAACTAGCTCCAACCTTAGCAAGGAACTCTTCAGCATCATCAAAGAGTTCACCAACCCCATAGCAACCGAGAACACCATAACCTCCTTCTTCTACAACAAAATTGCCACCATCTACAAACACTTCAACCCACAACCAATCAGCAACAAGGTTGATTAAATCCTCAACAGCAGCGACTCCACCTCAAACACTGTAATCACTATGTGGGATCAACTAACCACACACGCAGCACCCAGTGACCCCTGCCCCACCACATGTTCAATCCGGGGAGCAACGCCATCAGTAAGGAACTCATCACCATCCTCAACTCATCCATCACCTCTACCTCCTTCCCAGAAGGATGGAAATATGCAGAAATTAAACCTCTGCTAAAACAAATACAACTGACAAAGAAGAACTACCTGGCTACAGTCCTGGAGACAGACATCTCGCCAAACACCTAGAGCTCAATAACCTCCTGGATTCCATGTTAATTACAGCACAGAAATCTCCCTAATCGCAGCCACAGATGCAATCCAAGGTCTCCTAGACCAGGGAGAAATCACAGCCCTGATCTTCCTCGATCTCTCCGTAGCCTTCGACACAGCCTCACACTACACCTTCCTACATGGACTCCATCAGACGGGAATCCATGGAAATCCCCTTAAATTGAATGATTCCTTCTTCACCAGAAGAACACAAAACGTCCAGCTCCCACCTTCCAGCTTAGGCTCAAAGATCATCATTTGGTGTGTTCCCAAGTGTCCTCATTGAGTCCAACACTGTTCAATGCATGCATTACCACCCTGGCCATGCAGGTTAAATCCTATGGTATGAACATCATATCATACACTGAAGATACTATCCTCAAACCTCGCTAGCAAAATAACAGTTTCCACAGGTGCATGATCAGTGTAACCAGCTGAATGCAAACCAAATGCCTCAAACTCAAAACCGACAGAGCAGAAGTACTCATCTTTGGGAGCAACACTCCATCATGGGGTATCTCCAAGTGGCCAGCAGAACTGGGCCCCTCACCCACTCCCAGAGACCACACCAGAAATCTCAGCCTCATACTCCACAACAAGCTCACCATGAAAAAGCAGATAAATGCTGTCTCCTCAGCCTGCTTCCTCACCCTCTGTATGCTCTAGAAACTATTCAAATGGCTCCCCATCAATACCAGATGCACCATCGCCCAAGCACTCAACATCAGCCACCTGGACTACATAAACTTCCTCTACGTGGGCATCACCTCACAAATACTGAGCAGACTGCAGTCCATACAAAATGCTGTAGCCAGGCTTATCCTCGACCTCCTGAGAAGAGACAACATCACCCCTCACCTCCGAGTGCTCCACTGGCTTCCTTCCAAAAAAGGTGCCAGTTCAAGCTGCTGACCCATACCTTCGAGCCCTGCACATAAAGGACAAGCCTACCTCAACCGCAGACTGAACTTCTATCAACTAAGCATACACCTATGCTCCACCTCCCTCTCTCTCACCCACATGCCCCACTTCCACAAAAGCAGAAGGGGCAGACGCACCTTCTCCTACCTGGCCACCAAGGAGTGTGGAATGGCTTCCCACTCCACCTCCAGACTGCATCCACCCTACAGCAGTTAAAGATGGCCTTAGAACCTGGCTGTTCGACTGACAATTCCCAGCAGCAGCCCACTCAGCACCTGGATAACCTCACAGGTGATAAGCAGCGCTCTACAAATGATTGATTAAAAATCAATAAACAAAACCATATTGGTGAGATTTTTTTTTAATGCACAAAACTTACACATTCATTTTGACTTGCTGTAAATTGAAATTGTTCACAACCCAATTGAAAAAGTAAAAATGCGTTTATGGATCAGTTTAGAGACACTGAAGTAGATCTGCTAATCACTTATGAATAAGTCAGGGACATCAATACAACAAAGCCAGCCATGGTGGTTATAACGTGGCAGCTTTGAGATGAGTTTTCTCTTCTCTAGAATCCTTCGACATTTTTTACAGTATGTATAATTTAATCACTGTCACCTGTATACCCTTCCTTCATACCTAATTTTCCTGCATTCTTTCATTTTTGTGATGATTTGTGAAATTATTCTGTGATGTTGCACCCCTGTTTCCCTCACTTTGTCCCCTGACCAGAAACGTTGTTGCCTTCCCCTCTGTTTTCTTTTGGGTTCCCTTGCTTTGTCATGTGACTGCTACCCTCAATGCATTCAACCTCTAACCTAATGGAGTCCAATTCAGGCATCTAGCTGAACTACAGAGAGGTGATGGGTGTCTTCTAATAGTGTCTTCTTTGATTTGGCCTGTTAAGGTCAAGTAGGGTCTTGGGACAAAACCCCTACTTCATCACCTATCTTCCAAATTAACCATTCCCTAAAATTATTTCTCTGTTTAAATGTATGTATCCTGCAGATGTTATGACTTCAACAGCATTACCCCATTTATAAACCACATTTTTCGGGAGCACAGGACACTAGCTTATGTTCATTCTGACATGTTGTTTACTGTCAGACTTTATAGAGCAAAATATGCTGGTTGCCTGCTTTTAGTGCATGGTGTGGGATATGGTCCTCTGTCACTTCTGGATGAAATCTGGAGAACATCTGCCCAGGCTGCCTGCATCCAGTGCATGCTGTGGTTCACATCTCCATTCCTTTTGAGTGGTTTCTATAGGATATCTGCCCTTACTGCCCACATACTGTGCATACTGTCAGTGGCTCTTGAGTCACTCCTTGATGAACTTTAATGAACACTTACTCTAGTGATCAAATACTGAACCCTCCTGGCACCTTACACTATCACTTGTAAAGTACAAAATGTGGGCTGGACATTAAGCTGTCAGGGGGGAAGGGAGGCGCACTCTAAAATTCAGTTGTATTCTAAATAGATAACTTTTACACAAGGGTGCTACACTACTATTGTGTGTTGGCACCACACACTAATAGAACTGTAGGGCTAACAGGGCTGAACCCTGATTGTAGTGTGCACTGTTCCTATTGAACAAATTGTTCTTATACTTGATTAATTTGTGGCCACTTAGTGCACAAAAAGAAAAAGACTAAACCAACATTTTGTAATTAAAAGCAAATTTTAATGTACATTAAATCATAAATCGCAATACAATTCTTGTGTTGGTCTAAATTTGTTTGCATAACCGTGTAACAGCAAAAGTTGCCCTGTCAAAAACAGGTTCTTAAAGCAAATAATACATTGTTGTATACATTCCAATTAATTCCGGCGTTACATTTTCCGTCTCGGTTGGTGAATAGCTATCACATAGCCCAATGCATTTCGGGACTGATGAGTCCCTTCCTCAGGGGAAGTGTTCTAAAAGCAAAAGAATGTAGACGTATGTATTACTTACAATACACTGTGTTGCATTAGACTGAGTAGAAGCGTGTCAAAGAGTCCCATGTCCAACAGTAAGTTGAAAGTGAGGTTTGATAGTCTAGCTCAATTGGAATTAGGGTACGTCCCTGTTAGCCCTACTGGACATTAAGCTGCCATCTTCTTGTGACTTGTCAATTTGGATGTCTTCTTTCTTCACAGGTTGTCTAGTTTAACATGTTCCTGGTTCTGCATCTCAAATTGCGACCTAAGGACACTGGCTGACAGCAACCAGAGCATGTCTGGACATTGCTCCTTGGTTGTTCCTGGGATACTTATAAAAATCACTTTCACTGTCGTTTGGTTTCTCCAGTGCATGCATGCAGGTTACTTCCCTGTTGTTCCTAGATGGACTCCTTGAATTTTTTTACTATACTTGGCTTCCTGTATTCAGTGCATGTTCGAGTGTTTCCTTTCAGAAAGTTAATTATTAGTTGTGGTCAACGTTTTCAATAGTTCAAATCTGTGGTCAATCCTGGTATGATATGGCAGAGATCAAGCAGGCTTAACTTAGCAAAATTGTCTAAATAAAAATCCCACCCCCAAATTATAATATTGAAAAAAATCATGTGAGAAATGAATTATTAGTTGGGGTGGATTGGTGTCCACCACAAGTAATAAAGGAAGTATCTTGTTATGTTTAGTCAAGTTAAGTCAAGTCAAGAATAACTTTATTCAGTTAGAATCAACCATAAAAGTATGACATTCATGAAGCACACATAAAAAATTACATAAAAGATACAATAAAAGCATATAACTCATATATTTCAGTATTTCCAAACAGGTTTAATATTCAGGCTTCTAAAAAGGAGACGCCATAATTTGATTGCATTTCATATTGTTTCCTTATTGATAACACCATCCTAATAAAATTAAAAACTGCCATGCAGGTTACTTCAGTCGACAAGGATAATAAAAAGTTAAAACACATGGTCTGATGTCTTTTAAGAGTGGTATAAGGAACCAAACTCATGGGTCCTTGCAGAGTGTACAAAAAAGGGTAAAGTGCAGGGTGCTTTGTTGGGACAGGTTGTCACAAGGGCAAGGTGTAAGATTATTGCACCTTCCGACCTATTTAGGAAAGGCCCCTACAAAGTGCAATCTGCAGAGCATAAATCTGGTCAACAGAAATCTGAATTGAATGTTCCTGGTAAAAGTCAGTTAAAATTGCTGATATAAAAGAGGCTGATCAGTTTGAGGTAGTCACCTTGCTCTCCGCCGCCAATTGTCAAGCTCAACACGATATCTATTTTTTACGGTCCATTTCGTGCTTGTATTTATACTGTTAGGATTATCAAAAAAGTGCACTGGGCCAATTTCATTAAATTTTCCTTTCACATAGCAAAGCCATGGGATAGCCTCGGCATTATCCAGTAACATGCATTCCTAAATAATGTCTCTTGTGAGCTTTAACTCTTCCAACAGCCAGACTTTCGCCCAGAGTAGCAATGGGGTGGTGCACAGTCAAAATATCGATTCCAAATTATCGACCAACATTAATATCGAGTTAAAAATATCTAAGGTTGAAGAATATCGAGGTTAAGAATATCGTTGGACAGAATATCGACCCTTAGGGGCTCATTAGGATGGCGGTTTTCCCGCATCCTCCGGGCCGGCGGAAGCCACCGCTGGCCCGGAGGATGAGGGAAAAATGCCGGGGAGGCACAAAAGACCCACCGCCAAATTAGGATGGCGGTGGGTCTCAAAATTGGTCCGCAGCTTTTCAGCCGCGGTCGCCTTCTGACGGCGGCGGAAAATCTCTAACATGGCTGGCGGTGTCTATCAGACACCGCCAGCCATATTAGGATGGCGGAAAACAGATGCCTTTCCACGGCGGATTCTCTGCCGTGGAAAGGCATACTGTGATTTCTTTGGGGGCCCGTTGCGGGCCCCCAGGGTGATTGTGTGGGTGGGGGGTGCACATGGGGGGTACCCCCTGCATTTGCGTGCACGAAGCGGCAGGCACCGCACGGTGCCTGCCGCTTTGTGCATGCAAATGCTAAGCATGCATAATTAACCTTGCGGCGGGTGCTGCTTCAAGCAGCACCCGCCGCAATGTTAAATATTGAGGATGTGACCGCCAGGCTGGCGGTCACATCCTAATTGCACTGGAGTGACCGCCGCGGCCCCTGCGGACGGTCCCTCCTCCTGTAGGGTGGTGGACGGACGCAAGTCCTTCCGCCATCCTAATGAGCCCCCATGGAAGGTAATATTGATTTTTTTTATGTCAATGTAAGTAATATCGAAGTTAGTAATATCAATATCAATTATATCGATGTTATTAATTTCGATGTTACTAATATCGATATTTGTTTGTTGTTATGTATATTATTATGTATGTTATATGTATGTGTTAAATGTTTTTTGTTACGTTTTTTATTTGTTTTGAATTATATGTGTACTATTTTTATATATTAAAACTGTTATATTTAATTTAATTTTATGTTTTAGTACTGGAGCGGGTTTTGGGTTTATAGGAGAATAGGGTGGGAAGTAATTTAATTATAGTAAATTAATTATTAATTTTTAGTAATTGTAAATTAATTTTAATTCATTTTTGTGTTTCAGTTCTGTAGCGGGTTGTGGGTGTAAAGGGGATTTGGGTGGGAAGTAATTTAATTGTAATTAAGTACTTATTTATTTTGAATTCATATTGATAATTATTTTATTGATAATTAAATATTACTTGGTAATCAATTATTTTAATTACTAATTAATTTTTTTAATTGGTAATTAAGGTTTGTTATTGGTAATTACATTTTTTAATTGGTAATTACATTTTTAATTGGTAATTAATTTCTTTAAATTGGTAATTGATATTTTTAATTGTTAATTACTTTTTATTATTTGGAAATTCATTTTATTAATTGGTAAATAATGTTTCATTACAAAAAAAATGTTTGTTTACCATTTTTTAATTGTTAATCAATTTTTTATTATTAATATGTGTTTTGTTTTGAAAAATATTTTAGTGTTCAATATTTATTATTTGTTAATTTATATTTCTTAAATAATATTTATTGGTATTTATTGTTAATTTATTGTTAATTAATTATTTAATTGTTATTATGTTTTCAGTAATTATTAATGGGTATTTGCAAATGATGTAGAGTTATTTAAACATTAAATTGTTAACTATTTTATTTACAACAATTATTTATAAGTATGTTATATTTAACTTCTACGCTATCCAATGCTTTACCTACTGTTGCACTCTCTGGAGTTGGAATAGTAAGTTTTAACCCTATGCTATCCAACGTTTTCCCTACTGTTGCACTCTCTGGAGTGAGAATAGTAATGTGTACCCCTACGCTATTCAATGCTTTCCCTACTGTTGCACTCTCTGGAGTTGGAATGGTAATTTTTACCTTTATGCTATCCAACGTTTTCCTTCCTGTTGCACTGTCTGGAGTGGGAATAGTAATTTTTACCCCTACGCTATCCAACGCTTTCCCTACTGTTGCACTCTCTGGAGTGGGAATAGTCATTTTTACCCCTACGCTATCCAACGCTTTCCCTACTGTTGCACTCTCTGGAGTGGGAATAGTAATTTTTACCCGTACGCTATCCAACGCTTTCCCTACTGTTGCACTCTCTGGAGTTGGAATAGTAAGTTTTAACCCTATGCTATCCAACGTTTTCCCTACTGTTGCACTCTCTGGAGTGGGAATAGTAAATTGTACCCCTATGCTATCCAACGCTTTCCCTACTGTTGCACTCTCTGGAGTTGGAATAGTAATTTTTACCTCTACGCTTATACAACGGTTTCCCTACTATTGCACTCTCTGGATTGGGAATGGTATGTTTTACCCCTACGCTATCCAATGTTTTCCATACTGTTGCACTCTCTGGAGTTGGGATAGTAATTTTTACCCCTACGCTATCCAACTTTTTCTCTACTGTTGCACTCTCTGGAGTGGGAATAGTAATTTTTAACCCTACGCTATTAACGCTTTCCCTACTGTTGCACTCTCTGGAGTTGGAATAGTAATTTTTACCCCTACGCTATCCAATGTTTTCCCTACTGTTGCACTGTTTGAAGTTGGAATACTAAATTTTACCCCTACGCTATCCAACGTTTTCTCTACTGTTGCACTCTCTGGAGTTGGAATAGTAATGTTTACCCCAACGCTATCCAATGCTTTCCCTACTGTTGCACTCTCTGGAGTTGGAATAGTAATTTTTACCCACCCGCTATCCAACACTTTCCCTACTGTTTTACTCTCTGGAGTTGGAATAGTAATTTTTACCCCTACGATATCCAATGTTTACCCTACTGTTGCACTGTTTGAAGTTGGAATACTAAATTTTACCCCTACGCTATCCAACGTTTTCTCTACTGTTGCACTCTCTGGAGTTGGAATAGTAATGTTTACCCCAACGCTATCCAATGCTTTCCCTACTGTTGCACTCTCTGGAGTTGGAATAGTAATTTTTAGCCCTACGCTATCCAATGTTTTCCCTACTGTTGCACTCTCTGGAGTTGGAATAGTAAATTTTTACCCCTCTGCTATCCAACGTTTTCCCTACTGTTGCACTCTCTGGAGTTGGAATAGTAATTTTTACCTCTACGCTTATACAACGGTTTCTCTACTATTGTGCTCTCTGGAGCAGGAATGGTAATTTTATGTTCTATGCTATCCAACATTTTTATTAATGTATCTTTTTTTTACTTATGGATTTTGAATAGTATTTTTATTTATTTAGTTATTTAAGTTTTTTTTGTATACATTTAGATAATGTAGTATGATGTAGTATATTTAAGTTTTTTTATTTATTAAACATAATTCTTTACTTTTTATGTATGTTTATGATTTATGTTTGTAAATGTATTTGTAATTTATAATATTTTTTTTTCATTTATAAACTGTTAAAATAATTATTACAACTTATTGTAAAGTGTGTATATATTATATATTTTCTGTATATGTTTAATTAATGTATTATTATTATATATGTATTATTTATTCATTTTAAACATTATTAGATATTTTTAACTATGTTTATTTTATTTATTAGTGTTATTTACTTTATTTTACATTCATAGTTTTACAGAAAAAAAAACCGATATTTTTAACATCGATATTTCTAACATCTATTTTTTTTTCGATATTTTTGTACTTACCATGTTGTAGATAGGATGTCGATATTCTTGCCTTCGATTTTTCTGCATCGATATTCCTGTAGGTCGATATTTTCAACGTCGATATTTTGTCAGTGATTCCAATGGGGCAATATTTATTCGATCAAAAATAAAATCAACCCCTACCTCAGAGTGGCAGAATTCTGTAGGGGCGCTTTTTGGGATTATCAACAATCTCTTTAGGAAATTATTCTCTAAAGTTTGGAGTTTCAGGCTCTTTTGATGTCCCCATACTCCCGCCCCACATGTGGCAGTAGACAAGCAGTTCGATTTTTATAAGGCTATTAGTTCTGCTAGGTGCTTATGGCCCAACTTGCAAGCAAAGCAGAAAAGACCTTCGACGGCATGGCTAGTGTTCTGTACCCTGGATATAATGAGGTGTTCCCAGGTCAATTTATTTTTAAAGACATTCCCTAAGTAATTTAAATTCAAGACTTTGTCAATTGTCTTCCCCTTTACCATGAACGTTCTAGGTTTGGTTAGACTTGGCCCACAGACCATGACATAGGATTTAGTAAAATTAACCTATAAATCTAGAGCGAGCATAAAACCTGTGAATGTGTTCAAAGACTTCTGTAGGATATTAGCGGTTAAAGCCATTAAAACAGTGTTGTCCGCAAATGACAGCAACGGTATCCGCTTACCCCTATCCTTGGTAAATCTAACTTCTGATCTTTTAGAGCTGATTCTACTCCATTTGTATATAGAAGGAAGAGGAATGAGGCCAATATACACCCTTGATGGACTCCCTCTGTAGAGACAATGGGCCCTGACCTTTCTCCCTTAGGTCCAAATCTTATAGCTATAGTGGTGGTTGCGTGCAGCCTACGCAATAGGGTGATCGGAGGCTCCTCAAAACCCATTTCTTCCATCATGCCCCAGAGTTTGCTCCTTTTAACAGTATCGAACGAGCTGGACAAGTCCATAAAGGCACAGTGTATAGATCCCTTCCTTGCCTTCAAGTACTTACCCATGATCAGCACCAAGTTAAGGCACTGTTCATTTGTCCCCATTCCTCTTTGAAAACCATATTGTGTTGGGGACATTAAACCTTTGGAGTCTGCCTAGGTCTGAAGGCGTGCTAAAATCATCCTCCCCAATACCTTGGCTGTGAAGTCAATCAAGGAAATGGGCCTATAACATGCCGGGTCCTTCTTCTTTCCCTTTTTGTACACAGGGACCACTATGGCCTCTTGCCATGATGTTGGAATGGGACCCATTATTGCTGCTCTATAGACATTCATTAGGAGAGGTACCCAAAATCGGATGTTACTTTTAAATGAAATCAAGAGGTACCCCATCCGGGCCTGGGGCTTTTAGGTGTATTCCTCTCTGTAGGGCCTGATCTACCTCGCTCATTGAGAGGGAGGCGCTCAAATAATGAGCGGTCAATGGATTTAATCGGTTTACCTGACTTAGTTCCTGAGTAATGATACCATTCAGGTTAAAAATCTTAGTAAAGTGGGATTCCCACACGTCCCCTGGTATCAGTGAATCCATACCCCCTGAGCCCTTGTAAAACAATAGGCAGTTAATTACCTCCCAAAAGCACTTAGAGTCTTTGAGCACACTTGCTCTCTCTAGGTCCTCCCAGGCCTGCTTTGTCAGGTCTTGCTTCCTCTGTTCCACTATGCGCTTATAGGTCTCCCAACAACGCTAGGATGCCTGGCTTCACCTTGGGGGTGCCCAGGAGTGGACACTTCATAGGGAAAGGCCAGGAAGGGTTCTTCAGCCGTATTCGTACAAGCGCCGAGATGCCTCCGTGTAGTCGTGCCCTATAGAAGTACCTCTACATTTATACAAGTACCTCTACATTTACTTGCACTCCTAATTGAGGCCTTATCTCGCGGATTTGTGTGTAATGGCTTCTTTAAATCTTTTTGCGCTCTTGTACACTTAACATTGAACCATTTGGTTTCCCTTGGTTCCCTTAGTACTAGAGGGTTCAACAAATTACTTGAGACATCTCTGCAAATTCCCTGAAATCCCTGTATAACCATTTCAGGGGGGGGGGGAGTCAAAATAAAGGCATTCCAAAAAAACAATACTTTTCTCAAATTGAGGGAGGTTTATCTTACTCCACTTCATTCTTACTCCTTGATTTGAATTATATTGAAGGGTATGGCCATCACCTTCATTCTCCTAGGCAGCTATAATTAGGGAGGCAGTGAGAGGGTTGTGGTCGCTGGCATTGTAGGACTCCACCTCCACTACCTCTGCCCATATAAGTGGGGTATTTAATTTTTGAGTTACTGACCAAATCATTCACAATAAACAAATCATTCACAATAATAAATTAGCATCTCCCTGTGGTGTCTGTATATAATGAGGTAGTGGTTGTCTTTCAGTGTCTGTTAGCCCACAAACCTTATCTGAGCTATGTCCACATAAAGTACAATTAAAATCCCCGACCCAGTAGATGCACAGAGGCTGCCACTTCCCTGCGATCTTGTCAATCTCCTCCTTGAGTTTTACAATAATGTCACTTCTATTTGGGTCGAAAACATTATAATACCAACTTATTAAAAGAATCTTGACCTGAAACAAATTAAAAATTAAAATCAATTGATACCTTGGAGAATTTATAACAGACTTGACATGAATAGACCCGTATTTAAGGAACCGGTAACCATTTAATTCAATATTCTACCTGGACCAGGTTTCCTAGGTACAGATGATATCAAAGGTATTTACATACTTTAACCACGTTTCGTCATCCAGTTTCCAGTGAATGCCTGCAATATTCCAGGAGACAAATCGAAGGGACGGGTTTTACGTGGCCTTAAAGCTAGGTCCTCTCTATTGCTAGCGCGCTCAACATCTGAAACGTTTGAAACAGACTCCCCACTTCCTAGACCAATTAAAGTATGGGGAGTGACGGGGTCGTTTCCTGATGACCGCTCCTTATGCTACTAAGAGCATCTAATGTGGTATGTGTATTATAATCAGCCGGGTAGGACCCCAGTCTATTCTCTTCTATTCTTGTTACTGGGCAGTTGGGTTCCCTGGCTAACCCTCCTGACCATAACAATTTATTTGGACTATATAGGTCTACTAGTAGTCAGTCATTATCCGATAAGCCCGATAATACTTCAAAACGATTTGTGTGGTTCCGTGTGGGGGGCTGAAGAGGAGGGGTTCTGTTCAGGGAACGCAAACCAGACCCAATGCCCCTTTGGTGGGGGGAATAAAAAGAGGCCAAAGAATGGGCCAATATGTTTTCCATAAGAAAATCTCTGGGGACTGGGTCTCTAGAATGATGTAAGGTGAATTCTACCCATCTCCTATCATTAAAGTTCAGGATCACACAATCACCTTCTATGTCTTTGTCTGTTTCCCAACCAGCTCACTCACCTTGCCATTATAATGTGTTTGTGCCATTTTACCTGGGGCTCTATTTTACAAGAGCACCAGTAGGCAGACTTATTAATGAGGCTCTGACATTTTTCATGATGGTCTGGGGTAGTATGTGGAACCCCTGTCAAGATCATCGTATAAGGGATACATGCTGGCGGGAGGTCTAAATCGAATGTTGCCTCCCGCCTAGTTTGCTTGAGTCCCTTATCGGTTCTTTTCTTGTTCCCTTGGTTCATACCATCGACCCTTTCTATGTTCGAGAAAATGGGGTGCCCTTGTGTTCTATTAATGCTCCTAACTTCATCATTTATCTGTGTGTGTTGCGCTCTTTAGGGTCTGAACAGTTTACCCCCACCCGATCTGGAGCTGATGGTCTTGCCTTTCTGTTTGTAACTATTGATCCATCTGTGGCCACCCCCTCACTCTCTGGGGCGGTAGGGGTAGCATTTGCATTCCTCTCATTCTGGTTTTTACCCAAAGGACACCTAGCATTAGGCCCAATTTGCAGAGTCGGGTACCCCAGATTTAACAGTACTCGGCAAAGCTGTTCCTCTATGCAAGCCAATCGTAGAAAAGTGGGCTCTAACAAATCTGACACTAATTTCCGCAATTGAGCTGCCACCGTATCCACATCAGGCGTAGGTTTTGACTTTGCAAGCCCTCCTCCCCCTCTGGCTTTCCCCATGGAGGCCAGTGGGTTTTCTTTTGTCCTCTTAACCCTGGGCAATTGACACATGGTCCGCTGTTTGGGCCCAATAGGGTCAGTGCGTTTCCTTTTTTCCCCTGCTGTATTTTGGTCCCCCACAATTGTCGGTATTATGGTGTCCATGCCTTTTGATTCACCACCCGAGGCGCCCTGCTTCCCAATAATAACAGTTGGTGAGAGCAGAAATGGGGGATCCCCTTGCTGAGATGGAGGAGATATATGTGATGTTCACTTGGGGTCCTCCGCAGCTATTTGGTGGGGGGACTTGCCTGAATGGATGTTCAAGTCATTGGCTAAGGGTACTGGGGCCAGCGATAGTCTGCGTTCTGCCAATTCAATTTCATTATTGAGTGCCCCCTTGGCCTTTTGTAAAAAGCCATCTAGGGTTGTGTCTGTGCTTTTAGGGGCTGGTCTAGTTTTCTTTCTTCCCATCTCCTCGCGTAGAATCAGAACTAATATTCCCCAAACCTTTCAGCCCCACTCCTTACTTCTGTGTCTCTGATCAGGGCCAAGAGATGGGGCCCAGCCCGGTCTCCTCCAGTCACTGACGGCCCAGATGGGCCCGCCCTTGGCCTGGGATTGCTCGGGCGTGACCTGGGCATACCCGCGCGCCTTGCCCTGCGGTAGCCCTTTGCCCCTCTTATCGTGCTTCCGGACGCGTGTTGTGCGCGTCAGTGTCGGTGCTGGTGCAAGGTTGTCTGGGGCCGGTGGTCTGGGTTTTTCTGCCTGTCCCCTCACGGCGTTAGTGTCAAGTGTGCCTTCCGCTGGTTGCTAGGCGTTTCCCTCACGGAGTTGAGATCACAGGCTTATGTTTAGTCAAAGTTGTCAATAATGTAAACCCGTGGTCAGTCCATGGTATATTACGGCACAGATCAGATAGGCTTACTCCTTTTGAGTGGGCTAGACATTGTTTTGCTGCTCGGGAGAAATGTAATTGACTTGACCGAGCAGGATGGCAAAAGGCCCGTACTCTGAACCTGAGCTGAGCCAGAAAAATATGACAATTCTGGATGACGTATGAAATTTGTACCTGTTTGGTCTTGGGACCAGCGAAAATAAGTTGGGCACATCTTCCTTCCCTAGCTTCATATCTCACTGACTTTGCTGGCCTAGGGCAATAGAAACTGCACTCTAAGGCAGATTTCCCCATGTGTATAATAAAGTGTCACTGCAGACAAATAAGAATATCACACTGACTTTACCTATAAGTGCCTACTACTATTATAAGGGATCACTGAAACAATATTGAGGACACAAATATAGAAGTAACAAAATATCGAGTAAAAAATGTAGATTGCAAAAATATCGACTTCCTATCTCCAAACAGGTAAGTACAAAAATATTGAATCAAAAATATTGTTGTAAAAAGTATAGATAGTCAAAATATCAAATTTGTTGTAATGCTTTAAAGTAATTAAAAATTAATGAAATAATAAATATAATTAACTTAAACATACTTAAAATACTTACATAACCTTAAAATTAATAAATAATTAATGTAAGTTAAAAAAACATACAAATTGATTTATTAATACATATATATATATATGAACATAATATTAATAATACATATAAAATATGTTTACCGTAGGATAGCAGAAAGGGTAAAATTTACTATAACCACTCCAGTGAGTGCAACAGTAGAGAAATCGTTGGATAGCGTAGGGGTACAAATTATTATTTCAACTCCAGTGAGTGCAACAATAGGGAAAGCGTTGGATAGCGGGATGGTAAAAATTACTATTCCCACTCCAGAGAGTGCAACAGTAGGGAAAGCATTGTATAGTGTAGGGGTAAAAATTACTATTCCCACTCCAGAGAGTGTCACAGTAAGGAAAGCATTGGATAGCGGGAGGGTAAAAATTACTATTCCTACTCCAGTGAGTGCAACAGTAGGGAAAGTGTTGGATAGCGTAGGGGTAAAAATTACTATTCCCACTCCAAAGAGTGCAACAGTAGGGAGAGCGTTGGATAGCGTAGGGGTAAAAATTACTATTCCCACTCCAGATAATGCAACAGTAGGGAAAGCGTTGGATAAAAGGAGGATAAGAATTACTATTCCCACTCCAGTGAGTGCAACAGTAGGGAAAGCTTTGGATAGAGTAGGGGTAAAAATGACTATTCCCACTCCAGAGAGTGCAAAAGTAGGGAAAGCGTTGGATAGCGTAGGGGGAAAAATTACTATTCCCAGTCCAATGAGTGCAACAGTAGGGAAAGCGTTGGGTAGCGTAGGGATAAAAATTACTATTCCCACTCCAGAAAGTGCAACAGTAGGGAAAGCATTGGATAGCGGGAGGGTAAAAATTACTATTCCCACTCCAGATAGTGCAACAGTAGGGAAAACGTTGGATAGCGTAGGGGTCAAAATTATTATTCCCACTCCAGAGAGTGCAACAGTAGGTAAAGCGTTGGATAGCGGAAGGGTAAAAATAACTATTCCCACTCCAGTGAGTGCAACAGTAGGGAAACCATTGGATAGCGTAGGGGTAAAAATTACTATTCCCACTCCAAAGAGTGCAACAGTAGGAAAAGCGTTGGATTGCGTAGGGGTCAAAATTACTATTCCCACTCCAGAGAGTGCAACAGTAGGCAAAGCGTTGGATAGCGTAGGGGTAAAAATTACTATTCCCACTCCAGAGAGTGCAATAGTAGGGAAAGCGTTGGATAGCGTAGGGGCAAAAATTATTATTCCAACTCCAGTGAGTGCAACAGTAGGGAAAGCGTTGGATAGCGGGAGGGTAAAATTCACTATTCCCACTCCAGAGAGTGCAACAGTAGGGAAAGTGTTGGATAGCGGGAGGGTAAAAATCACTATTCCCACTCCAGAGAGTGCAACAGTAGGGAAAGCGTTGGATAGCGTAGGGGTAAAAATTACTATTCCCACTCCAGAGAGTGCAATAGTAGGGAAAGCGTTGGATAGCGTAGGGGCAAAAATTATTATTCCAACTCCAGTGAGTGCAACAGTAGGGAAAGCGTTGGATAGCGGGAGGGTAAAAATCACTATTCCCACTCCAGAGAGTGCAACAGTAGGGAAAGCGTTGTGTAGTGTAGGGGTAAAAATTACTATTCCCACTCCAGAGAGTGCAACAGTAGGGAAAGCGTTGGATAGCGGGAGGGTAAAAATTACTATTCCCACTCCCTAGAGTGAAACAGTAGGGAAGGCGTTGGATAGTGGGAGTGTAAAAATTACTATTCCTACTCCAGTGAGTGCAACAATAGGGAAAGCGTTGGATAGCGTAGGGGTAAAAATTACTATTCCAACTACAGAGAGTGCAACAGTAGGGAAAGCGTTGGATAGCGTAGGGGTAAAAATTACTATTCCCACTCCAATGAGTGCAACAGTAGGGAAAGTAAATACTTCATATATTAATATGAACAAATTAAATATTAATGCCAATTACAAATTAATTAAAAATGATTACAAATTTAATATAATATAATAATTAATCAAATAAAATTACAAATAAAAATGATTTACTAAAAATCATTACCTATTAATACAAATTAATTACCAATTTACAATTCATTAATTAGCAAATGAAAAATAATTAACAATTAATTAAAAATAAATAGCAATAATAAATAGCAATAAATAAATTAAAAAATGTAATTAATAACAATTAAATTACTTCCCACCCTATTCCCCTATAAACCCACAACCCGCTACAGAAAATTCATAATAATATTAACATAATTATCAATTAATTAATAAAAATTAATTACCAAATATAATTTAATTAATTACCGATTAAAAATTAATTAACAATTAATTCAAGATAAATACCAATAAATAAATAAAAACATTTAATCAATTATAATTACATTTCTTCCCACCCTATTCTCCTATAAACCCACAACCCGCTACAGAATTAAATTACGCAAAAATTAAATACCATAAAACTCATTACTTAAGATAAATTATAAAATAAATATACACTTTTCACACATAAACATAAAAAACACTTTAAAAAATTCGATATTATTAAAAAATCGATAAATTTAACATCTATATTATATACTTTGATATTTTGACTTTCTATATTTATGTAAATGGATATTAACTTACTTACCTCAAATTCGATATTTTTGTTGTCTATACTTAGTCCATTCGTTATTTTGTCCATTACATTCGATATTTTTGTTGTCTATATTCTGTCCATTCGATATTCTGTCCATTCTATATTTTTGACTCGATATTAATATAATTCTATATTTTTTACTCGATATTCTGACTGTATACCTATTATAAGGCCTATCCCAGGTCAAGATCTAACCCTGCATGTCCCCCTGTGCTAGGCTACCTGTGTGCAGTTGCAAGGCACAACTGTAGTCTCACATGTGCAGCCCAAACACTTGTGCAAACACGTGTGTGCATGTCTTCATATGTAACCCACCAAGTTCCCATTACTCTATCCGCGTCATAGTGTCCGTTCCTAAAAAGGCATATACTGGCAGTAAGCAAGTGTAGTCGATTTACCATTTGGTTACTGTAGGTAAGGCAAATGTAATGAGAGTCATTCACACTAAAAAGTTCAAAACTGGGTGATCCAAAAAGCAATAAAACTGGGAGTATTAAATAGACAAAACCCATTAGCAACATCCACTACAAGTAATACTGTCAATATTCTTTTAGGGTGGGTAACGGTTTCAGTAATGTATACCTGGGCTCAACCCCTAGTAGATATGAAACAGAGCATACAGGCTTAACCTAAGAAAACGCGTAAAGCATTTAGAATTACCAATACAGATAAAAAGTCAAAAGCACAACATAATAAAAACATCCTATTCCAAATGATAAACGTGGAGACTATTTTAATGAACAGAATTAAACCAAAATGACAAAAATACAATAAAGGTAACTGGAGATATGATTTTTTAAATTAAAAACAAAATAGTGCCAAAACTCTGCCTATTTTTGCAGAGCTTCCTATGTGCTCTACTATAAACAATGCCAGAGTGTTCCTCTCACCTTACATCCAACATGACAGAACAATTGTTCCCCTCTGCAGGGTCCTGTGCCATCCCTAAAGGTGCGGCCAGTGAAATGGGCAACTTCTCCTCTGGGGTCACTCAAAACTGGTTCTGGGGGCAGCTCTTCTCCCACTGCGGCTGGAGTCTGGCTGCCTAGGAGAATTAATGGGAGGCAGGCCCAGGTGTGAGCTACTCCTGCTAATGACTGGATAGACATCCCGGCAGGCCATCCTGTCAACAGAAGGTCAACCTCTTACCACACCCAAGGCCTTCATCTCAGCTCTGGGAGCCAAGTCACAGTACATCAAGGAGCTCTTAAGCTCCCAGGAGACAGTTGGATACTAAGGCAAACAGACTTCAATAGGCTTTAGGCAGGTTAAAGGTGACTTTTTAAAAGTACCTTTTGTAAAATATATGCTACAAATCAGACTTTACCAATGAATTGGATTTGTAATAAATATATTAAAAGTCATAGAATTAACTTTTTATCTGGTATCAATGCTGAGATATGATTATTGAAGTTTAATATTAACCCCAGATTTTTTCCAATGAAACAGCTAATCATGCAACAGTGAAAATTGTGTTTGGGTCCTTGTCACCGTAAGGACGTTTTTTTTCATGTTTTTCACTATCACTTTAGTGGTGGCAAAATATGTGCTGCAGTCCACCAGTGAAATTTAATATACATGTCCCGGGTACACTTTCTACCAGATACTAGGGACTAATAGGAAATTCAAATATGCCAATTAGGAGTATATTGAATTTCCCGCGCAAGCAGTTCCCAGAAGAAGACACGATGGAGATGCAGGGAAGCCCGCAGTGGCGGTTCGTCCATTGGGGGCGTTGGGGCGTTGCCCCACTACCCATGGACGACCGTCACTGCAGTGTCACTGTCACGCATTCGTGCACCAGCACTGCACCAGTCAAAAATAAAATTTTGAGCGCAGTGCGAGCTCACCACACAGCCTACATAAAAAACTATACGAAAAGTCTGACAGAATCATTAATGAGTGGACGTCATCGCCGCGGAAGGGTGTGGGCCCGGGCCCTGGGGGGGCGGGCCTGCAGCAGTGAGTGGCAGCCAGCTGAGCAGAGAGGAAATAGCAGTGCGGCAGGTAGGGAAGCAGCAGTGTGCGCATTTTGGACAAGTCATGTTTTATGACTTGCCCACGCATGCGCACACAGTAGTAGCCCCTTCCCTCCTCCTCCTCCCTAGCACCGAGACAGGCAGGGACCCAGGTCCCCCGGGTCTCATTATGGGCAGTATTAGCCCTGCTTTTTAGCCAATCCTGGCGCAGTGGCGCTGTTAATGCTGCGCCAGGATTGGCTGACTGAGTCTGACTGTTCGGACCTATACAGAAGGCAGAAGCTGAGGTGAGTTAAGTTTTATTTTATTATATATTTTCAATTATACAAACCCCTCGTGCCCCCCTCACACACAACCCCATTTCCAAACCCTTTCTCCACCCGTTCGTCATGCTAGCCGCGACTGGAGCGGCGTTTAGGACTGGAATGCAGCGCTCACTCACGAAGGCCAAATACTCTCCGAGTAAGGTTAAACGTCTGCATGTACCGCTTGCCCTGTTTTGTGCAGGGTCATGGTTGTGGAATAATTAAAGCTTCTGGAAGGGGCCTGGATTCCTGAGAAGGCGGGAAACTCTCTTGGTAGAAAGCTGCATTTGAATCGGCAGAGTGGGGAGACACACAAGTCAGGTCACAGGTTTGGCTTTCCTTCAGTCGGAGTTAAGATGATTGTTTACTTTATTATTGCTTTGATTCTGCGGGTCTTAGCCCCCCCTCCCCCCTCCCCTCGCAATGTCATCATTTCCATTTTAACTGCGTACCGCCGGGTCCCTGCCAGGGCCTAAATGAGATATCCCCCTCCCCTTCACCCCACTGCATGGTCCCGTCTTCCATGGCATGTGTAAAGAAAACTGCCCGGTCTCCCACGCTGTCTCATTTTCCCTTAATGTACTTACCCACCCTACCCTCCATCTAATTCGTTCTCTCACTGGCGACATTCAATCAATATTGGCCTTCTGACTGTAGCTTGGAGCTGAAATATTGAAAACCCAGAAACTGAAAGCAGATGGAGCGCCTGGCTATCTGCGAATCCTTCCCCAGAAATGTAATTTTACATCATTAAGCCTGTTTAAAAAACAAAAAATGCTTGGAATTTGTATGTGTGGGCAACAATTTGTATATGGGTTATCTGTTTTTCTAGCGCTACGATATTCCTCTATGTATGTGCTTACTTGAGATGGATTTTTCTTAAGTGGAATGATGCCTTTGCCTTGACACCGACCGATGCAGTGTTTCAGCTGCTCAGTTGTTTAGTGTGGAAGTGGTGTAACACCCTGAGCATCGTATCATAAGGAGAATGCAGGACATATGCCATTGCCGATGGTAGCAAATGTAACAACACAACTTAAAATGCAGGGGCAGGGCTTAGGTGACTGGAGCTTGAAGTAGCCTGTAGTGTAACCGAGGTGAACTTTAAAAGTGATCTGTTCATTGGTTACATTTTCTCCTTTAACCTTAGGGCTCTGGGGTGCAGTGCTCACGGGGTGTGAGTTGTCAGTCTAGTTATCAACTGGACCCAGAGCCGTAGGTGCATCAACCCACTGATCTGTCTCCTTGTGTTTGGAACCTCTGACCCATATGTTGTACACAACACAAATCTCTGCGGCAGGTGCATTTACCAACTAAGATGTCTGACTGAGATTAGAACATGGGGCCTGCAGGCTACACACAGATCTGTGTAGGAGTATTTAATATTACTGGTCGCTAAACTCTAAAGACTTGGAACAACGGAGCTGTTAATGAACCGTAGAGCTCCGCAATAGGCACATTAACTCAACGAGTTACCTGATTCACTTTCTAACCTGCAGTCTACAAAGCCTATTCATTTATGTTTCTGCTGCATGCCCTAACATTCTCGATATCTCCTTCTTTGACCCTCTTCTGTGGTTTGAGTTAATTCGTGTCTGCTGATTAGTAATGGGGGACAACACTCTTGTCAAAAAACTGGGACAGCAACACAGTTAAATTAAAGCACTTTTACCATAAAACCGGCTGAGAGTATTCTAGGCATTTCAAACATGGTAACAGTTTTGAATTTTTAAAGATGTATATGGCATCTTCTTTCCCTTTTTCATTCAGTGGCGGCTCAAAGAGGCCTCATATGACAGTTCACAGCATTCTGAATTCCAACAAGCAAGCAATGGTGAGCACTGTAAGGTGCTTGAGGACAGTGTGAAGCTGGCACTGGTGGGCAGAGATGAGCTGGCTCTCATGGGCAGCGTGTGAAGGTGGGATTGGTGGATAGTGTGAGGTGTCAGAAACAGTGGACACTGTAAAAGTTAGCACAGGTGAGCTCTATCTTCCACACTCCATCTTGCTGTCTGTTACCATACTTTTTGCTGCCACACTCTCAACATCTGTGTGGTCCTCTGTGTAATAACCTCCCTAAAAAAATCCAACACCTAGCAATTTCTTAAATGATACATAATTCAATTGTATTGCTTCATTAACCTTCCTGCATCCTTAAGATTGCTTGAAAAAGCATAATTTGTCCACTCTTATTTCAAAATTACCCTCCTGTAGGTTGTTTGGGCTCGCTCATTACACTCGCTCGCCGTAGTGCTGTACGACAATAATTTTACGCCACACCACTTTCAAATGTCACCAGCCGCCACTGGAAGCCCGGGGACGCCGCCGATAAAGTTATTTAAATTGTTATTTAGAATGTTTATGTAAAGTGTTAAATCTGCGGGCGGGAGGCAGGCGGGAGGCGGGCGGTTACGGAGCTATGCGGAGATTGGTTTCATCTCCATGACTCTCCGCATAGACCCCTTACGCAATTTCCGCCCACCCTTAGTAAAAAGAGGCATTTTCTTGCAAATCTGAACAAATATATACATGTGAAGAAATAACAATGAGTGGCTGTTCGATTCCAAACAATTTCAATTGTCAAAACCAGCATAAGTCATAGTTTTCTGCCCGATTGGGATCATAAAAGTCCAGACCTATAAACTTTATGTCAATGTTTCGACCGAAAAAATATGTGACATAATTTCATCTGAGCAGGTCCTCGTGGCGACGGCCAATGAGACTTTGGGGCAGATTTATGAAGGCCTTGCGCCGCCGGTGCGTCACTTTTTCCCATGTTAAAAATGACGCACCGGCGGCGCAAGGCCTTCATAAATCTGCCCGTTTATATGTATGACAGAAAAATATTGGCAAGGAGTTATCTACTGGAATGGTTAATGAAATTACAGGTTCAGTCCATTCACTCAAACATTAAGATTTGTTAGCTATGGAGGTATTACCTTGCAGCAGATAACGGTTATAGCTCACTGTCCAACCATTCTGAGTTCCGAGCAGATGCCACGATCCAGCGTTGGTGATAATATCAATTCAATGCCTGAGAGGTTTGCAGTAACCATGAGGGTTTCACTACTGGACCACTGAATGTTACACTTTACTCATGCTTGCTCAAAATATAAAAACATTTTATTTCCCGCACCTTGGTACATAGCAATATATATTTTTGGGAATGTAGCATTATCTATAGTAATTCATGGTGGTCATTGCAACGTTCCACACAAGGTTACATATTTGCTATAAAGAAAGCACTTGCGTTATGCTACATTATTTAGATAGACGTGCACATTAAAAGAAATCACAGCGAGACGCATAAGCATCCATATGTAGCAGCATTCACGCATTGTTGTATTATTCACTAAGTTAACTAAAAATGACCGTCCCTCATTTTCTCTAGATACATAACCAATCCACATTTCACTCTAAAGGCCTGCTTTTCATTCCCAATCAGCTGCACAACAGTTAACAAGAGAAAGGTGAAAGCTGGGATGATGATGATAAACAGTATGCCTCAGTGTAAAGTATTCATTTATTTAATTATTCAGGGATTTTTCGGGCCTATAAAAATGTTAATAATGCACTGAAAATTGTGAAATTAGGGAATGTTCATGCTTAGCAAAATTAAGAACATTTCAAATGATATGCAATTTTTTACTTGCAGGGGAGTGGCTAAAATAAAAATCGCTTGCTGAGAAAACATTTTATCCTGGAACCACTCTCCTTCGGTAATGTTACAGGATTTGTTTACCAAGTTGTGCCTTTGCAATAACCTTTCACAAGAGATATATACAAACTAAATCATTAGCTATTTACATATACTCATGTAATTTTCACAAAATTGTGCAATATTTTAATTTTAAAAAAAATATTCTGTATTGCGCACACCTAGATTTCTGCAAAGCACTACTAAGCAATCACTACTGACCTCTGGTCGCTTGGGCAAGTGACAGTCGGTACATATAATGATTACTGGGTTGAAGGATGAGGGCTTTACACATTCTAATTATAAAGAGCAATAAGTGGGTTGGACATATTAAGAACAACTGCTAAGTAATATATCCCAAAGATGGCAAAAATTTAGAGGAGAAACTTTGGGTCTGATTTAGTGTTTGGTGGATGGGTACTCTGTCTCAAACATGACAGATATCCCATCTGCCTTGTTACAAGTGCTTTATATCCTAATGCACTTGCATTATGGTGGACAACATAGCGATCATGTTATAAAAGAGTAACCCATCCGCCAAGCTCTAAATCAGGCCCATAGTCCTGAAAGACAAGAATAATAAAAGGTATACTGGTCTTTGATGTCTGACCAGTTAAAAAGTTGAGTATTTTCTGAGGAGGAATATTTGATGAAAGATTGGCTAATGAAGAAAGAACGGTGTGAGTATTTGGGAACTGTATGGTACCGGGAAAAGTTTTTGAATGGAAAAAAATAGTTCAGCTTTAAATCTGCAGAACTCTGGTTAACCTTTTTCCCCAGATGAGGTCCAAAAAGACGCTTCCCACAAGTTAAGAACGTGGGAAGTAGAAACTTTTCCTAGTCCTAGGCTATCACCTTACAGATGTCCCATGAAAGCTGACACAACTGGACCAGTAACAGGAGGTACTGATTAATCATAACAGCCTAACCAGGTTTTATAAGTGGTAGAATACATGAAAGGCTAAAAAAACCATTTGCTTGACAATGAGCGAGTACCTTGTCATGCACTTACTGTTTGATTTATTACTCCTCATACTCAGTGCCACAGTTGACAGCTGAGCAGAAACTGTACTATCAGAATCCATCTTGTCTGACTCAGACTTAGCCCTGGTACAGGTGCAGGTGCAAGGGAAGCCTGATGAAAAAATGTATCCCTCATCATCTATCTATGCACAACAGGGAAAGGGGTCTCCATAGTGGCGACACAGATACACTGCAAAGGGACGGGAAACGGCCACTACAACGCGGCCGTTTCAACGAAAACCTTAACCACGCATGCATTACAACGCATGCGTGGTTACAACGAAAACCTTTACCATGCATACGTTTACTACGAGGTACGTAGTAAAAGCATGTGTGGTAAGGGTACAAATAAAAAAGGGGGGTGGGGGGGCTTCCCCCCCAATAAAAACACTAACCTTTAGTCGAGATGTGCAGGCAATCGGCGTCGCAGACGAAGGAAACTGCCGTTTTTTATTTACTACGTATGACGTCACCACGGAAAAATACGTGGAGAAGGATAAGCGTGAAAATAGCATTCCGTTGTAACGCATGCGTGGTAAAGGCAAGCGTTACAACGGAGTTGGTTGTAAGAACATACAACCCAAAGGGACTAGCAGGACGAATTAAAAGACTAGGAACAGGCCAAGCCATCCTAACTGGGGGACCCAAAACAACTCAAAAATTCTCAAACCAGCACGCTTCCATTCTCTCCTCTGCTCTCGCTTATCTCTTTCCTTCTTTCCACCTCATTCCCTTCTCTTGAAGGCCCTGCGCCTGCTTCAGTTAATGTCGGGAGCTGGGAAAAGTGACAGACGCACCGCTATCGGCTTCGGGCTTTCAAAACCCACCTCAAATGACAGCAGACCACTGGGGAAATGCCCGAGTGAATAAAAACCCAGCCAGGCCCTGTCACCAAGGAACCAAAGTGAGTGGAATCACAGTTTTGAAAAGTTGTAATACAAAACTGCATGCAAACCTCCACCAGGATGGTCAGAATCCATGCAGCCACCAGGCCGCTATCCCCGAGAGACAGGCACACCTTCCATACTCACTGCTGGCTCCTGGGACCCGGAAGCACACCAACCACTGAATGTGGTCATTCCCACTCCTCGGCTCATGCGGTCCAAATATCAAGGTGCTGCAACAAAGAATGACCTCTGCAGTCACTGTTCGGAAGCAAAGGCGGGAAAGCAAGGAAGAAGGGTAAACAGGGATCATTGGGGAAGACACGGTCGGCATCCACACAGCAGTGAGTGAATCCGCCACGTGGCTCCGGAACACCAAACAAATGGCAGTCACTTTGAAGAAGTAGTACGACAAATACGAGGGTGAATGCACAGACTGCCAGGCGAAAGGTGAGAGCTATTAATGTTCAAAGTGCAAGCCGAGGTGTGAACTAGTAAGCTGCATTTATATAAGGTTGTCGTGCTCGCCTTTTCCCAAACACGATACTCCCTGATACACTCAAGACTGTGACGAAGAAACGGGTCGAGGGAATAGTAAGATATTAACTATTCTAGCACAGCATGCACAATTCTGCCTCCGTTCGTACTTCTAATAATAACTGCTGGTTACGGTGTGTTGCTGATGCCGACTTCACTAAAATAATAACATAGGCGCGCAAAATAAATGGTGGAAGTATGTTCATTTTTTACACTTAAATTCGTTTAACATCACGGGTGATGTACCAATTTCCTTTCATTTATTTATAGTTGGGCCGGGGAGCTAATGCTTTTCTATGAAGCAAGCCTGACCTGCCTCACGGCCGCGAGTTATTTACAGTAACACAATGTAACAGTAATAATAAGAGTTATTGCTGGCTGCAGGTTGTGTGGTTATTGCTTTATGATAACTAGTATGTGCCCCTTCAGGCTTGTAGGATGAGGTGCTGAAACGGGAAACACTGGTCAGAGTTTTGAAACAGCTAATAAAGCATAGCTCCATTATACAAGCTAGATGGATTGTTGTTCCAGTTTTGTTTCAAATGCTCAGCTATCCCCTAGCATTAATAGCTTCTCTCATTGTTTAAAGGGTTTAACGGACTGGTTTAATTTATAGGGTTTCCTGAAGCAAAGTGTATGGAGTTAAAATGTCTACACATTTTAGTTGGAAGAATTCACCATGCACGTGAGTATAATTACGAAGAAACGTTATCTACATACATACACCATCGAGACAAGCCTCCGTCCAAAAAACGAATGCCAGTAACAACCATTACTCCCGTACATATCCACCGCCGCATGTTTGAAATACAATACCCTACAATCCACCCACAAACCTGCAGATCGTCCTGAATAATAACACGGAGACCTGATCTCGAGGGACTGTCGCGCTCATGCCTCAAATGACGGTACCCCCGCATTATCCAAAGACGTGAGCACAAGTGTGACACAAGTGCAACACACACTGCACATGTAAAACACCCCCCCCTCAGGAAATCTCAGAAAATAAATACTCTCCTCTTACTGCTCCTCCTCATGCTAGTATATAATCTTGAAATCTCACAGGAGGATTACTCGTCCTAACACTCTCAGGCACACCAAATGGTCTAAGCTTACATCAAACTGCACTCCTCCGGACAAAGAAGACATTGACCTGACATTTCTCAGGAAAACACTCCTCAGCCTTAAACAAGGAAACCCATCCACAATTTAAAACACTGCCCCCTTCAACTCGCACAGCACTTCAATAATCCAAGTAGGGTCTGACCAGCATGCTGCACCATCATTGCTAGTCTTACCCTTCTTCAACCGCACCACGTCACCAGCTTTCATTCTCTGCTTATTTCAATCACTTTTTTTTCTAATTAATGCATTCCTCCTTTTAGTCTTCTACCCTTCAACCCTACATCGGATAGCCTTGAAATCAACTTCTGCTGTCTCATCAGCGTTTTTCCTCTGATTCCTCATACACCGTGGGACCAATCTAGTACTAGGTTTACATCCTCAAAGTAACTCAAATGAAGTCACTAAAGTCGCAGAGTCCTGTAAGTCAATAACATGGATGGTAAAACTTTCCTCCAGTTCATCCCCCACTTTACAGTTAACTGAACCATGTCCGTGACAAAGTGGTTAAACTGTTCCAGTAGACCATTGGCCTCTGGATAGAACACTGCAATGTGTCTATACACCACACTAAATTTCTTAAAATATTTCCTCATATAATCACTCACAAACTGAGGACCATTATTGGTTATCACTTTCTGGGTAATACTTTTCCTACAAAATACCTCTTCTAGAAATTCTGCTACACTCTCTGAGGTGACCGCCCGTATCATTTTAATCTCGGGCCACTTAGAAAAATAATCTACCTTGACATTACCAAACACTACCTGCCTGGGCAGTTCAGAAAACGGACGAATGATGTCCAACACCAATTCAATTTTTTATTTATTATGTTTGGCTCTGATAAAGGGCCACATAAAATTCAAAGCAAATACAAACAGAGAAAATAAAATACATCACACATACAAAACTAATTTCATCCATAGAATCGATGGCATGAGGGCACAGAGTCAGAACTCTCCAGATTACCTTAATAAATAGCTAAGAAACCTTTAAAAAAATTAAAAATATAGAAGCAAAACATTTCATTTGGGGGACAGTATAAAGATCGTAGGAAAACATTAACGTCATATATACCCAGTTGTAGACATATCGATTTTAACCATTTAAAACGCAATGGTCGAAGTGCAGGGCAGATTAACAAGACATGGATACAATTCTGAGTACTCAAACTACAGAAATTACACATGGGAGAGGTTCCATACCATTTAGAAAGAAGTGAATTTAAGGGCAGTAAATCGTATTGTAACAGAAACCATAATCTACGAATACCATGGGGTAAATTCCATGTGGCATAAGGTTGGGCCAACTTCATAGTATAGGAGTTAAGGAGAAGATTACTACCCCCTTTCCCTTGTATTGTGTTCCTATCCATTTGATAGCACAGTTTTAGCTGTGGTGAAGAATACAAGAATAACACACTTTCGTCTAACTTTAAAAGTGACACAGCTTTTCTAAAGTTCCTTACCAAACGTGAGAACTCGTTAAAGTTGCCCAAAAGTTCCTTTTCCTTTTTAAGAAGGGCCCTCATCGACCCTGATTCGGTTCTAGCCAAGCAGGCCACCCATCTTACCAGGGCACATAGTCCCTGAACCCAACTACTCCTAAGGCGGAAATCCAGCCTACATGCTGCCAAAGAGCAGGAGGTATTAAGGTTGGATAGGGATCTTAGGAGTTTCCCCTCAATTTTATTACAGAACTCCCAGTGCTTCAACTCTAAAAGTTCTATACCATACAGTATCGTAGAAGGAATCTTAGCCCTAAACACTTCAACAAGACAAGCGAAGTGTCTCTTTCCAGTAGCGGAATAAAGGGATTTTAAGCCATTGCCATGGGCAAGTGCTTTACGTGAACAGTGCTCAATATGGGGCCTCTCACTCAAATTGGCCGCAATAATTTTTCCCAAAAAAGTGTAGGTTTTAACAACCTCTAATTTTTGGCCACCAATAAACCATCCAAAATTTACAGAGCGGCATTTCTTTTTTCCAGCAATACACATGATTTTGCTTTTAGATATATTAATCTTCATACAGTGTGTATCAGCAAAAACGTGATAAGCTTGCAGCCGATTAGCAAGACCTTTAGGGGTTAGATCTAATACAAGAATATCGTCAGCGTACATGAGACAAGAAATCGGGGTCCCACCTACCACCGGAGCAATACCCACGCACGCTGATAGATGGGCAGGAAGGTCTGCAGTGTATAAAGAGAACAATAGTGGTGCCAGGAGACAGCCTTGTTTAAGGCCATTCTGGGAGGGAATCTTCTGTGAAAGTCCCCTCTCACCCCCTTGGAGAACACTGCACCACGTTTCTGAATGGAGAGCACGTAACAGCTCTAATAGATACACCGGTAAACCAAAGGCAGCTAGTTTTCTCCACAGCGTTCGACGATCGACTTTATCAAACGCTGTGGAGAAATCAATAAAAGCTGCGAACACCACACCTCCTCTTACACGTGAATATTTATCCGTAATCACATGGAGGGTGGTGAGATTGTCCAATGTACCGTGTTCCTTACGGAAACCAGTCTGTTCACATGGAAGAATATTATTCTCCTTGACCCAATTCTCAAGCAAGCCCAATATGCATTTGGCAAAGACCTTTCCAACTGAGTCCAGGAGAGCAATCAAACGGTAATTCATGGGACAATCCCTAGATCCCTTCTTAAAAATAGGGACCAATATACTTCCCTTCCAGGAAGCTGGAACAATTTTAGAAACAAAGCAGGATTTAAACACTGGGTGAAGAATCTTACTCCAGAGTAAAGGTTCCTGCTTTAAAACCGTCATGGGGAGTTCATCAGGTCCCATTGCGCCCGACGGGCGCATATTCTTTATAGCCATTTCTATTGTTTTCACAGATGGATAGTCAATCAGATCCTCAGATAGGAATTCAGGTGCACTATCTGAAGCCGTGTCTTCGTTCCCTGCGTATAGCTTTCTAACATAAGAGGACCATACCTCTTCGGAGATGGGTATAGGAAGAGGACTGCTTCTGGTACCACAGCCCCTCCCGACTATGGACCAGAATTCTCTAGTTTTACCATGAGCAACTGCCTCCCGTAGGTTTATCCATACTAAGTCTTCCTTCTCTTTTTTTAGACTCCTTCTTAATCTGAATCTCCTTCTTTTTAACCTCGATATTTCCTTAGCTAATTCCCCGGATCTTCCTATATATTGCATTCGCACTCATTTATTTATTTCCTTATTCAGGGTGCGCAATGCACTAGGGACACAAGGCTTTTTTCCAGAACCACTAACCTTCTTTACATCAAAAGTGATCTTTCTCACAAATTTTTCGAAATTAGCAATTTCGGAACCACACCAGCTATTTAATTCTAGTATAGTTTTGCATAAAATATCATGTACACCTCTTATTGAAGTGCTGTTCCAGCAGCACCTACCCGAAATTCCCTGGAAAGTAACCTCATTGTTACCAAGAGACCAAGACTCAGTGGGTGGAGGCTTAAAAGAAAGCGTTATGGAAATTATGCAATGATCACTGAAAGAGGTGGGGGCTATCATTAGATCCTGGACATAAGGAAAAATGTTAAAGTCAGAGATCACATAGTCCAGGATAGAGGGGCTGAAAGGAGACTTGTGAGTGAAGTTCGCAGGCACATCAGAAGGAAATCTCCCATTTAAAATAAGCCCCTCAACAGCAGATAGTTCCTCCAGGAGAATCTTCCCTCTTTTGTTTGTTGTTATTTTATCGGGGAAGATCGATTGTGGAATGAAATAAGCCTCTTCTTTGGGTATATTTCTAAATAAATTTAAGCTGGCGTTCGAGATTTTGCAATTCAAATCTCCAACTAGAATAACATCAGGTGGAGAGGAAACATTCTTAATCTGTCCAATATATTGGAATACATGCTTCAATAGATTATTATAACACTCTTCAAGGGGGACATACACATTAATAATCACAATGCCCGATTTATTTGGAAAGTTTGGGAGATTCGAAATTCTTATGGCTTGAAAGAGATTACTAGGATCAATGTAATGCGAAAATCTCCAGCTCAGTTTATTAGATAACAAACAAACTATTCCCCCTTTAGCATGACCTTTCCTAGAAGGGGCAGCGGGTGCTTCCAACACATAGTATTCCTTCCCACCATAGATATTATCAATGCACCATGTTTCTTGGATGCAGATCACACTTGCTCCTAGCGAGAATAAAAAATCAAGCTTCTCGGGGCTACTGTGTATCCCGGCTGCGTTCCAAGAGATGATTTTTAATTGATTATTAAAGATGATGGAATAATTTGGAATTATCGGTGCTCTTAGTTGCAAGAGCACCATGCAGCCAATTCCACCGGTGATTCTCATCTACTGGTGCGGAGTTCTGGATTGGCGGAAGAAACAGTGCTTTAGAGACTGACCGTTTCCCCTTTGAGACCCAGATCTTTAAGTCCTCAAACGAAGAGGATGCCCTATCTAACTTGTCACCCTTTCGGGTCATCCCGTGGGGAGAGATGATCACATCAGAACTGAGAATAGGCAGAACATCAATACCTCTACATTGAAAACTCTCCACTTGCTGCAATATCAAATTTACAATGAATTTAGAATGAAATTTAACTCTTATACTGGTTACACTATCTTCACCTAACAGAGACACTAACTCAATATCCCTTGATTGAATAAGGTGAAGACATTCCTGATCACTAAGACATTTAAGCAACCATGATCTATTTAGGGGTACATTTACATCAAATAGAGGAACAAAGTCCAAAACAAAAGTGTCCACATAATTCATTGATTTTTTTGCCTGGGTGCAGTATAGGGGGTCTATCTCAGCCCTGACCGTAGGGGCAAAAGAGGGAGCAAAGGGATTAAGGTCCCCCAGTACAACCGGGGTAATGCTCCCTGTCTCAACCACCTGCGGGATAATCGGGCCATGACTACCCTTCTGGGACAGGACTTCTAAAGGCAAAGGCAGAGTACTACCATTAGTCTCTGAACCTAAGTGTTCATGATAAGATTCACTTGCCATTTCGATAATCCCCAAGTTTGAGTTAATGGCGTTCTTCTCATTGTTGATTAAAACAATAGAGTCTTGAAAGATTATCCTCCTTTGTCTTTTCTTCCTGTATTTACGTAGAGGTTTCCTTTTTTTTCCTTCGTCGTTTCTGTGTTTTCGGCTTTTTTTGGTGATTTCTGGATCGTCCTCTTCTTGTAGCTCTATTTTCCCGGTTTTAAAAATCGGGAATATTTCCTGTGCTACTGAACTTAGTACACCAGACTGAATTTCTTCCTCTATTTCAAAGTCGGAGTTTTTGACACAATTATTTGCCACTGAGACTGACGTAGACGTAAAGATGTTTTCTTGAGCCATAGCTAACGGCTTCATATCAGGCTTCTCCGAAGGTACATTCATGTTCCCCGTTGCCTGGTTGGAATCAGTCACGATACAGGGAGCACTCCTCTCTTCGGGCGCCTTGTGCAGCATTGCATTCAATATTTTGGTGACGGCATCTAGGATACAGTCAGAACTGCCCACAAATTTGCCCAAAAGACATAGTATAGAGGAGAGCAGATTTTCAAGGGCAATCAAGGATTCCGATATTGGTTTTTCTTCAGTAGCAACAGGAGGACAGATTCCTGATAGATGGAACTCAGAAGACACAGAAACGTTTAACAGCGCGGACATATCCTGGGCATTTATGGAGGGAGTACTGCTATATAGCAATAGGCCAGATGGAGTCGCGCCCACTAATGGTTTAGAATTTTCAAAGGGTTTTGGACTTTCTGCGCTCACATAACGGCCACAAAGTTCGAGGTCAATAGATGACAGAGAAACATCTCCCTATGAGCTAACACGTGCATTACCAGTCTGTGACGCTGGAGAGTTGTTAGTGTGTTTTCCTTCCATGAAATGCACAAGAGACCCAGTAGGACCATTATCAATAACAAGAGCAGGGCTAATCCCTGCAGTAATTTCTATTTGGAATGGATCTATCAGTGTTAGAGGAGAGACCATAGTATCAGCCGCATGAGAAGGATCCGCCTGTGAGATAGGTAGGGAACCAACATTTGCGTCCACAGCTGCTTTCTTATCCGCAACTTTATCCCAAAGGTCGAAGAGCTGACACTGACCCTTTAGTGAATAATTGATCACAGATTTATTTCTTAAGGGGTTAGATTTTGTTTTTGCACAAGTCCTTCCCCCCACTAATCTCCCAGAGCGGAGTTTCTTAGTCATCCTCACAAATTTCCAAAAGGATTGACGCCGTGAAAGAAAAGGGTATGTCCACTAATGTTACAATGTTATAAAATAAGTAAATGAGCTATAAAAGGGGTGTAAAAAAGGAAAATTGGAGAGGCGAGAACAATGAGCCCTCAGACAAGGTCTATGGAAATGACAATACGCTTTGCCTTCTGAGCAGTCACCTCAATATCTGCCGGTATGCGAGTACTTGTGTAAATGAAAATAACTGGGCCCAGCCCAGCCTACCTCAGCCACCGAGGGCCAAAGAGGGCCCGCCCTTTGCCCGGGCTTCGCCCCGGGCGCTCCCGCGACGCGGGGATGACGCGACTTATCAGCGCCGCCTGGCGCGCTCTGGTGCCGAGATTCCCGCCGCAGGGGCTGGCGGGAACTGTAGTTGAATGCCCCCCTCTGCTCGGCAGCCGCGTTGATGTAGAATGCGACGGCGAGAGGGGGACAAGCGGCAAACTCTGGCACACGAAGGAGTCCTCTGCGCAGCACAGGGCAGGAGCTATCACACACGGTCAGTTCAAATGCCCAAAGGATTTTTCAAAGCATCACCCGCTCCACCGGGATGACGCGACTTATCAGCGCCGCCTGGCGCGCTCTGGTGCCGAGATTCCCGCCGCAGGGGCTGGCGGGAACTGTAGTTGAATGCCCCCCTCTGCTCGGCAGCCGCGTTGATGTAGAATGCGACGGCGAGAGGGGGACAAGCGGCAAACTCTGGCACACGAAGGAGTCCTCTGCGCAGCACAGGGCAGGTGCTATCACACACGGTCAGTTCAAATGCCCAAAGGATTTTTCAAAGCGTCCAACACCACTTTACGCCAAGGCTCCCTGGATAACTCAACCAACCTGGGATTAGATGACAAAGCCCTTGCAGTTTTCTCACTTAATGTACAACTTGTACACATTCGAACATGTTCAATGAAAGAATCAACCCCCAGCCACCAAATATCCTCCCTGACCCACCTTCTAGTGCACAACATACCCAAATATCCTTCATGGGCAATGTCCACTGTAACGTTACTCAAGTTGAAAGGAGGTAAAAATGTGTCCTTTCTGACCACAATATCAATTTCTACTGCCAACTCTTCACATACCTTAAAATATCCTAACAATTCCATAGACACCTTCCTTTCTTCCAGCCAACCATTCTTAACACATTGGATCACCTTGCTCAATTCACAATCTTTCTCCATGTCCTCATTCTGTTTAGTCTCTTGAATAATAGTTTTTTTTGCATAATACTCTCTAAATAAATGCTATCTCAGATACCAAATGCTTAAGATTCAAATATATGTAGCAAACTTATAATCTAAAGGCATGAATCTAAAACTGAGCAAACTATATTACTAATTTTATAGTTTTCTCGCAGTCACTGTCTGTGAAATTAAAAACACAGCAAGAGCCTAGCAAACAGTTCAGAGCAATGTTATTGAATACCCGCTCCTTAGTTAAACACAACCTGGAGCTGGCCGAGCTGATTGACAGTCTTAAATTAGACTTAGCTTTCATAACAGAAACGTGGGCCAATGAATCTTCTGACCCGGACCTAATAGCAGCCCTTCCCCCTAATTTTAAAATCACTAGAGCTGACAGGACACACAAACGTGGGGGGGGACTAGCAATCATCGCAAAAAACGATATTTCAGTGAAGGTTTCTTCTCTGGGTACTTCATCAGACTGTGAACTGCTGGAATTTCAGGTTCTGTTGAACCATAATGATTCTCTCAATGGCCTCTTAATCTATCGGCCTCCCAAAGCTCATCGCCCGCTGCTAGACATTCTCACCCCTTTTTTAGAATCTAGCATAAATTATGCTAGCTATACTATCTTGGGGGATTTTAATCACCATCTGCAGAGTACATTTAATAGTGGAAAACCAACTTAAATTTCTTTTGATATGAGGCATTGACATTGTTATATTGACTACATCCCACTCTGCTGCTGAAAGTGTTGCCTCCATGGATTTTTAGAGAGAAGCATGGTGAGAACAAAATACAGAACTGCGGACTTGGTGGGCGGGCTAAACCAGATATGTTTACATCATAATCAGTTTGCTCACGGCTGAAATATGCACATGAAGCTGTTTCATTGATTCAATGATATATTAAGTAGTTTGGTTTGTTGCTTTTCTGTTGCTTTTCAAAAGCACAAACTTAGCGATGGCCCAGAGGGATTCCGCCTTGCATACATATAAGCCCCGGAGCGTTTATCACAAAATATTGGTCAATGACCTAGCTGATGCAGTGCCATCAGTATACAAAATCCTAACACTCAATAGGATAGGCAGACCAAGAGGAGGTCTGGCCATTAGATATAACTTAAAGTACCAATGCCATCTGGACAGGATGAATGTGTGAGATTTTTTGAGGCAGTGGGCTTCACTACAAATATCACTCCCAACAACTCCTTTGCTGGAATTCTTATCTTTTGGCCTCCTGGACTTAGGATGATGTTTGCAATGGAGGTGATAAACCATATTGAGCCATATTTATCTAAAAGGAATTTACGGTCATGGATGACTTTAATTTCCACCTAGAGGACCCAAACCAGAAAGAAACTAGCATAATGAAAGAAATGCTTGCTTGTCTGGGACTACATCACTAGAATATGGCTCCTCCCACGTGGCAAGACATACCTATAATGGGATGTTTACCAATGATGCCTGTCTATTAGAACAGGGAGTACTGCCGCTTACTTGGTCAGATCATAGTGCAGTATCTTTCTCTGTTAATCTTTCTTCCTCTTAGAAGAGGGATAATGCTCCAGGTACAAAGATTTGCTCTAGGAACTGGAAGAAGGTCTCAGCGGAGTTCTTTGCTGATACCCTCAATAGTATTGGATGTAGCCTCCCCGAAGAGGCATATGAGGGGGCAGAATGTTGTTATACATCGCTTTGCTCTGCTGCTGACGTGGTAGCTTCCTTATGGGAAATATCTCAGTAGAGGAAAGTGCTTACTAACCCCTGGTTCAATGAGCGACTTAGAGTCCTCAGGTAAGCATGTGGCTGCAAAGAGTGCACCTGGAGGAAACTATGCAGAGTAACTGGAGTGGATGTTATGCAAGGCAGCTCTTAGGGAATATAAACTGGTAAACAGAGATGAAAAATAACTTTATTTGAACAACAAACTTGAGGCATACAACTCACCAAAATAGCTATTTAAACTTCTCCAACAGCTATCTGCACCCCCTGAATACTCAAGGCTCACAAGAAGTATGTAAAAGCTTACTGATTTCTGTCAGCATAAAATTGTAAATAAATATGCAGAACTCGATGCCTCTATACTATAGAGGATCGTTCCCCCAGTCCCAGTAGGGAATGCAGAAATGCACGCTAGCATCCAGAGAGGATAAGGAGAAGAATGTGCAGATGCTGGAGGTCTTTTACTCATGATCTAATGGATATTTTGTACTTGGCTGCCTATACAGTTTCTCGCCCTTTACCGGCAGATATGAACATCACCATTAAGACAGTGCACTAACTAAGTTGTAGAAACAGACCGCAACATGCCCTTGACTCAAGAAGCCAAACCTAGATCCTAGTGATCTAAAGAACTATCAACCTATCTCTCTGCTTCTGGTCCCAGGGAAGATCATAAAGAAACACATTAATCAAACACTGAAGGGATTTGTGGAGGAGCAGGGTCTTTTGGATGGTTCCCTGTTTAAATATCGACAACAAAAATATAGTTTACAAAAATATAGCTGTACAAATATCGATTACAAAAATATCGACTCCCTATACTTAAACAGGTAAGTACAATAATATCGACTCAAAAATATAGTTGTAAAAAAATATCGTTGTAAAAAATATCGACTTTAAAAAATAATATAACTTAAATTAAATAATTATATAATATTAATATTATTAACCAAATACATTAAATTACATTTATATTTTAACTATTTATAACAAATAAACTTAATTTAATTAATATAAACACAATAAATGGGTACATATACATATATTTTCTTAAATACATTTTATTATTATCTTTATTTAATTTATAAACTTTACTTTACTATACAAATAAAATAAACACATATATAAAACATTTTGAAGAAAATAAAATATTCTATATTTAATTAACACATTAAAGTATTAAATAATAATAATACATACATTTAATAATAAAATAAAAACATTAGTAGTTAAAACATTTGATAGAGAAGGGGTAAAAATTAGTATTCCCACTCCAGAGGGTGCAACAGTAGGGAAAGCGTTGGATAGCGTAGGGGTTAAAATTACTATTCCCACTCCAGAGAGTGCAACAGTAGGGAAAGTGTTGGATAGCGTAGGGGTAAAAATTACTATTCCCACTCCAAAGGGTGCGACAGTAGGGAAAGCGTTGGATAGCGTAGGGGTAAACATTACTATTCCCACTCCAGAGAGTGCACCAGTAGGGAAAGCGTTGGATAGCGTAAGAGTGAAAATTACTATTCCCACTCCAGAGAGTGCAGCAGTAGGGAAAGCGTTGGATAGCGTAGGGGGTATAAATTAATATTCCCACTCCAGTGAGTGCAACAGTAGGGAAAGCGCAGGATAGCGTAGGGGTAAAAATGACTATTCCCACTCCAAAGGGTGCAACAGTAGGGAAAGCGTTGGATAGCGTAGGGGTAAAAATTACTATTCCCACTCCAGAGAGTACAATAGTAGGGAAAGCGCTGGAACCCAAAACAATAAAAAAACAAACTATCAGCATTTTTAGTAAATTTAATTTCAAATATAAACATAATTAATATATACATTTAAATATATTTTTATTAACAAAGATAATAAAATATAATTAATTACACATTAATTTACACTATAATATCCACCACACACACCTAAAATTAATTACACAATTACATTTATTATTTACTAATTAATTAAATAAAATTAATTAATTAATTAATTAATTAATTAATTACCATGTTTCACACCATATACACTTATAAACACCACAACACAAACCTATAATTAATTACACATTTACAATTAATAAGTACTAATTAATTAATGGTAATTAATTTATAAAGTATGTAATAATTAATCTATAAATAATTAATTACTCACCACCCTTCACACCATTTACACATATAAACTCCACAACATACACCTAAAAATAATTAATCAATTAACATAATTAATTAATAATTGACTAATTGAAATTAATTAACAACTAATTATTAAACAATTATTAATACATTAACACATTAATAATCAATTAATTTTATATAATTATATTACTTTCCACCCTATTCCCCTATAATACCACAACCCGCTACAGAACTAATACCACAAAATTCAACTTAAAATACATTAATAACTAATACAATTCCAAAACATATAATAAAATGACAATCAATTCTCTTCAAAAACACTAAAATACATAACATTATTAATAAATCGATATTTTTGTAAACTATATTTTTGTAAACGATATTTATTACAACTATATTATTGTTATCGAATGTTACTTACCTATCAGTCGATATTCTGGTCAAACTATATTTTTGTTGTCGATATTTCTTCCACTCGATATTTCTGCGGAGATATTTATGTAACACGATATTTCTCCGTCGATATTCCTGCTCTGCACCCTTTTTGATGTGTCCCAATATGGCTTTGGTAGGAAACACTTGGTTGATGCAGGGCAGGCCACGCACCTGATCCTGTTGGAACTGTCGGTGGCCTTCGGTACCATAGCTCCTACCCTGCTGATGAAGGACCTGCAAAAACTGAGAATTAATAATGCAGATTTGAATCTGTTGTCCTCTTTCGTTACTGAGAGATCTCAAAGGGTGGCAATAAAAAGTTCCACTCAGAGTCATTTTCGCTGCCATGTGAGGTCCCTCAGGGCTCATCTTTGAGCCCCTCCTTATTTAATCTTTACATGTCCAAACTGGCCAAGATTGTTTGCTTCTTTTGGCTGAAGGTAGTGTCATATGCCGCTGACACGCTGATCATTGTGTCAATCTCAAAAGAAATCAAGGATACTGCAGCCAATTTTAATCTTAACATGAATGTGGTGCCATCTTGGAAGGTCAAGAATTACCTGTAACTACATGGAGAGAAGACAGAGGTACTTATCTTGATTTGGAACAGCAATTGGTGGGCAGACAAGCTAGGTACACCTGTGATTCCAGTGGACATGGTTAAAAATCTTGGTGTCTTTCTGGATATGGAGCTATCTATGTACATTCAGATTAATTGTACAGGCTCAACCAGTTTCTAGATGGTCTTCTTAAGGATAGAGCATTGTAATGTGATCTACCTCAAGACCAACAAGTCAACTCTTGTAAAGCTGCAGCTTGGGCAGAATGTAATGGTGAGGCTCACACAGGACATTCCAAAGCGACACCTGGTGTCAAAACGACTCAGAGACCTGCCTTAGCTCCCGGTAGTAAAACTTGTCTGGTTTAAGACCTTATGTATGGTGCATAAAGCACTATGTGTGGAACACAAAGTAGATATTAAAGCAATGTTCACTTGGTATGAACCTGCTAGAGATCTCCACTCAGCCCACCAAAATTGTATAATAGTCCCAAGAGTTTGAAAGAAGAAATGGGGAGGCAGAGGTTTCTCAGTTGCATTTGCAAGGCTCTGAAATACTCTACCACACCATCTTATATCCCTGAAGAAGCATCTCCATTTTAGAAAAGCCTCAAAAACGTGGCTGTTTACTTTATAAGATAGGCCCAGTACAGTTTGAGGTACTCTATCAGTTCACTATGTGCCTTTGCTGCACAACAGCAACTAGACGCTCATGGGCCTTTGTGCACCATATAACTTCTGTTCATTTCATTTATGTTCATTAGCCCACCAAGGCTCTCTGTCCTAATAGCAAACAGCAGCATGTATTTCTCTCCAACTAAGTGACATTGTGCCTTCCACCGTTGTTTGCATCCCCTCCCTTCTCCCTTCATTGTTTACCTCTCCTCCATCCCCATCTCACCTCCTGTTGTTGTTCTTGCCAGGCAACTTCTTCATCTCTCCCACACCTAGATGTTATGTTGCATATGTTGCCATGTAAATGGTTCTGCTTTTTGTCCAGCACGCAGTGCTTGTTTTTTTATTATTAACACGATGCGTAAAGCAGAGTCGAGGGCAGCTGTGTTGATGAGATGTTGCCGATAAACTATCTTTGCTGGAGAATCAGGGAGAAGTAAGCTGTTTGCCAAAGAATCAAGGCCACAATGTATAATGCTGCAATGATTTATGACCCAGATCATGAAATAAGCTAATCTCCCCTTTCTTTGTCAAATAATCTGTGGCAAATGTGAGACGATGCTTCTTAATCTTTATTTGTTCATTTGTGAAAAACCGTTCCCCTACTTTTCATAAAAAGACAACCATTCTGGGATGTTTCATTCCGACCGTTTCAATGCTTCAGCGAATGTTTAATTCAGTGACTCTCCTGTGCTGTTGAACCGAAGTCAGGCATTCAGCTAAACAAGCCTTTCTGCCTCAGTGCCTGCTTGCCTGAAAGAAATGCAAATGCGAGAACGAGTTAACCTGCAAATGTAAAGGGTAATCTGCAAATGTAAGGGATGGTTAGAAGCTGGTACTGGCTTTAATTGATCGAATCACTTGGAGCTGTGTGATGACAAAAATGTAATATTTTTGAGATGCAGTGTAAATTGTTAACAACTGCGCTGTGAAGTGTGTGTTTTTCATAATTGTATTTATATAGCGATTACTACCCCATAGGGGTTGAAGGGATAGTTATGTAAAAAAAAAAAGGAATTATGCACAGTTTTGGGCCTCATTTATGAAAAGTGACACATCGCTGCGTGAAAACAGCCATGCGTCACTTTTCACTGCACCCTCCTTGCAACACCAATGATGAGTTATATGTACAATATGACGCATCATTGCGCAAGGAGTTACAGATACGTCAGGATTTCTGACGTATCTGTATAGCGCAAAAGTAACGCATTGCTGGAGTGTGTCACAAAAGTGACGCAACTCCAGCAATGTATCCTTTCACATGGGGCAAGCCCCATGTGAAAGGGCCTGCGTCAGTCTTACGCCTGCTGTGAGGCAGGCGTAAGAAATTGATGCATTTGTGTCCTAGAAGTGGCGCAGTGAAATCACATAGATTTCACTGCGTCACTTCTACGACCCTTTGTTGCGTCAATACGCCCCCCTTGCATACATTATACCTGGCACAGGCATAATGTGGTGCAGGGGTTTACAAAGTGACGCATCTACCTAGATGCGTCACTTTGTAAATATGGCGCAACAAGGCACATTTTTTACGCCACTGATGCGTAACAAAAAGTGAGACACCAGCGGCGTAAAAGTGATGCATAGCCTCATAAATGAGGCCCTATATTTCCAAAGCACCATTTTGCCTTAAACCTTCATGCACATTTTGTAGCAGTCTATGCTATTCTGTTTGTAAAGCAAATTTAAAATAACAACTTACATGCTCACCATGCTTTCTGTCACAGGCTGTGACCACATAGCACTAAAAATATAGAAGTCATTAACCAAGATTTAATACTGTGGCTCTCCGGTTACACAGACGTCTTAGAGGCATTCACCAGTAGAGGTTTTCATAATGTACCATAGTGCATTTCCCACAGTAACCACTTTTTAAAATGTATTTTTCATTTAATCTGCACATTTTTTTATATGTAGCTACCTAACGATGAAACACCAACAAAAATGTACGGAATATTTTGGGTTTTTAGCCACACATTTGACCCCAACCCCACACTCACTCACACACCCCCATTGTATGCAGCATCACATTTCCCATACTTTGTTTTATGCACTTCAACTGCCGTTTAAGAGTTGGTATTCTGAGGCCAGTGTCTGGCTGCACAGCCAGAAGTGTGATGCTCCCAAAATGACGGCTACGGAGAGCAGCTTCCAAGGCCAAAATTATATTGTCTTTTCTATATATTTCTACTTTTTTTACTGTTTTATTTTCAATGTAGTTTTATTTTCCTCTCAATGGATCATAATGTATTTCATAACCACGTTTCTCTCTTTTGTCACTACAGTTCTGTATGTCTAGTAGTTCACTATAGCATCATATAATTTTCTAATAACTGATTTTCACCTCGGCACTTTATGTCTCTACTGTACCCCTTTAATCTTGTCTTAAAATGTGAATTTCTCACTAAAATAAACTACACACTCAAACAGGGATAATTTTTTCGAACTTAAATACTATTTGTCAACTGCTCTCCAACGTTATTAACAAACAAACCCAGAGCAGTTTAGTAAAACTTGCACTATCTTGTGCATGATCAAAATATTATAAACAACGTTGACAGTGTCAAATCTAAACAAACACAAAACACTATTCAGTGCAACGCACTTGCATTATTGACTCTGGATCTTATTCCTACCTGGCATCGGTGTGGAATAGAAGGACAGTGTGCACCTGGTATTTCTGTGACTTGACTGTGTTATTCTGTGGACTGCCCCTAATAATAGTGCCGTACACAAATGCTTAATTATTGACAACGCCTATAGCTCTCAGATTGCCGAGACCTTTTGGCTTTGCCAAAGCTTCTTGTAATAGTGTTTTATGCTTAACTCCATCCTTTACTCCTTCTGATTTGTAAAAATTAGAAAATGTACACAAAGATTGTCAGGGACGATACTGTGTTTTTTTTCTAGTGTCTACCCCTAGCCCCCTTGTAGAAAGAGATCAGTCATGAAGACTTTATCCCGTGGACTTTGTTCATTGATGTGATATATGGTAAAATATGTAAATGTAAGCAAAAGAGTGAAACGTGCTACTCAGTAAGCCTAATACATCATTTTCTGTGCCATACACAACACACACTTCTTTCCTTAAGGATTCGGGAGTTGATACCAAAGTGTGTTGAAAATGTCCATGCATGTAAGCCCTCGCATGAGTTCATAAGTCTTTCAAACGTGACCTGTCCTAAAGAGTCTGGCTTCTAGGACAGACCATTAACGCAAGTTAACATAATAAAAAGATAGTCAATAACAAAATGTCTCTTCGTACCCTTTGCACATTCACACGTCCACAATCTTCATCAAAAGTAACATTTATTTGCTTTTTAAACGCATATTTTAATGGATGACCACAGTTTTATTCAGAATTATGTGCGCTCGGTTCTATTCTTTGGTTATAATAGGCCAAACCAACTGCAATATCATTCTTTTGTTTCATAGTTCTAAAATTTCTGTTTTACAAAATGAAAGTAAGTTTCTTGAGAAAAATACTATCTATTCTCTTTGTTACTGTCAACTGCGTTTGTAAGAGGCTTTTGTGTTTTTTCCTCTCCAGGTTATACACGGTTAGGTCTTGAGCATCATTTTGCTGACTGCAACATATCTACTGTTCTGCTGACTAACAGGCAATTATTTTAGTTAATGTCATCTTGCATTATTTTTATTAGTTTATATTGCTGGTTGTCAGCATGAAAATCCATAAGAAAACCTGAGAAAAAATCATACCTGTCTAACCTTGAAGAACACTGAGGAATTATGAAATGTTTTAAAGTATTTTTTTAAACAATTGTGTTTATGAGGATATCTGGCTCTATTTAGAATTTAACGCATGCTGCGGTACAGGCAGCTAGATTTTAATTGACTTCGAGCAGTAATACATTCCGATGTGCCATTAGTGGACATATCGGTAAACTTGTAGATTTATTGTTACACAACGAGTTTGCCTGACAGGCCGGACTAAGGTTTAGTTTTACAAACAAATGATGATACACTAAAACTATATATCCAGATTGTTTTATTCGCACAAAAAGGAGCATGCTGCATGTGATGTACACCTAGCTATTTTTACACATGTACCTGCTTTTTTCCGGTAACCAATGCCAAAAGGCGCATGTGTTAGTCACTGCATTTAGGGCTTTTTGCTACGAAGCATCTTTGCCTTTAATTAAGTTGGACAGTTACGGTGTATACATGGCATAAGCGCTGTTATCTCGGTTGTAGTACATGCAATATTTCTCTAATATTTCTCCAGAGATGCAATTTTAGTCAGTTTATTGTGAAGTCCACAGAACCATCTAAAGAATAGAACTGGAGTATTTCAAGAATAATTTCCATGTCAGATGTTGAACTTGTGGTATTCCTGGTTGTTGTTATCTAATTGTTTACTTTGTTGGCCTTAACCCCTTCGCTGCTGCCGTCGGCCGTTGGACGTCGCGCAAGCTACCTCCCTGGTGCTTCGCACGTCCAACGGCTGACGCGGCCGCACCCGTTTCTTCGAACATTCAGCACTGACGCTGAACGTTCGAAGCAGCAAACGGGTTAATGTATACTGTTGACCTGGTTGCCCAAATCCTAATAGTATATTATATCTGTGAATCTGACTAGAATCAAAACTGGGCCTAGGACCACAGGACATCAGAATGTAGGAACTGAGTCACTATACCTCATCAGTAGCCAATTAGGGTACTGATGAGGTATGGTGACTCAGTATCAGGGCCCAAATCCAACTAGCTCATAGTGCCTTACCAGCCCTCCTAACCTTCCCAGAGTAACAGGTAAGTTGACACACCAGAACACAGCTCTTCAACCCCCGGGGGGAACCATGGAAACAGATCGACCCCTTTCATTTTCTCACTCATGCATGCCCATAATAAACAAAAGGAAGACACTAGGAAAGTTTACAATATTTATTGAAACTATTATGCTCTATTTTGAAAAACTGTGCTGCAACTAGAAAATATATGCAGCTAGCAAAGTAATTAGCATTGCAAGTAAACAATAGACAATGAGAAGCCCTACCATGGTGAATTATATGTCTGCCTCAACCTCTCCTCACTATGTGTGCACAGTGATATATCAGAGATCTCTGGGATTACAACCAATCTCCTTACCTGGCATTTGCTAGCGCATTTGTCTCAGTACCTTTTCCTCTGCAATATTTCCCCTTTCTGCTTTCCAAAGGCAGGGTCTTAGTCTATATGATAAGATGTGTCTCACTTGTAAACAGCTGATGTGACTGTATGTTTTGTCTACATGCCAAGCTACATTGCTACCCAATCACTGAAAAACAGGGGCCCATCATTATTTGATCTTCTACAAACTGTTCAGACTGAGTCCCAAAGAAAAGAAACAAATAACAGAACTGTGCAGCATATTTATAAAATAATATTTTGGCACAAAAATAACGTGATGTGTATAACATGTGCAAAGCAGCCTACAACTTGCAGTTTGGCTAAAATAAGGGAGAAATAAGTGGGCCCTAAAGGGAACTCACAGCAATTACCATCAACCTATCTTGTTTTTTACAGACTTTTAACATTTATTTATTTTTAGTGTTTCAATGTTTTTCAGATTAGAATAGGTTAAACAGAAGAAATGCACTAATAGTATTAACACATAAGCACCATGTACACCATTGTAATACAAAGTATATTACATGATAGTCAGTACTGTCTTTTATATTTGAGCAATATTTCTTAGAAAAACTTAGAAAAATTGAAATACTCCCTTTCAATTGTGAAGTAATTTAAAGAAACCTCTCAAATATAATGCACATTTGATTTATTTTTCTCATTTGTATTATGAATTTTCATTCAGTTTTGTTTGCTTTGTTATAAGGGCTCTTATTGCGTTTGAACTTCCTTGTGCACTGTGCTGTATTGGCGGCTCACTTTGGAACACCCAGAGGTCTTTGCTCAAGCTCTGCAGGTCCCTCTGTTGGACCAGGTTGATCTTGACAGGTCATGACCCCTTCATAACCTCTCCTCTTTAGCTAAAGAAGAGAGGGGCTCGTTTATGAGAAAGTGACACAGTGCAGTGCAGCACAGCAATTCACCTTGCTGCACTGCACTGTGTGACAGGAAATGTGCAGTAGTTGAGTGTATACCGCAAACTCCTGTCCATTCCTCTGCGCTGGTGCCCTTTTGCAGCCTAGTACCAATGCAGGCACCATTGTGCAAGGATGACTGTGTTGCATGCAGGATTCTTTTTGTGTAGAAAGGAGCACCTTCCTGTACAAAAACAATCCTAGGAGGCATATTCCTCTTTCTATGTGTGCTGCAGAATGCAGCACACAAAGAAAGAGAAAGTAATGAGAACAATAGATATTTCTCTTTGTTATGTAACTTTGTAGCGCATTCCTAGGTTTACCAGTACTGGTAAAACTGGAAATGTTCAATACCACAAAAGTTGCGTGGGAACACCCATGCAACGACCATGGAAATCCCTCCCAGGGCATAGTAACACAACACAGCAATTTGCGCTGAGTTGCATTACTCCAGATTTACGAAGCAACTCAGGGCCACGCAAAGTGGCTTTGCGTGGCTTCATTGATATTACTTAAGGTTTGTGTCACACATGTACCATCTTGCGCGATGCAAACGCGATGTAACCCTCATAAATTGATCCCAGAGTGGTTAAGTGTGTTTTGCTATGGTGCTCTGCATGTCTGGGCTTATTAAGAGCAGGTAGGGTCCGTGGCCAGAATCCCTGTCTTGTTTCACCATACCCTCACATCCTTCCTTGAATCACACTCCCTGTGTCCTGTCTCTTGTCTTGTAACCAAGTGCAGTTCTTTTAAATAATCCCTGATTAACACCTCTTGTCTTCACTTCATTAATGTTTCCCATTATGAATGATTGACCTTTCAGCACTATTAGATGTACTTTGAAGACCATGTGTACAGGTGGTTTCTTGATTGCCTTGGTTCACACCATCGCCATACCAGGTGAAGCCCGTAGAACCATGTAAACATGGTGTCTGTTGATGTGCTTGGGTCACAAAAGCATGTTTATCTACTGGCTGAAGATTTCCTAGGGCATGTCAATTTTTTTATTGCATCATTACGACTCCAAGGTGGACACCCACCCATGAATGTGAAATGTCTACTGGTTAACATCATCATCATCAAAAATCTTTATTTTGGTTCCTTTAAACCATAAAAGATACCTAAAACACATGGAATTCTAAATACAATACAAGTAGTGCAGTAAAACGTACAAACAATTATACATAAGAAATAAAATGAAAAGGGTTTATGGTCCTATCGCCCTTTTGTTAAAAACATAAATACAGATTTAAATATGTTAAAAAGGCATACAAAATTAAAAAGAGGATTACTCAGGGTTACTGGTTAACTTAGATTGTGCTTCAGCCACTCATGGCTGTACTCCTCGGAGCATACAAAATGGCTGGCTGCAAAATGTCCATTATTGTGATTCTTTTATGCTGCTTCTCAGCTAATACATCAAATAATTTACTGTGGCGGGTTAAATTATGTCTGTTTCCAGGGCTTTTCTCCTCTGCCATGCATGAGTGTACTCCTCAGAGAATGTAGCATGAATATTTGTACAAGATCCATTCCTCTGGCACTCCAGTATAGACTCTCCTTTGAGAATATATACTGAGCTTGGTCAGATTATAACCACACCTTTTCTGTTGTTGGTAGGGTCAGCAGGACATATTAAAAGGGATGTATGACGTTACAACGCATAGTTTTACAACGCCTACCATTACAACGCATTTTTTACACCGCAACATCCATTACAACGCACACCATTACAACGCATACCATTACAACGAATTCTTTGAAACTACCTTTACAACGCATTCCACTACAACGCATACTACATTTACAACGCATACCATTACAACGCATTACATTACATTACATGTAAGGTAAGTGTTGGATAGTGTAGGGGTAAAAATTACTATTCTAACTCCAGGGGGTGCAACTGAAGGGTAAGTGTTGGATAGTGTAGGGGTAAAAATTACTATTCTAACTCCAGGGGGTGCAACAGTAGGGTAAGTGTGGGATAGTGTAGGGTACTATGTGATGTAATGTTATGCGTTGTAATGGCATGCGTTGTAATGACTGCGTTGTAATGGCATGCGTTGTAGTGGTGTGCGTTGTAGTGTCATGCGTTGTAATGACTGCGTTGTAAATGCATGCGTTGTAATGGATTTTGCGTTGTAAAAGTTTTGTTGTAATGGTAGTGCGTTGTAAAAGTTGTGTTGTAAAGGTTGTATACCTATTAAAAGACCGATGGCAAAGTAACTACTGTGATGAATTGCCCTGATTATCCCACTGTGAACTTAACAGAGCATATACCATGGCTAGTCATATATTTTCCCAATTCATGGCTACTCTATGCTTCTCTGGGGTGGAAATCCCAGCATTTAGTACCATGATTGGTTGTATATGGTCAACTTTGGGTTGATCCCTGCCACACCTGTGTTCTCTGCTGAGCAGGGTGCTAGAGTTGGTTGTATACTGCTCATTCTAAACTATGACTGGCTGTAAATCACATTCCTATGGTTTGCTCCTGTTACACCTAGGTTGACTCCTCAGAGCATTTAAACATTGTTTGTTGCCTCAGAGCCAATCCTGTTGATTGCTCATATGCTGCTCCTGTGTGGACCACCTTTGGCAAGAACGGACCACCTACTGACAGAATCATTAACTAGTCATAAGTTTAGTAAGTCCAACATTCATGACCTTAGGTTCAATAAAATGACAAACACATCTCAATGCATGGCTTACCCCAGGCTAATATATTTGAATGTCCAGGGATCATGTCAAAAGCCCATTTTAGTATGCGTTGATTCCTATGACACTTCCCACACCACCATGCAGGCAGAAACTAAATACATCTGCTGTAGGGAATTGATGGACTAAGAATATCAATATAACACAAAGACAGTCTTCTACCTCAGTATAATGAAACAGCTATAACAAATACTCACAAAGCTGCTTGGATACTTGAGCTACCCATGCGTTATGAATTCTATGAGTTAAGAAGACTCTATTACTGGTGAATTACCTAAAAAATTGTCTTTTTGGTATTTAATTTTGTAATAGCAACAGTCTTAATGGTTTACTTTTTATGTAGGTTATTGTTAAGGGCTTTATACTACTAGTAGTACCACTGCTTTCAATTTTTGTTGACTCTGTAAATTTATTGCACCAATTAACGATACCGTTAGGATTCTTATTTGTCAGATGCAGTAAATAACACATTAGTTACTGCACCGAAATCTGCATGTCCTGGTATTCATGTGGCATTTTTCATCTGGTAAATATTGGCAGGTTTGACCTGTAAAAATGTAATGGAGGAAAAATAACGCTACTAGTAAAATCAAGAAGCATATAATTATGACAGCTGTGCAGTTTGCAATGAATTCATAATCAAGGCCCAAGTGTTGTGAATACTTAGGGCCTCATTAGGATGACCCGCCCGTCACCCTATCGGTATTCTGGACAGCCCACCATAAGGGCGGGGGTCACGTTGGGGGAATTAGGATGTGCCCGCCACAGTGTCGGACACATCCTTCATTTTTAGCATCGTGGTGGGCGGTGCACTCTCCACCGCCCGCCACAATGCTAAAAATGCATTTACGCATTTGCATATACAAAGCGGCGGGCACCGCGCGGTGCCTGCCGCTTTGTACATGCAAATGAAGGGGGATACCATAGGTATCCCCCTGTGCACCCCCACCTTGGCCTTCACCAGGGGTGCCCGCAGCGGCCCCCCAAAGCAAAGACCATCTGCCTTTCCGTGGCAGCATCGCCACCGCGGAAAGTCACCTATTTGCAAGCATCCAAATATGGCTGACGGTGTCTGATAGACACCGCCACCATATGAACCTTTTTCCGCCCCGGTCGCCTTGTGGAAAAGTGGCGGGCGGTGTTTGCCTCCGCTGCAGGTCCCTCCTGCCATTGTAATGTGGCGGGGGGGGGGGAAAGGGTGGCGGGTGGTCATTTCTGTCGGGCGGATCGCCACCGCCACCATGGCGGTGGTGATCCGCCCGACATGGTAATGGACCCCTTAGATTTAATGTCACCCAGTTTAATTATACTCATTTTATTAATTGCAAAAGAATGGGGTATGGGTTGTCCTTGCTAGGATATTAATTGTGACATGTAGACACCTGTGATAAGTAGTATCACCCAACTACGCCCCACCAACATTACGGTTATGGGATACTAAGGGTTAATCCAAAAACTATCTAAAATATCAATGTCACACTATTTACATACAAAGGCTAAGCTTATGATGGTCAGAAACAAGTTCAATAATAGGAATAATTAGTAACTTTTTGATAGAACAGTTTTATGGAAAGTGATGGAAGATAAATAAACATTCCAATGAAAAACAATATGAGAAGATTTCTGCTTGTGCTTCTCAAAATCTCAGCTGCAGAAAACATAACAAATGTGTCAGGAATCAGATTTAGAGTTGGATGTTAACCAAAAAAAAATCTAGAGAGAAAGGAACACATTTGAAGGAGAATACATTGGCAGTACTTTATGTACCACAGGGATAGTATAACGGATAATATTCATTCAGTAGAGTTTCCTCTGAATTTAGGAATTTACCTCTAAACAGGATAATAAGTGAGATATTGGTCAAAAGGATCAGAACTGTGTTTGTAAGGGGATTGCAGTTAAGCCTATTGTATATAAATACTTTAAATCTTACGATATCATTTAGACTTTGGCAGAAGGCCCACATGCCCAGCAGGGGATGGATCAGCCGCACATTATAAGATACCTGCCTCCTGAGTAAGGATCTTAGTGTATTCTGTGCATTGACTAATGCTGTGTTTGGAACAGGGGGCAGAGAAGCATGCTAAGCACCAAGTTGTTTCTGCCCTGTTTCTCAAACCTATACTTGTTTTCAGAATTGATCATTTCTGTTGTTGAAACAAGTCTTAAAAAGGGAATATGCACAAAAAAGGCTAAAAGGCGGAGGTATACTATGCATGAAACTATGTTGAAACTCTCTATTACAATGTCTGGATGTAATGGAATTAATTTTGCATCTTTTGAAGGCTGGAGACAGAGAAGAGGGGAGTTGTGCAAGCTGTCTGGTGGCTGAGGAGTTTCATGAATAAACCTTGGTTGTATGTGCTCCATTCCTGACTTGTGTGGTCCTCTCCCTCTGTTTTTGTGGATACTACTATCATTACACCACTGCCTACAAGTGTGTTAGATGAAGTACTGCTTTGTGAGGACATCTCCTATGAGGTTTAGTATTTTCCCATCAGCACTTCAACACCAAAGGTGAGATAGCAATTTTGTTTTACCTAGCTTACAGACTTAAAATAACATGCTGTATTTGGTGACTAACCCCCATTAGTCTTTTTTCTCAAACCTGCAACACCACTTATACTTATTAAGGCACTACCCTGGTTGAGATCATGTTCTTCACCTGATTTGTTTGTTGCTCTTCAAAGTAGAATCACACTTTTCTTCATGCATCACTTTGAACCTGTGCAATGATCTTAGAGAACTTAATAACTGTGTATTGGTAGATAAATATCAACTTCCAAACCACAGAAATGTTGTCAAAGTTCACGAAGTGTTTCGGATGCTTGATCGGATCTTTGGTTGACATACCACCAGCTTAAGTTTCAAGAACAGGTTAAGGCTCTAACAGTGATACTCACTGCTTTTGCAGTTTTCAGGTATTTGGGGATACCCTTTGGGCTTCAGTTTTCCAGAGATCAATGAAGAAAGTACTGAAGGACAGCTGAGGGTGACAAAAGTATCAAGATGACATTCTAGTTTATGTTCCCTCTGATTCAGAATATGAGGATTGACGAAGGGTGGTTCTACGTAAGGTCAGAGACACAGTATTCACTCCAAAAAGTACAATGTGCAGGTTTGTGAGAGAAGAAATCGTGCATATAAGTCAAATGATTACCTGTGAAGGTATGATAAATTGGGGATATTTTATGGCAAGAAATAATGCTACAGTTAGTTTGTGTTACAGTTTGCAACTTACACCATGAGTTTGAGATTGTTGCTATAAAGAAATATAGTTTATGTGATCTCTATATTGCAGTCATTTATTTTTAACTTAATGTAATCAATTTATAAACCTTGAGGCTGCTCCAACTGAACTTCCCAGTGCTGCAACAGCAGGAGACAAGAAATTATGAAGCAAAAGTGAAAAAAGTTTTGAAAACATCTCAAATGGAGGACAGAGTCACAGCCTAAGAGGAAGAGTCTTCAAAAGTTTAGTACCTTGGACTGTGAAAGAACGCCGCCCCCCTTGTGTCCTGCTATTTTGAACCTCGAGAACACAACTAGATGTTGACTCACCAATTACAGAGGTCATTCCGGAAGATAGGGATAGATCAAACCTCTTATAAATTGTGTAGTATCTTGCGATTTAGAAATTAATGAATCCTTTTGGCTCCTAATGTGCTACGTGGAAACTTTGATGTAAGTGTTAGAGCAAAATCCAATGATGGCTGGTTTAGAAGGTTGAGTTTGCAGATATTTGCAGATGAATAAGGACATGTAATACAAAGCTCTGTTTGTTGCATTGTGTTTGGTCTGTACCCAGGCTGGGGAGGATGCTACAACTGGCTACGAGTTAGGGAACAAGTAACCCAAAGATCAACAGTGCTCTCCCAGAGAGTTTACTGTGTTCTAAGCAAAATGCTTATGCATGCCACGTGTGTTGCGGTCAAAGTACAGATCTGACTTTTAACGCATGTGGAATCAAACTGAAGCTCCAGTTGCTGGAAAAAGTTAAAAACAACTAAAACATTGAAAAGAAATCTACATATCGTGTATGTCTGGCTGGGAGTGTGACTAACTTTCTGCTTTTGTAGATAGGTTCATGAGTTGCACTATGGGTCGGAGACTTCATGTTTAACTGAGCATATGGGTTTGGAAATGCACATGTGACTCACTGAAACTTAAAAGCAAATGTCTTACCTTCTAAGCACCGAGCACTCTGCCCTAAGGCCTACCTATAGCCTACATTAGGGGTGACTTATAAGTAGTAGAATTAACTTTTAAACGCTAACTTGACCTGGCAGTGAAACTGCATTCACAGGCTCAGCAGTACCAAGCCGGAGACATGTTTAAATGCCTACTTGTCTAGATGGGTGAATTTGTTATGGCAGTACTGGACTGGAAATCTGAGTGAGTGATTCAGTACATCGGTGTTTGTGCCATTGGATGTCTAACTAGCTGTAGCGGTATATGAGTGGGTGTCTTAGTAACTAGGGGTCTCGAAATCTGTGTATGTAAGTGGCTGTATTGATTGCTTACTGGCTGTGTTATTGAATGTTGAGATATGTAAAACAGTGTACAACTGGCTCAGTTACTGATGGGTATTTAAGTGCTGAGTGGGCATATGACTGCATCTGTAGGTGCTTCTGTCACTGCCTGGTTGTGTGAGTTACTCTATAGTTTTGTAAAATAGGTATCTCCTCATGAGTACATAAATAGATGAGTGGACGTTTAATTCAGTATATTGGTGTGTAAATTTGTTTCTAAATCAATGACCTTTCAAACTACATGTTTTACCTTTTAAACACATAACTTCCTACCCTATTGCCTACATACAGCTTACCTTAGAGGTGATTCATATGTAATAAAACAAAAGCTTAAGACTTGGCAAGGCGTTATAAATGTCATTTTACCATAGCACTGTAAACAAAAGACATAGGTTCTATGCTAACCCTGGACAGAATTCGCGGAGGCACACTATGCGTAACTCCGTGAAGTGGCAAAAATCTCCGTTGCACTATGCGGAGCTCCGCAAGCCGCGGAGTTACATAGAAAAATGATGTTCGCGGTGATTGCACTGTGCGGGATGCTAGTCTGCACTGTGCAATCATTGTGAACGGCACCTTACACAGCGTAAGCGGTCCCTTCTTTCCTTTTCTGCCACTCGAGTAGATTCTTACTCGAGCAGTAGCTTTCGCAACACGAATGGGCAAGTTCTCAACCCGAGCGGTTGTGAGCATATGCGACCACTCGCAATGAGAAACCTAACTCCCCCGCATTGAGAAATCTCACAGGATGTTTATTTTCCAGGCTCACGCTTGCCAACTTGATGTTGACGATCGCAAATCAGAAAAAATCTCGCCGGGAGGTGGATTTTCCTCGCTCGCGATCACCAACTTGGCGTTGGTGAAATCAAGCGAGGAAAAAAACGCTGCTCCGCGAAGAGGAGTTTTTTGGAAGACTTCGCAAACTCCGCTAGTGGAGCGGAGTGGTTATTCTATACTAGCATCCCTCTCACAGAGTTAAGGGCCTACTTCTCTGGGTTGCACAATTAGATTTACAATACATCTACTGCTATTTAATTTAAAGACCCTGCACACAGCTACAGAATTGAAGTACAGAATCCAAATAAATAAAAATGTAAATGTTCCTTTGTTCAAAATCGTAAATCTCCGAAAGTTCTTCACCGATTGCTTTGAAATTTTCACACAACGTTGGATTTGAATACGCTTGTGTTTTTAGAAAGACAACGTTCGATTCGAATACGTCCGTGTCGAATACGCGCATGTTTTTAATCAAAAGCCTGAACAGACAAATAAAAATCAAAATGTTCATTGGTTCAAAATCTTAAATCTCCAAAAGTTACAATGAATTTGAATACGTGCGTGTTTTTAAATACTCAATGTTGGATTCGAAATGCCTCGCAGAAGATCACACGTAGTTCGTCAAACTCGCGGAGCGGAAGCAGTGCAATGACTAATTGCAAATCAGACTAAGGAAGAACGGGCATCAACTAACAGTAGCGGTCGGCAGTAGGTGTTTCTGTAGGGCAGTGACGTGGGCAAGGGGAGGGGCAGGGTGGGGGGTAGTAATGTATGGATTACGGAGTTTTACAGGTAAGTAAACATTTAAAAAATAAAACAAATTTCGTTGCGCGCACTGCATTACATTTGGTGATGCAGTGCGCGCAACGAAATACGTTTTATTTATTTAAATGTTTACTTACCTGTAAAACTTCGTAATCCATACATTACTACCCCCCACCCTGCCCCTCCCCTGCCCACATCACCGCCCTACATAAACACCTACTGCCGACTGCTACTGTCAACTAATGAGCAAAACAGACATAGAATGGCTAAAATACGTCCCGAGGATGCATCAGAGCGACGTGCAGCCGGACTTGAGGATGCAAGGCTGCGCGCACAGGGATTTCTTTCTTTTCCATTTAACCAGACTGAGCCACAGCAATGCGTGGCCTGGTACAGCTATCAGGATGGCAGACCGGGAAGTGGGTGGAGGGAGGGGGGAGCAGTTGGTTCACTTTGCAACATTAAGAAAGGATGCATAGAGATGCTGCGCAACAACTACAAGGGACGCATAGAGACAATAGTCTACATATATTAGGATGGACAGTTGGTGTCCGGATGGCAGACTGGGAAGTGGACGCATAGAGACAATAGTCCACATATATTAGGATGGACAGTTGGTGTCAGGATGGCAGACCGGAAAGTGGGTGGAGGGAGGGGGGAGGAGTTGGTTCACTTTGAAACATTAAGAAAGGACGCATAGAGATGCTGCGCATGGAGGGAGGGGGAGGAGTTGGTTCACTTTGCAACATTAAGAAAGGACGCATAGAGATGCTGCACAACAACTACAAGGGACGCATAGAGACAATAGTCTACATATATTAGGATGGACAGTTGGTGTCAGGATGGCAGACCAGGAAGTGGACACATAGAGACAATAGTCCACATATATTAGGATGGACAGTTGGTGTCAGGATGGCAGACCGGGAAGTGGCTAGAGGGAGGGGGGAGGAGTTGGTTCACTTTGCAACATTAAGAAAGGACGCATAGAGATGCTGTGCATGGAGGGAGGGGGAGGAGTTGGTTCACTTTGCAACATTAAGAAAGGACGCATAGAGATGCTGCGAAACAACTACAAGGGACGCATAGAGACAATAGTCACAAAAACATATTGTATACCCACAAACATTGACAAATTAAACATATTAGAAATGTGTGCTTACTCTTTTCTTTCTCTTCTATTTAACCAGACTGAGCCACAACAACGCGTGGCCGGGTACAATTAGTCACAAATAAATTAAATATACCACAGGTGCATAAGATAATAAATGCATATCTATGAGGCAAAAACATTCAGTTGAGCACTATCTACCACTATTAAAGGTTTCACTCACCTAATTCTAAATGAATGACTCAGTATATAACTATATTAGTTAGCTACTGTTTCTTTGCCCAAATAGCTATATAAGAAGCTGTTTGAATGCATATATTAGTTACTGTTCAAATGGCTGACTGCATCTGTGAGCACCTCACTTCATATGTAATCAAGTATTTTAGTCCCTATTTGGGTATCTTACAGGATATGTAAGTACTTTATACTTTCATTCATTCAAGATGCAAGTATAACTCAGGAAATATATGACAGTGATGACATTTGAGATGTCATCAGTTCAGCTGCTGTCGTGAAAGTTTTGTCTAGCAGGGTTTGGGAAGAAGGGGGGGGCAAATTGCTTTTTCCTCATGCAATTTCTCATAGGGATTTTGAACACAACTACAGCCCGAACAGCTAAACAGAATTACACCAAATTTAGCAGAAAAGTAGAATTTGGTACAGAAAGTGTGTTTTTTTGTAATTTGGGGTAAATCTGTTCAGGTGCTTTGTAGTGCCATTAGTGATGTCACTAACCATGTAATGAGTGATGTGATATGTGAGGTCATAAGCAGCATATTGCAAGGAGTAAGTTATAGTTAGCTCAGGTAACAATAACTGCTGAATTTCACTAATTTTGTATGAGCGAAATCTGATCCTAATTATAATGCCCCTGAAACCTTTGTTTTTTTTACAGAATTTCTAAGGTTTTTCAAATTCTATTTCCTAACTATATCGTCCCTGTAACCTTGTTTTTTAAGTGAATTTCTCTGTTTCTATGTTTTTTTTAAACAAGTAGCTGTACAACAATGGCGAAAAGGGGCTGGTCCTACATCCAACTCTCAGGAATCCTGATGTGTCAGTCTTACTGGAGGTAAGAGGAGGGCTCCTGGGCCCCCAGAGCATTCAGCATTAAAGAGGACCTAATCCTCCAACCAGCAGTACGCCAGGAGGCACGTTTGTAGAGATGTGGAGAAAGGGGGCCTGGCTTCTGAACACCACTCAGCAATTTCACTCTGTGAGAATTAATGGAGGTAACAGGAGGCTTGTTGCCTCCAAGGACACTATAGAGCCAAGGGGACTTCATCCCTCAACCAGCCGTGCACCAGGAGGCATGTTTGCAGAGTGGTGGAGAAAGGGGATGCGGCCTTTGAACTACTCAGCAGTACCACTGAGTGGGACTTACTGGAGGTAACAAGAGTGCTTGTTGGCCCCCAAGGACTCTTTGTAGCCAAGGAAACTTCATCTCCAACCAGAAGTACACCAGGAGCTGTGTTTGCAGAGAGGTAGAGAAAGAAGGCGTGGCCACATACCAGGTCTCAGCAATCCTGCTGTGTGGGACTTACTGGAGGTAACTGGAGAGTTAGTTGGCCTCCAAGGATGGACTAGTTAGCCAACTACCCCTCCTGTTATCTCCAATACGTCCCAGACAGCGGGATTGCTAAGAGGTCTTCTGAGGCCATGACCTCTTTCTCCATCACTCTGCAAATGTGGCTCAAGGTGCACTACTGGTTGGGGGATGAAGTCCCCTAGGCTCTAGAATGCCCTTGGGGGCTAACAAACCCTCCTGGTACAGGAATTAAAATTGGCAATGAGGCAGAACGACAAACCCAATTCTAACAGTGAACATTCATTTTGGCTGAGCTTATGGGCAGATAAATTAACTACTGTTAGGATATTTTCACCATTCATTTGTTCCTCTTGCTCTGCCGCATTCCTTTCACATGCGGCAGAGCAAGGCAATAAGTCATCCTCATGATTCGGCCATCTTGGACTGTTCTCATCACACTCGCCCACCATCCTTCTTCTCCCCCCTTCCTACCTCACTTTTCACTCCTCGTCACCCACATTGCTCTCTTTATTAACACTCAACATAGAACTCATAGGCACACATACTTTCAATATCATTTACCCCCCACACCTCTCACAAAAAGCCTCCAAACGCTTCAAGCACAACTTCCTAAAAGTACACCCAGTAACCCTCTTCGCTGACCCCTATTTTTCTCAGCGCAATGGTCACATTACAACTGACATCATCTTCCACACAAAACGCAGAGCCCAATGGCGCAAATCGTTCCTAACACTACTCTCCATCTCCTCCACTAGACAATCTCCACATGGTCTAGCAATCACTATTGCACCATCACAGCTCTTCCAAGCTACAGCAACAATTACTGTCTACAATATTGGCACTATCTTAATGCAATCCACTAATCATAATCTTAATTTACTAGTGAAGATCTTCCCCATCATCAAAGATCATGTATCCAATCCCCTTACCTCTACCCAACACTCCCCCTCCATCCAACCCACCCTTTCCGTCAACACATATGTCTCCTCCTCAACATCCCCCTCCATCACCCTCTGCCCCCTAACCCCTACCCGACTCAGTCATCGCACCCCTGTATCCCTACCTCCCAGACTCCCCTCTCCACCTACACACCCCATCCCATCGCTACCTACCAGCCCTCATCCCAACCTGCACTTCCCATCCAACCCCCTACACCTCATTCACCAGCACGTACAAACACACCCCAACTCCACCACACAGATATATTTCTGCCTCTTACGTCGGCTTCCCTCCTCCCCTATCCTGAACACTTTCCCCCTCCAGACCTCATTCCGCTCCCAGCTACACCCTTTACTTCTATCCACCAACATCCCACCCTATCACCTATTGTACCCACACTAACTTTTCCTCCACCCGCTTACACAACACCACCCGCTACCCTACTTGTGCCCACCCAGGTCACTGCACAACCCCATTCATGCTTATCTCAGTCACCCATTCCACCCACATCTACCCCGATATCAGGACGGATGAACCCGCACATAAACTTACCCCACTCACAATAGAAAATATCAGTGTCGACTGGATTATGTCTGCACTCCTACAAATCAAAGATGAACTCCACACTGTCAAAAAGATGATTGCTAGGCAACCAACACACTTCAGATCTGCGTACACGGCTAGATCAAGTTACCCTCCTACTCACCTTTCACTCACCCCCAAGCATAATCGCCTCTCCTGGAACTCCATCCCATCCCCCAATCTCCCTTCCCGCCCTATCCGAAGCACCAACCCATTATCAGAGAATGATATTTGCTCCCTCCTACTCTCCTACAATCCCCCTCTCATCACCCCTAGCGCTGTGACACACACATCCATCCGGGCAATCACCTCTAACTCACACAGATCCGCCACTCACAATAATAGACAAATCACTGCCAATAATCTGAAAAGAATCACACTCACTCTTGATCCCACCACTTCTCTCATGACACCCCTTCTTAAAGGCACCCTCCTAAACTATAGATCGGCCGCTAGACACGCAGCAGATGTGGCCGACCTCATCCTCTCACATGAGCTTGACTTTATTGTGCTAACAGAGACATGGCTAACTGAATCATCCTCACCCCGCGTAGACATTATGGTACCACCCAACTATGACATCATCAGACTTGATAGAAGCGAGAAAACTGGGGTAGGAATAGCATGCATACACAGGAGCACCATCTCAGTAAATATAGCCCTGTCCCCCACATTCTCCTCGGGTGATACATGTGCATCAACATCAACAGTAAGGGTACGCCAGTATGCTCCATACACATCATATATCATCCACCTCGTGATAACCTTAACTTCACTGAACACTTCATGGACATGGTCACAACAACCATTGGACGTCAAAACACTCAAATATTCCTAGGTGACTTCAATCTCCATTGAAATGACACCAATGACTCAATGGTCAACAGTCTCAAAAATGTCATCGGCGCGCTTGACCTCTCCCAAATCTGAAACAGCCCCACACACAAATTAAGGTGCAATCCTGGACTTAATAATTTCCAAAAACAACTCCATTCAGCTTGATTCAATCCTGCCCTGTGATTGGTCCGACCACCACATTGTTACTTTCTTCATCAGGGAAACAGTGAAACTTAACGCAGCCCAATCCACTGAACCAAAGATATGGAAAAGAGACTTAAAAAAATTCAAGCACAACACGTTGTCCATCCACTACCACAAATTACTCCAGCCTCCGGATGACCTCTCCTCCGTAAATGACCTCACCAACCATTACTTTGACGCAACGTCTACGGTTATCAATGAAGCTGCTCCTCTGCAACTAAAGAGAGTTCTTTCAAAAAACTCCAAAGCCTGGTTCAATGACCTGCTGAACGATGATAGACGCGCTCTTAGAGCTTCGGAACGCATTTGGAGATCAGTCCCATCTTCCAAGCACCTTAAAATTCTAAGGAATAAGAGAAAGGATTATTACAGAAAGATCAAACGCACTAAAGCTGAATTTTTCTCTCACCAATTAGATAAGGCAAGAAATCGTCTCTGAAAACTCTTTGAATTAATCAATTCACAATCTAAGGATAAACCTAAACAACTACAAAATACCTCACACACCCAACCTACATGTGACAAATTCTCTGCTTTGTTTAATCTAAAAACCGCAAACATCAAGAGGGATCTCCTCAATGACCTTACAATCTTACAGTCTTTCCGTCACACCTCAATCCCTCCGTCTCCTCCAACTCCAACTCAACAAACATCCCCAAAACGTAAACTAAAAAACGAGGCATCCTGGTCCTCCTTCAACAACTACACTGAAGAAGCAATATGCAAGATTCTTAGCACCCTCAAGCCGGCCAATCATACCACCGATCCTCTCCCTGCTAACGCAGTTAAAGATCTAACATCTCTGATCCTTCCGCTCTGACTAGGATCATCAACAGCTCTCTGCAACAAGGCTGCATCCCGATGTCCTCAAAATGGGTCAAGTGACACCCAACTTAAAAAAAAACACAGCTGACCCGATCGACCTTAACAACTATCGCCCTATTTCTAACAGCCCTACCCTAGCCAAACTCTTGGAAAAATGAGTTCTCCAACAACTGACGAAACACATTGACCAATTCGACATCCTTGACCGGCACCAATCTGGCTTTAGAGCAGGGCATAGCACCGAATCAGCCATGACTCACATTATCGATGACGCGTTACAAATACTTGACCAAAATGGATCATGCCTACTCATCTTATTAGACCTCTCCTAGGCCTTCGATACGGTCGAACACCAGAACCTGAATGACCTGCTGAATCTCTGAATAGGCCTATCAGGCTCAGTGCTCAATTGGTTTACCTCCTTTCTTCAAAACCGATCCCAAAAATTCAAGGTCAATAACTCCTTGTCCAAACCTGTACCAGTAACTCCCACAAGGGTACGCACTATCCCGACTCTATTCATTCTGTTTGTGGAGCCTCTTACTGCCTTGCTGTAATCATCCAACGTCCAATTTCACATGTACGCAGATGATACACAACTCTACCTGAAGATTAATACTCCTGAAAATATTAAACTACTCAACAAGACGCTGCTGAACACCCGATCATGGCTAGCAGAGAACCATCTCAAGCTTAACGCACTCAAAACGGAATTCCTACTTATAGCTCCACCCTCCAAAATACCCCTCCTCCAGGATTGGTTCATACACCTCACGGCATTCAACGTTCAACCAACTATCATTGACTCAGCAAAATCTCCTTGTATAACCATTGATTGCAATCTCAACATGCATAAATATATTGGCAACGCAACAAAAGGAGCAAATCTCCAGATTAATACCCTAAGGAAGCTTAAACCCTTCCTACCAAAAAACGACCTCAAGACGGCAGTTCAAACTCTAGTTATCCCCACGATAGAGTACAGAAGTGTCTCTCTTTGCGGCCTCCCCAAAGCTACAACCGCACCACTAAGAGCCACCATCAATGCTGCAGCTAGACTCATCACAGGCTCGAAAAAAAGGTCCCACATCTCCCCAGACTTGAAAGCCTTGAATTGGCTACCATGGGAAGCCAGAATTCACCTAAAAATAGCCTGCATGACCCACAAAGCCATTCACCATAAAGCTATCTCACTCAGAAACTGTTCATCTCTGGGGGTAAAAGATCCACAAGAAGTGCAGAAAGCCTAGTACTGAAGCCACACAGATTTAATAAGACTAAAACTTATAAACGCTCCTTCTCAGGGATGGCTCCTAGGATCTGGAACGCACTACCCCCAGAAACCAGACTTATCACATCCACTGCATTGTTCAAAAAGGTAGTAAAGGCGATTCTCATGGGAAAATTCACATGATCATTATCTAAGGATAACACAACTTGTTGCAAACAGATAACCTACATGGCACTGATGCTCTCTCGGCCAGCACCTTTCTCCTTATTTTCTTTTGCACAACGTAGGATGCAGATCCGATCTACCTCTATTGTTTGTTTTAGGTCTGCACATTATGTACACGTATATTTGTATTTTGTACTGTTTTTGTTGAACTCTTTTTCACCATTGCCTGTAAAGCGCTCTGATACCCTCAAGGATCTGGTTCGCGCTCTATAAAACTTTCAAAATAAATGAATAAATGTTGTCTCCCTTTGGCTGCAACTCCCCTCCGGAATTTCCTACATCGCTGCTACCTCCTCTTTCGTTTGGCCAATTTCTCCTGGTTCTTGGTTCTGTCTTATTAAAACAATATTCCTTGAGTGTGGTAAATGGTAATACATTGGAAGTAGAAGCTCCCTGATGGTTATCAACATCAGAAAAGGTGTCTGAGCTGGATTCAGAAGCTATTAGTTTTTGATGCTTCAGAGCATTGGTTTGTCTAAATTCCTTTCTTGCAATATCATATTTCTTTCCAAATGTCAGGATTCACCTGGTAACATAATCAATATTGTCTCTTGTCAATTTCCATTTCTTCTTATTCTTGATGTCTTCTCCATATTTGACAAGTGTGGATCCCTTTTCCTTCAGGAAATTCTGCACCTCCCCCGCACAGAATGCCTATCCAATGATTCCCTTATTTTCTTAAGTTCTTCTCTAAACTGTTCCAATTCAATAGCAGCACATTTAGACATCAATCCGAGCATATTCTTGTAAGTACCAGCCATTAGGAGAGACCAATCTTCCATCAACTTGGGTTGGGGATTTTGATAAGTGGGTGTAATCAAGATACGCAAGACTCTTGGCACTCTCCCCACTTCTATGTTATTGTCCAGGGAAATCACTTTCCAGCTCTGGTTGATCTCTACTTTGCCTATTTTCTCATATAATCAATCAATCAATCAATCAAACATTTGTAAAGCACGCTACTCATCCGTGAGGGTCTTGAGGTGCTGGGGGGCACCTCTTATCGAACAGCCAGGTCTTGAGGAGTCTCCTGGAGGTCAGCAGGTCCTGGGTCTGTCGTAGGTGGATGGGGAGGGTGTTTCATGCCTTGGCGACGAGGTGGGAGAAGGATCTGCCATCGGTGGTTGTTCGGCGGATGCGCAGGACGGTGGCAAGAGCAAGGGCATCGGAGCGGAGCTGGCAGTTGGGGGTGTAGAAGGTGAGCCGCTTGTTGAGGTATGCTGATGCGGCATTGTGCAGTGCTTTGTGAGCAAGGGTGAGGAGCTTGAAGGTGATCTTCCTGTAGGCGTGGAGCCATTGCAGGTCCCTCAGGTGGGCAGTGATGTGGCTGTGGCGGGGGATGTTGAGGATGAGGCGTGCGGAGGCGTTCTATATGTGTTGGAGTCTCTTCTGGAGTTTGGCTGTGGTTCCCGCATATAGGGCGTTGCCGTAGTCCAGCCTGCTGGTAACAAGGGCCTGGGTGACCATTCTTCTGGTTCTGGTGGGGATCCCTCTGTAGATCTTGCGAAGCATACGGAGGGTGTTAAAGCAGGAGGAAGAGACGACGTTGATTTGTTGGGTCATTGACAGAGAAGAGTCCAGGATGAACTCCAGGTTGCATGCGTGGTCGGTGGGTGTTGGCACAGTTCCCAGTGAGGCCGGCCACCAAGATTTGTCCAAGGTGGAGGGGGTGGAGCCGAGGATGAGGACCTCCATCTTGTCGGAGTTCAGTTTCAGGTGACTGCTCTTCATCCATTCGGCAATGGCCTTCATCCCTTCATGGAAGTTGGTTTTAGTGGTGGCGGGGTCTTGGTGAGGGGGAGGATCCCTTTTGCCGGGAACGGGAGCAGGGAGATGGGCCAGAAGTTCTTGAGGTCCTTTGGGTCTGACTTGGGTTTCTTGAGTAGGGCATTGATCTCAGTGTGTTTCCAGCTTTCTGGGAAGGTGGCTGTCTCGAATGAGCTGTTGAAGATCTTACAGAGTTGGGGTGCGATGTAGGAGCTCACTTTGTTGACGATGTGATGGGGCAAAGGTCTGATGGTGAGCCGGAGTGGATGGTGTTCATGGTTTTGATGATGTCTTCGTCGTTGACGTGGTTCCGGGAGATCAGGCAGGGGGTGTGACTGGGGGGCGGTGAGTCTGGGGTGTCGGCAGCTGTTGGAGAGGTCTGGGAGATGAAGCTGTCATGGATGTCTGTGATCTTGCGGTGGAAGAAGGTTGATAGAGAGTCACAGAGGTCTTGTGACGGCAGGATGTCTTTGGAGCTGGAGCTGGGGTTGGCGAGTTCCTTCACAATGTTAAAGAGCTCTTTGCTGTTGTGTGCATTGTTGTCGATGCGTTCCTTGAAGGAGATCCTTTTGGACGTTCGAATGAATTGGTGGTGTCTGCAGCTGGCGTTCTTGAGGGCTGCATGGTTGTCCGGTGTTTGCTCGTGGCGCTATTTCTTCTCTAGTCTTCAGCAAGTTTGCTTGGATGTCTTGAGGTTGGCGGTGAACCAGATGGCTCTTCTGTCGGTGCGTCTGTTTGAGGGTTTCTTGAACAGGGTGAGTGCATTTGCGCAGTCGTCGATCCATTGCCTGAGGTTGTGGGCGGCTGTGTGGGTGTCGGTATGGTCAGTTGCTGGGTCTCAGGTGAGGGTGGTGATTAGCTGGTATTCGGTGACCTTGTTCCAGCTGGGGTGGGGGCTTCTTAGCTGGTGGTTGTGTGTGGTGGTTTTCATGAAGGAGAAGTGGATATAGCGGTAGTCAGTCCAGTGGAGTTTGGTGGCGTGGCTGACGGGGACGTGGCTGCAGGTGGAGAAAATGATGTCGAGCGTGTGTCCGGTGGAATGGGTGGGTGTCTTGAGGAGCTGTTTGAGGCAGAGGTTGGTGAGGTTGTCCAGTAGTGTGGTGGAGTTGCTGTCATTGGTTTTCTTGAGTTGGAAATTCAGGTTTCCAAGGAGGATGTAGTCTGTGGAGGCCAGGGCTTGCGATCTGATGGTGTCTATGATGGAGTCGATGAACTGTGGCCGGGGTCCGGGGGGTCTGTACACCGGGACTCCTCTGAGGGTGGTGTTGGGATCTATGTGGATCTGTAAGTGCAGGTGTTTGGCCGTTGCGAGGGTGTCTTTGGTGTTGTTTTAGATTCTGAGGGTATTTCTGTGGATGATGGTGATTCATCCTCCCGGTCTGTTGGTGCGGTCCCTGCGGCTGATCTTGTAGCCATCCAGGATGGCTATGGCAACATTGGGTGCTGATGCGGTGTTCATTCAGGTCTCCGTCAAGAAAGTGACGTCCGGGGAGGATGAGTTGAGCTGCCCCAGAGTTCAACGGTGTGCCTGTTGATGGAGCGCTCTTTGAGCAGTATGCATCTGAGGTGCTTGTTGCATGCCTTGGTGGGGTGGCAGACCGTGCTGGTGTACACTGGCTGGTGAAGCTGCAGTTTTGGCAGGTGAATGGTCCATGGGTGTGCTTCGGGGAGGCTTGGAAGCAGGCAGTAGCTCAGCTGGCGTTGAGTGCAGGGAGGATGTTTGTATCATAGCCGGCGTCTGGTGTCGTGGTGCTAGTGGGAGCCAGGGGGTCTGGTGCTGGGCACAGTCCAGGCGTGGACAGGCGCAGATGGGCTTGCCTTAGGCGCGCTTTTTCACCCATCTGCTGCGTGACTGCAGGGGAGGGGGTGGGACCAGAGGTGGGGTGGTAGGAACGGAGGCTGTGTTGGGCGGGAAAAGTACACAGAACCGGGAAAAAACAATGAGTGCACAATAACAGTGGGGCAAAAAGGAATCAAACACAATGACCAGGAAAAATAACTGGTGGGAGGAAGGGGATTACAGCACAAAATGGATCGGCAGTGGCAGGCAAAAAACGGGAGAACGACCTGAGGAGCGCTGCAGGTGCGAACTTCTGCTGGGGAAGGCTTCGAGCAGGAGCGGAAGCGCATCACAAGCCCTCCCCACAGTGGTCGGCATTAAGTAGAGGAGGGGGGCAGGCCCAGAGGTGGGGAGGCGGGAGCAGAGGCTATGTCAGGGGTGGGGCGCAGGGGAGCAGCAGTGGGAAAAGTACAAAGAACTGGGAAAAAACAATGAGTGCACAATAACAGTGGGGCAAAAAGGGAGACACACGAGGACCAGGCAAAATAACTGTTGAGAGGAAGGGGATTACAGCACAAAACAGATCAGCAGCGGCAGGCAAAAAAACTGGAGAACGACTTGAGGGGCGCTGCAGGCGCCAACTTCTGCTGGGGAGAGTTTCGAGCCAGAGCGGAAGCGACTGTTGACCTGATCTGCTGGGGAGTGCTGGCCTGGACCAGAGGTCAGGGCATCTCATCAAGCTTTATTTCAAAGTTCTTGTGCCATCTGGAATATTTTTGCCTCCCTCATCCGTAACCACCCCTGGGTCGATTTTATTCTGGTTAAGATACTTTGTGCAGCATCAAGCCTCTTACAAATAGCCTCACACGTCAGTGTAGGAAGATAAACAAACGAGTCCAAATAGTCAACTTCTTTCAAGCAGAACCATTTATATGCCTTACACTTCAGGCAAATGTCCGAGTGACAGAACCACTGCCACTCAATTTCCTTGCTATTGTATCCACATAGTTGCCGTGCGAAGGGTGCAGGGAACCGGCCCATATCCACATTGGTAACAATAATGACACCAGCACTTGTCCCAGTAATCAGCCAGCAGTTCCTTACAGACCGAAAGGGGGCAAGTCTACAATGGCCGGGGAAGTGGGGAAAACAATACCTCCATAAAACTGCAGCCCTGCAGTTCTTCTGACTTTATCCACCTGGCAGTATCCGTGCTGGGGCAGTGGGCCCAGAACCCACTATAAATTTAAAACACACTCGCGCAGCAGTTCAGGTAAAAGACCCCAGCCCAAAGGGTGATCCTTCAGAACTTTATTAGAACGCTGACACATTTCAACATAACCCAGTATGACTGGCCTTATTCCTTAGAAAGAATTTTCACGTACAAACATATTTAATAGACTTGTGGAATCTGAGCAAGACACGCTCTCAAAAATAAGAGACTGGGCATATATAGTAAACAAAATCATAAGAAAATATGCATTCGAAATGTGCACAGGTCTGCCCACAAACTTGAAAAAATGTTACACTGTAAAATACATTTCTCGTTTAGCAGACAGTGCAGAACAGCCAGCCATATTTGCTCTGAAGTACATCAATAATGCACAAGTATGCCCTCAGTTTATGCACATTTGCCATTATTAAATGAATGCGAAAAGTAGACAAAACAATCAATATAGCAGAACTCAATGGAAAACCTGCCTAGTGCAAAAAGAGTTTCACCGGCAATGAACTGAGTGTACAAAGTAATGACTGGACAAAGATAACCAGTGTTGAGCTTCTGTCTGAGTCTCTTATGTTACAAGAATCACAGTGTGGACAGCCTCTACATTTCTTTTCAATTGCGGGACATTTAATGTTGAATATACACATCTAAAACAGAACTTCTCTTAAGTGTAGATATCCCTTTGTGTCCTTCAATCTTTTGCTTTGGCTTATTTTTTATACTCATGACTGTTTCATTCTGGGTATATTTGGCCTTTGTATCAGCAACTTGTCTATCAGCCTGCTCTTCAGCTCTGACAACCATCATGAACACTCGCTCCAGACTAAGCCATCATCGTCTGAATGAATCTGACAAGCATCCGTCAATAACTTTAAGACACATAGCTTATTCATCATTGAATTTATAAAATATACAGTGTTTGATAAGTGTGTTGCGTCTCTGCAGAAATTAATCAATGGTTTAACCAACTTTCTGTCCTTCTTGACTGAAAACGTATCTTTCATAATCAACATTGGACATTGGATTAAACTTGAGATTCAAAGCTTCTTTAATCTGAAGGTATGTGACTTCTTCGTCAGTTCGTGGCAATTTCGTTATGACTTCTTTTACACCAGCAAGACTTTTAAATACTTGATGATCTTTTTGTTATCAGTCCATTCAAGTGCATAAATTAAATAATCAAAAGTCTCAATCCAAGTATTCCATGTTACAACAATATTATGGTGTTGGCAGTATGAAAAGGTGGTGGTGGTTTCAGGAATACAGCAGAATTGTAACCATTACTGGAAGTGGCTGATATTGAGGGTGGAGCTCTTTCAAATGTGCTATTTTAGAGATATCAAAGAGGTTGAGAACCTGATAGACCTTATAAACAGTCACAACGGTACACATTAAAATAGAGAAGAGATAGGAACACCGGAACTTCAAGGGGTGCAATGCGACACCCCAAATGGAAAAAGGGAGGGTTCCCTAGGGTGGGAGGAGGGTCTCAATGAGAAGAATGCACATTTTCACTTGTAAATAGGAACACTGGGTGTGGAGCATTAGGGGAGAAAATAAAAAAATATCCTTATACACAACACTAATAGACATCAGGAAAAAGGTTTTAAAGGACTAAGGCGAGGGCAAAGGGGAGAAGACAATGAATAACCTTAGAATATTATCATGGAATGTTAATGGGTTGAGAGTGCATAAAAGAAGGAGGAAGATCCTAGAACTAATTAAACTATCGGACAATGACAAAATGATATTACAGGAGACGCACCTACGAGAAGAAGAGTGGGGAAACATACTTAAACAAAACAGATGGATAACACATATGGCATGCTCTAGGCAATCATGCAATGTTAAGGGAGTAGCTATATTATTTAAAAAAGTGCCTAATGTCAAAATAGAGGATTGGAAAGTAGATAAAGGGGGTAGATGGGTAATAGTGACCATCAAAATAGACAAACGAGGTCTTACATTGGGTGGATATTATGGACCTAACATAGATGACCCTTCCCCTCTTAATGAATTATATAGACATCTACTAGAATCCAAATATAATATTATCATGGCAGGATATTTTAATATTTTAATGAACCCCCTACTTGACAGATCGTCATCACAACATATCATTAGTGCTGCAAAAATGAGAAAGAGCCTACAACAAATTATAATGAGTTTAAGGCTAGTTGATGTATGGAAACTAATTGTCGGCAATAAAATAGAATTTACATACCAAAATAAAAAGTACTCCCACACCTCAAGAATTGGTTTACTCCTGGTAAGTGAATTGGTTTACTCCTGGTAAGTGAGAGATTAAGAGAAAATAACATCAGGGTCACACATCAGCCAGAGCATCTGTCTGATCACGCTGCAGTGAGGTTAGAAATGTCTATGAGAGGAAACGTAACAGAAAATAGGTGGACATTAGACAGAACTCTCCAAGGGAAACAGGAAGTGGTGGATAGACTAAAAGAAGAAGTGGCTGAATATTTTTGTATAAATTTAAATACAGCAGCACCATATATTGTCTGGGATACTTTTAAGGCTTATCTTCGGGGCAGAGTGATTAGTCAGGCTGCTTTTTTATAAAAAAGAGGAAAAATCAAAGCATATGAAGACAAGATAAAAATAGCACAGGAATCCCTTACAGGCTGCCGAAACAATGCCTCAAGGCCTGGACTGCAGAATAAGTTAAATGAGGCTAAAGAACAGCTGACAGAATTCTTGGAAGGGAAAATTAAAGAACGATGGGAAGCCAGTAGAATGGCCCATTATGAATATGGGGAAGGGTGCGGGAAACTCCTCGGGTGGAAGGTAAAACAGGAACAGTTGAGAAACGAGATCAAGAAAATACCGGAGAATAGGTCTCAAATACCATACGAGGACAATGCAAGTATAGGTAAGGCATTTGGTGACTTTTTTCAAGAATTATACCCTGAGGAGAAGAGAGATTCCCAACTAGAATTAGATCAGTGGCTGGACCAGGATCCCCTGCCTGAGATAAACTTGGACTTAAAAGAAATGCTAAATCAGGAAATCACTACTCATGAGATAGAAAAAGAAATCTCTAATCTAAAGAGGGGGAAGGCGGCTGGACCAGATGGCATCCCTAATGAACTTTATAAAGTCTTAAAGGAGATTTTAATTCCACACTTATACAAGTTATTTAATAGTATACATATTGACCAGGCCCTTATTCCAGCCTCATGGGATGAAGCTGTAATAACTTTAATATTGAAGCCTGGGAAAGATTCGTCGAGATGTGAATCATACAGGCCAATTTCTCTATTAAACAGCGACTATAAAATCTTTACTCAAATTTTAGCGGTAAGGCTGGGTAGGACATTGGGAATTATTATACATTTGAGCCAAAAGGGCCTTATGAAAAATAGGCAGTTGAAGGATTTAACACATGAGTTAATCACAGCCATAGATATATCCACAACTACAAAAACACCACTAACTGTCATAATGATAGATGCTGTTAAAGCTTTTGACAGAGTAAGTTGGCAGTTCCTGTACAGAGTTATAAAACAAAATGATTTGGGGGACAATTTTTTAAATACTATAAAAGCAATTTATAAAATACCAACAGCCAGGATAGTGGTAAATGGCTCACTTTCACCGCTGATTAAGATAGGGCGTGGAACTCGGCAAGGTTGTCCTTTGTCCCCTTTAGTATTTAATATGTATATAGAACCTCTGGCCAGGAGAATTAGATCAGAAATGCAAATTACTCCTTTTAGACATCTAGATTGGGAGATAAAAACAGCTCTATACGCAGATGACCTGATGATATACACACCGAATCCTAGGACAGCTTTACCATGAATAATGGAAATAATGGAAAAATGTGGAACAATATCTGGATACCTTGTGAACAAAGATAAAACGGAAACCATGACGTGGAATGTACCAACAAACTCTCAACTGGAAAGGGCAGAGATGAGAAATCTGGGAGTTAGAATAACCAAAGACTTGAATAATACAGCCCTTATACATTTTAAGAGATTACAGCTGGAAACAAAGGCTTTATTAGAATCATGGATGCACATGCCATTATCTATTCTGGGTAGAGCTAATTTGATTAAAATGATGATTCTCCCAAAGTTCACTTTTATCTTCAATGCTTTACCACTACACTTCAAATCAGAATGGTTACAGAAACTGCAAAGTGATTTGTCTAGTTTTGTGTGGAGAATAAAAGCGGTAAGAATAGCATGGAAAAAACTACGCAAAAAGAAAGTGGATGGGGGAATTGCCTTGCCAGATTTTAAAGTATATCACTGGGCTTTTTTCTTTAAAAATACCAGGCACCTTCCTATGGACAATGTACAAAATACGCCACCCTACTTACGGGTGTTAAAAATGGATCTCCCGGCAGAAGGAAATATTTTCTTATTCAAATATGGTTGTCCTAAATTCTTTAAAAAGATTAGGTTCAAGGTATTGCTAGCTGCTTGTGAAGTTGGGGTACAAATTAAACGACTCATGGGTTTACAATATTATAGCAGTAAAGCTCCAATCTGAAAATCTCCAGGTACGCCAGAATATCTCTTGGCCATCCTAGCCCTCCCTTTACTGAGGGCGGGTTTGACAACCTGGGGAGATTTAATTGAAGGAAACTCTCCTATTGCTTGGAATACACTTGCCTCAAAAACGAATTACACCTTGACAAGAATCAAATAACTTCAATTGTCAAATTGGTTTCGGAACGAACTGCAGTTTAGCTCGGACTCAGAATGGGAGGGAGAAATTATGAAAGATCAAGTATTCAAAAAGGAAGTATCCAAGTGGTACTGGATGCAAGTGGAAGCAGAGGACAACAAACTACCGGCACCAGAGGAGATATGGAGAGCGGACATACCAGATGCTGACATCCACACCTTATGGCAAGTTTCATATGCAGCACTTTGGTCAAATATCAGACCTGCACCTTTAAGAAGAAAACATCTTTTCACTCAATATTGAGCTTCCTGGTCCCCCAAAAAATTGGCCAAAATGGGAGGAGGCACGACAAGATACTGTCCTAAGTGCGGGCTGGAAAATGCGGATGATGTACACATGTTATGGCGATGTCCGGTAATCCAGATCTTCTGGTGCGAGGTGGGTGAGTTTGTCTCCAAAACACTAGGAATCAAAGTCCAGGTAAGCCTTGAACTGGTTATTTTTGGGATAATGTACAGAGGAAATGAAAATGACCTAGTTAATACATCTCAAGCACGTAGAGAAATATGCACGAAATGGGTGACACAGTCAGCACCATCATTTAGAGAATGGATTTTATATGTTAAAAATACTTGTAGGCTAGATTGAGTCAAAGGTTTATCCAGACGGATTAAAATGTGGGGACCAATTTGGGAGATGCTTTTAGATGAAGTCATGTAAATTTATAAAGAGGTGATGTAGCAAAGTCCAATGATTAAGGCATTCTAAACTTGATAGGAGGCTTGATCAGATTGCATATAGCTCCAGATGCATAGTTTAAGAAGGCCTTGGCTTTCCGGGCAGAGACGTAGTGCGAGACTCCCCAATCAGAACGCATACAGCGTCACCCATATGCCGAATGACATGTATGAGGACAAAAAAAAGACTTTTAAATACTTGATGGTCTTTTTGTTATCAGTCCATTCAAGTGCATAAATTAAATCATCAAAAGTCTCTATCCAAGTATTCCATGTTTTAACGATATTTATTCGTCTGTGTATAACTTCCAATTCAACACTCTGAACCAGTCTTCATTGCATTCTGCTCTAACACTTACATCACAGCTCTATTGGGTCCAACAAGAACCAAAAGAGATCCGTCATTGCTAACTCGCAAGACACTACAAAGTGCACTTTACTTTACTCCCCGAACTCAGAGATTTTTCATCAGCAAGTAAGCTGCTCTTCATGCTACAAGATAGATATCTCAAGCTGCTTCTTTAATAAGGCAAGGAGCATGAAAGCTGGTCTTTGTTGAACCTTGGTGCCATCCGAAGGAACAAGGTATCCAGTTGTGAATGGAGGTCGAATTGAAGGGATGTGTGATGGGAGCCTGCAGTCCTTTTTAATGCTGCCTGCTCCACAATCCACCTGGGGTGAGGACCTCTCAGAGGTCTGTGATGGCTGGAGTTGTGGCTTGGAAGGTGGTGGCTGGTGGGAGCAGAGGTGAACCCCTACACAGAGGTTAGTTTAAAGTCACCTAATATTTTTGAGTCCCTTTGCATCGCTCTTGCACCATGCACTGTGGTGAAAGAGCAATGCAAAGGAAAAATTAGGCTCACGAAGCCACGCAGGGGCTTCATAAGTAGGGCAGTACAGCAATTTATCGTGCTGTGCCGCCCGAGGCCAAAGTGAAAGGGTAGCAATGCACTGTATTTATGCAATACAGTCCATTCCTGTCCTTTCTTCTTGTTCTGGTGCTGATCCGAGTGTCTCGAGCCAATGCAGGCATCCTTGAGCCTGTGTTGTTGGTAGGATTGTTTTAGTGCAGGAAGGGGCAACATCCTGCACTAAAACAACCCTAAGAGGTGTTTTCATCTTTCTACGTGTGATGGGGCAAAAAATATTTCAAGCGATTTAGATGCATATGTTCATGCATTTGCATTACGTGTTTATTAATTGGCATGCTCACCCTAGCACATTTTTATACCAAAATATTAACTGTGTTTGAATGGTTTTCACTTGTTTCATTGTATTTGCCAGTCCGCCAATTCATGTATATCCAGAAGTTTTCATTTCAATTCAAGGTTTTCCTTTTTCAACACTATAAATAATGATCAAATACTTGCTCTCAACACTCTATCAGAGTATCTTCCACTTCCAGTTGTCTGTCACTGCTCTACAAATCTTTCATTTGATCAGGAAAGGAAAGGTAAAATGTTTTGGAGGCAGCAGACTTCCTCCCAATTCTCAAACAAACTTCTTCTCTAACTACAAGGTTAAGAGTGCAACAGCTTTCGAATTAACTGTCACTCCTTTCATCAACATTTAAAGTAAGGAAGAAAGTTAGAGACGACAATAGCAATCAAGTCAAAATTAATTATTTTAGAATGTGGTAGATCGTTTTGTCTCTCCTCCATAGTGAAATGTTGCACCTCTTTACACACGTTGCCTTAGTTACAGTCCGCTCAATGCTGCACAGAGAAAAAATTGGCCACTGAGAATGTGGGCTCATTTATGGCGTTTGGGGTAGAGCAGTGCAGCACGTCATCTTGCAGGGCAGTGCAGCACATCACCTTGCTCCCCTGCCCTACGTCAAAGTTGCAGGGCAGGAATGCAGCCCCAGCCCGTGGAGGGAGTTGCAGTGAAATAATAAAGCGAATTTTGTGGAGCGCCCTGCATTGCATTTTGCAATGCAGGGCGCGCTACGAAATTCGTTTTATTAATTTAATTGTTTACTTACCTGCAATCATCCGTATTCCGGTGTTTATCACCACCCACCCTGCCACTCCCCCGCCCCGCCTGTCTGCCCCACCTCAACTCCCTCCACGAGCCGCAGCTGAAGGAATGCACCATATTTATCTAATGCGGTGCATCCCTGTCCTTTCCCTTAACGCTGGCACCCTTTTTGCAGCCTATTGCTAATGCATGGGACCTTTGCTCAATAGTGCAAGGGTGTCTGTGTTGTCAGTAGGATTGTTTTCATGCAGGAAGGGGCACCGGAGAGATGTTTTCCTCTTTCTATTTGTGCTGTGGAGTATAGCACACATGGTAAAAGAAATAAATATGGAGAAATAAAGGTATTTCTACTTGTTACGCCTCACCGTTAGACATAGTCTTTTTGGTGCATTCCCAGGGGGAACCAAAATTTACAACACAACCATTACAATGCATGACACTACAACGCATACCACTACAACACATTTCATTACAACGCATACCATTACAACGCATAACATTACAACGCATAGTACCCTTACACTTTCCAACACTTACCCTACTGTTGCACCCCCTGGAGTTAGAATAGTAATTTTTACCCCTACACTATCCAACACTTACCCTACTGTTGCATCCCCGTGGAGTTAGAATAGTAATTAATACCCCTACACTATTCAACACTTACCCTACTGTTGCACCCCCCTGGAGTTAGAATAGTAATTTTTACCCCTAAACTATCCAATACTTACCATATATACAATGTAATGGTATGCGTTGTTATGGTACGTGTTGTAAAGGAAGTATGCATTGTAATGGAATGTGTTGTAAAGGTAGTTTCTAAAAAATCGTTGTAATGGCATGCATTGTAATGGAATGCGTTGTAATGGATGTTGCGTTGTAAAAAATGCATTGTAAAGGTATGCGTTGTAAAAGTATGCGTTGTGACGTCATACATCCATTCCCAGGTTTACATAGTCATGTAGAGCACACAATCATGTAAAACATAAATTACATAAACATATGTGCTTATAGAGGATAATTAGACTGTAACCCACTATCTGCTGTTACACACTAGGCACATAAGGTGGCCAAGCCACTACTAATCACATTCTTCACAATATGTATTACATTTCAGAGTCCACTACCTCCAGACACCCAAGTCCCATTACGAGACCAAATCCCTATTTCATACAGCATTCACCCAGTGCAAAGGCGTTAACAGTGCGCCCACTCCCTAGAGACATCCAACCCCATTACATGGCCAAGCCCCTACTATGCACAGCCTTTCTCCTGCTGCACAGATCTTCCTGAAAAGCTTGCTCCCTCAAAACTCCCAAACCCTATTATGTGAACAAGACCCTACTATGCACAGCCTCCACCATATGCACAACTCTTCATCGAGAGGGCACTCCCTCCAGATAACGAACCCCAATTAAGTCGACAATCTCCTACTACAAACAGCCATCACCATGTGCACACATTTTCACATAGAGCCCACTTCTTACAGACTCTCAAATCCTATTAGGTTATGAAGCCCCTACTATGCAGAGTCTTTTTGTTTGTGTATAGCTCTTTACTGAGACCCCAAACCTTCCACACATGTAAACACTATCAGGAGGCTAAGCATGTTGTAAAAGCCTGTACTCAGTACTAGTACAGAAGCTAAATAACATTTGCTCTAGATGTACCTCACCAAATACCATCCAGTGTCAGAAGTATTTACCAAACTGTCACACTCATTGGTTGATGGCATCTATGAAGTCATCTGTGATGTTATCAGTGATATCTTCAGTAATGTCATCAATGCTTTCAATGAATATGTCATGAGGGATGTAATATGTGAGGTCATAAGCATTGCATGGCGGAGGTCAAAGTTAGCTCAGTGAACTATATCTGGTACATTTCAGTGATTTCCTGAGTATACAATTGCATTTTAACTGATATTTACACCTAATTGTAACATATACTAGATAGATAGATAGATAGATAGATAGATAGATAGATAGATAGATAGATAGATAGATAGATAGATAGATAGATAGATAGATAGATAGATAGATAGATAGTTAGTTAGTTAGTTAGTCATGGTACTCCTCCCTCAAAACTCCTAATAAAGCATACCATGGTATATTAATAAATGCTTTATGTGATGCCATTTTTCCATTGGTTCGTATTTAAACAAAAACTATAACACAATGGCTTACATCTGTGTAGTAAAGTAAAATGACATTGATGAAGCCTTGTGATAGTTAGTAGAGGTGTTTCTTTGCGTAATCTTATTGTAACATTAAATCTGTGATGGAATAAACAGCGTTTTTGCGTGTTAATAAACAGCGTTTTTTGCATGTCAGTTTTGCCGTTCTTTTGGTAATGAAACGGACTTTGAATTTTGCTCTGTGACGTTTTTGCACTGTGACTGTGCATTCATCCTGCCAGATGTCGATGTTCTTAAGGCTTTTTTAAATCTTATCAGTGTGGTAATGTTTCCCTAAGTTTTGCTATCACTTTTTACAGATGGATGAATCTGACAGTATCTTTATTCAGAAACCCTTTCAGGTTCTGATAAACTCCCAAACGCCATTGTTTTAGCTGGATTCCCAAATCCCACAAGGTCTATCCTTCTGTACTTTGAAGGTCATCATAGCTGCTGAGTAAAAAAAGACCCGAAGAAGGAGACAAAAAAGGTTCTTTTTAATGAATCCGTGTTGCTATCTGTGCACAACAAACTTTAAGGGCGCATAAAAACAATGTTTTACCCAGAGGCACAGTTTTGCACAATCGCAAAGAAACCCATGCAAAAGCAGTTGAAAATTCAAGATAATCTATACAACTAACTCTCTGGGTAGATTCTATCTCTAACACTAGTCCCTCAGTTCAATTTGAACATTAAACAAAGCGGCTGGAAGGGGCTAGACAGCGAACTGCTTTATAAAAGGAGCATTTATCAAAATAAATTCCAAACTTTTCTTGAAGTTCCGAGTTGACCTTCAGAGGAGCTTTGTACCTATTACTGAGAAGAAGAGGACAAGGAATTCACAAGCAGATGATAATGACTAAAGTACAAAGCCCCAAGGAATCCCTTGATCTGTGATTTGCCAGTCACTTTGGGAATCCTCCTGACAAATGATACTGAGTCTGACTACATAAATAGCATCCGGAGCTCTGGCTTCTTCATGGGGCATTTAATTCTCGTTATATAAATCCCATCTGTCTATTAAGAAATCGCTCACCTTGCTTAGCTGTTTGTATCTGAAGGTTAAATGCTGGTCAATAATCATATTTATGCAGGTGAAGTTACAATTAAAAGTTAAACACTGTATGTGATGAATGTTAAACCATTGCAAAGGTTTATCAGTCAAACAATCCACCATATGCAACACTATGCTTAACATATTTCTTGTGTGATAACATGGATTTTGCTTTACATGTTACCATCTTTTTGCTGTCCCAGAGGTTACGTCATGTGTGCGTGTCAACCTCACGCCTATTATGAGGGGTTCATGAAAATGGAAGAAAGCATACTGAATCACGCTTCTATTACAATAAAACTAGATTTTGATTGTCAAGATAAAATCTGTTGTTGCTGCATTTATATATGATACCTAGGTGCTAACAGTGAAGATTTAACACATATTATTTATTTATTTATTTGGGGCAATTTTTAGAGCGCGCAAATACCCGAGGGTGTCTCGGCGCTGTGTCAACAGAACTCTCCGTAGGAAAGGAAACTAGGCATGGAATAGCCATGTTTTCAGATTTTTTCTGAACTTAAGCAGGGTAGGTGCACACTTAAGGTGGAGAGGGAGAGTGTTCCACAGTCTAGCTGTGGCAACGGTGAAACGTTTGTCTCCCCAGTTAGCCCTTCTTGTGCGGGGGACTGTTAGCAGATGGGCAGAAGATGAACGCAATGTTCTTTGCTGTTCAGGTGGGCGAAAGGCTTGTTTTAGAAATAGGGGGCCCTGGTTATGAATGGCTTTGTACGCTATGCACAAGGCTTTAAATTTGATGCGGCTCCTTACCGGCAACCAATGCAGCTGTTGGATGTAGGGGGAGACAGATGCAAATTTAGGAATGCGTAGCAGGGTCCTAGCTGCTGCATTCTGTACAGTCTGTAATTTATTAAGGACCTTTTGTTGTGCATTTAGGAGTAAGGCATTACAATAGTCAGTCTTGGAGAAGACTAGCGTGCTGACTAAAGTTTTGCCTGCGGAAGATGGTAGGTACGGAATGAGTTTTTTGATTTTTTTTAAGGTGTGGAAGGCAGATGAGACCACTGAGTTTGCGTGCTGCTGGAAGGACAGTTTGTTGTCGAAGATGACCCCCAAGTTTCGTACCTTGATCACTGGTACTGGAGGTTGTCCCATTTGTTGGGGCCACCATTGAGGAGACCAGGTTGGTTGTAGTCTCCCGAATGTCATCACTTCTGTTTTATCAGAATTTAGCTTGAGGCAGTTTGATGACATCCAGGAGCTTATTGCTTCCATGCCAGATTGGAAGTTTGACGCTACTGTTTGGCCATCATCGAATACGGACAACACCAGCTGTGTGTCGTCTGCGTATGTAGTGAGAGAGATACCATGGGACTTGATGACCCTCGCTAAGTCAGACACATATATATTGAACAGTGTCGGGCTTAGCGAGGATCCCTGTGGTACACCGCAAGGCAGGGAGAAGGTCTGGGAAGTGTATTGTCCCAGCTTCACCGTTTGTGGGCGGTTTGACAAGAATGAGGCCAGAAGCTCCTTAGCCTTGTCCCTTACTCCTATGGCCGCGACACGGTCGATCAGAGTGGCATGATCGACCGTGTCGAAGGCTGCGGACAGGTCTAAGAGTATGAGGATTGCAGCTCCTCCATTGTCCATAATGGATCGAATCTCGTCCGCTGCCTTCAGGAGAGCTGTCTCTGTGCCATGTCCCTGACGGAACCCGAACTGGGTGTCATCCAGTAAGTTGTTGTTGTGGATGTATGTTGCCAGTTGCTGGTTCATGATCTTTTCAAAGATTAAAGCACTCTATCTTTCTATCTATCTATCTATCTATCTATCTATCTATCTATCTATCTATCTATCTATCTATCTATCTATCTATCTATCTATCTATCTATCTTTCTATCTATATATATATATTCATTGAAACAACCATAGGTTTCACACACGTTATAGTTAGGAATTAGCATTTAAAAAACTATGCAAATTCATTGAAAAAACCATAGGTTTCACACGTTATAGTTAGCTGAACATTTCTCTCATACAAAACATTTGAAATTCCTCCATTATAGTTAGCTCAGCTAACTATAACTTGCGCGCCCGCAATGCACTGCTGATGTCGTCACATATTACATCACTCATGACATGGTCAGTGACATCACTTATGACATCACTGTTGACATCTCAAATGACATCCCTGATGACATCACTGATGACATCATCCAGTGAATGTGTGTCTTTCTGAAAAATATATTTTTTTTATATATGTATTTCTAAAGGTCGATGGAAGAATAAATGGGTAAATAAGTGTCTAAATGGATGTTTCTTTTGTAAAATTGATTGTATAACTGACTTATTAAGTATATCTTAGTGAATAGGTGTACTAGCGAGTAATCTTTAAATATTTAAATATCTGTATCAGTGTCTCACTTTGTATATAAGTGGCTGCATGGGTTGGTGAGTAGCTACATGAGTGTGTATATGGGTTATTAGTTGTTTTTTTGAGTACCAAAATAAGTGTTTGTACGGTTCGGTGGGAAGTATTACTTAGCGCACAGATGCATGAATGACTGACTCACTGCTTGCTAAAAATGCTGCTGCCGCAGTTGATGTGCTTGGTGCAGTAGCAGGTGGATTCTCGTGCAACCTCCGTCTTGCAGCTCGAGCAAAGTTCTTGGGGTGCAAGTTCTTCACATGTCGCACCATATTTGCTGTGCCAAAGGACTATTTTTTACATGGATCACCCCTTGAAACAGCAGTTGTTTGGCAAATTTTACAGGTTACTTTTGGAGCATTAACCTTTTTTTGAACTTCTGGAAAAGTGAAAAACTTCCAAATTGGCGCTTCTTTCCTCTTCTTTGGACGTTCTCCCTCTGAAGAACTGCTGGAAGATGACTCCATTGCTCTTATTATATTGATCTTCCTTCTATTTGAGAAGATTCTCAGAACAAATGCTTCTTCTTTCAAAGTCAAAGTCGAATAATTATAATGGGACGGAACTTTCAACAGTCGCAATAGGAGAAGTTATGAACCAATCAAATCTCAACCTTTAAAGTCACATGGCTTTGCGTACGCTTATGATGCGCTTGCGCAGCTCTTTCAATACGAGTACGCATGATGTTCTACTGTGATTTGTGTAATTCTTTTTAAAAGTAATATATGATTGTTAAAAGTATTAAAAAAATCATAGTTATCCCAAATGTCTGCCCTTAGTATGTATATTAAATACATACATGTTTTAAACCAAGTAGAAACATTGCCCCCTTTTGCGTACAGAACGCCGTACATGACATCACACCGAAGCTTTAATGCGACACGTAACGTCAAAGCATATTTGTACCGTATGCGCGGGTACACGCTGAGTATGATAAGCAGTACAAACTATGGTGCGATCACCCTCTCAGTGTCAAATCAGAGCTCAGGGCGCGCTAAGGAGAATGATTAGAAGTGCTGACTCATTGCAGATGCGATTCTGGGCCTGCCTCTGCGCACATGATAACACCGCCCCCATCTCTCTGTGTTGTTAATTGTTAGTGCATACACTCATACTTGCACATGCGTGGTGCACGCCCGCCCACACTACCCACATGCCACCACCTAGCATGCTTGCAATCATTTATCCTGAAACCAATACATTACCCAATGGCATGCCCCCCAGGGCCATCATTCTTACAGACCGCGAAAACGCTACCAATGACGGCCCTGGCCTTGGTGTGGTCAGCCCCGCGGTTCCCATATAATGTGGGCACTGACATGAGCATGCTCTCTCTTGCCTGCATGTGCTGCGGTGACAGACAGACTGTCGAAAACACCCCAGACTCAGCGAAACCGCAGCCTTTCAAGACACGACAAAAGACGACAGAAGCAAAGGTAAGACAAGACGCCACAACATCAGCCTCCACTGTAAATTGTATATGAATAATGCTATTTTTTTATCCTTCATATGGCTTTCCTAACCCTCAATGGTTTTAAATTGTACTTACATAATTGAAATATTAAACGAGGTCCTATACACATCTAATCTTAAAAATTGTGTATGCATAAATTTCTGTCGTATTTCTGTACTACGCCACGTGCTTAGGCCACTATTATTATTAATTTCATGATAGTATTTTTTTTTCTGCGTCACAAGGCACTTTGTTTTCACCTTTTCCAAAGCGTACAAGTTCTGCACGAGTACCCCGCCATTTTTTATTTTTAAAAAAATTAAAATTTAGCCTAAAGATACATATACCACCCTCTGACCAAGACTATAGGCTCAGAATGTTTCTACCCTGCCCCGTTTCCTTATTTCTCAACTTTGCTTTACTGTTTTCGTCTGACTCTGCTCTCCCGACAAACATGCCTGCCAACACTTCCTGGTTTGGAGTATTGACAGCCAATTAGCATGCAGCTCCTGCTCGTAATTCTACGTATTTCCATACTCGTACGCCGCGAAAAATAGAGCCTAAACATCCATGTACGACCCCCTAAGCAAGCCTAGAGGGTCCGAATGTCTCTACCGTACCCCCTTCCCTTATTTCTGAACTTTGTTTTACTTGTGACTCAGTTCTAGCGAGGCACAAGATGGCCACCAACACTTCCTGGTTTTGAGTGTTGACAGACAGTTCACAGCCAATCAGCATGCAGCTCGTGCTCGTAATTGAACAGATTTCAGTACGCGTTTACTTGCAATTTCCTCAGAAACTGCTGACCGGATTTACACAATTTAACAAAAAGCACAATCTGCAAACAGAACTCTACCTCTCTGCCAAATTTCATGTAATTCCGTTCAGCCCTTCGGGCTGTAGCCCTGGCTAAAGGTCGCTATGGAAAATTGCATGGGGAAAACACGTTTTGGGATCCCCTTTTTTCTCGGCCCCCACTTGACGATTCACCCCCAAACTTTCAGGGAAGGAGCGGAACCGAGCAGGCCATTTTCTTGGAGAAATTCACGAAGATTCGTCCACCGTCCATATAAAGATATGCGAGTGCGGAAGCGGCGGCACAAGATGGAGCATTAGGCTTAACAGGGCGCATTGAAGTGCCACTCCGCTTTTTGGATTACAGCTGCACTGCATGCTGGAAGACCGAGTCCGTCCAGCACTGACCAACAGCTGCATCCAAAAAAGGCGGGGCTGGGAACACCCCAACCATTTGGAGCTCCGCAAGACATTTGAAAGAGGGAGCTTAAGTAACCCAGGGCAGAAAAGGCATCTGAGGAAGGCAAGTTGAAAACGCCAAAATGCATTATGCTGTAAACCTGCGATAATTAAACGGTTTCCTGGTACCCCCGCTGTGTCCTTTGGTCCTTTCGTCAGGAAGGTCTTCTCCCGCATCAATTTACACGAGCTACGCCTTAGCACGTGTAAACAGAGGACCCGTCTCACCAGCGACCAGCAACAAGTAAAGGCAAAATGGCGACATGGTAAAGAATTACCAAGGGATTGGTTACTTGCTGGCCCACCTCAGGATCACGACGGACAAGAGCTGCTGCAACTCGCAGTCCGTGACTGCACGGGGACGCTGGATCACGGTATCTCATCGTCACGGCCCGGTTCTGTACTGCTCCGGGGGTTGATGCGTTGGGGACCCGAGGTGACCTTTTGCATCTTTATTTCTGGGACTTTGGTGACACAAATTCAGCCTTCTCCCCCTTTCGATCAGGCTGAACAGGGCGCATTGAAGCGCCACTCCACTTTTTGGATTACAGCTGCACTGCATGCTGGGAGACCGAGTCCGTCCAGCACTGACTAACAGCTGCAAACAATAAAGGCGGGACCGGGAACACCCCAACCATTTGGAGCTCCGCAAGACATTTGAAAGAGGGAGCTTAAGTAACCCATGGCAGAAAAGGCATCTGAGGAAGGCAAGTTGAAAATGCCGAAATGCATTATGCTGTAAACCTGCAATAATTAAAAGGTTACCTGGTACCCCCGCTGTGTCCTTTGGTCCTTTCGTCAGGAAGGTCTTCACCCACATCAATTTCCACGAGCTACGCCTTAGCGCGTGTAAACAGAGGACCCGTCTCACCAGCGGCTAGCAACAAGTAAAGGCAACAGGGCAACAGGGCAACATGGTAAAGAAACACCAAGGGATTGGTAACTTGCTGGCCCACCTCAGGAGCACGACGGACAAGAGCGGCTGCAACTCGCAGTCCATGACTGCACGCGGACGCTGGATCACGGTATCTCATCGTCACGGCCTGGTTCTGAACTGCTCCGGGGGTTGAGGCGTTGGGGACCCGAGGTGACCTTTTGCATCTTTATTTCTGGGACTTTGGTGGCACAAATTCAGCCTTCTCCCCCTTTCGATCAGGCTTAACAGGGCGCATTGAAGCGCCACTCCGCTTTTTGAATTACAGCTGTTGGGAGACCGAGTCCGTCCAGCACTGACCAACAGCTGCAACAAATAAAGGCGGGGCCGGGAACACTCCAACCATTTGTAGCTCCGCAAGACATTTGAAAGAAGGAGCTTAAGTAACCCAGGGCAGAAAAGGCATCTGAGGAAGGCAAGTTGAAAACGCCGAAATGCATTATGCTGTAAACCTGTGATAATTAAAAGGTTACCTGGTACCCCCGCTGTGTCCTTTGGTCCTCTCGTCAGGAAGGTCTTCTCCCTCATCAATTTCCACGAGCTACGCCTTAGCGCGTGTAAACAGAGGACCCGTCTCACCAGTGGCCAGCAACAAGTAAAGGCAACATGGCAACATGGTAAAGAATTACCGAGGGATTGGTTACTTGCTGGCCCACCTCAGGAGCACGACTGACAAGAGCCGCTGCAACTCGCAGTCCGAGACTGCACCGGGACGCTGGATCACGGTATCTCATCGTCACGCCCCGGTTCTGAACTGCTCCGGGGGTTGAGACGTTGGGGACCCGAGGTGACCTTTTGCATCTTTATTTCTGGGACTTTGGTGGAACAAATTCAGCCTTCTCCCCCTTTCGATCAGGCTAAACAGGGCGCATTGAAGCGCCACTCCGCTTTTTGGATTACAGCTGCACTGCATGCTGGATGACCGAGTCCGTCCAGCACTGACCAACAGCTGCAAACAATAAAGGCGGGGCCGGGAACACTCCAACCATTTGGAGCTCCGCAAGACTTTTGAAAGAGGGAGCTTAAGTAACCCATGGCAGAAAAGGCATCTGAGGAAGGCAAGTTGAAAACGCCGAAATGCATTATGCTGTAAACCTGCAATAATTAAAAGGTTACCTGGTACCCCCGCTGTGTCCTTTGGTCCTTTCGTCAGGAAGGTCTTCTCCCGCATCAATTTCCACGAGCTACGCCTTAGGGCGTGTAAACAGAGGACACGTCTCACCAGCGGCTAGCAACAAGTAAAGGCAACAGGGCAACATGGTAAAGAAACACCAAGGGATTGGTAACTTGCTGGCCCACCTCAGGAGCAGGACGGACAAGAGGGGCTGCAACTCGCAGTCCATGACTGCACGGGGACGCTGGATCACGGTATCTCATCGTCACTGCCTGGTTCTGAACTGCTCCAGGGGTTGAGGCGTTGGGGACCCGAGGTGACCTTTTGCATCTTTATTTCTGGGACTTTGGTGGCACAAATTCAGCCTTCTCCCCCTTTCGATCAGGCTTAATAGGGCGCATTGAAACGCCACTACGCTTTTTGGATTACAGCTGCACTGCATGTTGGGAGACCGAGTCCGTCCAGCACTGACCAACAGCTGCAAACAATAAAGGCGGGCCGGGAACACTCCAACCATTTGTAGCTCCGCAAGACATTTGAAAGAGGGAGCTTAAGTAACCCAGAGCAGAAAAGGCATCTGAGGAAGGCAAGTTGAAAACGCCGAAATGCATTATGCTGTAAACCTGTGATAATTAAAAGGTTACCTGGTACCCCCGCTGTGTCCTTTGGTCCTCTCGTCAGGAAGGTCTTCTCCCGCATCAATTTCCACGAGCTACGCCTTAGCGTGTGTATACAGAGGACCCGTCTCACCAGCGGCCAGCAACAAGTAAAGGCAACATGGCAACATGGTAAAGAATTACCAAGGGTTTGGTTACTTGCTGGCCCACCTCAGGAGCACGACTGACAAGAGCCGCTGTAACTCGCAGTCCGTGACTGCACGGGGACGCTGGATCATGGTATCTCATCGTCACGGCCCGGTTCTGAACTGCTCCGGGGGTTGAGGCGTTGGGGACCCGAGGTGACCTTTTGCATCTTTATTTCTGGTACTTTGGTGGCACAAATTCAGCCTTCTCCCCCTTTCGATCAGGCTGAACAGGGTGCATTGAAGAGCCACTCCGCTTTTTGGATTACAGCTGCACTGCATGTTGGGAGACCAAGTCCGTCCAGCACTGACCAACAGCTGCAAACAATAAAGGCGGGGCCGGAAACACTCCAACCATTTGGAGCTCCGCAAGACATTTGAAAGAGGGAGCTTAAGTAACCCAGGGCAGAAAAGGCATCTGAGGAAGGCAAGTTGAAAACGCCGAAATGCATTATGCTGTAAACCTGCAATAATTAAAAGCTTACCTGGTACCCCCGCTGTGTCTTTTGGTCCTTTCGTCAGGAAGGTCTTCTCCCGCATCAATTTCCATGAGCTACGCCTTAGCGCGTGTAAACAGAGGACCCATCTCACCAGCGGCTAGCAACAAGTAAAGGCAACAGGGCAACATGGTAAAGAAACACCAAGGGATTGGTAACTTGCTGGCCCACCTCAGGAGCACGACGGACAAGAGCGGCTGCAACTCGCAGTCCATGACTGCACGGGGACGCTGGATCGCGGTATCTCATCGTCACGGCCTGGTTCTGAACTGCTCCGGGGGTTGAGGCGTTGGGGACCCGAGGTGACCTTTTGCATCTTTATTTCTGGGACTTTGGTGGCACAAATTCAGCCTTCTCCCCCTTTCGATCAGGCTTAACAGGGCGCATTGAAGCGCCACTCCGCTTTTTGGATTACAGCTGCACTGCATGTTGGGAGACCGAGTCCGTCCAGCACTGACCCACAGCTGCAAACAATAAAGGCGGGCCGGGAACACTCCAACCATTTGTAGCTCCGCAAGACATTTGAAAGAGGGAGCTTAAGTAACCCAGGGCAGAAAAGGCATCTGAGGAAGGCAAGTTGAAAACGCCGAAATGCATTATGCTGTAAACCTGTGATAATAAAAAGGTTACCTGGTACCCCCGCTGTGTCCTTTGGTCCTCTCGTCAGGAAGGTCTTCTCCCGCATCAATTTCCACGAGCTACGCCTTAGCGCGTGTATACAGAGGACCCGTCTCACCAGCGGCCAGCAACAAGTAAAGGCAACATGGCAACATGGTAAAGAATTACCAAGGGATTGGTTACTTGCTGGCCCACCTCAGGAGCACGACGGACAAGACCCGCTGCAACTCGCAGTCCGTGACTGCACGGGGACGCTGGATCATGGTATCTCATCGTCACGGCCCGGTTCTGAACTGCTCCGGGGGTTGAGGCGTTGGGAACCCGAGGTGACCTTTTGCATCTTTATTTCTGGTACTTTGGTGGCACAAATTCAGCCTTCTCCCCCTTTCGATCAGGCTGAACAGGGCGCATTGAAGAGCCACTCCGCTTTTTGGATTACAGCTGCACTGCATGTTGGGAGACCGAGTCCGTCCAGCACTGACCAACAGCTGCAAACAATAAAGGCGGGGCCGGAAACACTCCAACCATTTGGAGCTCCGCAAGACATTTGAAAGAGGGAGCTTAAGTAACCCAGGGCAGAAAAGGCATCTGAGGAAGGCAAGTTGAAAACGCCGAAATGCATTATGCCGTAAACCTGCAATAATTAAAAGGTTACCTGGTACCCCCCCTGTGTCCTTTGGTCCTTTCGTCAGGAAGGTCTTCTCCCGCATCAATTTCCACGAGCTACGCCTTAGCGCGTGTAAACAGAGGACCCGTCTCACCAGCAACTAGCAACAAGTAAAGGCAACAGGGCAACATGGTAAACAAACACCAAGGGATTAGTAACTTGCTGGCCCACCTCAGGAGCATGACGGACAAGAGCGGCTGCAACTCGCATTCCATGACTGCACGGGGACGCTGGATCACGGTATCTCATCGTCATGGCCTGGTTCTGAACTGCTCCAGGGGTTGAGGCGTTGGGGACCCGAGGTGACCTTTTGCATCTTTATTTCTGGGACTTTGGTGGCACAAATTCAGCCTTCTCCCCCTTTCGATCAGGCTTACCAGGGCGCATTGAAGCGCCACTCCGCTTTTTGGATTACAGCTGCACTGCATGTTGGGAGACCGAGTCCGTCCAGCACTGACCAACAGCTGCAACCAATAAAGGCGGGCCGGGAATACTCCAACCATTTGTAGCTCCGCAAGACATTTGAAAGAGGGAGCTTAAGTAACCCAAGGCAGAAAAGGCATCTGAGGAAGGCAAGTTTAAAACGCCGAAATGCATTATGCTGTAAACCTGTGATAATTAAAAGTTTACCTGGTACCCCCGCTGTGTCCTTTGGTCCTCTCATCAGGAAGGTCTTCTCCCGCATCAATTTCCACGAGCTACGCCTTAGCGCGTGTAAACAGAGGACCCGTCTCACCAGCGGCCAGCAACAAGTAAAGGCAACATGGCAACATGGTAAAGAATTACCAAGGGATTGGTTACTTGCTGGCCCACCTCAGGAGCACGACGGACAAGAGCCGCTGCAACTCACAGTCCGTGACTGCACGGGGACGCTGGATCACGGTATCTCATTGTCACGCCCCGGTTCTGAACTGCTTCGGGGGTTGAGGCGTTGGGGACCTAAGGTGACCTTTTGCATCTTTATTTCTGGGACTTTGGTGGAACAAATTCAGCCTTCTCCCCCTTTCGATCAGGCTGAACAGGGCGCATTGCATGCTGGATGACCGAGTCCGTCCAGCACTGACCAACAGCTGCAAACAATAAAGGCGGGGCCGGGAACACTCCAACCATTTGGAGCTCCGCAAGACATTTGAAAGAGGGAGCTTAAGTAACCCAGGGCAGAAAAGGCATCTGAGGAAGGCAAGTTGAAAACGCCGAAATGCATTATGCCGTAAACCTGCAATAATTAAAAGGTTACCTGGTACCCCCTCTGTGTCCTTTGGTCCTTTCGTCAGGAAGGTCTTCTCCCGCATCAATTTCCACGAGCTACGCCTTAGCGCGTGTAAACAGAGGACCCGTCTCACCAGCGGCTAGCAACAAGTAAAGGCAACAGGGCAACATGGTAAAGAAACACCAAGGGATTAGTAACTTGCTGGCCCACCTCAGGAGCACGACGGACAAGAGCGGCTGCAACTCGCAGTCCATGACTGCACGGGGACGCTGGATCACGGTATCTCATCGTCATGGCCTGGTTCTGAACTGCTCCAGGGGTTGAGGCGTTGGGGACCCGAGGTGACCTTTTGCATCTTTATTTCTGGGACTTTGGTGGCACAAATTCAGCCTTCTCCCCCTTTCGATCAGGCTTACCAGGGCGCATTGAAGCGCCACTCCGCTTTTTGGATTACAGCTGCACTGCATGTTGGGAGACCGAGTCCGTCCAGCACTGACCAACAGCTGCAACCAATAAAGGCGGGCCGGGAATACTCCAACCATTTGTAGCTCCGCAAGACATTTGAAAGAGGGAGCTTAAGTAACCCAAGGCAGAAAAGGCATCTGAGGAAGGCAAGTTTAAAACGCCGAAATGCATTATGCTGTAAACCTGTGATAATTAAAAGTTTACCTGGTACCCCCGCTGTGTCCTTTGGTCCTCTCATCAGGAAGATCTTCTCCCGCATCAATTTCCACGAGCTACGCCTTAGCGCGTGTAAACAGAGGACCCGTCTCACCAGCGGCCAGCAACAAGTAAAGGCAACATGGCAACATGGTAAAGAATTACCAAGGGATTGGTTACTTGCTGGCCCACCTCAGGAGCACGACGGGCAAGAGCCGCTGCAACTCGCAGTCCGTGACTGCACGGGGACGCTGGATCACGGTATCTCATTGTCACGCCCCGGTTCTGAACTGCTTCGGGGGTTGAGGCGTTGGGGACCTAAGGTGACCTTTTGCATCTTTATTTCTGGGACTTTGGTGGCACAAATTCAGCCTTCTCCCCCTTTCGATCAGGCTGAACAGGGCGCATTGAAGCGCCACTCCGCTTTTTGGATTACAGCTGCACTGCATGCTGGGAGACCGAGTCTGTCCAGCACTGACCAACAACTGCAAACAATAAAGGCGGGGCCAGGAACACTCCAACCATTTGGAGCTCCGCAAGACATTTGAAAGAGGGAGCTTAAGTAACCCAGGGCAGAAAAGGCATCTGAGGAAGGCAAGTTAAAAATGCCGAAATGCATTATGCTGTAAACCTGCAATAATTAAAAGGTTACCTGTTACCCCCGCTGTGTCCTTTGGTCCTTTCGTCAGGAAGGTCTTCTCCCGCATCAATTTCCACGAGCTACGCCTTAGCGCGTGTAAACAGAGGACCCGTCTCACCAGCGGCCAGCAACAAGTAAAGGCAACAGGGCAACATGGTAAAGAAACACCAAGGGATTGGTAACTTCCTGGCCCACCTCAGGAGCACGACAGACAAGAGCCGCTGCAACTCGCAGTCCATGACTGCACGGGGACGCTGGATCACGGTATCTCATCGTCAGGGCCCGGTTCTGAACTGCTCCGGGGGTTGAGGCGTTGGGGACCCAAGGTGACCTTTTGCATCTTTATTTCTGGGACTTTGGTGGCACAAATTCAGCCTTCTCCCCCTTTCGATCAGGCTTAACAGGGCGCATTGAAGCGCCACTCCGCTTTTTTGATTACAGCTGCACTGCATGTTGGGAGACCGAGTCAGTCCAGCACTGACCAACAGCTGCAACCAATAAAGGCGGGGCCGGGAACACTCCAACCATTTGTAGCTCCGCAAGACATTTGAAAGAGGGAGCTTAAGTAACCCAGGGCAGAAAAGGCATCTGAGGAAGGCAAGTTGAAAACGCCGAAATGCATTATGCTGTAAACCTGTGATAATTAAAAGGTTACCTGGTACCCCCGCTGTGTCCTTTGGTCCTCTCGTCAGGAAGGTCTTCTCCCTCATCAATTTCCATGAGCTACGCCTTAGCGCGTGTAAACAGAGGACCCGTCTCACCAGCGGCCAGCAACAAGTAAAGGCAACATGCAACATGGTAAAGAAACACCAAGGGATTGGTAACTTGCTGGCCCACCTCACGAGCACGACGGACAAGAGCTGCTGCAACTCGCAGTCCGTCACTGCACGGGGACGCTGGATCATGGTATCTCATCGTCACGGCCCGGTTCCGAACTGCTCCGGGGGTTGAGGCGTTGGGGACCCGAGGTGACCTTTTGCATCTTTAGCTCTGGGACTTTGGTGGCACAAATTCAGCCTTCTCCCCTTTTCGATCTGGCTTAACAGGGCGCATTGAAGCGCCACTCCGCTTTTTGAATTACAGCTGCACTGCATGCTGGGAGACCGAGTCCGTCCAGCACTGACCAACAGCTGCAACCAATAAAGTCGGGGCCGGGAACATTCCAACCATTTGGAGCTCCGCAAGACATTTGAAAGAGGGAGCTTAAGTAACCCAGGGCAGAAAAGGCATCTGAGGAAGGCAAGTTGAAAACGCCGAAATGCATTATGCTGAAAACCTGCGATAATTAAAAGGTCACATGGTACCCCCGCTGGGTCCTTTGGTGCTTTCGTCAGGAAGGTCTTCTCCCCCATATATATATAGCAAGGCACTTGAGTGCCAAAACGTTATGAGGAAGCCGGCAAGCGAATAAAGAAATTTTGAGCACTGCAGAATCTGGTCCGTGCATTGTGTTCCTGGTGCGAGCTAAGACGAGCTGCATCCACGCAGGGAAAACTTTGGATTTTATATATAGTAGGTAGATATAGTTAGGACCTAGTTTTCCATAGGAAATCCGCAACATTCTATTGGGAATAACTTTGGCGCCGGTGGACGAATCTTCGCGAATTTCTCAAAGAAGATGGCCCGCTCCTTCCCTGAAAGTTTTGGTGGGATTCGTCAAGTGGGGGCTGAGAAAAAGGAGGGTCCCAAAACGTGTTTTCCCCATGTTATTTTCCATAGGACGTTTAGACACGGCTACAGCCCGAACGGCTGAACGGAATTACAAGAAATTTGGCAAAATGGTGGAGTCTGATCCGCAGATCACGCTTTTGCTCAAATGGTGTAAATCCCTCCAGTAGTTCCTGTGAAAATCATAAGAAAAAAATATATATATATATCTATAAGTGCGCACCGTGTGTGCACCCGTGCGCGCACGGTGCGCGAACCGGGTGTGCACGAGCGGAATTCTGATTTGCTGTTAGATGTCTGTCAAAATTCCAATCGGTCAAAATCAGGAAGTGTTGGCCGCCATTTTGTGTCCGAGACAGAAGAGAGCGGAAAACAAAAGTGGAAAACATGAAAAGGGGGCAGGGTAGAGAGTCCCTGACACCCTAGGTCTTCTCAGGGGGTCCCTGAAGAACCCCGAAGGCCCCAAAAAAATTATTTCATTTTTATTAAAATCACGGTCTGCGCGCACGTTGCACGCACCCCGAGGCAAAAGTGAGTGAAAAACAAAAGTGGAGAACGTGAAAAGGGGGCAGGGTAGAGACTCCCTGACCCCCTAGGTCTTCTCAGGGGTCCCTGAAGGACCCCGAAGGTCGAAAAATATATATTTTTTTAAATCGCGAGGTGTGTGCACGCTGCGCGCACGTCAGAAACCCCCCCCGAAAAAATACAGTTAAATAACAAGTTTGAGTGTTTAGATGTTGGTTGGCTCTAAAAAGAGCTGTTGTGTTCATTGAGTGTTTTTTGTACCTACAAGTAAGTACCGATGCAGAGTCTAAAATTCAAGAGAAAGACTCTGTTTCCCTCATCTGTGAAATGTACACCGTCTCCTCTATAAATGCCTTGCATGTTGTAACGCAACTTGTTGTGGTATATAGAACCCATACCATAGTCTCTGAGGAAAGCAGAAACAGACTTATTCACATGTTTCATTGCTTTCTCAATCTGTGGACAATATTGGTTGGACCAGTTCCATTTTTGCCTTTGGCATATATTAGAATATACAAAGGCAGTTTGTGGAAAAAGTGACATCAATTGCCCAAAGGTGTCCTTTAAAATCATTCCCAGTCCTACCCCAGTCAAAGTGCCTAGGTCATTGCCACCACAGTGCACAATTATGAGGTCAGGGTGTGGGAGATGCAAAAAGGATTTTACCAATGGCATCTATTGGTGACATCTCAATCCTCTTTGGCCAATCCACATAATATCCACATTTGGTAAGTCAAGGTTGAAAACGCATCTATTTGATGCATACCTTTCACTCCAGAATATATAGCTGTGTCCTACAATCCACACTATAATCATCTTGAAGGGAGATCTGATTGTGCTCAGATGGGCTCTGGAAATGAAATGGCAGTTTGAAAAGTAGGAGTTTAGAAAAAAATGTGGATGAGATTCAGTGCACTTGAAAAATAATAAAAGATTGGTGGTTTTTGTAAATTCAACATTGAAAACTAGGGTGCAGGCTACTGTTTTGTTTTAAGGAGAAATGCTAATGGTTGAGAGAAAGTGATTGAAAGGAAAATTGCACAAGATTCGCTCCTGTTTTGAAAAGTCAAACACCCTTGCTGGTTAGTTTTGCAGATGAACTTTTCAGTGAATTTTCATTTCTACATTCTTAGACCCACCTTGAGCCCTTGCATTACCTGTACACCACTGCACTGTCCAAAAATGTGAAACAACACTCCTAGCTAGACTGTTTTTTCACTGTAGTAATCATTTTGCTGAATTGCAAGGCATACTGTCATGTGTCTAAGATCACAGTGTGAGTCAGACTTCATTTCAGAAACATGTGGCAGAATAATTTGGTGTGTTAATGTGTTTTAAAATATGGCAAAAGATGTAGTCATGGAGTAGGTCATTACTTAGGACAGTTAGTGGTATAAAGTCCAAAGCAGCATGTGTGTCAGCCCTCTGAATTCCCAAATAGTCTCCATGCTGTGTAATAAAGATCCTGGGTGTGTTGTAGAAATTGCATACCAATGTTTTCAGTAGCATGTACAAATTATTTCAGTGAATTCTCATTTCTACATACTTAGTCGCACCTTGAGACCTTGCATTGCCTGTACACCACTGCACTGTCCAAAAATGTGAAACAGCACTCCTAGCTAGACTGTTTTTTCACTGTAGTAATCATTTTGCTGAATTGCAAGGCATACTGTCATGTGTCTAAGATCACAGTGTGAGTCAGACTTCATTTCAGAAACATGTGCCAGAATAATTTGCTGTGTTAATGTGCTTTAAAATATGGCAAAAGATGTACTCATGGAGTAAGTCATTCCTTAGGACAGTTAGAGGTATAAAGTCCAAAGCAGCATGTGTGTCAAGCCTCTGAATTCCCAAATAGTCTCCATGCTGTGTAATAAAGATCCTGGGTGTGCTGTAGAAATTGCATACCAACTTTTTCAGTAGCATGTACAAATTATTTCAGTGAATTCTCATTTCTACATTCTTAGACCCACCTTGAGCCCTTGCATTGCCTGTACACCACTGCACTGTCCAAAAATGTGAAACGGCACTCCTAGTTAGACTGTTTTTTCACTGTAGTAATCATTTTGCTCAATTGCAAGGCATATTGTCATGTGTCTAAGATCACAGTGTCAGTCAGACTTCATTTCAGAAACAAATGGCAGAATAATTTGCTTTTTTAATGTTTTTTAAAATATGGCAAAATATGTAGTCATGGAGTAAGTCATTCCTTATGACAGTTAGTGATATAAATTTAAAACAGCATGTGTGTCAGGCCTCTGAATTCTAAAATAGTCTCCATGCTGTGTAATAAAGATCCTGGGTGTGCTGTAGAAATTGCATACCAACTTTTTCAGTAGCATGTGCAAATTATTTCAGTGAATTCTCATTTCTACATTCTTAGACCCACCTTGAGCCCGTGCATTGCCTGTACACCACTGCACTGTCCAAAAATGTGAAACAGCACTCCTAGCTAGACTGTTTTTTTCACTGTAGTAATCATTTTACTGAATTGCAAGGCATACTGTCCAAAAATGTGAAACAGCACTCCTAGCTAGACTGTTTTTTCACTGTAGTAATCATTTTGCTGAATTGCAAGGCATACTGTCGTGTGTCTAAGATCACAGTGTGAGTCAGACTTCCTTTCAGAAACATGTGGCAGAATAATTTGGTGTGTTTATGTGTTTTAAAATATGGCAAAAGATGTAGTCATGGAGTAGGTCATTACTTAGGACAGTTAGTGGTATAAAGTCCAAAGCAGCATGTGTGTCAGCCCTCTGAATTCCCAAATAGTCTCCATGCTGTGTAATAAAGATCCTGGGTGTGTTGTAGAAATTGCATACCAACGTTTTCAGTAGCATGTACAAATTATTTCAGTGAATTCTCATTTCTACATACTTAGTCCCACCTTGAGACCTTGCATTGCCTGTACACCACTGCACTGTCCAAAAATGTGAAACAGCACTCCTAGCTAGACTGTTTTTTCACTGTAGTAATCATTTTGCTGAATTGCAAGGCATACTGTCATGTGTCTAAGATCACAGTGTGAGTCAGACTTCATTTCAGAAACATGTGGCAGAATAATTTGCTGTGTTAATGTGTTTTAAAATATGGCAAAAGATGTAGTCATGGAGTAGGTCATTCCTTAGGACACTTAGTGGTATAAAGTCCAAAGCAGCATGTGTGTCAGGCCTCTGAATTCCAAAATAGTCTCCATGCTGTGTAATAAAGATCCTGGGTGTGCTGTAGAAATTGCATACCAACTTTTCCAGTAGCATGTACAAATTATTTCAGTGAATTCTCATTTCTACATTCTTCGTCCCACCTTGAGCCGTTGCATTGTCTGTACAAAACTGCAATGTCCAAAAATGTGAAGCAGCACTCCTAGCTAGACTGCTTTTTCACTGTAGTAATCATTTTCCTGAATTGCAAGGCATACTGTCATGTGTCTAATATCACAGTGTGAGTCAAACTTCATTTCAGAAACATATGGCAGAATAATTTGCTTTGTTAATGTGTTTTAAAATATGGCAAAATATGTAGTCATGGAGTAAGTCATTCCTTAGGACAGTTAGTGCTATAAAGTCCAAAGCAGCATGTGTGTCAGGCCTCTGAATTCCCAAATAGTCTCCATGCTGTGTAATAAAGATCCTGGGTGTGCTGTAGAAATTGCATACCAATAGCATGTAGAAATGATTTCAGTGAATTCTCATTTCTACATTCTTAGTCCCACCTTGAGCCCTTGCATCGCCTGTACACCACTGCACTGTCCAAAAATGTAAAGCAGCACTCCTATCTAGACTGTTTTTTCACTGTAGTAATCATTTTGCTGAATTGCAAGGCATACTGTCATGTGTCTACGATCAGAGTGTGCGTCAGACTTTATTTCAGAAACGTGTGGCAGAATAATTTGCTTAGTTGGTGTATTTTTAAATTATGGCAATACATGTAGTTATGGAATGAGTCAGGCCTTAGGACAGTTACTTCTACAAAGTCAGTGATCCTAGACACATGACAGTATATCATGCAATTTTGTAAAATTATTACTACAGTGAAAGGAGCTCTTGTGGGTAGTGCTGTATCAGGGTTTAGGGCAGTGCAGTGGTGTTCAGGCATTGTTCTAAACTCAGAATTATCAGTCCCACCTTGAACCTCTACAGTGTCTGAACACCACTGCACTGTCCTAAACCCTGAAATACCATCCCTAGCAAAACCTGCTAAACTCTTTCAACACTACTGCACTGCTGTAAACCCTGAAACATAGTGTTCAGCAAATGCCCCTATAATGTTCAAACACTACTGCACTGTCGTTAATCCTGAAACAACACTCCCTGCATGATCTCCTACACTGCCCGAACTCTGCTGCTTTGCCTTAAAATTACTTATGGAGTGAACCAGACTTAACAATGCCAGTGTGCATATTTTGATTGGGATTGAGTATCTCGTAGCGCTTACTGCATAGCTCGCATTGTGTACCTATACCATTTGTGCCTGATTGTGCTGTTTCAATTCTGTTTATTACTACCACCATTTTGTTATTCTGCCTCCCAGCTCCTCTCTCCACCCCGCTCCCGCCTCCCAGCTGACCATCCCTCGCTCCGCCCCCCTCCACTACCCACTTATGTCAAATGCACATGCGCGCAGCGTTCACGCGCAGCGGTCGCGCTCCATGCGCGCTGAAGGCGCGCCAAAGGTAAGCCCGTCTACGCCTGTCCGCGCCTGACCCGCGCCCAGCGCAAGCCCCCTGGTGCCCGCAAAAACCACTCCACCCGCATAACGTACGACGCCTCAACCCTCTCAGCACTTAACCCCGGCCGACTCCCATTCTGCTTCCAAGCCGCCCCAGGACTCACCCATGGACCCTTCACCTGCCACTCCTGCAAATTTGACTGCACCAGGACCCACACCAAATCCACAAACTCCAAACTGAGCTCCGACACCAACTACCTGAAGTGCATCCTGCTCAACACCCGCTCAGTCCACAGACACGCCATTGAACTTTGGAACCTACTCGACACCACTTCGCCGGACGTCGCCTTCCTAACAGAAACCTGGATGAACGCCTCATCAGCACCCGACATTGCCATAGCCATCCCAGACGGCTACAAGATCATCCGAAAGGACCGCATCAACCAGACCGGAGGAGGCATCGCCATCGTTCACAAGAACACCACTCGCATCACGACCAGTTCCGACGATCACCTCGCAGCTGCCGAACACCTTCACTTCCAGATCCACACAGACCCCAAGACCACACTTAGAGGCACCCTCATCTACAGGCCACCAGGACCCCGCACACAATTCAGCGAAGACATCACTGACTTCATCAGCCCACACGCCCTCCCCTCCGAGGACTACATACTACTGGGAGACCTCAACTTCCACCTGGAAAAGAACAACAACAGCAACACTACCACCCTTCTGGACAACGTCGCCAATCTCGGACTCAGACAACTTGTTAACACCCCCACTCATTATGCAGGGCACACGCTCGGCCCAATCTTCACCTCCAGCAAGCACATCTCCTTCAATCATACCACAGCTCTCCATTGGACAGACCACAGCTGCGTCCACTTCAACTACAAAAAGACTACGACCCACGACCACCCTCAACCAATTCCCCGCAGAAACTGGAACAAAATCACCACCGACCAACTCTTCACATCGCTCCTCCAAAACCCTCCTGCAAAATCATTGGACCCAAACCTCGCAGCCACCAACCTCACACAATGGATCACCCACAGCGCTGACGACTTAGCACCCTTGAAAAAACATCAAATCAAACAAGGTATCAAAAAAGCCCCCTGGTTCAACGATGACCTTAAGAAATCCAAGAAGTTCTGTCGCTCCCTCGAGAAAGCCTGGAGAAAAAACCCAACCACTGACAACCTGACCACCTTCAAGAACGCCACCCGCAAACACCACCAACTGATCCGTTCCACCAAGAAATCAGCATTCAAGGATCGACTCGACAACAACATTCACAACAGCAAGGATCTATTCAACAACGTCAAAGAATTTACCAACCCCACCGCAGGCTCCAACGACATCACTCCCTCCCAAGACCTCTGAGATTCCCTAGCCACATTCTTCCACAACAAAATCGCTGACATACATAACAGCTTTGATAACCAGTCCGGAGACCAGTACACCCCACCCATCTCTGAACTAAAACCCCCCTCCAACAACCTTTGCGCCTGGAACCCAATCACCACCGAAGACACCATCCGCCTGATGAACTCCATCCACTCAGGATCGCCCTCCGACCCTTGTCCCCACCACATTTTCAACAAAGCGGAATCCATCATCGCACCCCATCTCCGAGACGTCATTAACTGCTCCCTCAACTCTGCTACCTTCCCGGAAAGCTGGAAACATGCCGAACTCAGCGCCCTCCTGAAGAAACCCACAGCAGACCCCACTGAACTTAATAACTACCGCCCCATTTTGCTCCTCCCATTCCCTGCCAAAGTCATTGAGAAAGCAATCAACAATCAGGTCGCCGCCTTCCTCGAATCCAACAAATCCCTCGACCCTTCACAGTCCGGCTTCCGAGCCAAACACAGCACCGAGACCGCCCTCATCGCAGCAACAGACGACATTCGAACTCTACTGGACAACGGAGAAACAGCTGCCCTCATCCTACTTGACCTCTCCGCAGCCTTCGACACAGTCTGTCATAGCACCCTTATACAACGCCTCAACAACGTAGGAATACAAGGAAAAGCACTGGACTGAATCATCTCGTTCCTCGCCGGAAGAACCCAGAGTGTCCGCCTTCCCCCTTTTTAGATCAGAGGCCACCGAAGTCATCTGCGGCGTTCCACAAGGATCATCACTTAGTTCCACCCTCTTCAACATATACATAAGCCCCCTCGCACACATCGCGCGCCAACACAAACTCAACATCATCTCCTACGCAGACGACACCCAGCTGATCCTCTCCCTCACCAAAGACCCAAACACCGCCAAAACCAACCTACACGAAGGGATGAAAGAAGTAGCCGAGTGGATGAAGAACAGCCGTTTAAAACTAAACTCGGACAAAACGGAAGTCCTCATCTTAGGTTCATCCCCCTCCGCTTGGGACGTCTCATGGTGTCCACCGGCCCTAGGAAATGCTCCCATACCTACGGACCATGCACATAACCTGGGCTTCATCCTGGACTCCTCCCTCTCGATGACCAGACAAGTCAACGCCGTCTCAACATCATGCTTCAACATCCTACGTATGCTAAAAAAAATCTTCCGTTGGATCCCCACCGAAACAAGAAAGACGGTCACCCACGCACTGGTCACAAGCCGACTGGACTACGGAAACACCCTTTACGCCGGAACCACAAGCAAACTTCAGAAAAAACTCCAACGCATCCAAAACGTCTCTGCCAGACTCATACTAGACATCCCCCACCAAGCTCATATTTCTGGTCACCTGAAAGACCTCCACTGGCTCCCCATTAACAAAAGAATAACGTTCTGTCTCCTCACCCACGCACACAAAGCCCTCTACGACCTAGGACCCGAATGCCTCAACACGCGCCTGTCCTTTTACACCCCCACCCGCCACCTACGATCGTCCAATCAAGCCCTCACCGCAATTCCACGCATCCAGAGATACACCATGGGGGAAGATCCTTCTCCTACTTAGCGGCCAAACCTGGAATTCTCTCCCCACCCACCTCCGCCTTACACAGAACCACCTCTCCTTCAGAAAACAACTAAAAACTTGGATATTCGATAAGTAAAGTACCCCCCTCCCTCAGCACCTTGAGACCCTCTGGGTGAGTAGTGCGCTAAACAAATGCTAAACTTGAACTTGAACTTGAACAACATATAGTGCTTCTAATTGCTATGTAGTATGCTAGTAGTGGTCTACAATTGTAAATAAAACATTTAAATATGTTTTTTTTCTTCACAACAGATTTTAATTATCTACAGAAAGAAAAAAGAAAATGCCGTCTAAAAGTGAGAGAAGAAAAAGATATAAATAGGCTTACATTTCCAAGAACAAAGAAGTACAAGATTTATCTAAAGAGCAATGTCTGGAAAAAACAAAGAAAGCTCCTGGTAAGTCAACATAGGATTTTATAAGGAAAATAACACAATTTAAAAAAACTGTGGACAATCAGGAAAAATATATATATATCTGTAACTATAAAGAAAAGCCAGAAAAAAAATGATGGAAAAATAAGTGGGAAACATAGACGAAAAAATCAGTTTGTTGAGATTCGGAAGCGAATGTTTCACAACAGAGTTGTTGGAAATTTATTAAAAAATGTAAAGAATTGTAAAAGAAAAACAGCTTTTTATAAGAAGAAAAAAAATATAGTCAATTGTGGAGAAAGCTTTTGAATTAAAAAAAAAACCTGTTTGTTTTAGTAATAAGTAGGATTCGAACACTAGATAAGCCAATCAATAGTATGAAGGTCAAAAGTAAGTGGAAAAGATTAATTAATAGAACTCATTTTTGTAATGTTTTTTCTGGAGAATGGAAACATAGTTCAAGTTATGAACCGTTTTTTAATGAAGAGGGTTACTTTCAGAGTAATGATTTGTTGCATGCAGTTGACACCAGTGGTCGAGCTTACGAGGTTAGGAATGGTAGCCCGATTGAAAAAGAGAAAATTGTCCCTAGAAATGCAGAAGAGGTGTTAGCTGATTAAGTTTTAGGGAGACGTCCTAAGGCTCCAGTGTACACTTGGAATTGTAGTAGTATTTGTAGTGTACGACAGGATTCAATAGATTTTTTTCGCAATTTTTTACGTAAGTATACTAAGAAAAGTGTTAAACAGAAGATTAAGATGTTGCAAGAATTAGACCTCTGCAGAGTGAGAGAAAAAATGGGTTTGCAAGGTCATTCTTTGGCTTGTCTTTCTACAAAAATATGTCAGAGTGTTTTTCACCATTTTAGGATGTTAGCAGTGCATCATACTGAAATGAGGAAATTAGTGAGAAGGTTGTATTATGCAAAAAGTCCAGCACTAATGTTAAAAAAGTTGAACAGTGCTCTTTTGCATGGATCTGTGTTAGATGTGATCAACATTTGTGAAGAAATTGAGGTTATTTACTTTGGTCCTGAAGAAGAAAGTGCAGAAACAGATACAGAAGGAAATGTAGAAGAAAAAGTACATAATTTTAGTACAGAAATTTTTGAGCAAGAAATTGCAAGGTTTAAGGTCATTTCAGATGAAAAGCCAAACTTTTCTTGTATTTGTTGTAGACAAATTCATTATAAAAATCAGACCAGGTTAGTTGATCTATATTTAAAAAGTGAAAAGGTGAATAATAATGAGTGGGAGGAATTTGCAACTTATTTGTTGGTAGAGAATTGTTTTGGGTTCTGATCAACGTATTTGTAAATATTGTTATAATAAATCAGATGAGAATAAGATGCCTGCTAGAGCTGTTCATAATAATCTTGAGTTGGTAAATATTCCTTCTGAACTGATGGATTTAAATACTTATGAGTCTATTCTCATTCAATGTGTGCATCCATTTCAGGCTATTGTTCGCATGGAGCCTAAGACAGGGAAATTGCCTCCTTCGGATTTACAGAGAGGATTAAAGGGAAGAGTTGTATATTTGCCTCTAAATTTAAAGAAAAATATTGAAACAATTGGTGTAGAAAATGTGGAAGAGGAAGCTCTAGTTATTCTAGGTAATGGCATTCCTACGAAGAGTAATAAAATCTGGCAAGAATTAGTGGATGTTAGGTAAGTGAAAAAGGCAACGTTGTATTTGGTAAAAAAATAATCAATACTATAAAAATGTGTATGTAGGAGAAAAGGAAACAACTGTAGAAGAGGAGAGTGATTTGCCAACTGCACAAATTGAAAAAGTGGATGTGTCCAGAACTGAAGAAATTTATGAACATTATAGTGTGCATCCACTTCACTCTAAAGAAGTGATGGGAAATACTATTGAGTTATTTCAAATGAAAGAAGCGAAAGGAAGTCCCATTAGTGTATGGGAAGAAAGCTTGGAAGCTCGTTGCTTCCCTCAGTTATTTCCAACAGGCAAAGGTGGACGATATGATGAACGACCTGTTCAGATTCCTGCATCTGAATACTGGACTTCAAGATTCTATGCAGAAGATCCAAGGTTTCGCCAATGTATTCCATATTTGTTTCATCTTCTGTTTGAGAGTGACTTGTCTGGACTTTCTTATGCAGTGTACCATATACTAAAAAGTGGAGTACATTTGCAAAATGTTTCGGCAAAGGACTTTATGGATAAAGTCCAACAGAAAGATACTGTTTTGTAATCTTAGCTAATTAATCTCATGGCATGTCAGCGTGGTACTAATGAGTATTGGTACCGTCGTCATGGGGAAATGAAATGTATGCTAAGAAACTTAGGAACTCCTACATGGTTCCTTACTCTAAGCTGTGCAGAGTATGCTTGGGAAGATTTACTTCAACTTCTTCGAGAGGCAAATGCTAAAATAGAAAATATAGAATACAAGACACCTGGAGAACTGTGCTCTTTGGATCCAGTTAGTGTGAGCAGGTATTTGAATTATAGATTTGAAGCTATGATGTGTTTTATCACAAACAAACAAAAAACCTCCTCTTGGAGAGGTTCTGGATTTCTTTTGGAGAAAGGAGTATCAAGCAAGAGGTGCTCCTCACATACATATGCTGCTATGGATCAAAGATGCCCTCAAATTTGGAACAGATTCAGATGACACAGTGATGAGATTTATGGAACAATATTCTACATGTGCTGTACCCAAAAGTACAGTAGAAAAGAATTTAAAACATCAAGTCTTACGGTTTCAAACCTATCGTTGTGGAAAATACTGTTGTCGAAAGTACAAATCTAAGGATAAGTTCTACACGAAATGTCGATTAGCATTTCCACGTCCAGTATTATCAAAAGGAAGAGTGAACAATTTTATGTCATCTTTGCGACATACTGTCACAAGAAAATCACCGAAAAATACATACAACTTAAAAAGAAATGAAGAGTCAAAATGCATAAATGACTATAACACAGTCATTTTGTCCATGTGGAATGCTAACATGGATATTGAATATGTTGCAGACAACTCGATTGCTGTGGCTCGATATGTAACGTCTTACATTACTAAATCTGAAAAGACGGAACTAAAGGAAATGTGGGAAGAAATTTCTCATGAAAAGAGCCTAAGTAAGAAATTGTACAGCTACAGTTTGAAGATGTTGTCTCATCGAGAAATCAGAGCATATGAATGTTCAGATCGTTTATCATCTGCAAGTTTATACTCCAAGTCTAGAACAATCATTTAGGAGAGTTTAGGTCTTGCAAGAACACGAAATCGAGTTTTGAAATCTGTACAAGAAATTGAGTATTTAGCAGAGATAGAACCAGACAGTACAGATATTTTGAAGACAAATATGTTGTATACATACTATCCAAATAGAAGTAATCATCTTGAGAACGTTTGTCTCTATGAAGTACTGCAAAGCTATACTTTTAAGAAGAATATTACAGAAGATATCAATAAAGGAGTATATGCTGTGATTGAATCTGAAGGATGTTTAGTGAAACAAAGAAAAGGACATTTGATTAATCATCGAAAACTGAGTTGCCAAACTGCTGACAAAAGGGAATTTTACTATTTAGCTCTTTGCAACTCTTTAAGCCATGGCGAAAAGAACTGGAACTACTTGGAGATTTTGACAGTTATGAAGATTCATTCAACGCAACTAAAAATACTATAGAATGTCCTGCTTTTACTAATTATCTGGAAATGTTGAACGACGAAATACAGCAAGAAGCTACAATTGCAGCAGAGATTGCTAGAGACAGTTCTCAAGACAGGCAAAGTTCTCCTTTGTTGAGTCAGGATCCACTAGGAGAACCAATTATTTAAAATGAAGCAGCGACTGCCATGGATGAGGTGGAAACAGCAATGCAACAAGCTCAAGAGGATATAATAAACTTAGAAGATTTGGAAAAACAACTAAATGTTGAGCAAAAACAAATATACGATCAAGTGACAAAACAGATTGAACATGGTTTATATCACGAGAAAAAAGAGTGCTCATGTACGTCATTTAAACCTGTCCGACTGTACGTGAGTGGAGAAGCAGGAACTGGGAAACGTTTTCTAATTAAAGCAATTGCAACTTATCTACAGAAAAACACTGAGTTGTCACTCTCTTGTGTTGTTACTGCTGCAACTGGGTTGGCAGCACATAACATTAAAGGGATTACTTTACATCGTTTATTGATGCTGCCAGTAGAACATGAAAATAAATTAGAATACCACAAGCTATCTGGAGAAGCTTGTTGTGAAGTTTCTAGAGTCTTGAAAAAAATGAAACTTCTCATTATTGATGAGGTAAGCATGGTATCAAATTTAATGCTTGCCTTTGTGCATTTAAGAATGCAACAAATACTTAAAACAGAGTATGATGTGTTATTTGGAGGCAAACACGTCATAGTTTTTGGAGATCTACTACAACTAACTCCTGTGAAAGGACAGCCTGTATTCAAAACAGTTATACATGAAGACATCAGAAAGTGCCTGGGAAGCATTGGAAATATTAATATTTGGTCATATTTCGAATATTCAGAACTCATTACAAATATGCGACAGGCAAAGAATGCTGATTATAAAAGTATTCTTGAAGATATAAGAATTGGAAAAGTGAGTGAACACGGCAAAGAAGCTTTGCAGGCATGATTACTTGCAAATTTGTTTCCATACGAAAATATTCTCCCAGAGAATGTATATAAAAAAATTGCAGAAAAGAAATCAGTGATATGCTTGATGCCAACTCTGCAAGAATGTTCAATATTCAATGAAAAAATGCTAAAGTTAGAAAATCAAGAGATTATAAAACTGGAAGCTATTGATAGAATAGAGCATGAAGGAGCTACTATTATTTTGTCAGAAAAGTTGAAGTCAAAATTGGATTCTTTAGAAAAATCAATATCTAAAACGGCTGGTTTAGAAAAGAATCTATATTCATGTATAAATTGTCAGATAATTTTACGACGTAATTTACATGTGGAAAGAGGTTTAGTAAATGAAGCAATGGGTAATGTTGTTGATTTTGTGAATTATCCAAATAGAGATGACATTGAATTTTTGAAAATCAAATTTGATGAAATTGAAGAAGTACAAAAATTGAGTCGTTGTTCAGCTAGATTTTTGCTTGTAAAAGATTTATATGTCTGCTGAAAACAGTTTCCTGTTTGTTTGGTATATGCAGTAACTATTCATAAATCTCAAGGTTTAAGTGTAGATAGTGCTTTGGTGAATATTGGAAGTACTGATAGGAATCATTTGCCAGGTGCTGGCAGCTCATTATATCTTTTGGCGCTGCGTGGAGAGCACGCTTCGTTTTTAAAGTCCCGTTTTGTATTTCTGTTCGTTTTGTGTTTCTTTCCCCTGATTTTAATTGGAAGGCTTTTTGGGCTCTCCCCTTACCTGCACAATAATTGGTTGAACACCGCTACTTGAGCGGGCCCGGTTCCTGGGTGGTCGGTGGTCTCCCGAGTTTGTCAATCAGGCGCCATCTTGGGAAGGGCTTTGACGCTCTTTCAGCGCCATATTGAGTGTCCTGGTGGTGCGCTCTGACCCTCACCTGGAGGCACTACTTAAGGCGGTCTTCGCAGTGTTTGCACCTTGATAGGAATCATTTGCCAGGTGCTGGCAGCTCATTATAGCTTTTGGCGCTGCGTGGAGAGCACGCTTCGTTTTTAAAGTCCCGTTTTGTATTTCTGTTCGTTTTGTGTTTCTTTCCCCTGATTTTAATTGGAAGGCTTTTTGGGCTCTCCCCTTACCTGCACAATAATTGGTTGAACACCGCTACTTGAGCGGGCCCGGTTCCTGGGTGGTCGGGGGTCTCCCGAGTTTGTCAATCGGGCACCATCTTGGGAAGGGCTTTGATGCTCTTTCAGCACCATATTGAGTGTCCTGGTGGTGCGCTCTGACCCTCACCTGGAGGCACTACTTAAGGCGGTCTTCGCAGTGTTTGCACCTTGATAGGAATCATTTGCCAGGTGTTGGCAGCTCATTATAGCTTTTGGCGCTGTGTGGAGAGCACGCTTCGTTTTTAAAGTCCCGTTTTGTATTTCTGTTCGTTTTGTGTTTCTTTCCCCAGATTTTAATTGGAAGGCTTTTTGGGCACTCCCCTTACCTGCACAATAATTGGTTGAACACCGCTACTTGAGCGGGCCCGGTTCCTGGGTGGTCGGGGGTCTCCCGAGTTTGTCAATCGGGCGCCATCTTGGGAAGGGCTTTGACGCTCTTTCAGCGCCATATTGAGTGTCCCGGTGGTGCGCTCTGACCCTCACCTGGAGGCACTACTTAAACCAGTCCTCTGAGCGCAGCGGGATCGCGCAGCGAGTCGGCCTTCGCTTTGCCTGAGTCTTGCCAGAGTCCTGCCCGTCTGCGCCCGTCAGCGTCCCGGAGGCGGCGGAGTGGCGGACTTTTCTTTCGCAGGCGTTACAAGGATGGTTTATTATTCGTCGCAGGAACTTCGCTCCCTGCAAAATATGTCTGGTACTTGTCGTTCAGTTTTTCCTGGACGCTACAGGGGTAAGAGGTTCTGTCCTGGATGTGGCTGGACAACCGCAGGTGTGGCGGCCGTGACGTCACAGAGGGAAGAGGCTGGAACTAAACATCTCTGCCTACTTCTCAATACCAGATCTGTGTGCAGACACGCTTTGGAGATCTATGATCTCCTTGCGACGGAACAACCATTATGTCTGTTGTTAACAGAAACATGGTTGGGTGAGTCATCCAATCCGGATATCTTGACGGCTATTCCATCTCAGTATAACATCTTCCGTCAAGATAGACAGAAGGGGAGGGGAGGGGGGGTGGCTCTGGTTGTTGACAAGCGGGCTACCTGTTCCATCATTCCGATAGACCCAATCACAGGTTCTGAGTCCCTGGCATTCTCTATTACCCTAGCCCGCCATCAGGCTTTTAGTTGGCTGTTGGTCTACAGACCCGCTGGCCCGGCTGGATCTTTTTTCGAAGATCTCCAAGCAGCTGTGGCAGGGTTAGCTTTGAGGGTGGCGCATTGTGTGTTGGCAGGAGATGTTAACATCCATATGGATGAGGGCGAGGATCCAGATGTTATTAAGCTATATGATATCACGGCTCCCTTCGGTCTGGTGCCTTTCTTATTTGGCCCCACACATGACAAGGGTCACACTCTGGATCAGGTCTTCTCCACTGCGCCGTTGGAGGACATAGAGCTTGTCCCGGTGCTCTGATCCGACCACATGCTTGCCAGGTTTTGTATTCGTGGCAGAGAGAAACCGTATAGTACTGCGTCCAGATTACAGGGGTCTGCCTCTAGGGCACTCCATCTTGTGACTCCTGAGATCTTAGCTCAGGCTTTTCTAGAGCATCCGTGTCCCCTCACAGGTGACTTAGAGCAGGATGTGGACTCCTTGCAGTTGTGGCTGACTGATAGGCTGAATGACCTTGCCCCGGTGCGGGCGCCTAAGGCTACGTTTAAACGGGTCTCTGCTCCGTGGTTCACGGAGGCGCTATTTTCCGCCCGCCGCCAGTGTAAAGTGGCTGAGAGAGCTTGGCGCTCCCAGTATGACCCGGTGGCTAGACTTGCCTATAGGACTGTTATTAAAGCCTACCACCGTGACATCCTTCGCGAGAAAAAGGATTTCTTTGCAAGGAGGATTGAGGCAGCTTCTAATTCCTGCAAGGAGATCTTTACTGTGGTAAGGGAGTTTATAACCCCTCGATCTCATCTCTCTCAAACCTCTCCCTCTGAGTCTTGGGCCTGTGACCTTGCTCAGTTTTTCACTAATAAGATCAAGTCGATCCAGGACTCCTTTTTGGGGAAGTCAGTGGAAGTTCTTCCCAGCTGTGGGGTTGGGCTAGATTTTGTGCCTACTTCTGACTCGGTTCTGTCTGTCTTCCCGCCCATTTCTCTTTCTACATCGTGGGCTCTTTTAGCTAACCTTAAATCTGGGTCACCGCTAGACCCTTGTCCGGCCAAATTTTTGGCGAAGATGGCCGAGGTGGTCAACCCATTGTGCAATCCACTTCTGAACCGCTCTTTGAGGGAAGGGATGGTCCCGCAGGCCTGGAAGCGGGCCATGGTGATCCCCCTTCTCAAGAAGCCGGGGTTAGATCCTGAGGCGCCAGCCAATTATAGGCCTATATCGCTGCTTCCAGCGTTGGCAAAAATTACGGAAAAGCACGTCCATAGTGTGCTCTCCGTTTTTCTGGAGTCTAATAATTTGCTGCACCCGTCTCAATCTGGCTTCCGGCCCAATTTGAGTACCGAGACGGCATTGTTAGAAGTGTCTGAGGCTATTAGGGAGATTTTTGATTCTGGAGGCAAGGCCATGCTTATCATGCTCGATTTGTCGGCGGCTTTCGACACCGTCCCCCATGAGGGGCTCCTCGCCAGACTTTATGACATCGGTCTGAGGGGGACGGTGTTCAGCTGGTTTACATCTTTCTTAGCTGGTCGTCGACAAACGGTCTGGGTCCCCCCGGGTTCTGCTGAGATGCCGCCATTGGGAGTCGGAGTTCCGCAGGGTTCTGTGTTGAGCCCGACTCTTTTTAACATCTTTATGACTCCCTTGGCGGCACTGGCGGAATCCTATGGGGCCCAGATCGTTTCCTACGCCGATAACACCCAGCTTCTCTTCACATGTAGGAAAGGGGAGGATTTTGATGAAGGGAGCATTCGGGATTGTCTCGGGACGGTGTTCAATTGGTTCCAGCGGAACAGCCTTAAATGTAACTCCGACAAGTCGGAGGTGTTGTTTTTTGACTGTGCCGCGGATCCCGATTGGCATGCATGGTGGCAGACAGATATGTTTCCCCCAGCTCAGGCATCCCAGGTGGCCAAAAACCTGGGAGTTAAGATCGACAACAATCTGACTATGAGATCTCAGATTCTTGGCCTCACGGGCTCATGTTTTGGCATCCTTAGGATGCTCTGGAAGTTTCTTCCTTTGCTCTCTGAAGAGCACAGGAAGATAACGGTGCAAGCTCTGATTGGCTCCAGATTGGACTACGCCAACGCACTTTACTTGGGTCTTCCAGATTATTTACTGCAGCGATTACAGGTCGTGCAGAACTCCGCGGCGCGTGCTATTTTTGGCCTTCATAGGCGAGCCAGAGTGTCCGGTCTCTTACAGTCACTTCATTGGCTGCCTATCCGTAAGTGGATAATTTTCAAGGCACTGACCCTGGCCCATAAAGCGCTCTTTGGTCTTGGAGCTAAATATCTCCAACGCAGGCTTGTTTTTTATCGTCCTGTCCGAGCATTGCGCTCTAATTCTCTGTTTCTTGCTGTGGTGCCTCGAGTCAGGAAGGCCCGGATTGGGGGACGTTCTTTTGGTTTGAGGGCGCCCCAGCTCTGGAACACTCTGCCACTGACCTTACGTTGCACTTCCAATCTGTTGTCTTTTAGGAGAGGCCTAAAAACTTGGCTTTTTACTCTCTAGTCGTGCTGTCCAGTTGTTTTCTGAATATTTGTGTTTGTTATGTTTTCTATGAGCTGCCACTATAAAGCGCCGGGACACTCCGTTGGAGTAGCCGTTGCGCTATACAAAATAAAGTTAACATAACATAACATAACACACTGTGTTTAAAGAGGGTATGGCATATGCTGCTTTATCTCGAGGCAGAACTTTATCTGGATTATACCTGATTGATTTTGATGACACAAAGATTAGTGCAGATGTAAATTGTGTAAGAGAGTATAATAGGTTAGGAAGAGAACATGCTTCCAATTTACGTCAATATCCAGTATTTGAAACGCGTGTGGTAAGTTGAAAAAGAAGATATGAGAAAAATTGTAGCGAGGTTGCAGAGAAAAGAAAAAAAAATAGATGAACCAGTGATAGTAAGCAAAAAGAAAAAGGATTCTATTGAAGAGGTTGTTGGTTTTCAGTTTGAAAACAGTTCTGGTGTCAACTGCTATGCTAATGTAGTGGTTAATGTTTTTTTTCTTGAAACTTTACTGCAACAAATTGTTGAAAATCGCGACAAAAGATTTTGTTGTTTGTTGAATTCTGAATTTGAGAAATGTAGTAGTGATAAAACTAAAATAGAAACTTTTTCTGATATTTGAAATGTTTTAGACATATGTTCTGGTTTAAATCAATTTTCACAGAATATTCAGCAAGATTGTCAGGAATTTCTAATGTATATGCTTGTTGTATTGCAAGATGAAGGTATAGAAATTTAAAATCTTTTTGGCCTTTCTTATAAATGGCAACATGACTGTGACAATTGTTCGTTTTCAAGTAGTACTGAAATAGACACTGAAAGATTTATATATTTGAATGTACCAGACTGCAAAGCAGTGTCTTTTAATAATCTAGTTAGAGTAGCAAATCAAAACATGGTCTGTACTCAATGTAACTCTGAAATGTTATCAACATTATTTATACAAATATATGGACAGTATCTAATTTTAATGCTGTAAGGATGCAGATCTGATGGAAGAAAACTGACAACTTTAATAAAATAAATTGTGCCTTCTCAACTATCAATATCAGGAAAAACTTTTGTAACTGTAGCAATTAATTCCATGATGGTCCTTCTACAACATCAGGACATTACACAGCTTATTTAAAATGTACAAAAGGCTGGACTCATTGTAAAGATACTCAATTGATTTTTAAACAACGTTTGCCTTTATGACTTACCAAATTCTTACTTAGTGTTTTTACAACCCAAATTTTAGGGAAAATAATTGGCCTGGGAAAATTACTGCTGTTAAGAAAGGGTAGTCTGGTGTTGAAAAGTACATTGAGAGTGAGGGTGATGAGGTTCAAAAAATTCTTGTAGTTGACGTAGAAGTAGTGTAAGTGTATCAGATAGTGTGTGATGTGGCTATCACAGGAGATGTTGATCATCAGTGAGGCAGAGGTGTTTTAGATTTGTTGTAGTTGTTGGAGATGTTGCTGACATTTTTCATTCCTTTGTAGAGGTTTCTTTTAATGGTATACAGCTCCTTGGTAAGATAAAGGATGAGCAGAGTGTGATCGGCATACCAGAAGATGTTGAGGTTCTCATATAATGCTAGTTGTTTAAGGTTCTATGTACATGATAAATAACATTGGTGGAGGTATAACCATTGTTAGATGTTCCAAAAGATGTTGGTACTTTTGATTCAGAAGGTTGGGAAAGGGATGCTTAAGAGTACTATTAAGTAACTTCCAAACTAAGGATTTCACACATACTATCTGGCCATGAGGAATGATATGTGAAACAAAAAAATGACTATTTCGGGTAAATGTTGTTAGCATATGTTTCTACAAACGTAAAAAACTGCTGTTCGACAAAGACATTTAAGATATGTTTTTTTCTAATTGTTACATTCTTAATGAAAATGTTGAATGGGTTTTTTAAAGACAATCTTATTGATTGTCTTTTTTTTTGCCCGCTGATATATGATGAGGATATATGACGTTAAAACGCATATTTTTACAACGCATACCGTTACAACGGGACTTTTACAACGCAAATACTATTACCACGCATGTATTTACAACGCATTTTTTTACAACGCAGGTACCTTTACAACGCATACCATTACAACGTAAGTATTGGTAAGTATATATAATTTTTTAATTGTATATTATTTAAAATTATTTTTATTTAATGTAATTGTATTTAATTTAATTTAATTTAATTTTATTTAATTAATTTAATTTATATTTATTTTTATTTTATTTTTTTCTTGTACCCCTTTATCTAAAATTCCCAAAACTGACCCTGAACCCTAAAAATACCCCTTTACCCAAAAACTGAAAACTGACCCTATACCCTGAAAATACCCCTTTACCCAAAAACTGAAAACTGACCCTGAACCCTAAAAATACCCCTTTACCCAAAAACTGAAAACTGACCCTAAACCCAAAAAATACCCCTTTACCCAAAAACTGAAAACTGACCCTGAACCCTAAAAATACCCCTTTACCCAAAAACTGAAAACTGACCCTAAACCCTAAAAATACCCCTTTACCCAAAAACTGAAAACTGACCCTGAACCCTAAAAATACCCCTTTATCCAAAAACTGAAAACTGACCCTAAACCCTAAAAATACCCCTTTACCCAAAAACTGAAAACTGACCCTGAACCCTAAAAATACCCCTTTACCCAAAAACTGAAAACTGACCCTGAACCCTAAAAATACCCCTTTACCCAAAAACTGAAAACTGACCCTGAACCCTAAAAATACCCCTTTACCCAAAAACCCAAAATTGACCCTGAACCCTAAAAATACCCCTTTACACAAAAACCCAAAACTGACCCTGAACCCTAAAAATATCCTTTTATCCAAAAACCCAAAACTCACCCTGAACCCTAAAAATACCCCTTTACCCAAAAACCCAAAACTGACCCTAAACCCTAAAAATACCCCTTTACCCAAAAACCCAAAACTGACTCTGAACCCTAAAAATACCCCTTTAAAAAAAACCTAACATATAACATTTTAAATATAATTATATACTTACCTATACTTACGTTGTAATGGTATGCGTTGTAAAAGTACCTGCGTTGTAAAAACATGCGTTGTAAATAAATGCGTGGTAATAGTATTTGCGTTGTAATGGTAGTGCGTTGTAAAAAATGCGTTGTAATGTGTGTTTACCATATGATGAGTACTATTGAACTCACTGTTTTCAGTGAAATTCAATTTATTCTGAGAGCAGCAAAATAAAATACAAAACGTATTGTACATATTATTTTGTATTGTGAAATATATATTATAACTCCCTAAGTCCCTTTGGCTCACTCCTCTTCCTTTATTCTCTCCTCACTCTCCTTTCTTCCATCCGTCTCTAAGTCTCTTCCTCTGTCTCAGTCACTATGACTGACTTACTCCTTCACACTTCCTCACTCTCCCTCTGTTTGTCTCTCTCACTGTCTCCCTCTCTCTCCACCACTCTTCCTTTTCTTTCCTCTCTTTCCATAAATCCTTCTCTCTCACTTACTTCTTTTTCCTTTCTCTTAATATGCTTCTTTTTCCATCACTCCCCTTCCCTCACTCTCATATCCCTTCTCTCACTGTCACTGCCCTTCACTTAATCTGAGTCCTCTTCCTCCACTTCATGTTCTCCTCTCTGTGCATCAGTCCCATTCCCTTTCTCCTGCTCCCATTCCCTCACTCCCCCTCACTCTCTTTCACTCACTCTATCCGTCAATACCTTTCCCTTATTCCCCTTTCCTCATTCCCTTTTGCTAACTCCCATTCCTTTAGTCTCTCACTCCCCTTCATTCCATTTCTCTTTCCCTCTCTCCCTCTGTCTCACTCAGTCTAACCACTTTACTCCCTGCCAGTTACTCGTTCTCCCTCTCTTTTTCTCTCCCTCTCTCCCTCTCTCTCTCTCCCTCACCCTTCCTTTCTTTCTCTTTTTGTTTCTTTCACTCCTACTTCCTTTTGTATTCTAAAATATATGTTATAACTCAATTTTTTCTTGTCTTCCACATATACTATATTTATAAAAAAATGTACTATTAACTTGTCGTTATTTATAAGGTAAGTATAACAAACAAAAAATACTTTTTCATCACTCTCTTACTTCTCTTTCTCTCTTTCCCATTCTTTAATCTTTGTCTTACTACCCTTCCTTTACTCATCTTACTCACCTTTCCTCATTCTCGGGACTCCACTTCATTCACCTTTACAGCCCTTCTCTCACTATCAGTACTCTTTCTTTACCCTCACTCACGTTATCCAACTACCTCTTTCATCTCTCTGTCCCTCACTTTTCTTTCCTATCTTCCTCCATCCCTACCTTGGTCTTGTTCTATCACTCAGTCTCTTCTCACTCCCCCTTACTCTCTTTCCTTCACATCATCCCTCATTCACCTTCACTCACTACACTTCTCTCTCTCCCTCACTCCCCTTCCTCTATTCTCTCCCTCACTCCCCTTTCCTCTATCCGTCTCTAAGTCTCTTCCACTGTCTCATTCAGTATAACTGATTTACTCCTTCACACTTCCTCACTCTCCCTGTTTGTCTCTCTCACTATCTCCCTCTCTCTCCACCACTCTTCCTTTTCTTTCCTATCTCTTTCTATAAATCCTTCTCTCTCACGCACTACTTTTTCCTCTCTCTTAATATGCTTCTTTTTCCCTCCCTGTCACTGCCCTTCACTCAGTCTCACTCCTCTTCTCCTACTTCATATTCTCCTCTCTGCGCATCACTCCTATTCTCTTTTACCTGCTTCTATTCTCTCACCCCCCCTTACTCTCTTTCCCTCACTCCATCTGTCAATCCTCTTCCCTCACTTCACTTTCCTCATTACCTTTTGCTAACTCCCATTCTTTTAGTCCCCCACTCCCCTTCACTCCATTTGTCTATCCCTCTCTTCCTCTGTCTCACTCAGTCTAACTGCCTCACTCCCTCTCACTCACTTGCTCTCCTTCTCTTTCTCTCTCACTCTCTCTCTCTTTCTCCCTCACCTTTACTGTCTTTCTATTTCTGTTCCCTTCACTCCTACTTTATCCCTCAGTCCCCTTTCCTCTCTCTTAATCTCCTTCCTTCTCACTCATTCCCCTTTCGTCACCCTCATAAAGCTTCTCCCACTGTTACTGCCTTTCACTCACCCTCAGTACTTTTCCCTCACTCACCTTCCCTCACTCCCCTTCCTTCACTTCTCTTTCCTCACTGACTCACTTAATCTCACTTACTCCCCTTCGCTTATTCCTTCTTTCACTTTTTTTCATCCATTTTTCTCTCCCTGTCTCCCTCTGGCTCACTCACTCTAACTGCCTCACTCCTTCTCAGTTCCTTGCTCTCCCTCTCTCTCACTCTGTTTCTCTCTCCCTTACCCTTAAACCCCTTCCTCTCTCTTTTTATCACTCCTCATCTCTTCCTCACTCACTTTCCCTATCTCTTAATGTTCTTCCTTCTCCATCATTCCCCTTCCCTCACCCTCATACCACTTCCCTAACTATCACTGCCCTTCACTCACCGTCCCTCCCCTTCCCCACTCCACTTCATCCTATCTGTATTTTTCACCCCTTCACTTTCCCACTCCCTTTTCTTTACTCCCCCTCACTCTGCTTCTCTCACTCCCCTTCCCTCACTCTCCTTCCTTTACTCCTCTTTCCTCACTCCCTCACTCCATCTCACTTACTCCCCTTCGTTCACTCCCTCACCCACTTTTTTTTATCCATGTTTCTCTCCCTGTCTCCCTCTGTCTCACTCACTCTAACTGCCTTACTCCTTCTCAGTTTCTTGCTCTCCCTCTCTCTCCTTCACCCTTAATCTTCTTTCCTCTCTCTTTCTATCACTCCTCCTCTCTCCCTTACTCACTTTCCCTCTCTCTTAATTTTCTTCCTTCTCCATCATTCCCCTTCCCTCACCCTCATACCCCTTCCCTAACTATCACTGCCCTTCACTCACCGTCACTCCCCTTCCCCACTCCACTTCCTCCTGTCTGTATTTCTCACCCTTTCACTTTCCTGTTCCCTTTTCCTCACTCCCCCTCGCTCTCCTTCTATCACTCCATTCCTTACTCCCCTTCTCTCACTCCCCTTTTCTAACTCCCTCCATCCCCTCACTCCACTTCTCTCTCCCTCACTCCCCAACTCTCACTTTCCCTTACACCCCTTTTCTCATCCTCATACCCCTTCCCTCACCGTCACTCCACTTCTCTTATCTTCACTCCCTTTACTCTGCTCTACTTCTCCCTTTCCATCTCTTACTCCCCTTCCCTGTCTCTGTTCCATGCTCCCCTTTTCTTACCCCTCCTCCCTCACTTTCCTTTCCTTACTGCCCTTCCCTTACTCTTTCTCTCCACTTACCTCACTCACCTACCCTTAGACCCCTTGTTTCAGATACTCTTTGACTCCCCTTTCCTCACTCACCATACTACCCTTTCCTCACTCATTCCCTCAGTCCCTTCCTCCCTTACACTCAGTCATTTCAGTCATTCATTTATACACTACACATTCATTCAAAAAAAGTATGACACAGTATATAAGAGATATAGCTCTTCTTGGAGAAGTGAAGTTAGTTCTGAAAAGAACTGTTTTTTTGTCTTTTTTGTTTTGTAGTTTTTTTGTAGTTTGTTTAACAGTTTTATTTTTTTTTGTATTTTTTGTAAGGAAATAATAAACAGGAAATGAAAAACCTGCTCAACAGGAACAAACAAAATAAAAAAAATAAAAATTATCTTCGGGAGCATTGGTGCTGCCTAATCTTCATCTCGATTAGATTAACGCTCTGCTCTCCACAGCAGAGAATTTCATAACAAAAGTTACATTATATATGAACATTGGCCAAAAGTGGCAGGACTTCTAAAGATGATGTTGATGGAGATGCTGCTCCAGATGAAGTGCTGGGGACAGCAGCTGGAAGTTCACTTGCCAGGGCTCTTGTGGAAGCGCGTGCATAGTTGTTCGGATGCACCTTCTTCACATGCCGCATCATAGTATGGATGCTGACAGAATATTTCTTTTTGGGTCTCCCCTCGACAGCACACTTCCACAGATAGTGCATTTCACCGTTGGTGCATTCACTTATTTTTGCCCCTCAGGATATGTGAGAAATTGCCAGATGAAGGAATCCTTCACCGTCTTGGCACGTGGCTGCTCTTCCACCAAGTCAACATCAGAGTTAGAAGAATCCTGTGGCTGCTGCTCTGCCATTTTGATTCGAAAAAAGCTGGGACAAAGCAGAGATCCTTCTCTTAAGAAACCAAAAGAGATAGTGAGGGAAGTGGGTGGGGTTTTTCAAGATTCTGGAAAAGAAACTACTATAAACCAATCAAAAGTGTTGTTTTCACGTTGCGCGACTGTCGCATATAAATGACGTTTTACCCGATTCTCGTAAAAGCTTTTAAAAACATGAAAAGGGTGCAGGGGAGAGATTCCTTGACCCCCTAGGCCTTCTCATGGGGTCCCTGAAGGACCCCAAAAGGCAAAAAAATAAATTTAAAAAAATAAAAAAATCGCGAGGTGCGCGCACGTTGCACGCACCCTCGAGGCAGAAGTGACTCAAAAACAAAAGTGGAGAACGTGAAAAGGGGGCAGGGTAGAGATTCCCAGACCCCCTAGGCCTTCTCAGGGGATCCCTGAAGAACCCCGAAGGGCAAAAAACTCATTTAAAAAATAAAAGTTGCGAGGTGCGCGCACATTGCTCGCACCCTCGAGGCAGAACTGAATCAAAAACAATAGTGGAGAACATGAAAAGGGGGCAGGGTAGAGACTCCCTGACCCCCTATGCCTTCTCAAGGGGTCTCTGAAGGACCCCAAAGGGCAAAAAAAATCACGAGGTGCGCGCACGTTGAAAAAAAATTTTTACAAAAAATTATTCACAAATTTGACTGATTATATTTTGATTGAAGATGTAGACTATACTGTTTAACTTTATCCAAATCATAAATACTAACTGTGCCGTTGCATATTACAGGATACAGTCAATGTATTACAATATACAAAGGCAGTTTGTTGGGAAATAAATATATAAAAAATATAAAAATTGATACAGAAATTAGCATTTTAAAAATCTTGGAAATTCACTAAAAAAACATAGGTTCCAAACACGTTATAATTAGGAATTAGCAGTTAAAAACTTTGTAAAATCACTGAAAAAAACATAGATTTCACACACATTATAGTTAGGAATTAGCATTGAAAAAAGCGTAGAAATTCACAGAAAAACCATAGGTTTCACACACATCATAATTAGGAATTAGCATTTAAAAAAACTTGCAAATTCACTGAAAAACCCATAGGTTTCAGGCCTGATATAGTTAGGAATTAGCATTTAAAAAACCATTGAAATTCACTGAAAAAAACATAAGTTTCAGGACTGATATAGTTAGGAATTAGCATTTAAAAAACATTAGAAATTCACTGGAAAAACTGTTGATTTTAGGGGTGTTATAGTTAGCTGGACATTTCACTCATACAAAACCATTGAAATTCCTCTGATATAGTTAATTGTACTAACTATATCTCACGCGCCCGCAACCCACTGCTGATGATGTCACATATTACATCATTCATGACATGGTCAGTGACATCTCTGATGACATCTCAAATGACATCACTTATGACATCATCCACATGACGAAACACCTCATCATACACTAGTATAACCTTTCGTCACTCACTGTAAAATACAGAGTACCATATTTAAATCCATTGACACACCGATAAAAATATCTAAAAATCCACTCAGTGATTCCTAGATCTATACACACATCTAATCACTTACCTAGAGATTCACTCATACATGCAGTCAATGATCAATAGAACACTATCAAATATACTTATACACCTATATCGACATTACACACCAGCACACATCCTATTCACTTATAAAGTCATCCTATTCACTTATGCAAACAATGGATCATACTTACATTTACTTAGCTATACACTTATACAAACACCACTCCATCTATTCATATAGATAGTAAATTATACTTAGTGTGTTATAAAATCACTATTACAAGTATACAGTTATCTATACAGTCACGCATACAATCACTGAGTCTTACGTATACTTATTGATAAACAACAACTGACACATACATTGCCTTTTATTTTTCTACTTTGATGGACATGTACCGTTAAAAGAGATATTTGCTCCTCACCACTCCCATAAAGATATTATTTCTCACCCAAACAACTGTTATAACATGTAGTCTTAACGTCATATACCTACTAAATCAACCATTCACTGGAAGATGTCATCAGTGATGTCATTTGAGATGTCATCAGTGATGTCACTGACCATGTCATGAATGATGTAATATGTGACATCATCAGCAGTGGATTGCGGGCGCGCGAGATATAGTTAGTACAACTAACTATATCGGAGGAATTTCAATGCTTTTGTATGAGTGAAATGTCCAGCTAACTTTAACACCCCAAAGAAATAGAGAAATATTATTCAGATCATTATCATGTTTATGTGTTTAGATGTTGGGTGGCTCTAAAAAAAGCCCTTTTGTTTATTGGGATATTTTAGTACCTACACAAGTATGTACCGATGCAGAGTCTAAAGTTCAAGAGGAAGACTTTGTTCCCCTCATCTGTAAAATGTACACCATCTCTCCTATGGGTGCCATCCATATTGAAACGCAGATTGTTGTTGTAAATGGACCCCATTTTATAGTCTCGGAGAAAAGCAGAAAAAGATTTGTTCACATGTTTCCTAGCTTTCTCAATCTGTGGACACAAATGATAGGACCTGTTCCAATTCTGCCTTTGGCATATATTAGAATAGACAAAGGTAGTTTGGGGGAAAAGTGACATCAGTTCTGTAGAAGTTTCTTTCAGAAACATTTCCAGACCTACTCCAGTCAAAGTGCCTAGGTCATTGCCACCACAGTGCACAATTATGAGGTCAGGGTACTGGAGATGTAAAACGGATTTAACCAATGGCATCAATCGGTGCCACTTTAACCCTCTCTGTCCAATCCATTTAATGTCTACATTTGGTAAACCTAGGTCTTTGTGAAATCCTTTCTATTCTGCGTACCTTTGACTCCAGAAAATATAACTGTGCCCCACAATCGACATTGTAAGCATGTTGAAGAAAGGTCTGGATGCATTCAGATGGTCTCTGTAAATTAAATGGTATTTTGAAAAGTAAGATTTTTCTAAAATGGTGGATAAGTGGAGTTTTGAAAATATGATTGGTTGTTTGGAAACTTTTTACACAGAAAACTAGGGTGCAATTTTCTGTTTTTTAAAAGCTTGATATTTATTGGTTAACAAAAAGTTATAGAAAAGAACGTTACTTAAGATAAGCTGGTATATTGACAAGTCAAGCACACTTGCTGTTTTGATTTGCAACATTGTTTGATGTACTTTTCACCTGTGTGCTTAGTTAACTGTTCCCTGAAGTGTTTCTATGGTAACAGGCAGAAAGGAGAATAGGGGTAGGGTTGAAAATGTAGTCAGTTGGAAAGGGTTCAAAAGTTCTCGGAATAAAAAAGTTTGTTCATTTTAATTTATTGTGGGAATACATGTGATTTGTTATTTATCTGTATATGTATGTAGATTGAGTGTGTAGATTGACAGGAAAAGTTTGTTATTTGCTATAGGTGTTCCTGATCCCCTAGGGCTGCTCAGGGGATTTCACAATAATCCTCTAGGTCAAAATCTTTTTTCCTTAAATCACAGGATACGCGTAGGGTACGCGTACGCCGTGAAGAAGAAAAAAAAACCCGAAGCATGCTTTATTGTTAATTAGCCCCCGGGGGGGGGCAAATCCCGGGGGCAATGTTTTTATTTATGATGGGGGCCCAAAGGGGGCCCCCAGCCCCGGAGACTGCCACCCCCAGGGCTTTAATGATATGTATGCGGGGGGTTCACAGCCCCCCCCGCAGCCCCGGGGACCGCCACCTCCGGGGTTTTAAAAAATAAATAAAAATTGTGTGGGGGTCAAGCCCCCCACATGCCCCAGGGACCGCCACCTTCCCGGGGCTCTACTATTTAAATTGTGGGGTCCATGATGGACCCCCCAGCCCTGGGGATCAACACCCCCAGAGCTTTACAAATGATGGGGGCCACGCAGCCCCCTCCTGGAGCCTTTGATCGCCCAGGGACCCCCCAGGGCCAGCTCCTGCAGTGTCCCGGGGTGCCTACCCCCGGGATACTGCTGTTTTCTATGGTAGGGCGGAAGCCTCGCGGTACCTGCCCTACCATAGCAGCATGTAAGCTGCTCTCTCTGACGAAAAGCAATGCCAGCTCATGAAGGACGCGGGAAGCCGGCTGGGACCGTGGGGGCTCCCCCCACAGTCCCCAACGTTTTATTTGAGCCCCAGGGATGGGGTCCCCGGGATAATAAAAATTTGTGATAGGGGCTATTTTTTTTATGGTAAATTTACAGTACGCCTACCAAGCGCGTCCGGACAACGTACGGTGCGAGGTTCCTAAGTCATCCCGTACGCGAACCTAAGCAAGAAAAAAAGAATAATAAAAATATATTTTACAGATATCTATCAAGGTTATTTGTTTAGACATTGGTTAGTTCTTAGAAGACCTTTTCTATTTATTGGTACTTATAAGTAAGTACCTTTTGCAGAGTCTAAACTTTTTGAGGAGGAGTGTTTTACAGTGTGCTGAACTTTGGACCTCTGTGGACTGTTGACTTTTGCATGATCTGTTGGGTGCAGGGTTCAAAGTTATGTCAGTTGGAAAGGGTTCAAATGTTCAACCAATAGAAATGTGTGTTTGGTTTTGAATTAATGTGTGAAGCAATTTGATTTGTTAATAATATGTATATAATTGTAAATTGAGAGGGAAAATTTGCCAGTTTTTGGTTTTGCTGAGAACACTGACGTAGAGAGATTCTGTATAAGAATGTCTACTGTGTGACTGGCATTCTTCTTAATCTACAAATCAATTTGAAAGGCGCGTTGATAACTTGTAAGGGAATGTATATGGTGCATTTTGTTTTTAGTAGGAGTAATGTGTTTATCCTTCTAAAGTGTGTTGAATCCCATTCTGAGTTTGTCTGCATTTGGATAACTATTGTGATAAAACCATTTGGTAAGTTAATGTTTTTAGTGAGTAAGGTTTGTGCAATAAAGTACAGTACTAAAAAATGTAGAATGTGCGCAGTCACTTTTCCAGTTGTAGAGTAGTGTTGCTTGTTTAGAATTAGGCTTGTGTTTTAAATCTACAATTTTCCTGTCAGTATACATACACTATTGTAAATTCTCTGGTATATATTTACAAGCCTCTTGTGCGTCTTTGTGCTTCCATTGCGTTACTTTTTTGATGCAATGTGCGCACAAATAATGCAGCAAATTGTTTATGTATTTGCAAAATGAATCATGGTTGTACAGTAAAATGGAATAATTCTATTTCTGTAATGTGTGTCATGATATTACCCCATCAAGAGTAATTAGTAGTGTTGTTTGTCTGGAATCAGACTTGTGTTCTAAATGTACAATTTCCCAGTAAGCATACATACACTGCTGCATACACTCTGGAACAGATTTACAAGCCCCTTGTGCCTTTTTGTTGTTCAATTGTGTCACTTTTTGGATGTAATGTTGGCAAAAAAATGAAGCAAATTGGTTAGGTATTTGAGTCAGGGTTGTCCACTGAAATGTAGTAGTTATATACATGGAATGTGTGCAGTCACTTAACCGTTTCTAGACTAGTAAATGTGTTTTGGTAAAATGCAAGGTCTTATATTTTTTGTCTAGAATCACACTGTGCGTTTGTATGCATTTAGCAACTATATTTGCCCCTTTTTCCACATTCTCCCCTCTTTCTCCTTATACTCCCTCCTCTTTCCTCATACACACCTTCTCTCCTTATACTCTCTCTCTCTCCTCACACTCCCCCTCTCTCTCAATATAGTCTCCCTTCTCTCCTCATACTCCTAACTCTCTCCTTAAACTCCCTCCTCTTTCCTCATACTCTCCACTCTCCTCATACTCTCCCTCTCCCCTCATAGTCCTCCGTCTCCTCATACTTCCCTCCCTACCAATATTTTCCGTTTCCGTATACTCCCCCCTCTCTCTTTATACCCCCTTCACTCCTCATATTCTCCCATCTCCTCATACTCCTCCTTCTCTCCTCTTTGTACCTCCTGTCTCCTCATATACCCTCTCTCTTGTTATGTGCTTATTTTGTCCACATTCTCCCCATTCTCTTCTCATACTCTCCCTTCTCTTCTCATACACAGTCCTCTCTCCTTATACTCCTCTTTTTTCATCATACTTGCCCCTCTTTTCACATACCCCGCCTCTCTCCTTATACTCTACTTCTCTGCACTTATACTCCCCTCTCTCTCCTCATACCTCCCTCACTCCTCATACTACCCTCATCCGTTCATACTCCTCCCTCTCTTCATATTTCCTCTTTTTCACAAACTCCCCCCTCTCTCCTCATACTCCCCTCTCTCTTCTCACACTCTCCCTCTCTCTCCTTATACTCCCCCCTATCTCCTGATATTTCAGATCTTTCCTCATTTTCACCTCTCTCTCCTCATACTTCCCCCTGTCCTCATACTCCCCTCTGTCTTCATAAACCCCCTCTCTCTTCGCACTCCTCCCTCTTTCCTCATACTCTCCCTTCTCATATTCCCCCCTGTCCTGATATTCCCCCCTCGCCTCATACTTCTTACTCTCTTCCTATAGTACCCCGTCTCTCCTTAAACACCCCCCTCTCCTTATATTCCTCTTTTCTCCACATTCTTCCCCCTCTCTGTTCATATTCCGTCCTCTCTCCTCATACACACTCTTCACTCCTTATATTCCCCCTTTCTCCTCATACTCGCCCCTCTTTCCACATACTCCCCCTTCTTTCCTCATACTCCTCTCTCTCCCCTTATACTCCCCCTCTTTCCTCACACTCTCCCTCTCTCTTCTTATACTTCCCCCTCACTCTTCATATTCCGTCCTCTCTCCTCATACACACCCTTCTCTCCTTATACTCCTCCTCTCTCCTCACACTCCCTGTTTCTCTGCTCATACTCTGCCTTCCCACCTTATTCTCCCACCTCTCTCTTGATACTTTTCCCTCTCTCCTTACACTCTCCCCTCTCATCATACTCATCTTCTCCCCTCATACTCCCCGTCTCTTCATCCTCCCCCTCTCCTTATTATTATTATTATTGTGAAATTTATAACGCGCTCAGTTACCCAGGGGCATCCCGGCGCAGGACACAGCGAAGGAAAAAAAAACCCTCAAACTCAGCCATTACACCGGAAACAGATGGGTCTTAAGGAGTTTCCTAAAGTGCAAGATGTTAGGCTCTGAGCGTATCTTAAGGGGCAGGGAGTTCCACAGTGACGCTACTTGCACCGAGAAACGCCGGCCACCCGAACGAGCTCTTTTAACTCTGGCTGACTGAAGCAGGTGTTTTTGGTCAGAGCGAAGACCCTGTGTGGACTTATATGGACGTGCCATATTAATCAAAATGGAGGGGCCCCTCCCATGCAGGATTTTGTGTGCAGTGCATAAGGATTTGAATTTCACCCGCTCCTTAACAGGGAGCCAGTGAAGAGTTTTCAGGGCCGGAGCAGCTGATTGTCTCCTAGGGACCATCATCAGCAGTCTAGCGGCTGCATTCTGAACTTGTTGGAGGGTCTTAAAAGTCGACTCCGGGGCACTGAGGAACAACGCGTTCCCATAGTCGAGTCTAGACAAAACAAGACCACGGATCAGAAGTTTCCTCGATGAATCAGGGAGCAACGGTAACACCTTGCGAGCTGACCGCAGCAGGCCAAAACAAATCCCCGCTGTCTTCCTGGCGTGTGTCCTGAAGGACAGATCTTCTTCCAACCATACTCCTAAACTCTTGATCTCCTTCTTAGGAGATGGTGGAACGCCCAAGGACCGGGGCCAACAACTAGCTATGAGTGAAGGCCTGGATTTACCAAGCAACATCAGCTCAGTTTTTTCTCCATTGAGCTTCAAAGCAATGTGGGACATCCACCGATGTACATTGGCAAGACAGTCGTGGAGAACCTCAGGTCGTTCCGCCAGCTGGGTCAGACCTACTACCAGCTGAGTATCATCAGCATAGCTGATGATCTTCACACCTGAAGGGGAGACCACTCTTTCAAGTGGAGTCATATAAACATTAAATAAAGTAGGGCTCAAAGATGAGCCCTGGGGGACTCCACATACAAGAGGGAACGAGGTCGACTGCTCTGCCCCTTCCCAGAACGGTCTGAGAGGAAGGACTCAAGCCACTTCAGGGCCATTCCCGTATATTTTCTCCTCTCATCATACTCCCCTCTCTCTCCTCATACCCCCTTCACTCCTCATAATCCCCCATCTGCTCATATTCCTCCCTCTCTCCTCATATTCCACCCTCTGTCCTCATACACCACCTCTCTCCGGATGTATGACGTTACAACGCAGGCTATTACAACGCCTGCCTTTACAACGCGGTTTTTACATCGCATACCATTACAACGCATAGCGCTTTTGGGTGCTGGATAGTGAATAGTTTAATTTACTATTCCAACTCCAGTCCCCGTGGACACTAGGGAAGGTTATTGGATAGTAAATTAACCTATTCCCTATCCTAGAGCGCCCCCCAGCGCAATGCGTTGTAATGGTTTGCGTTGTAATGACCGCGTTGTAATGGTAGTGCGTTGTAAAAGTTTCGTTGTAAGTGATGTTTACCCCTCTCTCCTTATACTCCCCTTTTCTCCAAATTCTCCCCCACTCTTCTCATACTCTCCCCTCTCTTTTTATATACACCTCTCTTTCTTTATTCTACTCTTTTCTCCTCATGCTCGCCCCTTTTTCCACATACTTCCCCCTCTCTCTATATACTCATCCTCTTTCTCCTCATACTCCTCCCTTCTCTCCTCACACTCCCTCTCTCTCTTCTTATACTCCCTCCTCTCTCCTCATATGTCCCCCCTCTCCTCATACTCCCCCTCTCCTCATACTCCCCCCTTTCTCCTCATACCCCCATCTCTCCTCATACTCTCCCCATCTACTCATAGTCCTGCCTCTCTCCTTATGCTCCTTCCTCTCTCCTCATACTATCCCCTCTCTCCTCATACTTGCCCCTCTCTGCACATATTCGCCCTTATCTCCTCATACTGCCAGCTCTCTTCTCATACTCCTTCCTCTCTTTCTCCTTGAACTGTTGTAGTGATGCATTTAGTAGCATGTACTAATCCATTATCTGCTCAAAAGTTTAACTACTGATAAATTGATTAAGGTACTCTTCTTCTCGATGTAATTCTTGAAAGTTTTATGCAGTATGTATGCACTTCTGTTATCAGTAACACAGTTGTTGTTTAAACTTAGTCATGTTACATTGTATTTATTTACTAATTGATTAGTATATTTATATATATTTATTTTTATAATGTTATATATATTTTTTATAACAGAATCTATTTACCAACACAAAAAGAAATTCATCATGCCTTCCAAATGTGAAAAGAGGAAACAACATAAAGCCTATTATTTAAAGAGAAGTCATCCAGAAGATTTACCTGAACAACAATGTGTGAACAAAATGAAAAAAACTCCTGGTAAGACAACGAAGATTTTTTTGAAGAACTTATGAAACACTGGGAGTAGTGTGGACAATGTCAAAAATAGAAATAGTGTACCTGCAACTAAAAAGAAAAACAAGAGAAAAGAGAAAAACGATGGGAAATCATCTTGTAAAAAACACTATATAGTAAAAGGAGGAAGAATCAATTTCAGGAAATTAGAAAAACAATGTTTTATAATAGAGTTGTGTCAAATTTGATGAAGGAAATGAAGAAATGTAAAAGAAAAACAGCATTTTATGAGAAGAAGAAACATATAGAAAATGTAGTTGGGAAGGCTTTCGAATTGAAAAACAAGTTGTTTATTTTAGTAATCAGTAGAATTCGATCACTAGATAAGCCAATCCATTTAATGAAGGTGAAAAGTAAGCGGAGAAGAGTAATTGACAGAAGTAATTTTTCAGATTTTTTTGGGGTGATTGGAAATATAGTTCAAGTTCTGAGCTTTTTTTAATGAAGAGAGTTATTTTCAGAGTAATGATTTGTTATATGCAGTTGACACTAGTGGTCGTGTTAGAAATAGTTGTCCTATTGAGAAAGAGAAAATTGTTCCTAGACATGCAGAAGAGGTGTTAGCTGATGCAGTTTTAGGGAGACGTCCTAAAGCTCCAGTGTACACTTGGAATTGAAGTAGTATTTGTAGTGTACGGCTGGAATCTATAGATTTTTTATGCAATTTCTTACGTGAGTATAATAAGAAAAGTGTTAAACAAAAGATTAAGATGTTCCAAGGACTTGACCCTTGCAGAGTGAGAGAAAATACTGGTTTGCAAGGTCATTCTCTTGCTTGTCTTTCTAAAAAAGTATGTTGAAGTGTTTTTCACCATTTCAGGATGTTAGCAGTACATCATACTCAAATGAGGAAATTAGTCAGAACATTGTATCATGAAAAAAGTCCAGCACTAATGTTAAAAAAAGTTGAACAGTGCTCTTTTGCGTGGATCTGTATCAGATGTAATGAACGTTTGTGATGAAATTCAGGTTAGTTACTTTGGTCCTGAGGTAGATAGTGCAGAAACTGATACATTAATAGAAGGAAATGTGGAAGAGAATGTACAACATTTTAGGACAGAAAATTTTGAGCAAGAAATTATGAAGTTTAAGTTGATTTCAGGTGAAAGGCTAAATTATTCTTGTATTTGTTGTCGTCAAACTCATTATAAAAATAAGACCCGGACTGTTGATTTGTATTTAAAAAGTGAAAAGGAAAATAATAATGAGTGGAAGGATTTTCTAACTTATTTGTTGGTAGAGAATTGTTTTGATTTGGGTTCTGATCAGTGTATTTGTAAATATTGTTATAACAAATAAGACGAGAATAAAATGCCTGCTAGAGCTGTGCATAATATTCTAGAGTTGGTAAATATTCCTTCTGAACTGATGCATTTAAATACCTATGAGTGTATTCTTATTCAATGTGTTCTTCCATTTCAGGCTATTGTTTGTATGGAGTCTAAGACAGGGAAATTGCCTCCTTCAGATGTACAGAGAAGATTAAAGGGAAGAGTTGTATATATGCCTCCAGATATAAAAAAATATGAAACAATTGGTGTAGAAAATGTAGAACATGAACCTCTGGTTATTCTTGTTAATGGTGTTCCTACAAAGAGTAAGAAAATCTGGCAAGAATTAGTGGATGTTAGGAAAGTGAAAAAGGTAACGTTGTATCTGGTAAAAAATAATCAATACTATAAAAATGTGTATGTGGGAGAAGAAGAAATAACTGTAGAAGAAGATAGGGACTTGTCAACTGGACAAATTGAAAAAGTGGATGTGTCCAGAACTGAAGAAATCTACCAACATTGCAGTGTTTACCGACTTCATTCCGAAGAAGTGATGGGGAATACTACAGAGTTATTCCAAATGAAAGAAACAAAGGGAAGTGTGGCTCAATGGTTAGAGCGGCAGACCCTGATGCAGAGGTCTAGCCCGGGACAGGGTTCAATTCCCCGCCTCGGTGGGTCTTGGGCTCAAAATTCCACGGACCTGATAATTCTCGCCTCGGTGCCTATTCCAATCATGGAGTCCCACTCTGCAACTCTGGGCAATAACTTGCTTAATCTCCACAACGGCCCCCACAACGCTAAGGATGCCTGGCCTCCACCTTGGGGGTGCCCAGGAGTGGACACCTCACAGGGAAAGCCAGGATGGGTTCCACAGCAGTATTCGTACAAGCGCCTTGAGACCCTTGCAGGTGAGTAGTGCACTATATAAGTATCAATTTACATTTACATTAGTGTATGGGAAGAAAGGTTGGAAGCTCGTTGATTTCCTCAGTTGTTTCCAACAGGAAAAGGAGGACGATATGATGACCGACCTGTGCAGGTTCCTGCATCTGAATATCGGACATCAAGATAGTATGCAGAAGATCCAAGATTTCAGCATTGTAGTCCGTATTTGTTTCATCTTTTGTTTGAGAGTGACTTGTCTGGACTTTCTTATGCAGTCAACCATATATTGAAAACAGGTGTACATCTGCAAAATGTTTCGGCAAAGGAATTTATGGATAAAATACAGCAGAAAGATAATGTTTTGGAATCTCAGCAAATTATTCTCATGGCATGTCAGCGTGGTACTAATGAGTGCTGGTACCGTCGTCATGGAGAACTTAAATGTATGCTAAGGAACTTAGGAATTCCTACATGGTTCCTTACTCTAAACTGTGCTGAATATGCTTGAGATTATTTACTAACATTTCTTCGAGAGTCAAATCCAAATATAGTAAATATTGAATACAAGACACCTGGAGAATTGTGCTCTTTGGATCCAGTTAATGTATGAAGGTATTTTAATCATAGATTTGAAGCTATGATGTCTTTTATCACCAATAAAAAAATCCTCCTCTTGGAGAGGTTATGGATTTCTTTTGGAGAAAGGAGTATCAAGCAAGAGGTGCGTGCTCCTCACATACATATGCTAATATGGATCAAAGATGCCCCCAAATTTGGAACAGATTTGGATGATACTGGGTTGTTTTTTATTGAAGAATATGCTACATGGGCTGTACCCAAAAGCACAGAGTAAAAGTACTTAAGACAACAAGTCTTACGATTCCAAAGCCATCGTTGTGGAAAATACTGTTGTCGAAAGTACAAATCTAAGGACAAATTCTACACCGAATGTCGTTTTGGATTTCCACGTCCTGTAATATCAAAAGGAAGAGTGAACAGTTGTATGTCATCTTTGTGACATACTATCACAAGAATGTCTCCAAAAAATACCTACACCTTAAGAAGAAATGAAGAGTCAAAGTACATTAATGACTACAACCCAGTTATTTTGTCCATGTGGAATGCTAACATGGATATTCAGTATGTTGCGGACAATTCCATTGCTGTTGCTCGATATGTAACATCTTATATAACAAAAACAGAAAAGACGGAATTGAAGGAAATGTGGGAAGAGTTTCCCACGAGAAGAGTCTGAGTACAAAATTATATAGTTACAGTTTAAAGATGTTATCTTATTGAGTAATTGGAGCGTATGAATGCTCGGATCGCTTATCACCTGCAAGACTATACTACAAATCTAGAAGAATCATTTGGGTGAGTCAAGGTCCCGCTGCAACACGGAATCGAGTACTTAAATCTCTACAAGAAATTGAATATTTAGCTGAAAAAGAGCCAGAAAGTACAGATATTGTGAAAACAAATATGTAGGATACATATTATCTAAATAGAAGTCATCTTGAGAATATTTGTTTCTATGAAGAGCTGCAAAACTATATTTTTAATGGAATATTACAGAAATCATCAATAATGGTATATATGCCGTGATTGGTTCTGAAGGATGTTTGGTGAACCAAAAAAGGGACATTTGATTAATCACCATAAACTGAGTTGCGAAACTCCTGACAAAAGAGAATTTTACTATTTAGCTCTTTTGCAACTCTTTAAGCCATGACATTCAGAATTGGAATTACTTGGAGATTTTGAGAGCTATGAAGATTTGTTCAATGCAAGTAAAGATACTATACAATGTCCTGTTTTTGCTAATTATGTGAAAATGTTGAACAACGAAATTGAGCAAGAAGCTACAATTGCAGCTGAAATTACTAGAGACAGTTCTAAAGAGAGTTAAACTTCTGCTCCGTTGAGTCAGGATCCACTAGGTGAACCGATTGTTCAAAATGAAGCAGCAACTGCTATGGATGATAAGGAAACAGCAAAGTATCAAGCTCAAGAAGATGTAACAAACTTACGAAACTTGGAAGAACAACTAAATGTTGAGCAGAAACAAATATATGACCAAGTGAGAGAACAGATTGACCATGGATTACTTCATGAAAAGAAAGAGTGCTGTTGCTCATCATTTCAACCTATCCGAATGTACGTGAGTGGACAAGCTGAAACCGGAAAAAGTTTTTTAATTAAAGTCATTTCAACTTATCTACAGAAAACAACTTTGTCACATTTTTCTTGTGTTATCTTTGCTCCGTCTGGGTTGGCAACACACAATATTATAGGAATTACTGAACATTGTTTATTAATTTTACCAGTAGAGCATGAAAACCAATTGGAATACCACAAGCTATCTGGAGAAGCTTGTTGTGAAGTTTCAAAAGTCTTGAAGAAAATGAAACTTCTCATTATTGATGAGGTAAGCATGGTATCAAACTTAATGTTTGCCTTTGTGCATTTAAGAATGCAGCAAATTCTTAAAACAGAGTATGACGTATTATTTGGAGGAAAAATTTCATAGTTTTTGGAGATCTACTACAACTTACTCCTGTAAAAGGACAACCAGTGTTTAAAACACTGACGCATGAAGATACCAGAAAGTCTTTGGGGAACATTGGAAATGCTAATATTTGGTCATATTTTGAGTATAAGGAACTTATACAAATATGCGACAGGCAAATGATGCTGATTATGGAACTATTCTTCATGATATAAGAATTGAAAAAGTGACTGAACATGGCAAACAAGCGTTACAGAGAAGATTACTTTTCAATTTGTTTCCAAATGAAAATATTGTTCCTGAGAAAATATATATGAGAATAGCTGAAAACATCTTAATGCCAACACTGCGTGAATGTTCTATATTCAATGAAGAAATTTTAAAGTTGGAAAATGAAGAAAATATAAAATTGGAAACTATTGATAAAATAGAGCATGAAGGAATCACTATTATTTTGACCGAAAAGTTGAAGAGGAAATTGGATTCTTTAGAAAAATCGATAAGTAAAACTGCTGGTTTAGAAAAGAATTTATATGCATGTGTAAACTGTAGGGTAATTTTATGATGTAATTTGAATGTGGAAAAAGGTTTAGTAAATGGAGGAATGGGTTAAGTTGTTGATTTAGTTAATTATGTAAATAGAAATGGTATTGAGTTTTTGAAAATCAAATTAGATCAAATTGAAGAAGTACAACAATTTAGTCATTGTTCAGCTCGGTTTTTGCTTGAAAAATATTTGTATGTTCGCAGAAAACAGTTTCCTGTTTCTTTGGCATATGCAGTGACCATTCATAAATCTCTTTAGGGAATATTGGAAGTACTGTGTTTAAAGAGGGCATGGCAAATGTTGCTTTATCTCGAGTCAGAACTTTATCTGGATTATCTGGATTGTACTTAATTGATTTTGATGAGAGAAAGGTTAGTGCAGATGCAAATTGTGTGAAAGAGTATAATAGGTTAAGAAGAGAATATGCTCCCAATTTAGGTTAATATCCAGTATTTTTTAAAAGCGTGTGGAGGTAGAAAAAGAAGATATGAGAATATCTATAGTGAAGCTGTAGAGAAAGAAAAAACATAAGATGAAGTTGTGATTGCAAGCAAAAAGAAAAAGGACACTGTTGAAGAGATTGTTGGTTATCAGTTTGAAAATAGTTCTGGTGTCAACTGCTATGCTAATGTAGTTGTTAATGTTGGTTTTTTTCTTGAAAGTTTGCAACAGCAAATTGTTGATCATCGGGAAAAAAGATTTTGTTTGTTGTATTCTGTTTATGAGAAATGTAGTAGTGATAAAAGTAAAATACAAAGTGTTTCTGACATTCGAAATGTTTTGGACATATGTTCTGGTCCTACTCAATTTACGCAGAATATTCAGCAAGATTGTCAGGAATTTCTAATGTATATGCTTGTTGTATTGGAAGATGAAGTTATAGATATTGAAAATCTTTTTGGCCTTTCTTATAAATGGCAACATGACTGTGAAAATTGTTTGTTTACATGTAGTACTAACATAGACACTGTAAGATTTATATATTTGACTTTACCAGACCGTGAATCACTGTCTTTTAACAATCTAGTTAGAGGAGCAAGTCAAAACATGGAGTGTAGCCAATGTAAATTACAAATGTCATCAAGATTAGTTATACAAAGATATGGACAGTATATAATGTTAATGCTGCAACATTGTAGAGCTGATGAAAGAAAATTGGAAACTTTAATTAAACATTTGGTAGATACTCAAGTATCAATATCAGGAAGAACTTTTGTAGCTCTAGGAATTATTTTTCATGATGGTCCTTCTACAACATCTGGACATTACACTGTTTATTTAAAATGTCCTAAAGGTTGGATATATTGTGATGATAGTCAATTGGTTTTTAAACAACGTTTGCCTAAAGAGTTACCAATTTATTACCTAATTTTTTTAAAGCCAGAATTTTAGGAACAAAATTTGGCCTTTCAGGATTACTGTTGTTAAGGTAGGCTAGTCTGGTGTTGTAGAGTACTTTGTGAGTGAGGGTGAGGATCTTGAAAATGATCCTCTTGTTGACGTTGAGGCAGTGTAGGTGTATCAGGTGGTGGGTGATGTGGCTGCAGTAGGGGACATTAATGATCAGTCGAGCGGAGGTGTTTTGAATTTGTTGTAATCGTTGTAGGTGTCTGGCTGAAATTCCTGTGTAGAGTGTGTTGCCATAGTGTAGTCTGCTGCTGATGAGGGCCTGTGTCATTGTTCTTCTTCTTTCGGTTAGGATCCACTTGTAAATGTTGCAGTGCATGCGTAGGGTGTTGTAGCAGTATGAGGAGACTGTGTAGACTTGCTTACACATGGAGAGGAAGGAGTTGAGGACGAATCCTAGGTTGTGTACATGGTCGGTAGGTGCTGGTATTGTTCACAGTGTAGTAGGCCACCAGGAATCATCCTAGGCTGAGGGGGTGGGTCCGATAATGAGTATTTCTGTCTTGTCCGAGTTGAGGTTTAGGGAGCTGATCCTTATGCAGTTGGTGACAGCTTTCATTGTCTCGTGGAGGTTGCTTTTGGTGGTATGTGGCTCCTTGGTGAGGGAGAGGATGAGCTGGGTGTCATCGGCTTAGGAGATAATGTTGAGGTTGTGATGGTGGGCCACTTTTGTGAGGGTGGCCATGTAGATGTTGAATAGCGGCGGGCTGAGGCATGAGCACTGGGGACACCGCAAATGATGTCGGTGGTTTTGCATCAGAAGGCTGGGAGGCGGACGCTCAGGATTACTATTGAACAACTTCCAAACTAAGAATTTGACTCATACTATTTGACCATGAAGATAAGTATCTGAAACCATTAAGGACTGTTTGTATATTTTGTCAGCATATATTTGTAAGTAACATTATTTACAGTGTATGAAAACTAATCATAATGTTTTGTAATGTTATGATTGTTTGAGATCTCATATTTACGTAAAAGAAATTGCTCTTAGAAAAAAACATTTAACATATGTTTTTTTTCTATTTTTTAGATTGTTATTGAGAATGTTGAATGTTTTTTTAAGATAATCTTATTGATTGTCTTTTTTTTGCCAGATGTTATGTGATGAGTACTATTGAACTCACTGTTTCTAGTGAAACTCAATATATTCTGAGAACAGCAAAAAAGGCAAATAAAATGCTTTACAAATTATTTTTCTTGTCTTCCACAGATGCTAAATTTATAATATATACTTGTTTTATTATTTATAATTTTTAAGGTAAGTATAAGTAACTATAAAAAATAGTCAATGGGATGTGCTTCTACAGAGTTGAAGGAACAAGAGATGGACGGAGTACATATCTGTGTAAAGATGGTTTGCATCTTTTAAAGACATTTGAGAAAGTTAACATATATACTGAGTGTACCTGAGGACCTACTATCTTTGAACATATATTTAAAAAATGGCAGAGACTTTTATTACAGAGATGTATAAAATGGAACATGGCTTCAGAAGAGCTTTCTTCAACGTACCAGTATGGTATTGAATAGATAGACATGCTTGGCTAGTACAGACCAGAGAGTTTCAGGATTTAAAGAGACCAAATTGTTCTACATAAAATATGTCACAGAGAGTGTTTTCAAATACTCTTTTTTATGTGTAGAAGGACAAGATATGTTATTGTGTGTAGTTTTTCTTCTCTATGTAAATATCTCTTCATCATACACACTATTTTATGTTGAAGTGTCATTCTATACCTGTTGTTGTGAGTATTTTCAACTTATATAAGGAATCACTACTTTCTTATTATGTTAGAAGGTGAGTACTGGATAGGTCTTTAAGAATTGATGTGTGTGAAAACACATGAAGTATTGAAAAACGAATGTGATAATGGTACCTAAATACACACAGATACACAGTGTTATTCTGGACAACCAACAGTATCTCTTGCATTTTACTAAAACACATTTACTAGTTTGGAATGAGTAAAGTGAATAGACATATTCTGCATTTTTTAGTACTGCATTTTACAATAACAGCCTGAGTCTTTTCCTCTAGTCATAAGGAGTGACTGTTTTTAAAATTTAAGAAAACTTAAGAACAGCATATCCTTATAAGTAATTATATTTATATAACTTTATAAAGTACTAAAACTCTACTGTTGGAATGTTATTAGACAATGGTATTTATATAATTTTTTTTGGAGGCCAAAATAGTTGATAAAGCTAGTTCTGTATTATGTATTTAGAAAACTGATAAAATGAACTGTTTATGTTTTTGTACAAGGACCTACAACATAAGAGATTAATTATGGAAACAGAACTGAACAATACCGAGGACACTTTGGAAATTACCAACAATCTCATATAAGAAGTAAACATACCTCTCACAGGCAGCGAGAGTGAACAACAAGAAATTAGTGCAACGCATCTCCAGCAATGCTCTGGGGGCCCTATGCTCAGAATGCTGTGTCAATCCTTATGCCTGCTTCAAGCAAGTGCAGGGTTTTGACGCAGCATGAGCTCTTGTAGATTTCACTCAGCCACTTTTAGGAGGTGTTCCTGTGCCAAAACGCCCCCTCCACCCATGTAGGAATGTCTCCTTCTGGTACAGGAATTTACAATGTGACGCACCTCCCAGATGCATCACATTGTAAATACCACACTCCATGGCCCATATTTTGCACCACCGCTGCGTCAGAAAAGTGATGCAATGGCGGTGTAAAAGAGGCACAAGGAGGTTGTAAATCTGCCACTAACACTTACAAATTCACCCAGGCAGTGCAAAGGGAAGCACAGGCTTGTAACATATTTATGCACATATGTTACATTCAAGTGCTTCAGAAGCACTACAGTATACTATAAGTAACCTTATAGATTTATACTATAGCACTTCCTTATAGTTCTGCACTTTCACATTCACCATACACTACTAATGTATTCATTCATTCATTTAAACACTGCACATTCATTCGAACAAAGTTTTACACACTATCATAGAAATATAGCTCTTTTTTTGACTGCAACCAAAAAAGTGTCCAACAGTAACAAATCAATAAAAAAAAAAATTACGACGTGAACAACTGTGCTCCCGATTTCTCCGGATAATCAAGTCTATCGATTGTTCACCATGACACAAAATCTCATTGCAAAGTTTGCAATGTATGACGAGATCCGCAAAATCAGGTTCGATATTTGTGTGTGAACTGCTTGCTTGAGGTGGTGGTGCAGTAGATGTGCTGGGAACAGGAGGTGGAGGGTTGTCCCGCAGCCTTTGTGTGCAAGCTCTTGGGTAATTATTAGGGTGCAGAGTTTTTACACGGCGCACCATGCTAGCTGTTCCGAAGGAATATTTTTTGCTGGGGTCCCCCCTGGAAAGAGTTGTGTCACATATTTTACATGTGACTTTTGGGGCATTGACCTTTTTTTGATGTCAGGGAAGGTGAACAATTTCCATATCACAGCCACTTTCCTTTTTTGCTCAGGCTGGTCTGCAACAAATTCCTCCTCTGCTGAGTGCTCAGAAGACAAGTGCAGCCATACTGAAGTTTGGTTCTAAATTGACTTGAACTCCACAGAAGAGATGGTTCTCCTGAGAAAGTCAACGAAGAATGATTAAAATGGGTGGGGTCTTTCAACAGTTGATATAGGAAGTCTTATGAATCAATCAAATCTGTTGTTTTAAAATCACATGGCTTTGCGTACACTTACAATGCGCTTACTGAGCGCGTACGGACAACGTACCACCGCGATTTTCGTAATTTCTTTTAAAAGTAATATACACTTAATAAAAGTAAAATAAAACTATTTTCATGATTATCCCAAATAATGTCTTCCCTTAATCTTTACATTAAATACATAAATATATGTTTTTAAACAATTAAAAACTTTTGCGTTGTGTGCGTACGGGGCGCCGTACACGACGTCACACGGAAGTGTTGATGCAACGCGTAACAACAAAACTTAGTTATAACGTATGCGCCTGTACACGCACAGTACGAGTACCAGTACAAAATATGGTGCGATTACCGTACGCGTACCGTACGATTATCCCAAAAAAGAAAAAGGAAAAAGGAAATATATAGAATTTAATTTTAATATATTGAAAGAAATATTAATTAATAAGAACATTATTTTTGAATTTTGTTTTATTATTATTTTATTATTTTACATTAAGAACATGAAATATATCTTAAAAAATAAAATAACTATTAATAATTATAATAAAAATGTAGGAAATTAGTATTAAAAGAAAGAAATATAATAATTAATACATTTAAAAATTATCATTAACAAAACCTTTGAAATTCACTGAAAAAAACATAGGTTTCACACACGTTATTGTTAGGAATTAGCATTTTAAAAACCTTTGAAATTCACCGAAGAAAACCATAGGTTTCACACGTTATAGTTAGGAATTAGCATTTAAAAACCTTTGAAATTCACTGAAAGAACCATAGGTTTCACACATGTTATAGTTAGCTGGACATTTCACTCATACAAAACCATTGAAATTCCCCCTTTATATTTAGTTCAGCTAACTATAACTCGCGCGCCCGCAATGCACTGCTGATGACGTCACATATTACATCACTCATGACATGGTCAGTGACATTACTCATGACATCACTGATGACATCTCAAATGACATCACTGATGACATAGTCTTTGTGAAAGAGTGGCAGACCTCCTCTCAGCGTAATATAACCTTTGATACACACATTCAAAAATAGAAACAAACATTTTCAAAAGAATGGAGATACCAATACCAGTTACAATAACCTATTCAGAAATTACACCATCTACATACAGATCCACTCATTCACCAACAGTTCTATATAGTCACTCATACATGTACTCACTCATCATATATACTCACACACCTATACATCCTGTTACACACCAACACTCATCCATAGAGTTACTCACACACATACTCACACATGCAAATAAACTATCAAACATACAGCTATACTAAGCATGGGCGAATTTTGCGAATTCGCAATTCCCAAATTTGCGTATTTGCGAATTCGCAATCCGCAAAATTCGCGGACTTTTGCGAATTTGCTGATTCTTTTTTTTGTGTTCGCAAGGGTTTCTGCCAATTCGCGAGGGTTTTTTACCAGTTCGCAAATGCGAACTTACTTGTTGGGTCGCAACGGTCGCGACCATGTTGTTTCTACATCTGGTTCATCACAGCACTCTCTGTTTCACCACTGCCACCCTCTGTTTCACCACTGCCACCCTCTGGTGCACCCATGCCACCTCTCGTTCATCACTGCCACCCTCTGGTTCATCACTGTAGATTATGGGGGGAAAGCACACCTGCCCTGCCTCAACTGAAATGAATTAATTTGGGGCTGATTAATGTGTCACTGAATTTGAGCTGGCACCTGCTTCCTTAGCTGTAAGTGCTTCCTGATTAATGATGAGCTTGAACTTTTGCACCTGCTAAGTGCTTTCAGTTTTGCAAAATTCGTTAGCATACCTGCCCTGCCTCAACTGACATGAATGAATTAGGGGCTGATTAATATGTCACTGAATTTGAACTTCCAGTCTGGCACCTGCTTCCTTATCTGCAATTGCTTTCTGTTGCAGTGTAATTTTTTTTAACAGGACCTTTGTGGCATACTTGTAGCTATTCTCTGAGCCTGCTGTGAGGGTCAGAGCAGGGTCATAGAAAGGTTGCAAGTAGGCAACTGAACTCTGGAGGGGCCCCTCAGGAAGCACTACAGGAAATGGTTACTAATGATGAGCTTGAACTTTTGCACCTGCTGAGTGCTTTCAGTTTTACAAAAATCGTTTTTCTGCAATTTCGCGCGATTCGCGGGGCGCGAATTTGCGCGAGATCGAATTCGGAAGCAGCGAATTTGTGCGAATATGCGATTTTTTTATGCGGCGTGTTAGTTTCCGTGGTTTTGCGTTTTCGCGAACCGCTTGTAGAGCAACGAAGCGAAGTTACCCTAGCGGTCGTACATGGGCGCGGCCATCTTGTTTGCGTGACGTATTTCCGTTTCCGGGCGCTATGTGTAATCTCGCAAAGTGTGCGGCTCGCTAGTACAAGTTTGCGTGTGTTCGCGGGGGAAATCTCGTGCGAACTTACCCACGTGGTCGTGAACGGGCGCGGCCATCTTGTTTTTCATTCATTTCTATGTTTCTGGGCATCCTTTCTGTATCCCCTCTCAATCTCTGCCATCCTTTGCTTGTTTGAAGTTTTTTTTAATCTATTTTACTTATTATCTATCCCTCTATTTTTCTAGCTCTATATTTGTGTGTTTTCTGCTACTTTAGGTTAATTTTAAACTACTTTTTAAAACTCTTTTCTTTTCTTCTTCCCTATTCTATTTCTTATGTCTTATTTACCTTCTTTTCTGCCCAGACCATGGTAAAGGGAGCCGGGAAGCAGCCCGAGAAGGGGAAGGGTCCCGCACCCCATGCCCGGCTCCCATGCGGGCATTTGAGGGGGGAGCTTGTGATGCCACGGGAGATCTTTAGCACGGAGGAGGTGGCCGCACTGGTGTACTATGTACAGCGCTGCTTCGCAGGACCATCGCGGCAGGCGGCAGGATCGCAAGCAGTAGTAGTAGCTATTTCATCACTACTCTGTTTTCTCCTGCTCTGTGTGTTATTATATTGCAAATTTTTGTTTTTTACCAAGAGCCATAATGCTACCGATTACATTGTAGGTAAATTATATTTCAAAATCTTCTGTGCATTTCAGGTGCACTGCTCTCCTTCTCAGGAGCGTACCTACTATGCTTATTTGTTTTCGATTTTGTGTTCATTTCATTGGCCTGAGAAATTATGTATGAGTGTAGTTTACAGAACTGCGTAATGCTAGACACTAAGGGGCAGATTTGCAATTACCGGCGCATCCCTGCAAAGTAGCAGGGATGCACCAGTAATTGTGCGCCACGCCACCACCACCCATGGTGCGCCGTATTTACAATGCGGCGCACCATGGGCCCAAAACGTCACCGAAGCATTACGCATCTGTGCCGTAAAGGCGGCGCATTGCTGGAGTTGCGTTGCAACGATGGCGCAGCTCCAGCAATGCTCTGGGGTGCCCTATCTCCCCAATGTTACGTCAAGCCGTACGTCTGCTTCAAGCAGGCGCAGGGTTTGAGTGACGCATCAGTGTCCTAAAAGTGACTGATTGAAATCTTGTAGATTTCCCTCAGCCACTTTTAGGATGCGTTCCTGCGCAGGAACGCCCTCCCTTGCGCCGGAACGCCCCCTGATGGCGCAGGGCTTTACAACGTGATGCATCTCCCATATGCGTCACGTTGTAAATATACACCGCACCATGGCGCCTCTTTTGTTCTGCCGCTGCGTCACAAAAGTCACGCAACAACGGAGCAAAAGAGCCGTAAGGGGCTTGTAAATCTGCCCCTACAGACTCAAGTCCAGTCCTTCCTTTGTACACCTGGCAATAAGAAGAAATAGTGATGGTGGATTGATAGTTTGAGTATTTTAATGACTAGTTAATGTAGTAGGAAACTTTTTAGTGTTGTCACTGATCTGCAATCACAATGGAGTTTGTCTGTCACTTCGCGTGCTGCGGACTGCTGCCTGCCAGTCCTAGGCGAACCTTTTTAGTAGTTTGTTTAGTGAGTTACATTACTTTCCAAGTCGACGGTCCGCAAATCAAGCAATACTAATATCGTAGTAGACCACATGAGATAGGTCAATATATCCCGTGGAATAGTTGTCTATTTGCTATTTCGCCAAAATATTTTGTTATTGTTCTTTTGAAATGTTTGACTTGGTTGACAACAATCATCCATGTTTTCGGGTCTTTCTTTCTTTCATGTTGTACATCAGCTCCCCCCAGGGGAAAGAGGACAGAGGAGGTGGTATCGGCTGCTGCTGCTGTAGAAGGTCAGGATCGGTCAGGCGAGGGCTCCTTTGCTGACCCCAGTAAGTTTTCATTTTAATATAGAGTACCTATTTTTTCCTAGCGTTCCTCATTCGATTTTTTCTAAATCATCTTTGATCTTCTTGTAGACTGTATCTAAATTCTTATCCTGCCTCTACTATGACTCCCTGTGGTATTACTAGATTATTCTTATTAGTCCATCTGTGTAGCTAACTAAGATTGCACAGTTGGCAAAAGGTGTTAAACGACACTCCCATTCTAGTCAGCAATAGCTCTATGCACTGAGTGCAGTCCTCTGGGATTGTCCATAATGTCTTTTCAAGTCTTCTAAATGTTTATGCTTTGACAATTCCCAACAATAAAATGTGAATGACCACCAAGAAAGAATAAGATACTAATTTACTTTTGGTTTGGATAGGAGGACAATCCATACTACTACTGTTGCAGGGACAAATTTGCACAAACAGAACTATGGACACTAAATAGTGCATTGTTTATCAATTATATTAGGTGCAGGTAGACTTTCCACATACCTCAGTGATAACAGACTTTGAAGAACCCCCAATCTCCTTACTGACTAGATAGTGTGGCAGAGTCATTTAGCTCCCGAATTGACTGATGATTGATCCCCAATGATGATTATCCAACGCAGGGCAAGAGTACGGAGTCAGAGTCCAGAAGTGTCAGAGGCACGGACTCATGCTTGCAAATTGCAAAACCTTTTGCTCAGTCACTCTTGACCAAAAACCACAGAGTCTATTTCAGTTTTAAAGTTTCATTAAAAGTAAAAACATTTATTAAAATCAAGTTTGTCATAAAACATAAACGGTTGATAAAAATGGAAAAGTGCTTAGTGATTTATTTCACACATTTATTGTGGGCGAGCCGAGCCCTCACCTGGTTTGAACTTTAATTCTTCTTTTTGGTGCTGAATCGTTGGTCACTCCGTCCTAGTGCTGATGATCTGATCTTGCTCTTGTTCTTAGAAGTGAAGCTTCTGTCTGTTATGAGAAAAATGGTGCGTGTTAAAAAGCAAGCATTCATCAGTTGTGCCAAAAAGTGCAGCAAGACAACATCCTTTCCTGGAAAAAGGGACATTTTTACTTTAGAGTAGATAGTCACAAATTATTAGATTGGTTTCTGTATTCACATTTCTTCATTCCTAGACAACATACTAGTGAGTAGTGTATGTCTATGACATCTAACATTCTTAAATGTATTTTGTAGGTGGAACATCTGGTGCCGGGGCCAGCGCGGAGGTGGAGGAGGACACTTCTGGGGAGGAGGCGGTACAAGTGCCGGAGGAAACTGCTGTGAGGGTTGCCACGGTAGTGGCGGGCAGTGGTAAGCTCTTATATTCCTTACCTATTGAGATTGCAGACTGCAGAGTGTGCTCTCTGCACGGGTGTAGTATTATATGTTGTACAGTTAAGTTACTATACTGTTAAGAAGACTTTCAAATTTAGAACAAAGTTTTTATCAACCAGGTAGTAGCCTCCTCTAAATTTACTTCAACACAGCGGTGAATTTTTTTTCGAGAATCCAAATCAGATCTGAGATGAACTTGATGGATGGGATGAACGAAAAGCGAAAGAAGGGTGTAAGTAAGTGTGGAAGGATGAGCAAGTTAAAAGTAATGATGACTGACAAACAAGAATGATATGTGTTTGATTGGTGCCCGAGGTGGCTGGGAAGGAATATGATACATGGCTTGGTTTAGGATGAAGCAAGGATGGGTGGAAGGAGAACAGCCTGGGTGGGTGAAACAGAAACTGTATGTGTGGGCAATATATCCTTTGGTTGAAATTCAAATGCAAGTCAAGCACGGATGTATGGCTTGCGGTTTCCCAAATAAAATGAGAAAACGTAAGGTGTGTCCAGATGAGAGACATGAAGAAGAATGATTGACATATAGTTTGAATGGATGGATGCCTGTATCATGGTACTATCTGACTCTTAGATAGCATATGTGTATCTAGAGAGAGTAAACGGTCACTGGATGAACTAAGTGTTACTTTGAAGAGCATGTAACACCGCACCCGCACGTCCGTTCCAGTGTAGGAAAGGCAAGGAAAAGTAGTTTTAATTTTGTCTGAATACTACCATGAATAGTAGCAGTAGTTTGTATTGCAAGCACAGCATATATCCGGCTATTACGATGGCCACTCACTACCTCTGTTAATACGTTTAGTAGAACTCGGTCATTCATGTGTGGATGTATCACTGTTCACTCAATAAAAAGCAAAGCACCTAAAGTCATCCCATACGTAAGCAAATACATACCATGTGCAGTGATAGATAATCAGATAATTTATCTTCTTCATTTTCCTTTTCTAGTATTCATTGGAACTGTAGGGTGAAAGTTAAATTAATTAAGCAGTAGCCCTTGTAAAAGAGTATTCTCAGTGCCATCCGTAATAGAAAAGTAAGAGCATCACCACCTGCATGTACTGTACCGGTACAGTAACGCAAGTCTGTCTCACTCATCATGGCGGGCGTCTGTTTTTCTCGGGTGCAAGTTGACTGCGCTGGCAGTATGCCGGCTTGCAGAAGTTAACGTACCAATTTTTCTAAACAAGAGAGAAGTAGAAGAATAAGACTGGTGTACTGTCATAGTCGACTCTAATGGAGTGAGTCCATAGTGCTCGTAGAACTGATTCCTTAAACCCCCACTAATGTTAGAGCAAGGATGAAGAAGTGGGAGGTTAGATAGATACTGGCCACAATAGGTATGTACTGCGCTTGCAAGTTTCTAGTTCTACTGTGACACAGCATTCTGCTGAATGATTTTGTGTTAATCTTAAAGAGCATTGGTTACAGACTAAGGGCCTCATTAGGATGGTGGTTTTTCCGCATCCTCCGGGCCGGCGGAAGTGTCCGCCGGCCTGGAGGATGCGGAAAAACCGCGGCGGAGACTCCAAAGACCCACCGCCAACTTAGGATGGCTGGTGGGTCTGGAATTCCGTCCGCCGCTTTTCCGCCGCGGTCGGCTTCCGACCGCGGCGGAAAAGCTATAACATGGCAGGCGGTGTCTATGAGACACCGTCCGCCATATTATGATGTTGGTGTAAATATGCTTTTCCACGGCGGCTTTTCCGCCATGGAAAAGCATACGGACATTCACTTTGGGGGCCCGTTGCGGGCCCCCTGGGTGAATGGGGGATGGGGGGTGCACATGGGGGGTACCTATGGTACCCCCCTGCATTTGCGTACACAAAGCAGCAGGCACCGTGCGGTGCCTGCCGCTTTGTGCATGTAAATGTAACACATGCATTTTTAACATTGCGGCGGGTGCAGCTTGAAGCTGCACCCGCGCAATGTTAAAAATAGAGGATGTGACCGCCACCCTGGCGGTCACATCCTAATCAGCACGGAGGGAACGCCGCAGCCCCTGCGGACGTTCCCTCCTCCTCAAGGGTGGCGGACGGACGCAAGTCCGTCCGCCATCCTAATGAGCCCCTATGTCTTTCTTTCTTCATATAGATGCTCCTTCCAAACCAACACAGAAGGAGCTGGCTAAAAGGGCCTGGGCAACGGAGGCTGGAGGCGACTGTCGCCGAATATCGGCGGCTGGTGGCCCAGGAGGAGGGGGACACGCAGTCGACCACAACATCCACCGGGACAGCTGCATCCTCCTCCGCGCTCCCTGCATCAGCCAGTCAGCGCAGCAGGTCTACAGCGGTACGGAGACGGGGTACCGCAGCCACCCACCACCGCCGAGCAGCAAAAAAATCAGCTGCCTCCCACAGCAGTACCAAAAAAAGGTTGCACCGCCTTATACTCAGGGTGTCCTACCTGGAGCAGGAGCTGTTGAACACCAAAACCCTGCTCGAGACCTGCCGACCTGGCCCGAAAAGTGAACAGCAGCCAGCAGCAGGAGGAGACTGTCCATTGCCCCTTTTTTAAAGACTTCTGGGGGGTGGGAATTGGGAGTTGGATTTTTGAGACTTTTCACGGACATTCGTTGGGGTTTGGGAGGGGGGGTGGGTTGGGTCTTGCGGGAGATTATTTATGTTTGGGATATAAATATACTTTAAACTTTATCTTAGCATACGTGTTTTTTTACTGCTTTTGAGGCTTGTGGGTGGGGGTTTAACAGTAAGTTTGTTTTCCTGAAACTTAAGTGGCATCTTGATTCAAGTTGTGTAAGTAATTGTCCAAATGTTTTCAAAACTAAGTGCCTCTCACAGAGTAAGTGAATTCAATAGTCCTAGGACTTTACTGGTACTACCGTCAGTCTCTCGTCTCTCCTAATACTCCATTATACGACCTCCCCCCAAACGCTTATCTTACCTGTAATTTGTGTTTGGAAATAGGGCTAGGCAGAGGGCTGGCTGCACGGGAAAAGGCGATTAAGGTTGGCAATCCTGGACGGATAAAATGTCATCATTGCGGTGGTACTAGTGGTGTTACACAGTGGCAGTTGCAGCATATAAAAAAAAGAAAATGAAACCTTGTTTGTCCTTATTGTAGCATTAGAACGGTACGATAGAGAATATAGCAGGTGACAGTACACTAGAACAGTGCCACAATGTAGCCTAACAAATGGTAAAGTATTGAAAGTATAACTACTGCTTGCGTTGAATTTCTTTGACATTGGCTACTACTACAAAAAATAGTACTGAAGGTGAAGGTCACAGTAGCGTAATCATTTGCCACGTCTAGGAGGAGGATGTTCTTGATGATAAATCAAGTTGATGGCACACATGAAAATCTGCTTTCATTTGCCAATAGTCATGGGTCTGTGTCAAGCTGAGTAAGAATATTTCCTCGGATTACTTCACCAGCCTGTTGCTATGACCTTATCCTCCCCAGCAAGTGTGTGGAATTATTGCTGTCATTTAGTCACACATCAATCAAAACCACACAGCCCGGGGGAAGAGGGTTAGGGTTTGGAAAATGGATGGGAATGGGGGTTTTTGGGAAAGTTTTGTTGAGAGAAGAAAAAAAAGCACAGCATGGACAAACAATAATTGAAGATAAACAAATCTTTGGGTACAAAGCTATCCATAAATCTTTTAAGTGACCTAAAGGAAGTGCATGCACTACTGCATGCATGGTTACTGAAAAGTAAGTAGTACTTTGGACAACCGTGAATGTAAGAATGCGACAGTACAGGGCTGCAGTAATTATGCGTTTTCACTTGCCTATCTCTGCACTCAGAGAAACACTTCATACATTAAATTAGGTTTGGAAAATAGCAGAGGTAAAACCTATACAATGGCTGTAGGGATGAACTTAGAAGCAGAGATCAAAGAAATGCAGAGTCACACACATAGAAGTTCACAGCAATAACATCACTTAAAAGATAATTAGAAAAGAACGGATACTGTATCTGTATGTTGTTGTAGTTGTCCTGTTGAATTTGGGAAGTTGCATGCATCCAACCATTCCTCTTATTAGCGGGACTCCTCCATTACATCTGACGCTCTGTCCATCAATGTTAGTGACCATGCTGAATTGCGGCTCGCTAATGTGAAGCCTAACTTCATCCTTAATTTCCCATTGCACAGGCTGAAATCCGGCCTGTAATTATTGATGGTATAACAAGAAGTGATATTAGAACACCACTGACAAATAAATATAAGGTATGTACGCTGTGTAGTGCAAAAAGTCACACTTTGAATTTCCTAATAGACAGTACAATATTTTTGAAAGTGTGTACTCTGTCTGTGTCTCCTTTTGAAGGATAAATAAATATGGGCAAATTAATTTTGCGGATCTTTCCCCTCAAGCTAGGTGTACTGTAAACTGTGTTTTAGAACTAAATTGGACCTTCCCAGCAGTGCTCCCAGACCCTTACCAAACCCAGTTGCAAAAATGTAGAAGACCCCAATCAGATCTCAAAAAACGTGCTATACTGCTACCTGTCAGAGGCCTAGTAGAAAATGGTGACAAAACGTACTTTGAAAGTAAAGTAGGCCCAAATCCCCCCTTACCCACCATGGATTGTATTCAAACAACTTGCAAGCAAGCAAAAGTATCAATAACCAGCATTGCTCCAAGACTCGCAAACTCCCCCACAAATACCAGGAACCCCCACAAACAGCCCCCCGAAAACGGTAGAGTGAACGAAATCTCAGAAAATGCAACAACTTTTTCCCCAGGGATTGTCTCCAAAACACTTTCTTTCGGGTATTAGACCTTCCCAGCAATGGCCCCAGAACTGTCAACCCGGGTGAAAACAAGTTCAACACCCCAACAAGCCAAAAGGCAAAACCCGGGGAAAACCATACTTAGAGAAACTTTGGCCTACCTGGAATTCAGTCCAAATGTGCTCTGCAGCTAGGCCCCAACTCCCCTTTTCCACCATGGATTTCCTGTAAAACAAATGCAATCAACATTAGAATGTGCCAGCAGTGCTCACAGGCCCCAAAACCCACCCCCAACAACCTAAAAGCCCCCCAAACAGCACCCCAAATACAGGCAAGTGATCAAAAGCGCAAAAACTTTTTCTGCTCCAATTTCCTCCAAACCACTTTTAGACGGTATTACACCTGCCAAGCAAGGCCTCCAGACCCGGGAACCCGGGCAAAAACAAGTTTCACCCCCCCAAAAAATCCAAAAGGCAAAACCCGAGAAAAGCCACACTTAGAAAACTTTGGGCCTACCTGGAATTCAGTCCAAATGCGCTCTGCAGCTACGCCCCAACTCCCCTTTTCCACCATGGATTTCCTGTAAAACAAATGCAGTCAACATTAGAATGTGCCAGCAGTACTCACAGACCCCAAAACCCACCCCCAACAACCTAAAAGCCCCCCAAACAGCACCCCAAAGACAGGCAAGTGATCAAAAGCGCAAAAACCTTTTCTGCTCTGATTTTCTCCAAACCACTTTTATCCGGTATTAGACCTTCACAGCAATGCCCCAGTCCCGTCAACTCACCCGCAAAGAAGTAGAACACCCCCACAAGTGCAGAGTCTTTCTTCATTGGGCGTTATCCAGCCATCTGCTTTGAGGGAAATAGGAGTCTGGAGGAGGAGGATAGAGGAGCATGTTTTTGTGAACTTGTGAACCTGAGGAATGCAGACTGCGGCACCTTCAAATCAATAGGCAAATAAGTGAAGACAGTTCTGCTGATGGGCTTGTTTTTGTGATTAGGTGATTAAAGGTTTTTTTATACAGATTTTGCAAAACAAAGAAAGACAGACACACAGGAATAAAAGTGAATAAGGACAAAAAAGAAAGTTAGTGATTCATTGACTCATTTTCAGGGCTCGGTGTCAGGGAAAGAGAGCTCGTCCTCAAACTCTGCGAATTCAGACGGGAGTAGGTCAGTTAACAGAGAAGAACTTCCCTCATCTAAGTTGGTGTCCTCCCCGTCTTCTTTCTGCGTGCATTCTCGTATTTTGTAATATGGTAGTATAAAGTGCTGATTCATCTTGATCATTGTTAACCTCTCCACATTTTTGGCCGAGAGGCGGGTCCTTTTGGAAGTTACAATGCCACCAGCAGCACTGAAAACACGTTCAGAAGACATACTTGCGAGTGGGCAAGACAAGTAATTTGTAGCCAGGTTGGTGATCTCTGGCCACACATCTCTTTTACAAAATACACAAAAGAGCAGGTAAGGTCTACATATGATGTGTATCTGCAAAAGTGACTAAGCGGCACTGCCGGTAAGCGTATGAGACACAGGGTCTGTCAAAACAGGTTACTAAGGGTCACAAAGAGGGCTAGAATAATTCCCATCAGACCACCCATGTGGTGGAGTTTAAGTCATATGGGAACAGTTGATCAGCCTCTCCCAAATCCGACCAATTAGTGTCAATAAGGGAAAAGGTTGTCAAAAAAAGTCGTCCTATTGTGACACCATAAAGTATTATGAATAGACAGAGTGCAGTGCTCAAAAGAAAATCATTTGCATTAAAATTGACTACCAGGACACCGAAAAAAATGTAACATAGAGGGCCAAGTGTCAATGTTTAAAAACACGCCGAGTAGTTCTGCTACTCAGAGGCGCTATACAGTGTGGTCGACATGTTTCAGCTGTAGGAGCCATTGGCTCAGCTTTCTTCAGGACCTTAAACAAAATAATAGCTACTGCAAATACATGTGATGTGTATAAGTGACAAAACTTTTGTACTGATACAGAATTACAGAATTACATATACACCAGGAATTGGTATACTTGAATGTCCACTGGAGGGAAAGAGATGTCATCTTCCTGTCAAGTGAAGAAAAAACACATAATAGTATGACAGACAGCACCCAAACCCACACGCTCACCCACCACGCACACGCAGAAACCATGCAGACACACGTGCAGAAATAATTTAATTTATATTCTGCAATCCAACAAGCATATTAGCTTCAATCACTCAGAGGCATTTCCTCTCAGTGATACTCACCCAGCTTTGTGTGGGTGACGACCTCACCTCACCCGGCAACCGCTCGGGAGAATGAGGCCCCGCTCTAAAGTACAGAAATAAAAGACACAGTAAGCACACAACTTTACGGTGTCTTACCCAATGGTTCTATACATAAACCCCACTAGTGTGTGATAGTACGCCAAATGTGTCACCCAACACCGGACACACAGAAGAGACCTCCATGGGTAAGAAGAACAACCAGCGAGCCAAAGGCACCAACCGGTGAACTAGTATCAATGTGTATTTCAAGAGAAATTCTTGCAAAAAGTAATACCTAGCATAAAGCTACAATCACAAGTAAAGTATACCATGATATGTCAATATATGTCATGACCTCAGCGTGACTGTGTGAGAGAGGAGGAGAAACGGGGGCAATGTCCTCTCTACATATCCACAGACAGGGTATCCGAGCCCTGCCCAAGATGTACATATGAGGGCCATATTAGGTAGAACTGAAAAGACTGGTGAGTCAATATCTTAGCCCTCTCGAAAAACAGCGAGCAAAAGATAATGAAGCCCCTGCCAAGTCCTGCTGCACTAACTAGTACACCACAGAGTCAACCAACCCTCAGCTCATCGCGAGCACACTGTATCTCACCTGTCCGTCGGTGCTCTCGTGGAAAACGCGAGCGGAAGTGGAGGTGAGAATGCTCACACCCTTCCGACTTATATATCATCGTTAGATAGGGTGACATGTTAATCGCGCAGTTAGATTTCCATGTAATCCTGAAGGTTGGCGTTCTGGAAGTCGCTACTCCCTCGCGCATGCGCAAAAAACAGGAAAGAGGAACAGGGAGACGTTACTCCCGAGCGCATGCGCTGACACTTGGATTTGCAAACAAACCTCGGAGGTAGGAATCGTCAATTAGTAGAACCGATATTCTAATATTAAAGACCCGTTCTGCCAGGGGGATCACGGGCACATAACCCAGCAGGAGACAAGTTATAGTAACATCATCTCGGCGAGTGTCATTAAAACAGCACTTGCTTGGTAAATCCCCAAAATTTAATCAATGGGCCAAAAAGAGGGGGTAGTAGCATAACCACCATAGCATGTGGTATTTGATATAAATTGGGAGCCCATTAACCCAGATGAAGAAGTGTCTGATACGGGGGCAAACCTTCCCAAATCAGGAGTTAAATCAACAAGAGCCTAAAACCGTAATGAATACGATGGGACATATCTGTAAGAAGGTCCTTAGCTCGCTGAGTATGAGGAGGGAAAAGGATAGAGGAAAAAGGATGATGTCCAGAGAGAGCCTGTATTTACAAAGCAGAATAAGAGTACACATATCAACCAGGGTTTGGTCCTGACGGAATCACCAAACCTTATGGCGATCCTGAATGGAAAAAGTGGTTGCTCTCTAAGGGTGTCAGTGAGGGTGCACACATAGACAACACATACACACAAGTGGGGTGAGCTCTGAGGTGCAAACAAGGTTGGCACCCTGAAAAACGACCCGCAGCTAAAAAACTGCACTTAATACTTAAACAGAAACAGGTGTGTGGAGGGTCGGAGGGGGAATATTTACTGACCTTCCTGCTCGCTCCCCTATGCCTAGATACAAAATACACAAAAGAGCAGGTAAGGTCTACATATGATGTGTATCTGCAAAAGTGACTAAGCGGCACTGCCGGTAAGCGTATGAGACACAGGGTCTGTCAAAACAGGTTACTAAGGGTCACAAAGAGGGCTAGAATAATTCCCATCAGACCACCCATGTGGTGGAGTTTAAGTCATATGGGAACAGTTGATCAGCCTCTCCCAAATCCGACCAATTAGTGTCAATAAGGGAAAAGGTTGTCAAAAAAAGTCGTCCTATTGTGACACCATAAAGTATTATGAATAGACAGAGTGCAGTGCTCAAAAGAAAATCATTTGCAATAAAATTGACTACCAGGACACCGAAAAAAATGTAACATAGAGGGCCAAGTGTCAATGTTTAAAAACACGCCGAGTAGTTCTGCTACTCAGAGGCGCTATACAGTGTGGTCGACATGTTTCAGCTGTAGGAGCCATTGGCTCAGCTTTCTTCAGGACCTTAAACAAAATAATAGCTACTGCAAATACATGTGATGTGTATAAGTGACAAAACTTTTGTACTGATACAGAATTACAGAATTACATATACACCAGGAATTGGTATACTTGAATGTCCACTGGAGGGAAAGAGATGTCATCTTCCTGTCAAGTGAAGAAAAAACACATAATAGTATGACAGACAGCACCCAAACCCACACGCTCACCCACCACGCACACGCAGAAACCATGCAGACACACGTGCAGAAATAATTTAATTTATATTCTGCAATCCAACAAGCATATTAGCTTCAATCACTCAGAGGCATTTCCTCTCAGTGATACTCACCCAGCTTTGTGTGGGTGACGACCTCACCTCACCCGGCAACTGCTCGGGAGAATGAGGCCCCGCTCTAAAGTATAGAAATAAAAGACACAGTAAGCACACAACTTTACGGTGTCTTACCCAATGGTTCTATACATAAACCCCACTAGTGTGTGATAGTACGCCAAATGTGTCACCCAACACCGAACACACAGAAGAGACCCCCATGGGTAAGAAGAACAACCAGCGAGCCAAAGGCACCAACCGGTGAACTAGTATCAATGTGTATTTCAAGAGAAATTCTTGCAAAAAAGTAATACCTAGCATAAAGCTACAATCACAAGTAAAGTATACCATGATATGTCAATATATGTCATGACCTCAGCGTGACTGTGTGAGAGAGGAGGAGAAACGGGGGCAATGTCCTCTCTACATATCCACAGACAGGGTATCCGAGCCCTGCCCAAGATGTACATATGAGGGCCATATTAGGTAGAACTGAAAAGACTGGTGAGTCAATATCTTAGCCCTCTCGAAAAACAGCGAGCAAAAGATAATGAAGCCCCTGCCAAGTCCTGCTGCACTAACTAGTACACCACAGAGTCAACCAACCCTCAGCTCATCGCGAGCACACTGTATCTCACCTGTCCGTCGGTGCTCTCGTGGAAAACGCGAGCGGAAGTGGAGGTGAGAATGCTCACACCCTTCCGACTTATATATCATCGTTAGATAGGGTGACATGTTAATCGCGCAGTTAGATTTCCATGTAATCCTGAAGGTTGGCGTTCTGGAAGTCGCTACTCCCTCGCGCATGCGCAAAAAACAGGAAAGAGGAACAGGGAGACGTTACTCCCGAGCGCATGCGCTGACACTTGGATTTGCAAACAAACCTCGGAGGTAGGAATCGTCAATTAGTAGAACCGATATTCTAATATTAAAGACCCGTTCTGCCAGGGGGATCACGGGCACATAACCCAGCAGGAGACAAGTTATAGTAACATCATCTCGGCGAGTGTCATTAAAACAGCACTTGCTTGGTAAATCCCCAAAATTTAATCAATGGGCCAAAAAGAGGGGGTAGTAGCATAACCACCATAGCATGTGGTATTTGATATAAATTGGGAGCCCATTAACCCAGATGAAGAAGTGTCTGATACGGGGGCAAACCTTCCCAAATCAGGAGTTAAATCAACAAGAGCCTAAAACCGTAATGAATACGATGGGACATATCTGTAAGAAGGTCCTTAGCTCGCTGAGTATGAGGAGGGAAAAGGATAGAGGAAAAAGGATGATGTCCAGAGAGAGCCTGTATTTACAAAGCAGAATAAGAGTACACATATCAACCAGGGTTTGGTCCTGACGGAATCACCAAACCTTATGGCGATCCTGAATGGAAAAAGTGGTTGCTCTCTAAGGGTGTCAGTGAGGGTGCACACATAGACAACACATACACACAAGTGGGGTGAGCTCTGAGGTGCAAACAAGGTTGGCACCCTGAAAAACGACCCGCAGCTAAAAAACTGCACTTAATACTTAAACAGAAACAGGTGTGTGGAGGGTCGGAGGGGGAATATTTACTGACCTTCCTGCTCGCTCCCCTATGCCTAGATACAAAATACACAAAAGAGCAGGTAAGGTCTACATATGATGTGTATCTGCAAAAGTGACTAAGCGGCACTGCCGGTAAGCGTATGAGACACAGGGTCTGTCAAAACAGGTTACTAAGGGTCACAAAGAGGGCTAGAATAATTCCCATCAGACCACCCATGTGGTGGAGTTTAAGTCATATGGGAACAGTTGATCAGCCTCTCCCAAATCCGACCAATTAGTGTCAATAAGGGAAAAGGTTGTCAAAAAAAGTCGTCCTATTGTGACACCATAAAGTATTATGAATAGACAGAGTGCAGTGCTCAAAAGAAAATCATTTGCATTAAAATTGACTACCAGGACACCGAAAAAAATGTAACATAGAGGGCCAAGTGTCAATGTTTAAAAACACGCCGAGTAGTTCTGCTACTCAGAGGCGCTATACAGTGTGGTCGACATGTTTCAGCTGTAGGAGCCATTGGCTCAGCTTTCTTCAGGACCTTAAACAAAATAATAGCTACTGCAAATACATGTGATGTGTATAAGTGACAAAACTTTTGTACTGATACAGAATTACAGAATTACATATACACCAGGAATTGGTATACTTGAATGTCCACTGGAGGGAAAGAGATGTCATCTTCCTGTCAAGTGAAGAAAAAACACATAATAGTATGACAGACAGCACCCAAACCCACACGCTCACCCACCACGCACACGCAGAAACCATGCAGACACACGTGCAGAAATAATTTAATTTATATTCTGCAATCCAACAAGCATATTAGCTTCAATCACTCAGAGGCATTTCCTCTCAGTGATACTCACCCAGCTTTGTGTGGGTGACGACCTCACCTCACCCGGCAACCGCTCGGGAGAATGAGGCCCCGCTCTAAAGTATAGAAATAAAAGACACAGTAAGCACACAACTTTACGGTGTCTTACCCAATGGTTCTATACATAAACCCCACTAGTGTGTGATAGTACGCCAAATGTGTCACCCAACACCGAACACACAGAAGAGACCCCCATGGGTAAGAAGAACAACCAGCGAGCCAAAGGCACCAACCGGTGAACTAGTATCAATGTGTATTTCAAGAGAAATTCTTGCAAAAAGTAATACCTAGCATAAAGCTACAATCACAAGTAAAGTATACCATGATATGTCAATATATGTCATGACCTCAGCGTGACTGTGTGAGAGAGGAGGAGAAACGGGGGCAATGTCCTCTCTACATATCCACAGACAGGGTATCCGAGCCCTGCCCAAGATGTACATATGAGGGCCATATTAGGTAGAACTGAAAAGACTGGTGAGTCAATATCTTAGCCCTCTCGAAAAACAGCGAGCAAAAGATAATGAAGCCCCTGCCAAGTCCTGCTGCACTAACTAGTACACCACAGAGTCAACCAACCCTCAGCTCATCGCGAGCACACTGTATCTCACCTGTCCGTCGGTGCTCTCGTGGAAAACGCGAGCGGAAGTGGAGGTGAGAATGCTCACACCCTTCCGACTTATATATCATCGTTAGATAGGGTGACATGTTAATCGCGCAGTTAGATTTCCATGTAATCCTGAAGGTTGGCGTTCTGGAAGTCGCTACTCCCTCGCGCATGCGCAAAAAACAGGAAAGAGGAACAGGGAGACGTTACTCCCGAGCGCATGCGCTGACACTTGGATTTGCAAACAAACCTCGGAGGTAGGAATCGTCAATTAGTAGAACCGATATTCTAATATTAAAGACCCGTTCTGCCAGGGGGATCACGGGCACATAACCCAGCAGGAGACAAGTTATAGTAACATCATCTCGGCGAGTGTCATTAAAACAGCACTTGCTTGGTAAATCCCCAAAATTTAATCAATGGGCCAAAAAGAGGGGGTAGTAGCATAACCACCATAGCATGTGGTATTTGATATAAATTGGGAGCCCATTAACCCAGATGAAGAAGTGTCTGATACGGGGGCAAACCTTCCCAAATCAGGAGTTAAATCAACAAGAGCCTAAAACCGTAATGAATACGATGGGACATATCTGTAAGAAGGTCCTTAGCTCGCTGAGTATGAGGAGGGAAAAGGATAGAGGAAAAAGGATGATGTCCAGAGAGAGCCTGTATTTACAAAGCAGAATAAGAGTACACATATCAACCAGGGTTTGGTCCTGACGGAATCACCAAACCTTATGGCGATCCTGAATGGAAAAAGTGGTTGCTCTCTAAGGGTGTCAGTGAGGGTGCACACATAGACAACACATACACACAAGTGGGGTGAGCTCTGAGGTGCAAACAAGGTTGGCACCCTGAAAAACGACCCGCAGCTAAAAAACTGCACTTAATACTTAAACAGAAACAGGTGTGTGGAGGGTCGGAGGGGGAATATTTACTGACCTTCCTGCTCGCTCCCCTATGCCTAGATACAAAATACACAAAAGAGCAGGTAAGGTCTACATATGATGTGTATCTGCAAAAGTGACTAAGCGGCACTGCCGGTAAGCGTATGAGACACAGGGTCTGTCAAAACAGGTTACTAAGGGTCACAAAGAGGGCTAGAATAATTCCCATCAGACCACCCATGTGGTGGAGTTTAAGTCATATGGGAACAGTTGATCAGCCTCTCCCAAATCCGACCAATTAGTGTCAATAAGGGAAAAGGTTGTCAAAAAAAGTCGTCCTATTGTGACACCATGAAGTATTATGAATAGACAGAGTGCAGTGCTCAAAAGAAAATCATTTGCATTAAAATTGACTACCAGGACACCGAAAAAAATGTAACATAGAGGGCCAAGTGTCAATGTTTAAAAACACGCCGAGTAGTTCTGCTACTCAGAGGCGCTATACAGTGTGGTCGACATGTTTCAGCTGTAGGAGCCATTGGCTCAGCTTTCTTCAGGACCTTAAACAAAATAATAGCTACTGCAAATACATGTGATGTGTATAAGTGACAAAACTTTTGTACTGATACAGAATTACAGAATTACATATACACCAGGAATTGGTATACTTGAATGTCCACTGGAGGGAAAGAGATGTCATCTTCCTGTCAAGTGAAGAAAAAACACATAATAGTATGACAGACAGCACCAAAACCCACACGCTCACCCACCACGCACACGCAGAAACCATGCAGACACACGTGCAGAAATAATTTAATTTATATTCTGCAATCCAACAAGCATATTAGCTTCAATCACTCAGAGGCATTTCCTCTCAGTGATACTCACCCAGCTTTGTGTGGGTGACGACCTCACCTCACCCGGCAACCGCTCGGGAGAATGAGGCCCCGCTCTAAAGTATAGAAATAAAAGACACAGTAAGCACACAACTTTACGGTGTCTTACCCAATGGTTCTATACATAAACCCCACTAGTGTGTGATAGTACGCCAAATGTGTCACCCAACACCGAACACACAGAAGAGACCCCCATGGGTAAGAAGAACAACCAGCGAGCCAAAGGCACCAACCGGTGAACTAGTATCAATGTGTATTTCAAGAGAAATTCTTGCAAAAAGTAATACCTAGCATAAAGCTACAATCACAAGTAAAGTATACCATGATATGTCAATATATGTCATGACCTCAGCGTGACTGTGTGAGAGAGGAGGAGAAACGGGGGCAATGTCCTCTCTACATATCCACAGACAGGGTATCCGAGCCCTGCCCAAGATGTACATATGAGGGCCATATTAGGTAGAACTGAAAAGACTGGTGAGTCAATATCTTAGCCCTCTCGAAAAACAGCGAGCAAAAGATAATGAAGCCCCTGCCAAGTCCTGCTGCACTAACTAGTACACCACAGAGTCAACCAACCCTCAGCTCATCGCGAGCACACTGTATCTCACCTGTCCGTCGGTGCTCTCGTGGAAAACGCGAGCGGAAGTGGAGGTGAGAATGCTCACACCCTTCCGACTTATATATCATCGTTAGATAGGGTGACATGTTAATCGCGCAGTTAGATTTCCATGTAATCCTGAAGGTTGGCGTTCTGGAAGTCGCTACTCCCTCGCGCATGCGCAAAAAACAGGAAAGAGGAACAGGGAGACGTTACTCCCGAGCGCATGCACTGACACTTGGATTTGCAAACAAACCTCGGAGGTAGGAATCGTCAATTAGTAGAACCGATATTCTAATATTAAAGACCCGTTCTGCCAGGGGGATCACGGGCACATAACCCAGCAGGAGACAAGTTATAGTAACATCATCTCGGCGAGTGTCATTAAAACAGCACTTGCTTGGTAAATCCCCAAAATGTAATCAATGGGCCAAAAAGAGGGGGTAGTAGCATAACCACCATAGCATGTGGTATTTGATATAAATTGGGAGCCCATTAACCCAGATGAAGAAGTGTCTGATACGGGGGCAAACCTTCCCAAATCAGGAGTTAAATCAACAAGAGCCTAAAACCGTAATGAATACGATGGGACATATCTGTAAGAAGGTCCTTAGCTCGCTGAGTATGAGGAGGGAAAAGGATAGAGGAAAAAGGATGATGTCCAGAGAGAGCCTGTATTTACAAAGCAGAATAAGAGTACACATATCAACCAGGGTTTGGTCCTGACGGAATCACCAAGCCCGTCAGGCACTGTGTTCGGTGTTGGGTGACACATTTGGCGTACTATCACACACTAGTGGGGTTTATGTATAGAACCATTGGGTAAGACACCGTAAAGTTGTGTGCTTACTGTGTCCTTTTATTTCTAATACTTTAGAGCGGGGCCTCATTCTCCCGAGCGGTTGCCGGGTGAGGTGAGGTCGTCACCCACACAAAGCTGGGTGAGTATCACTGAGAGGAAATGCCTCTGAGTGATTGAAGCTAATATGCTTGTTGGATTGCAGAATATAAATAAATTATTTCTGCACGTGTGTCTGCATGGTTTCTGCGTGTGCGTGGTGGGTGAGCGTGTGGGTTTGGGTGCTGTCTGTCATACTATTATGTGTTTTTCTTCACTTGACAGGAAGATGACATCTCTTTCCCTCCAGTGGACATTCAAGTATACCAATTCCTGGTGTATATGTAATTCTGTAATTCTGTATCAGTACAAAAGTTTTGTCACTTATACACATCACATGTATTTGCAGTAGCTATTATTTGGTTTAAGGTCTGAAGAAAGCTGAGCCAATGGCTCCTACAGCTGAACATGTCGACCACACTGTATAGCGCCTCTGAGTAGCAGAACTACTCGGCGTGTTTTAAACATTGACACTTGGCCCTCTATGTTACATTTTTTTCGGTGTCCTGGTAGTCAATTTTAATGCAGAATGATTTTCTTTTGAGCACTGCACTCTGTCTATTCATAATACTTTATGGTGTCACAATAGGACGACTTTTTTTGACAACCTTTTCCCTTATTGACACTAATTGGTCGGATTTGGGAGAGGCTGATCAACTGTTCCCATATGACTTAAACTCCTCCACATGGGTGGTCTGATGGGAATTATTCTAGCCCTCTTTGTGACCCTTAGTAACCTGTTTTGACAGACCCTGTGTTCTCATACGCTTACCGGCAGTGCCGCTTAGTCACTTTTGCAGATACACATCATATGTAGACCTTACCTGCTCTTTTGTGTATTTTGTATCTAGGCATAGGGGAGCGAGCAGGAAGGTCAGTAAATATTCCCCCTCCGACCCTCCACACACCTGTTTCTGTTTAAGTATTAAGTGCAGTTTTTTAGCTGCCGGGTCGTTTTTCAGGGTGCCAACCTTGTTTGCACCTCAGAGCTCACCCCACTTGTGTGTATGTGTTGTCTATGTGTGCACCCTCACTGACACCCCTAGAGAGCAACCACTTTTTCCATTTAGGATCGCCATAAGTTTGGTGATTCCGTCAGGACCAAACCCTGGTTGATATGTGTACTCTTTATTCTGCTTTGTAAATACAGCCTCTCTGGACATCATCCTTTTCCTCTATCCTTTTCCCCTCCTCTACTCAGCGAGCTAAGGACCTTCTAACAGATATGTCCCATCGTATTCATTACGGTTTTAGGCTCTTGTTGATTTAACTCCTGATTTGGGAAGGTTTGCCCCCGTATCAGACACTTCTTCATCTGGGTTAATGGGCTCCCAATTTATATCAAATACCACATGCTATGGTGGTTATGCTACTACCCCCTCTTTTTGGCCCATTGATTAAATTTTGGGGATTTACCAAGCAAGTGCTGTTTTAATGACACTCGCCAGGATGATGTTACTATAACTTGTCTCCTGCTGGGTTATGTGCCCGTGATCCCCCTGGCAGAACGGGTCTTTAATATTAGAATATCGGTTCTACTAATTGACGATTCCTACCTCCGAGGTTTGTTTGCAAATCCAAGTGTCAGCGCATGCGCTCGGGAGTAACGTCTCCCTGTTCCTCTTTCCTGTTTTTTGCGCATGCGCGAGGGAGTAGCGACTTCCAGAACGCCAACCTTCAGGATTACATGGAAATCTAACTGAGCGATTAACATGTCACCCTATCTAACGATGATATATAAGTCGGAAGGGTGTGAGCATTCTCACCTCCACTTCCGCCGCGTTTCCACGAGAGCACCGACGGACAGGTGAGATACAGTGTGCTCGCGATGAGCTGAGGGTTGGTTGACTCTGTGGTGTACTAGTTAGTGCAGCAGGACTTGGCAGGGGCTTCATTATCTTTTGCTCGCTGTTTTTCGAGAGGGCTAAGATATTGACTCACCAGTTCTTTTCAGTTCTACCTAATATGGCCCTCATATGTACATCTTGGGCAGGGCTGGGATACCCTGTCTGTGGATATGTAGAGAGGACATTGCCCCGTTTCTCCTCCTCTCTCACACAGTCACGCTGAGGTCATGACATATATTGACATATCATGGTATACTTTACTTGTGATTGTAGCTTTATGCTAGGTATTACTTTTTGCAAGAATTCTCTTGAAATACACATTGATACTAGTTCACCGGTTGGTGCCTTTGGCTCGCTGGTTTGTTCTTCTTACCCATGGGGGTCTCTTCTGTGTGTTCTGTGTTGGGTGACACATTTGGCGTACTATCACACACTAGTGGGGTTATGTATAGAACCATTGGGTAGACACCGTAAAGTTGTGTGCTTACTGTGTCTTTTATTTCTATACTTTAGAGCGGGGCCTCATTCTCCCGAGCGGTTGTCCGGGTGAGGTGAGGTCGTCACCCACACAAAGCTGGGTGAGTATCACTGAGAGGAAATGCCTCTGAGTGATTGAAGCTAAATGCTTGTTGGATTGCAGAATATAAATTAAATTATTTCTGCACGTGTGTCTGCATGGTTTCTGCGTGTGCGTGGTGGGTGAGCGTGTGGGTTTGGGTGCTGTCTGTCATACTATTATGGTTTTTTCTTCACTGACAGGAAGATGACATCTCCTTCCCTCCAGTGGACATTCAAGTATACCAATTCCTGGTGTATATGTAATTCTGTAATTCTGTATCAGTACAAAAGTTTTGTCACTTATACACATCACATGTATTTGCAGTAGCATTATTTTGTTTAAGGTCCTGAAGAAAGCTGAGCCAATGGCTCCTACAGCTGAAACATGTCGACCACACTGTATAGCGCCTCTGAGTAGCAGAACTACTCGGCGTGTTTTTAAACATTGACACTTGGCCCTCTATGTTACTTTTTTCGGTGTCCTGGTAGTCAATTTTAATGCAAATGATTTTCTTTTGAGCACTGCACTCTGTCTATTCATAATACTTTATGGTGTCACAATAGGACGACTTTTTTTGACAACCTTTTCCCTTATTGACACTAATTGGTCGGATTTGGAGAAGCTGATCAACTGTTCCCATATGACTTAAATCCACCCACATGGGTGGTCTGATGGAATTATTCTAGCCCTCTTTGTGACCTTTAGTAACCCTGTTTTGACAGACCCTGTGTCTCATACGCTTACCGGCAGTGCCGCTTAGTCACTTTTGCAGATACACATCATATGTAGACCTTACCTGCTCTTTTGTGTATTTTGTATCTAGGCTAGGGGAGCGAGCAGGAAGGTCAGTAAATATTCCCCCCCGACCCTCCACACACCTGTTTCTGTTTAAGTATAAGTGCAGTTTTTTAGCTGCGGTCGTTTTTCAGGGTGCCAACCTTGTTTGCACCTCAGAGCTCACCCCACTTGTGTGTATGTGTTGTCTATGTGGTGCACCCTCACTGACACCCTTAGAGAGCAACCACCTTTTCCATTCAGGATCGCCATAAGGTTTGGTGATTCCGTCAGGACCAAACCCTGGTTGATATGTGTACTCTTATTCTGCTTTGTAAATACAGGCTCTCTCCTGGACATCATCCTTTTCCTCTATCCTTTTCCTCCTCATACTCAGCGAAGCTAAGGACCTTCTTACAGATATGTCCCATCGTATTCATTACGGTTTTAGGCTCTTGTTGATTTAACTCCTGATTTGGGAAGGTTTGCCCCCGTATCAGACACTTCTTCATCTGGGTTAATGGGCTCACAATTTATATCAAATACCAACATGCATATGGTGGTATATGCTACTACCCCCTCTTTTTGGCCCATTGATTAAGTGATTAAATTTTGGGGATTTACCAAGCAAGTGCTGTTTTAATGACACTCGCCGAGATGATGTTACTATAACTTGTCTCCTGCTGGGTTATGTGCCCGTGATCCCCCTGGCAGAACGGGTCTTTAATATTAGAATATCGGTTCTACTAATTGACGATTCCTACCTCCGAGGTTTGTTTGCAAATCCAAGTGTCAGCGCATGCGCTCGGGAGTAACGTCTCCCTGTTCCTCTTTCCTGTTTTTTGCGCATGCGCGAGGGAGTAGCGACTTCCAGAACGCCAACCTTCAGGATTACATGGAAATCTAACTGCGCGATTAACATGTCACCCTATCTAACGATGATATATAAGTCGGAAGGGTGTGAGCATTCTCACCTCCACTTCCGCTCGCGTTTTCCACGAGAGCACCGACGGACAGGTGAGATACAGTGTGCTCGCGATGAGCTGAGGGTTGGTTGACTCTGTGGTGTACTAGTTAGTGCAGCAGGACTTGGCAGGGGCTTCATTATCTTTTGCTCGCTGTTTTTCGAGAGGGCTAAGATATTGACTCACCAGTCTTTTCAGTTCTACCTAATATGGCCCTCATATGTACATCTTGGGCAGGGCTCGGATACCCTGTCTGTGGATATGTAGAGAGGACATTGCCCCCGTTTCTCCTCCTCTCTCACACAGTCACGCTGAGGTCATGACATATATTGACATATCATGGTATACTTTACTTGTGATTGTAGCTTTATGCTAGGTATTACTTTTTGCAAGAATTTCTCTTGAAATACACATTGATACTAGTTCACCGGTTGGTGCCTTTGGCTCGCTGGTTGTTCTTCTTACCCATGGGGGTCTCTTCTGTGTGTTCGGTGTTGGGTGACACATTTGGCGTACTATCACACACTAGTGGGGTTTATGTATAGAACCATTGGGTAAGACACCGTAAAGTTGTGTGCTTACTGTGTCTTTTATTTCTATACTTTAGAGCGGGCCTCATTCTCCCGAGCGGTTGCCGGGTGAGGTGAGGTCGTCACCCACACAAAGCTGGGTGAGTATCACTGAGAGGAAATGCCTCTGAGTGATTGAAGCTAATATGCTTGTTGGATTGCAGAATATAAATTAAATTATTTCTGCACGTGTGTCTGCATGGTTTCTGCGTGTGCGTGGTGGGTGAGCGTGTGGGTTTGGGTGCTGTCTGTCATACTATTATGTGTTTTTTCTTCACTTGACAGGAAGATGACATCTCTTTCCCTCCAGTGGACATTCAAGTATACCAATTCCTGGTGTATATGTAATTCTGTAATTCTGTATCAGTACAAAAGTTTTGTCACTTATACACATCACATGTATTTGCAGTAGCTATTATTTTGTTTAAGGTCCTGAAGAAAGCTGAGCCAATGGCTCCTACAGCTGAAACATGTCGACCACACTGTATAGCGCCTCTGAGTAGCAGAACTACTCGGCGTGTTTTTAAACATTGACACTTGGCCCTCTATGTTACATTTTTTTCGGTGTCCTGGTAGTCAATTTTAATGCAAATGATTTTCTTTTGAGCACTGCACTCTGTCTATTCATAATACTTTATGGTGTCACAATAGGACGACTTTTTTTGACAACCTTTTCCCTTATTGACACTAATTGGTCGGATTTGGGAGAGGCTGATCAACTGTTCCCATATGACTTAAACTCCACCACATGGGTGGTCTGATGGGAATTATTCTAGCCCTCTTTGTGACCCTTAGTAACCTGTTTTGACAGACCCTGTGTCTCATACGCTTACCGGCAGTGCCGCTTAGTCACTTTTGCAGATACACATCATATGTAGACCTTACCTGCTCTTTTGTGTATTTTGTATCTAGGCATAGGGGAGCGAGCAGGAAGGTCAGTAAATATTCCCCCTCCGACCCTCCACACACCTGTTTCTGTTTAAGTATTAAGTGCAGTTTTTTAGCTGCGGGTCGTTTTTCAGGGTGCCAACCTTGTTTGCACCTCAGAGCTCACCCCACTTGTGTGTATGTGTTGTCTATGTGTGCACCCTCACTGACACCCTTAGAGAGCAACCACTTTTTCCATTCAGGATCGCCATAAGGTTTGGTGATTCCGTCAGGACCAAACCCTGGTTGATATGTGTACTCTTATTCTGCTTTGTAAATACAGGCTCTCTCTGGACATCATCCTTTTTCCTCTATCCTTTTCCCTCCTCATACTCAGCGAGCTAAGGACCTTCTTACAGATATGTCCCATCGTATTCATTACGGTTTTAGGCTCTTGTTGATTTAACTCCTGATTTGGGAAGGTTTGCCCCCGTATCAGACACTTCTTCATCTGGGTTAATGGGCTCCCAATTTATATCAAATACCACATGCTATGGTGGTTATGCTACTACCCCCTCTTTTTGGCCCATTGATTAAATTTTGGGGATTTACCAAGCAAGTGCTGTTTTAATGACACTCGCCGAGATGATGTTACTATAACTTGTCTCCTGCTGGGTTATGTGCCCGTGATCCCCCTGGCAGAACGGGTCTTTAATATTAGAATATCGGTTCTACTAATTGACGATTCCTACCTCCGAGGTTTGTTTGCAAATCCAAGTGTCAGCGCATGCGCTCGGGAGTAACGTCTCCCTGTTCCTCTTTCCTGTTTTTTGCGCATGCGCGAGGGAGTAGCGACTTCCAGAACGCCAACCTTCAGGATTACATGGAAATCTAACTGCGCGATTAACATGTCACCCTATCTAACGATGATATATAAGTCGGAAGGGTGTGAGCATTCTCACCTCCACTTCCGCTCGCGTTTTCCACGAGAGCACCGACGGACAGGTGAGATACAGTGTGCTCGCGATGAGCTGAGGGTTGGTTGACTCTGTGGTGTACTAGTTAGTGCAGCAGGACTTGGCAGGGGCTTCATTATCTTTTGCTCGCTGTTTTTCGAGAGGGCTAAGATATTGACTCACCAGTCTTTTCAGTTCTACCTAATATGGCCCTCATATGTACATCTTGGGCAGGGCTCGGATACCCTGTCTGTGGATATGTAGAGAGGACATTGCCCCCGTTTCTCCTCCTCTCTCACACAGTCACGCTGAGGTCATGACATATATTGACATATCATGGTATACTTTACTTGTGATTGTAGCTTTATGCTAGGTATTACTTTTTGAAAGAATTTCTCTTGAAATACACATTGATACTAGTTCACCGGTTGGTGCCTTTGGCTCGCTGGTTGTTCTTCTTACCCATGGGGGTCTCTTCTGTGTGTTCGGTGTTGGGTGACACATTTGGCGTACTATCACACACTAGTGGGGTTTATGTATAGAACCATTGGGTAAGACACCGTAAAGTTGTGTGCTTACTGTGTCTTTTATTTCTATACTTTAGAGTGGGGCCTCATTCTCCCGAGCGGTTGCCGGGTGAGGTGAGGTCGTCACCCACACAAAGCTGGGTGAGTATCACTGAGAGGAAATGCCTCTGAGTGATTGAAGCTAATATGCTTGTTGGATTGCAGAATATAAATTTAATTATTTCTGCACGTGTGTCTGCATGGTTTCTGCGTGTGCGTGGTGGGTGAGCGTGTGGGTTTGGGTGCTGTCTGTCATACTATTATGTGTTTTTTCTTCACTTGACAGGAAGATGACATCTCTTTCCCTCCAGTGGACATTCAAGTATACCAATTCCTGGTGTATATGTAATTCTGTAATTCTGTATCAGTACAAAAGTTTTGTCACTTATACACATCACATGTATTTGCAGTAGCTATTATTTTGTTTAAGGTCCTGAAGAAAGCTGAGCCAATGGCTCCTACAGCTGAAACATGTCGACCACACTGTATAGCGCCTCTGAGTAGCAGAACTACTCGGCGTGTTTTTAAACATTGACACTTGGCCCTCTATGTTACATTTTTTTCGGTGTCCTGGTAGTCAATTTTAATGCAAATGATTTTCTTTTGAGCACTGCACTCTGTCTATTCATAATACTTTATGGTGTCACAATAGGACGACTTTTTTTGACAACCTTTTCCCTTATTGACACTAATTGGTCGGATTTGGGAGAGGCTGATCAACTGTTCCCATATGACTTAAACTCCACCACATGGGTGGTCTGATGGGAATTATTCTAGCCCTCTTTGTGACCCTTAGTAACCTGTTTTGACAGACCCTGTGTCTCATACGCTTACCGGCAGTGCCGCTTAGTCACTTTTGCAGATACACATCATATGTAGACCTTACCTGCTCTTTTGTGTATTTTGTATCTAGGCATAGGGGAGCGAGCAGGAAGGTCAGTAAATATTCCCCCTCCGACCCTCCACACACCTGTTTCTGTTTAAGCACACATCTCTTTTCCCATGACAATACGACAATGGGTCCTGATAAACATAGACCTCTGTTGAGTCATCCACATAGGCCTGCACCATCGACTCAAGGTTCTCCAGGGTTCCTCCACTTTGCCTACTTTTTTCTGGGACCTTTTGAGAAACAAACCCAAGCTGAGTTAGCCAATCCTCTTCTTCACACAATATTACTGTTGTGACTGGTGCAGATGATACAGATGCTGGTGTCGTTAACGGCTGAGAGGGAAAATCACTCACTTCTGCCACAGCCACAGCTGCAGAAGTGGATTTTTTTGACTCCGGATGGCCTGCTGATGCTGATGTACTGCCTTTTCCTTCAATTTCCTGCCTTTCTCTTTCAAACCGAGTGGCTGACACAGCTAGACAATGTTTGTACTTAGTAACATCTGCGTCATCAAAAGGAAAGAATACTCTGGCTGCCACTGCCTTTTTGTTCTGTGGATCCAGAATAGTAGCAGAAATGTAATGCTGTTCTGTGTGGATCTTTTCAAGACGTTCATCACGAAGTAGGCGCTGTAATAACTTCTCCACCAACTCAAATGCTTCTTGCTTTCCATCTTTTTGAAACGTAGAAGACACCGCCTTCAGTTTGTCCTCTAGCATGCACAACAATGGGATAGCTTTTCCCAAATTAGAACCTCCCTGCTGACTGCACGCGTGAAGACCTCAAAAGGACGAAGCATGTCTGTCAGGCTTTTAACTAGCTCCCATTGCTCCACCTGTATCCTCAGGTCTATCATAGGCGTACCCAGTTTAAAGAAATACTGATCGACTACCGCATACTGCTCATACAGACGCGCAAGCATGTAGAAGGTTGAGTTCCAACGTGTTACCACGTCCTGGATGAGTGCTTTCACTGGCACTTTACGTTCATGTTGCAGGCACCTCAGCTGCTTCCGGGCCTTAAAAGAATGATTGAAATGTGTGCACATTCTTCGGCAGGTGGTCAGTAACTCGTAGACTGGACTTTCTTCATGCAAGAATTTTTTAACAACCAGGTTTATACAGTGCGCCAAACACGACACTCTGAAATAGTTACCCTTATCCATGGCCTTAACTACATTGGCGCCATTATCCGTGGAAACATAACCAATCATTTGTTTTCTTGGGGACAGCCATTGAAAGACCTTTGTGTTAAACTCATGCAAAATGTTTTCTGCTGTATGAGTTTTCTCCATGGCAAACATGGCTACTGTTGCATGTTTCCGAGCAGCTTTATAAACTTTGTCCGTGTCAACACCTGCGTTTAGCTTTGCTTTAACCCTTGAAAAAGAGACCTAGTGTGCAGTGATGCACATGTAATCAAGGGCTTGGCAACTGGTCCACATGTCTGTTGTCAGATGTATAGTGTGAACAGCACTCTTCTGCAAAGCTGCCCCAATCACCTCCAGCACATCTTCATGTAGTGCTGGAACCGCAACTCTGGCAAAATAGAACCGGCTAGGAACCTTCCATTTAGGGCACAGCATTGCCACCATTTCAAGAAAACCCACCCCTTCCACAAAAGAAAAAGGGAGAAGGTCCAGCGCTAGCATTTTAGCCAGCTTAGTGTTATACAGACGCGCCGTTGGGTGGTTGCGTTCAAATGGCGCATCTGAAAACAACATGCTTCTAATGGTGGGCTGGACCATTTTAAGGGATGATGATGACTTTTTCGACCCAGTTACGCTCAGTGATGATGATGAACTTTTTCGCATTGGTGTCTCACTCTCTCCCACACTCTTATTGTGGCTCATATATCTTGCAGGGGGTGTGCTGCTGACAGGGTTACTGGGTGTAACTGAAGAAATGTTTGACGCTTCTTCCTCCTCGTCATCATCAGATGAAACATCAACGGATACAATTTGTTGACTTGCAATTCGGGCTGCCTTGATCTCCCTTAGGTGCGCATGTCATTTGACAGTGTTCTGTCTTTCAAGATGACCTCTCTGGCCTCCGGTACCATAGTTGGTACCAACCTTACCACGACTAACTCGAACCTTACAAATAGTACAAATGGCTATGTTTTCCCTTGTTGGGCTAACACTAAAGAAGTCCCAAACTGCGGACTTCAAATGTCTGTGGGGGGCGGAGGAGGCGCTACTGGAAATGCTAATGCCAGATGAAGTGGAGGATGTGTGTTGCCGAAATTTACTACGTTGTGCACTTACAGCACCACTAATTGAGGAAATGGAGGTCGAGGTGGATGGAGGTCCCTTCTGGTGAGAAAATATGGAAGCTGTAGGTGGTGGTGTACTAGTTAACTGCATTGGTGGTGGTCCCATTGACACGTCGCCAACATCACGCTCAGCAGCATTTCGGGATAGGGTAAAAATGTCTGTTTGATACATGCCTGCTGAGGCTGGAGTGACGTCTATGATGACTGCGTCGTCGTCGTGAGAGTCTTCTTCAGCAGGAGTATACGCCACTTCTTGTTCAGCGTCATCATCACACTCCATAACTATGAGACTTTCGGGGACCTTCCTTTTACGCTTAGCTACCTTTGTCAGATCATGGTATGCCTCACTCTCAGACAGCACTGGTGGTTCCCAATTTTGATCCATATCATCAGAAGGAAGGGGGCTTGAAGAAGATGTAGACACCATCCTTGATCTTTTCCTTGCTGGGGATCTGGAGGACAATGAATCATCGGGAGGAGTGGCTTCCTCAAATGATACCTCGGCTTGAATGTCGATTTCCTGATGTGCCCCTACTTCGGGAGGAACAACTATTGTGGGCACTTGTGCCGCTCCATGCACCTCTGCTTGCACCTCTCCTTGCGCCGCCTCTCCTTCCACATGTACTGGGGCTTGTACTTGCAGCACATGTGGTTGTTGTTGCGGCTGTGGTTGTTGAACACTCGTCAGATGAGTTACAACAACCTGTGTTGATTGAGGGATGCTGCTACTTTCTTGCGATGAGCCAACATCACTGGTCGATGGTGATTGAACAACTATACTGGCTGCCTCTGCAGCACTCAAGGGCTTGGACCTAAGTTGGCGTGGTGGTGGTGGCACTGAGTCCAATGAATCGGAGGTGCTGCTCCCAGCTTGGTCCCCAGCAGACCCCGCTGCTGTTGCAGGCATACTTTTTCCCCAAAAATGTGGCGGTCGGCACACCAGTCTCCTTGGCAAGTGGCGCCACTTGCTTATTCTGCTCCTTACTGGCAACTTTCTTGCTAGAGAAGCTACGGGCAACTTTTTTTGAGGCCATCTTCTTCAGATGTCAGAACAGCAGGCAGCAGTTGCACAAGTTGCAGAGTTGTCTGTGGCCACACGTGACGTTGTGCTGCACACACCGCAGCAGGACTTCTTCCTGGCACTGATGAGGAACGATGAGGCTGATGATTCGTCTTTCTGCACCTAAAAGCAAACAAAGCCAGAGGAACATCATTTAAATAAATGTTGCATATGTAGCGCTTCAATTAATAGTTTGCAAGTAAGCATTTTTATTATACCCACCCCCCAAAATGGAAAGACCAATACAATGCACCACTGACAGAGTACCCCTGGGCATAATGAATGAAAGCATGGCAGACTGGGTGCAGGCCTATGGCACAACAAAGCACACTGCCTGGCTTCAAAATGGCCCCTAGACCCCCACCCACATGGCCAGGCCCTGTCTGGACCAGGCCTCAAAATGGCCACCACCCACATGGACAGGCCCCCACCCCACCCCAAAAAGTCGGAAAAACACACAAAAATCACCACAATCCAATGCCATCCATGCCCTCCATGATGTTTACATTAAAGAGACCCCACAGAAAGACTCAGTCCATGCAGCACTGAGTACTCCTGGGCAAAAGGCCCCAACAACAGCCAAAAACACAATAATCACCACAATCCAATGCCATCCATGCCCTCAATCATGTTGAAATTCAAGACACCCCACAGAAAGACTCAGTCCATGCACCACTGAGTACCCCTGGGCAAAAGGCCCCAACAACAACCAAAAAGTCACAAAACACACAAAAATCACTACAATCCAATGCCATCCATGCCCTCAATCATGTAGAAATTCAAGACACCCCACAGAAAGACTCGGTCCATGCACCACTGAGTACCCCTGGGCATAATGGATGAAAGCATGGCAGACTGGGTGCAGGCCTATGGCACAACAAAGCACACTGCCTGGCTTCAAAATGGCCCTTAGCCCCCCACCCGCATGGCCAGGCCCTGCCTAGACCAGGCCTCAAAATGGCCCCCACCCACATGGACAGGCCCCCACCCCACCCCAAAAAGTCAAAAAACACACAAAAATCACCACAATCCAATGCCATCCATTCCCTCCATGATGTTTACATTTAAGAGACCCCACAGAAAGACTCGGTCCATGCACCACTGAGTACACCTGGGCAAAAGGCCCCAACAACAGCCAAAAAATCGAAAAACACACAACAATCACCACAATCCAATGCCATCCATGCCCTCCATGATGTTTACATTAAAGAGAACCCACAGAAAGACTCAGTCCATGCACCTCTGAGTACCCCTGGGCAAAAGGCCCCAACAACAGCCAAAACATCGAAAAAAACACAAAAATCACCACAATCCAATGCCATCCATGCCCTAAATGATGTTGAAATTCAACAAAACAGTTGTATCATGCACCCATAACTAACCCTGGTCCTACTGGATACTGTGGCTACCCACAATATATTTTATTTAATGTTCTGAAAAAGTTCCAAAATTGTAGTTGCAGCAACTGTAATGCCCCAAACAAACTTACTTGTGAAATTTCTAATCCAAAGAAAGTCAAAAAGGACTCAAATCCAAATATCCAGCAGCATCCACAAAAAGTAATCCTTCCAGGTCAAGATCCAAATCAAAGTGACCAGGGCCTGAACAAAGCACTGGGAGGAGCCTGCTGGACAGCAACAGGAAGTTGGAGACTAGGGCACTTCCTTCCTGAAAAGTGGACTCCTTGCAAAAAAAAGTGCAGGCAAATGTCAACCTGAGGAGTTATTCTGATAGAAATCATCATTTTCAGAAGGTTTATGCTGCCTGCTGGTGGATTTCTAGTGCAGAATTGCAAAGTTTCCAATTTCGCGAGCGCAAGATTGTTGCTGCCCGCCACATCTACGTGTTCGCAATTGTTTACTCCCGCGATGCGTGATCACGGGCCTTTATGACGTACTCGCGTTGACAAACTCTCGCTGTGCAAGGTGGCGGGCCGCGATGACGTAATCGCGGTCGACAAACTCCCGCGGGATCACGCAGCAAGATCCAAAATGGCGCAGCACACGCAAACATGGAGGAAAACAACTCTTCAAAAGCTGAATGACGGTAAGTGAACGCCGCGCACCGCAATATTGTATTTGTCAAGCGCGACCAAGCAAAAAAATCCGCTGTGTGCGAATTTGCGAATTTTCGGCAAATTCGCAAGAATTCGAGGATTACGAATTTGCCAAAAATCCGCAAATTCCGCGAGCGGAACGGATTTTACGCCCATGCTTAAGCTATACACACACCACTATACTTACTTTTACAGAAACACACACATACTTACTCTCTTAAACAATCACTTATAGAAACACATACTTATTTATACAGGAATTCTTCCAATCTCTCACTCTCACATATAATCATTTGTATACATCAATACTCACATATAGTAGATTAAAACATATGTAGTTACTCATAAAGACACTATTGAGACAGTCATTTACTCACTAACACACCCAAACACACATTCATCCACCCATACAGTCCTGCACCCATACTGTCTTCAAAACAAATACAAACAGTGAGTCAGTCATTCATGCATCTATGCGCTAAGTAATACCCCCACCAAACCATACAGACACTCATACAAATACTCAAAAAAAAACTAATAACCCATATAGACACTCATGTAGCTACTCACCAACCCATGCAGCCACTTATTGACAAAGTGAGACACTGATATAAATATTTACATATTCAAACATTACTCGCTAATACATAAGTCAGTCATGCAATCATTTTTACAAAAAAAAACATCCATTTAGACACTTATTTACCCATTTATTCTTCCATCGACCTTTAGATATACATATATAAAAAATATTTATTTTTCAGAAAGACACACATTCACTGGATGATATCATCAGTGATGTCATTTGAGATGTCATCAGTGATGTCATGAGTGATGTCACTGACCATGTCATGAGTGATGTAATATGTGATGTCATCAGCGGTGCATTGGGGGCGCGCAAGTTATAGTTAGCTGAACTAACTATAACGGAGGAATTTGAATGGTTTTGTATGAGTGAAATGTCCAGCCAACTATACTATGTGTGAAACCTATGTTTTTTTCAGTGAATTTCAAAGGTTTTTTAAATGCTAATTCCTTACTATAACGTGTGTGAAACCTATGGTTATTTCAGTGAATATATATATATATATATATATATATATATATATATATATATATATATATATATATATATATATATATATATATTCACTGAAAAAACCATAGGTTATAGACCATATATAGTTAGGAATTAGCATTTAAAAAACCTTATTTTACTCACACAAAACCATTGAAATTCCATATATAGTTAGTTGCACTAACTATATATCGCGCACCCGCAATCCACTGCTGATCATGTCACATATTACATCATTCATGACATGGTCAGTGACATCACTGATGACATCACTGATGACATCTCAAAGACATCACTGATGACATCACTGATGACAACATCCAGTGACTGTATGTTTCTGTAAAGTTAAAATATGTCTTACATATTGAAGAATGAGTGGATGTATAAGTGTCTGGATGAAGGATTTAGTAGGTGCGTGACTGACTGTATGAGTGAGTGATTAAATGTGTCTCACTGAATGCATGGGTTAGTGACTAAACTGTCTTAATTTGTGCATCATTATGTCTGTTGTGATGTAAACTGCTGCATGTGTTGATCATTAGCTATACGAGAGGCTATATGTGTTATTAATTGGTTGCCCAAGTATTTCTATGGGAGATTGAGTTTGTGTGGGGGTGGCTGGAAGGTGTGTGACTCTGTGCATAGATGTGTGAGCAGTTTATTCACTAGGTGTATGAGTTCAAGAGTGCATGTGGAAACAGCTACATGGGCAGTTGACTGTGTGAATGAGTGTATTGATGAGTGAATGGATATCTCAATGCTACATGTCATAGTAAGTACATATGTAAAACACAGTACATGTGAGAGTTGGCATATATAAATAACTGTGCATGAGAGCCACTGAATGAGTGAGTGGTTGTATCGATCATTGTGAACTTGTATCAGGGATTGTATAAGAGAGTAAATATGTGTTAGTATATGTTTCAATAAGTAAGGTGTGTATAACTGTATAGTTGAAGAAATGGAGGTGAGATTGTTTCTTTGCATGACTGACTGGGTGTGTGAGTAACTCCATGGATGAGTGGCAGTGTGTGAGTGTCTGTATACACTGAGTGTATCTAAGGTTATATTAGAGTCTGAAGAGGTTTATCGTATTAGCACAAGAATGATGTCAAATGAGACGTCATCAGTGATGTCATCAGTGATGTCATTTGAGATGTCATCAGTGATGTCATCAGTGATGTCACTGACCATGTCATGAATGATGTAATATGTGACATGATCAGCAGTGGATTGCGGGTGCGCGATATATAGTTAGTGCAACTAACTATATATGGAATTTCAATGGTTTTGTGTGAGTAAAATAAGGTTTTTTAAATGCTAATTCCTAACTATATATGGTCTATAACCTATGGTTTTTTCAGTGAATTTTCAAGGTTTTGTAAATGCTAATTCCTAACTATATATGGTCTATAACCTATGGTTTTTTCAGTGAATTTCAATGGTTTTTTAATAGCAAATATCATAAGCTGTCGAATGTCAAGTACGTGGTAAGTAAAAACATTTTCGTGTTTATGCACACTGATCTGCTTTGAATGCTGCCCCCCACCCCTCATTTCTATTAGGAGTACTCTCTCTTTGCAGATAGTGAAGGGTAGTTAACGCAGGCCTTTGCCCCCGTTGTAATCCGTCGTGCCTGCTTCTCTCTCCATTTGATTGATTGTTCTCTTTGGTTCATTCTCTATTTACAAACAAGCACAGAGTCGCAATACTCTGTTTAGTCTTTGCAGATAGCGAAAAATCGTGTAAAAAAACAAAAGGAATCGAGCAAAATCAGTAGGCCACTAATGGGATCTCTTTTTGACCTCCCTAAAATAGAAACATTAGGAACAACCTGTTGATAATACCAATGTGTATGTACATAAGCGGCGTTCATTTGTGTTCACAGTACCCCTTGTTGATTGTTTGAATCGACCATTGAATTGTTCGAAGTTGGTTCTCTTAAGAATCTTCTCTGCCTGCAAACGAGGAAGAATAGGAATATTCTCTCTCCCTTTGCAGATAGTGAAGGGTAGGTAACGCAAACCTTTAACACGTCGTGCCTATTTCGTTCCTCATTGATTGATTGTTTCCCCAAACATTGACTGTTGGGGAATTGGTTCTTTTTGGAGGTATTCCCTGTTTGCAAATATACGTAGGAAAATCTTTGCAAATAGTGAAAGGGTACGTAATGCGGACCTTTCTCCCCCGTTGTAATCTGTCATGCCTATCTACTCCCCACTGATTGATGCACCTGTTTCACCCGGACCATTTACTAGAGATACGTCATCTGGCCCGACCAGAGAGCACCCCTAGTGAAAAGGACATATGCAATAATAACGAAGTGATCACTGTATCCTGTTAACAGAAACTTTAGCATGAAACAACCTGGAAAGAAAAGAATAGGAAAACGAAAATCAGTAGGCCACTGATGAACATGAACTTTTATTAAACAACGAACAAAGAAACAATAACATAACGTAATGATAAAACCTATTAATGTCCTAGAAACAAGAAAACGTTAGAAATATGCCAGTGGTGAGAGACCAGAAAAACAGTAAGAGAAACCAAATCACCCCTCGCTGTCCCACCGCCTGCCACGCCAAAAAAATCGATAGACTAGGGAAAATGCAAGTCAGTAGAACATCCGCCCCCACTCTGGAAACTTCCAAGGTGGGGCAGGGTTGCGGCTACGCCCAGCCGGGAGCAGCCCATATAAGGCGGGTCCTGCTGCCACGCCTCGGCCAGGAGATCCTAACGTAGGGTGTAGCCGGAGGAGAGGACGAGGCCAGTGGGACCCGGCCAGGGGATTGCCTTTACAACGCTGAAGAGTTGCAGGGGGGGGAATGTCTCCTCGACCCTCCCCTCTCTCTCCCAGTCCAGCCGCGGTGGCCCTTGAGAGTTTCAGGTAGTCCCGCCACATGCTCTTCCGGTCCGGCCACCAACGGTCGGGGGGCCGAGGCCGACGGGATCCGGCTGCAGCCGATAAACCAAGGAACCCGTTCATGGGGCCAGAGCCAGGGGCGTCCGGCCGACATCCACCGGAAGCCCGGCCCAAAGACGGACGGGACATTTTTTCTTTTCTCCTTCGTAATAGCAGCGGCAACACGCCAGGCACCACTTCTTTCTTCAAAAATGGCTTTGACAACACTGGGGGGGATGTCTTGCACATGCCTCCGACCCCCCCCCCCGTCCTCATCGCCACCGGCCATAACAAATGTCAAGCGGGGCGCCGTGGGGTGCACTGGGAGGGAGAGACGGTGCGAACAGGCCTCTCCCGCCTCCTCAGGTGAAGGCTTCCCAGCTGCACCCTCAGCGCTCCAGGCGCCCCGAAAAGGGTTCGTCCACTGTGGCGATGCTGCAACGTCTCGCCCGGCAGGGTGGAGCCCGTCCGCTCATGTGACCACGCGATCGCCGGTAGCTGCCGAACTCTCAGAATGGCGATCGACCTGGCAAGAGCGGGCCCAGCATGAAGAAATGACCCGTTCACTGGTTGACTCCACCACCGTAGTCCTCCACGACCTTGAAGATTCTACAGGAGCCGCGGGAGTCTCCGACCCCCGATGGGGAATGACTGCCATGATCGCCCGTGGAGTGACGAAACTGTATCCGCGGGACGTCGGCGCTCCCATGCTGGCGCCAGCCTCACTTTGAATTACTAGAATCCTGCAGACCTCAGTTCCGGTGAAAGCACAGTGTGACCCGGTAGGAAAAATTGTTGCACCCCCTCCCCTTTTGAAGTGATAGTTCAAACCACCGATCCTTTCCTTTGCCCTTTTAACGGAACTTTGGACTGCCTCCCCCTCTTTTACATTTTCTAGAGAAAACAAAACATTAACCACTACATTACCATAGCAGTTGACACCAGAACTGTTTTCAAATTGAAAACCAACAACATCTTCAACAGAATCCTTTTTGTTTCTGCTGTGACCCTGCTACAGCACAGGCATTGTCCCCAGCAGTAATTCTGCAATGCCGGTAAGAATAGCTGTGGTGCCTACTGGACTCACTCACCCCCGCGGCGCCCCACACCGTTATTTGCTGGGCGGCAACTTACTAGACATCACTTTCGTGCCATCTAGATTTCAGCACGTTCTGCTGCCTTGGAACTATTCGCACAACAGACTGCTACTGACGACCCACCCCCAGGCAACATCTTCTGAATTTTCATAATTTGAAAGAACTAGTAACATGTCCTCATCAGGAATTCAAAAGAAATTGCCACGGTCTCTTCGTTGTTTAAATGTTTTTACTGTTTTTGTTTTGTTGTATATATTTATATGTTATTAAAGTTTTATATTCCTACTACTTTGTTGGAGTGCTATATATTTTTAATGTGACACATAATTGTAAAAACTTTGATGTACAAAGAGTCATTCCTAGAATCTTCCGCTTCAGGCTCGGTCCCCTCCCCAATCACAATACAGGATGGTTTTCAGATAGTAGGAACACGTGTGGTGTGACGGATCTCATCGGGTGTGGGCCTTGATCTACTATAACTCCTTTGAAGAGGGGTGATTCTTTACAGCTGGAGCCATCAACTACATCTGCAGGGCTAGCTGATAGCCTGGACAATCGGACACAGAGGAAGAGGAGTGTCAGAGGGTGCGGTAGTGAATAGGGCGAAAGGGAGGTGTCGGGCGGGCACAGAGTGTGATTCTCAGGGAAGAGCAGCGCAGATGGGGGGAGGTTTATTGCCCATGCATAAGACAGAGAGCGGGGGTGACCAGTGCCTGGGGAAGATGCTTGCGAGGGTGGGGAGCCATGCTACGAATCGACAGCGTGCAGAGAGTGGGTCTGGTCAAGGCATCTAAAATGGCTGCCGTGCACGACAAAAGTGTGGCATTTCAAAAAAGGCAAGATGGCGCAAACAATGTTTTTCAACACTTCCTCATTTCCTTCGAATCGAACGTTAACAGACGTTGGTGCATATTACCAAAGTTAAGCGATATTTATCGCTAACGATGCTTACCAACGAATTTTTTACCGCTAAGCATCGTCAGTAATTATCGAAGATAAACCTTGCTATTATGAAGGTTTATCGCAAATGCGATAAAAAACGGCCGCAATGCATGAATATCGCTAAAAAGTCAGCGATATTCATGCATTACCGAGCTAATGCTCTTAGCCATGTTATCCACCTCCCATTGGATAACATGGCTAAGAACTGCTCAGGGCAGGTGTTACTTTTTGGAGATATTCGCGCTTAGCTTAGCGCGAATATCTCCAAAAGTTGGTAATAGGAGATATATATCTTGCATGTTGTAATGCAAATTATTGTGGTATATGGAACTCATACCATATTCTCTCAGGAAAGCAGAAACTGATCCTTTTGGGACCGCCTGAGAAGGCCTAGGGGGTGAGGGGTACTCTACTTTGCCCCCTTTTCACGTTCCGAACTATTTTATTTTACTCTCTTCTGTAATTACACAAAATAGCAGCGATAAGATGCATCAGAGACACACAGTGAGAGAAAGGAGGCCGGAGATGAAGAAGAGATGTCAAATACACATTGGAGATAATATAGTGGGAGAAGGGAAGTAAATATGAGTAAACTTACCATGTAACATAAAAATGTTGCACTCTATACTATAAGTCTCATTTTATACTACAATCACTTCGCTACAACCTCATAAATTAAAAATAAAAATGAATAATGTCTCAAACAATTTTTGATTTCTAAATATAAATTTATTCTTCAGAATTTTCTAAATTTGAAAGAACTAGTAACATGTCCTCATCAGCAATTTCCTCTTCAATCATCTCATCTGGAATCTCCTCATTAAAAGTCTGCAATGATGATTCTTGTAACTCTATGGTCTCCAAACATTCGATAAATTCGCCATCAACAGATTGATCAAAAAAATCATTCAAGTCATCTCCTCCTTGTGACAATATTTCATTATTGGTGCTGTCAATTTTAATCAATGTAGTGGAATCATTCAAGTCATCTCCTCCTTGTGACAATATTTCATTATTGGTGCTGTCAATTTCAATCAATGTAGTGGAATCATTCAAGTCATCTCCTCGTGACAATATTTCATTATTGGTGCTCTCAATTTCAATCAATGTAGTGGAATCATTCAAGTCATCTCCTCCTTGTGACAATATTTCATTATTGGTGCTGTCAATTTCAATCAATCTAATAAAATCATACAAGTCATCTCCTCCTTGTGACAATATTTCATTATTGGTGCTCTCAATTTCAATCAATGTAGTGGACAATGCAAAAGAAATTGCCACGGTCTCTTCATTGTGAGCCATTTTATTTTGAAATTGCTTGCTGTAAATTGCAGAAAAAAATAATCACTTTCATTTATCATTTTTAGTAATACATAATATAAAACTAACTTTATCAAGTATTTAGTATAACAGAAGGACTGCAAATAAATAACAGAAAACATTTTTCAAATTATCTTCAAGTGTACAACATAGTTCCCCTTACAAATTAACAACTCACCTTTTTAAAAGTAGGAGAAGTGTTAGTACTGTGTAAATCAAACACCAGAAATTCACCACCAAAAATTCCTCACAAATGTTCCTCAGACAGTAGTATCACAAAATGGCTGTGGTTTCCTCTCATTTGAGATATATACATAACCAATTAACTTTCATCACACACAAATACAAAACCAAAGTAACATTTTAATTGGTTCTAAATTTCAACACTTTCAAATGTGTTTTCCCCATGCAATTTTCCATAGGACATTTACATACGTCTACAGCCTGAATGGCTGAACGGAATTACACCAAACTTGGCAAAATGGTACATCAAACCTAAGAGGTCAGGAAGGATCTACTATGCCCCCTTATGGTCATTTGCCCCTTCGCTTTGGCCTCCTCTTGTCTCTCGATCCTACCGAGAGACAAGATGGCGGCCGCTACGGACTGTTTGTAATGTTGACAGACGCCGGAGAACCAATCAGCTTCGCAAAGCTCCGTAACGCGAAAAGTACACGAAGCGGAGCGCTGTTACAGATATATATCTTTTTTTGAACGTTAATTTCTCAAAATCCACTGGAGCACATATATTGAGACCTAGCAAAGGCACATCGGGCTACCAGTCCCTAATATTTTGCCAAGTTTCGTGCAAATCCATTCAGCTGTTCGATTATTGACATTTAGATACGTCTACAGCCTGAATGGCTGAACGGAACTACACCAAACTTGGCAAAATGGTACATCAAACCTAAGAGGTCAGGGAGGATCTACTATGCCCCCTTATGGTCATTTGCCCCTTCGCTTTGGCCTCCTCTTGTCTCTCGATCCTACCGAGAGACAAGATGGCGGCCGCTACGGACTGTTTGGAATGTTTACAGACGCCGGAGAACTAATCAGCTTCGCTTCACAAAGCTCCGTTGCGCGAAAAGTACGCGAACTGGAGCGCTGCCCGGTCCGCTGTTACAGATATATATCTTTTTTTAAACGTTAATTTCTCAAAATCCACTGTAGCACATATATTGAGACCTACAAAAGGCACATCGGGCTACCAGTCCCTACAATTTTGCCAAGTTTCGTGCAAATCCATTCAGCCGTTCGGGCTAAAAGTGAGGCCAACCGCCCTATGGAAAACTCAATGTTAAAAACACGTTTTGGGACCCCCCTTTTTTCTCGACCCCCCCTGGACGAACCCCCCCCCCCAATTTTCAGGGGCTGCTCAGAAACAAAATGTGCCATTTTCCTGAAAATTTCAGCCAATTCCGTCCACAAACGCCAAAGTTATTAGACATAGAATTTTCAAAAATCCCATAGAGAAAAAATCCTAACTATATATACCTACTGGCGACCGCCAGTAGGTAATATATATATATATATATATTACCTACTGGCGATAGCCAGTAGGTATATATAGTTAGGATTTTTTTCCTATGGGATTTTTGAAAATTCTATGTCGAATAACTTTGGCGTTTGAGGACAGAATTGGCTGAAATCTTCAGGAAAATTGAACATTTTGTTTCTGAGCAGCCCCTGTAAATTTGGGGGGGTTTCGTCAAGGGGGGGCCGAGAAAAAAGGGGGGTCCCAAAACGTGTTTTTCCCATGCAATTTTCCATAGGGCGGTTGGCCTCCCTTTTAGCCTGAACGGCTGAATGGATTTACACCAAACTTGGCAAAATTGTAGGGACTGGTAGCCCGATGTGCCTTTGCTATGTCTCAAGATATAGGCTCCAGTGGTTTTTACGAAAATTAACTTTGAAAAATATATATTGGGCTACATTGGGCTATATATATGTTGGAGCCCAAATGTAGCCCAATGTAGCCCAATGTAGCCCAATGTAGCCCAAAGATTGCCACCAGAGACAAAAAAAACAAATGTAGCCCAAATATCAGCCAGATGTAGCCCAACTATAGCCCAATGACAGAATGTCCCAGAGTGTTCTAACGAACAACTAGAGTGCTAACTTATTACAAAGGTATGGCACACCTGAAGCCATCTTGATTGGAATAAAGTGGTAACTCTTAAAACATATAATTTAAAAAGGAACAAAATGAGGGGGTTCATTTTGCCATAGAAAGTATGATTAGCGAATATATGACGAAATCCCGCATACCATCAGTCCGCAAAAAAAATCCCGCATGTACTATTAGGCCGCAAATTAAAATAACGAAAACTTTTAGAACGAATATGCCTTTAGCATACACTAAACAACTAAACTACCCTAAACCCTAAAACACTACCCCCAGCATGACCCTACACTACACAAACAGTACAACACTACCCTAAACCCTAAAACACTACCCCCAGCATGACCCTACACTACACAAACACTACAACACTACCCTAAACCCTAAAACACTACCCCCAGCATGACCCTACACTACGCAAACACTACAACACTACCCAAAACCCTAAAACACTACACCCCAGCATGACCCTACACTACGCAAACACTACAACACTACCCTAAACCCTAAAACACTACCCCCAGCATGACCCTACACTACACAAACACTACAACACAACCCTAAACCCTAAAACACTACCCCCAGCATGACCCTACACTACGCAAACACTACAACACAACCCTAAACCCTAAAACACTACCCCCGGCATGACCCTACACTACGCAAACACTACAACACTACCCTAAACCCTAAAACACTACCCCCAGCATGACCCTACACTACGCAAACACTACAACACTACCCAAAACCCTAAAACACTACACCCCAGCATGACCCTACACTACGCAAACACTACAACACTACCCTAAACCCTAAAACACTACCCCCAGCATGACCCTACACTACGCAAACACTACAACACTACCCAAAACCCTAAAACACTACACCCCAGCATGACCCTACACTACGCAAACACTACAACACTACCCTAAACCCTAAAACACTACCCCCAGCATGACCCTACACTACGCAAACACTACAACACTACCCTAAACCCTAAAACACTACCCCCAGCATGACCCTTCACTACGCAAACACTACAACACTACCCTAAACCCTAAAACACTACCCCCAGCATGACCCTACACTACGCAAACACTACAACACTACCCTAAACCCTAAAACACTACCCCCAGCATGACCCTACACTACGCAAACACTACAACACTACCCTAAACCCTAAAACACTACCCCCAGCATGACCCTACACTACGCAAACACTACAACACTACCCAAAACCCTAAAACACTACCCCCAGCATGACCCTACACTACGCAAACACTACAACACTACCCAAAACCCTAAAACACTACCCCCCAGCATGACCCTACACTACGCAAACACTACAACACTACCCAAAACCCTAAAACACTACCTCCAGCATGACCCTACACTACGCAAACACTACAACACTACCCAAAACCCTAAAACACTACCCCCAGCATGACCCTACACTACGCAAACACTACAACACTACCCAAAACCCTAAAACACTACCCCCAGCATGACCCTACACTACGCAAACACTACAACACTACCCAAAACCCTAAAACACTACCCCCAGCATGACCCTACACTACGCAAACACTACAACACTACCCAAAACCCTAAAACACTACCCCCAGCATGACCCTACACTACGCAAACACTACAACACTACCCTAAACCCTAAAATACTACACCCCAGCATGACCCTACACTACGCAAACACTACAACACTACCCAAAACCCTAAAACACTACCCCCAGCATGACCCTACACTACGCAAACACTATCCTAAACCCTAAAACACTACGCCCAGCATGACCCTACACTACGCAAACACTACAACACTACCCTAAACCCTAAAACACTAGCCCCAGCATGACCCTACACTACCTAAACCCTAAAACACTACCCCCAGCATGACCCTACACTACGCAAACACTACAACACTACCCTAAACCCTAAAACACTACCCCCAGCATGACCCTACACTACGCAAACACTACAACACAACCCTAAACCCTAAAACACTACCCCCAGCATGACCCTACACTAAACAACCACCACAACTCTACACTACACTAACACAACACTACACTACACAACACTACACTACACTACACAATCACTAACCCACGAAAAAATTAACACAAACCCACTTACCTCTCTCGTCATCGTGGTTTTCACAACGCAAATGCATTTACCATACATGCCTTTAAAACGTAATTCTTTGTAAAGGCATGTGCGATAAATGCACATGCGTTTTGAAAAAATGCGGGATAATGGTATGCGAGGTCAATGACCTTGCGGGATAATGGTATGCGGACTGAAAGTCTGCGTGATAAAAAATGCGGGAAAATGGCTGCAAACCATGATTAGCAGCAGACTTCCCTGGTGAGCACTAGCTTTACTACAGTGATCTAATGAGCAACTAGAGTGCTAACATTCAGAATTTATGGCAAATGTGTGACACATCTGAATGCCTTCTTGATAGAACCAAAGTAAACAAGCATTGAAAATGCAATATATCTCGCCCTCGTTTAAGTTAAAGCCATTCTGTTTGTAATGAGGTGGCTTTTTAGCTTTGCTTTTATTAGTGTTTTTAAAACTTTCATGTAAATAACATGCATATGTATGCATATATGTATATGTATGCATGGATTTATATTTATATAGATATGCAGATTATATATGTTTATATATGTATATTACCTACTGGCGATAGCCAGTGGGTATATATAGTTAGGATTTTTTCTCTATGGGATTTCTGAAAATTCTATGTCTAATAACTTTGGCGTTTGTGGACGGAATTGGCTGAAATTTGGGGGGGTTTCGTCAAGGGGGGGCCGAGAAAAAAGGGGGGTCCCAAAACTCGTTTTTCCCATTCATTTTTCCATAGGGCGGTTGGACTCACTTTTAGCTCGAACGGCTGAATAGATTTACATGAAACTTGGAAAAATTGTAGATATGGTTTGCCCGACGTGCCTTTGCTATGTCTCAATATATGTGCTCCAGTGGATTTTGAGAAATTAACGTTTAAAAAAATATATATATCTGTGACAGCGCTCCGGTTAGCGCCCCGGTTCGCGTACCTGACGCGTAACGGAACTTCGCGAAGCGAAGCTGATTGGCTCTCCGGTGTCTGTCAACATTCTAAACAGTCCGGAGCGGCCGCCATCCTGTCTCTCGGTACGATCGAGAGACAAGATGTGGTGAAAAACGAAGGGGGAAATTAAGGAAAGGGGGCAAGGTAGACCACTCCTGACCCCCTAGGATTGATGAGGGGGATATTAAAGTGCCCCGCGGGGCAAAAAATAAAAAAATTTTTTTTTTTGCGATTTTACGCCGTAGAGGCGCATCCCGGTACGCGAACCGGGCAGCTCACCGGGCAGCTAACCGGGCAGCTAACCGGCAGCGTAGCTGTCAACATTGTAAACAGTCCGGAGCGGCCGCCATTTTGTCTCTCGGTAGGTTCGAGAGACAAGATGTGGTGAAAAAAGAAGGGGGAAATGAAGGAAAGGGGGCAAGGTAAACCCCTCCTGACCCCCTAGGATTGATGAGGGGGATATTAAAGTCCCCCGCAATTTTTCGCGGTAGAGGCGCTTCCCTGTACGCGAACCGGGCAGCTAACCGGCAGCGTAACGGGAGTCCGCCGTCTTGTGTTTTTGGAGCGTCCGGTTCGCGTACCGGGTAGCGTCCCGGTAAGCGTAAGAAGGGGAAAACCAAGAGAAACAGTAAAAAAAAAATTAAGGGAATAGATTTCCAGCAAACTTGGCAAAATTGTAGGGACTGTTTGTTTGATGTGCCTTTGCAAGGCCTCAAGATATGTGCATGTGTGGATTTTGTCTAATTAAGGTTAAAAAAAAAATACATATCTGTAAGCGTGCTCCGGCACGCTTACGTTACGGGTTTTGTTTGCGCTGCAGAGCCGATACGTCACAGTTATGCGACGCGTCATTAGGCGTCTCACGTGGCTACGTGATACGTCACGTAATAAAGAATATATTTTACAGCTATAGATATTAGCTTTTAAAAAACCAATGAAATTCACTGAAAAAACCATAGGTTATAGACCATATATAGTTAGGAATTTGCATTTACAAAACCTTGAAAATTCACTGAAAAAACCATAGGTTAGAGACCATATATAGTTAGCTGGACATTTTATTGACATAAAACCAATGAAATTCCATATATAGTTAGTTGCACTAACTATATATCGCGCACCCGCAATCCACTGCTGATGATGTCACATATTACATCATTCATGACATGGTCAGTGACATCACTGATGACATCACTGATGACATCTCAAATGACATCACTGATGACATCACTGATGACATCTCAAATGACATCACTGATGACATCATGACACACCAATACCAGTTACTACATACGCATTCACTGATTCCTACGTCTACACACACATTCACTCATTCACCCATACAATCACTCATACATACAGTCACTCATTATTACAACACTATCATATGCACTCATACACCTATGCAGACACTCACACACTGCCACTCATCCATGGAGTTACTCACACACCTAGTCAGTCCTGTAAAGAATCAATCACACTTCCATTTCCTCATCTATACAGTTAAACACAGAACACCATACTTCAGTGACATCACTGATGACATCACTGATGACATCTCAAATGACATCACTGATGACATCTCAAATGACATCACTGATGACATCATGACACACCAATACCAGTTACTACATACGCACTCACTGATTCCTACGTCTACACACACATTCACTCATTCACCCATACAATCACTCATACATACAGTCACTCATTATTACAACACTATCATATGCACTCATACACCTAGTCAGTCCTGTGAAGAATCAATCACACTTCGATTTCCTCATCTATACAGTTAAACACAGAACACCATACTTTTCACACATATACTAACACATACTTACTCTCTTATACAATCACTGATACAAGTACACATTGATATGCACAGAGTCACACACCTCCCAGCCAGCCACACACACACTCAGTCTTCCATACATCCACTCATTCTTCAATATGTAAAACATATTTAAACTTTACAAAAACACACAGACACTAGATGATGTCATCAGTGATGTCATTTGAGATGTCATCAGTGATGTCATCAGTGATGTCATTTGAGATGTCATCAGTGATGTCATCAGTGATGTCACTGACCATGTAATGAATGATGTAATATGTGACATCATCAGCAGTGGATTGCGGGTGCGCGATATATAGTTAGTGCAACTAACTATATATGGAATTTCATTGGTTTTATGTCAATAAAATGTCCAGCTAACTATATATGGTCTCTAACCTATGGTTTTTTCAGTGAATTTTCAAGGTTTTGTAAATGCAAATTCCTAACTATATATGGTCTATAACCTATGGTTTTTTCAGTGAATATATATATATATATATGTAAAATTTTGTATGATTCAAACATAATAATGAAATATTGTATGTTTTAATACGCTTTGAGCCATCTATGACATACGGTTTATATTTTTTACAAAATTTAAACTTGATGTGGAGCTCGTTGATAGCAATACAGTCTGTTTTCGCTGTCCATGATCATGTGACTCGGAGTATGTGGAGGTGGGGTGTGCATTATGCAGCATATAAAAACAGTCAGCTTGACTATGGTCCGCATGTGAACAAGGGCTTTCGAGCCCAAAACGCGCCATTTGCTGAGAAAATGGTCAAATAAACATCTTGCCTGAGACTCGAGTGGTCCGTCTCTCCTTCTTCGCCGCCTGGAGGTTGCAGGAGTTTACGTTTGCTGGATGTCATTATGGAAGTTGGTTTGCTTCAGTGGATGGACTCCCTCCCCGGAAGTCGGTGGGCGCCCTCAAACCGATCCCTGCTGGAATCCATAGCGGAACTTTGGTGGCCGCCGCCTATTGCAGCCGAAAGAGTTTTAACCAGCAGGAGAACAACCAGCGACTGGGTCGGAGGACCCGTTGAGGATCTATTTCACGTGGTGAGTAATAATGCATCGGCATAGGTGGGGAGGTACGAAGATTGACTTTCCATACTTGGTAGTCCTTAACTTTGTGGGCTACACAACCAAACATTAATTACACTTCTCAGCATGTCTGCAGAAACTTTACGAGAGCAAAATGCATGGGAGCAACCTTGGATAAAAGTAGCCACGAGATCAGACAGAATAAGATGTGGTTAAAACCTGCTGATGGCTTTCAAAAATGTTCCACTTGCAGGGCCTGCAAGTCGGCATTAACATGACTCACTATCGCACCCCCTTCAGCACTGGAGAAACAGCTATCTTGGGGAGCTTCAATTGCAGGACCAAATTTGCTGTATACATCCTGATGTGCACCTGAGGTCTTAACTACATCGGTAGTACAAACCTGCAGGTGCACGTGCGGATTTTGCAGCATCTGTGTGCCATTTTACATAGTGACCCTGCTTATACAGTGGCGTGTCATTTAAAAGGGCACATAACAATGATGTCACTTGCCTTAAATACTGGTAGGAACTATTTCTAAACCACGGCGTGGGGATAACAGAGAACTTCAATTAAGGTAGCTGGAGTCTAGAATGATTCTCGAATTTGACAGTATGTGGCCAAGCAGATTGAATAATACAGAAGATGTGCATAATTTTCTCTAGTTTCCAGGATTGCATTTCCCCTTTGCAGTTGCATTCGATCGTACAATATGATGATATACACCGCTGATTCTAAGGGGTGATACTATATTTATATGTATATAGTTTCTCTTTTGTGCACTTTAGTGGATATTCAGCAAACTCAAACTATTACATCTATGTGGAATGACTTGAATACCTCATATGCCTTAAATTGAAAACATGTATTTAAAATATATCTGCACTTTTATCCAGTATGATACATTTTATGGATGATATTTATGTGATTTTAGCAATAGCAACCAGGATTGGATTTTTATTGTTATCAATATTTATACATTTATTTAAATCATACAGATGCACTTTATTCTGATTTGATTGGCACATTAGCATGGTATTGCACAGTTAGTTTATTGCTGTTATGCACTTTTTTCACTTTAGTGGGTCCTCTACATAACAATATATTGCTATTATATAAAAATAGCAAATGCCTCCATAGACGGTGCATTACCTGTTGTCATTGGTTCTATATAACAGATTTATCCTATGGTGATTGTCTGCGGCCTTACTATACAAAGAGCATTATTTAATATGCTCCATTGCAGGGGGCAATTTTCTTATAGAAATGTGCAAGCTTAGTATTTATATAAAAAATTGGTTTGTTCATAAGATGCTGCACGTTCATAATATGACCTCAATATGAGACATTTTTTCTATTCATGTATTCATACAGAAAGACATAAATATAGTACTATTTGTATGATTGAAATACCTTCATGAAATATTGTATGTTTTAATACGCTTCGAGCCATCTATGAATTAAGGTTTATATTTTTACAAAATGTAAACTTGATGTGGAGCTCGTTGATAGCAATACAGTTTGTTTTCGTTGTCCATGATCATGTGACTCGGAGTATGTGGAGGTGGGTGTGCACTATGCAGCATTTAAAAACAGTCAACTTGACTATGGTCCGCATGTGAACAAGGGTTTTTGAGCCTGAAACGCATCATTTGCTGAGACAAAATAGTCAAATATATATATATATATATATATATATATATATATATATATATATATATATATATATATATATATATATATATATTCAAAGGATAATCCAGCAGCAAAGCAGACTTCAATTGTCTTGAATACACGGACACGGACCCAAATTCAGTGCAAGGTGATTTATTAGAAGTTGGTGCTCCCAGCCATCATGACGCGTTTCGCGCTACACAGAGCGCTTGATCACATGACACAGATAAGATTTCGGCATTGGTTTACATATCCTGATGACATTACGAAACTTGGCCTACAAAGTGCATAGACATAGAAGAAATATTCTTGTGCAAACTACAATACGGTATGTTTTTTCTTTTCAATTCATTTTGCTTTTGGCATGATTTATACAATGAATAAAATGTCGGCCAATAAATAAATTCCTGTACATCAGTGAAAAAATATATACATTGCCTAAATTTTGTGAAGGTGAGGAATAACATTAAACGTGAGATTAAAATTTTGAGTTCATTATTATTGAATATGTGTGCAACATAAATCCTGACATTTGTATTGGGTAATTTATAACCAATAATAATTATAGCAGCATTGTATTTACATCCCTGGGTGTGTTTCTAGGTGGAACGGTATGGAGCCCCATACGTTTGTGATGTCCCCTGAATGTTAGAGTCCCCAGGGGGCGGAGATACAGTGCAAAGAAGGCAAGAACAACAGTCTCAGTTAGAGGCTGCTAAGAAGGGGTGTCACGATGATACCAGTAAGATACCTCAATCTGGTAATCAGGCCACTATTCAATGTGCAAAACAACGCATGTCACTAAAATAGATTTCAGATTTCCTAAGTAAAGTTAAATCTCTATCTGTACCTTGCCAACCATCATCAGCAGTAAATAGGTGAATAAATATACAAACCTTCATTTAACAAATCAATCTATCATTACGCCAATAATTAAAACCTTAAAATGGTATATAAAGGCTAAAATTGATTTGTGAGTTTAGTATATCAAAAAAACCATAACAATAAATATTGCTAAAAATGGATAAACGACACAGAATAAGAAAACCAATATAAAAAATGTAAGTCTAAAATCCATAAAACATGCTAATTCATATTGCACATAAAATAGATCCTGTGTTAAATGTCAGTGTATATCTCAAGTGGACACATCACAAGCATGTATAGAGATCTTCCGTGATATTGAGACCTGACGGGTACTTAGTGTTCAGCGCAATTATGTAATGAGTTTCAAGGCGGCGTAGTTTGTCCTCTCTATTGCCGCCTCGTCTGCTCGCTGGTACGCAGTCTATTACATAGTACCTGAGTTTACTGCTCTTGGAGTCGTGCTTTGCTTTAAAATGTCTCGCGACAGGGTAGTTATTGTCCTGATTGCCGATAGCTCTTAAATGCTGGAGAATTCTCTTATGGACGGGATGTTTGGTACTCCCGACATAGAGCAGATCACATGGGCAGATCAGGACATATACAGCAAATTCCGTTTTGCATGTTAACACCTTATCTATTTTGTGTTCCCTACTGTCAAATGGAGAGCGGTAGTAAGCCTTATTAACTGCTTGCTGGCAAGCCTTACATACCTTGCAATTAAAAAAGCCTGTGTGTGTTTGATACCAGGCCGTCGACTCCAATACCTCAGGGCTGGTTTTTACCAACTCGTCCCTCATAGACTGCCCTCTGCTGTATGTGAAAGAAGGTCTCTTGGGAAGATCATGTCCTATCACTGGGTCACTGAGGACTAATGGCCAGTTCTTACTAATGATGGATTGTATTTGCTTGTATTGTGCGCTGTACTGCACAATTATTCTGAATTCTGGTGGCCCAGTGACTGCATCCTCCCCATCGGATGGCAACTTGCAGTCCCTTGACAGTAGTTCAGATCTATCTTTTTGTTCAGTTTTTTGAATAGCTGCATCTATGATTTTACTGGAATAGCCCCTTTGAAGGAATCTATTCTTGCTCTCCCTTTGGGCGTCTCTCAGGTCACTCTCCCTGCTGTGAATCCTTTTGAGCCTTAGCATCTCCCCATATGGGATGCTATTCACTAGATGTTTGATATGTGAACTTCTGGCGTGTAGGGTGGAGTTCCCAGCAGTGGGTTTACGGTGTAGTCTTGTCTCTAGTTTGCCTTGTTCTACAAAAACTTCTGTATCTAAAAATGTAGTAAATGTTTGACTTATATAATGCTCCGTCTTGTGTCGCAGCTTCCGAACTCGCAAGCGGGAGCTCAGTCATATGAGGGCACACCTGAGTATTAATTGTAGCTCATTCATTCAGACCAGCGCTTACCGGAGATGTTTTATCCTTTATTCAGGATCCTGGTACACACAGACGCGTTTCAGCAGTGCGCCTTCCTCAATGTCAGCAACCGCCATATTTCTTCCTTCATTTATGTCAATTACATTATAGGTGACATTGGCAACGGACTTTCTCTCAGTTATATTTTAGCGCATCTATAAACATATACACCAAAACATGATTTCAGTAGATCCTCATTTTGTAACCCTTAAAATATCAATTTGAACATTCCATACCCCCATAAATACGAGTCAAATCAGTGGGATAACAAATTGAAAACAAGATGTAAACAAAAGGGGAATTTTAAAACCATTCTCATTGTCATTGTCACTATTCAATCTCAGAGTATGACAAATATTATGGCCCTGAATAGGCCTATGCAATCAACTGATCATTCATACATTCATGAACCACTTATGGCTGATCAGCAACTCATTTACAATGTTTTATATCTACGTCTATATATATTACCTATTGGCAGTCGCCAGTGGGTAGTTAGAGTTAGGACCTAGTTTCCTGGGAAAATAATTTTTTAACTTGCCTTTAATATATATATATATACATATCCTACTAGCGGTCGTCAGTAGGTAGGAATAGTTAGGCAGTTAGGACCTATTATCCGTAGGAAATCCGCAACATTCTATTTGGTATAAATTTGGCGCCGGTCAACGAATCTTCACAAACTTTTCAAAACTTATGGCTCACTCCGTTCCACTCCTATCCTGAAAGTCTCCGGGTGATTCATCAAGCGGGGCCAAGAAAAAAGGGCGGTCCCAAAACGTGTTTTCCCCATTTATTTTCCATGGGAACGTTTTGTCGCAGCTACAGACCGAACTGCTGAACAGAATTACACCAAATTTGGTAAAGAGGTAGACCTTGGCTCACACTCGTGCCTTTTGGTTAAATGGTGTAAATCAGTTCAGTAGTTGCTGAGAAAATCAAAGGTAAAATCACATATATCTATGGCCGCGGTGGATCCGCACACCCTATGAGCACCCTGCACGTACCTTCCTGATCACAAGCTGCATGTTAATTGGCTTTCAACTAACTGTCAACACTACAAACCAGGAAGTTTTGGCAGCCATTTTGTGCCTTGGTAGAAGCGAGGCTGCAGAAATCAGTTGAACAAGTGTGCAAAACGTATAAAGGGGGCAGGGTAGAAATACCCTGACCCTCTGGACCTGCTTAGGGGGTAACACAAGGACCCCCAGGGCCCCAGAAATATATATTTTTTTAAAAATGCAAAATGCGCGCAGGGTGAGAAGATCCTGCTGTAAAAAAAAAAATTAAAACGAAGCACGGACTCTCGCGCTTCTTTAGTAATTAGCCCCTGGGGGTCCAAATCGCGGAGTAAAAATATTATATTGTGGGAGGCTCCCAACCTGTCATAGCAAACTTGGTTTGTGTTGGACCTGGCCCTTTTTGGCAGGTTCACCCCAAAACTTTTTGCTTTTTCCTGGCCTGTTTCTGTAGCCTGGTGTTGGTGATTTTAGGCCTCTGCGCTCTTTTTCACTGTGGTACAGTGTAAAGTGCATGAGCTCTCTATGTATGTGTGGTGAGTGACCTGCCCTCCCATAGGAATGCATGGGGAATATGTGTGACCATGGTAGTTCCTGATGTGTGGGGAGTGCAGGGTAGGGTTTGGTATGTGCGAACTCGTGAGATTGAACGCTGCGCAATGATGTATGTGGCATGAATGTGTCTAGTGTGGAAGTGCCACTTCTAGACATGGGTGTGCGTGTGTAGTGAGTGTACTGGCACGTGATTGGCTGGAGCCTGGCTCCAGGAGTCTGGATGGGTCTGCCCAGTGGTGAGTGTTGAGATTAGCATGCTGATGTGAGGGGAGGGGTGCACCTGGGTCCTGAATAGGGCTGGGCTTTCCCCACACAATGATGGCTCCGCCCCCTGTGGTGCGACTGATTACCCTAGCCTGACTAGTGAATGGGAGGGGTGGCTGAGCTCATCAAGGGGGCTCCCAAACCAGCTGCGCCTGGCTTTTCCCCCACCCTGCGCCTTTAGACAAAGGATTTCTCTGTATAAAAGGAGGCTGTGACTTCTTGTCAAATGTTCTTGTTTCTGATTTGAATCCTGCCAGGGGCGTGCTGCTGCTTGGGCCCAGGGGAAGGCTTGCCTCCCTGGGCCCTTCCCAGCCCCTGGATATCTGATGGACTTTTTGTGGACCCTTCTTCCTGACCCTGGAAGCCTTGTCCTGTGATGTCCTGCTTGTGTAGGGACCCTCCTTGCTATGGGGGTCATGTCTGGGGCCTTTTATGATTTCTATGCCCCCAGCGCCTAGAAAGCGCTTTATTCTACTTTTCCTGGGGCAGAGCGCTGTTGTTTTCCCTCTGTGGGAAGCGCTCCTGCCCTTTGTGTGCCAAGTGCGCAGGTTGCCACCCTGCGTCTTTATCGATATTGGATTATTTTTATGCACGGGTGCCCACCCGGTTTCTCGGTGCCTCTGCGAGTGCCCACCTCGCTGCTACGGTTATTTTTACAACCGAGGGTGCCCACCCCTCGTTATGCCCCTCTTTATCACTGCCGCAGCCCGGGTTGCTGTGTAAAACATTGCCGGGATAAGCCTGTCTGCTCGTGCCAAGCTACCAAGGGGGTAAGCAGGCGTTATCTTGGCGTGTGACCCCCTTGCCCTGACTAGAATTGTGGTTTCTGCCTGGCTTTGGCGTAAGCCTTAGCCAACCAGAAATGCCAGTTCTAACATTGTTGGTCAGCAGTGAGGATTAGGACTTGTGTTTGCGCAGGACCACAGCGACAGCTGGCTACATTACAATACTCTGCATTTTAGATAGTCACATGTTTGGGATTATTGTTTATGAGTTTGTTTTTCCTCAAGAGTGTCATTTTCAAATGGTGTTCCTGTGCTTTTATGTTTAGTGGCAGATGAGAGAAAATGACAGGGCGGGACGCCAGTAGAGGGGGAGGTTCCCATAGATAAGGAATCCCTTGCTGGGTCCATTGCCCAATCCCTGTTCCTGTCCCTGTGTGGGTAGATGGAAGAGAGGGAGTGTGGAGGAGAAATGGCTTGCTCGGGAGGGTGGTTATCCCCTGAGTGTAGTGTGTGTGTCTAGATTCCCCAGTATGGTAGGATCCAGTGGTGGCAGCTAAAATGTGTCCAGTGCGTGAAGTCCCATTTCCAGTTCCCAGAGTATGGTGCCTGGTGCTCAGTAAGAGGGGTACAGGTTGAGAGTCAGGGGCAGTGAGGAACTGTCTCACCAGTCTGGAGCGGGAGTGTGTGGATGAGTTGTGTGTTGAACTGGAGGAGTTGGTGTGAGTTTTTTTTAAGAAGCTTGCACGGGAGGTGTACCTCTGGAGGTGTGCAGGAGGTCTGCAGAGGCACTGGATGAGAAGGTGGACGTTTTGCGGTGTGCTAGATGTCTTGCAGAGGCATTAGGGGGTGATTCCAAAAGTAGTGGCTTGTGTATCTGATGATCCTGTGTAGGGGAAGAGGTTCATGTGTAGCCCAGCTAGGTCCCAGTAGTATGGTAGGGGTGTAGGGGCTCACGTCTTGTCTCAGTGGAGGTGGAGTGAGTGTGGGACGGTGTGTCCCACGTTGGCCCGAAACACTGTCTCAGGGCCAGGAGGGTTCCCTAAGGGAGCGCCAGGTCAGGGGCCTAGGCTGTACTTACAGGTCATTTGAGAAGGATCTTCCCGTGTCTAGAGGACGGGAGTGTCTGTAACCAGAACTCCGGCGGTCCTGGTGTTGGGCAGCACTGCTCCTAAGTGGAGGGTGCAGAAGTCCTGGTTCGCTGGGAATTTGACTGTCTGGAATGCTTGACCATTTGTGGGGCCTATGGAGGTCGGTCCCCGAGGAGGGGGGAGGCCAGGTTCAAGTTCAGCCTGACCTGGAGGAAAGGGTATCTGTTATCAGTGTCCTGACCGGTTTTGGCTTCCAGAGGTACCGCTCCAAGGTGGGAAGATGCAGAACTCTGGAAGGGGGTGCAGAGGGACGGTGTCCTTACCACTGACGCCGGTGCAACCTGAGGATTTAGATCCTAGGTTGGGAGATTAGGAAACTTCCAGGTCAAGAATGAATCTCTGCCAAAGTAGATCAGCTGAAGAGACTGAGGAGGCTGCCCTTGCTTTGTGATCTGGGGCTCACCTGCAGTTTGTTGTTTCTACTAAGGTAGAGGAAAGGGTACTTTGCTGTGTGCTGTGTCCCCCCACCTACTTGAAGAGGGACTGCGCTGTGTGCTTTGTACCTCCGAAGTGAAATAGTTTCCAGATCCCAGGTGGTAGACCAGTTGATGGAGAGAGGTCCTGAACTGGTGGGAGAGTTGTGTTCTGGTGGGTGCATCCCTGGGAGGGTGCGGAACCCCAGAAGTAGAGGTAGGGTAGGACATTCTTGCCCGTGACCTCTGGTCAGCCTGAGGGTATGGTCCCTAGGTTGAAGGATCAGTGGTAGTTGTAGCTACCCTGAGAGGGAGAGTGGAGAATGGCTATTGTGTGCCAGGGGTTACTGCCCCCCACTCTGTGAAGTGGTCAGGACCTGTGACATTTGGTTGGCCTAGGGCCTGGTCCTGGCCGTGGATGACAAGAAGAGTACCAGTGGGGTATCCTAGTTGTGCCAGAGAGCTCTTGTTGAGAGAAATCCATGTGGGTTCAGAGAGGCGCAAAACCGGAGGGTGTCCCTGCCGGGCGGGCCCGTGTCCGTGTTTTGTCGCCCAAAGCAGGGAAGCCCATCAAGGGAATGATTAGTCTACCCTGCGTTTTGGCTGGAAGGGGGTTGTGTTGGACCTGGCCCTTTTTGGCAGGTTCACCCCGAAACTTTTTGTTTTTTCCTGGCCTGTTTCCGTAGCCTGCTGTTGGTGATTTTAGGCCTCTGTGCACTTTTTCACTGTGGTACAGTGTAAAGTGCATGAGCTCTCTGTGTATGTGTGGTGAGTGACCTGCCCTCCCATAGGAATGCATGGGGAATATGTGTGACCATGGTAGTTCCTGATGTGTGGGGAGTGCAGGGTAGAGTTTGGTATTGGCGTACTCGTGAGATTGAATGCTGCGTAATGATGTATGCGGCATGAATGTTTCTAGTGTGGAAGTGTCACTTCTAGACATGGGTGTGCATGTGTAGTGAGTGTACTGGCACCTGATTGGCTGGAGCCTGGCTCCAGGAGTGTGGATGGGTCTGCCCAGTGGTGAGTGTTGAGATTGGCATGCTGATGTGAGGGGAGGGGTGCACCTGGTTCCTGAATAGGGCTGGACTTTCCCCACATAATGCTGGCTCCGCCCCCTGTGGTGCGACTGATGACCCTAGCCTGACTAGTGAATGGGAGGGGTGGCTGAGCTCATCAAGGGGGCTCCCAAACCAGCTGCACCTGGTTTTTCCCCCACCCTGCGCCTTTAGACAAAGCATTTCTCTGTATAAAAGGAGGCTGTGATCTCTTGTCAAATGTTCTTGTTTCTGACTTGAATCCTGCTTGGGCCCAGGGGAAGGCTTGCCTCCCTGGGCCCTGCCCAGCTCCTGGATATCTGATGGACTTTTGGTGGACCCTTCTTCCTGACCCTGGAAGCCTTGTCCTGTGCTGTCCTGCTTGTGTTGGGACCCTCCTTGCTATGGGGGTCATGTCTGGGGCCTTTTATGATTTCTATGCCCCCAGCGCCTAGAGAGCGCTTTATTCTACTTTTCCTGGGGCAGAGCGCTGTTGTTTTCCCTCTGTGGGAAGCGCGCCTGCCCTTTGTGTGCCGAGTGCGCAGGTTGCCACCCTGCATCTTTATCGATATTGGATTATTTTTATGCACGGGTGCCCACCCCGTTTCTGGATGCCTTTGCGAGTGCCCACCTCGCTGCTACGGTTATTTTTTTTAACCGAGGGTGCCCATCCCTCGTTATGCCCCTCTGTTTCACCGCCGCAGCCCAGGTTGCTGTGTAAAACATTGCCAGGATAAGCCTGTCTGCTCCTGCCAAGCTACCAAGGGGGTGAGCAGGGGTTATCTTGGCGTGTGACCCCCTTGCCCTGACTAGAATGGTGGTTTCTGCCTGGCTTTGGTGTAAGCCTTAGCGAACCAGAAATGCCAGCTCTAACAGTTTGGATTTTGAAAAAGAGAGCAGGGAAACCTGCTCTCTTTTTCAAAATGCAAACCATATGGCTTTTCCACATGGTGAGCTGCATGTTAGGTTTGGTACCTATATGTAAGTACCTAGGCAGAGTCTAAAGTTGATGAGGAAGACTCTGTTACCCCATCTGTATAATGTACACCATCTCTCCTATAGATGCCATCCTTATTGAAACGCAGATTGTTGTGGTAGATGGACCCCATCCTATAATCTCGGAGAAAAGCAGAAACAGCTTTATTGACATGTTTCCTACCTTTCTCAATCTGTGGACGAAATTGATTGGACCAGTTCCATTTCTGTTTTTGTCATGTGTTAGAATAGACAAAGGCAGTTTTGGGGAAAGTGACATCAATTCTTCATAAGCATTTTCAGACCTACCCCAGTCAAAGTGCCTAGGTCATTGCACCATAGTGCACATTTATGAGGTCAGGGTGTTGGAAATGCAAAAAGGATTTACCCAATGACATCAATTGGCGCCACTTTAATCCTCTCTGCCAATCCATTTAATGTCTACATTTGGCAATGCTAGGTCTTTGTCAATACCTCTGTTTTCTGCATACCTTTGGCTCCAGAAAATATCGCTGTGTCCCACAATCCACACTCTAAGCATCTTGAAGGGAGGTCTGGATGCACTCAGAAGGTGTCTGTATGTGAAATGGCAGTTTGAAAACTAAGATTTTTCTAAAATGGTGGATAAGATGCACTTTTGAAGAAAGAAGAGAAATGATTGGCTGTTTGAGAACGTTATAGACTGAAAAGTAGGGTGCATGTTTCTGTGTTTTAATAGCATGTTTCTTATTGGTTAATAAAAACAGTTTAAAAGAAACATTACATAGGATAAGCTGATATTTTTAAAAGTCAAGCACACTTGCTGTTTGGATTAGCAACATTGTGTGCTGAACTTGTGACCTGTGTGCTCAGTTGAGTGTTCCATGAACTGTTACTATGGTAACAGGCAGTAGGCCAATTTGAGGTTAGCGTTCAAACTTATGTCAATTGGAAAGGGTTGACATGTGTAACCCATAGAAATGTGTGTTACCTTTTGAATTAATGTGGGAAGCACTGTGATTTGATATTTACATGTTTATGTGTGCAGAATGAGAGGGAAAGTTAGCAATTATTTGGTTTTGCTGAGTAGTGCACTACTGACATTCTGTATAAGAAAAGCTGGTGTGGGACTGACATACTTCTTAATCTATAAATCAGTTTGAAAGGTGAGTTATTAATTTGTGTGGGATTGTATGTGGTACCTTTGTTTTTAATAAGAGCAAAGTGTTTGTCCTGCTAAAGTCCAGGGAATAGTCTTGCTTGTCTTGAATCACATTGTGAGTCTGTCTTTATTTGGGCAACCACTGTGAGAAAAGCATTTGGTAACTTCATGTGTTTGCTGACACATAACTGCTTTAAACCCTATCCTGTTCTCAAATTTTGGTAGAATTAGAAACTAGTCATTACTTATGCATTTGCAAAATGAGTGAGGCTTTCAGACTAAAGTGCAGTACTAAAATATGTAAAATGTGTGCAGTCACCTTACCCCTTCCAGACTAGTAAATGTGTTTTGGTAAAGTCCAAGGGATAGTGTTGTTTGTCTAGAATCACACTGTGAGTCTGTGTGCATTTTGAGAACCATTGTGAGCGAAACATTTGGGTACTTAATGTTTTTGCAGACACATAACTGCTTAAAAACCAATCCTGAGGTTTTGGTAGAATTAGAAACCAGTCATTGCCTATGTATTTGCAAAATGAGTCAGGCTTCCACACTAAAGTGCAGTACTGAAATATGTAGAATGTATGCAGTCACCTTACCCCTTCTAGACTAGTAAATGTGTTTTGGTAAAGTCCAAGGGATAGTGTTGCTTGTCTAGAATCACACTGTGAGTCTGTGTGCATTTGGGAACCATTGTGACAGAAGCATTTGGTTACTTCATGTCTTTGCAGACAGATAATTGCTTTAAAAACTTGTCATGTTGTCAAGTTTTAGTAGTATTAGAAGCCAGTCACTGCTTACGCATTTGCAGAATGAGACAGGCATTCACACTAGACTGCAGTAGTGAAATATGTCAAATATGTGCAGTCACCTTACCCCTTCCAGACTCGTGAATTTGTTAAGGTAAAGTCCAAGGAACAGTGTTGCTTGCCTAGAATCACACTGTGAGTCTGCGTACATTTGGGAACCATTGAGAGAGAAGCATTTGGTTACTTCATGTGTTTGAAGACAGATAACTGCTTTAAAACATGTCATGTTGTCACGTTTTAGTAGTCTTAGAAGTCAGTCACTGCTTATGCATTTGCAGAATGAAACAGGCATTCACACTAGACTGCAGCAGTGAATTATGTCAAATATGTGCAGTCACCTTACCCCTTCCAGACTAGTGAATTTGTTAAGGTAAAGTCCAAGGAACAGTGTTGCTTGTCTAGAATCACACTGTGAGTCTGCGTACATTTGGGAACCATTAAGAGAGAAGCATTTGGTTACTTCATGTGTTTGAAGACAGATAACTGCTTTAAAACATGTCATGTTGTCAAGTTTTAGTAGTCTTAGAAGCCAGTCACTGCTTATGCATTTGCGAATGAAACAGGCATTCACAGTAGACTGCAGTAGTGAATTATGTAAAATGTGTGCATTCACCTTATCCCTTCTAGACTACTGAATATGTTTTGGTGAAGTCCAAGGAACAGTGTTGCTTGCCTAGAATCACACAGTGAGTCAGTGTGATTTTGGGAACCATTGTGAGGTAAGCATTTGGTTACAACATGTCTTTGAAGACAGATAATTGCTTTAAAACCTGTCATGTTGTCAAGCTTTAGTTGTATTATGAGCCAGTCATTGCTTATGCATTTGAAAAATGAGTGAGGCTTCCACACTAAAGTGCAGCACTGAAATATGTGGACTGTGTGCAGTCACCTTATCCCTTCTAGACTAGTAGATGTGTTTTGGTAAAGTCCAAGGGATAGTGTTGCTTGTATAGAATCACACTGTGAGTCTGTGTGCATTTGGCCACCATTGTGAGAGAAGCATTTAGGTAGTTCATGTCTTTGCAGACAGATAACTGCTTTAAAACCTGTCATGTTGTCAAGTTTTAGTAGTATTAGAAGCCAGTCACTGCTTATACATTTGTAGAATGAAACAGGCATCCACAATAGACTGCTGTAGTGAATTATGTAATATGTGTGCAGTCACCTTACCCCTGCCAAACTAATGAATTTGTTTTGGTAAAGTCCAAGGAACAGTGTTGCTTATCTAGAATCACACTGTGCGTCTGCGTACATTTGGGAACAATTGAGAGAGAAGCATTTGGTTACTTCATGTGTTTGAAGACAGATAACTGCTTTAAAACATGTCATGTTTTCAAGTTTTAGTAGTCTTAGAAGCCAGTCACTGCTTATGCATTTGCAGAATGAAACAGGCATTCACAGTAGACTGCAGTAGTGAATTATGTAAAATGTGTGCATTCACCTTACCCCTTCCAAACTAATGAATTTGTTTCGGTAAAGTCCAAGGAACAATGTGAGTCTGTGTGCATATGGGAACCATTGTGAGAGAAGCATTTGGGAACTTCATGTCTTTGCAGACAAATAACTGCTTTAAAACCTGTCATGTTATCAAGTTTTACTAGTATTAGAAGCCAGTCATTTCTTATGGATTTGCAAAATGAGTCATATTTTCACACTAGAGTGTAGTTCTGAAATATGTAGAATGTGTGCAGTCACCTTACACCTTCCAGACTAGTGAATAGTGTTGCTTGTCTAGAATCACACTGTGAGCCTGTGTGCAATTGGGCAATCATTGTAAGAGAAGCATTTGGTAATTCCAGGTCTCCTTGTACTACTCCAATCATTCAGTCAGTATCCAAGTACTCATGCAGCGATCCAGGGCCTTAGCACATGCACTGCTTCAAACTCCTATGCTCTGTGCCTGTAGTACTCTAACCACCTACACACTTTTTTTTTAGGCCTACAATTCTCAAGTCAGTATCCATATACTCCTGCAAACACCCTGTTACTGCTCTTCCATTCCTTTAGTGACCCTTCCAGCACTATGTACTAATCCATTCACTGCAGTACAACCAATTATAAATTCACCCAGTGTCTCTCCTTGTAGTACTGTTATCATTAAATCAGTATCTAAGTACTCATGCAGTGATCCAAGTCCTTAGCATACGGACTGTTGCAAATTCCTATTCAGTATGCATGTAGTCTTCTGACCAAACACACTCTTGTGTTTCAGGCCAACAATTCCCCAGTCAGTATCCATACACACCTGCAAACACTCTGTTACTCCTCGTGCACTCCTTTAGTAACCCTTTCAGCACCATTAACTAATCCAGTCACTGCAGTAAAATACAACCAATTATAAATTCAACCAGTGTCTCTCCTTGTAGTACTATATCTTTCAATTTTCAATTAGTATGTAACTCATGCAGTGATCTAGGGCCTTACCATTTGTACTGGTACAACCTCCTATGTACTATGCCTGTAGTCCTCTAAGCACCTACACACTTGTGTTTTAGGCCTACAATTCCCCAGTCAGTGTACATATACTGCTACAAACACCCTGTTACTCCCCTTGCACTCCTCTAGTAACCATTTCAGCACCATGTACTAATCTATTCACTGCAGTAAAACACAACCAATTAAACATTCTCCCAGTGTCTCTCCTTGTAGTACTCTAATCATTCAGTCAGTATCCAAGTACTCATGCAGCGATCCAGGCCTTAGGACATGGACTGCTTGAAACTCATATGCACTATGCATGTAGTCCTCTAACCACCTACACACTTGTGTTTCAGGCCTACAGAGCCCCAGTCAGTATCCATACACTCCAGCAAACACCCTGTCACAGCTCCTGCAATCCTATAGTGACCTATTCAGTACCATGTACTAATCCATTCACTGCAGTAAAACACAAACACTCGTACATGTACCCAGTGTCTCTCCATGTACTACTCTAATCATTCAGTCAGTATCCAAGTACTCATATAGTGAGCCAGGTCTTAGCACATGGACTAATTCAAACTCCTATGCACTATGCATGTAGTCCTCTAACCACCTACACACTTGTGACCGATTCTGACCTGGTCAGAATCGGTCGCTCCTCCCGCTCCTTGGTTTGCCCGGAAGCGTCACTGGTGTGCTGCTCCGAACTGTACTTGGTTTGCCCGGAAACGTCGCTGGTGTGCTTGGTATCGTACCATCCTGGATATTGAATTTATATCTGCCCCCTTAACTGTTGATTATATTTAATTTGCCCGCTGAACTGTACTCGGTATGCCCGGAAGCGTCACTGGTGTGCCTGGTATCGTACCCTACTGGATATTGAATTTGTATTTGCCCTCATAACTGTTGAATCAGATTTAATTTGTCCTCTGAACTGTATTTGAGCCAAGTGACCTCCTGATTGTGCCCCGATCCCGTCTGCCTTGTTGTTGTTGTTGCTGCCATTTTGTTGTGCCTCTCAGCCCATCTGCCGCTGCTCCCCCGCGGCCCCACCCCCGTTCCCTCCAGCATCCAGTCCGATACCCTTCCCACTCGCCACCCCGCTCCCGCCTCCCAGCTGCTCCTCCCTCCCACTAGTTTCTTTAGGTAAACTCCGCGAGGAGAAGAGCTGTGACCGACCTGACCTGGTCAGAATCGGTCGCTCCTCCCGCTCCTTGGTTTGCCCGGAAGCGTCACTGGTGTGCTGCTCTGAACTGTTCTTGGTTTGCCCGGAAACGTCGCTGGTGTGCTTGGTATCGTACCATCCTGGATATTGAATTTATATCTGCCCCCTTAACTGTTGATTATATTTAATTTGCCCTCTGAACTGTACTTGGTTTGCCCGGAAGCGTCACTGGTGTGCCTGGTATCGTACCCTATTGGATATTGAATTTGTATTTGCCCTCATAACTGTTGATTAGATTTAATTTGCCCTCTGAACTGTATTTGTGCCAAGTGACCTCCTGATTGTGCCCCAATCCCGTCTGCCTTGTTGTTGTTGTTGCTGCCATTTTGTTGTGCCTCTCAGCCCGTCTGTCGCTGCTCCCCCGCGGCCCCACCCCCGTTCCCTCCAGCATTCAGTCCGATACCCTTCCCACTCGCCACCCCGCACCCGCCTCCCAGCTGCTCCTCCCTCCCACTAGTTTCTTTAGGTAAACTCCGCGAGGAGAAGAGCTGTGACCGACCCTACCGCCTAACATACGACGCCGCAACCCTCACTGCACTCAACACCGACCATCTCCAGGACTGCCACCGAGCCGCCCCAGGACGCACCCACGGTCCTTTCACCTGCCAATCCTGCAAGTTCTGCAGCATTAGGACCTTCACTACATCCGCACAAGCCAAGCCATGCACCAACAACAACCACCTGAAGTGCATCCTGCTCAACACCTGCTCCGTCCACAGACACGCCACTGAACTATGGAACCTACTAGACACCACAATCCGGACATCGCCTTTCTCACAGAAACCTGGATGAACGCCTCATCAGCGCCCGACATCGCCAAAGCCATCCAGGACGGATACAAGATCATCCGAAAAGACCTCATCAACAAAACAGGAGGAGGCATCGCCATCATTCACAAGAACACCATACGCATCACGACCAGCTCCGACGACACCCTCATAACCACCGAACACCTCCACTTCCAGATACACACCGACCCCAAGACCACACTCAGAGGCACCCTCATTTACAGACCCCCAGGACCCCGCACACAATTCAGCGAAGACATCGCTGACTTTGTCAGCCCACACGCCCTCCCCTCCGATGACTATATCCCCCTAGGGGACCTCAACTTCTTCCTAGAGAATAACAACGACAACAACACCACCACCCTGCTGGACAACCTCGCCAATCTCGGACTCAAACAACTGGTGACCTCCCACACCCACTACGCTGGACACACTCTCGACCCAATCTTCTCCTCCAGCAAGCACATCTCCTTCAATCACGCCACGGGACTCCACTGGACAGACCACAGCCGCGTCCACTTTACCTTCAGAAAGACCACGACCCACCACCACCCGCAACAAGTTCCCTGCAGAAGCTGGAACAAAATCACCACCGACCAACTCACCACATCTCTGAACCAAACCCCCCCGCCAGACCAACGGATCCAAATCAAGCAGCCATCAATCTCGCACAATGGATCACCCACTGCGCTGATGAACTAGCACCCCTAAAAAACCCTCCCAAGATGCCAGGAAGCAAAAAAGCCTCTTGGTTCAATGACGACCTCAAGATCTCCAAAAAGAACTGCCGCACCATCGAGAAAGCCTGGCGAAGAAACCCAACCACATACAACATGACCGCCCTCAAGCACGCCACCCGCAAACACCACCAGCTGTTCCGCACCACCAAGAAATCAGAATTCAAGGATCGACTAGACAACAACGCCCATAACAGCAAGGAACTCTTCAACATTGTCAAAAAGCTCACCAATCCCAGCGCCGGTAACAACGACATCACCCCGTCTCAAGACCTTTGCGACTTTCTAGCCTCATTCTTCCACAGCAAGATCGCTGACATACATAACAGCTTGGGAGACCTGTCCGCTCCCACAACCACAGAACTTAAGCCCCCCACAGCCACCCTTCGTGCCTGGACCCCGATCAACACCGAAGACACCATCCACATAATGAACTCCATCCACTCCGGATCGCCAACCGACCCATGCCCCCATCACATCTTCAACAAGGCAGATTCCATCATCGCACCCCAACTCCGGGACATCATCAACTGCTCCTTCAACACCGCTACCTTCCCGGAAAATTGGAAACATGCCGAACTCAGCGCCCTCCTGAAGAAACCTACAGCAGACCCCACCGAACTTAAGAACTACCGCCCCATCTCGCTCATCCCATTCCCCGCCAAAGTCATAGAAAAGACCGTCAACAGTCAGCTCGCCGCCTTCCTTGAGTCTAACAATTCCCTCGACCCCTCACAATCTGGTTTCCGAGCCACCACAGCACCGAGACCTCCCTCATTGCAGCCACGGACGACATCCGAGCACTGCTCGACAACGGAGAAATAGTGGCTCTCATCCTCCTGGACCTCTCCGCAGCATTTGACACGGTCTGCCACCACACCCTTGTACAACGCCTCAGGAACGTCGGGATAGAAGATAAGGCTTTGGATTGGATCATCTCGTTCCTCGCCGGAAGAACGCAGAGAGTCCGCCTCTCCCTTTTAGATCTGAAGACACCAAAGTCATATGCGGCGTACCACAAGGATCATCGCTCAGCCCCACCCTATTCAACGTCTACATGAGTCCCCTTGCATCCATTGCTCGCCAACACAACCTCAACATCATCTCCTATGCAGACGACACCCAGCTGATCCTCTTCCTCACCAACGACCCAGCCACCGCCAGAATTAACCTACACAAAGGAATGAAAGACGTAGCCGAGTGGATGAAGAACAGCCGTCTAAAACTGAACTCAGACAAAACGGAAGTCCTCATCCTAGGATCATCTCCCTCTGCCTGGGACAACTCATGGTGGCCCCCGGCTCTAGGCAGCGCTTCCAAACCAACGGACCATGCTCGCAACTTGGGATTCAACCTAGACTCCTCCCTCTCGATGACCAGACAAGTCAACGCCGTCTCATCATCAGGTTTTAACATCCTACGCATGCTCCGAAAGATCTTCCGATGGATCCCCACCGAAACAAGGAAGACAGTCACCCAAGCACTTGTCACCAGCTGACTGGACTACAGAAACACCCTCTACGCCAGAACCATAGCCAAATTACAGAAAAGACTTCAACGCATTCAGAACGCCTCCGCTAGACTCATCCTGGACATCCCCCGACACAGCCACATATCCGGTCACCTGAGAGACCTGCACTAGCTCCCCATCAACAAGAGAATCACGTTCCGCCTCCTCACCCACGCACACAAAGCCCTCCACGACCTAGGACCCAGATACCTCAACTCTCGCCTGACCTTTTACACCCCCGCCCGCCAACTACGATCGTCAAACCAAGCACTCGCCGCGATTCCACGCATCCGGAGAGCCACCATGGGGGGAAGATCCTTCTCCTACTTGGCGGCCAAGACCTGGAACTCCCTACCCACCCACCTCCGTCTCACACAGAACCACCTCTCCTTCAGAGAGCAACTCAAGACCTGGCTGTTCGATCAGTAGCGAACCCCTCTTCCCTAAGCGCCTTGAGACCCTCTGGGTGAGTAGCGCGCTATACAAATTTCTGACTAGACTTGACTTCACTTGTGTTTCAGGCCTACAATTCCCCAGTCAGTAGCCATACACTGCTGCAAACACACGGTTACTCCTCTTGCATTCCTATACACTTATGTATACACCTTGAATTACAATTTCAATTAGTGATGAGAAAAGAAAGTGGTTAACTGGTTTTTATCTAGAATGGGTTTGTATAGTAATAGAAAAGTATAATTTATAAATGTATTAAAATAAATCAAAAAAGAGAAAAGGACAGCAAAAGGTCAATTATTTGAAGAAAATTTAATACCAAATATTGGATGATCAACATCATGTGGGTAAAAAGAAGAAGTCTTCCGGTAAGACAACAAAGGAATTCATTAAAAAACTTTCAAAGCCTAGAAACAGTATGCAGAATGTGCAAACTACTGAGAATAGTTCAACCAGAAAAAAGAATATGAATAGCAGGAAAGGAAAAAAAGAAAATTTAACTTCAAAAGATTCGTTGTATGATAAAAGAAGGAAAAATCAGTATAAAGAAATCAGTTAAAAAAAACTTATATTAGAGTGGCTCTTAAATTGCTCAAAGATGTGAAAAAATATAGAAAAAGAGCACTATTTTATAGAAAGAAGAAGCATATTGAATCCATTGTTCAAAAGGTTTTAAAGTAAAAAGGAAACTATTCTTTTTAGTCTTAAACAGAATTTGATCAGTAGATAAACCAATCCATTTAATGAAGGCCAAAATAAGAGGAAAAGAGTAATTAACAGAACTAATTTGTGTGATTTTTTTTGGGTCAATGGAAACACAGTTCAGGCTCAGAGCCTTTCTTTAATGTAGAGAGCTATTTTCAGACCAATAATTTATTGCATGCAGTGGATACCAGTGGTCTAGCTCATGAGGTTAGAAATGGTTGTTCAATTGAGAAAGAGAAGATGGTTCCCAGAAATGCAGAAGAAGTGTTAGCTGATGAAGTTCTAGGAAGATGTCCTAAAACCCCAGTGTACACTTGGGATTGCAGTAGTATTTGTAGTGTACGACAAGAATCTATTGATATTTTACATAATTTCGTATGATCATATAGTAAAAAAAGTGTTAAACAAAAGATCAAGATATTGCAAGGACTAGACCCTTGCAGAGTGAGAAAAAATAGTGGTTCTCTGGCTTGTCTTTCTAGAAAAGAATGTCAAAGTGTTTTTCACCATTTTAGGACGTTAGCAGTACATCATTCTCAAATGTGGAAGTTAGTCAGAAGATTGTATCATGCAAAAAGTCCAGCACTAATGTTAAATGAGTTGAACAGTGCTCTTTTGAGTGGATCGGTTTCAGATGTGAAGAAGGTTTATGATGAAATTTAGTTTTGTTACTTTGATCCTGAACAAGAGAGTGCAGAAACTGACACTTTAATAGAAGAAAATGTTGAAGAGAATGTGCAACATTGTGCTACAAAAACATTTGAAGAACAAATTACAAAGTTTAAGGTGATTTCAGGCGAAAGGCTGAATTATTCTAGTATTTGTTGTCGGCGAAATCACTATAAAAATCAGACTTGGACTGTGGATCTGTATTTAAAAAGTGAAACAGAAAAAAATTATAATTAGAAGGAATTTTCAACGTATTTGTTGGTAGAGAATTGTTTTGAATTGGGTTCTGACCAGCGCATTTGTAAATATTGTTATAATAAATTAGATGAGAATAAAATGCCTGCTAGAGCTGTTCATAATAATCTAAAGTTGATAACTATTCCTGCAGAACTGATAGATTTAAATACCTATGAGTCTATTCTCATTCAATGTGTGCACCCATTTCAGGCTATTTTTCGTATGGAGCCTAAAACAGGTAAATTGCCTCCTTCAGATTTACAGAGAGGATTAAAAGGAAGAGTTGTATATTTACCTCTAGATTTAAAGAAAAATATTCAAAGTATTGGTGTAGAGAATGTAGAAAGAGAACCACTACTTATTCTAGTTAATGGATTTCCTACTAAGAGCAAGAAAATCTGGCAAGAATTAGTGGATGTTAGGAAAGTGCAAAAGGCAACATTGTATCCGATAAAAAACAATGAGTACCATAAAAATGTGTATGTGGGAGAAAAAGAAATACATTTAGCAGAAGATACTGAAATGTCAAGTGGACAAATTGAAAAAGTGGACATGTCCAGAAGTGAATAAATTCATGAACACTACAGTGTACATTCACTTCATTCAAAAGAAGTGATGGGGAATACTATTTAGTTATTCCAAATGAAAAAAGCAAAGTAAAGTCCCATGAGTTTATGGGAAGAAAGCTTGGAAGCTCATTGTTTTCCGCAGTTGTTCCTAACAGGAAAAGGAGGACGATATGATGAACGACATGTGCAGATTCCTGCATCTGAATATCGGACAATAAGATTGTATGCAGAAGATCCAAGATTTCGACAATGTATCCCATATATATATCTTTTGTTTGAGAGTGACTTGTCTGGACTTTGATATGCAGTCAATCACATATTGAAACCAGGAGTACATATGCAAAATGTTTCTGCAAAGGAATTTAGGGATAAAGTACACCAGAGAGATGATCATTTCGAATCTCAGCTGATTAATCTGATGGCATGTCAGCGTGGCACTAATTAGTATTGGGACCATCATCATGGAGAACTTAAATGTAGGCTAAGGAACTTAGGAAATCCTACATAGTTCCTTACCCTATACTGTGCTGAATACACTTGGGATGATTTACTTGAATTTCTTCAAGAGGCAAATTTGAATATAAGAAATATTGAATACAAGACACCTGGAGAATTGTGCTCTTTGGATCCTGTTAATGCATGCAGGTATTTCAATCATAGATTTGAAGCTATGATGTCTTTTATCTGCAATAAAAAGAATCCTCCTCTTGGAGAAGATGTGTATTTCTTTTGGAGAAAGGAGTATCCAGCAAGTGGTGCTCCTCAAATACATATGCTGATATGGATCAAGGATGCCACCAAATTTGGTACAGATTCTGATGATACTGTTCTGTCTTTTATTGACAAATATGCCACATGTGCTGTACCGAAAAGTACAGAAGGAAACAACTTAAGACAACAAGTTTTACAATTCCAAAGTCATCGATGTGGAAAGTACTGCAGACGAAAGTACAAGTCTAAGGATAAGTTCCATACCAAATGTCGTTTTGCATTTCCACTTCCTGCAATATCCAAAGGAAGAGTGAACAGTTTTATGTCAGCTATGCAACATGTCCAAAAAATACCTACAATTTAAGAAGAAGCAAAGAGTCAAAATACATAAATGATTACAATCCGGTTATTCTGTCAATGAGGAATGCTAACAAGGATATTCAGTACATTGCGGACAATTCCATTGCTGTTGCTTGATATGTAACATCCTACATTACAAAATCAGAAAAGACAGAATTGAAAGAAATGTGGGAAGAGATTTCTCATCAGAAGAGTTTAAGTAAGAAATTATACAGTTTCAGTTTGAACATGTTTTCCCATCGAGAAATCGGAGTGTATGAATGCTAAGATCGGTTATCATCTGAAAGTCTAGGCTCCAAATCTAGAAGAATCATTTGGGTGAGTCAAGGTCTTGCTGCAAAGCGAAATCGAGTACTTAAATCTGTACAAGAAATTGAATATTTAGCTGAAAAAAATCCGGACAGTACAGATACTGTGAAAACAAATATATTGGACACATATTATCCAAATAGAAGTCATCATCTTGAGAACATATGTCTCTATGAAGTGCTGCAAAACTACACTTTTAAACAGAATACTACAGAAAACATCAATGATGGAAAATATGCAGGGATTTGTGCCAAAGGATGATTGGTGAAACAAAGGAAAGGAAATGTAATGAATTACAGGAAACTGAGTTACGACACTCGTGATAAAAGGGGATTTTACTATTTAACACTTTTGCAACTGTTCAAACCGTGACGTTCAGAATTGGAATTACTTGGAGATTTTCAAAGCTATGAAGATTCCTTCAATGCTTGTAAAAATGCCATCTAATTTACTGTTTTTGCAAATTATGTGAAAATGTTGAACGATAAAATTGATCAAGAAGCTACTATTGCAGCTGAGATTGCTAGAGACAGTTCTCAAGGCAGTCAAAGTTCTGCTCCACTGAGTCAAGATCCACTAGGACAACCAATTGTTGAAAATGAAGCAGCAATCACCATGAATGAGGTAGAAATAGCAATGCATCAAGCTCAAGAAGATATTATGGACTTAGCAAAGTTGGAAGAACAACTAAATGTTGAACAGAAAGAAATATATCGGAAAGTGAGACAACAGATTGATCATGGATTTATTCATGTAAAGAAAGAATGCACATGCACATCATTTCAACCTATCCGAATGTATGTGAGTGCACAAGCTGGAACAAAAAAACCTTTCTTATTTATAGTAATCACCAGTTATCTACAGAAAACAACTGACTCATATTTGTCTTGTGTTGTAACTGCTCCAACTGGGTTGGCAGCACACAACATTAAAGGAATTACATTGCATCGTTTACTTATGCTACCTGTGGAGCATGAAAACAAATTGGAATATCAAAAGCTATCTGGAGAAGCTTGTTATGAAGTTTCAAGAGTGCTAAAGAAAATGAAACTTCTGATTATTGATGAGATATCCACAGTCTCAAATGTAATGCTTTCTTTTGTGCATTTAAGAATGCAGCAAATTCTTAAAACAGATTACAAGTCAAGTCAAGTCAAATAATTTATATAGCGCACTACATACCCAGAGGGTCTCAAGGCGCTTGAGGAAGGGTGGGGAATTATTTGTCGAAAATCCAGGTTTTAAGCTGCTTTCTGAAGGCTGGGTGGTTTTGAGTGAGGCGGAGGTGAATGGGGAGGGAGTTCCAAGTTTTGGCCGCTAGGTAGGAGAAGGATCTTCCCCCCATGGTGGATTTGTTGATGCGTGGAATCGCAGCGAGGGCTTGGTTGGAGGAACGTAGCTGGCGGGAGGGGGAGTAGAAGGATAATCGTGTGTTGAGGCATTCTGGTCCAAGTTCGTAGAGTGCTTTGTGTGCATGAGTGAGGAGGCGGAACGTTATCCTCTTATTGACAGGGAGCCAGTGGAGGTCTTTTAGGTGACCGGAAATGTGGTCTTTACGCGGGATGTCTAGTATGAGTCTGGCTGATGCGTTTTGGATGCGTTGGAGTTTTCTCTGAAGTTTAGCGGTGGTACCGGCGTATAGGGTGTTTCCGTAGTACAGGCAGCTTGTAACTAGTGCGTGGGTGACCGTTTTTCTAGTTTCGGTGGGGATTACGATGTCTTATATGGAGGAAAACATGTCATAGCTTTTGGAGATTTACTGCAACTTACTCCCATAAGAGGACAACCAGTATTAAAACCACGTGTGCATGAAGACACCAGAAAGTAGTGTTGGACACATTAATGTTTGGTGATATTTTGAATTAAACGTACTCACTACAAACATGGCAAACACGCTTTGCAGAGTTGATAACATTTCAATTTGTTTCCAAATGAAAATATAGTTCCTGAGAAAATATGTATGAAAATTGCAGAAATTAAATCTATAATCTGCTTAATGCCAACACTGCGTCAGTGTTCTATATTCAATCAACATCTTTTGAAGCTGGAAAATGAAGAAATAATAAAAATAGCAGCCATTGATAACATAGAGCATGAAGGAATCACTATTATTTTGACAGATCAATTGAAGACAAAATTGGATTCTTTAGAAAAATCTATATCTAAAACTGCTAGTTTAGAAAAAAATCTATATGCATGTATAAACTGTTGGGTAAGTTTAAGGCACAATTTGGATGTAGAAAAAGGATTAGTTAAAGGAGCAATGGGCAAAGTTGTGGATTTTGTTAATTATCAGAATAAAGATGGAATTGAATTTTTAAAAAATAAATTTGATCAGATTGAAGAAGTAAAACAAATTGGTCATTGTTCAGTTTTTTGCTTGTTAAAGATGTATATGTCCGTAGAAAACAGATTCCACTTTCTATGGCATATGTAGTGACTACTCATAAATCTCAAGGTTTAAGTGTAGGCAGTGCTTTGGTGAATATTGAAAGTACTGTGTTTAAAGAGGGTATGGCATATGTTGCTTAGTCCCGAGTCAGCACGTTATCTGGTTTGTTTTTGATTGATGTTGATGACACAAGGGTTACTGCAGATACAAACTGTGTAAAAGAGTATAATAGGTTAAGAAGGGCATATGCTCCCAAATTAGGTCAATATCCTGTATTTGAAAAGCGTGTGGTGGGTCAAAAAAGAAGATATGAGAATATCTGTAGTGAAGGTATAGAAAAGTAAAAAAAAAACAATATAAAGTTGTGATTGCAAGCAAAAAGAAAAAGGACACTGTTGAAGAGATTGTTGGTTATCAGGTTGAAAATAGTTCTTGTATTAACTGCTATGCTAATGTAGTGGTCAATGTTGTTTTTTTTCTTGAAAGTTTGCAAAAGCAAATTATGGAGAATCGGGAAAAAAGATTTTGTTTCTTGTTGCATTCTGTTTATGAAGAATTGAGAACTGATAAAAGTAAAATGCAAAGCGTTTCTGATATTCTTAATGTTCTGGATATATGTTCTGGTTCTACACAATTTACGCAGAATATCCGACAAGATGATCAGGAATTTCTAATGTATATGCTTGCCATTTTGGAAAGTGAAGGCGTAGAAATTGAAAATCTTTTTGGCCTTTGTTATAATGGGAACATCAATGTGAAAATTGTATGTTTACATGTAGCACTAACATAGAAACTGAAAGATTTATATATTTAACATTACCAGACTGTAAATCAGTGTCTTTCAACAAATTAGTTAAAGCAGCAAATCAAAAATGCAAATCAGAAATATTATCAACATTATTTATAGAACTATATGGACAGTATATGATTTTAATGATACAACGTTATACAGCTTATTAAAGACAATTGGAAACTTTATTAAAACATTTTGTAGCAAGTCAACTATCAATATCAGGAAGAATTGTAGTAGCAGTAGCAATAATTTTCCATGATGGTCCTACTACCATATCTGGACAATTCACTGCCTATTTTAAATGTGATAAAGGATGGACATATTGTAATGATGCTCATTTGATTTTAAACAACGTTTGCCTAGCGAATTACCAAATTCCTACATAATATTTTTAAAGCCAAAGTTTTAGGAACATAATTCAGCCTCTGAGGAATGTATTAATATGTATTACATCGATTACTATTGGAGAATTTCAGTACAAAGGATTTCAAGAATACTATTTGGCTTAGTTGAAAAGTATATATTTGAATTCAGGACTTTTTCTGGCACATTCTATCAGCATATATTTTTAAAGAACATTATTTACAGTGTATGAAAATTTAAAATAATTGTTCATCGTATTATTATTTGAGTTCTTTCATATTCAAGTAAGACATTTCTCTTAGAAGAAAGCATTTTATATATGTGTAATTTGCATTATATGTTTTGTTTATTGAGGATGTAGGTTTTGTGGAAGGTTCAGAAATAGTTGGGTATATGATAAATATGTTAGATGTAGTGTTTTTTTTTAAAACAATCTTATTGATTGGTTTTTTTTTGCCCGCTGGTATGTGATGAGAACAATTGAAATCACTGTTTCTAGTGAAATCCAATATATTGTGAGGACAGCAAACAAGGCAAAGAAAATAAATTATAAAATGTTAAAATTATGTGGTGTCTTAAAAAATTATAAAATATACATTATAACTGTATTTTTTCTTCTCTTTCACAGATCCTAATTATAAAATTTAAAATTTTCTGAAGTTTAATTTATAAAAAACAACTGAAAAAAATTGGTAGCGTTTTTTATTTCTATTACTGCGAAGGTAAGTTTAACTAAGTATTAATATGCACAATGGGCTGTGTTTGCACACTGGTGAAGAAAGGGGGGATGGGCGGCGTACATATGTGCGGAAAGATGCTCTGTGGGTGTTTTAAGTTACAGGATAAAGTTAACATGAATCCTGAGTGTCCCTGGGGCCAATTAACCCACCGGATATGTGCAGAGAGGGCCAAAGCGTTGCATTGCAGAGAGGTATAAAATGGGACATGGTTTCTGAGCACCTCTCTGCAACACAGCTCTATGGTGTTCAATAGAGAGATATCGTGGGCTAGTAGAGCACAGGGACTTTCATACTAGCCCAGGGACTTTCAGGATTAAAAGAAACGAAATTCCTCAACTTAAAACCCATGACAGAGTGTGTTTGCATATGTCACATCAGGCCCCTTCCCTTCCCTTCACCACTCCATAAACATATCCTATCACTTTGCCAAAACCTAAGTACTTATAAATGTATCTTGTTCTCTCTTTGCAGTACTAAAATTACTTAATTTATTAGTCATATAGTTAAGGATTGGCCTACCATTACACCCTAGTACAAGTTGATTTCTTTATATACTATGCAAGCAGATCTGCAAGAAGCTACAAAGTAGTAATACAGATTTCAAAACACCCAGTTTATACCTATGTCTCCCTGTCATAGGATATCGTGTGACCTGAAAATAAAAGATTTGATTAGTTCATAATATTTCCCATTGTACCTATTGATGGACCAAAATCATTTCAATCATTCTTCTTTGAGCATCTTTGGAGACATAACTCTGTGCTTACCTTCTATCACTCTCATGCAATTTTTTAAACATTGAATTAGCAATATGTTCTTATTGTAACAGTCTGCCAATACCTAAGCAACTATGGGGCAAATTTAGAAGCATCATGTGCCAACAATATGTCAGTTTTTGTTACATAGTTATAGCGCAAGACACTCTTTCATATTTACAAAGAGAGGAAAAGGCACGCTGTGTACCTTTTCTTCTCCATGTAAATACGACCTCATCGTACACACCACTTTGCGTTGAAAGAGCGTTCTATAGGTGTTGCTGTGCGTGTTTGCACAGAACACTCATAGAACAAGACACATCTCCAGATTTATCAGAAATCATAAACATGTGTGGGAATTCTGCACCATCCTCCAATTGGTGTTGCAATGCACAACAAGGAGAATTGTTTTCATTTCTCCTCATTTTTTCTCTTTTGATATATGCTAGAATGCACAGCATACATTGAAGGAGAAAAATGCCTTCACTGATTGTTTGTGTGCAGTAAAGGTGTGTCCTCCTGCACAAAAACAAACTCCACACGATACAGATATCCTTGCACCATGGTGCAAGGGTGCCTGTGTCACCACATGGCTGCAGTTTAAGCAGAAGTGCAGAGGGAAGCATAGACTTGCAGCATATTTATGTACATATGTTGCATCCCTGTGCTTCGGATGTACCACAGCACACTGCAGCTAAAGAGCTTGCAGTGGCATGCTGCAGCACTTCCTTATAGTTCTGCACTTATACAATAACCATACACTAGTAATGCATTATTTCAGTCAATTATACACTACACATACATTCAATCTAAACTTTCACACACTATCATACAAATGTAGCTCTTGTTTTAACCAGAGAAGTTAGTTCTGAAAATAACTATTTTTTTGTTTTTTGGTATTTTATGTTTCTTTTGTGCTTTTCTGAAAATTTTTTGGATTTTTGTGGGTTTTTTTCAAAAGGAAAAAAGAGAGAACTGGAGTACCAAAACAAAAAACTTCAGGGGAAAAAAAACAAAACTCTAGCACTGATGGTTCTCTTGTGCTCTGCAAATCAAATCCACGACTGCTCTTCGTAACAGAGCAATCTGTTGCACTTAATACAGTGTATTTTCAGTTGGGCAAACTGGACGTATGTCCAGATGTTGTGAGGACAAAGCAGTAGCAGAGGTGCTTGCAACTGCAGCTGGAGGGTTTTCGTTCAGTCTTCTGCATTCCTCCTTCGCCAAGTTCACAGGGTGCTGCGTCTTCAGATGTTTTAGCATAGTTGCTGTCTCTTGACAGGACCCTTTTGCAGATCTTACACGTGACTTTCACTGCGTTCACTTTTTTTGTCCCTCAGGGATCGACAAAAAAATCCATCATCCAAAGAGTTCTCAGATTCAGATGGTTGCTGCTGTTCTGAAGCCATTTTTTGCAATGAAAAGGAATAGCAGGTGTGCAATTACCAAAAAAAGGTTCTTCTCAATAGAGAGTTGTTCCTCCAAAGAAGGTCTAGGAAGAATGATTGAAATGGGTGGGGTCCTTCAATAATTAGAATAGGAAGTGTTATGAACCAATCAAATCTCTTTTTTTCAGGTCACAGGGGGTCCACGCACCGTGCGCACTGGCAGCACTCACCCAACGCGACTTCGCGAAATTGCATAAAAGTAATATAGGTTTATTAAAAGTAAAGGAATATTATTTTTCTGTTTAGCTCAGATAATGTTTTGCCTTAATATTTATATTAAATACATATATATTTCTTTTTAGACATTAAACAATTTGGTGGGAGTCGCGCACCCACTGCATGGAATACGTATATGACATCACGCGGGACCGCGCCAGCGTCAAGTAAAGTAATACGTATATGTTGCGTATGCGCTTGGAGTCACGTACCGGTCGCATAGCAATCGCGCACGAAAAAACGCACCCATTGCACACCCTACGCGGATCCTAAACAACGATCCTAAAATGGCGGTTAGGTTCTACGCAGTGATCGAGAAAGGTACGCTTTGGGTGCGCGACCCAAAAAAACCCAAAAAAAAACAATAAAGAAAATAATGTAAATATATTTAAAAAGATATGAAATAAAAAAACAATATTAGAATATCAATATTTGTTAAAACATTTTTAATTTGTATTAAAAATATGTAATGTAATAAAAAAATATATATAAAAATAAATAGTTTAAAAAATGTAGTAAATCAGTATCAAAAAAATAAATATAACAATTATTACATTTAAAAATTGCCATTTAAAATATGTTTGAAATTCACTGAAAAAAACATAGGTTTCAGACATGTTATGGTAGGGAATTAGCATTTAAAAACCTTTGAAATTCACTGAAAAAAACCACAGGTTTCAAACATGTTATAGTTAGGAATTAGTACTTAAAAAACCTTAAAAATTCACAGAAAAAAACATAGGTTTTAGGGATGTTATAGTTAGTTGGACATTTCACTTGTACAAAACCATTGAAATTCCTCTGTTATAGTTAGTTGTACTAACTTTAACTCGCGCACCCGCAATCCACTGCTGATGATGTCACATATCACATCATTCATGACATGGTCAGTGACATCACTGATGACATCTCAAATGACATCAATGAAGACATCATCCACGTGACAATCTGATACACCTCATCATACATTAGTATAACCTTTCATCACTCGCTATAAAATATACCATGTTTAAACCATTGACACACCAATACAAGTTTCTAAAAACCCACTCAGAGATTTGTAGATCTACACACATCTAAACACTTACCTATCGATTTACTCTACTTGCTGAGAAAGATCAATAGAACACTCATCGACATTACACACCAGCACACATCCTATTCACTTATGCAGTTATTCTACTCTCTTGTGCAAGCAATTGATCATATTTGCATTTACTCAGCTACACACTTATACAAACATCACTTTATGTATTCATATAGATAGTAACTCATACTTAGTGTGTTATAAAATCACTATTACAAGTATACAGTTTTCCATACAGTCACTCAGACAATCACTGAGTCTTATGTACACTTCTTTATATACAACTGTCACATACACTGCCTTTTATAGTTCTACGTTGTTGCACGTGGCCCTTACTGGAGGTACCTGGTGGGCTAGTTGCCCCCCAGGGAACCTCAGGATTGAAGAGGAATTAATTTCCCAACTTAAAACGCACCACAGGGCGTGTTTGCACACATGTCACCTCAGGCCCCGCCCCCTCCCTTCACCACTGTGCAAACGCGCCCCTTGGCACATTTTAAATTGAGGGATTAACTCCCCTTGAATCCTGAGGGTACCTGGGGTGCAACTAGGCCCCCTCCTCGGGCCAATTATGGCCCTGGGGACCCCATCCCTCGGGCCGGCCTTTTTAAAAAATGTTTTTGAGGATGGGGGCCATGTTGCCCCCTCCTGGGCCACTTCTAGCCCTGGGGACCCGGCCCCCAGGGATGGCCTTCTCCGTTGGGACCAAGGAGGGTTCCCCAATCCTCCCACGGTCCCTGCCTGCTCTCCACGTCCTGCAGGAGCCAGCATTGCTTTTCCACATGAGGGGCTGCTAAGATGCAGGTCCCCATGTGGAAAAGCAATCGGCTTTGGTTTTTGGAAGAGAGAGCAGGTTTCCTGTTCTCTCTTCCAAAAACCAAAACAGAGTTTGCTATGGCAGGGCGGGAGCCACGAGGCTCCCGCCCTGCCATAGCAAACAGCAGTGTCCTGGGGGTGGGCACCCCGAGACACTGCGGGAGCCAGCCCTGGGGGGTGGCGGTCCCTAGGGTCATCGAGGGCTCCGGGAGGGGGCTGCACTGCCCCCCTCCCACCATTTGCAAAGCCCCACGGGTGGTGGTCCATGGGGCTTGGGGGTCTGTCACAGTTCCCCCAATTTTAATAATTAGAGCCCCGGGAAGGTGGCAGTTCCCGGGGCGTGTGGGGGGTTCGATCCCCCAACACAGGTAGTCATTTTTTTTAAAACAAGCCCCGGTGAGGTGGCAGTACCTGGGGCTGCGGGAGGCCATGTGCCCCACCAAGATTTTATAAAAGCCCCGGAGGGTGGCGGTCCCCAGGGCTTGGTGGGCCTTTCAGCCACCCCACCCATTTACAATAGAAGCCCGGGGTGGCGGTCACCTTCGCTGCGGAGGGGCCATGAGCCGCCCACACAAATACTTTAGAAAAGCCTCACAGGGTGGTGGTCCCCCGGGCAGTGTGGGGAGGATTGGCGCCCCACCCACACTTTTGGGCCCTGGTACCTGGCCCACCTGGGGGCTTTGTTCAAACGCACTTTGTTTTTTTCTATTTTCGCGGCCGGATCCGCGGATCCAGCGCACATTCTGTGATTTAAAAAAATAAATACAAATTTGGGGCCCTGGGGGTACTTGTGGGACACCCTGAGCAGGCTTAGGGAGTCAGGGTGTTTCTACCCTGCCCCCTTTTTGTGTTTTGCGTGTTTATTTTTCCCTTTTCTTGTGCCTCGTTTCTACCGAGGCACAAGATGGCTGCCAACACCACCTGGTTTGGAGTGATGACAGCCAATTAGAATTAAGCTCGTGATTGCGAGGGTGCAGGGATCCTGCGCACCTCTAGATATCGATATTTATTTAATTTCAATTTTCTCAGCAACTACTGAATGGATTTACACCATTTAACAAAAATAGTTGTTTCTGGACCAAGGGATACCCTTTTTTGCCAAATTTGGTATAATTCTGTTCAGCAGATCGGGCTGTAGCCGCGGATAAAGTTTCCTATGGGAAAATGCATGGGGAAAACACATTTTGGGACCCACCTTTTTTCTCGGCCCCCACTTGCCGAAGCACCCCGAAACTTTCAAGATAGAAGCGGACCGGAGCCGGCCATAAGTTTTGAAAATATTGCAAAGATTTTCAGCGCCACAGTCTCCTACAGGTCTTAATAACGACGAGGAAATGTACATTCACCTGTAAAACATAAACTGAAACACCCTGAAAAATATCAGCAAACTGTTAGGAGTGAAAAGTTCAAATTTCTCCCCACAAAAGTCTCAACCACACTATGTGTATATTTTATGGACATGAATAAATGAATGGATACTAAACCAGAACTAACAGATGAAAGGAACAATTGTTATATCAAGAATGAAATATGTACTAGACATTGAAAAAATGACTGTGGAAATAACAACTCCGAAAGATCTAATGAGGGACTAAAAATAACCCCTTACCTCTATTTAACGTACAGGACAAATTCAAGACTGGGTCAAAGTACTATACAATTGATCATGTTACAAAAATATACACACACAATGCAATGTTATATCAATGTTTAAATGTAACAATAATCTGCTTTCTGTCATTGGCATACAATGTTAAAAAATACTACAACTCCCATAATGCAATGGGGATGTTTTTTTAAACAGGAAATACTATAAAATGGATGATGATAGTAGTGTTTCCTTACCGTGACAAAGGCCTTGCAGGCCGAAACACATCGGTTGACAGACTGGCTCTGTTTTGAAAATAAAACTTGTGAACAAGAAGGATTGGTGTGTGTGACTAAAATTTGCGGGTAAATTAAAATATATATAATTAGATGCTGTAAGCATGAAAGTGAATACAATTAGGCAGTATGTTGGATGGCTTCTGAAGAAGTCTGTAGGTTCCAAAAGAAATGTAATACAGACATGGATATGTTCTGAATCTGTGCAGTAAACCACACAAGCTGTATCTCATTTGGAAGTAGCATGTTACTTCTAGAATGTGCTGTGAACTTGTGACCTACTGGTCCCACTGGGTCGTTAGGTACAATGAGCTAAGAGTGCATTGGTGGAAAAGGTGTTAAAGAGACAAAATTTCTTTTTTTAGATGATGAGTGATGTCACAATTTAAGTAATGTCAAGCTTTAATGTCCACTCAGGACTCTGTAATACACTGTTGTGTAGTATTAACTTTCTTTTTAAAAGAAGCTAGATATAGGTTTGAACCTTGTAGTCAGTGTTCTATGCAGGTACTACCTATACATTCATCTAATCACTCAGACACTAACCATTTACTTATGCAATTAACAAGGCTGTAACTATGCAGTAAGTATAGCACTCGTGCAGAACCTATGCAGTCATCTATGCACACACTTACAACCTAGAGTCATTGAAATACTGAGGCACACGCATGCACTCATGCAAACACTTAGGCATTACTCACACACTCATCAAATTACATAGAGGGTACCATTGTAGTAAACCTATCACCCTTCCAGTACCTCTTCACTCTTTATTTACTGAGACAATACTCTTGCACTAAAACAATCACCCTAGCAGTACACTTACTTTCATCCAATTTCTCAAACGTTAACAATGGAGTCATACTTTCACCCAATCTCTCAAGCTTTAACAATGGAGTCATGCAATCACCCATACACTAGTCATGTACTCATCTAATCAGCCAGGCACTATTGATACACTCATTTAATTATCCAGATACTACCCATGTAGTTTTCTACACACCCAGGCACTACCTGTTCACTGAACCAAAAACACATTGGCACAGCCATGTAGTCATCCAACCACTGAAACACTATGCCTGCACTCATCCAATAGGCTTGGTGATATGCATGTACTTCAACAATCATGTATGCACGATCCATGCACTTTATAAATTGCCTATATTCTATTTATGCACTCCTGCAATCATCCAAGGACTGGAGTTACACTCATTTAATCATCCAGCCACTATATATACATGTATCTTATCATTCAGGCACTTCTTATGCCCTCATCCAAACACACAGATTGTAGCGATATACACATGCAAACACGCAGACAGTACCTATGCAGATATGGAATGAACCATGGAGTTCCTATATGCTCAGGGAATAATCAAGGCACTGCCTGTATCCTCAGAGTATCACCTAGGCATTACATCTGCACCAATTCATTCATCCAGGGAGTGTTCAGGTATTCAACCACAAACACAAGTATTTACAAGTTTCAGTGAGGAATATGTAGTATTTTAGAACCATCTGGTGAATTATATACGCAAGGTGTGACACACTCTTTGTATGCATGTGGAAGAATTAGTGAGCTATATGCTTTGATAGAGATTAATGTGTAGATTGTTATATGCTCCAGTTCCCAAAACTTGAATCTGATACATTTAAGTAGAACAGTACTGAGATACTAAATAAACCTGTGACTCAGTGATAGAGAGGCACACAAATAGCTCTTTTGTTGTGTTTTGGGATTTAAAGTGTTGAGACACGTTAATGTACTTCTACACTTTCGGCTAAATTTACAAGAAATTAAAGCAGCGCGGAGCCGCAAGCCATTTGGATGAGCCATGCTGTATTAATTTGAAATCACAGGGATTTGTGATATTTACAACAATATGACGGATCTCTATGCTCTCGTCTGTGCTGGCGCACAACTGACTGCCATGCACAAATGGAGGCACCCTTGCACCGTGGTGCAAGGGTGCCTGTGTAGTGGGGATGATTGCTTTTGTGCAGGAATGGACACCTTTCTGTACAAAAACAATAACAAGAGGTATTTTCCTCTTTCTATGTGTGCTTCAGAATGCTGAACACATAGAAAGAGGATAACACGAGGAGAAATAAAACTATTTCCTCTCGTTTTGCCTCCCTACACCTGAAGCATTCCCAGGTTTATGAATCATTTTAAATCTGGGAATGTAGCAGAATCCATGAATGTTGCATGGGAACACCCACAGCAACACCCATTGCACGCTCATTTCACACAAAGTGCAGCTTGAAAAGAGCCTGTACTTGCAAGGTCATGAAAAGCCACACAGAGTGGCTTTACTTGGCCTTTTAAATATGGAGCACCACATTACCCTGCTGGTGTGTAAAACAAAAGTGATGTGCAGGCGGCACATGGGGCTTGTAAATATGCCCCCTTGGCTTGATGTTCATTTTAAAATTTACTACAGTACTGTTATTTCACCATGTATAAGGGATAAGTGAGAAATGGTGCAGCTGTGTTGTACTACAGGGTGCTAAAATGTTAAAAGTTAACTAATCAATGTTTTTTTATTTATTTTTATTTAGAAGGTTTTATATAGAGCCGACAATACCCTTGCATGTATCAAAGCACTTTACAGGGTAAATATAGGAAAAACACCGGCATATAGAGAATAAACACAACGTTCCATAGTAAATAAACTAAATGTTCTGTATGAATCAAAAATCGTAAATCCACTTACAAATATGGCTCATGTGAATTTGGACATGAGAAGAGCTTTCACTTATTTTTTGAAAGAAGCAGTGGAGGGATTCCGTATAGTTTCTGGGGGTAGTGCATTCCAAATCCTGGGCGCTAGCCCCGAGAATGTACGGTTGTATTTTTTCTTCTGGTTGAAACATTGTGGTTTCAGTAAAAGGCTGCTGGCACTTCTGGAGTATTTGTTGCCACATGAAGGTACTAGTTTCTGTGCCAGATAGTGCGGACTGTTGTGATAAATGGCTTTATGTGTCAGACTTGTAATTTTTTGTTGAATTCTGGCTTCAAAGGTAGCCAGTTTAGGGATCTGAGGTTCGGGGAGATGTGAGATTTTCTTTTGGAGCCAATAATAAGTCTAGCTGCTGCATTGATTGAGGCTCTTAGAGGGGCCTTCGAGGATCAGGGGAGACGGCAAAGAGAGACACTCCCATATTCCCCTTTTGGAATAACTAGTGCTTGAACTGCCAGTTTGAAGTCCTTTGTGGACAGGAAGAGTTTTTGTTTTCTCAAGGTGTTCATCTGAAAGTGTGCTCCCTTTGTTGCGCCACTAATGTTTTTCTGCATATTTGTTTTTATTGGCATTTCTCATAACAAAACTGAAATAACATAATTTGCAGTGCAATACTTGCTGGAAGGTCAACAGGCCCACTCTGGGTACAAATGCATAATAGCATATTCTAAACATTCGATCACCTCTCCTAAAAGAAATGAGTGGCAGACAAATTTTACTCAGTCCCCGGCGTAGCAGGCTGTTGCATAAAAACTTCACTAATTACGTCACTGTTACACGCAATCATTACCACAACATGAATCTGCATGTACATTTCAATAATTGTTACACCAGGGGTCATCAGCAACCACAGAACTAAGCCAGTTCACAAATGGTTCCCATATATCTCTCGGTCGTGATGTCATCGGTAAGAGTTCCCAGTAGCACACCAGTTGTGCCCGGCAGTATATCACACTCCTGACCCACTCCCTCACTGTCGGAGGCGAGGCAGCCCCCTAATGCAAAGCCACCTGTCTCCTAGCCATGATTAGTAGCATTTTCGGTAGCCTGCTTGATTTTGGTGGAACAGTTGAGATAATTCCCAATAACGTCACCAGTGGCGTGCAGGGCAATTTCTGCCCAGTGATGACTTTTATGTTTCACAGTATTTGTAACCAAAAGTTAGCTATGGGTCGACATTGTCAAGCCAGATGTAGGAAGGTTCCCCAGGGTGACCCACATCGCCAACAATTGTCATCTATGCGCAACCCCATTTTATGTAGTTGTGTGGGAATACAGTAGAGGCGATGAAGATATTTAAAATTGATGAGACGCAGACGATAATTGGGAGACAGCCGCTCTAACTGTCTGCAATCAAGGTCCAACTGCTCATCCGTGATACTCTCTCCTATGTCTTCCCCCCCAGGCCATGCGAGAAGTGGGGACAGTCACAGGAATTTTCCTCTGCTTTATGTTGTAAATGGTGAAATCAGTTTCCGCCCGGATTCTACCGTTAGTCAATTTTCGAGCGCCGATATGCTTTGTGGCGGATCTGGAAATGTGGGAAATTTGCCCTTATAGGAGGCACGCAGCTGATAATATAGCAGCATGTCTAACACTGAGGGTGGTGTGGGGTCGCATAGTTGCTGCAGTATGCGAAAGGTATCAGCCGGATAGAGATCACAGCCCAGCTGAATATTATGTATGGACTCTCGCTCCCGTTCCTTAGTATCCATAAGTGGGGGTATCAGCAGATTGTTTTATAACGGCATGGATGGAGTATACAAAATGTCTGCGTGTGCACATTTACAAATCCCTCCCCATGGCCATCGCATGAATTGTACCATATCTACTGCATTCCCATGGGCGTTTATAGGCCTGATAGACTGCTGTATTTAATGTAAGAGGTACGAACCTGTCTGTCTCAAATGCAACGTGCGGTTGGAAAGGAGTGGGGTGCACCCAGAAGTATAAGAATTGCTCCTGGGCGCTGTAAGCGTAGAGGGAAAAGTCCCGGGCCGCCATCTGCGTACATATGATACTGTACATTGGAGGAGTTAAGCATTTCTGTGAGTGGTTCCATGAACAGATTGAAAAGTGCAGGGGAGAGGGATGATCCTTGTGGCACTCCTAAAGTGACTGGGACTGGTTTTGACAGGAATTGGTTGACCTTGAATCATTGTGATCTATTTTGCAGGAACGAGGTGAACCAATTTAGAACAGATCCAGAAAATCCCATTCTATGTGTTAGTACATATAGCAAGTTGTCGTGTTTGGCGGTGTCAAAAGCCGAAGAGAGGTCAAGCAGGATTAGCAAATAGGCTTCATTTTGGTCAAAGATGTGTAGTGCATCATCAATTATTTGCGTCATTGCTTATTTAGTACTATGCCCTGAATTGAAGCCAGATTGAAATTGGTTGAGAAGGTTGAAATGGTCTATGTGTTTGCCAAACTGAATGTTTACACATTAATGTGTACACATTTTTCTAAGACTTTGGCCAGGGTATGAATTTCGGATATGGGACTGTAATTATTTAGGTCTGCTGGGTCTACCTTTGGCTTCTTTAGGATGGGGAATACCTGCCCAGATTTAAAGATTTCAGGGATGATTCCTTGAAGGAGAGAGGTATTTATGATCTTGGTCCATGGAGGTACTAGCAATGGAATGAAGTCTTTTATGCAGTTTGCGGGAAGAGGGTCTGTGAAGTGATTGGCGAGATTCAAAGCCATGAGTATTTTGAGTATAGCGTCTTTGTTGTAAGTATCGAAGGTGGACCAGGAGGCATTGGGCTTGAGGTCAAACTTAGGGGAGCCTCTGGATGGGATTCTTGGAGGGGATGATGAAGTGTCCATGTGTGTGTCACTATGCGTTATTAAGTCATTCAGTAGGTCCTTCTTTATGTTGTTGATCTTCATAGTAAAGAATTGGAGAGCGAGACTGTGGTGTCAAGGGGGGGCTGCGGTGCACCTTTAGATTGTGTTTTGATTGTACAGTTATACACATACCCACATACTTATTCACACAGCTACTAACACATACTTATTCACCGATACAGTCACTCACTTAAGCACACACTCCCCATACAGCCACTATCACAATCCCTCACTCACGCATATATATTCATTTACTCCAACACTCACCTATACTGCCTCTCACATATACAGTTACTCACTATATATATATATATATATGAACACAAACAACCAACTCCCATAGAGTGATCTATGGAAGGAGACACGGGCTCGGGGCAGTAAAAGTACGGCTTCTGTTTTAATAGATCAGATCAGCCTCAATCACAAAATAGAAAAGGAGAGACGCGTTTCTGCTTGGTTCAAGCCTTTGTCAATCTGGTTTGGTGCCATTGCAAAAGCAGTCTAAATAGCCCATCCCACCTAAGGCTTCAATCGATATAGAGAGCATACTTTCAAAAACACCAATTCACAGTGAAAACCCTGTAATCTCTATACAAGATTTCTATGCATACTGTCAGCAGTGTAACAATTAAAAGCATTCACTGATATATTGCGAAATGTAAATATTTCTCTGTATAGATTGTCTATTGCCCAACATATATTGAACATGCCCTCTGCACTGGTCGGGAACTTGGCTATAAATGCGATGAGACGCCTAAACCTCCCCCAAAAAAATTTCAAAATAAATGTTGCCTGAAGACATGAAAAGCAAAACTCTTTGCCAATATTAAAACAAATCATGCTGTTAAATGGCCCCTCTCAAAGTCACTAGGTTTAAACCTCAGATGCGATGATACGTGAACACTGGGAACCAATCCACCAGCATTTGACCTCTGACCTGTTTCACAGAAACGGGGTTCGCATCAGCCCAGTCTCTGGCATCTCCGATTTTTACAATATGTGCAGCAAGCATCAGGATGGGAAATAAAGCAGTTGCTTCCTCTGGAATGCAAATAAACACACAGGGGCAGATTTATGAAGGCCTTGCGCCGCCGGTGCGTCACTTTTTCCCATGTTAAAAATGACGCACCGGCGGCGCAAGGCCTTCATAAATCTGCCCCACAGTGTGCAGATTACTCAGTGAGTCAGCTTCCCAACACGTGCTTTGGCCCAGGTGGAACTACCCATCCCATGATGCAGCATGATTGGCTTGAAAAGTTACGGAGTTGCAACGTTGAAAAGCCAAGATTAAAGTCAATGTCATGTAAACTAGAGGCTTGACCGGGTATCGAGGTTTAATAACAATACACTGTGACTGGTAATTGGAAGGAAAAACAAAGTCTCAATATATATATACATGCCAAGGTGTTTTGAGGAATGAGTGGGTGTATAAGTGACTAAACTGTGTGAATGTCTCTATCAGTCTGTCAGTTGGAGAGTAAGCAGCTGCATGGGTTGGTGAGTGACTACATGAGTGTCTATATGGGTTTTGATTGGTTGTCTGAGCATCTCTATGGGTACCTGAGTAGCTGTGTGGGTGAGTGGGGGTTTGACTCTGCATAGATGTGTGAGTGGGTGATTCACTGGACGTATGGGTTCAAAAGTACATCTGTGAATGGCTGTATGGGTGGTAGAGTGTGTGTATGGGTGTGTTGGTGAGCAAATGGATGTCTCAGTGGTACATGTGTGAATAACTACATATGTGAAAGGCAGTATATGTGAGTATTGGAGTATACAAATGACTATATGTGAGAGTGAGTGATTGTAAGAGTGGCTGTATGGATGAGCGTGTGGTTGTATCAGTGATTGTACAAGAGAGTAAGTATGTGTTAGTATCTGTATGAATAAGTGAGGTGGTGTGTGTATAACTTTATAGGTGAGTAAATGGGAGTGTGAATGATTCATGACTGACTACATGTATGACTAACTCTATGGCTGAGTGGCGGTGTGTAAGTGTCTGTATAGGTGTATGAGTGCATATGATGGTGCTGTATTGATGAGTGACTGCATGTAAGAGCGACTGTATGGGTGAATGAGTGGAGGTGTGTGTAGACCTAGGAATCAGTGGGTATTTAGTAACTGGTATTGATGTGTCTATGGTTTCAGAAATGGTAGTCTATATTTTAGAGTGGGTGTATCAAAGGTTATATTAGGGTCTGAGGAGGTGCATCAGATTATCATGTGGTTGATGTAATCAGTGATGTCATTTGAGATGTCATCAGTGATGTCATCATTGATGTCATTGACCATGTCATGAATGATGTAATATGTGATGTCATTAGCAGTGCATTGCGGCGGAGCAAGTTATAGTCAGCTTAACTTAATTGCCAAATTTCTTTGGTTTTGTATGAGTAAAATGTCCAACTAACTATAACGTCCCTGAAACCCATGTTTTTTTCAATGAATTTCTAAGGTTTTTTTAAATGCTAATTTTTAACTATAACACCCCTGAAACCTAGGTTTTTTTTCCAATGGATTTCTAAGGTTTTTTAATTGCTAATTTCGAAGTATAACATCCCTGAAACCTATTGTGCGTGATTAATTGAAGGAGTGCAAGCATAATGGCTAAGTGATTGTTTAACTGCAATGGTAGTGTCTGGGTGATTGGAGGAGTGCATGGGTAGTGCCTGGCTGATTCTATAAGTGTTTGGTTACTGCTTGGGTGATTGCATGTGTGCACAGGTAATGTATGGGTGATTGAAGAGTGCATGGTAATGCTTGACTGATTACCTTAGTTGATGGGTAATGCCTGGATGATTGCATGAGTGCATCAGTAGTACCTGTGTGATTGTAAGAGTGCATGGATAGTGCATGGTAATTTTATAAGTGCTTGGGTATTGGTGGAGTGATTGGATCAGTGCATATTTACTGGCTGGGTGATTCGAGGAGCGCATGGTTAGTGCATGGTTGATTGGAGCAGTGCATGAGTACTGCCTGGGTTATTACATGAGTGGATGAGTAGTTCCTGGGTGATGGCAGGAGTGCATTGTACTCCCTGGGTGATTTAGTAAGTGGATAGGTATTGTTTGGATGTTTTTGTAAGTACCTAGGCTTTGCTTGAGTGGTTGCATGAGTTTATTGGAAATGCCTGGATGATTGTATGAGTCCAAGGGTAGTGCCTGTATTATTGCATGAGTGAATGGGTACTGCCTGATTGATTGGAGGAGTGCAAGGAGAGTGCATGGTGATTTTATAAGTGCATGGGTAGTGACTGGGTGATTGGAGGAGTGCATGGCTACTGGCTGGGTAATCAAAGGAGTGAATAAGTAGTGTCTGGGTGATTATAAGAGTGTATGGGTAGTGCTTAGGTGATTGGAGCAGTGCCTGGGTTATTGCATGAGTGGACGAGTAATGCCTGGGTGATTGGAAGAGTGTTTGGGTAGTGCCTAGGTAATTTTGTAAGTTCTTGGTTAATGCCTGGTTGATTGCATGAGTGCAGAGGTAATGTATGGGTGATTAGAAGATTTCATAGGTAATGCCTGACTGATTTCATGAGTTTATGGGTAATAACTGGATGATTGCATGAGTGTATGGGTAGTGCCTGGGTGATTGTAAGAGTGCAAGAGTAGTACATGATGATTTTATAAGTGTGTGGGTATTGGTGGAGTGATTGGATAAGTGCATGGGTACTGGCTGGTGATAGGAGGAGTGCATGGGTAGTGCCTGGGTTATTGAATGAGTGGATGAGTAGTGCCTGGGTGATTAGAGGAGTGCATGGGTAGTGCCTGGCTGATTTTGTAAGTACTTGGTTACTGCCTGGGTGATTGCATGAGTGCACAGGTAATGTATGGGTGATTGAAGAGTGCACAAGTAATGCTTAAATGATTATATTAGTGTATGGGTAATGGCTGGATGATTACATGAGTACATCAGTAGTACCTGGGTGATTGTAAGAGTGCAAGGGTAGTGGGTGGTAATTTTATAAATGCTTGAGTATTGGTGGAGTGACTGGACAAGTGCATAGGTATTGGCTGGTTGACTGGAGGAGTACATGGGTAGTGCATGGATGATTGGAGCAGTGCATGGGTACTGCCTGGGTTATTGCATGAGTGGATGAGTAGTTCCTGGGTGATGGCTGGAATGCATCATAGTCACTGGGTGATTTAGTAATAGTGGATAGGTATTGTTTGGATGATTTTGTAAGTGCATAGGTTTTGCCTGAGTGATTGCATGAGTTTATGGGTATTGACTGGATGATTGCATGAGTACAAGGGTAGTGGCTGGATGATTGCATGAGTGCATGGGTACTACCTGCATTATTGGAGGAGTGCAATGATAGTGCATGGGGATTTTATAAGTGCATGGGTTGTGACTCTGTGATTGGAGGGGTGCATGGCTACTGACTGGGTAATAGAAGGAGTGAATAAGTAGTGTGCTTGGGTAGTGCATAGGTGATTACACCTACCCAAATAGAAAGTAGGAATGCTTCACATATCTTTAGTAAAGGTCTCATCATATTACTAAAACCATACATGAATATGTCTGTACCATAACACTATGCAAACCTAAAAAACGCACAGAACAAACTTCCAACTTCAAGCAAACATCAAAAATGTTACTGCATACTTCAACTGTACCTCTCTAGAAACTTACAAAAAGAAGCCTAATTAATAACACCTTATGTCACCATCTTTTACACCACACTTTTGTGCTGCATCTCACTATTCTACAAGTACTCACAGCCGGGGATATTCACAAGGACTTAACTCCGAATTATCCCTACCTGAACGCATCAAAAGTGGAGATAGATTTAACACCCCATTAACAAGCTGGTGCATACTGAAGACATTGCCTGTATGCCCACGATAACCGCCCCAGAATTTATCTCCAAGGTGGACACAACACCAACTAACCCTAATGAGATGCAGAGTAGGCGTTCCCATGCAAAAACACACAAAAAAAACACAACACCACTTGCTCAACAAACTGCCAGATCTGCAATGCTAAACAAAAACAGGCGATAAGCCATGGTTGCAGCAGGGAATTAACACCTTCTCATTGCTAGTGTAAAGCAGGACGACAACCTGCAGCATGAAAGGGAGCCCAGCCAAGTGCCACACCTAAAGACCCACGAATGCCATGGAAACAATGATCATGCAACACGGATATCCATGAAGGCCACAACACCCACCGCAACCCCCTCTAGGCCCACCACCATCCCCAGGACCTGTCCCGCCCCTCCAGAACACCACAGAGGCAGCATACACAAAGACAGCAGGCCCACCTGAAACGCACCTGCTGTCCACAGTCATGCAACGTACAGCACTGCCAATGGGCACGCAGCACAACTACAGCCAACATGACACACAACATGCGAACCGACCGGACTCAACAACAAGACTCCATTGGGAATCCTGCCTTGCCATGACCACAACCTAGCCACAGCATGGCACAACAGACACACAATAGCAGGATGTGAGGATGGGCATGGAGCAGGCATGTGCGAGAGCAGCAAGTGACTAAGGAATATGAACCTACCCAATGTCAGGTGTGGCGTGGAGGTACCGGACAGACCACAGAGTGCAAACCACGTAAATGCCATGTGGCGATCAACTGCTGGTGCATGGAGTGTAGTGGCCAGTGGACGCTACCCCCACATGCTGTGGGGCAGAACATGGAAAGGTTGCATGTCATGTCCCCCCTGCTTGCGTGTGCATAGTGGATTGGACCTGCGTATGCCAGGCCTGCGTAAGGATATGAAGGAAAACCCTGTTGCACTGGACATGGTTCTCATTCAGGTTGGACTGTGCGTCGACCTGGCGGCACCTCTCAGCCTGCCATGAATCCTGCGCCGAGCATGGTGGGGCCTGCTTCCCTGAGTGCCTGCTGCACCCCAGGCCGCTGGTCCCTAGACCTGTCATGTCTGCCACAGCACACCAACGAGACTACGCTCTCCTTCCGATACCAGCACGTGTCAAAGAGGGCCCACCACGTGCCAGGGCAAGCTCCAAGCACCAGTGCCGTGACCTCTGCTTTGACTCAGTAGGGCCCACATTTGGAACTGTGTCCTGAGTCCTGTAAGACAGTGACCCCAAGTCTGTGCCAAAGGCCACAGCACCAGACCCCCTTCGATCAGTGAGGCATAATTCAATATGGCAGGCTGGCCACACGAGGTGCCACTAACCCTGTTCAACGCCAGCCAGCTACACGAGGTGCCACTAACCCTGTTCAACACAAGCCGGCCACACGAAGTGCCACTAACCCTGTGCAACCCCAGCCGGCCACACAAGGTGCCACTAATGCTGTTTAATGTCAGCCGGCCACATGGGGTGCCACTAACCCTGTTCACCGCTAGCTGGCCACACTTGGATGAGGGCTCGGCCTACCCTGCAGACCAGTCGGTCCCACATCCAGCACTTAGTAGTGAATCATGAATGGCAGAGTTTACACACCAGAGAATCCATAGAGAGGAGTAAGAAGAATATGCGGCTCAGTTTGGACGAAAGCCAGATCAGAGTCACGGAGGTGTTTGAACACTATCAAGGACTGACCTGGTGCCATCAGCCCTGTTCACCGCAAGTCCACATCCCGTGGTGCCACTGAACCTGAACTACGCAGGCCGGTGGGGCAATCCAACCAAAGCTGGCGACACTCAGTGAATGGCCCATGCTGACCGGTGCCTCAGGCCTACGCTGCGGTCCGGTGGGTCAGACATGTGGAACTGTGTCTTGGGTGATATGTGGAGGTGTCCACTCTATTGGACATGTCTCATCAAAGGCGGCATCCCCTACCAGCACTGGTACCACTAACTGTGCGCAATGAGTCATGGGCACTATCTGGTTGGACCTTGGTGGCATCTGAGTATATGGCTTGGTAGTTTCCTGCATCATCATCAGGCTGGACCGGACTTGGTGTCCTACATGTGTCTGTTCCATTCATCTCCACCATAGTGACTTTTTCAGCATGGTCCAGCACCCAGCATCATGCCCTGAGGGTACACCTTCCCCTGCCCACCGAGACACTCCTTGACATGCTCCTTTTAAATCTACGGACACCTGCTCTGCACTTGTGACCCTGCCCCAGTGCCCTGCAGGTCAATGTCCTGTGGCGGTAGGCCTGTTCAGGCCGCTGTGCATCCGGGGCCACTAATTCTGAGCAGCATAAGTCAGGGGGCCTTCAATTGTGAATGGTTGTGTCCTTTGCGATGTACACTGTTTTCAATTTCTGACTGCACTAATCACAGAGGCAGCCCATCTAGAATTAGGTCAGCTAAAATCAAGACCAGCACTCTGAAGCACAAGCACTTTTTTACCTCGAAATGTATGGCACAAACAATGTAATTGTCTTCGATACATCCATTTAACCTAAGTGTTAACCACTTTTAAATGTAATTGTACAAAGATAAGGCTGTACACAATTTTAACCTTAACGTTTATTGTATTGTCTTTTTATATTGTGAGTTTTAATTATCTGTACAATAAATTCAAATTCAAACTGCGACTGCACCAGGCAGCCCTTGCCGGCTGGTGTGCACACACCCCACACACATCCAATACCGGTGTCACACAGTATGTGTGCCTGCTAATAAATGTGGCCGTGCACACATGCATGTAGCCATTCACACCAGCAAGTGTGTCTGTGTGGTCATTGTGTCTGCATGATAGGCAAGGGCCCTACAACATCACAGGGTACTGTCTCCAGCGGACGTTACCATGTCACCACAGCATTGGCAGTGAACCTGGACATGTAGCTTTGCACGCACCCTCCGTTCATGCACAAGCGGCGTGTGCTGGTCCGGCATATGTCAGGTCAGTGCAGGGGTGTGCATACATCGGCAGGGGGAGCAAGGTGTGGCCTGGACATGGCCTTGGGCAGGAAGTGTGTCTCTGTGTTGGGGTGTAGTCACCACCAGGGCCGCAATAGTCAATGTTGCAATGAAGCATGCACCAGGAGGGCGGGCCCACATGTATGGGGACATATAGGAGCACAAAATCACCTAGGGTCTTGGCACATGCGTGCCAAGTGTTATGTGTATCAGCCCTGTGGATGCATAAGTCATTTTCCTGGCCTCATTTGCAGTGCTATCCAAGTCAGCCATGGGCTGTACACCTGTATCTGCCCTGTCCGGTCCATTGGCCTACACTCACGTGGCCGCAGACCTTCAAAGGCCAGTGTCATGGAGTTCCCAGAGTCGCAGACATCCCACCACACCCGTGCCAGGCCCTGTGCATCTTCTGTATGCATGCATATGGTGAACTTACTGTAGGGATGAAAGGTCCTTTGTGTGAACTATCAGGGGGTAGCACATCTGCAGCTCCGAGCAGGAACTGGCATGTGGCCAGCACCCCCTGACAGACACAATGGCATTTGCTTGCGACTCCTACACTATGCACTGCCCTAAGTGAGACCAACATGTACGCATCCCACACGCAGTAGTCCTTGGTCATAGTTGGCATGCATGAAATGGCCTTCACATGTACGCCCACCCCACCCCAGGCCTGCAACCGTTGCACACAGACACTGCTCCTTGCATCGGGCTGTGCCATTTAATCCACAGGACTGGCGCAGTGCAAGCCAGTGCTGCTTCTAACAGAGCCACTGATGCCATGGCAGACCATCCCGGACACATGCTCGGATCCAGTCACGTGGACCTGTACTGTGCACATCTGCTGCATGTACTGGGGCCACTGCCATTGGCCGTCTTGCGGATCAGTTACCGGCAGAGCTTGCGCCTTGCGGACCTCACCTGCGTTCAACCTGTGTTGCATTGTCTCTCGTCCATATTCGAGTGGTCCATGGATGTCTGCCTCTCAAACATAACAGTAGCTGACCTGGATTAAGACACGTGTGTGAGACACCTGTTGGCCCACAACCAGGAGTGTCACTGTGATGCCCATTTATGTCAGGCTGCACACTAGACCTGGGAGATTGCACAAGTCCTCATGTGCAGTGAGCACATTGAGCCACTACCCGACTGGGCTTTTGTGCACATTGGGGCTAGTGGTTGGACTCAGCACATCTCTCTGGCTCAGCTGATGGATTGCGTTAACGACATGTCAGACGTGGTGGACGATGATCGCTCATTGGAGATTTTGGCCTACACTGCTGCAGTTGCGTTCATGGACAAGGGACAAGGTACCTGCAGCCACAACTGGATATGAGCCATTGCACGTGTCCTGATGCCTGGTTGCATGTTGGGAATCTGGTCACATGTCCCAAGACGACAGTGGACATGGCAGCATTGACATGGACTCATGATCCATGCATGGAAATCCAACGCGAGTTGGCAAAGACTTGTGTTGGTGATGGAACTCTCCCGAGGTGGACATGGGCGCTTTCCTACGTTCCTCATTCAGACATGCTGCTGCATTGATCTACATATCGTGGCACTTCTCTTGGCTGTACTGACACGTACTTGTTGATAAAGTTTCCGCTTTTTCACTTGTCTTCAACTATGTTGTGTCTTTATTTGAATGCCAATGTGTGTGTCACAGACTCTATGGCTCCCTGCCACATGTGTATTGCTACACGATCAGGATTGTGGGTTTGTACTTGTGCATTGTCATGTCTCTGCATCGTGCTTAGCCAGATGCGTATGGATGTTTACTGGCACCAGGCGGGTGCACTTGTGTCCTGTGTTCGGTTGTGAAAATGTTGGTGTTTGTGCCACATTGCGTTCAAGGTTGGGGTGCTCTGCTTCCTATGTGTGTGTGCTGCATTGTGTGTGAGATGTCTCTTCAGCTCTGATTTGGCTCACCCTTCTCCCTTTACAGTCTGTGTGGTTTTCACTTCTGTATTTGTTCAGTGATGTGATGTTGCCGGGTTGTGTGACATGGGCTCTTGATGTTGTTGTTCCTCTTGGGCATGGTTTGTCTGCAGTGGTGCTGTGCTTAATTGTGCATGTGGAATCGTGTGCCAGGTTTGGCAGCTCTGCATTGTCTCTAGCGTTGCGTGACTAGCGCCGCGCGTTTTTTTAAAACTGCCCGTTTTTCTATTTCTGTTAGTTTGTTTTATTTTCCCCTGATCTTACCTGGGAGCTGGCCCTATACTTGCATCATAATAGGTTATACACCGCTGTTTTAGCGGGTCCGGTTCTGGGGTTGGTGGTGTTTTGCCTCGCCTGTCCTTTGTAACCTGGGCGCCATCTTGGGAAGGGCTTTGACGCTTTTTGAGCGCCATCTTGAGCGTCCTGGTGGGGCGGTGTGCACCTCACCTGGAGGCCCTATTTAAGGCGGTCCGCCGGATTATCCTGCCTTGTTGGAATCGTGTGCCAGGTTTGGCAGCTCTGCATTGTCTCTAGCGTTGCGTGACTAGCGCCGCGCGTTTTTTTAAAACTGCCCGTTTTTCTATTTCTGTTAGTTTGTTTTATTTTCCCCTGATCTTACCTGGGAGCTGGCCCTATACTTGCATCATAATAGGTTATACACCGCTGTTTTAGCGGGTCCGGTTCTGGGGTTGGTGGTGTTTTGCCTCGCCTGTCCTTTGTAACCTGGGCGCCATCTTGGGAAGGGCTTTGACGCTTTTTGAGCGCCATCTTGAGCGTCCTGGTGGGGCGGTGTGCACCTCACCTGGAGGCCCTATTTAAGGCGGTCCCCCGGATTATCCCGCCTTGTTGGAATCGTGTGCCAGGTTTGGCAGCTCTGCATTGTCTCTAGCGTTGCGTGACTAGCGCCGCGCGTTTTTTTAAAACTGCCCGTTTTTCTATTTCTGTTAGTTTGTTTTATTTTCCCCTGATCTTACCTGGGAGCTGGCCCTATACTTGCATCATAATAGGTTATACACCGCTGTTTTAGCGGGTCCGGTTCTGGGGTTGGTGGTGTTTTGCCTCGCCTGTCCTTTGTAACCTGGGCGCCATCTTGGGAAGGGCTTTGACGCTTTTTGAGCGCCATCTTGAGCGTCCTGGTGGGGCGGTGTGCACCTCACCTGGAGGCCCTATTTAAGGCGGTCTCCCGGATTATCCCGCCTTGTTGGAATCGTGTGCCAGGTTTGGCAGCTCTGCATTGTCTCTAGCGTTGCGTGACTAGCGCCGCGCGTTTTTTTTAAACTGCCCGTTTTTCTATTTCTGTTAGTTTGTTTTATTTTCCCCTGATCTTACCTGGGAGCTGGCGCTATACTTGCATCATAATAGGTTATACACCGCTGTTTTAGCGGGTCCGGTTCTGGGGTTGGTGGTGTTTTGCCTCGCCTGTCCTTTGTAACCTGGGCGCCATCTTGGGAAGGGCTTTGACGCTTTTTGAGCGCCATCTTGAGCGTCCTGGTGGGGCGGTGTGCACCTCACCTGGAGGCCCTATTTAAGGCGGTCCCCCGGATTATCCCGCCTTGTTGGAATCGTGTGCCAGGTTTGGCAGCTCTGCATTGTCTCTAGCGTTGCGTGACTAGCGCCGCGCGTTTTTTTAAACTGCCCGTTTTTCTATTTCTCTTAGTTTGTTTTATTTTCCCCTGATCTTACCTGGGAGCTGGCCCTATACTTGCATCATAATAGGTTATACACCGCTGTTTTAGCGGGTCCGGTCCTGGGGTTGGTGGTGTTTTGTCTCGCCTGTCCTTTGTAACCTGGGCGCCATCTTGGGAAGGGCTTTGACGCTTTTTGAGCGCCATCTTGAGGGTCCTGGTGGGGTGGTGTGCACCTCACCTGGAGGCCCTATTTAAGGCGGTCTCCCGGATTATCCCGCCTTGTTGGAATCGTGTGCCAGGTTTGGCAGCTCTGCATTGTCTCTAGCGTTGCATGACTAGCGCCGCTCGTTTTTTAAAACTGCCCGTTTTTCTATTTCTGTCAGTTTGTTTTATTTTCCCCTGATCTTACCTGGGAGCTGGCCCTATACTTGCATCATAATAGGTTATACACCGCTGTTTTAGCGGGTCCGGTTCTGGGGTTGGTGGTGTTTTGCCTCGCCTGTCCTTTGTAACCTGGGCGCCATCTTGGGAAGGGCTTTGACGCTTTTTGAGCGCCATCTTGAGCGTCCTGGTGGGGCGGTGTGCACCTCACCTGGAGGCCCTATTTAAACCAGTCCCCCTAGCGCAGCGGGATCGCGCAGCGGGTTTGCCTTCTCTTTGCCTGAGTCTTGCCAGAGTCCTGCCCGTCTGCGCCCGTCAGCGTCCCGGAGGCGGCGGAGCGGTGTAGGACTTTGACTTGGCTGGGAGGATGATCTGCTATTCTTCTACGACTCTCCGGGCTATGCAAATTTCTTCCTGCGCGTGCCGATCCGTCTTTCCGGGTCGTTTTAGGGGAAAACGGCTCTGCCCTGGATGTGGTTGGTCGCCTGTTTATGCCCCCTCCGCCGATCTTCGGCTAGGCGAGGACCGTGTGAATCATCAATGCTTACTGCTGAACACGAGATCAGTAGGCAGGCATGCCCTCGACATTTTTGATCTTTTTGTCAGGGAAAATCCTTTATGCCTTCTGCTGACTGAAACCTGGTTGGGGGAGACGTCCAATCCGGACATCCTAGCGGCCATTCCACCGGACTATAACATCTTTCGCCAGGACAGAGCCAAGGGAAGAGGTGGTGGGGTGGCGGTGGTTGTTAAGAAGAGTGTATCATGCTCTATTCTCCCCTTGGACACGATCGCAGGCTCTGAGTCCCTTGCCTTCACTATTAGGCTGTCCCCGCATCAAGCCTTGAAAGGGCTGCTGGTATACAGACCCCCAGGACCTGCGGGCTCTTTCTTCGAGGACCTCCAGGTGGCCATATCCGGTTTGGCTTTGTCTGCGCAGCATTGTCTGCTGGCGGGTGATTTTAATTTTCATTTGGATGTGGCTGAGGATTCGAATTCAAATAAATTGTTTGATATCACTGCCCCTCTGGGCCTTGCTCCTTCTCTGACGGGCCCCACACATGATAAGGGACACACCTTGGATCAAGTGTTTTCATTGATCCCCTTAGTGGATATTGAACTTCTCCCGGTGCTCTGGTCCGATCACAGGTTGGTTGGGTTCTCCATACTGGGGAGTGAGCATCTACCCAGCGGCGCACCCACCCAGCCTGGATTAGCCTCGAGGGCACTACACAGAGTGACGCCAGAGTTGTTAGCTCAGGCGTTTGTCGACCATCCGTGCCCCATCTCGGGCGACCTGGAGCTGGATACAGAGGCCATGCAGGTGTGGCTGGCAGAGAGGCTGAATGATCTAGCCCCTGTAATGGCCCCTCGACCTACGGCCAAGCGGCGGTCTGCGCCGTGGTTTACAGAGGCGCTGCGTATTGATCCAAGCCAGTGTAAGGTGGCCGAGAGGGCGTGGCGCTCTCAGTATGATGGGGAGGCCAGACTTGCCTATAGGATGGCGGTTAAAGCCTACCATCACAATATTCTCTGTGAAAAAAAAGAATATCTTGCCAGAAGGATAGAGGCGGCCTCCAACTCATGCAAGGAGATTTTCACGGTGGTGAGGGAGTTTACGGCCCCTAGATCCAACCGGCCGCAAATAGTGTCATCTGAGTCATGGTTCTGTGATCTCGCCAGGTTTTTTACGGATAAGATCAAATCGATCCAGGCCTCCTTTTCAGAGAGGTCCGTTGAAGGGTTTTTCAGCACTGGGGCGGGACTCGTTCCATCGTCTAAGCCCGATGTTGTTTTGGCGGAGTTCCCCTCTGTTTCCCCCGATGCTTCCCTTACGCTTTTGGCCAGTCTTAAATCGGGTTCGCCACTTGACCCCTGTCCGGCCAAATTTTTGGCCAGGATGGCGTTGGTGATGAACCCATTGGTCAATCCTCTCTTGAACTTGTCTTTGAAGGAGGGGAGGGTCCCGCGGTCCTGGAAAAGGGCTATGGTGATCCCTCTCCTCAAGAAGCCTGGACTGGATGCTGAGGTTCTGGCCAACTATAGGCCAATCTCCCTTCTCCCGGCCCTGGCGAAGCTCACAGAGAAGCATGTGCATGGCGTCCTTTCTAGCTTTCTAGAATCAAATGACCTACTGCACCCCTCGCAATCCGGATTCCGGCCTAACTTAAGTACGGAGACGGCACTCCTCGAGGTGTCAGAGGTTATTCGGGAGACACTGGACGTAGGAGGCAAGGCCATGCTTGTCATGCTAGATTTGTCGGCGGCCTTCGACACCGTCCCCGATGAGGCGCTGCTCGCCAGACTTTATGACATCGGTCTAAGGGGGACGGTGTTCAAATGGTTAACTTCTTTTCTTGAGGGCCGCCGACAAACGGTCTGGGCCTCCACAAGCTCCGCTGAGATGCCGCCTTTGGGAGTCGGAGTTCCACAGGGCTCTGTGTTGAGCCCGACTCTTTTTAACATCTTTATGACCCCACTGGCGGCACTGGCGGAGGCTTTTGGGGCCCAGATCGTGTCTTACGCGGATGACACTCAACTGCTCTTCACGTGCAGGAAAGATCAGGCATTTGATGGAGAGAACATCCGGGGGTGCCTAGAGATGGTCTTTGACTGGTTCCAGCGGAATGGCCTCAAGGCCAACTCCAACAAATCGGAAGTTCTGCTTTTCGGCTGTGCCTCGGACCCTGAATGGCGTGAGTGGTGGCCAACGGACATGTGTCCTCCTGCTCAGTCATCTTTGGTGGCCAAAAACTTGGGAGTCAAGTTTGATAACAACCTCACGCTAAGATTACACATTCTTGGTCTGACGGGCACCTGTTTTGGTATCTTGAAGATGCTCCGGAAGTTCTTACCTCTGCTTACAGAGGAGCATAGAAAGATCACTGTTCAAGCCTTAATAGGCTCTAGATTGGACTATGCCAATGCCCTATATTTAGGGCTCCCGGACTATCTTGTACAGCGGCTGCAAGTGGTGCAGAATTCCGCGGCTCGCGCCATTTTTGGCCTTCATAGGCGAGCGAGAACATCCGGGTTGGTGCAGTCGCTTCACTGGCTGCCCATCCGGAAGCGGATTATGTTTAAGACTCTGACTTTGGTGCATAAAGCACTTTTTGGCTCGGGAGCAAGGTATCTGCAGCGAAGGCTTGCCTTTTATCGCCCGGCCCGCTCACTTCGGTCAGAATCTTTGTTCATGGCTGTGGTACCTCGAGTGTGGAAGGCTCGCACTGGGGGTCGCTCCTTTAGTCTCAGGGCCCCCCAGCTGTGGAACTCCTTACCTCTGGCTTTACGTAGTACTCCCAATCTGTTCCTGTTTAGGAAGAGCCTTAAGACCTGGCTTTTTAACCTTTAGGGTGCTCGTTTTTCCTCTGTCACTGTTTTATGTTGTTATGTTTTTTTAATCGCTGAGCTGCCTACATAAAGCGCCGGGACACTCGTTTTGAGTAGCCGTGCGCTATATAAATAAAAGTATAACATAACATAACATAACATAACATGTGTGCCCTTGTGCCCATCTCCCCCAGGTCGCTGCTGGTTCCTTTCCCTGTTGCTGTTGTGTCTGTTTTAGGCAGTTTCTGGTCCCCGAGTCCTCCCACCATCTCCAGACTGATATGGTGGACACCATTTGCACCGTGTCATCCAGCTCCTGGTGTGGCACTGGCCTCCCACCTCCAGTGTGCATTGCTGCCTTCTTGTTGTCGGCGTGTTTCTGATTGTTTGTGTGTTTCACATCATTCCAGATGTTCTGGCTTTCTTCCATTGTCAACCTCCGCTCTCAGGCTGCATTCACCTTGTCCAAGATGACCTGCTATGTGTTTTGTTGCCAATGGAGCTTGCGGGGTTGTATGCTGGTTTGGGTTGCCTCCTTTGCTTGACTGTTGTTTTCTATTTGTATTAGCTCTATTTTTCAGGCTTTTGTTGTGCTTATTCCCGCCTGCCGTGTGTGTCGCGGGCCTGGCGGTACATATCCCCGCTTTCCTCATCTCTAATGTGCTCTTCGCAAGTTTTTGTGTTGTGCTTTGTGTTTTTATCTCCATCGAGGTGGTTGTAGCGCGGACATTGGCCGCGGTTTAGGCAGAATATCGCATGCAACCGCCTTGTTGTCAATTCCACGTTGACACAGGGTTATTTTACCGCGTTCGGCTGCAATGTGTTAAGGTGCGTTAGCTTTCTTGGGTGATGTTTAGTACACGTTCTTGTGAATATACCCCACAGTCTAGAGCCTACCACATAAAAAGCAACAAACCCTCTTTGTTATACATCATGCACCTCCAAATGCATAAGACATATGGAAATACATATACACGTAGAAACATACTTGAGACAAAAGTCCATGCCCACCTTAAAATTTGAGAGACTCACAAATATACACATCCAAACACTAAAACAAACAACCATAATCACTTAGCCATATTCCAATATACAAATAATACTATACAGAATCTATTTCAAACAACATTTAACTACAATAAAACAAACTACAATAAACATCTCTACATTTAATAATATATTTGAAAAATCAAAGATGTTGATCAATTATTTATCTTGAACAATAAAGCTTACACATAATACACCTCACAAATGTATAACTCACCTCTAAATTGATTTGTTGATTATAAAATATCAGAAACTCAGAAAAGATTTTCTTATGCACACAATAAATGTAATGCATTGCTCTTAGCAAGGCAAAACCTGTAAGTTTCTTTCTTTCTCCCCACAAATACATGTGAGTAACAAATCACATTCCATCAGTGATGTCATTTGAGATGTTGTCAGTGATGTCATCAGTGATGTCACTGACCATGTCATGAATGATATAATATGTGACATCATTTTGTACGAGTGAAATGTCCAACTAACTATAACATCTCTAAAACCTATAGTTTTTTTCAGTGAATTTCTAAGGTTTTTTAAATGCTACTTCCTAACTATAACATGTCTGAAACCTATGTTTTTTTCAGTGAATTTCAAAGGTTTTTTAAATGCTGATTCCTAACTATAACATGTCTGAAACCTATGTTTTTTTCAGTGAATTTCAAAGGTTTTGTAAATGACCATTTTTAAATGTTTTAATTCTTATTTATTTTTGTGATACTGATTTACTACATTTTTTAAACTATTTATTTTTAGATATTTTATTTTTTAAATTACATTATAATTACATTATACATTACAAAGTATACTTTCTCAGAATGAATTACTTTAGTTTTAATACTTTGCAAATAGGCAATAGAGCTTTAAGTACAGTAGTTACAGATGTTGCAATGGACAACACAATTTCAAACACAAAACAACATTCAGCTGAATGGGAATTTCTAGTTAAATGCAATTAGTTACTTTATGGATTACTTTTCTAAGGAATCACCAGTGTTATCCTATGGGAGGAAATTCACTTAGTAGGTAAGTAGTGTTATTGTTACTTTTTCTTACTCAGTAGTGAATCCTGGATCCAGCACCGGTGCATCTCCTGTAAACAGTTGAAAGAATGCGTTTAAGTCATACAGGTGATTTTTAATGAATATTTTTAGTTTGTGAGAATAGACAGAAGCTTTTCTGGTGAAAAGCAGACAATGGATTCCTATGGAAGGAAAAACAAGTTACTGGTAAGTATGGTTAGAATTACTTTTTAGGATCATTACTGGACTCAAAGATGCAGCACTGAGGTCTTTCCTGATAACAGGTGAGTAAATCGCAATTCGTTGCTTGGCTGGTTTTAGGTGAATATTTTAAAGTTTGAAAACTCCACACTTAGAAGAATTTCCAAGTGAAACCAGTCAATGTTACCCTACGGAAGGAAATTCACTTAGCAGGTAAGTAGTGTTATCGTTACTTTTTCTTACTCAGTGGTGGATCCTGGATCCAGCACTGGTGCATATCCTGTAAACAGTTGAAAGAATGCGATTTTTAAGAATTTAGTTTTTGGGGTGAAAATCGACACTTAGAAACTTTTCTGGTGAAAACCAGACAATGGATTCCTATGGAAGGAAATACAAGTTATTGGTAAGTATGGTTAGAATTACTTTTCAGGATCAGTACTGGGCTCAAAGTTGCAGCACTGCGGTCACTCCTGATTACAGGTTAGTACAATGGAATTTGTAGCTCTGCTGATTTTATAGGAATATTTTTAAGTCCACACTTACAAGAATTTCCAAGTGAAAGCAGTCAATGTTAGCCTATGGAAGAAAATTCAAGTTACAGGTAAGTACGGTTAGGATTACTTTTCATGATCAGTACTGGGCTCAAAGATGCAGCACTGAGGTCTCTCCTGATAACAGGTGAGTAAATCAGGTGAGTAAATCGGAACTTGTAGTTTGGCTGATTTTAGAGGAATATTTGTACGTATCAAAAATCGACACTTAGAAACTTTTCTGGGGAAAACCACACAATGGATTCCTATGGAAGGAAATACAAGTTACTGGTAAGTACGGTTAGAATTACTTTTCAGGATCAGTACCAAGCTCAAAGAAGCAGCACTGAGGTCTCTCCTGATAACAGGTGAGTAAATCGGAATTCGTAGTTCAGCTGATTTTAGAGGAATATTTTTAATTTCCAAAAGTCCACACTTACAAGAATTTCCAAGTGAAAGCAGTCAAAGTTAGCCTATGGAAGGAAATACAAGTTACTGGTAAGTACGGTTAGAATTACTTTTCAGGATCAGTACTGGGCTCAAAGTTGCAGCACTGAGGTCACTCCTGGTAACAGGTGAGTAAATCGGAATTTGTAGGTCGGCTGATTTTAGAGGAATATTTGCACAATGGTGAAGGAAAGGGGCGGGCCTTAGATGACTTGTGTGCAAACACGCCCTGTGGTGCATTTTAAGTTTGGTAATTAATTCCTCTTCAATCCTGAGGTCCCCTGGGGGCCAACTAGTCCACCAGGTACCTCCAATATGCGCCAGGAAGCTGCGTTGCAGAGAGGTGTTCAGAGGCCACGCCACTTTTTACAACACTCTGCAACGCAGCTCTGTGGCGCTTACTGGAGGTCCCTGGTGGGCTAGTTGGCCCCCAGGGGACTTCAGAATTGAAGAGTAATTAATTCCCCAGCTTAAAACGTGCCACAGGGCGTGTTTCCACACATATCACCTCAGGCCCCGCCCCCTACTTTCACCACTATGCAAACGCGCCCCGTGGAACGTTTTAAGTTGGGGGATTAAGTCCCTTTGAATCCTGAGGGTCCGTGGAGTCCAACTAGCCCACCAGGTGCCTCCAGTAAGCGCCACCGAGCTGTGTTGCAGAGTGTTGTAAAAAGGGGTGTGGCCTCTAAACACCTCTCTGCAACGCAGCTTCCTGGCGCATATTGGAGGTACCTGGTGGGATAGTTGGCCCCCAGGGACCCCCAGTATTGAAGGGGAATGAATTCTTCAATTAAAAAGGCACCACAGGGCGTGTTTGCAGAGTGTGTTTGTGAGGGGGCAGGGCCTAGGGACGATTGCGTCTTTTTTTTTGAAAGGCAGGCTGTGTGGCCCCCCTTCCTTATACTTTTGTGTGGCCCTGGGAACCCTATCCCCCAGGGCCTCACCCCCAAATTAAAAATTTTGAAAAATTTCACGGGAAGGGGGCCGGGTGGATCCCCTCCCGTGGCTAATTCCAGGCCCTAGGGACCCCATCCCCCGGGGCATGGCCACGTTTTTTCAATATTTTTATGGAGGGTGGCTGCGTAGCCCCCCTCTGCATGCCACTTAAGGCCCCGGGGACCCCATCCCCGGGGCCGGCCATTGACTTTAAAAAAGATTAAAAATTACTTAATGGGGGAGGGGGGACGCGTGGCCCCCCTCCCGGGCCACTTTTGGCCCCGGCGACCCCATCCCCCGGGGCCAGGCCTCTTGTTGGGGACTGTGGGGGGTCTCCAATCCCCCCATGGTCCTGCTGGCTCCCCGCCGGCATTGCTTTTCCATATGGGGAGAAGCTAACATGCTGCTCCCTATATGGAAAAGCAATCTGCTTTGCTTCATAGAAGTGAGAACAGGTTTCCCTGCTCTGGCTTCAATGAAGCAAAGCAGTTTGCAATAGCAGGGTGGGAGCCGAGAGGCTCCCACCCTCCCATTGCAAACAGCAGTGTCCCGGGGGTGGGCACCCTGGGACACTGCAGAAGCCGGCCCTGGCGGGTGGCAGTACCCAGGGCCTGTATGAGGCTCCAGGAAGGGGGCTGCGCAGCCCCCTCCCACATTTGTTTGTAGCCCCGGGGGGAGGCGGTCCCTGGGGCTGGGGGGCCTCAGAGCCCCACCACACCCAATTTTTAGTAGCCCAGGGGTAGGCGGTCCCCGGGGCTGGGGGGGGCCTCAGAGCCCCCACAACCAAATTGAAAAAGCCCCGGGGTTGGCGGTCCCTGGGGTTGGGGGGTCCTGAGAGCCCCCCACCCAAATCGAGGTGGAGGTCCCCGGGGCTCCATCTATGGCAGTAATACCTGACGTCCTGAAACAGATTCAAAATGACTACGGACCAGAACCTGCCTTGAATCTTGGTATGAAATTACTAAAAGATTACAAACAGGTCTCGGCTATCTTATTAGCTAACATTAAAGGTGAAGCAGCATCCGTGGCAATCTTCCAAAAATTAAAAGAACTTGATATTACTGAGCAACCTTATGAACTTGCTAGAATTATTGAAAATTCCTATGAAGAACTAGGAAGAGATAGTTTGGGTGGGAAACCAGTAAAACCTGAACTGACAGAAAATCCTGAAAAAGTTTTTATCAAAAACAATCACTACACTAAGCATGGGCGTAAAATCCGCTCCGCTCGCGGATTTTTCGGATTTTCGGCAAATTCGCAATCCGCGAAGTCTCGCGAATTTGTCGAAAATTCATGAATCCGCTCGCGGCGGATTTTTTGCTTGGTTGCGGCGCGCGGCGTGGTGCACGGCGTTCACTTTCCGTCATTAAGCGTTTGCCGAGTTGTTTTTCTCAATCATATTTTGCGAGTGCTGTGCCATTTTGGCTCTTGCAGCGTGATCCCGCGGGAGTTTGGCGCCCGCGAATACGTAATCGCGGCTTGCCACCTTGCATAGCACACCTCGCGAGGGTTCGCAATTGCGAACACGTAGTTGCGGCGGAAAGGAACAATCTCGCACTCGCGAAATAGAGATTTTGCAATTCTGCACAAGAAATCCACCAGCAAACAGGATAAACCATCAGAAAATGATGATTTTTATCAGAATCACTCCTCAGGTTGACATTTGCATGGCCTTTTTTTTTTGCAAGGAGTCCATTTTTGGGGGGGGGGAAGGAAGTGCCCCACAGTCTCCAACTTCCCGTTCCTGTCCAGCAGGCTCCTCCCAGTGCTTTGTCCATCTCCTTGTCACTTTCATTTGGATCTGGAGCTGGAAGGATTACTTTTTGTGGGTGCTGCTGGATATTTGGATTTGAGGCCTTTTTGACTTTCTTTGGATCACTTTTGGATTAGAAATCAACTTTCACAAGTAAGTTTGTTTGGGGCATTACAGTTGCTGCAACTACAATTTTGGAACTTTTTCAGAACATTAAATAAAATATATTGTGGGTAGCCACAGTATCCAGTAGGACCAGGGTTGGTTATGGGTGCATGATACAGCTGTTTTGTTGAATTTAAACACCATTGAGGCCATGGATGGGCTGGGATTGTGCTGATTTTTGTTGTTTTTGTCATTTTTTTGGGGCTGCTGGTGGGGCCCTTTGCCCAGGGGTGGTGAGTGTTGCATGGGCCTAGTCTTTCTGTGGGGTGTCTTGTTGAATTTAAACATCATTGAGGCCATGGATGGGCTGGGATTGTGCTTATTATATTGTTTTTTGTCGTTTTTTTGGGGGCTGCTGGTGTGGCCTTTTGCCCAGGGGTGGTGGTGCATGGACTAAGTGTGCCTGTGGTGTGGTCTCACTCTCTTTAATGTAAACATCATGGATGGCATTGGATTGTGGTGATTTTTGGCTGTTTTTCTGTTTTTCTGGGGTATACTGTTGATGTGGACTGGCCATGTGGGTGGTGGTGGTGGCCATCTTGAGTGCTGGCTGGTACAGGCAACATGTGCTTGGGGTGCAAGGGGCCATTTTGAAGAGAGGCAGTGTCTGAGGCCTGCACTTATTTTGCCTACTTTTCATCCATTATGCCCAGGGGTAGTGAGTGTTGCATGGGCCTAGTCTTTCTGAGGGGTGTCTTCTTGAATGTAAACACCATTGAGGCCATGGATGGGCTGGGATTGTGCTGAATTTTGTGGTTTTTGTCGTTTTTTGGGACTGCTGGTGGGGCCCTTTGCCCAGGGGTGGTGAGTGTTGCATGGGCCTAGTCTTTCTGTGGGGTGTCTTCTTGAATGTAAACACCATTGAGGCCATGGATGTGCTGGGATTGTGCTGTTTTTTGTCGTTTTTTTGGGGCTGCTGGTGTGGCCTTTTGCCAAGGGGTAGTGATGCATGGACTGAGTGTGCCTGTGGGGTCTCACTCTCTTTAATGTAAACATCATGGATGGCATTGGATTGTGGTGATTTGTGGCTGTTTTTCTGTTTTTTTGGGGTGTACTGTTGATGTGGACAGGCCATGTGGGTGGTGGTGGTGGCCATCTTGAGTGCTGGCTGGTACAGGCAACATGTGCTTGGGGTGCAAGGGGCCATTTTGAAGAGAGGCAGTGTCTGAGGCCTGCACTTATTTTGCCTACTTTTCATCCATTATGCCCAGGGGTAGTGAGTGTTGCATGGGCCTAGTCTTTCTGTGGGGTGTCTTCTTGAATGTAAACACCATTGAGGCCATGGATGTGCTGGGATTGTGCTGTTTTTTGTGTTTTTTGTCGTTTTTTTGCGGCTGCTGGTGTGGCCTTTTGCCAAGGGGTAGTGATGCATGGACTGAGTGTGCCTGTGGGGTCTCACTCTCTTTAATGTAAACATCATGGATGGCATTGGATTGTGGTGATTTGTGGCTGTTTTTCTGTTTTTTTGGGGTGTACTGTTGATGTGGACTGGCCATGTGGGTGGTGGTTTTGGCCATCTTGAGTGCTGGCTGGTACAGGCAACATGTGCTTGGGGTGCAAGGGGCCATTTTGAAGAGAGGCAGTGTCTGAGGCCTGCACTTATTTTGCCTACTTTTCATCCATTATGCCCAGGGGTAGTGAGTGTTGCATGGGCCTAGTCTTTCTGTGGGGTGTCTTCTTGAATTTAAACACCATTGAGGCCATGGATGGTCTGGGATTGTGCTGATTTTATTGTTTTTTGTCGTTTTTTTGGGGCTGCTGGTGGGGCCCTTTGCCCAGGGGTGGTGAGTGTTGCATGGGCCTAGTCTTTCTGTGGGGTGTCCTCTTGAATTTAAACACCATTGAGGCCATGGATGGGCTGGGATTGTGCTGTTTTTTGTGGTTTTTGTTGTTTTTTTGGGGCTGCTGGTGTGGCCTTTTGCCCAGGGGTAGTGGTGCATGGACTGAGTGTGCCTGTAGTGTGGTCTCACTCTCTTTAATGTAAACATCCTGGATGGCATGGGATTGTGCTTATTTTTCTGTGTTTTTCCATTTTTTGGGGTGTATAACTGAACTGATGTTCCTCTGTCTTCCATTGCTTTTAGGTGCACAAGACTCTAGAGAACCACCAGTGCCAGGAAGAAGTCCTGCATCGGTGTGTGTGTGCAGCATAACGTCACGCGACGTCACGTCTGGAAACAGACAACTCTGCAACTCGTGCAACTACTGCCTGCTGTTCTGAAGAAGATGGCCCCAAAAAAAGTTACCCGTAGCTCCTCTAGCAAGAAAGTTGCCAGTAAGGAGCAGAAGAAGCAAGTTACCAAGGAGACTGGTGTGCCGGCCGCCCCTTTTTTTTGGAGTAAAAAAAAAAGTATACCTGCAGCAGCAGCGGGATCTGCTGGGGACCAAGCTGGAAGCAGCACCCCCGCTCCATTGGGCTCAGTGCCACCACCACCACACCAACTTAAGTCCAAGCCCTTCAGTGCTGCAGAGGCACTTAGTCTAGTTGTTCAATCACCATCGACCAGTGATGTTGGCTTATCGCAAGAAAGTAGCAGCAATGTCCCTCAATCAACACAGGTTGTTGTAACTCATCTGACGAGTGTTGAACAACCACAGCCGCAACAAAAACCACATGTGCAAGTACAAGCCCAAGTACATGTGGAAGGAGAGGCAGCGCAAGGAGATGCGCAAGCAGAGGTGCATGGAGGGTCACAAGTGCCCACAATAGTTGTTCCTCCCGAAGTAGGGGCACATCAGGAAATCGACAATCAAGGCGAGGTATCATTTGAGGAAGACACTCCTCCTGATGATCATTCATTGTCTTCCACACCCCTAGCAAGGAAGAGATCAAGGGTGGTGTCTACATCTTCTTCAAGCACACCTCCTTCTGATGATACGGATCAAAATTGGGAACCAGCACCACTGCCGTCTGAGAGTGAGGCACATGATCTGACAAAGGTAGTTAAGCGTAAAAGGAAGCTCGTCCAAAGTCTCAGAGTTATGGAGTGTGATGATGAGGCTCAACAAGAAGTGGCGGATACTGCTGCTGATGAAGACTCTGACAACGACGACCCAGTCATCATAAAGGTCACTGCAGCCCCAGCGGACATGCAGCAAACAGACATTTTGACCCTATCCCGAAAAGCTGCTGAGCGTGATGATGATGATGTTGTCGACGAGGAGGCAGTGGAAACACCACAATCATTGGAGTTAAGTACACCAACTCGTACCGCTTCCATATTTCTTTCTCGCAAGAAGGGACCTCCATCCACCTCGACCTTAATTAGTGGCGGTGAAAGTGCACAACGTACAAAAGTTGGGCAATCCAGATCCTCCACTTCATCTGGCATTAGCAGCATGACCACCACCACCAGTATCGCCGCCTCCTCCAGGCCCCACAGACACTTCAAGTCCCCAGTTTGGGACTTCTTTACTGTTTGCCCAAAAAGGGAAAAGTTCGCCATTTGTACCCTTTGTAAGCTTGCAGTTAGGCGTGGTAAGTCAGGTACCAACTATGGTACCGGAGGCCAGAGAGGACATCTTGAGAGACAGCACACTGTCCTATGGTTTGCGCACCTAAATGCGATCAAGGAAGCCCGAATTGGAAGTCAAGAAAACGTTGATGTTGCATCTGATGATGACGAGGAGGAAGAAGACGTGTCAAACACTTCACTTACACCCAGTACCCCTGTCAGCAGCACACCCCATGTGAGGCACACTAAGAGTGTTGGAGCGAGTGAGACACCAACGCGCAAAAGTTCACCAGCGAGCATAATTGGGTCAACGAAGTCATTATCATCCCGTAAATGCTTGGTCCAGGGCAACAGTAGAACCATGTTTTCTTCAGACGCGCCATATGAAAGCAACCACCCACTGACGCGTCTGTATAACACTAAGCTGGCTAAAATGCTAGCTGTGGACCTTCTCCCTTTTTCTTTTGTAGAAGCGGTAGGTTTTCTAGAATTAGTGGCAACGCTCTGCCCTAAATGGAAGGTTCCTAGCCGGTTCTATTTTGCCAGAGTTGCGGTTCCAGCACTACATGAAGATGTGCTGGAGGCGATTGGGGCAGCTGTGCAGAAGAGTGCTGTTCACACAATACATCTGACAACAGACATGTGGACCAGTGGCGCAGGCGCTGATTACATGTGCATCACTGCACACTGGGTCTCTTTTTCAGGTGTTAAAGCAAAGCTAAACGCAGGTGTTGACCCGGACGAAGTTTTTAAAGCTGCTCGTAAACATGCAACACTAGCCATGTTTGGCTTGGAGAAAAGTCACACATCACAAAACATTTTGGACGAGTTTAACAAAAAGGTCTTTCACTGGCTGTCCCCAAAAAAACGCAAGATTGGTTATGTTTCCACGGATAATGGCGCCAATGTAGTTAAGGCCATGGCGCTGGGTGACTATTTCAGAGTGCCGTGTTTGGCGCACTGTATCAACCTGGTAGTTCAAAAATTCTTGAGTGATAAAGACAGTCCAGCGTGCGAGGTAATGGCCACCTGCCGCAAAATGTGCAACCATTTCAGCCATTCTTTTAAGGCCCGGAAGCATCTGAGGAGCCTGCTACTTGAACGTCGAATGCCAGTGAAAGCACTCATCCAGGAGGTGGTAACACGTTGGAACTCAACCTTCTACATGCTTGAGCGTCTGTATGAGCAGTATACGGTACTCGATCACTATTTCTTAAAAGAGGGTACAGCTCAGAAGGACCTGTGGATGGGTGCGGCGCAATGGGACATAGTTAAAAGCCTGACAGACATGCTTCGACCTTTTGAGTTCTTCACGCGTGCAGTCAGCCAGGAGGACTGTAGTTTGGGAAAAGCTATCCCATTGTTGTGCATGCTGGAGCACCAACTGAAGGCGGTGTCTTCTGAGTTAGAAAAAGATGAAAAAAACAAAGACCCTTTTCTTTTGTCGGAGAAATTATTAGAGCGCCTACGTGGTGATGAACGTCTTAAAAAAATCAACTCAGAACAGCATTACATTTGTGCTACTATTCTGGATCCATGCTACAAAAAGGCGCTGGCAGGCCAAGCATTCTTTCCTTTTGCTGATGAAGATGTTAAAAAGTACAAACGTTGGCTAGCCTGGTCAGCCAAGAGGTTTGAAAAAGAACGGCAGGATATTGAAGGAGAAGGCAGTACATCAGCATCAGCAGGCCATCCCCAGTCAAAGAATCCACTTCTGCACCTGTGGCTGTGGCACAAGTGACCTCTCAGCCATTAAAGACACCGGCAACCGGATCATCTGCACCACACACAAGAGTAACAGTGGCTGCTGAAGCGGATTGGCTAACTTTGCTTGGGTATTATTCTCAAAAAAAGGTCACAGGCACAGCAAAAAGTAAGCAAAGTGGAGGAACTGTTGAGGACCTTGAGTCGATGGTGCAGGACTATCTGAATGACTTAACAGAGGTCTTTCTTAATGATGAGCCATTGCAGTATTGGCATGGGAAAAAACAATTGTGGCCACAGCTCTCCAACCTGGCTATAAACTATTTGTCTTGCCCACTCGCAAGTGTGTCTTCTGAACGTGTTTTCAGTGCTGCTGGTGGCATTGTAACTCCCAAACGGAGCCGCCTCTCGCCCAAAAATGTGGAGAGGCTAACAATGATCAAGATGAATCAGCACCTCATACCACCAGATTACAAAATACGAGAAAGCACGCCGCATGAAGACGAGGAGGACAGCAACGTAGAGGAGGGGATTTGTTCTCTGTTCGGTGACACTGACCTCATCCTGCCTGAATTCACAGAGTATGATGACGAAATCTTCTTCTTATTCCCTGACACCGAGCCCTGAAAATGAGACAATGAATCAATAACTTTCTTTTTCGTCCTTATTCACTTTTATTCCTGTGTGTCTGTCTTTCTTTGTTTTGCACAGTTAATTTAATTCAAACTTTAATCACCTAATCCCAAAAACAAGCCCATCAGCAGAACTGTCTTCACTTGTTTGCTTATTGATTTGAAGGTGCCGCAGTCTACATTCCTCAGGTTCACAAGTTCAGAAGAACATGCTCCTCTATCCTCCTCCTCCTATTTCCCTCAAAGCAGAGGGCTGGATTACGCCCAATGAAGAAAGACTCAGCACTTGTGGGGGTGTTCTACTTCTTTGCGGGTGAGTTGACGGCTCTGGGCCCATTGCTGTGAAGCTCTAATAACGGATAAAAGTGTTTTGGACCAAATATGAGGCGGAAATTTCTTGCAGTTTTTGCTGACTTGCTTGCCTTTGAGGTGCTCTTTGGCGGGGTTCCGGGTGTTTGTGGGTGAGTTTTGGGGTCTGGGAGCACTGCTGCGACAGTCTAATGTTCATTGCATTTGCTTTTCAGGAAATCCATGGTGGAAAACAGGAGTTATGATGATGACCTAGCTGCACAGCGCGTTTGGACCGAAGGCCGAGAGATATTGTAAGTATGAGATTTTGCTTTTTGGCTGTTTTGGGGTGTTGTCGCGTGCTTTTTTGCGGGTGGGTTGGCGGGTCTTGGGGCATTCCTGGGAAGGTCTAATACCGGATAGAAGTGTTTTGGACAAAATCCATAAGGAAAAGCCTTTTTTTTGCTATTTCTTCTGACATCTTGCTCAATGTAGCGTTTTGGGGGGCTTCCTGGTGTTTGTGGGTGGGTTGCGGGGTCTCTGTCGAAGCACTGCTGCGACAGTCTAATCTTGATTGCATTTGCTTTTCAGGAAATCCGTGGTGGAAAACAGGAGTTATGATGATGACCTAGCTGCACAGCGCGTTTGGACCGAAGGCCGAGAGATATTGTAAGTATGAGATTTTGCTTTTTGGCTGTTTGGGGGTGTTGTCGCGTGCTTTTTTGCGGGTGGGTTGGCGGGTCTTGGGGCATTCCTGGGAAGGTCTAATACCGGATAGAAGTGTTTTGGACAAAATCCATAAGGAAAAGCCTTTTTTTTGCTATTTCTTCTGACATCTTGCTCAATGTAGCGTTTTGGGGGGCTTCCTGGTGTTTGTGGGTGGGTTGCAGGGTCTCTGTCGAAGCACTGCTGCGACAGTCTAATCTTGATTGCATTTGCTTTTCAGGAAATCCGTGGTGGAAAACAGGAGTTATGATGATGACCTAGCTGCACAGCGCGTTTGGACCGAAGGCCGAGAGATATTGTAAGTATGAGATTTTGCTTTTTGGCTGTTTGGGGGTGTTGTCGCGTGCTTTTTTTGCGGGTGGGTTGGCGGGTCTTGGGGCATTCCTGGGAAGGTCTAATACCGGATAGAAGTGTTTTGGACAAAATCCATAAGGAAAAACCTTTTGGCACTTTTTGTAACTTAGGGTTCGTTAGGGTTAGCCCTAGCAGCAGGATTGCATGTGTTTCGGGGTGTTCTATTGCAACTCAGTTCTGGGGTTTTAGAGCACTCTTGGAGCGATGCTGGCTATGGATAGTTTTGCTTGCTTGCAAGTGGTTTGAATACAATCCATGGTGGGTAAGGGTGTATTTGTGCCTACTTTTACTTTCAAAGTACGTTTTGTCACCATTTTTCTGCTAGGCCTCGTTTTTTGAGATCTGATTGGGGGTCTTGTACATTTTTGCGACTGGCTTTAGTAAGGGTCTTGGTGGGAGCATTGCTGGGAAGGTCTAATTTTGTTCTAAAACACAGTTTACAGTACACCTAGCTTGAGGGGAAAGATCCGCTAAATTATTTTGGCCATACTTATTTATCCTTAAAAAGGTGACTCAGACAGAGTATGCAATTTCAAAAATATTGTACTGTCTATTAGGGAAATCAAAGTGTGACTTTTTGCACCACACAGCGTACATACCTTATATTTATTTATCAGTGGTATTGTAATAGCACTTCCTGTTTTCCGTTCAATAATTACAGGCCGGGTTTCAGTCAACATCCGCCAGGCAGGCAGTGGACAGGGTGTCTTCTGTCAGTGGTCACCAACATTGATGGACGAAGCGTCAGCTGGAATGGAAGAGTCCCGCTAATAAGAGGAATTGTTTGCTGCATGCAACTTACTTACCAAATTCAACAGGACAACTCCAACAACATACAGAATACAGATACAGTATCCATTGTTTTCTTCTATGAGTGTGACTGCATGTGGTTAGCTTTAGTTTGTACCCAAAGATTTCTTTATCTTCAATTATTGTTTGTCCATGCTGTGCTTTTTTTTTCTTCTCTCAACAAAACCGACCCAAAAAGAAACCCCCATTCCCATCCATTTTCCAAACCCTAACCCTCTTCCCCCGGGCTGTGTGGTTTTGCTTGATGTTTGACTAAATGACATCAATAATTCCACACACTTGCTGGGGAGGATAAGGTCATAGCAACAGGCTGGTGAAGGAATACGAGGATATATTCTAGACTTGACTTACTCAGCTTCAGTACTATTTCTTGTAGTAGTAGGAGCCAATGTCAAATAAATTCAACGCAAGTACTAGTTATACTTGCAATACTTTACCATTTGTTAGGCTACATTGTGGCACTGTTCTACTGTACTGTCACCTGCTATATTTTCGATCGTACCGTAACCGTTGTAATGCTACAGTAAGGACAAACCAGGTTTCGTTTTCTTTTTTTCCATAGGCATGCAACTGCCACTGTGTCACACCACTAGTACCACCGCAATGAGGAAATTTCATCCGCCCAGGATTGCCAACCTTAATCCCCATTTCACGTGGAGCCAGCCCTGGGCCTAGCCCTAATTTCTAACACAAATTACAGGTAAGATAAGCGTTTGGTGGGAGGTAGTATAATGGAATATTAGGACTAGACGAGAGATTGACGGTAGTACTACTAAAGTCCTAGGACTCTTCAGGAAAACAAACTTACTGTTACACCCCCACCCACCAGACTGAAAAGCAGTAAAAAACAGGTATGGTCAGATAAAGTTTAAAAAAGTATATTTATGTAGCCCTAACAAAATAATCTCCCTCAAGACCCTCCCTAACCCCAACGATTGTCTTTGAAAAGTCCCAAAAAGAACCCAACTCCCAAATCCCACCCCCCAAAAGTCTCTAAAAAAAGGGCAAGGGACACTCCACTACTGGAGGGTGCTGGTGAATTTTGCGGCCAGGGTATCATACTCCTTGCGGAGGGTGGCATGGTCGGAGCGGAGGCCCTCCACCAAGTTCTTGTACCTAAGGACCTCCTGCTCCAGGTAGGACATTCTGACTCCTAGGCGGTGCTGGCGTGCCTTGCAGCTCCTGTGGGGGGCAGCTGGTCTTTTTGCTGCTTAGCGGTGGCGGTTGGCTTTGTTAGCCCGGCTCCGTACCGCTGGAGCACTGCGCTGGCTGGCAGCCCGTGGGGTCACGGAGGAGGATGCAGCTGTCCCAGTTGAGGATGTTGTGGTTGCACCGGTCGACTGCGTGTCCTTCTCCTCCTCCAGGACCACCAGCCGCCGATATTCGGCGACAGTGGCATCCAGCCTCCGTTGCCGGGCCATTCGAGCCTGCTCCCTCCGTGATGTCGATTTGGAAGGAGCAACTATATGAAGAAAGAAAGACATAGTCTGTAACCAATGCTCCTTAACATTAATAACACAAAGTGATTGAGCCGAAAGTTGTGTCACAGTACAAGTAGCAAATTGAAAGCACAGTACATAACTATTGAGGACAGTATCTATCTAACCTCCCACTTCTGCATCCTTGCTCTAACATTAGTGGTAGTTTAATGAACAAATTCTACGACCACTATGGACTTCCATTACAGTCGACTATGACAGTACAGCAGTCCTATTCTTCTTCTTCTCTCTTGTTTAGGAAAATTGGTACGTTATCTTATGCAAGCCGGCAGAATGCCAGCGCAGTGAACTTGCACCCGAGAAAAACAGACGCACACCATGATGAGTGAGACAGACTTGCGTTACTGTACCGGTCCAGTACATGCAGGTGGTGAAGCCATTACTTTTCTATTACGGGTGGCACTGAGAATACTCTGTTACAAGGGCTACTGCTTAATCAATTTACCTTTCACCCTACAGTGCAAATGAGTACTAGAAAAGGAAAATGAAGAAGCTAAATAATTTGATTATCTATCACTTCACATGGGATGTATTTGATGACATATGGGATGACTTTAGGTGCTTTGCTTATTATTGAGTGAACAGTGATACACCCACACATGAATGACGTACTACTACTAAACTAAAGTTATTAAGAGAGGTACGGAGTGTCCACCGTAATAACCGGATATATGCTGTGCTTGCAGTTGCAATACAAACTATTGCTACTATTCATGGTAGTATTGGACAATTTTACAATTTCTTTTCCTTGCCTTCCCTACACTGGAACGGACGTGCGGGTGCGGTGTTACATGCTCTTCTAGGTAACACTTAGTTCATCCAGTGACCATCTACTCTCTCTAGATACACATGTGCTATCTAAGAGTCAGATAATACCATGCTCCAGGCATCCATCCATTCAAAGTATATGCACACATACAGTTTCTGTTTCACCCACCCAGGATGTTGTCCTTCCACCCATCCTTGCTTCATCATTGACCCAGCCATGCACCATACCATATTCTTTCCTTCCCAGCCACCTCGGGGGCCAAGCAAACACATATCATTCTTCTTTGCCAGCCATCATAACATTTCTCGTCCTTCCACACTTACTTACACCCTTCTTTCGTTTTTCGTTCATCCCATCCATCAAGTTCATCTAAGATCTTATTGGGATTCTTCTCACCAAAAACTTCACAGCTTAGTCGAAGTACATTTAGAGGAGGCTACTACCTGGTTGATTTATAATACACCCGTGCAGAAAGCACACTATGCAGTCTTCAATCTCAATAAGTAAGGAATATATAGCTTACCTCTGCCCGCCACCACCGTGTGAACCCTCACAGGCACATTGGTGTCGTCCGGCACTCACACCGCCTCCTCCCCAGAAGTGTTGTCCTCCTCATCCACCACCACCACCTCCGCGCTGGCCCCACCTACAAAGTACATTTAAGAATGTTAGAATACACCACTCACTACTATATAATATTTGGTCTAGGAGGAATAAAGAAATTTAAAAAAAATGAAATACAATGTAATAATTTGTAACTGTATACTCTACAGTAAAAATGTCCCTTTTTCCAGGGAAGGCTGTTGTCTTGCTGCACTTTTTGGCACAACTGATGAATGCTTGCTTTTTATTTTTAACACACAACACTTTTTCTCCTAACAGAAGCTTGACTTCTAAGAACACGATCAGGGTCAAGCTCAAGTTCAAACCAGGTGAGAGCTCAGCTCGACCACAAGAAATGTGTCCAATTAATCGTTAGCACTAAGCACTTTTCCATTTTCAGTTAAACGTTTACTTTTATGACGAAGTTGATTTTAATAAATGTGTTTAGTTTTAATAAAGCTTTTAAACTTAAATAGACTCTGTGGTTTTTGGTCCTCCAGACTAGAGTGGATGAGCTAAAGGTTTTGGAATTTTTGCAAGCATGAGTGCCTCTGACACTTCTTGACTGTGACTCCGTACTCTTGTCCTGCGTAGGATAATCTAATGATCATCGTGGATCAATCATCGGTGACTTAGGGAGCTAAATGACTCTGCCACACTATCTAGTCAGTAAGGAGATTGGGGGTTCTTCAAAGTCTGATATCACTGAGGTATGTGGAAAGAAAGTCTACCTGCGCCTATTATAATTGATAAACAATGCACTATTTAGTGTTCATAGTTCGGTTTGTGCAGATTTGTCCCTGCAACAGTAGTAGAATTTATTGTCCTCCTATCCAAACCAAAAGTAAAGTAGTATCTTATTCTTTCTTGGTGGTCATTCACCTTTTTATTGTTGGCAATTGTCAAAGCATAAACATTTAGAAGACTTGAAAAGACATTATGGACAATCCCAGAGGACTGCACTCAGTGCATAGAGCTATTGCTGACTAGAATGGGAGTCCAATGGAATTGCCAAATGTGCAATCTTAGTTAGCTACACACACAGACTAATAAGAATCTAGTAATACCACAGGGAGTCATAGTCGAGGCAGGATAAGAATTTAGATCCAGTCTACAAGAAGATCAAAGACGATTTAGAAAAAATCGAATGAGGAACGCTAGGAAAAAATAGGTACTCTTTATTAAAATTAAAACTTACTGGGGCCAGCAAAGGAGCCCTCGCCTGCCCGATCCTGGCCTGCATCCTCCTGAACAGCACCCTCCTCCTCCTCCTCCTGTGTCCTCTTGCCCTTGGGGGGAGCTGATGTACAACATGAAAGAAAGAAAGACCAGAAAACATGGATGAGATTTGTCAACCAAATCAAACATTTCAAAAGAACAATAACAAAATATTTTGGAGAAATAGCAAATAGATAGACAACTATTCCACGGGATATATTGACCTATCTCATGTGGTATACTACGTTATTCGTATTGCCTGATTTGTGGACCGTTGACTTTCAAAGTTCCTATGTAACTCAATAAACAGACTACTAAAAAGGTTTGCCTAGGCCTGGCAGGCAGCAGTCCGCAGCACGCGAAGTGACAGACAAAGTCCATCCTGCTTGCAGATCAGTGAATACTCAAACTATCAATCCACCGACCACCACCACTATTTCTTCTTATAGCCATGTGTCTAAAGGAAGGACTGTACTTCAGTCTGTTGGGGCTGATTTAGAAGTCCCTTGCGGCTCATTTTCCTCCATTGTTGCGTGACTTTTGTGACGCAGCGGCAGAACAAAAGAGTCGCCATGGTGCGGCGTATATATAAAAAAAAAACGCATATGGGAGATGCATCACGTTGTAAAGCCCTGCACCATCAGGGGGCGTTCCGGCGCAAGGGAGGGCGTTCCTGCGCAGGAACGAATCCTAAAAGTGGCTGAGGGAAATCTACAAGATGTCAATCAGTCAGTTTTAGGACAATGATGCGTGACTCAAACCCTGCGCCTGCTTAAAGCCGACGTACGGCTTGATGCAGCATTGGGGAGTTAGGGCACCCCAGAGCATTGCTGGAGCTGCGCCATCGTTGGCACGCAACTCCAGCAATGCGCCGCCTTTACGGCACAGATGCGTAAGGCTTCTGTGACGTTTTGGGCCCGTGGGTGGTGGTGGTGGCATGGCGCACAATTACTGCCACATCCCTGCTACTTTGCAGGGATGCGCCGGTAATTGAAAATATGACCCTTAGTGTCTAGCATTACGCAGTTCTTTACACTACACTCATACATAATTTCTCAGGCCAATGAAATGAACACAAAATACAAAACAAATAAGCATAGTAGCAAGCAAGGCTACTGAGAAGGAGAGCAGCGCACCTGAAATGCATAGAAGATTTTGAAATATAATTTACCTACAATGTAATCGGCAGCATTATTGCTCTTGGTAAAGAACAAAGATTTGCAAATAACAGAGCCGGATAAAACAGATTAGTGATGAAATAGCTAGAAATAGCTACTACTACTCACCAAGCCCGGGGACCTCTACACCGAGCGCGTCCAGCAAGTCCCGTTCCCGGTCCATGACATCCGTCCAGCGGTGGGTGGCCTGGTTATAGGTGTGCCGGACCCCAGAGAGCTTAAACATGGCCCTGCACACCTTCTCCCACCACTTCCGGCGCTCCCGGATGCCATAGCCGGTTGCGATCTTGCTGCCTCCCAGGATCGTCTTGGGGAGGCGGCGCTGGACGTGGAAGATGAGTGCGGCCACCTCCTCCGTGCTAAAGATCTCCCGTGGCATCACTTGCTCCCCCCTCAAACGCCCGCACGGGAGCCGGGCACGGGGTGCGGGACCCTTCCCCTTCTCAGGGTGCTTCCCGGCTCCCTTACCATGGTCTGGGCAGAAATGAGTTAAATAATAAAGAAGAAATAGAATAGGGAAGAAGAAAATAAAAGAGTTTAAAAAAGTAGTTTAAAATTAACAAAAAGTAGCAGAAAACACAAAAATATAGAGCTAGAAAAATAGAGGGATAGATAATAAGTAAAATAGATCAAATAAACTTCAAACAAGCAAAGGATGGCAGAGATTCAGAGAGGATACAGAAAGCATGCCCAGAACCATAGCAATGAATGAGAAACAAGATGGCCGCGCCCATTCACGACCGCGTGGGTAAGTTCGCGCGAGATTTTCCTCGCGATCACACGCGAAATTGTACTAGCGAGCAGCACACTTTGCGAGATTACACATAGCGGCCGGAAACGGAATTACGTCACGCAAACAAGATGGCCGCGCCCGTGTACGACCGCTAGGGTAAATTCGCAAACGTATAGCTACAAGCGCCTTGCGAACACACACAAAATCACGCGAACATACACCCTGCAAAAAAAAAAATAGTGTATTCGCACGCATTCGCGGCTTCCGAAATCGATCTCGCAGGGATTCGCGCCCCGCAAATCGCGCGAAATTGCAGAAAAACGATTTTTGCTAAACTGAAAGCAATCAGCAGGTGCAAAAGTTCAAACTTAACATTAGTAACCATTCACTCTAGTGCTTCCTGAGGGGCCCCTCCAGAGTTCAGTTGCCTATTTGCAACTATTCCATGACCCTGCTATGACCCAAACAGCAGGCTCATAGAATAGCTACAAGTAGACCATAAAGGTGCTGTGAAAAAAATTGCACTGCAACAGAAAGCAAATTACAGATAAGGAAGGAAGCAGGTGCCAGCCAGACTGGAAGTTTCAAAATTACTGACACATTAATCACCCCCAAATTAATTCATGGCAGTTGAAGAAGGGCAGGTGTGCTTGCTTTCACTGCAACGGAAAGCAAATTACAGATAAGGAAGGAAGCAGGTGCCAGCCAGACTGGAATTTTCAAAATCACTGACACCTTAACCCCTTCGGGGCTAATGACGAGCTGGGCTCGTCATCGCGCTTACCTGTCCTGCGCGGATGACAAGGCCAGCTCGTCATCAGCCCCACCCTCGGGGGAAGCGCTGGCGCTCCCTCCGAGGCTCTCTGATCTTCGTGTTTGCAATGGGGGCGGCAGCGGAAGAGCTTCCGCTGCCGCCCCCGCCCCCCCCATGGTAATCCCTGATGACGTCAGCGCGCACAGCGCGCGCTGACATCATCAGGGATTCCCAGCGCTCGGGAAGCCATTTGCTTCCTGAGCGCCGGAGAAGAAGGTAGGTGTTCTGGACTTCGGCGGGGGTTTGGGGCAGCGAAGAGGCATCAGGGGAGAGGAAAGAGATTTTCCTTTCCCCTGATGTCTCTTTGCAGGGCATTTCTGCCTCACGATCGCGCACAGCGTCGCGATTGTGCGGCGGAAATGCCCCCACTAGACACCAGGGATATCATTTTAGTTTTTAGGAAGTGACCCCTTGGGCAAGGGTCGCTTCCAGGCTGGCTGGCAATATGTTTTCGTTTTTCTGCCCCCCCTGGGGGGAAATCGGCCCGTTTTTTCGGCCGTTTTGCCCCCAGGGGGGGCAGAAATTCCCCACTAGCACCAGGGATATTGATTATAGCCAAGATGGCGGCCATTGATTTTGTTTACGTTTTTCTGTCCCCCCTGGGGGCAAATCGGCCCGTTTTTTTTTGCCGTTTTGCCCCCAGGGGGGACAGAAAATGCCCACTAGACACCAGGGATGTAATTTTAGTTTTTAGGATGCGACCCCTTGGGCAAGGGTCGCTTCCAGGCGGGGTCTGAGTATGTTTTCGTTTTTCTGCCCCCCCTGGGGGGAAATCGGCCCGTTTTTCGGCCGTTTTGCCCCCAGGGGGGGCAGAAATTACCCACTAGAACCAGGGATTTTTGTTGGGGCAATGTGTTTGTTTTGGGAAGCGACCCCTTGGGTAAGGGTCGCTTCCAGGTGGACATGATTGTGTTTTTGTTTTTCTGTCCACCCTGGGGGCAAATTGGCCTGTTTTTTTTGCCATTTTGCCCCCAGGGGGGGCGGAAAATGGCCACTAACACAAAGTTTTAGGAAGCGACCCCTTGGGCATGTTTGCTGGTGGTGTGTGTGGGGAGTGGTACTTGGCTGGATGGTGTGCGTGGAGCGGTGCTTGGCTGGCGGTGTGTGTGGAGTGGTACTTGGCTGTCGGTGTGCGCTGAGTGGTGTTTGGCTGGCGGTGTGCGTGGAGGGGTACTTGGCTATCTATGCACGGAGTGGTGCTTGGCTGGCGGTGTGTGTGGAGTGGCGCTTGGCTGGTGGTGTGTGTAGAGTGGTACTTGGCTGTCTGTGCACGGAGTGGTGCTTGGCTGGCGGTGTGTGTGGAGTGGCGCTTGGCTGGTGGTGTGCGTGGAGTGCTACTTTGCTGTCTGTGCACAGAGTGCTGCTTGGCTGGTGGTGTGTGTGGAGTGGCGCTTGGCTGGTGGTGTGCGTGGAGTGCTACTTTGCTGTCTGTGCACGGAGTGCTGCTTGGCTGGCGGTGTGTGTGGAGTGGCGCTTGGCTGGTGGTGTGCGTGGAGAGCTACTTTGCTGTGTGCACGGAGAGCTGCTTGGCTGGCGGTGTGTGTGGAGTGGCGCTTGGCTGGTGGTCTGCGTGGAGTGCTACTTTGCTGTCTGTGCACGGAGTGCTGCTTGGCTGGCGGTGTGTGTGGAGTGGCGCTTGGCTGGCGGTGTGTGTGGAGTGGCGCTTGGCTGGATGGTGCTTGGCTGGCGGTGAGTGGTGCTTGGCTGGTGGTGCTTGTGGAGTGGCGCTTGGCAGGTGGTGTGCGTGGAGTGCTACTTTGCTGTCTGTGCACGGAGTGGTGCTTGGCTGGCGGTGTGTGTGGAGTGGCGCTTGGCTGTTAGTGTGCGCTGAGTGCTACTTTGCTGTCTGTGCACGGAGTGCTGCTTGGCTGGTGGTGTGTGTGGAGTGGCGCTTGGCTGGTGGTGTGCGTGGAGTGCTACTTTGCTGTCTGTGCACGGAGTGCTGCTTGGCTGGCGGTGTGTGTGGAGTGGCGCTTGGCTGGTGGTGTGCGTGGAGTGCTACTTTGCTGTCTATGCACGGAGTGCTGCTTGGCTGGCGGTGTGTGTGGAGTGGCGCTTGGCTGGTGGTGTGCGTGGAGTGCTACTTTGCTGTCTGTGCACGGAGTGCTGCTTGGCTGGCGGTGTGTGTGGAGTGGCGCTTGGCTGGTGGTGTGCGTGGAGTGCTACTTTGCTGTCTGTGCACGGAGTGCTGCTTGGCTGGAGGTGTGTGTTGAGTGGCGCTTGGCTGGTGGTGTGCGTGGAGTGCTACTTTGCTGTCTGTGCACGGAGTGCTGCTTGGCTGGCGGTGTGTGTGGAGTGGCGCTTGGCTGGTGGTGTGCGTGGAGTGCTACTTTGCTGTCTGTGCACGGAGTGCTGCTTGGCTGGCGGTGTGTGTGGAGTGGCGCTTGGCTGGTGGTGTGCGTGGAGTGCTACTTTGCTGTCTGTGCACGGAGTGCTGCTTGGCTGGAGGTGTGTGTTGAGTGGCGCTTGGCTGGTGGTGTGCGTGGAGTGCTACTTTGCTGTCTGTGCACGGAGTGCTGCTTGGCTGGCGGTGTGTGTGGAGTGGCGCTTGGCTGGTGGTGTGCGTGGAGTGCTACTTTGCTGTCTGTGCACGGAGTGCTGCTTGGCTGGAGGTGTGTGTTGAGTGGCGCTTGGCTGGTGGTGTGCGTGGAGTGCTACTTTGCTGTCTGTGCACGGAGTGCTGCTTGGCTGGCGGTGTGTGTGGAGTGGTGTTTGGCTGGGGGTGTGTGGGGAGTGGTGTTTGGCTGGCGGTGTGTGGGGAGTGGTACTTGGCTGGATGGTGTGCGTGGAGTGGTACTTGGCTGTCGGTGTGCGCTGAGTGGGGTTTGGCTGGCGGTGTGCATGGTCTGGTGCTTGGATGGTGGTGTGGGTGGACTGGAACTCTGCTGGCGGTGTGTGAGTAGTTACTTTCTGTTGGTCACTACACACACTGCTAGTTGAGTGACACTCTACGCAGTCCATCATTTTCTGTAGTTGCTATGTCAGATATGTGGGCGTGTGAAAGTGATGGGCGGCTGGCGGTGTGAATGTTTTGTATGTGTCACACGTACAAAAGGTGTATGAATGTCCTTACTGCCCCTGTGTGATATGGGTACTGGTAGTAGCAAAAGACTGACTGGCACCAAAGTGGTCAGGCACTTTAAAAAAATTAAAAAAATTATCCAGTGTCTTGATGTTAAACCTCATCTAATCTCATTTGGTCTAAGCCCTAATTGATGGCCCATCTGGCCGAATTTTAATTTGGGGGGCAAATTTGTGTGTTTTTTTAATTGTTATATTGTTTGTGAAATGTGGTAGTAATTTTCTTCTCTATTTTTGTCTTGTTCCAGGCTTTTGCTGTTTGGATTGTTGTAGGTTGCGTGTCTGTTTGCAGCTTGTGTAGTTGCTTGTGCTTGGTAAGTGAATGTATTTTGTACTACTTCCCCTTGATGTTTGTCTTTTTGAAAAAGGTTGTACTTCTAGCAGTTTGTGTGGCTCTGTGTTTTTTTTTTCAGCATTAGTGTTTGATGTGCACTTTGTTTTCTAATGTCATTTCTTTTTTTCTTTCTAGTGGGATTTCATTTCTTTTCGCTGTGTCTCAACAGAGTAGGTGCTGGTGAGTGTAGCTATATTTTGTAAGAGTGAAATTGTTTTGGATTGTATTTATCTTTTAGTGAAAGCCTTACCTTGTTTACTTCTTACTTTGCACAGTGTAGGTTGTTGTTCACTTGTGTGTGCAGTCTTCTTGCTTTGTAAGGATAATGGCTAGTCGCAGGATTACTGCTCAGCAGGTTCTTGGTTTGCTTTTTGAGTCTTCCTCGGACCATGGTTCAGAGTCTGAGTCCGATTCGGACTCCCAGGAAGCGGCAGAAGATTCAGGCAGTGAGTTTTCTCTTCGCATGGAATCATCATCATCGGATGATGACTCTTCTTCTAGTGCTGATGAAGGGCCTATGGTACAGGAGGACATTGTGTTGCCGGTAGTGGGCCAAGAGGCACCTGTGTTGCTGCCTAGGGCTGCAAGGTTTCCTTTCTTTTTACGTCGGCAAGAGGCAAGTGGGCTGGAGCCTGCACCCAAAAGGCTTCACATTGCTGTGGTGCGCAAAGGGGCATCTGGTGCTTTTCGTCTTCCTGCTGGTGTAGTGCAGCAAGAGGCATCTGGGGCTGTTAGGCTTCCCATTGGTGTAGAGCGGCAAGAGGCATCTGGGCCTGCTGGGTTTCCCGGTGGTGTAGTGCAGCAAGAAGCATCTCAGGCTGCTGGGCTTCCCGTTGGTGTAGTGCAAGAAGAGCCCTCTGGGGATGCTACGTCTTCTGTTGGTGTTGTGCAGCCAGAAGTATCTGTGGCTGTTAGGCTTCCCGTTGGAGAACAGCAGCAAGATGTTTCGGTGCTGCAGGCTGGGGTGGCTGCTCCCCCCGTTGATAGGGATGGCCTCTGGGTTCCCCCTGGCTTGGTGCAGCCGGCATTGCCAGAGTTCACTGGTGTTCCTGGGTGTAGAGTGAATACAGAGAATTTTCTACCAATTAATTTTTTTCAGTTGTTTTTTGACGATGTGTTTTTGCAAGAGATTGTTGAGCAAACCAATTTGTATGCAGAACAATATTTGAGGGCCAACAGTGCCAGCCTTAAGCCCTATTGTAGAGCAATCCGGTGGACTCCCACCAATGTTGAAGAGATGAAGAAGTTTCTGGGATTAACTTTTTTGATGGGCTTGATAAGGAAGTCATCAATTACTTCATATTGGTCCACTAGTCCCTTGATGGTAACAGCTATATTTCCAGCAGTCATAAGTCGTGATCGGTATACGCTTCTTCTTCGGATGATGCATTTTGCTGATAATAGTTTAGCGTTGTCACGCGATCACCCTGATTGTGACCGTTTGTTTAAAATTCGGCCTGTCCTTGATCACTTTGTTGATCGTTTTTCTGAGATTTTTGTCCCTGGTAAAGAAATTGCAGTGGATGAGTCTTTGGTGTTGTTCAAGGGCCGCTTGGTTTTTAGGCAATACATTCCTAGTAAGAGGTCACGCTATGGAATCAAACTGTATATGCTGTGTGACTGTGAGACTGGATATGTCTACAATTTCAGGGTGTACACTGGTAAGGAGTCCCGCATTAACCCTCCTGGTTGTCCTTCTACTTTTGGAGTAACTGAGAAAATTGTGTGGGAACTAGGTAGAGGATTATTTAACAAAGGCCATCATTTATATGTAGATAACTTCTACACTGGTGTGCAGTTGTTCAAGGAGTTGGCCAAAGTGGGCACTGTTGCTTGTGGCACAATGCGCAGTAACCGTAAAGGTTTCCCAAAGGAACTTGTTTGCAAAAGGCTTGTGCGGGGACAGTCTACGGCATTGCGATGTGGGGAGCTTTTAGCTGTGAAGTATTCAGACAAGAGAGATGTGTACATGCTGACCACTATCCACGATGAAAGTACTGTACCTGTGCCTGTTTGGGGTCAGGGTGCTGAAGTGCGCAAACCTGTGTGCATTCTAGCTTACAATAAGTTCATGGGTGGTGTTGACAGAGTAGATCAGAGGTTGGAACCTTATGCTGCTCTTCGAAAGGCTTACGTTTGGTACAAGAAGTTGGCTATCCATCTGTTCCACTTGGCATCATTTAATGCTTTCGTTGTGTACCAGAAGTCTTGTCCTGAGACGAAGATGACTTTTCTTAAGTTTCAGGAGTCTATAATAGGCAGCCTTGTACTTGTGCAGCAGGCAAGTGTTCCTAGATTTGGAGTGGTGGAGGAAGTGGCTAGATTGCAAGATCGCCACTTTCCTGAATCTATTCCTTCCACTACTGCTAGAGACTTTCCGACTAGAAGATGCATAGTCTGTTGGCGAAGAGGCGTGCGGAAGGAGTCTCGTATATACTGTCCTGACTGTCCTTCTAAGCCTGCATTGTGTATGTCAGCTTGTTTTAAATCGTACCACACGCAAAAGAACTATTGGGAGTTTGAATGAGCTGTAAAGTGAATTGCCTGGTCTGCATTCTGTAAAACATTTTTAGTTTGTTTCAAGGATTGGCATTAGTGCAAAGTTTTTATTCTAAGAATTTGTGTTACCTGATTTGTAGGTATTTCCATTTGTTTAGTGTTATTTTCAAAAAAAGAATTCTAAATGTGTTTGTGGTGTGTGCCGGCTGGTGCTTGGCTGGCGGTGTGTGTGGAGTTGCGCTTGGCTGGCGGTGTGTGTGGAGTGGTGCTTGGCTGGCGGTGTGTGTGGAGTGGTGCTTGGCTGGCGGTGTGTGTGGAGTGGTGCTTGGCTGTCTGTGCACGGAGTGGTGCTTTGCTGGCGGTGTGTGTGGAGTGGCGCTTGGCTGGTGGTGTTCGTGGAGTGGTACTTGGCTGTCTGTGCATGGAGTGGTGTTTGGCTGATGGTGTGCGTGGAGTGCTACTTTGCTGTCTGTGCACGGAGTGCTGCTTGGCTGGCGGTGTGTGTGGAGTGGTGCTTGGCTGGCGGTGTATGTGGAGTGGTGCTTGGCTGGCGGTGTGTGTGGAGTGGTGCTTGGCTGGCGGTGTGTGTGGAGTGCTGCTTGGCTGGCGGTGTGTGTGGAGTGGTGCTTGGCTGGCAGTGTGTGTGGAATGGTGCTTGGCTGGCAGTGTGTGTGGAGTGGCGCTTGGCTGGTGGTGTTTGTGGAGTGGTACTTGGCTGGAGGGTGTGCGTGGAGCGGTGTTTAGCTGTCTGTGCACGGAGTGGTGCTTGGCTGGCGGTGTGCGTGGAGAGGCGCTTGGCTGGTGGTGTGCGCTGAGTGTTTGGCTGGCGGTGTGCATGGTCTGGTGCTTGGCTGGTGGTGTGGGTGGACTGGCGCTCGGCTGGCGGTGTGTGAGTAGTTACTTTCTGTTGGTCACTGCACACACTGCTTGTTGAGTGACACTCCACGCAGTCCATCAATTTGTGTAGTTCCAGTGTCAGAAATGTGGGCGTGTGAAAGTGATGGGCCCTTGAATGGCGCTGTTTGCTGGTGTGAGTGTTGAAATGTGATGGGTCCGCGGCTGGCGGTGTGAATGTTTTGAATGTGTCACACGTACGAAAGGTGTATGAATGGCCTGTAAAGAGGTTGGTGCCTTGACGTGGCTTTACAGCTCACGAGCTGTGAGTCAGTGGTTCAGTTTATCATACTTGCAATTATACACAGTGTATTTCATTTTTGTGAAATTACTTGCGTATACAATTGTATGTACTGAATCATCACTCACCCTCGTGCCAAATCCAACCAGTATGTGTGTGTGCTTGCGGATTAGATGGGTGTGCAGTAATAATTGTTTTTTTTCTCTTTCTGCATTAGGGTGTACCTTGTCCCTTATTGTGATTGTTGTAATGTGTTGCTTTTATTCCAGATGGTGTCAGTGGTCTTGTTTGTATCAGGTATGAAAGGTGCGTGAATGGCCTGTAAAACGGTTGGTGCCTTGTCGTGGCTTTACAGCTCACGAGTTGCGAGTCACTGGTTCGGTTTTTATGCATTTATTTATTGACAGAGCATTTCATTTTTTTGAAATATCTTGTTAATAAAATTTTATATACTGAACCATCACTCGCCCTCGTGCCAAATCCAACCTGTATGTGTGTGTCTTTGAGGAATAGATAGCCGTGCTTGAATGTTTGACTTTTGAGTAACTCTGTTAAGGTGAGGTACCCTTTTACTCGGGAGAACAAGGGGAACGCTGGGTGGTAGGACATTTTTGCCGGCACGGCGATCCCACGGCAAAATTTTTGGAAAAGTGCTATTTTTACCTAATTAAGGTTTGCAAGGAGTTCTGGGTAGGAAAACATTGGGGGACCCACGCATGCCATACCTCCCTGGACTCCCCCGGGTGTCTACTTTTCAGAAATGTGTGGGTTTGGTAGGTTTCCCTGAATGGCTGTCTCGCACGTGGCCAGAAACCCAGGTAGCCCCTCTTGCAAAAGCTGGAGAATTCATGTCCACCAGCTTTTGCAAGAGGGGTTACCCGGGTTTTTGGCCCCGTGCGAGACAGCCATCTAAGGAAACCTACCAAACCCACACATTTCTGAAAAGTAGACACCCGGGGGCTTCCAAGGAGGTATGGCTTGCGTGGATCCTCCAACGTTCCTTTACCCAGAATCCCTTGCAAACCTCATTTTTTGCTTGGAAAAAATAATTTTTTTTCACACGTTTTAGTGTGGGAAAGCGTGGCATCACTGGGCTCACACAAATTACCTCCCACCCAGCGTTCCCCAAGGTCTCCCGATAAAAATGGTACCTCACTTGCGTGGGTAGGCATAGCGGCTGCTTTAGGAAAAGGCCCAATTCATACTGTGGAGACGAAAACATTACCTTTAGCCAAATAATCTTATTTTTTGAGGGGGTCACCTGAGCTTTTGGCCCGGGGCTTGGCAGGCATCTTTGGAAACTACCAAACCCAAACAGTTCTGAGAACTAGACACCCGGGGGAGTCCAGGGTGGTATGGCATGCGTGGGTCCCCCAATGTTTTCCTACCCAGAAACCCCTGCAAACCTGAAATTTTGGTCCAAAAACCAACTTTTCCATACTTTTTTGGGTGGGATCTTGGTGCCGGAACAAATGTCCTACCACCCAGCGTTTCCCTTGTTCTCCCGAGTAAAATGATACCTCACTTGCGTGGGTGGGCCAAAGGCAAGTGACTTAGGCTGGGGTGCTTAATTTGTAAAACGTAAATATGAGTAAAAACTACCTTTTTCAAAATTCATTTTTGGGGTGTTCTGCTTTGGGGCACCCACACAAGTGAGGTATCCTTTTACTCGGGAGAACAAGGGGAACGCAGGGTGGTACGACTTTTTTGCCGGCACGGCGATCCCACGCCAAAAAGTTTGGAAAAGTGCAATTTTTACCTAATTTTAGGGTTTGCAGAGAGTTCTGGGTAGGAAAACATTGGGGGACCCATGCATGCCATACCTCCCTGGACTCCCCCGGGTGTCTAGTTTTCAGAACTGTTTGGGTTTGCTACTTTGCAAAGAATACCACCGAGCCCCGGGCCACAAATTCAGATCCCCCCCCCCCAAAATCAAGGTAGTTTTGCAATAAGGTAATGTAAATTCACCACCGTACGATTTGAACCGTTTCCTGTTGCAGCCACTATGTCTACCCACGCAAGTGAGGTACCGTTTTTTTCGGGAGACCTGGGGGCACGCTGGGTGAGTGGAAATTTGTTGATCCACGCAGATTCCAGAACTTTCCACCACAGAAATGTGAGGAAAATGTGTTTTTTTGGTCACATTTTTATGTTTTCAAGGGATTCTGGGTAACAAAACCTGGGGGTAGGCAGACGAGTCACCCCATCCTGAATTCCCCTGGGTGTCTAGTTTTCAAAAATGTATAGGTTTGCTAGGTTTCCCTAGGTGCTGGCAGAGCTACGGCGCAAAAACAAAAGGTAGTCTTTTTGTCCGAATCGTGCTAAATTTCACTTGGAAATTGAGGTGCGACCATGCTGCGTTTTGCGCTGTTTTATGTCGCAGCCACTATGCCTACCCACGGAAGTGAGGTACCATTTTTTTCGAGAGACCTGGGGGCACGCTGGGTGGGTGGAAATTTGTTGATCCACGCAGATTCCAGAACTTTCCACCACAGAAATGTGAGGAAAATGTGTTTTTTTGGTCAAATCGTTATGTTTGTAAGGGATTCTGGGTAACAAAACCTGGGGGTAGGCAGACGAGTCACCCCATCCTGAATTGCCCTGGGTGTCTAGTTTTCAGAAATGTATAGGTTTGCTAGTTTTCCCTAGGTGCTGGCAGAGCTACGGCGTAAAAACAAAATTTAGTCTTTTTGTCCGAATCGTGCTAAATTTCACTGGGAAATTGAGGTGCGACCATGCTGCGTTTTGCGCGGTTTCATGTCGCAGCCACTATGCCTACCCACGCAAGTGAGGTACCATTTTTTTTGGGAGACCTGGGGGCACGCTGGGTGGGTGGAAATTTGTTGATCCACGCAGATTCCAGAACTTTCCACCACAGAAATGTGAGGAAAATGTGTTTTTTTGGTCAAATCGTTATGTTTGTAAGGGATTATGGGTAACAAAACCTGGGGGTAGGCAGACGAGTCACCCCATCCTGAATTGCCCTGGGTGTCTAGTTTTCAGAAATGTATAGGTTTGCTAGGTTTCCCTAGGTGCTGGCAGAGCTACGGCGTAAAAACAAAAGGTAGTCTTTTTGTCCGAATCATGCTAAATTTCACTGGGAAATTGAGGTGCGACCATGCTGCGTTTTGCGCGGTTTCATGTCGCAGCCACTATGCCTACCCACGCAAGTGAGGTACCATTTTTTTCGGGAGACCTGGGGGCACGCTGGGTGGGTGGAAATTTGTTGATCCACGCAGATTCCAGAACTTTCCACCACAGAAATGTGAGGAAAATGTGTTTTTTTGGTCAAATTTTTATGTTTGTAAGGGATTCTGGGTAACAAAACCTGGGGGTAGGCAGACGAGTCACCCCATCCTGAATTGCCCTGGGTGTCTAGTTTTCAGAAATGTATAGGTTTGCTAGGTTTCCCTAGGTGCTGGCAGAGCTACGGCGCAAAAACAAAAGGTAGTCTTTTTGTCCGAATCGTGCAAAATTTCACTGGGAAATTGAGGTGCGACCATGCTGCGTTTTGCGCGGTTTCATGTCGCAGCCACTATGCCTACCCACGCAAGTGAGGTACCATTTATTTTGGGAGACCTGGGGGCACGCTGGGTGGATGGAAATTTGTTGATCCACGCAGATTCCAGAACTTTCCACCACAGAAATGTGAGGAAAATGTGTTTTTGTGGTCAAATTTTTTTGTTTGAAAGGGATTCTGGGTAACAAAACCTGGGGGTAGGCAGACGAGTCACCCCATCCTGAATTGCCCTGGGTGTCTAGTTTTCAGAAATGTATAGGCTTGCTAGGTTTCCCTAGGTGCTGGCAGAGCTACGGCGCAAAAACAAAAGGTAGTCTTTTTGTCCGAATCGTGCAAAATTTCACTGGGAAATTGAGGTGCGACCATGCTGCGTTTTGCGCTGTTTCATGTCGCAGCCACTATGCCTACCCACGCAAGTGAGGTACCATTTATTTCGGGAGATCTGGGGGCACACTGGGTGGATGGAAATTTGTTGATCCACGCAGATTCCAGAACTTTCCACCACAGAAATGTGAGGAAAATGTGTTTTTTTGGTCAAATTTTTTTGTTTGAAAGGGATTCTGGGTAACAAAACCTGGGGGTAGGCAGACGAGTCACCCCATCCTGAATTGCCCTGGGTGTCTAGTTTTCAGAAATGTATAGGTTTGCTAGGTTTCCCTAGGTGCTGGCAGAGCTACGGCGCAAAATCAAAAGGTAGTCTTTTTGTCCAAATCATGCAAAATTTCACTGGGAAATTGAGATGCGACCATGCTGCGTTTTGCGCTGTTTCATGTCGCAGCCACTATGCCTACCCACGCAAGTGGGGTACCATTTTTTTTGGGAGACCTGGGGGCACACTGGGTGGATGGAAATTTGTTGATCCACGCAGATTCCAGAACTTTCCACCACAGAAATGTGAGGAAAATGTGTTTTTTTGGTCAAATTGTTTTGTTTGAAAGGGATTCTGGGTAACAAAACCTGGGAGTAGGCAGACGAGTCACCCCATCCTGAATTGCCCTGGGTGTCTAGTTTTCAGAAATGTATAGGTTTGCTAGGTTTCCCTAGGTGCTGGCAGAGCTACGGCGCAAAAACAAAAGGTAGTCTTTTTGTCCGAATCGTGCAAAATTTCACTGGGAAATTGAGGTGCGACCATGCTGCGTTTTGCGCTGTTTCATGTCGCAGCCACTATGCCTACCCACGCAAGTGAGGTACAATTTTTTTCGGGAGACCTGGGGGCACTCTGGGTGGGTGGAAATTTGTTGATCCACGCAGATTCCAGAACTTTCCACCACAGAAATGTGAGGAAAATGTGTTTTTTGGGTCAAATTTTTTTGTTTGAAAGGGATTCTGGGTAACAAAACCTGGGGGTAGGCAGACGAGTCACCCCATCCTGAATTGCCCTGGTTGACTAGTTTTCAAAAATGTATAGGGTTGATAGGTTTCCCTTGGTGCTGGCAGAGCTACGGCGCAAAAACAAAAGGTAGTCTTTTTGTCCGAATCGTGCTAAATTTCACTGGGAAATTGAGGTGCGACCATGCTGCGTTTTGCGCGGTTTCATGTCGCAGCCACTATGCCTACCCACGCAAGTGAGGTACCATTTTTTTCGGGAGACCTGGGGGCATGCTGGGTGGGTGGAAATTTGTTGATCCACACAGATTCCAGAACTTTCCACCACAGAAATGTGAGGAAAATGTGTTTTTTTGGTCAAATTTTTATGTTTGAAAGGGATTCTGGGTAACAAAACCTGGGGGTAGGCAGACGAGTCACCCCATCCTGAATTGCCCTGGGTGTCTAGTTTTCTAAAATGTATAGGGTTGCTAGGTTTCCCTAGGTGCTGGCAGAGCTACGGCGCAAAAAGAAAAGGTAGTCTTTGTGTCCGAATCGTGCTAAATTTCACTGGGAAATTGAGGTGCGACCATGCTGCGTTTTGCGCTGTTTCATGTCGCAGCCACTATGCCTACCCATGCAAGTGAGGTACCATTTTTTTCGGGAGACCTGGGGGCACGCTGGGTGGGTGGAAATTTGTTGATCCACACAGATTCCAGAACTTTCCACCACAGAAATGTGAGGAAAATGTGTTTTTTTGGTCAAATTTTTATGTTTGAAAGGGATTCTGGGTAACAAAACCTGGGGGTAGGCAGACGAGTCACCCCATCCTGAATTGCCCTGGGTGTCTAGTTTTCTAAAATGTATAGGGTTGCTAGGTTTCCCTAGGTGCTGGCAGAGCTACGGCGCAAAAAGAAAAGGTAGTCTTTGTGTCCGAATCGTGCTAAATTTCACTGGGAAATTGAGGTGCGACCATGCTGCGTTTTGCGCTGTTTCATGTCGCAGCCACTATGCCTACCCATGCAAGTGAGGTACCATTTTTTTCGGGAGACCTGGGGGCACGCTGGGTGGGTGGAAATTTGTTGATCCACGCAGATTTCAGAACTTTCCACCACAGAAATGTGAGGAAAATGTGTTTTTTTGGTCAAATTTTTATGTTTGAAAGGGATTCTGGGTAACAAAACCTGGGGGTAGGCAGACGAGTCACCCCATCCTGAATTGCCCTGGGTGTCTAGTTTTCTAAAATGTATAGGGTTGCTAGGTTTCCCTAGGTGCTGGCAGAGCTACGGCGCAAAAACAAAAGGTAGTCTTTTTGTCCGAATCGTGCTAAATTTCACTGGGAAATTGAGGTGCGACCATGCTGCGTTTTGCGCTGTTTCATGTCGCAGCCACTATGCCTACCCACGCAAGTGAGGTACCATTTTTTTCGGGAGACCTGGGGGCACGCTGGGTGGGTGGAAATTTGTTGATCCACGCAGATTCCAGAACTTTCCACCACAGAAATGTGAGGAAAATGTGTTTTTTTGGTCAAATATTTATGTTTGCAAGGGATTCTGGGTAACAAAACCTGGGGGTAGGCAGACGAGTCACCCCATCCTGAATTGCCCTGGGTGTCTAGTTTTCAAAAATGTATAGGTTTGCTAGGTTTTCCTAGGTGCTGGTTGAGCTACGGCTCAAAAACAAAAGGTAGTCTCTTTGTCCAAAGAGCTTAAGATTTCACTGGGAAATTGAGGAGCGACCACGTTGCATTTTGTGCCGTTTCCCGTCGTAGGCACAAGGCCGACCCACACAAGTGAGGTACCATTTTTTTTGGGAGACCTGGGGGCACGCTGGGTGGGTGGAAATTTGTTGATCCACGCAGATTCCAGAACTTTCCACCACAGAAATGTGAGGAAAATGTGTTTTTTTTGTCAAAATCTGAGCTTTGCAAGGGATTCTGGGTAACAAAACATGGTGGTAGGCAGTCGAGTCATCCCATCCTGAATTCCCCTGGGTGTCTACTTTTCAAAAATGTATAGGTTTGCTAGGTTTCCCTAGGTGCCGGAAGAACTAGGGTGCAAAAACTACAGGTAGGCACTTTGCCAAAAAAGGGTCAATTTGTAACTGCAAAATTTAGGTGTGACCACGTTGCATTTTGCGCCGTTTCCTGTCGCAGGCACAAGGCCGACCCACACAAGTGAGGTATCGTTTTTATCGGGACACTTGGGGTAATTCAGATTTGTAAATCAACTGTTATTACCAATTGAGCTTTCTTGCATTTCTCCCTTTGAATGAAAGATATTGTGTAGAAAAAAAAACTTTATGAAAAATGACCAATAATTCTCATGCTAGTATGAGTATTCCCAACTTTGAAAATGTGCAATTATATACTGTTTCTGAACTCTATAATTTGTACCCAATTCATACATACATAGGTGTCTTTCATACAGATTATTCCATGTGTACATTTTCCAAGACAAAGTGCACTATACCCAGTAAATGAAAAAATACCATTGCAAGTTGCTGCTCAGTTTTTGGATCTGGGTTCGTCGGGTTCTTGGTGAAACTACAAGTCCCATATATCCCCACAACCAGGAAGGTCTAACGGATGTAACGGTATATTGCTTTCCAAGAGCTGTCAAAATTAGAGAAAGTTATAGGTGAAAACGTTGAGACAAAAGGCTGTTGTTTTCAACAAATTTTCAAATATTCCAATATCTAACTGTTAGTTTCTATAACGAAACCTTCATGGATTTAGACAAATGACCCCTCTCTGAATTCAGAATTCTGTCTATTTTTCGAAAATGTAAAGCTTTCCAGGATCCATTACTGCTTTCAAACTCATTTCTACCATTAACTGGAAGGAGGTGGAAAGCTCTAAAAATAGCAAAAATAGGCTATGTCCCAGAAAAATGCCAAAACTGAGTGAAAAATTTCGGTTCTCTGACAAAACACTGTCATTCCCTAAAAGCTGAGAAAATGGAGAATTCAGCCCCACAAACCCTTTTTTGATACCATTTTCAGGGAAAAAGCCAGAGGCTTTCATTTGCAGCCCGTTTTTCCAATTTTTCTGAAAAAAACAAAAAAAACACTATATTTTGGTTAATTTCTGGGACCCCTCCAAGGGAATCCACAAACCCTGGGCGCCTTTAGAATCCCCATGATGTTGGAAGAAAAGGACGCAAATTTGGCACGGATCCCTTATGTGGTCAAAAAGTTACAAGGACCTAAGCGCGCACTACCCCAAAACACCAAAAAAAGCCTTAGCACAGGAGGGGGAAAAGGCCTAGCAGCGAAGGGGTTAATCAAACCCAAATTAATTCATGGCAGTTGAAGCAGGGCAGGTGTGCTTGCTTTTTTTCACCCCCATAATCTACAGTGATAAACAAACCTAATGGGTGGCAGTGAGGATGTACCAGAGGGTGGCATGGGTGTACCAGAGGGTGGCAGTGGTGAAACAGAGGGTGCTGTGAACCTGTGATGATAAACCAGACGTAGAAACAACATAGTCGCGGCCGTTGCGAGCCGAAAAGTAAGTTCGCAATTGCGAAATGGTCCACAAATCCTCGCGAACGCTCGCCAACACAAAAAACATAAAAATCCGCTATGAGTTCGCGGAATTTGCAGATTGCGAATCCGTAAATACGCAAATTCGCGTACGCGAGATCCGCTAGATCCGCCCATGCTTACACTACACCTAAAAAGAAGTGGGAAAATAGTAGACAGTCACTTCCTAAAGAGAAGCGTTCTCAATCCAGAGGTAGATCTCCTCAAAAGGAGCACTCTGAAAAGAGGTATAACCTTAGAAATAGGGATAATTTAAGAAAACCTGATAGATATCAAGATGCTGATACATGCTCCTCTTGTAACTTTCAGACTTCCTCGCAGAAATCCGAAAGAAGAGGACGATCAGAACACAAAGAGGAGCGTGTGAAGTACAAAGACGATCAACACATTCCAAAAAATAGGAAAACTTAATTCACCAAAAAGAAGGTATCAAGTATTCGACCTCAGTGGCTAGGTACACCCTCTCCAATATAGATTTTATAGCTTCCGTAAGATTAAGTGGAAACTGCCAAAACTAACTCTTACCAAGCATTTATCCATACCGTCATGCCTTGCAAGAAGGCAACATTCAGGGCATATTGCCTCTAAAATCTACAAATTCTTATTGGAACCGCACACAACACAATCATCACTGCTACATTCTAAATGGGCTAAACATTTCAAAGCTGATGTTTTTATCCATATTAATGAATGTCAATGGCAAAACATTAGGAAATTTGCTCTATGTTCAAAGCTTCACTTGACCCCCAGCTAGAATTCACAAACTAAACTTGCTAGAGACTGACAAATGCCAGAACTGCAACCAAGAAGCGGTTCACAGAGCACATGTTCTTTGAATGTCCACTCCTGGAACCATATTGGCGTTAGATACAGGGCAAGCTATCAGATATCTTTGTCATTCTCATAACCCTAAACTTTCCCTTGATTGCTTTAGGCCCCTGGGGCTCAGTGAACACTTTGAATCTTTATGCCAATGATATGGCTCTGTTAGATCTGCTCCTATCTATTGCAGAAAAAATTATTCTTTCTGAATGGAAATCATTTAATCATCTCTCTCATCATATCTGGTGGGCATGGGTATCATATCTCAGAGGGGCACACTCCTCACCATCTAAATTGCAAACTTCCCACACAATTTCCAGAGCAGTTTGGCACTCTGTCGATAGACTCTTAGAGAATAATTATATTGTAGCTTGACTCACCCTTACTTAAACCCCAGTGTCTGACAAGTCTAATTTCTACTTTTTCCAGTTGCTCACTCATCCTTCCCCACCTCCTCATTTTCCTCCCCCTATTTCAGGTTCCCAGTTCTTTTTTAACTGCTCTCATTGCTATATTTGCGATACTTGAAGATAATATATATATCCCATATTATACAATAATGTGTTGGAAAGATATGGTGTGCACAATACCTTTTACATTTGCTTTCACTCATTTTCTATTTTGTAAGAAATATCCACAGACTGTTCTTGAAACCAGTCCTAGACTCCTAGGGCCTGATTATGAGTTTGGCAGTGCAGCACCGAGTCTGCCCTGCTGCAGCACCGCCAAAAAACTTGTGGCAGGGCCGCCTGCCAGATTGTGAGTATTTCTCATGTCTGGTGGAATTTTTTTAATGCTTCAACAGCAGTGCCTTTAAAAATTAACACCAATATGGGAATGCCAAAAACAGTTCCTGCACTGCATGAACTGTAAAGTCCATGCTGTGCAGGAACTGGTGTGCATGCACACAGGGGGACACATGCTGTTCACCCCTGTGAGCATCCACAGGGCATGAGGCACCAGGGCACTGTAGGGCCCATGTTGTTCCATCTCTTCCACAGTTTTCATGGTCGTAGAACGGCTCTGAAATCTGTGGCAGAGTGGAAACTCGTAATATGCTTGGCAGGACTACGTTAGCCCTGCCAGGCATATTGTGGCCTACTGACTGCCACAACAGTGTCAGGGAACAGCGGTTCCCTGGCAGCAGAGAACAGTGGTTACGTGGCAGCTGCAGTGGGGCATTGGCCGTCGGACCACCCTAATTGTAATAGGGTAGTTGGAAGACCACCACAACCGCACTCCCTTTAGTCTGGCTGTGTGTGGACCACCAGACTCGTAATTAAGCCCTTAGTGGTCTAACAGCTAATGTTTTATTTCATTGTATCGCTACAGTTGTGAGTGTATGAGATTACATATTACTTACATGTGGGAATTGTATTTCTTCTATTTGAAATGATTGTATGGAAAGGTTTCCCTGTACTTGTATCGCAATATCATTTGATTTTATGTTTTTTCACTCAATAAAATACTTTGAACACAAAAAAATGACTTTATGGGATATGGCCCATGCCTCTGAGTACAAAGGCAAACAAACTGCTCATTTATCGTTACTTGTAGCACAGCTCAAAAATACGTAATTGGATATCAAAGTACGGAAAGTGCAGAATGTTTCCAAACACCCTGAGTACCACAATAAAGAAAAGAGCAGGCTGGGTATCACAGCTATCTTCGACGTCCTCCACTGTACAAATGTCGTTTTTTTTTCATGTAACTACAACATTTTTGCGGATGTTTGAAGAAGACGGGAAGACAAAGTGCCATATTTATGGGCCAGGGAAGAAGTGTAGCACAGGAAGTCACCTTGTTGCACTGCACTGTGTGATAGGGAAGGGTAGGAATGTGCCATTTTTAAGTCAATAATCTGCTTTCCTGTCCTTTCCCATGTGCTGGCATACTTTTGGCTGTCTTGCGCCAACACAAGCTCCCTTGTACCATGGAGCAAGGGTGGCTGCATTGTAAGGAGCATTGTTTTTGTGCAGAAAGGGGAATCTTCTTGCACAAAACAATCGCCTGGAGTTTATTCTGCAGCACACATAGAAAGAGGAAAAAAGAAGGAGAAATAAAGATATTTCAGCTTCTTACGCCCCACCTAGGGAGGCGTAGGTTTTTGGCGCATTCCCAGGTCTATCACTTCTGGCAAATCTTGGAATGCATCAAAATCCATAGACGTTGGTGGGAGTACCCATGCAAAACCCATAGAAAAGCCTCCCTGGCGCAGAGTAATGCAACACAGCAATTTGAGTTGTTTTGCCTTACTTTAGATTTAGGGAGTCACTCACAGCCAATCAGGGCAGCCTTGCGTGGCTTCATAAATGTAATGTTTACGTTGCGTTGCTTATGCATCACCTTGCATGGTCTAAGAGTGACAGAAAGGGGCTCATAAATATGTCCACAAATTCTGTGTATTTCGGTGCATGTCCTTGCCTCATCCATTTTCAGAAAAATGCTGTTCTCTAAAAAGATTCTTGATCAGTTCCCCAGAAAGCGGCATGCAGTTACTTCATATTAGTTTCTTACTTTAGTGGTGAGGATGGGAGGCAGTGGGTCACAATATTTTGGGAAACGTTTACCCTAATTCACTACATCCGCACAGAAACCTTGTAAAACAGAACAGGTAGTAGCGTGGTTTGACGTGTGTTTTAAGTAGCATAAAATACCTTTATTTGCAAGCAAATTAATTTCTTCCTTTGGTTGTACAATAAAAGTTCTAATGATTAGCAGAAGAGAGCATTGTGAATACTAGAACTAGGTAGAATGACCTATTGTCCTCTACTGTGTTTTTGGTCTTGTTTACAAATTGTTGAATATCTCCAGGCTTTCTGTAACTGCAAATGACTAGTGGAACAAGCTCCTTCTTCATTTGGGAGTTCATCTTGGCATCCCATTTTAACAGACGTTATCCTGATCAGAGGCTCCCTTCGTTTTATTTGCTCTTTTGCTTGTTTGCTGCTGAAAATACTTCTTTCCAGATCAGATCTGAGGCAATGCATTCTCTTATTTACAGTTCCAGTCGTTTAGCATGAGAATATTTCTAAATGTGTGTGATTTCCCATGGTCACCAAGATCTAACTGTCAGAATACGAACACAGTCCATATTTGGCTTCCACCAAAAAAAACATTTAATGAGAGGAGGGGACGTAGCTGTACATGGTAATGACTGAGCCACATCTATGCAGGATGCACATCGACCCCCAGTTGTTGTAATGTCCTAAAGACCACGAGGAAGAAAAAGGATGTGGTACGCTTCATCAGAGGCAACTAAGGAGCTCATTTCGAAATTTGCAGAGCGGGAGGCACATAGACAATGTTTGCATTCCTGCTCTGTTAAAACTACAAACCCCCCATCTCATTTAGTGGTGAGGCTACTACTAGGATATTACTAGGTTTCTGATAGTGGAGTATGAGCCAAAACTTTGACCATCTGAAACCTATGAAAAGGTGGGACATTTCCCAAGGACATTGATGGCCTGCCCTAAGGGACTGCCGTGTGAGACATAGCATACTCAGACAGGAAATAATCTCAGTGGATTCTACACCAGGGAGAACGCTTCCTGCTAGTCAGTGTCAATGATTCTTCTATTTCGAAGGCAAATTCCTAATTTGGATGTTGGTTTTTGAAATAGAAAACCAAATCTCAACCTGATGCCAATACATTCAAGGAGGCCATCTGACGTTTCAGTTTTGAAGAAGGCCCCCCTGTGTGTCAGTGGGAGCACTTTCATCAAAGTGATCCTTTTGAACACATTGAGGAACTCTTAAAATGATGTCTGGCCCTCCATCAATATGACAGAAGAGAGGTACTCTGCTCCACAGTTGGCCTGACTGATTGCCTGTGGAGTACTGACTTTGTGTGAAACATATCTGCTGGCCTCACCTCTGAGACATAATTTCAGTGTGCAACAGCTTTCACTTTAAAAAATGACTCCAACAATATCATCAGAATGCCTTCAATGACATACACAATTATAGCTAATTGATAGTGAATCACTGACTTTTTTCACCAAGTGCATAGCTTGAGTTGCCTTGATATCACTCTTTACCGTGAGGTGCAAATCATCCCTGTTATTCACTACTTAACTATCAAATTGTATGCCATATAGTGTTAGATATCAAGTTTCTGGTTGTCAGAGTATGCACCCAGTACAAGCAGGAGCCAGAACTCGAGCCTGGGCAATCTAAATACACTCTAAAAGGTAACCTGTGCTCACCCTTTGGTAGCTTGGCACAGAGAGGTCAGGCTTATCTAAAGAGGGAATGTGTAAATTATTTGTGCAACACACACACAGTAACGCAATGAAAACACCACAAAACTACTCCACACAGGGTTAGATGCGTCAGTCCTGATCCGTGCAGGCGATGAAGGTGTAGCCGACAAACCTGTTTATGAAGCAGGGGCTGCATCATTGGGGGAACAGCCTTTACAACGCGGGTATTACCACGCGCTACCATTACAATGCTGCCATTACAACGCAGGTCTTTACAACGACTTGCGCTGGAGGGCGCTGTTGGCTAGGGAATAGTTTAATTTTCTATTCCAACACCTTCCCTACTGTAACGTGGGCTGGAGTTGGAATAGAAAATTAAACTATTCCACTATCCATCGCTTAAAGCGCAAGTCGTTGTAATGACTTGCGTTGTAAAAACAGCGTTGTAATGGCACACGTGGTAGAAGCCCGCGTTGTAATGCCGTACAACCCATCATTGTCGTGTCACACTGTCCATCATTGTCAAGCTGCGCAGTCGATTGAAGCGATGTTGTCGATCGGCTCCTGCATCAGTGTCGAAGGGCAAGAAATCAGTTCTGATCAATGTAGAGTCATCACTGCATCAATTATGATGGTTCTGTACAGCGAAAGTCACCTTTAAAGGGCCCAGGACTGTATTAGCACCATTTGGCAGGTCAAGACTCACAGATGACAGAGTCCAGGTGCTGTTGCAGGTTTGAAGGAAGTCTTTGATGGCCCTGAGACTTCAGAACAGGGGGAAACCAACAAACCCTTGGATCCACTCTGGGTTTAAGTGAGCTGGGTCCAGTCCTTGTCCTCAGCAGAACAGAGATCAGCAGGCAGCAGGGCAACAGAGGAACGCAGAAAAGCAGTTCTTACAGAGCAGCAGTCAAGCAGAGTGGCAATGCTTGTAGCACAGCAGTCTTTACTCCTGGAACAGTTTTTCACCGGTCCTGTAGTGTACTTTCTTTGTAGGGTCAGAGGCCCAGTGCTTATACCCAGTTGTGCCTAAGCAGGACCTTGAAGTGCACAGGTCCCCCTTTCTTCCCTGCCCTAGCTCCAGTAAGTGGTAATCAGCCCTTTGTGTGGGAAACATTACACTGCCCATTCAAGAGTAAGTGGCATCTCCCCCATCTCCTCCTGTCCAGGAAGAGCTATCAGAATGCAAATGAATGCAGATGAGTTCTCTGTCACACTCACCCTTCCTGTGTTGGTGGCTGTCTAGAGGGAATGCGCAAAGTGTAGCTGTCACCAATCCCAGACAGGTATTGGAGACAGGCTGCAAGGCCCACAGAAGTAAAGAGTATTTATCATTACCATTTGAAAGATATGAAACATGATGCAGCTACTACTTTCTAATCAGGAATTGCAGCTTAAAATTGTATTAAAGAATTCCCAATGCTAGCCTAGCTAGCCTATAAGATGGGAAGGCCTCACAGTAGTGAAAAATGAATGTAGGGTTTGTCACCACAATGACAGGTGAAACTTGAAAGTACATATCGTGCCTTTTAATTACATGCTACCTTAGGGGTGACAGGTGTAATAAAAGGAGGAGAGTTTTAGGCTTGGTTAGTGACTTTACATGCCAAGTCGAACTGGCAGAAAACTGCACACACAAGCCTTCTAATGGCAGGCCTGAGAAAGGTTTGAAAAGCTAATTGCGTGGGTGGTGAATTCAGTGCTGCAGGCCCAACAGTAGAATTTAGGTTACAGAACCTGGGTATATGGTTTACCACTTTACATGGGACTTACAAATCAGCTAAATATGTCAATTGTGTATGCACCAATGTTACCATGTTTAAATAGGAGGAACACATGCACTCTAGCATTTGGCAGCTGTGGTAAGTCCTCAGAGTAGTAAAGCCAACAAAAAAAAGGTCAGAAAAATAAGAGAAGAAAAGCAAAAGGTTTGGGGTGACCCTTCAGAAAGGGACATTTTCCAATATGTGGGGACTCCCCAAATTATCTGCTTATTCTTTAAACATCTGAGCAGAGAAATAATGGAGAGTCATACATAACATACTCCCTCCCAAATAAAATTTAAATAATAACTGGCTGTCGGAGACCCACCAATGTGACCCTCTGTGCCATCTCTCCTCCTCGTTTCCCAAAGCTGTGCTCACTATTCTCACAGGGAAAGTAGAGAACTAACATCATGTAAACAAACTGCTTTTGTTGCTCAGACAACTGCTGGTAAGCAGGGCATGTTTTCCCTGTGAGAACTGGTCTAGAGACACCTGTACTGACTGATAAATGTGGGGATAGTACAGGCAGGAAGCTGCCTTCATGCTTCCAACTCCCTCTGGCCTTAGGAGGCTGTGAAAGTGAGCCCTCCCTTTTAAAGAATGCTGCTTTAGAACTAATATAAGTATGCACATCAAGAATACTTAGGGCCTTATTATGAAGATGGTGGGCCTGCCAACCGGGAAGCCGTTGGTGGTGGGCCAACTGACATCCATAGAAGCAGTCTGGCTGCTCTAGTATAATCCGGCAGTTGGAGTCATCGTCATTGGGACCTATAGCTCCTTTTCCAATGGGCTCAAGGAGCCCTTCGAGGCTGCGGTCAGACTGTAATCCCTACAATTGTGACGGTGCATACTCAGGCATCACCATAAGGATGATGATGTCTGTTTCCTTCAGCCTGTATATGTCAGTCGACTGCCAGGTACAGGCAGTTGGAAAGGGACTTTACAGGCCCCTAGCAAGGCACCCCGTCCCCTGTTGGCCCACACTATGGGGCTTAGGTGGGCACACGTCATGTCCCTCAAATGTCCATGGACTCTTTGCCAGGCACACCTTGGTTCCTGGCACAGGGTGCATTGATGTTTAAAACATGCCTATTTCTATTGTGGCTTGTGCTGCAGCCTTTTTCCTGGCTGCAGCACTAGCCGCAAAAGAAAAGAGCATGTTTGAAACCACCTGCACAGCGGTCGGATCATAATTTGGCAGGTGAACCTGCTAACCACATGTCAATCCATTCCTTATTGATGGCGGTCGGACGCTCGTCCAACCGCCATCGCAATAAGGGCCCTAATGTTTAATAGAAATGTACGTACTTAATTATTATTAAAAAACGAAAATCTTGCAGTTGCCATCCAAAACTTTTAGTGATTTTGCAAAATGTTAAATGATTTCTTAAAGTTAAAAATATCACTTATTCCCATGAATACAAACTCGTTCCTATGCTCTTCGTATAGTCAAAAGACTGTTCCATGTGTTTAATGTCTTTGATCCCATATGCACTTAACATGCATGTTTCTCTATCTTAACATTAAAAATGCACAGCATGAAGAGAAGTCATTATACATGAAAAATACAACTTTGCTCTTGCTTCTACTAACATGAATTTGTAATATTCAGTGTTATATTTCCAAGCACACATCACAATTCATTAAAATTATCCCCAAAGGGTACAGTTGAAGCCTGTGAAATAAAGTTGCCTAGTTAGGAATTATATACTAACAGTCTGAAGGGATTTATTGCCAATAAACAGTCCCACCACATGGTGGCAAATACTCCCAGTGAACATTTGTGTGCTGAACTGTGGTTAATGGCTTGTGAAATGCAAATATTTGTTATTGTAAACGTGGTACCATGAGGAGAATTAGGCGGTCTTTAAGGGGATTACAGGGCTATCCATTGCTCCATTCAGCCATATAATGTTCCTGGTCGCGCTAATGTTGTTATAGAATCGCCTTCTCTGGGCTCTCTTCCATCTATGTCCTTTTTAATGTTTTTGTTAGTTGAATGTTTCTCACATTGGTGAATCCATATGCAGCATGCTGTAAGTCATTTGAATAAATGAGTTTACTTGAAATCTACACTGATGTGGAAACACGTAGGGGGTACTGATTTAACTACTGTGATTTTGCATTTTAAGCTCCCACCAAAATAAATTTCTTGAGCAGCTGCCTTAATAACTGATTCTGTTGCAAAAGTAGGTTGTGGTGTATTCTCAAATGCATTCTTGCATAAAGCATTCCTCCAAATTAGGCTGCCCTTTAAAAAAAAAAAACAATGCACTCCAAGGGCCATATTTAGTACCTCTTGGCGACTGCTGCACAGCAGCCAAAGTTGTTGCAATGTATTCCATCAAAAAGAAGACTCAAAAAAATCTCCATATCTACTACAAACTGGCACAGATTTTGTCTCTGCGAGCTCTGGAGGACATTAGCTGTCATGTCAAACAGGCACACTGTCCTCATTCGGTCAAGATTGTATTTTGACCTGGAATGGTACATTTGTGGCACAAAAACTATTCTTTAACATAGCATAACACTTTCTCACGTTGTATGTTTGATGTACTAATCAACACAGATGCCAAGTTGGAAATTGTTGGAGACTTTCAAAACTTGCTCCATTGTATAATGCCTCACTTGAGAAAGCATACTTGTTTTGCCCCAAATCCCTAGCGACAGACGTTAGTAGGTAGGGATTTGTGTCAAAACCAAGAATGCTTCCTTGAGAATGCCTATGTACCCACTCATGGGACGAAACCCTTGACACAAAGTAGCACAAAGCATCACTCTGTGGTACTTTTAAGCATTAGAAAGTAAATCCCAACACAATGTCTTGTGCATACTATATTGGTCACATATGTTGTCAATGATTCACCTTTTCACTCGCTGAGAAAATACACAAACACAGCATATGTCATTGTATATTACCAAAAACATAATTGTAGCTTTAGTTTTCACATTACTTCCAGAAACATATTTCACAGTATTTCTTTACTATGAAATTGGCATCTTTTTCAATATTGTAATAATTGATTTACCAATATGTTCAATACTGTACAATTGAATATGTCATCTGTATTGTATTTTACAATTTACTGACCAGTCAGGTCGAATTTTAATCCGTTTACTTTGACCATCAGAATGTTCAATGTTACCTCCATGCGAGACAGGCCTAACGAAGGTTATTTGTGAACGATGATGGAACTGCTGTATATTACCCCATTGGGTTACATGCCTGTAAATCACTTGCATTGTAAGTGTGCTACCTTGTGTACATTTAATGCAGACCTGGCTTTACTTAAATCCAAGTTAGAGAAATATTTGGCCTTCACCAATGATAACTGTAATTCTGTATTAAAGCACAATGAGATAGAAACCAAAGTGAAAATTGAGAAAGCAATTTAGAAATATGTGAAGTAATCAATGGTGGCTGGTACCTTTTGGAGGGAGGGGGGCGAACGGGACGCACACACGCACACACCCACATACACATAACACTCACAGCCAGGCATTCAGCCAGGCATTCAAACATGCGCGCGCACACACAAACACATCCATTCACAACGCTCTTTACCAAACATTCATACATACACACACGCATGCAAAAAAATGTATTAAAAACAAAACAAAACACACACTTACCTGCCTTGCCTCATTGGCTGACCTAAGGTCAGCCAATGAGGGAAGGTAACACTCATAACGTCATCACAGAGTGGGATGGGGTCAGTGAGACAGCTGACCCCACCCCACTCTGTGATTAGGTGTCACTGATTGACACTCGACCCTGGGGACTTCAGGGCTTAAAACTGAAGCTCCCAGGTGCGAGGCAATCAGTGATGCTGCCCCTCCTCACAGAGGGGAGGGCCTCAGCGACCTTTGCTAAGCTGAGGACGTCACGCCCACAGGAGCTGTGCCTTCCTCAGCTCAGCAAAGTTCAGCTCAGGCAGCCAAGAGCCTGCGCATTTTGCCATGCGTGGCTCCTGGCTGCCGGAACTGAAAGGGAACAGTGTCTGTCAGGCTGACCTTGGTGCATGCCGACAGACACTCTTCGGTTGGAGCAAAAGGTGGAGGGGTGTCACCCCTCAGCCCCAATGGACTGGCAATGCCTGGAATGAATACTCCTGTAGTAATCCTTCACTTACTCTTAAATACCTTTGTGAATTGGGTCCAAGACATTTAATATGCAACTGAAACCGGAACCATAAGGGTATATTCATATGCCGTTAGAACAAACAGAAATGACTCTGTCCTCTTTGCACTTTTACTAGGAGGTAATTGGATATTTCGGTTTTGATTCACAAAGGCAAGAAAGATCATTTTACACAGTTCCCCTGTAGTACTACTTTTCATACTCATAAGTCCATTTGAGAATCAGCCCCAACGTGTCTATCTACCTCATTAGATGGTACAAGGGATAGGTGTAGAAGTATTACATTAATCTCCAAAGTAAATGCAGTATATGCTTACAGTGGTTTTTTGAAGGTATCTCCACAATGCTTTGTTAAAATAAGTCACACCCTGACCTTGATTTGTGTCAGGGTAAGTCTGTATAACTGTAGAGGTTTCTGTAGTGCATATATATTGGAGAAGTGAGGAGCCTTTTTTGTATATATATATATATATTCAATGAAAAAACCATAGGTTTGAGACCATATATAGTTAGGTGAATATTTTAATCATAAAAAAACAATGAAATTCCATATATAGTTAGTTGCACTAACTATATATTTCGCGCACCCGCAATCCACTGCTGATGATGTCACATATTACATCATTCATGACATGGTCAGTGACATCACTGATGACATCACTGATGACATCTCAAATGACATCACTGATGACATCACTGATGACATCTCAAATGACATCACTGATGACATCACTGATGACATCTCAAATGACCTCACTGATGACATCACTGATGACATCATCCAGTGACTGTGTGTTTCTGTAAAGTTTAAATATGTTTTACATATTGAAGAATGAGTGGATGTATAAGTGTCTGGATTTAGTAGGTGCGTGACTGACTGTATGAGTGAGTGAATAAATGTGTCGTACTAAATGCATGGGTTAGTGACTAAACTGTTTGAATGTGAGCATCAGTATGTCTGTTGTGGTGTAAACTGCTGCATGTGTTGATCATTAGCTATACGAGAGGGTATATGTGTTATTGATTGGTTGCCCAAGTATTTGTATGGGAGATTGAGTGTGTGTGGGGGTGGCTGGGAGGTGTGTGACTCTGTGCATAGATGTGTGAGCAGTTGATTCACTAGGTGTATGAGTTCAAGAGTGCATGTGGAAACAGCTACATGGGCGGTTGACTGTGTGCATGAGTGTATTGATGAGTGAATTGATATCTCAATGCTACATGTCATAGTAAGTACATATGTAAAACACAGTACATGTGAGAGTTGGCATATATAAATAACTGTGCATGAGAGCCAGTGAATGTGTGAGTGGCTGTATGGATCATTGTGAACTTGTATCAGGGATTGTATAAGAGAGTAAATATGTGTTAGTATATGTTTGAATAAGTAAGGTGTGTATAACTGTATATTTGAGGAAATGGATGTGAGATTGATTCTTTGCATGACTGACTAGGTGTGTGAGTAACTCCATGGATGAGTGACAGTGTGTGAGTGTCTGTATACACTGAGTGTATCTAAGGTTATATTAGAGTCTGAAGAGGTTCATCGTATTAGCACATGAATGATGTCATCAGTGATGTGATCAATGATGTCAAATGAGATGTGATCAGTGATGTCATCAGTGAGGTCATCAGTGATGTCATCAGTGATGTCATTTGAGATGTCATCAGTGATGTCATCAGTGATGTCATTTGAGATGTCATCAGTGATGTCATCAGTGATGTCACTGACCATGTCATGAATGATGTAATATGTGACATCATCAGCAGTGGATTGCGGGTGCGCGAAATATATAGTTAGTGCAACTAACTATATATGGAATTTCATTGTTTTTTTATGATTAAAATATTCACCTAACTATATATGGTCTCAAACCTATGGTTTTTTCATTGAATTTTTAAGGTTTTGTAAATGCAAATACCTAACTATATATGGTCTCAAACCTATGGTTTTTTCTGTGAATATATATATATTTGGTCCTTGCATCTGTGTTCCTGAGGGAAGCTGTGGCAAGCTGCGGCGCTCCGGAAAACTTTGGTTTCATATATATATATATATATATATATATATATATATATATATATATATATATATATATATGAAAGCTCCGAGTTACCCACAGGTTAAGGATGCACTCATCCAGCAGCCCTTGCTTCAAACGGGTAAAGACATCTCGGCACCCCAGTCTGCAGCTTCTCATGTCTCGATTAAAAGCCTGACGCGTTTCTGAGCCTACGCTCGTCTTCAGAGGCTCGACTTGAGTTAGACGCTTTGACACTCCCACTATTTAACCGCCCTCAGATGAGCGAACTCGTGTGAGTTGGAACGCACTGCCTTGTGGGACTTGTAGTTCGTGTCTCTTCCCTGTATGGGTGCGTGTTCTGCCATTTCATAGCCCTGGATGGGCCCCCGGGATGCAGATGTCCATAGATCCCTTGGCTGCTGCTTCACAACAGGTTCGGCGACTTCCGACCCGTGACCCCCATGGATCTTCCGCGGGGGGGTGCACCCTTTGCGGCTGGGCTGCCGCGTGCAAATGAAAGCTCCGAGTTACCCACAGGTTAAGGATGCACTCATCCAGCAGCCCTTGCTTCAAACAGGTAAAGACATCTCGGCACCCCAGTCTGCAGCTTCTCATGTCTCGATTAAAAGCCTGACGCGTTTCTGAGCCTACGCTCATCTTCAGAGGCTCGACTTGAGTTAGACGCTTTGACACTCCCACTATTTAACCGCCCTCAGATGAGCGAACTCGTGTGAGTTGGAACGCACTGCCTTGTGGGACTTGTAGTTCGTGTCTCTTCCCTGTATGGGTGCGTGTTCTGCCATTTCATAGCCCTGGATGGGCCCCGGGATGCAGATGTCCATAGATCCCTTGGCTGCTGCTTCACAACAGGTTCGGCGACTTCCGACCCGTGACCCCCATGGATCTTCCGCGGGGGGGTGCACCCTTCGCGGCTGGGCTGCCGCGTGCAAATGAAAGCTCCGAGTTACCCACAGGTTAAGGATGCACTCATCCAGCAGCCCTTGCTTCAAACGGGTAAAGACATCTCGGCACCCCAGTCTGCAGCTTCTCATGTCTCGATTAAAAGCCTGACGCGTTTCTGACATCTGCATCCCGGGGCCCATCCAGGGCTATGAAATGGCAGAACACGCACCCATACAGGGAAGAGACACGAACTACAAGTCCCACAAGGCAGTGCGTTCCAACTCACACGAGTTCGCTCATCTGAGGGCGGTTAAATAGTGGGAGTGTCAAAGCGTCTAACTCAAGTCGAGCCTCTGAAGACGAGCGTAGGCTCAGAAACGCGTCAGGCTTTTAATCGAGACATGAGAAGCTGCAGACTGGGGTGCCGAGATGTCTTTACCCGTTTGAAGCAAGGGCTGCTGGATGAGTGAATCCTTAACCTGTGGGTAACTCAGAGCTTTCATTTGCACGCGGCAGCCCAGCCGCGAAGGGTGCACCCCCCCCGCGGAAGATCCATGGGGGTCACGGGTCGGAAGTCGCCGAACCTGTTGTGAAGCAGCAGCCAAGGGATCTATGGACATCTGCATCCCGGGGCCCATCCAGGGCTATGAAATGGCAGAACACGCACCCATACAGGGAAGAGACACGAACTACAAGTCCCACAAGGCAGTGCGTTCCAACTCACACGAGTTCGCTCATCTGAGGGCGGTTAAATAGTGGGAGTGTCAAAGCGTCTAACTCAAGTCGAGCCTCTGAAGACGAGCGTAGGCTCAGAAACGCGTCAGGCTTTTAATCGAGACATGAGAAGCTGCAGACTGGGGTGCCGAGATGTCTTTACCCGTTTGAAGCAAGGGCTGCTGGATGAGTGCATCCTTAACCTGTGGGTAACTCGGAGCTTTCATATATATATATATATATATATATATATATATAAAATTTCTATGGCAAAATGAAACCCCTCATTTTGTTCCTTTTCAAATTAAATGTATTAAGTGTTACCACTTTATTCCAATCAAGATGACTTCAGGTGTGCCATACTTTTGTCATAAGTAAGACTGTTAGCGTTCTAGTTGTTCTTTAGAACACTCTGGGACATTCTGTCATTGGGCTATAGTTGGGCTACATCTGGCTGATATTTGGGCTACATTTGTTTTTTTTTGTCTCTGGTGGCCATCTTTGGGCTACATTGGGCTACATTGGGCTACATTGGGCTACATTTGGGCTCCAACATATATATAGCCCAATGTAGCCCAATATATATTTTTCAAAGTTAATTTTCGTAAAAACCACTGGAGCATATATCTTGAGACATAGCAAAGGCACATCGGGGTACCAGTCCCTACAATTTTGCCAAGTTTGGTGGAAATCCATTCAGCCGTTCGGGCTAAAAGTGAGTCCAACCACCCTATGGAAAACTCAATGTTAAAAACACGTTTTGGGACCCCCCTTTTTTCTCAGCCCCCCCTTGACGAAACCCCCCCAAATTTTCCGGGGCTGCTCAGAAACACAATGTGCCATTTTCCTGAAAATTTCAGCCAATTCCGTCCATCAACGCCAAAGTTATTAGACATAGAATTTTCAGAAATCCCATAGAGAAAAAATCCTAACTATATATACCTACTGGCTATCGCCAGTAGGTAATTCACTGAAAAAACCATAGGTTATAGACCATATATAGTTAGGAATTAGCATTTACAAAACCTTGAAAATTCACTGAAAAAACCATAGGTTATAGACCATATATAGTTAGGAATTAGCATTTAAAAAACCTTATTTTACTCACACAAAACCATTGAAATTCCATATATAGTTAGTTGTACTAACTATATATCGCGCACCCGCAATCCACTGCTGATCATGTCACATATTACATCATTCATGACATGGTCAGTGACATCACTGATGACATCACTGATGACATCTCAAATGACATCACTGATGACATCACTGATGACATCTCAAATGACATCACTGATGACATCACATCACAACTAAATGAGTGGATGTATAAGTGTCTGAATGAAGGTTTTAGTAGGTGCGTGACTGACTGTATGAGTGAGTGATTAAATGTGTCTCACTGAATGCATAGGTTAGTGACTAAACTGTCTTAATTTGTGCATCATTATGTCTGGTATTCTGTAAACTGCTGCATGTGTTGATCAGTAGCTATATGAGTAACTATATGGGTTATTGATTGATTGTCCAAGTATTTGTATGGGAGACTGAGTGTGTGTGTGGCTGGCTGGGAGATGTGTGACTCTGTGCAGATCAATGTATTCTTGTATCAATGATTTATAAGAGAGTAAGTATGTGTTAGAATATGTTTGAAAATTTAAGGTACTCTATGTTTAACTGTATAGATTAGAAAATGGAAGTGTGATTGATTCTTTACAGGACTGACTAGGTGTGTGAGTAACTCCAAGGATGAGTGGCAGAGTGTGAGTGTCTGTATAGGGTGTATGAGTGCATATGATAGTGTTGTAAAGATGAGTGATTGTATGTATGAATGATTGTATGGGTGAATGAGTGAATGTGTGTGTAGACGTAGGAATCAGTGAGTGCGTATGTAGTAACTAGTATTGGTGTGTCAATTGTTTAAAAAAATATGTTCTGTATTTAACACTGGGTGTAACAGAGGTTATATTAAAGTGTGAGGAGATGCATTGTATTGTCACATGAATGATATCATCAGTGATGTGACCATTGATTTCAAATGAGATGTCATCAGTGATGTCATTTGAGATGTTATCAGTGATGTCATTTGAGATGTTATCAGTGATGTCATCAGTGATGTCATTTGAGATGTCATCAGTGATGTCATCAGTGATGTCATTTGAGATGTCATCTGTGATGTCATCAGTGATGTCACTGACCATGTCATGAATGATGTAATATGTGACATGATCAGCAGTGGATTGCGGGTGCGCGATATATAGTTAGTACAACTAACTATATATGGAATTTCAATGGTTTTGTGTGAGTAAAATAAGGTTTTTTAAATGCTAATTCCTAACTATATATGGTCTATAACCTATGGTTTTTTCAGTGAATTTTCAAGGTTTTGTAAATGCTAATTCCTAACTATATATGGTCTATAACCTATGGTTTTTTCAGTGAATTTCATTGGTTTTTTAAAAGCTAATATCTATAGCTGTAAAATTTATTCTTCTTTAAATCCAAAAATATATTTTATATGTTTATTAATAATTTTTTTTAAATATTTTTTTTGTTTCGCTCCCGGTCCGCGAACCGGGAAGCTTCCCGTTAGCTCACTTTGATTCCGCGACCCGGTCCGCGAACCGGTAAGAAATCAACATAGTGACGGTATCGCGTTGCCGCGTAATGCGTCTTATGACGTACTGCGTTAGCGCACCCGGAAGTGCCCCGGGGCGCGGACCGAGGCGCGAAACGCAGCTCCCCGGAAGCGATCCGCGGCGCGAAAGCGCGACGTATCGCGTTGCCGCGAAATGCGTCTTGTGACGTATCGCGTTAGCGCACCCGGAAGTGTCCCGGGGCGCGTACCGAGGCGCGAAGCGGAGCGAACCGGAAGCTAACCGGGGAGCGTTCCGCAGCGCGTAACATGAGCGTGAGAGGTCATGTGACTTGTTAATAAAACTTTTCATTGGTTCATTTCACTTTTGGTTTCATAATGATGGAAGGCTAGGTCAGGTGACTTAAAAATAACACTTTTCATTGGTTGAGAAGTATTGTTTTTTCCCAAATGATGAAAACCCCTCCTTCTTTCCTCACTCTGACTTTCATCATTGTGAGAGGAAGACCTATTTTGCTTCTTGGAAAATGGCTTCATTGGTAGCTTCAGCTGGTGGACCCCCACCACCACCACCACCTCCTCATGGGAAGAAAGGACCACCTCCCCAGGTCCTTACCAACACTGAGGAGGAAGAGGAAGAAATGGATGAGGAGGGAGAAGAACCACAATTTTTAGAAGAGTTGCCCCGGGTTTCCAGAAAGAAAGCCAGTTTCATCTGGCAGTTTTTTTCAATACCTCGTGGGCAAAAAAAAGTCAACGCGAGGTATGTCACCTGCCTGATATGCAAGGAACAATTGTCCAGAGGGACGGACAAAAAATATAGCTTTGGCAATCACACTATGCACAGGCACATGACGAGGAAACATCCCCTAAATTACAGCCGGGCGGAATTAAGGGATATGCACGACAATCCCAGACCAACTCCTGTGGCCAGACCAACAATACCGGTTTCTCTATCACCAGAAGAGGCACGGGAAACTGTGCCAAATATTCAACAAAATTTTGGGCACATGATCCACTTATGTATGCACTGTCGTGCATTATTAGCTTGTGGCAACATGAGCATCAATGCACTGAACCTGGCGTATGAACACCATGATTGCCCTAACAGCCCCCAGTAATTTTTTTTGCTCCTGTTGAGCCCTTTTCAACGCCTGTTTTTTGTTGTTTCCCCCCCCCCCAAAAAAAACCCAAAAAAATATAAAATCGTTCAAAAAATACAAAAAAAACAAAAAATGTTCAAAAAAAATAAAAAATATATAAAACAACAAAAATATTAAAAAAAAAAGTTCTTTTCAGAACTACCTTCCCTTTCCAAAAAAATTGCTAGAATGTTTAGCACTCTGGCAAGCTCTATTTCTTTTGGTTCGCTTTCGGGTTAGCTTCCCGGTACGCGGACCGGGAGCTAACCAAAAAAATATAAAAAAAAAAAAAAAAAGTGTAAGTATAAGGAAAGGAAACAGAGAGTGATGTTAAAAGAAAGACAGCTATAGGGAGTAAAGAAGAGATACTGTTTAATAGATCTATTTACCGAAGAAAAGACAGAAGAGGGTATAATTGTGAAAAACAAAATAGATAACGAAGTGAAAGAAAAAAAAAGAGAGTATTAACAAAGAACAACAACAAGAAGAGTTTCTTGGAGAATGTGAGTGAATGTTCAAAATAAGATTAAAAAATGAGGAATAACAGAGAGAAAAAATAGAAAACAGAAAACAAAAAATAACAGAAAAAGATTAATTGAAACAGCAAAGAAATGTAATTAACATAGAGCCATATCATCAACATAGGCAATAAAAGTTTTGCAGCTTTTATTGACAGAAATGTGTCGCTAAAGCTGCTTTTGTGGCAGAAAACTGCCACTAAAACCACTTTTGCACCAGTTTTCTGCCAATAAAAAGAGCAATAATTTTATTGGCTGTGTTCATAATATTACCCTTAGTGTGCTTCAACTACACAGAGAAAGCATTATGAACAAGTAGTGATAGAGTGATCAGTCAAAGACACTAAGAGTAATAGAGACGCAGTGAGTGAACAAGAGTGAGGAACTATGAGAAGAGAGGGACTGAGAAAAAGAGTGGAAGGAGTTGAGTAAGTAGGTAATAGAGAAAGGAATGAGGGAAGTAGCAAAGGCAGGAAACTGAGGGTTAAAGAAATGAAGCAGTGGAACTAATAGTAGTTAAATGTGATAGAAATGTAACGAAAACAGTACAAAATATTTACCTTATAATTGTCGTTAAATTACTCACTTTTTGTTTTTATACTTTCAATCTGTGAAAGAGAGAACAAACATTTGAAAAATATTAAAAAATGTATTTAAAAATTAGAAAAGACAAGGGAAAAGATTGAAGGTCAAACAGTTTTTCAACAACTTTGACACTTACAGAAGCTTCTGCTTCTCCAGGCCCCCTACACAGTCCTAAAGATATACATTTTAAACTAACAGTATCTTGATGCAGATGAAGTGAGGCCTATCTTAAAACATGGTGCATCTTTTGCATTGCTGTTGTTTCAGAAAAGTGTCGCAAGACACTAAAATTTTAAATAATTGCTTCAGGATGCCAATAAGATGTCTACTATCCAGAGGTTTGTTTCAGGTGAGGCCTACTCAGGGTTGCAGATGAGATTTACACTTGTTGAAGAGTACAGAGGAGATAATACATGTGAAGGTCTACCAATGAAGTGAGTCATGTCCACTGCACTCTTCAACAAAGTCCAAATCTCCTATGTTTCCCTGGACAGACCTAAACTTGATCTGCACAATGTGATTCATAATGATAGGAAACACAGGTGATGTAATTGAAATACGTGCAATTTATTTTGCTCATTTCACAATCACATCACTTGTGTTTCCTTTGCTTAGGTATCTCATTGTGCAGATGTAGTCTAGCATATGAAAGAATACGCAGAAGTGCAGCACTGCATGCAACAACTTTGACACTTACAGAAGCCTCACCTTCTCCATGCCTCCTACACAGTTCTACATATACATCATAAATGCAAACAGTACAGAATTAATTATACATGTTAAATGGTTTATTTTTGCTGTTCTCAGAATGTATCAAATTTCACTAAAAACAGTGACTTGAAGGTATTCATCATGTAACAGCGGGGAAAAAAAAACACAATCAAAATGATTGTGTTTAAAAAACCCATACAACATCAGAAATCAAAATTCAGAACTCGTTAAAGTTAACTTACTTTTCATGACGTCCAAGGATGTCCTATGAACAGCTTACATTCTTTTGTGCTGTTATTACTTTCAGCCCGCCACTTTCTGAAAGAAAATCTCCATCGTTTTTAAAAACACATTACATGCAATAAATGACTTCTTGCTCTCTACCACAATTTTCCACAAGGCCAAATCTGGTCAGAGCCATTTATAACTCTTGGATTTCTTGTAAGCCAATCCCGTCATTTGGCATTTCCGCAACTTTCAGAATTAAAATGTTGAAGATCATTTTCACAATCCTGGAATAGTAATATCTTCCCCTTCTTGCTCAGTTATGTTCTACATTTCCTATGACACTGATACTGCTTACTATGAAGCAGACTTACACTACCTCTATGACTACTACAATTATTTAATTCTCTACATCACTTTTAATCACAAAGCAATGTAAAACAGTAGACAGCATTGCAGACTTACATTCCCTCTACTCCATGTTTTGATTGGCTGCTTCAATTAGCTTATAAAAAGAAACAGTTTTTCTGAACTCATTGAAAGTGCATGTATTTCTCCATGACGTCCAGTCCTATGGTTAGAAGTTATGTCTCTGAACTACACTTATCCTCAAGGCCAAATTGTGTAGGAGCCATTAGAACTTCTTGAAATTCCACAGAGCACATCCCAAGCTTATTTCCCTAAAATTTTGGTTTTAAAAACACCAGGTAAGAGTTTTTAAGGTCATACGGCAATTTTTTTTTGAAAATTAAAACAGAATCATTGCAGAATGACCAGCCATTTCTAGACTTTAAATAAGCTGTGTAATGTCCTGATGTTATTGAAGGGCCGTCATGATATATAATTGCTGCAGTTACAAAAGTCCTTCCTGATATTGACAACTGCGAAGCTACAAAATTTTTAATTAAAGTTGTCAATTTTGTTCCATCAGGCCTACATCGTTGGAACATTAAAATGACATACAGGTGTAAACCATCTGAAACTTAACCCCGACAAGACCGAGTTGGTGCTTGTCGGGGGACCCTCCAATCCCTGGCATTCTTCCTTTTGGCCGGTCAGCCTGGGCTCTCCGCCTTGCCCGGTCAACTCAGCAAAAAGTCTGGGTGTTGTCATCAGTAACGATCTATCGATGACACCCCAGATTAGCGCTGTAGTCTCCTCTAGCCATTTTCAGCTCAGGAAGATACGCAAGATCTCGCGCCTACTCACCGCCGATGCTCTTATCTTGGCTTTACTCGCGTTAGTCATGTCTAGGCTTGACTACGCGAACGCATTATATGTAGGCATTCCTGCTTATCAACTTAGGAGACTACAGCTGATTCAAAATCAGGCTGCCCGTCTGATTTATCATCAGCCGAGAGACCAACATGTCCAACCACTTCTTAAGGACCTTCACTGGCTCCCGGTCTCAGCCCGCTGTAAATTTAAGCTGGGCTGTACCATCTTTAAATCTCTCTCTGGTCAGGGCCCCGCCTTCATTTCTTCCCTGCTACATCATTACGTTCCCTCCCGTACCCTCCGGTCCTCCCACATGGCTCTTCTATCCATCCCCAGATTCAAGCGGAAGAAACACGGTGGTCTTAGGTTCTCCTTCCTAGCCCCGTCCTTTTGGAATTCCTTACCTCTCCCGCTGAGGTCAGCCTCTCTTTATTCTAGCTTCAGATCCTCCCTTAAAACTCATCTTTTCACTGAGGCTTATTATTAACTTCTGTTCTTCTGTTATGTTAGTTTTGTCTCTTTTTGCTCTCTCCGAACAGCGCCAAGAAACCTAATGGTGTTAGCGCGCTTAACAAGTTAATTTAACATAACATAACATAACATACTGGCCATATGTTCGTATAAATAATGTGGACATCATTTCAGATTTACATTGGCTACACTCCATGTTGTGATCAGCTGCTTTTACTAGCTTATTAAAGGAGACTGATTTACTGTCTGGCAAAGTTAAATATATAAATCTTTCTGAGTCTACACTAGTAGTACTTGATACCATACAGTTCTCGCAGTCATGCTGCCATTGATAAGAAAGCCCAAACAGCTGATCTACATCTACACCTTCAGCATGCAATACATCAAGCATATACATTAAAAACTCCTGACAATCTTGCTGAATATTTTGAGAGAATTGTGTTTGGCCTGAACATCTGTCTAACAGATTTCGAATTTCAGACACACTTTCTATGTTTCTTCTATCAGTGGTACATTTCTCTAACACAGAATTTAACAAACTGCAAAATCTTTGATCAGAATTGACCACAATCTCTTCTTTTACATTTTTTAGAGAAAACAAAACATTAACCACTACATTAGCATAGCAGTTGACACCAGAACTGTTTTCAAACTGAAAACCAACAACATCTTCAACAGAATCCTTTTTGTTTCTGCTTGTAATTTTAGGTTCATTGACTTTTTGTCTTTTTGCTAAAACCTCCCCAGTATTGTTCTCATTTCTTCGTTTCCGGCCTACCACACGTTTCTCAAACAAAGGATACTGAGGCAAATGTGGCGCATACTCTCTTCTTAACCTATTGTATTCCTTAACACAATCTAGATCCGCACAAATGTTTGTGACATCACACTCAATCAAGTACAATCCCGATAAAGTTCTAACTCGTGACAATGCCACATATGCCATACCCTCCTTGAACACAGAACTGCCAATATTCACCAATGCACTGTCTACACTTAAACCTTGCGATTTATGAATTGTCACCGCATATGCCAAGCAAACAGGAAACTGCTTACGGCGAACATATAAGTCTTTTACAAGCAAAACTCTAGCAGAACAACGAGCAATTAGCTGTACTTCCTCAATGCCATCAAATTTAATTTTTAAAAATTCAATTCCATCTCTATTTCTGTATTTCACAAAATCAACAACATTACCCATTGATCCATTTACCAGACCTCTTTCAACATGTAAATTCCTTCTTAAAATTATACGGCAGTTCAAGCACACATTCAGAGTCTTTTCAAAACCTGCAGTTTTAGATATACTCTTCTCTAATGAATCCAATTTTGTTTTCAGATTCTCAGACAAAATAATTGTTGATCCCATATGCTCTACTCTATCAATAGCTTCCAGTTTCACAATCTCTTGCTTTTCTAAATGCAACATTTTGTTGTTAAATTTGGCACATTCTGCAAGAGTTGGCATCAAACATATTCCAGATTTCTTCTCAGTAATTTTCTGAAAAATATTCTCAGGCACAACATCTTGTTCTGGATATAAATTTGACAGTAATCGTGCATGTAAAGCTTCTTTCCCATGCTCGGTCACTTTTCCAATTCTAACATCTTGTAGAATAGTCTTGTAAACTTCATCCTTCGCCTGACGCATATTTTCATGCAGTTCAGCATAATTGAAGTTTAACCATATATTGACGTTGCCAATGCTGCCTAGGCACTTCCTGGTATCTTCATGCGTGAGCATTTTGAACACAGGTTGCCCTTTCACTGGTGTCAGCTGCAGAAGATCTCCGAAAACAATGATGTGTTTGCCACCAAATAACACATCATACTCTGTTTTGAGAACTTCTTGCATCCTCAAATGCACAAAGGCAAGCATGACATTGGAAACCATGCTTACTTCGTCAATGATAAGAAGTTTCATTTCCCTCAAGATTCTTGAAACTTCAAAACAAGCATCTCCAGATAGCTTGTGATATTGTAATTTGTTGTCATGCTCCACTGGCAGCATCAGTAAACGATGTAAAGTAATCCCTTTAATATTATGTGCTGCCAGTCCAGTTGGAGCAGTGACAACACAAGACAGCGATGACTCTGTCCTTTCCTGCAAATAGCATGAAATTGCTTTAATGAGGAAACTTTTTCCAGTTCCTGCTTCTCCACTCACGTACAGTCGGACAGGCTTCAACGACGTACATGAGCACTCTTTCTTATCATGACTTAATCCATGATCAATTTGCATGGTAACTTCGTCATATATTTTCCTCTGCTCAACGTTGAGTTGTCTTTCCAACTCTTCTAAGTTAACCGCATCCTCTTGAGCATGTGCCATGGCTCTTTCCACTTCATTCATAGCAGTGGCAGCTTCATTTTCGATAACAGGTCCTCCTAGTGGATCCTGACTCAATGAAGCAGAACTCTGACTGTCCTGAGAACTGTCTCTGGCAATCTCGGCTGCAATCGTTGCTTCCTGCTCAATTTCCGCATTCAACATTTCTACATATTTGGGAAAAGCAGGACATTCTATGGTCTCCTTGGCGGCATTGAAAGAGTCTTCGTAACAGAGGAAATCTCCAAGCAGTTCCTCTTCTGCACGCCAAGGCTTGAAAAGTTGCAAAAGTGCTAAATAGAAAAACTCCTTTTTTTCAGGAGATTCGCCACTCAATTTTCGATGGTTTACCAAGTGGCATTTTCTTTGCTTGACCAGACATCCCTCACTTCCTATTACAGCATACACTCCTTTCTCAGTATCTTCTTTGATGTTCCTCTTGAATATGTAATTTTGCAGAACCTCATACAGACAAACATTCTCGAGGTGACTGCTTCGATTTGGATAATATGTATCCAACATGTTTGTCTTCAAAATGTCGGTACTGTTTGGCTCCTTTTCCGCCAAATACTCAATTTCCCGCACAGGTTTGAGAACTCGATTACGCGTTGCTGCAAGACCAAGACTCGCCCAAACGATACTCCTGGACTTGGCATAGAGACTTGCTGAAGACAACCGGTCAGAACATTCGTACGCTCCGATTTCTCGATGCGACAACATCTTCAGACTGAAACTGTACAACTTCTTGCTGAGGCTCTTTTCATGGGAAATGTCCTCCCACATATCCTTCAATTCTGTCTTCTCTTTTTTGGTGATGTAAGACGTCACATACCGAGCCACAGCCATACAGTTATCAGCCACAAACTGTATATCCATGTTAGCATTCCACATGGACAAAATCACCGGGTTGTAGTCGTTGATGTACTTGGACTCTTGGTTCCTCTTCAAATTGTAAGTGTTTTTAGGTGATTTCTTCATGACATTGTGTCGCAGCGAAGACATCAAACTGTTTACTCTTCCTTTAGAAATCACCGGTCGTGGAAAGCCGAAACGACATTTAGTGTAGAACTTGTCCTTATTTCGGAATTTACGACGGCAGTACTTTCCACATCGATGGCTTTGGAAACGCAGAACTTTTTCTCTTAGGCTTTTCTTCTCCTTTGCGTTTGGAACAGCACACGTAGAATACTGTTGGATGAAAGTCATCACTGAGTCTTCTGGATCCGTTCCAAATTTAGGTGCATCCTTGATCCACAGCAACATATGTATATGAGGAGCACCTCTTGCTTGGTACTCCTTTCTCCAGAAGAAATCCAACACCTCTCCAAGAGGTGGATTCTTCTTATTCATGATGAAAGACATCATAGCTTCAAATCTATGATTGAAGTACCTACATACATTGACTGGATCCAAAGAGCACAGTTCTCCAGGTGTCTTGAATTCGATGTTATCTACGTTAGCATTTGCCTCTCGTAGAAATTCAAGTAAGTCTTCCCAGCCATACTCGGCACAGCTCAGAGTGAGGAACCATGTGGGAGTACCTAAGTTCCTCAGCATACATTTTAAATCACCATGACGACGGTACCAGTACTCATTAGTACCACGCTGACACGCCATGAGATTAATCAGGTGAGAATCCAAAATACTGTCTTGGACATTGACTTTATCCATAAAGTCACTTGCCGGGATGTTTTGCATGTGTATACCACTTTTCAAGATGTGGTTCACTGCATATGACAGTCCAGACAGATCGCTTTCAAACAGGAGATGAAACAAATAGGGAATGCATTGTCGAAACCTAGCATCTCCTGCATACAATCGCAAAGTCCGGTATTCAGAAGCAGGAATTTGATGAGGTCGCTCATCATATCTTCCTCCCTGACCTGTTGGAAAAAGCTGTGGGAAACACCGAGCTTCCAAACTTTCCTCCCAAACACTAATGGGATTCCCTTTGGCTTGTTTCATTTGAAACAACTCAATAGCATTCCCCATGACTTCCTTGGAATGCAAAGGATGAACACTATAATGTTCATATATTTCTTCACTAGTAGAGGGTTCTACTTTCTCAATTTGACCAGCACACAAATCGCTATCCTCTTCCTCACTTACTTCCTCTTCTGCAACATATACATTCTTATAGTATTTATTATTTTTTTTCAAATACAATGTTTCCTTTTTAACTTTCCTAACATCTACTAAATCTTGCCATATTTTCTTATTCTTTGTCGGAACCCCATTAACTAAGATAACCAGAGGTTCCTCTTCCACTTTTTCTACTCCAATTGTGTTAATGTTTTTCTTCAAATCTAGAGGCAAATAAACAACTCTTCCCTTTAATCCTCTCTGTAAATCTGATGGAGGCAATTTCCCTGTCTTTGGCTCCATTCTTACAATAGCCTGAAAGGGATGGATACTTTGAATCAAAATAGATTCATAAGTATTTAAATCCTTCAATTCAGAAGGAATCTCAACCAATTCCAGATTATTATGAACTGCTCTAGCAGGCATCTGGTTTTGATTTAATTTGCAACAACAATAAGTACACACACGTTGATCCAATCCCAAATCAAAACAATTTTCTACCATCAAGTATGTTGCGAAATCCTTCCATTCACTATTATTTTCCCTTTCACTTTTTGCATATAAATCCACTAACTTAGTCTGATTCTTATAATAAGTGCGTCGACAACACACACAAGTGAAATTAGGCCTCTCACTTGATTTCACCTCAATTGTCGCAATTTCCCTCTGGAAATTATCTGTACTGGAAACCTGTACACTATCTTCCACATGACCCTCTTCTTCTTGCTCAATTTCAACATTCTCCTCTTTACTTCCAAAGTAACAAAACTCAATTTCTTCACATATATTCTTCACATCTATTTCAGAACCATGCAAAAGAGCAGCGCATAATTTTTTAAGCATAATTGCTGGACTCTTAGCATAATACAACATTCTAACTAATTTCCTCACTTTATTATGATGCACTGCTAGCATCCTGAAATGATGAAAAACACTCTGGCATACTCTCCTGGAAAGACAAGCCAGTGAATGACCATGCAAACCTGTCACTTCTCTCACTCTGCAAGGATCTAATTCTTGCAACAACCTTATTTTCTGCTTCAAACTTTTCTTATTAAATGACCGTACAAAATCACAAAGCAAATTGATGGAATCCTGTCGCACACTGCAAATACTACTACACTTCCAGGTGTACACAGGACCCTTAGCACGTCTTCCTAAAACCTCATTACCTAACACCTCTTCTGCCTCTGTTGTCACAAGTTTTTCTTTTTCAACTGGACAACCATCTTTCACTTCATAAGCACGACCACTGGTGTCAACTGCATGCACCAAATCATTATCCTGGAAATAACTCTCCTCATTAAAAAATGCCTCACAGCTTGAACTATGCATCCATTCTCCAGAAAAACTTCACAAAAATTACTACGATTAACTATTCTCTTCCATCTACTATTTCTTTTGAAATCATAAATTGCCTTGTTTAGCTTCCTAATTCTATTGATTATCAAAATAAATAACTTACGTTTAATTTCAAATGCCTGATCAATAACTTTCTCAACTTTTTTTTTTCTCTTATAAAAAACCAGTTTCTGTTGACGTTTCTTAATATTTTTTAACAAATTGCCAATTATCCTGTTGCGGAACATGCGTTTACGAATCTCCCTAAACTGTTGTTTCCTTCTACTATCATGCACAGAGTTATCTCTTGCTCTAGCAGTAACATTTTTCATTGGCCTTTCCTTTCCATTTGATTTCCTTCTCGTTTTATGGACTGAAACATTTTCTGTAGTAATATTTTTTTTACTACACATATTTCTTATGAATTGTTTTTTGCTCTTACCCGGTGCTTTCTTCGTGACTTGACAAATCTTTTTGTTAGAGGACTGCTGCTTATTTTTTTTCACCTGCTGTCTTTGACGTTTTGCAGCCTTTCTCTGTCTTTCTATTGTAGGCATGGTGAAATCTTGAAATAATCTGCAGTTGAATCTGTGGTAAAATATATTAAAAAATGTTATTAACCATTATTACCAAACAGTAAAACAATAACAGTGATCTTCAAAATATTTTGCATTTCCTAAATAGCGAATTTTAAGGAATAAATAGCGATTCTTTACCATTCCTAATTTGCAATGAGCAAATTGCTAATTGCAAGTTACCCATTCATTTCCATGGGCTAGGAGGCTCATAGGAATGAAGGTTTAATTTGCGATTAGCAATTTGCTCATCACAAATTAGGAATTTTTCCAAGGGTGCAGGGGTGTCTCAAGAACACCCTGCTGCACCCCTGAAAAAGAAATTTGGGGGCATATGGCACACATACATGCCCTAAGGGCATGTGTTGGCGTCATATGGGACCTTTTGTTTTTTTTTAAAAAAGCTTTTTGAAAAGAATTCACAAATTACCACCAATTTACCACAATAATTTCCAAATCCTTAATGTCATTTTTACATATTTTTTGTTTGATACATTGCATTTAAGTAGTCACAAAATTTGCAAATCCTTCAGTGCAATTGCAAAATAAGGAATAGCAAATTTTGCTACTCCTTATTTTGCATCAAACTTGTTTGATACATACCATTTGTCTAATTTACATTTGCAAAGGCCGAAATTCGTAGAATTTTGATCTTTGCGAATGCTAATTAGCTTGATACATATGGCCCCAAGTGAGGCCTGTCTTGCGACATGGTGCATCTTTTGCATCACTGCTGCATCGGTTTCATGTGGTACGTTTTTTTTACACCATGACATATCTGCCTAAATGCATCAATTTGTAATGTTGTCGCCTCATAGCAAATCTTTTCCACCGCCGCTGCATCATAAAAGTGACGCACAGTGGCAGAAAAGAGGCATACACCTATCATAAATCTGTCCCTAGCATTTTAAATGATTAATCCAGGATGACAATAAGGTGTGGCCTATCGAAAGGTTTGTTTAAGTTGAGGCCTACTCAGGATTGCAGATTAAAGTTACGCTTGATGAAAAATACAGAGGAGATAATACATGTAAAGGCCTACCAATGAAGTAAGTAATGTCCACTTTATTGCACCAGTCATCATAAATGTATCCCTAAGCTTCTTATCTTGTTACAGATGAACCACCATATGTACCATCAAACTATTTTGCATTTCCTAAATAGCAAATTTTAAGGAATAAATAGCAATTCTTTACCATTCCTAATTTGCAATGAGCAAATTGCTAATTGCAAATTACCCATTCATTTCCATGGGCTAGGAGGCTCATAGGAATGAAGGTTGCAATTTGCGATTAGCAATTAGCTCATCACAAAAAATGGAATTTTTTCAAGCGTGCAGGGGTATCTCAAGAACACCCTGCTGCACCCCTGAAAAAGAAATTTGGGGGCATATGGCACACATACATGCCCTAAGGACATGTATGGGCGTCATATGGGACCTTTTGTTTTTTAGAAAAAAATGCTTTTTGAAAAGAATTCGCAAATTACCACAAACTAGAAGTTGGTGGTAGTTTCCAAATCCTTAATATCATTTTTTACATATTTTTTGTTTGATACATTGCATTTAAGGAATCGTAAAATTTGCAAATCCTTCAGTGCAATCGCAAAATAAGGAATAGCAAATTTTGAATTAAGGACATTTTAAGTCATTTCCATATGTGCAGTGTTTTGAAATTATGATTTGAAAATCGTTTTTGGGGAAAAGTAATGGTTTGCAAATTTATGACAAGGACATAATGGTGTATGCTTCTCTATAAGGCATTTCAGTGTCTCTGATGTCATTTTTCCCATATTACATTATAAGACCTTTCCCCATGGAGCACATTCCTTGTAAATATGCTCCCACCTGAGCATGGCGAATTTAGATTTTGACTGTTTGAGTCACATAACCATGTTAAAAGTGACCCAAAAAAATTGCAAACGTTTTAAAAAAACACATTCATGTGTCTTAAGGACATTTTAAGTCATTTCCCCATGGACAGTGTTTTCTAAGTGGCGCAAAAGAGGCATACACCTATCATAAATCTGTCCCTAGCATTTTAAATGATTAATTCAGGATGACAATAAGATGTGGCCTATCCAGAGGTTTGTTTAAGGTGAGGCCTACTCAGGATTGCAGATTAAAGTTACGCTTGATGAAGAATACAGAGGACATAATACATGTAAAGCTCTACCAATGAAGTAAGTGATGTCAACTTCATTGCGCCAGTCATCATAAATGTATCCCTAAGCTTCTTATCTTCTTAGACATCAACCGCCATATGTATCATATAACTATTTTGCATTTCCAAAATAGCGAATTTTAAGGAATAAATAGCGATTCTTTACCATTTCAAATTTGCGATGAGCAAATTGCTAATTGCAAATTACCCATTCATTTCCATGGGCTAGGAGGCTCATATAAATGAAGGTGCAATTTGCGATTAACAATTTGCTCATCGCAAATTAGGAATTTTTCCAAAGCTGCAGGGGTGTCTCAATAACACCCTGCTGCACCCCTGAAAAAGAAATTTGGGGGCATATGGCGCACATAAATTTTAACAACATTCCTTTACCTCAAAAACGATTTTCAAATCATAATTTCAAAACACTGCACATGGGAAAATTACTTAAAATGTCCTTAAGACACATAAAAGCGTTTTTTGATTGCCTTTGCAGCATGTTTGTATCACTTTTAACATGGCTATGTAACACAAACATTCAAAATCTAAATTTGCCATGCACAGGTGGGAGCATATTTACAAGCAATTTGCGCCACAGACAAAGGTCTTACACTAAAATGGGAAAAATAACATCAGGGACAGTCAATTGCCTTATAAAGAAGCATACACCATTATGTCCTTGTCATAAATTTAAAAACAATTCCTTTTCCCCAAAAACGATTTTCAAATCATAATTTCAAAACACTGCACATGGGAAAATGACTTAAAATGTCCTTAAGACACATGAAAGCGTTTTTTGATTGCCTTTCCAGCATGGTTGAGTCACTTTTAACATGGCTATGTAACACAAACCTTTAAAATCTAAATTTACCATGCACAGGTGGGAGCATATTTACAAGCAATTTGCGCCACAGAGAAAAGTCTTACATTAAAATGGGAAAAATAACATCAGGGACAGTCAATTGCCTTATAAAGAAGCATACACCATTATGTCCTTGTCATAAATTTAAAAACAATTCCTTTACCTCAAAAACGATTTTCAAATCATAATTTCAAAACACTGCACATGGGAAAATTACTTAAAATGTCCTTAAGACACATAAAAGCGTTTTTTGATTGCCTTTCCTGCATGGTTGGGTCACTTTTAACATGGCTATGTAACACAAACATTCAAAATCTAAATTTTCCATGCACAGGTGGGAGCATATTTACAAGCAATTTGCGCCACATAATTCATAATTTTCTCCTTAAAGCACACTATTCTCTATCTAAATTAAAGAAATATTTTCTCACCTTAGCAAATACTTTGAGTTTGAAAACAGTCTCAGAAACACACCAATTTGTCTTCAGCAGAGCAAAAGGTATGCACTCCAGAGTCTGCAGCTATCAAAAGCACAGAAATGCTGTAATTCTTCACACATATTTCTCATGTCACCCAATCAAAACTCTTCCCTCACTTTTTTTCAAATGAAAACCCTTCCCCCCTCTGCCCTTTCTGTCTTTTCTGCATGGCAACCACCTCTTGGAAGACTTCTGGTGTTTGCAAGTTCACACAACTTTGTTGCAATTGAACTCTGAACTCTCAGTGCACCTGCATATCCAGTGCATTCTTTCATTTAATGATTTTTTATTGACCATTCAAAATACATCTTTCAAAGAACACATCCGTGCACCCTAACTTTCTGTTTTCAGCAATCAAAATCCACCAATCACTGTTACTGCTTCATGAACACAGAAACTCCACAGTTTTTTTCATTTTAAACTCTCATTTTTTCAACTGCCATTTCATTGCCACACTTCATCTGACTGCAGGAGAACCTTCTCTCACCATGTTTTCTGTCTGGATTGTTGGACATAGTTATATTCACTGGGCTCAAAGGTACGTTGAAAACAGGAAATTACCTAACCTCAATTTACAAGATGTGGAAATTAAGTGGTTTGGCCACAGAGGATTAAAATGTCACCAATTGATACCATTGGTGAAAACCTTTATGCATTTGCCCAAACCTGACCTGTTAATTGTGCACTGTGGAGGTAATGACTTGGGCACTTTGACTGGTGTAGGTCTGGAAATGCTTTTAAAGGACACCTTTGAGCAATTAATGGCACTTTTTCCTCAGACTGCCTTGGTATATTCAAATATATGCCAAAGACAGAAATGGAGGTGGTCAAACCAATTTTGTCCACAAATTGAGAAGTCGAGGAAGCATGTAAACAAATCTGTTTCAGCTTACATGAGAGACCATGGAATGGGCTCCCTGTACAACAATAACTTGCGTTACTACATGCAAGATATCTACAGAGGAGATGGAGTTCACTTCTCAGATGAGGGCAACAGAGTTTTCACTCTGAATTTAAGAATGTGCATTGGTACCTACTTATAAGTACCTAAATGTACCATAAACCCAAAAGCTCTTCTCAGAGCTACCCTACATCTGATCACTCACAATTATTATTTTACTCTAACATTTTTCACTAATTTCCAACAAAGTACGCTCCCTGGGGCGCTACCCGGTACGCAAACCGGGAGCTAACCTCGCGAAATTTTTTTTAAAAATGTTTTTTTTTCGCACATATAAGCCTCCTCAGCCACCCTCAGAAAACCTAGGGGGTCAAGATAACTCTACCGTGCCCCCTTCTACCCATTCTGAACATTATTTGCCCTCCATCTTGTATCTTAATTCGACCGAAACACAAAATGGTGGACTCCCGGAACGCTTAAGGTTCGCGAACCGGGGCGCTCAACGGTTCGCGTACCGGGTCGCTCGCTGGGAAGCGCACCATCAAAAAAGGTGGGAAAGTAGTTCACAGAAAAGCCACTGGAGACAATTTCACCAAATATAGATTAGCTCATACTACATACCAATCCCTACCATTTTCACAAATTTGATTGGAATTCCATTTAGTCATTTAGCCTGTAGACCTCTCTAAATACCCTGAGGTAAATTACTTCACAAAACACATCTGAAGTGTTGGAATTGACAACCAATGAAAATGTTACTTTCATTTTCTATTTTTTTTACCTGACATTTCATTGGTTATATACCTGAATATATATAAAGGAAGAGAAGAAAACACAGCCATTTTGACTACTACTTCTTGCTGTACATTTCAATAGTATTTTCACTAATTCCTTCAACTTCTTTCTAAAGGTAAGTTTTTATTTTTAAAACTGAAGTATATTGTGCACTATAAGTTAATATGGTAAACTTTTTCTGATAGATATATACTATCCCTCTGTAGTAGTTATAGATTTAGAGAGACTTCTCTGTTATAGTTATGGATGGAGTTAGGCTACTCTTGTATAATTATGAATTTACTTACGTTAAATCACATACACTTTTTTATATTCCTACTTCCACTCTGATACTATACACTGCCCAAAGATAAATTCACTGATAAAAAATGCCTATCTAAAATTATTCCCAACATTGCCCTATCTCTACTAATATATATTTTTTTAATCCAAATTTCAGGCAAAATGGAAGGCGAAAACCAAGTTTCTTTTGAAATGGACCTGCAAGAGAGCAGCCAAGAATTGATTGATACAATTGATCAAATTGACATTGAATTTTTCGATGAAACTTGGGACAATGAACTACTGCAATGTGTACAAGCAGTAGATAACCTCCTTGCAAATGAGGACATTTTACACCCTCAGAGACTACAATGTATATTCCATGATAATTATGAAATTTCTGACAATGAAATGTTAGAAAGTTTAATAAATTATGAAACACAATCACATTAAAAAAATGCTTAAAAAATAAAGAAAATAAAAAATAATCAACAAAAACAACAATCAATTAACATACAGCATTTGAAAAGTCTATCATTCATTTTTCATTGCAGTACGCTGCCCAGAACGCTTCCCGGTTCGCGGACCGGGCGCTCCCCACGCAAAAAAAACAAAAAAAGTTTTAGTTTTTTTTGCCCCGCGGGGCCCTTTTAAAACCTCCACATTAAACCTAGGGGGTCAGGGAGGATCTAGTATGCCCCCTTATGGTCATTTTCGCCTTTGTTTTGGCCTCCTCTTGTCTCTCAATCCTACCGAGAGACAAGATGGCGGCCGCTCCGGACTGTTTAGAATGTTGACAGACACCGGAGAGCCAATCAGCTTAGCTACGCGAAGTTCCGGTACGCTTAAGGTCCGCGGACCGGAGCGCTGCCCGGAGCGCGCTTACAGATATGTATCTTTTTTTAAACGTTAATTTCTCAAAATCCACTGGAGCACATATATTGAGACCTAGAAAAGGCACATTGGGCTACCAGTCCCTACAATTTTGCCAAGTTTCATGGAAATCCATTCAGCCGTTCGGGCTAAAAGTGAGGCCAACCGCCCTATGGAAAACTCAATGTTAAAAACACGTTTTGGGACCCCCCTTTTTTCTCGGCCCCCCCTGGGCGAACACCCCCCAAATTTTCAGGGGCTGCTCGGAAACAAAATCTTCAATTTTCCTGAAAATTTCAGCCAATTCCGTCCACAAACGCCAAAGTTATTAGACATAGAATTTTCAAAAATCCCATAGAGAAAAAATCCTAACTATATATACCTACTGGCGACCGCCAGTAGGTAATATATATATATATATATATATATATATATATATATATATATATATATATATATATATATTACCTACTGGCGGTAGGTAATATATATATATATATATATATATATATTACCTACTGGCGGTCGCCAGTAGGTATATATAGTTAGGATTTTTTCCCTATGGGATTTTTGAAAATTCTATGTCTAATAACTTTGGCGTTTGTGGACGGAATTGGATGAAATTTTCTGGAAAATGGAACATTTTGTTTCTGAGGAGCCCCTGAAACTTTGGGGGGGTTTCGTCAAGAGGGGGCCGAGTAAAAAGGGGGGTCCCAAAACACGTTTTTCCCATGTTAATTTCCATAGGGCGGTTGGCCTCACTTTTAGCCCGAACGGCTGAATGGATTTGCATGAAACTTGGCAAAATTGTAGGGACTGTTAGCCCGATGTGCCTTTGCTAGGTCTCAATATATGTGCTCCAGTGGATTTTGATAAATTAACGTTCAAAAAAATATATATATCTGTAACAGCGCTCCGGGTAGCGCTCCGGTTCGCGTACTTCACGCGTAACGGAACTTCGCGAAGCGAAGCTGATTGGCTCTCCGGTGTCTGTCAACATTCTAAACAGTCCGGAGCGGCCGCTATCTTGTCTCTCGGTAGGATCGAGAGACAAGAGGAGGCCAAAACAAAGGGGGAAATGACTATAAGGGGGCATAGTAGATCCTCCCTGACCCCCTAGGTTTGATGTGGAGGCTTTAAAAGGGCCTCGCGGGGCCAAAAAAAAACTAAAAACATTGTTTTTTTGCGTGGGGTGCGCCCGGTACGTGCACCGGAAAGCGGTCTGGGGAGCGTACTATGAGGAAAAAAGAATGATAGACTTTTCAAATATTGTATGTTTAATGATTGTTCGGTTTGTTGGTTTTTTTTGTTTTTTTTTATTGATTGTTCGTTTTTTTTTTTCTTTTGTTTTTTCTAATTTATTTATTTATTTTGGTTGTACTTAATGAATTAGATATAAAAATGAATAATGTGTCAAACAATTTTTAATTATTAAATAAAAATTTATTGGTCATAATTTTCATAGTTCAATAAAACTTCCAGTATTACATCATCTGGAATCTCCTCAAACAAGCATGTTTCTATGTCTTGTAAGCATTCAATAAATTGTTCATCCAAAGACTGATCCATAAAATCTTCATCTAAAAATTCTTCATTTAAAATATCCTCAGATGATGTGTCGAAGGAAACATTGATATTTTCGTGCTCCCCTTCCATTTTTTTGCTGTAAATAGCATAAAAAATAACTATATCAGAAGAGTTAGGGCACTGTTGGGTTTAAGTTCAGACAAGTAATTCTAATTTTTTAACAGTGAAGTTAACTTTGGGTAGTGTATGGTAACAGGCAGGAAGTAGAACTATAAAAAAGTGCCTGTGAAGAAGTGTAAGTAAATTCATAATTATAGCAGAGAAGCCTAAGTCAATCTATAAATATAAAAGAGGAGCCTATCTGTATCTATAACTATAGCAGGGGGACAGTAAATAATTATCAAAAAACGTTTTTACAAATTAACTTAAAGTGCTCCTTACAAATTATCAACTTACTTTACAGAGAGGTAAAAATGCTATTGAAATGTACTTCAGGAAGTAGTAGTCAAAATGGCTGTGTTTCTCTCTCTTTCTTTATATATATTCAGGTACATAACCATTCCAATGTCAGGTAAAAAAAGTAGAAAATGAAAGTAACATTTTAATTGGTTGTCAATTCCAACACTTCAGATGTGTTTTGTGAAGTAATTTACCTCAGGGAATTTAGAGAGGTCTGCAGGCTAAATGGTTAAATGGAATTCCAACCAAATTTGTGAAAATGGTAGGGATTGGTATGTAGTATGAGCTAATCTATATTTGGTGAAAGTGTCTCCAGTGGTTTTTCTGTAAATTACTTTCCCACCTTTTTTATGCGATCGCTTCTCACTGCGCGCCCCGGTACGCGAACCGGCAGTGTTACGGGAGTCCTCCATTTTGTGTTTCGGTAGAATTGAGATACAAGATGGAGGGCAAATAATGTTCAGAATGGGTAGAAGGGGGCATGGTAGACGTATCCTGACCCCCTAGGTTTTCTGAGGGTGGCTGAGGAGGTCCATATGTGCGGACAAAAAAAAATCACATTTTCGCACGGTTTGCGTCCGGTGCGCGTACCGGGTAGCGATCCGGAAAGCGTAAATTGTGAAAATTAGTGAAAAAAAGTTACATTTAAAATTTGTTTATAGTGATCATAGTTAGGGTAGCTCTGAGAAGAGCTTTTGGGTCTGTGGTACATTTAGGTACTTATAAGTAGGTACCAATACATAGTCTTAAATTCAGGATGAAAACTCTGTTCCCCTCATCTGAGAAGTGAACTCCATCTCCTCTGTAGATATCTTGCATGTAGTAACGCAAGTTATTGTTGTAGATGCAGCCCATTCCATGGTCTCTAATGTAAGCTGAAACAGACTTATTTACATGCTTCCTCGATTTCTCAATTTGTGGACAAAATTGGTTCGACCACCTCCATTTCTGTCTTTGGCATATATTTGAATATACCAAGGCAGTTTGAGGAAAAAGTGTCATCAATTGGTCAAAGGTGTCCTTTAAAAGCATTTCCAGACCTACCCCAGTCAAAGTGCCCAAGTCATTTCCTCCACAGTGCACAATTAACAGGTCAGGTTTTGGCAAATGCAAAAAGGTTTTCACCAATGGTATCAATTGGTGACATTTTAATCCTCTGTGGCCAATCCACTTGATTTCCACATTTTGTAAATTGAGGTTAGGTAAATTTCTGTTATCAGTATACCTTTGAGCCCAGTAGATGTAACTATGTCCAACAATCCAGACAGAAAACATGGTGAGAGAAGGTTCTGCTGCAGTTAGATGAAGTGTGGGAATGAAATGGCAGTTGAAAAAATAAGAGTTTATAATGAAAAAAACTGTGGAGTTTCTGTGCTAATGATGCAGTAGCAGTGATTGGTGGATTTTGATTGCTGAAAACAGAAAGTTAGGGAGCATGGATGAGTTCTTTGAAAGATGTAATTTGAATGGTCAAGAAAAAATCATTTTATGAAAGATTGCACTGGATACGCAGGTGCACTGAGAGTTCAGAGTTCAATTGAAACATTGTTGTGTGAACTTTCAAACACCAGAGGTCTTTCAGGAGGTGGTTGCTATGGAAAAAAGGCAGAAAGGGCAGAAGGGGGAAGGGTGTTGATTTGAAAAAAGTGAGGGAAGAGTTTTGATTGGGTGACATTAGAGATATGTGTGATGAATTACAGCATTTCTGTGCCATTGTTGGTTGCAATCTCTGGAGTGCATACCCTTTGCTCTTCTGAAGACAAATTGGTGTGTGTCTGAGACTGTTTTCAAACTCAAAAAGTATTTGCTAAGGTGAGAAAAGATTCATTTAATTTAAATAGGGAATAGTATGCTTTAGGGAGAAAATTAAGAAGAAAGTTGTGTATTTAAAATGTTGCTTTGTGTCAAGTGTTTTACAAATAGATTTTGATTCTTTGAGTTACATAGCCATGTTAAAAGTGACGCAAAAATGGTGCAAGGGCCTTAAAAAAACGCTTTCATGTGTCTTAGGGCATTTTAAGTCACTTTCCATGAATATGGTTGAATAATTGTTTTACATGATGGGTTTAAAAACGTTTTTTGAAATCAATTAGGTTTCTTAATATGTACTGCTAGAGTTTCATAGGTTGCTTGGGATATATTAACAAGCAATTGAGGGCCCGATGTAGGTCGGTCGGAAACGGCCAAAAATCGGTATTTTCGGCCATTACCGACCGGTATTTGAGCTTTGGTATGTAGGGACACATATTTCACAGAATCGGTTTATTTACCGATTGGTAAATTTACCGATTCTGTAAAATACCGAATCGGTATTTCTACCGATTAGGTAAATTTGGTATGTAGGTGGGACTCTTCTGAGTCCCACAAGCCTTATCGATTCGGTATTTTAGCATCAAATTGAATTTGATGTTAAAATACTGATTCAGGTGTGCATGCATATGTGTGCATGCACACCTGTGCCATATGACTTAAGACCATAAGGCTTCAAAGCCCATAGGAATGAATGGAGCATTACCGGTCGGTATTTACCGAATCGGTAAATACAGATATTTACCGATTCGGTAAATGGAACATCTGGATGTTCCTACATACCCCCCCTTCTTATTTAGCGATTCTTAATTACAGAATCGGTAAAATTCGGTAATTAAAAATCGGTAAATAAGTCCTACCTACATCGGGCCCCAGGTGTGCATGCACATGTGTGCATGCACACCTGTGCCATATGACAGGCAGACCTGCCCATAGGGCAGGTATGCCTGCCAAATGGCACCCAAACCTTTTTTGGGGGTGCTAGAGGGTGTCAAAGTGACACCCCCTGCACCCTTGTCAAAATCTGTATTTACCGATTCGGTAAATACCGACCGGTAATGCCCCATTTATTCCTATGGGCTTCAAAGCCCATAGGAATGAATGGAGCATTACCGGTCGGTATTTACCGAATCGGTAAATACAGATATTTACCGATTCGGTAAATGGAACATCTGGATGTTCCTACATACCCCCCTTCTTATTTAGCGATTCTTAATTACCGAATCGGTAAAATTCGGTAATTAAAAATTGGTAAATAAGTCCTACCTACATCGGGCCCTCGAGTCCCTTTGATGTTATTTTTCCCATTTTAATTTAAGACATTTCCCCGTGGTGCAAGGTCCTTGTAAATACGCCCCCATGTGTGCTTGGCAAATTTAGATTTTGATTGTTTGAGTTACATAGCCATGTTAAAAGTGATGGAAAAAAAGGTGCAAGGGCCTAAAAAAAACGCTTTCTTGTGTGTTAGGGCATTTTAAGTCACTTCCCCATGAATGTAGGTATATAATTGTTTTACATGAAAGATTTAAAAACGTTTTTTAAAATCAATTAGGTTTCTTGATATGTACTGCTAGAGTTTCCTAGGTTGCTTGGGGCATATTTACAAGGTCTTTGAGTCCCTTTGATGTTATTTTTCCCATTTTAATTTTAGACATTTCTCCGTGGTGCAAGGTCCTTGTAAATACGCCCCCATGTGTGCTTGGCTAATTTAAGTACTGATAGGGTGTGCTTCTACATAGGACCTGGGTTGTGTATTCAAATTTAGACCAGAAAATCACATTTATGAGAAGGTCATATTGGTGTCTGCTTCTTCAAATAAATATTGAACTGAGAAGTATTAAACTGAGGGTAAATTTCATCTGCAACCCTGAGTAGGCCTCACCTCAAACAAACCTCTAGATAGTCCACACCTTATCGTCATCTTGAATCAATCATTTAAAGTGTTAGGTGCAGATTTATGATGGCCGTGCGCCTCTTTTGTGCTGCTGTTCCGTCACTTTTATAATGCAGCAGTGATTTACAAGATGTACCATGTTGCAAGATAGGCCTCACTACATTGGTAGGCCTGCACATGTATTATCTCTTCTATATTCTTCAACAAGCCTAAATTTCATCAGCAACCCTGAGTAGACCTCACCTCAAACTTTTGTGACGCAGCGGCAGAGCAAAAGATGCGCTATGTTGTGACATATTTACAACTTGAAGCATCAAGGAAGATGTGTCATGCTGTAAAGTCCTGCCCCACATGAAACGTGCGGTAGGTTTCATGTGGGCGTTTTGTTGCAGGGTGGGCAGTCATTTGCATGAAAGCCCTGTAAAACTAACACAGTAAAATTAAGAAGATTTCACTGAGTCACATTTATGGCATTGCTGAATCAAATCCTTACACCTGTTTGAAACAGGCATAAGGAGTGATGCACCATGCAATGTGTGGCTTGCCCCTGTGCATTGCAGTAGATATGTCGCGCTTACGACGTGATTCCTGCAATGCGCCGTTTCTGTGGAACAGATGCGTGACGCATCTGTGCTGTTTTTGCTCAATGGTGCTCTGCATTGTAAATGCGGCACATCATGGGTGGCAGAGCAGTGGCGCACGTTAACTGGTGCATCCCTGGGGATGCGCCAGTTAACATAAATCTGCCCCTTTACATTTAAGTATGAGCAGGGGACACAGAGTTGGTGAGGCTTATCCAAGGTTAAGAAGAGATGAGTCCTGTTCACTGAAAACGTGGACATAGGCCTCACCTCCTCAGCATCGCTGGACATGGTTAAATAATATCTGCAAAATGTTACTCTTGTTAAACAATTTTACAATTATAGTCTCTGAGATTTGTCTCTTACTCTGCAACATCTCATTGTTGTTCTCTTTTTTTAAAGATAACGACAACATCAAGCATGAGTGATAATGAGCAAACTGTTGATCTCGATATTATCATTGAAATTGTGATTGAAACATCAGTGGAAGTAAATCCCTTGGATGATTTAAATCCTGGGGATGATGAAGAACATGATGAGGATGCCGATTTGTCAGAATTGTATGACATAGGCTGGGAAGCTGACCTGCTTGAGCCTATGGAACTATAAACATTTATTTTTGTAAAGTTACTGGAAATGAAAAGTAAACATGTAAACCGTTTCATTTAAAATTAAACACAACTTCAAAAACAGGTTGTGTGTAGTGTTTTTAATAAAATAGTCAAATATGCTCATAAAATTAGTTCAGATTCACATATAAAAGATCACAGGTCAAATGTAGAAGCATTCCATTTCTTTGCAACTATTTGTGAGTTTTAATTTTCATAATGCACTAAAAATTATTGTATGTAGAATTTATAACTAGTATGTTAATTTTTTGACGACTGTTATTGATTTACTGTTTGGTAATAGTGGTTAATAACATTTTTTATTATATTTTACTACAGATTCAACTGCAGATCATTTCGAAATTAGACAATGCCGTCTAAGGATAGAATCCGAAAGGTTACAAAACGTCAAAGACAGCAGATTAGTAAATGCTTGCAGCAGTCCTCTACAATAAAATCTCGTCAAGTCACCAAGAAAGCTCCGGGTAAGAGAACAAAATCATTCCTTAGAAACATTTGTAGAAACAAAAGTATACCTACAGAACAAGTTTTAGTCCAGAAAAAGAGAGCCAATTTAAACGGAAAGGAAAGGCCAAACAAAAATGTTACTGGTAGAGCAGGATAAAACTCTGTGCATGGTAGTAGAAGGAAAAATCAGTTTAGGGACATTCGTAGACGAATGTTCCCCAACAGGATAATTGGTAATTTGTTAAAAAATATTAAGAAAGGTCAACAGAAAGTGGTTTTTTATAAGAGAAAAAAAAAAGTTGAGAAAATTATTGATCAGGCTTTTGAAATTAAGCGAAAGTTATTTATTTTGATAATCAATAGAATTAGGAAACTAAACAAGGTAATTTATGATTTAAAAACAAATAGTAGATGGAAGAGAACAGGTAATCGTAGTAATTTTTGTGAAGTTTTTTCAGGAGAATGGATGCATAGTTCAAGTTCTGAGGCATTTTTTAATGAGGAGAGTTACTTTCAGGATAATGATTTGGTGCATGCAGTTGACACCAGTTGTCGAGCTTATGAGGTGAAAGATGGTAGTCCGGTTGAAAAAGAAAAACTTGTGACAACAGAGGCAGAAGAGGTGTTAGGTAATGAGGTTTTAGGAAGACGTCCTAAGGGACCTGTGTACACCTGGAAGTGTAGTAGTATTTGCAGTGTGCGACAGGATTCCATCAATTTGCTTTGTGATTTTGTACGGATATTTAATAAGAAAAGTTTGAAACAGAAAATGAAGATGTTGCAAGAATTAGATCCTTGCAGAGTGAGGGAAGTGACAGGTTTGCATGGTCATTCACTGGCTTGTCTTTCCAGGAGAGTATGCCTGAGTGTTTTTCATCATTTCAAGATGCTAGCAGTGCATCATAATAAAGTGAGGAAATTAGTTAGAATGTTGTATTATGCTAAGAGTCCAGCAATTATGCTTAAACAATTATGCACTGCTCTTGTGCATGGTTCTGAAGTAGATGTGAATAATATTTGTGAAGAAATTGAGTTTTGTTACTTTACAAGTAAAGAGGAGAATGTTGAAATTGACCCAGAAGAAGAGGGTAATGTGGAAGATAGTGTACAGGTTTCCAGTACAGATAATTTTCAGAAGGAAATTGCCACGTTTCAGGTGAAATCAAGTGAGAGGCCTAATTTCACTTGTGTGTGTAGTCGACGCACTTATTATAAGAATCAGACTAAGTTAGTGGATTTATATGCGAAAAGTGAAAGGGAAAATAATAGTGAATGGAAGGATTTTGCAACATACTTGATGGTAGAAAATTCTTTTGATTTGGGATTGGATCAACGTGTGTGTACTTATTGTTGTAACAAATTAAATCAAAACCGGATGCCTGCCAGAGCGGTTCATAATAATCTGGAATTGGTTGAGATTCCTTCTGAATTGAAGGATTTAAATACTTATGAATCTATTTTGATTCAAAGTATCCATCCCTTCCAGGCTATTGTAAGAATGGAGCCAAAGACAGGGAAATTGCCTCCATCAGATTTACAGAGAGGATTAAAGGGAAGAGTTGTTTATTTGCCTCTAGATTTGAAGAAAAACATTAATACAATTGGAGTAGAGAAAGTGGAAGAGGAACCTCGGGTTATCTTAGTTAATGGGGTTCTGACAAAGAGTAAGAAAATATGGCAAGATTTAGTAGATGTTAGGAAAGTCAAAAAGGCAACATTGTATTTGAAGAAAAACAATAAGTACTACAAGAATGTATATGTTGCAGAAGAGGAAGTAAGTGAAGAAGAGGATAGCGATTTGTGTGCTGGTCAAATTGAGAAAGTAGAACCCTCTAAACATGAAGAAATATATGAACATTATAGTGTTCATCCTTTGTATTCCAAGGAACTCATGGGGAATGCTATTGAGTTGTTTCAAATGAAACAAGCCAAAGGGAGTCCCGTTAGTGTTTGGGAGGAAAGTTTGGAAGCTCGGTGTTTCCCACAGCTATTTCCAACAGGTCAAGGAGGAAGATATGATGAGCGACCTGATCAGATTCCTGCTTCTGAATACCGGACTTTACGATTGTATGCAGAAGATCCTAGGTTTCGTCAATGCATTCCCTATTTGTTTCATCTCCTGTTTGAAAGCGATCTGTCTGGACTGTCATATGCAGTGAACCATATCTTGAAAAGTGGTGTACACATGCAAAACATCTCGGCAAGTGACTTTATGGATAAAGTCAATGTGCAAGACAGTATTTTGGATTCTCACCTGATTAATCTCATGGCGTGTCAGCGTGGTACTAATGAGTACTGGTACCGTCGTCATGGTGATTTAAAAGTGTATGCTGAGGAACTTAGGAACTCCCACATGGTTCCTCACTCTCAGCTGTGCCGAGTATGGCTGGGAAGACTTACTTGAATTTCTACGAGAGGCAAATGGAAACATTGAAAATATCGAATTCAAGACACCCGGAGAACTGTGCTCTTTCGATCCAGTGAATGTATGCAGGTACTTTAATCATAGATTTGAAGCTATGATGTCTTTCATCATGAACAAGAAAAATCCACCTCTTGGAGAGGTGTTGGATTTCTTCTGGAGGAAGGAGTACCAAGCAAGAGGTGCTCCTCATATACATATGCTGCTGTGGATCAAAGATGCACCCACATTTGGAACAGATCCAGATGACTTAGTGATGAGTTTCATAGAACAGTATTCTACATGTGCTGTTCCAAAGGCAAAGGAAGACAAAAGCCTAAGAGAACAAGTATTACGCTTCCAAAGCCATCGTTGCGGAAAGTACTGTCGTTGTAAATTCAGAAACAAGGACAAGTTCTACACCAAATGTTGTTTCGCCTTTCCACGACCGGTGATTTCTAAAGGAAGAGTGAACAGTTTGATGTCTTCGCTGCGACATAATGTGATGAAGAAATCACCCAAAAATACATACAATTTGAAAAGGAACGAAGAGTCCAAGTACATCAACGACTACAACCCAGTGATTTTGTCCATGTGGAATGCTAACATGGATATACAGTTTGTGGCTGATAACTGTATGGCTGTGGCTCGGTATGTGACATCTTACATCACCAAAAAAGAAAAGACAGAATTGAAGGATATGTGGGAGGTCATTTCCCATGAAAAGAGCCTCAGTAAGAAGTTGTACAGTTTCAGTCTGAAGATGTTGTCGCATCGAGAAATCGGAGCTTACGAATGTTCTGACCGGTTGTCTTCAGCAAGTCTCTATGCCAAATCAAGGAGTATCGTTTGGGCGAGTCTTGGTCTTGCTGCAACGCGTAATCGAGTTCTGAAACCTGTACGGGAAATTGAGTATTTGGCGGAAAAGGAGCCAAACAGTACAGATATTTTGAAGACCAACATGTTAGATACATATTATCCAAATAGAAGCAGTCACCTCGAGAATGTTTGTCTGTATGAGGTTCTGCAAAATTACATATTCAAGAGGAACATCAAAGAAGATATTGATAAAGGAGTGTATGCTGTAATTGGAAGTGAGGGATGTCTGGTCAAGCAAAGAAAATGTCAATTGGTAAATCATCGAAAATTGAGTGGTGAATCTCCTGAAAGAAAAGAGTTTTTCTATTTAGCTCTTTTGCAACTTTTCAAGCCTTGGCGTGCAGAAGAGGAACTGCTTGGAGATTTCCTCTCTTACGAAGACTCTTTCAATGCCGCCAAAGAGACAATAGAATGTCCTGTTTTTCCCAAATATCTAGAAATGTTGAATGCGGAAATCGAGCAGGAAGCAACGATTGCAGCCGAGATTGCTAGAGACAGTTCTCAGGACAGTCAGAGTTCTGTTTCATTGAGTCAGGATCCACTAGGAGGACCAGTTATCGAAAATGAAGCTGCCACTGCCATGATTGAAGTGGAAAGAGCCATGCACAGGCTCAGGAGGATGCGCTTAACTTAGAAGACTTGGAAAGACAACTGAACGTTGAGCAGAAGAAAATATATGACGAAGTTACCAACCAAATTGATCATGGATTAAGTCATGAGAAGAAAGAGTGCTCATGTACGTCGTTGAAGCCTGTCCGACTGTACGTGAGTGGAGAAGCGGGAACTGGAAAAAGTTTCCTCATTAAAGCAATTTCATGTTATTTGCAGAAAAGGACTGAGTCATCGCTGTCTTGTGTTGTCACCGCTCCAACTGGACTGGCAGCACATAACATTAAAGGTATTACTTTGCATCGTCTACTGATGCTGCCAGTGGAGCATGATAACAAATTACAATACCACAAGTTATCTGGAGATGCTTGTTGTGAAGTTTAAGAGTGTTGAGGAAAATGAAACTTCTTATCATTGACAAAGTAAGCATGGTTTACAATGTCATGCTTGCCTTTGTGCATTTGAGAATGCAAGAAGTTCTCAAAACAGAGTATGATGTGTTATTTGGTGGCAAACACATCATTGTTTTTGGTGATCTTCTGCAGCTGACACCAGTGAAAGGACAACCTGTGTTCAAAATGCTCACGCATGAAGATACCAGGAAGTGCCTAGGGAGCATTGGCAACGTCAATATATGGTTAAACTTCAATTATGCTGAACTGCGTGAAAATATGCGTCAGGCGAAGGATGAAGATTACAAGAATATTCTACAAGATGTTAGAATGGGAAAAGAAGCTTTACATGCACGATTACTGTCAAATTTGTATCCAGAACAAGACGTTGTGCCTGAGAATATTTTTCAGAAAATTACTGACAAGAAATCTGGAATATGTTTGATGCCAACTCTTGCAGAATGTGCCATCTTCAACAACAAAATGTTGCATTTAGAAAACCAAGAGATTGTGAAACTGGAAGGTATTGACAGAGTAGAGCATATGGGATCAACAATTATTTTGTCTGAGAATTTGAAATCAAAATTGGATTCATTAGAGAAGACTATATCTAAAACTGCAGGTTTTGAAAAGACTCTGAATGTGTGCTTAAATTGCCGTATAATTTTAAGAAGGAATTTACATGTTGAAAGAGGTCTGGTAAATGGATCAATGGGTAATGTTGTTGATTTTGTGAAATACAGAAATAGAGATGGAATTGAGGGGCATATTACCAACCAATAGAGATAATTTTTGTCTCTAACTTGTTTAGAGACAAAAATTATCGCCGCACATCGGCGATTTTTATCGCAGATAAACCTTGCTATTAGCAAGGTTTATCGCAAATGCGATAAAAAACGGCCGCAATGCATGAATATCGCTGAAAAGTCAGCGATATTCATGCATTATCGAGCAAATGCTCTTAGCCATGTTATCCACCTCCCATTGGATAACATGGCTAAGAACTGCTCAGGGCAGGTGTTAGCTTTTGGAGATATTCGCGCTTAGCGCGAATATCTCCAAAAGTTGGTAATAGGAGATAGCGATGTTAGCGACTGTTTTCAGTCGCTAACATCTTGGCACGCCCACTTTGCATGTCATTAGTGATAAATATCACTGACATGCAAAGCGGGGCCCAAGATGGTCACTATCTCCTATTAGCTGTCGCTAACTGGTGTTAGCGCCAGCTTGGTAATAGGGAGATAATTTTATCTCCGCTTTCTTGGCTTTTAAAGCCAAAAAAGTGGAGATAAAGCCCCTTGATAATATGCCCCTGAATTTTTAAAAATTAAATTTGATGGCATTGAGGAAGTACAGCTAATTGGTTGTTGCTCTGCTAGGTTTTTGCTTGTAAAAGACTTATATGTTCGCCGTAAGCAGTTTCCTGTTTGCTTGGCATATGCGGTGACAATCCATAAATCGCAAGGTTTAAGTGTAGACAGTGCATTGGTGAATATTGGCAGTTCTGTGTTCAAGGAAGGTATGGCATATGTGGCATTGTCACGAGTCAGAACTTTATCGGGATTGTACTTGATTGAGTGTGATGTCACAAACATTTGTGCTGGTCTAGATTGTGTTAAGGAATACAATAGGTTAAGAAGAGAGTATGCGCCACATTTGCCTCAATATCCTTTGTTTGAGAAACGTGTGGTAGGCCGGAAACGAAGAAATGTGACCAATAATAGGGAGGTTCTAGCAAAAAGACGAAAAGTCGATGAACCTGAAATTATAAGCAGAAAGAAAAAGGATTCTGTTGAAGATGTTGTTGGTTTTCAATTTGAAAATAGTTCTGGTGTCAACTGCTAAGCTAATGTAGTGGTTAATGTTGTCTTTTCTCTAGAAACTTTAAAACAACAGATTGTGATCAATTCGGATCAAAGTTTTTGCTGCTTGCTGAATTCTGTGTTAGAGAAATGTAGCACTGATAGAACAAAATTAGAAAGTGTGTCTGAAATTCGAAATCTGTTAGACAAATGTTCAGGTCAAACGCAATTCTCTCAAAATATTCAGCAAGATTATCAGGAGTTTTTAATGTATATGCTTGATGTATTGCAAGATGAAGGTGTAGATGTAGATCACCTGTTTGGCCTTTCTTATCAATGGCAGCATGACTGCGAGAATTGTAGGGTATCAAGTACTAGTAGTGTAGACTCAGAAAGATTTATATATTTAACTTTGCCAGACAGTAAATCAGTTTCCTTTAATAAGCTAGTAAAATCAGCCGATCACAACATGGTGTGTAGCCAATGTAAGTCAGCAATGCTGTCCACATTATTTATACAAACATATGGCCAGAATGTCATTTTAATGTTCCAACGATGTAGGCCTGATGGAACAAAATTGACAACTTTAATTAAAAATGTTGTGGCTTCGCAGTTGTCAATATCAGGAAGGACTTTTGTAACTGCAGCAATTATATATCATGACGGTCCTTCAACAACATCAGGACATTACACAGCTTATTTAAAGTCTAGAAACGGCTGGTCATTCTGCAATGATTCTGTTTTAACTTTAAAAAAAAAATTGCCTTTTGACCTTAAAAATTCTTACCTGGTGTTTTTACAACCAAAATTTTAGGGAAAGAATCTCGGGATGTGCTCTGAGGAAATTCAAGAGGTTCTAATGGCTCCTACACTATTTGGCCTTGAGGATAAGTGTAGTACAGAGTCAAAAGTTAAATGTGGAAATGTGGAACATGAGTGAGCAAGAAGGGTGAGATATTACTAGTACAGGATTGTGAAAGTGATCTTGAACGTTTTCTTTCTAAAAGTTGCGGAAAAAGAAAATGACGGGATTTGCTTAGAAGAATTCCAAGTGTTATAAATGGCTCCTACACGATTTGGCCTTGAGGAAATGTGCGGTAGAGAGCGAGAAGTCATTTATTGTATGTAACATATTTGTCAAAACGATGGAGCTTTTCTTTCAGAAAGTGGCGGGCAGAAAATAATAGCAGCACAACAATGTATAAGCTGTTCATAGGACATCCTTCGACGTCATGGAAAGTAAGTTACTTTTGAGGAGTTCTGATTTCTGATTGGATATGTTATATGGGTTTTTTAAACACAAACATTTTGATTGTGGTTTTTTTTCCCCGCTGTTATATGATGAATATCTTCAACTCACTGTTTTTAGTGAAATTTGATACATTCTGAGAACAGCAAAAATAAACCATTTAACATGTATAATATTTCTGTACCTTTTTGTATTTATGATGTTCATTTAGAACTGTGTATGAGGCATGGAGAAACTGAGGCTTCTGTAAGTGTCAAGGGAGGTGAGTAATGTACATTGCTCTGTTGCATACAGTCCTCACCTTCTCCATACTCTTGGATATGCTAGACTAAACCTGCACAATGACATACCTAAGCTGAGGAAATACAGGTGATGTGATTGTGAAATGAGCAAAAAAAATTGCACGTTTTTCAATTACATTACCTGTGTTTCCTAACATTATGAATCACATTGTGCAGATGAGGTTTAGGCCTGTCCAGGGATACAGAAGAGGTCTGGCCTTTGTTCAAGAGTGCAGTGGACATGACTCACTTCATTGGTAGGCTTGCACATGTATTATCACCTCTGTACTCTTCAACAAGCTTAAATTTCATCTGCAACCCTGAGTAGGCCTCACCTCAAACAAAGCTCTAGATAGTCCACACCTTATCGTCATCCTGAATCAATCATTTAAAGTGTTAGGGGCAGATTTATGATGGCCGTGCGCCTCTTTTGTGCTGCTGTTCCGTCACTTTTATAATGCAGCAGTGATTTACAAGATGTACTATGTTGCAAGATAGGCCTCACTTCATCTGCAACAAGATACCGTCAGTTTAAAATGTATATATTTAGGACTGTGTAGGGGGCATGGAGAAGCTGAGGCTTCTGTAAGTGTCAAAGTTGTTGCATACAATACTCACCTTTTGCGTAGTCTTTCATATGCTAGACTACATCTGTACAATGAGATACCTAAGCAAAGGAAAAACACAAGTGATGTGATTGTGGAATGAGCAAAAAAAATTGCACGTTTTTCAATTACATTACCTGTGTTTCATAACATTACGAATCACATTGTGTAGATGAGATTTAGGCCTGTTCAAGGAGATAGAGGAGGTCTGATGTTTGTTCAAGAGTGCATTGGACATGACTCACTTCGTTGGTAGGCCTGCTCATGTATTATCTCCTCTGTACTCTTCAATAACTTAAATTTCATCTGTAAATCTGAGTTGGACTCACCTGAAACAAATCTGTGGATAGGCCACAACTTATCAGCATTTAGAAACAATCATTTAAAATGTTAGGGGTAGTTTTATGATGGCCGTGCGCCTCTTTTGCGTCGCTGTTCCGTCACTTTTGTGACGCAGCAGCAGTGCAAAAGATGCACCATGTTGCAAGATAGGCCTCACTTCATCTTCAACAATATACCCTCAGTTTAAACTGTATACATTTAGGACTGTGTAGGGGGCATGGAGAAGCGGAGGCCTCTAACTTTATTTCTTTGTAAAATTGGATGATTGTCAATCTTTTCCCTTGTCTTTTTTAATTTTTAAATACATGTTTTAATATTTTTCAAATTTTTGTTCTTTCTTTCACAGATTGAAAGTATAAAAATAACAAGTGACTAAGTTAACGAAAATTATAAGGTAAATGTTTTGTACTCTTTTCGTTACGTTTCTATCACATTTAACTTCTATTAGTTCCACTGGTTCATTTCTTTAACCCTCAGTTTTCTGCCTTTGCTACTTACCTCATTCCTTTCTCTATTACTTATTTACTCTACTCCTTCCACTCCTTTTCTCAGTCCCTCTGTTCTCATAGTTACTCACTCTTGTTCACTCACTCCGTCTCTATTACTCTCACTGTCTCTGACTCATCACTCTTTCACTACTTCTTCATTATGCTTTCTCCGTGTAGTTCAAGCATACTAAGGGGCATATTATCAACACAGGCAATAAAATTATCGCTGCTTTTATCGACAGAAAACAGCCGCAAAAGCAGCTTTAGCGGCAGTTTTCTGCCGCAAAAGCGGATTTAGCAGCAGATTTCTGCCGATAAAAGCAGCGATAATTTTATCGCCTATATTGATAATATGCCCCTATGTTATTTACATTTCTTTGCGGTTTCAATCATTCCTTTTCTGTTACTTCTTCTTTTCTGCTTTCTGTTTTTTCTCTATGTTATTCCACATGTTTTAATCTTATTTTGAACATTCACTCACATTCCCAAAAAACTCTTGTTTATTATTCTTCTCCTCTCCTTTTTTTCTTTCATTTCCTTATCTATTTTGTTTTTCACAATTATACCCTCTTCCATCTTTTCTTTGGTAAATAGATCTATTAAACAGTATCTCTGTGTTACTCCCTCTAGCTGTCTTTCTTTTAACATTACTCTCTGTTTCCTTCCCTTATACTTAATCTTTTTTTTTTTTTTGGTTCGCTCCCGGTTCGCGTACCGGCGAGCGAACCGGGAAGCGAACCAAAAGAAATAGAGGTTTCCAGAGTACAAACATTCTAGCAATTTTTTTATAAAGGGGAGGTAGTTCTGAAAATAACTTTTTTTTTAATTATTTTTGTTCTTTTATATTTGTATTATTATTTTTCTGAACATTTATTTACTTTGTTTGTATTTTTTGAACGGTTTTATATTTTTTTGTTTTTTTTGGGGGGGGGAACGAAAACGATTCATTGTAAAGGGCTCAACAGGAGCAACAAAAAAATAAAGATAATTTATTATCTGAATCGTTTTGTACAAACATGATTGTCAATTGCTAAGTTGATTAGATTGATGCTACTTTCTCTGTAGCAAATCAACTGACCGCAACGCACGCACACTTGTTTGATTGTCCCGAACCTCATCTGTATATTTGGGACCATGTCCCTCGCCTCTGGTCCCGTCACTTCCTGTACATTTGATCTACTGGCCACAGGAGGAGGGTTATACTGCAGGTGACGTACCTGCGCAGCACTGTAGTTGATAGGGTGCCACCTGTCCATATGGCGATGCATTGTATAATTGCCATAACTGTATTTTTTATCTGTCCCTCTGGACAGATCTTTCTTGCAGATAAGGCAAGTTACATACCTGGCATTCACTTTTTTTTGGCCCCGGGGATATTTACAAAATTGCCAAATATAATTTTCTTTGACATGAGACCTCCTGGGCTCCTCAGGCAAAAACTGCCTCTCTTGCTGCTCTTCCTCTTCTTCCTCTTCTTCCTCCTCTTGCTGAATGATAACTTCAGCAGGTGGTCCTCTCTTCCTAGGAGGTGGTGGTGGTGGTGGGGGTGCACTAGGTGAAGCTACAACACTTGCCATTGTTAAGTGATGAAAAAAGGTCTTCCTCTCACAAAGATGAAAGTCAGAGTGAGGAAAGAAGGAGGGGTTTTCATCATTTGGGAAAAAAATTGTTCTAAACCAATGAAAAGTGATATTTTTATGTCACATGACCTAGGCTTACATCATTAGGAAACCAAAAGTGAAATGAACCAATAAAAAGTGTTATTAACAAGTCACATGACCTGTTATGCTTACGTTACGCGCTCCGCACCGCGGCCCGAATTGCTTCCGGAAGCTGCGCTTCGCGCCTCGCTTCGCGTACCGGAGCACTTCCGGGTGCGCTAACGCGACACGTCAAATCACGCATTACGCGACAACGCGATACGTCGCGCTTACGCGACGCGTCAAGATGTTGTTTTCTAACGCGACAGTTGCGCAAACGGAACGTTTACTGGTTCGTGGACCGGGTCGCGGCAGCAAATTGAGCTAACGGAAAGCAAACCGGTTAGCGCACTGGGAGCGAAAAAAAAAAAAATAATTTAAAAAAAAATGTATTAATAAACATATAAAATATATTTTTCCTTTAAAAGAATAATACATTTTACAGCTATTGATATTTGCTATTAAAAAACCATTGAAATTCACTGAAAAAACCATAGGTTATAGACCATATATAGTTAGGAATTAGCATTTACAAAACCTTATTTTACTCACACAAAACCATTGAAATTCCATATATAGTTAGTTGCACTAACTATATATCGCGCACTCGCAATCCACTGCTGATGATGTCACATATTACATCATTCATGACATGGTCAGTGACATCACTGATGACATCACTGATGACATCTCAAATGACATCACTGATGACATCACTGATGACATCTCAAATGACATCACTGATGACATCACTGATAACATCTCAAATGACATCACTGATAACATCTCAAATGGCATCACTGATGACATCACTGATGACATCTCAAATGACATCACTGATGACATCTCATTTGACATCAATGGTCACATCACTGATGATATCATTCATGTGACAATACAATGCATCTCCTCACACTTTAATATAACCTCTGTTACACCCAGTGTTAAATACAGAATATAATTTTTTAAACCATTGACACACCAATACTAGTTACTACATACACACTCACTGATTCCTACGTCTACACACACATTCACTCATTCACCCATACAATCATTCATACATACAATCACTCATCTTTACAACACTATCATATGCACTCATACACCTATACAGACACTCACACTCTGCCACTCATCCATGGAGTTACTCACACACCTAGTCAGTCCTGTAAAGAATCAATCACACTTCCATTTTCTAATCTATACAGTTAAACATAGAGTACCTTACATTTTCAAACATATACTAACACATACTTACTCTCTTATACAATCATTGATACAAGAACACATTGATCTGCACAGAGTCACACATCTCCCAGCCAGCCACACACACACTCAGTCTCCCATACAAATACTTGGACAATCAATCAATAACCCATATAGTTACTCATATAGCTACTGATCAACACATGCAGCAGTTTACAGAACAACAGACATAATGATGCACAAATTAAGACAGTTTAGTCACTAACCCATGCATTCAGTTAGACACATTTAATCACTCACTCATACAGTCAGTCACGTACCTACTAAATCCTTCATCCAGACACTTCTACATCCACTCATTCTTCAATATGTAAGACATATTTTAACTTTACAGAAACACACAGTCACTGGATGATGTCATCAGTGATGTCATCGGTGATGTCATTTGAGATGTCATCAGTGATGTCATCAGTGATGTCACTGACCATGTCATGAATGATGTAATATGTGACATCATCAGCAGTGGATTGCGGGTGCGCGATATATAGTTAGTGCAACTAACTATATATGGAATTTCAATGGTTTTGTGTGAGTAAAATAAGGTTTTGTAAATGCTAATTCCTAACTATATATGGTCTATAACCTATGTTTTTTTCAGTGAATATATATATATATATATATATATATATATATATGCATATTTTGTTTTGTATCATGTATTGTAGATAGAAGTGTGTGATAGGTACTACTTTGTTTATTAAGAAGAAGGGTGTTGAGGGGCGTGGCTTGGATGCCGCGCAAGATGGCCGGCTAGGTGCCGAGCTCCGCTGCACCGTTACACCTTGAAGTCTTTTTCCCGATGTGAACGGGACTGCCTTCACACCTCCTTGCCGGATTCTTCTATCGGAACCTCGGAGGAACAAGCGGAGCGGCTTTGCGGCTTTTGGAGTGCTGCTCTTCGTCCGTGTCCGCGATGTTTCTGCCGCTCCTCACGGAGCCGCCATTTTAGGTGTTTCCTCGCACTACCGGACCTCTGCCTCCACAACAAGCCAGGTCGTCCTCTACTGCCATGTGTCACTCGGCAGCAACGACCTTGGGGGTGAGCAACTAAAGTGTTCTGTGCCTTTTGCTACGTTTGTTTGTCTCTCTCTCTGAGGAATCTTTGCTCAGGCGTTTCGTCATGGCGTTTCCTTTGTGAGACCCGCTTTCTTCGGACGCCCTGTCACCTCAGCGCTACTCATTGCAAGTACGCCACTGCTATTCCTCATAGCTTTTTACTAACTTTTTGACTCTCTGTGTATCCCATTACACCTCAGCTGCCTCATGACACGCTTTCCCTAACTGCCATTCTCAGCGCCCTCTCTCTTCAAATTGCCAGCATATGCTCCATTCAATTCACTGGCGCTTTCTTGTGCAATTTACAAGACCTTCCTCAAGGAGTTAACTTCATTTTCTTCTCTTCATGATATGCCACCTTTATGTTCTATATTATCTATATACTACTTTTTCAAGTATATGCTTTGGACCCGATAAAGGTGTTTTGGTGTACCCTGTCAAGCTCAGATAAGTTCTTCAATGCTACTACTGCTCTTTTGCTGGCATTATTCGCAGTGCTGTATTTTTGGAGCACCTTGTATTATTTAAGCACCTGGCTTACCTTCTGCTAGATGACCTTCTGAGTCTCGCATTTTTCTACACTTCTCAGTGCATTGAGATTAGTTATTGGCTGCAGTAGAACGTTCTATGGTGAGATTACGTAAAAAACCTCAATTTGTCTTTGCTTCCTCTATGAATTCTTCGGTGGGTTCTTCAACTGGTGCATCTAAATCGCCCCAATCTGCAACAATGTCGACTTCTTCCTCTCAGAAAGCCCCTTCGGCTCACTCATCTTCCAGTAGAACCTCTCCACCTGCTCCATCTGGCAAATGTCTTAAACAAAATTCTCCTACACCGGAGGATAACTCTTCCTCATCTCCTATTGATCAAATTTTGGAAGAGCTTCGAGCAATGCGTCCTTTTGTCGAAGAGACAAGCAAGGATATGCAGCTTTTGAAGGACAAATGGGAATCCATGGATGCTCGCCTTTCGTCTGTTGAGCTACAGATTCCTGAGGTTCAATCCAACACACAACGCATTGTTGCATTAGAAAAGACTGTCCTCTCTCTACAAAAGCACACGGAGGATTTGGAAAATCGCAATAGAAGAAATAACCTTCGTATTTACAATTTATCAGAAAATCTTGAGGGTGACAATCCAGTGACTTTCTTTACCACCTTCCTACTGAAACTTTTGGACATGCCTCCCTCTACATCCATCAGTATTCAAAGAGCTCATAGACTTGGCGCAAGAACAGACTCATCTCCTAAACCTCGTGGAGTTATTATCCTATTTTTGAAATTCACTGACCTTCTCTCGATTCTTTCAGCAGCAAGGAGCAAAAAACAATTGACTTGGCAAGGTCAACGAGTTTACTTATCTCAAGATGTCTCTAATGCCACTGCCTCCAGACGTAAGGAATTTCTAGCAATGCGTCCTTCTCTGCGTTCCCTGGGAGCAAGATATTTCTTGTTTCACCCTTGTACCTTCAGAGTCACTTATCGGAATAAGACTTGGTCATTTCAAGATCCTGGTGAACTACGCAACTTCATCTTTTTGCAGAGTGAGGAGGGGATGGACGCCTCTTCCTCTTCCTCTCCTTCGAACAGTGGCTGAAATGTTTTTGTTGTCTCCATGTATTGTTCTCTAGTAGTGTTTCTCTGCTTTCATGTACTCTTCTCTACTCCTTCTCTTAGTCTTCTCAATCTTTTCATCTTGTTTATCTTCTTTTTTCCTATGTCTCCTTGAGTATGTTCTACATAAATCTTTTTCTAATTTCCGGCTATATATTTTGTGTCACTTGTTCCGTATCTTAACAATTGTCTCTTTTTTCCCCATGCAGATATGTATCGGATCCCTCCTTCACCATCTTGTTCCATCCTTTGTTCTTTTTTTTTTTTTTTGTGAGGTCTCGGTGTGGTTCTGCTCCTGGTCCTGGTCCATCCGTCTTGTAACGCATCACCACCTCCCCACTTCCCCCTTTGTGTACGTCCCCTTTCAGGTATGTTTATTACAGTCATCCTTTTGGATTTGTACTGTCTTCTATGCCTTCTCGCTTTTCTTTCTTCTCCTTCTTTTGATGACCCTCTTTCCTTTCCTCTCTCCTTTTCCCTTTCCCCTTCTCTTTTTCCTCCTCCTCCTATTCTTCCTTCTACCCTTTTAGCAGTTTTCATATTTTTTACCTCTTTAAAGTTTGAATTATTACTTGTACAGTATGTTTTTGCATTTTTCAATTTTGAACAGTTAATTATTCTTTCACCTTTAAAGTTGTTTCATGGAATGTGAAAGGATTTAACCACCCTATTAAACGGCAGAGAGTACTTTCACATCTCTCCTCTTACAATCCTGATATTGTTCTTATTCAAGAAACCCATCTTTCAGATATTGAATCTTTAAAGCTAAAGAGATTGTGGGTTGGTACTGTTTTGTTCTCTCCTGCTTCTCATAAAAAGAACGGTGTTGCTATTTTGATTCATAACCGTCTTAAGTGTAAAGTACTTCTTGAAGAAAAGGATGATGAGGGTCGTTGGGTTTTAGCTAAATTGCTCATTAATGCTATTCCAATAACTGTGTTTAACGTTTATGGCCCTACATGCTCTGATACCTCTTTTTGGCCCTCCATTACAGCAAAATGTGTTCAATACAAAGATGATTCTTTCCTGTTAGGTGGAGACTGTAATCAGATTATCGATCCTTTTCTGGATCGTAAATCCTCTGTTCGTTTTACCCCTCACAAGCCCCATAAACAGTTTCTTGATACTGTCACACAGATACATCTTGTGGACTCATGGAGACTCACTCACCCAGATATTATAGACTTTTCCTTTTTCTCTCCCCCTCATGCTTCTTTCTCTCGTTTGGACTACATTTTTCTATCCTCATCTTTATCTCAACACCTTCTATCCTCTTCTATTGAACCTATTGTTATTTCTGACCATGCTCCTATTATCACTGTATTTGATCTTCTTCCTCCTACCCCTAAATCTTCTCGCTGGCGCTTTAATTCTTCTCTTCTTACTGATCCTCTTTTTTCCTCCTCCTTTCGTTCTTTCACTTCTGAATTTTTCCTCCTTAATTCTAAACCTGACACCCCTCCTCATGTTCTTTGGGATTCCTTCAAGGCCACAGCCCGCGGTTTTATTATCGATTTTGTCTCTAAAAAGAAGAAAAAGTTCCTTCAAAAACGTAAAGTTACCCTTGCCCACATTAAGTCGTTAGAACATCAATTTTACACTTCTTCTCCTAATCATATGTCTCCTAACCTTCTTAAGGCTAAAATTGCTTTTAACAAACTTACTACGGATTCAGCTTCCTCTTTTCTTCTCCGGAGCAGTGCACGCTACTATGGAGGTCGCAATACATCGGGTAAATTATTGGCTAATTATCTAAAATCGCGTAAAGAGCGCACTAACATAGACTCTATTTATTCTCCTTCTAATGTTCTTCTACATACCAATGCAGAAATTTTAGAGCAATTTCACTCCTTTTATGAATCTTTATACTCCCCTGAAAATCCCCCAACCCCAGAGCTTCTCTATTCTTATTTTGATAACCTACCGAAGCCAGATACTTCCCAACTTAATTTTTCGGACATTGATATTGATCTCACTATTTCTGAGTTATCCACTGCCTTGTCCTCTCTTACTAAAGGCAAAACTCCAGGACCTGATGGCTTTCCAGTTGAGTTTTACTTACACTTTTCCGATCTTCTTTTACCCAAACTTCTCTCTCTTTTTCAATCTTTTTGTTCTTCTGGACTGGCCCAAGGCACATTTCAAGATGCTACCATATGCCTTATCCCTAAAGAAGGTAGAGATCCTAAATTTTGTAAGAACTATCGTCCTATATCTCTAGTTAATGTGGACTATAAGATTTTTGCAAAATTATTAGCTCTTCGCCTTGACCCGCTCATGCCACATCTCATCGGGAAAGAGCAATGTGGTTTTGTTAAGGGCCGTCTCACCTCGGACAATTCCAGACTCTTCCTTAATGTTTTAAATAAGGCCCCCTCGCTGTCGATTCCCATTGCAGCCATCTCAGTCGATGCTGAGAAAGCCTTTGATCGGGTTGACTGGTCTTTTCTCATGGCTTCCCTGAAATGGCATGGCTTCAGTCCTAAATTTATCTCCTATATTTCTTTAATATATTCTATGCCCAAGGCTTCCGTTCTCGTCAATGGTCACCTCACTTCCCCTTTCACACTTCAGTGTGGAGTTCGTCAGGGCTGTCCTCTGTCACCTCTTTTGTTTATTTTAGCGCTTGAGCCCTTCCTCTCTTCTATACGTAACAATCCCTCCATTTCTGGATTCCCGTATGGTGATCATCATCTTAAATTATCTGCCTATGCTGATGATATCCTTTTTTTTATTTCAGACCCGGTTACCTCTGTTCCCTCTTTATTAACTGAATTTGAAAAATTCTCTTTGGTTTCTGGCTATAAAATAAATTCTGATAAAACAGAAATTCTTCCTCTAACTAAATTTTGCCTTCCTCACTTCTTCACTTCTACCGGCTTTGCTTGGAACTCTAAGAAAATAAAATATCTTGGTGTTCTTTTTTCTAACTCTATCTCCTCCTCTATTCAACTTAACATGACTGCGGTCATCTCTAGAATAGATTCTTTACTCTCCTCTTGGAATCCTTTATTTCTTTCTTGGTGGGGTCGTCTTGACTCCATCAAGATGATGATTGCCCCGATTTTAATCTACTTATTGTCCATGCTCCCAGTCCATATCCCAGCGCTCTACTTCCGCCGCATTGACTCTGTTTTGTCCAAGTTTCTCTGGAAACAGAAAAAGGCTCGTGTATCTTTCTCAACCCTTCGTAAGTCTAAATTTAATGGTGGGACTAATTTTCCAGACTTTCGCCTCTACCATAAGTCCTTCTCGCTTCGTCAAGCTTCCCGCTGGTTATCACTGGAGATCTCCCCTTTTTCTCCCCTTTGGCTCTCTGTTGAACAGGAATTATTACTTCCTTATTCTTTCCAGGAGGTAATTCGTTTCACTGCTAAAGCCCCATGTCTTAACCCCCTTCTATTTAAACACACTTCTTCTCTTTTGCGGCCTTTAGTCTCCTCTGTCTCTGTCTCTCAGGAATCCTTCTTATTATTACCTATCTGGTACAACTCACTTATTTTAATACATAATAGACCTATTGCATGGCCCTCGTGGAGATCGAAAGGTATCATTTGGGTGTGTCATCTTTTTGATGGCTCATCTCCCTGTTCGTTTCCTCAATTCCAATCTCAATTTCATTGCCCTTCCTCTTTTGCAAAGAAATTCTTTCTCCTTATGGAAACCGTTCTTGATCGTTATTATTCTCTTACTTCTGACGGTTTACCGGCCTCGTCTCCCTCTTTACTTACCATTCTCTCTACTATTCCTAAAGCTTCCCTTATTTATCGGTATTTCTCAGCCCCTGACCCGGATCGTCCCAAATCGAAATTGGAACTGTCTTGGGAGAAAGACTTGGGTTACTCCTGGTCAACGTCTCTTTGGGACAAGCTCTGGCCTAGGTCCTTGAAGATTTCCCGTACTGCCTCTCTTACTCAATCCCTTTTTTTCTTTTATCACAGACTTTACCTTTCTCCTCTTTCTATCTCTCGCTTTGCACCCTCTCCTGTAGCTAATTGTTGGACCTGTAATGCTCCTAATGCTGATCTTTTACACCTATTTTTCCTCTGTCCCTCAGTTCACCTTTTTTGGACTCAGATATGGTCTCGTCTCTCCCGTATCTTTAACATCTCTGTTCCTTTTTCCACCTCTCTCGTTTTTCTGGGTAGCCTTTCAGAAGCTTTGGACCTCCCTCCACATACTCATGGTCTCTTTGACCTTATGTTGGCCCTTGCATTACAACACATTGTTTCTAACTGGAAATCCCTGAATACTCTGTCCCTAAGCTGCTGGTAGAATCTAGTATGCCATTCACATCGACTGGATGTTGCTTTTGCGTCCTCCTGCAAACCTTCTCGAAATGTTGAACTATACTGGTTACCTCTCACCCTATATCTGGATCAATCCGCCAAAAAGACATATTCTTCGCTTTCCTCTGATAATTTCAAACCCCCTTGAGCATATGTACTCCTGCTTACAGTTTATGATGTTTTTCAATTTCACTAATGCAGTTTTTTAAGCTTTATTCATGTTTTTTATAAGGTTCATATTTCAGGTATTTGCTGAACATTGTGAATTTACTGTACTTTTTTTGCCGACACTCATTGTGTTTTATTTTTTATTCATTCTTCTATGTTATTAGCATGTTTTTATCTCCCTCCCTTCCCTTCCCCCCCACCTCCCCCTAAAAAAAATCTTCAAAATGCTTTGCTTTTTCATTGTGCCATCTGCTAATTCTGTTTGGTTTCTCCCAACATTTAACCTTTCTCTTGTTATTGCTGATGTCACCTTATTTTAATATTCAATTTTACCTTAATAAAGCTTTCAAACATAAAAAAAAAAAAGAAGAAGGGTGTTAAGGGGGCTGTGGCTGAACAATGGAGGCGGTTAATGCATATTCATATGCATAGGACTCCTGACATCAGTCCAAATAACTATTTCCATCTGCCTGGGTGACATGCTTAAAAACAAAGTCAGTCAAATATTGGTGGTAACTGAACCATCAAGACTGCACCTTGAAATATTGCATGCCAAATGATGCCTCCCAGTGGTGCATGCGTGTTGGGGCCTACTGGGCAGGGCTGAGGCGGACCAGGCTTACAGCTGTGAGTGCAACCCAATGTGCCCTGGGGGTGCTGAGACTGCTCTTTGGCCTGCACACTGTTTGCATGGCGCCCAGTGGGGACTAAAAGCAACTCTCATGAGCAGGGATCAGGGGGGACTGAGGCTGATGCCCAGAGAACCATACAGCTGTGTACACTCTTTCCCTGACGGGAAGCATCTGCCCTGTAAACCCGGCCTTTCACACAGTTAAGGTCTGCTGCTTGTGAATACTGATAGCAAAGCCATCGAAGAGAGGCCCCTGTGGACGATATTTTGCTGTAACGGTAACGCTAGAGGTCAGTAGTGGGATTCGCTTTGGGGGGGGGGGCAGTCATGACCAAAGATAGAGCCTTGACTTCCAAACATCAACTACTGGAGGAACCAGTTTGATTGCGGGAGGATGCATCCTACTTATGGTAATGAGGGGTGACCTTGTCTCAGCTGCGCAAATGCAAAGGAAGATCGATCTTAATAACCCCTCACCGAACTACACGTTGTCTCTTAATTTCAGGGGGTGACTCGTGGGCCACACTCGAATATAGGCAGGACGATTGGGCCGGACTGCACCATGAACCATACACCACACGAATGTCGGCCCTGATGACCACCCCCATACTTGATGTGACTGTACTTTCTGTAGTGCATGGGTTTCCAGCATGACTAACATTTCATAGTGAACTCTATCTCCATGTAGGCTTTTTTTACAGATTGCTTGCCTATGATGCGCCATCATTGGGTCACAAATGCTGCTGCCCTAGACAAGGGTGTACTGAAAGAGATTATAGTTCTGAAGGGGTCTTCCCCTGTATTCACAATCAACAGAATCAACCGCCAATACACCAGAAAATGATGTAATATCCTAATGATGATCAACAACACAAGATTCTGCATTATTCCCAATGCAAGCAGTGTGGAGAGTCTAAAGAGTTCCAGTTAAACGACCCCCTCACAGCAACCTCAAATACCTATTGCTGCTAGGATCTTGAATTACAGAAACCATGACTGTATACTACAGCAGCTCAGACCAAAGGGCCCTATCTTGGTGAACTACTCCAGGGGACTGGTCTCACAGATGTTACCCTGTCTGTGCAGCAATGCAGATCAGTTCTGCCATCAATTAATTAAGGATGGCCTTTAAGTATAACTTTATAACATACTTCCCTGACTATTAACTGGAGACAAGACCTCGCATAGGATTATGTTAGATGGTATCGCCGCCTCAAGTTATCAGGTTGATGAAAATCAAATAAAAAAATAAAAAATAATAGTCCCCTGAGAATAATATTTAACCCCTTCTACGCTCATGACGAGCTCAGCTCGTCATGGGCGTAACCTGCGCTACGCGAATGACGAGCTGAGCTCATCACGTAACGCGGGTTTTTTTAAATCGCAGCGCGCAGCGGGAAAACCGCTAGCGCGTATGCGGTTAAGTAAGTTAGAGAACTTGAAGTGTGCCTATATATGAGTGAATGTTTATCGTATAGTGGTGGGAGTGCACTGTTTTGGCCTTACTGTCAGCTCTGTGTCTTATGAAACCTGTGTAATGTGGGGAGGTGGGGATGACATGTGTTTGTCATTTGTAATTTAGTTGAGAGTGCCTTTGCATTTTTATCATAGATACATGTTTATGTTACTTCTTTTTTCTGTTTTAGTATGCCACTGGTAGAATCACCCTGAGGAAGGTTCAACACCGGAACGCGTTGGTGATAAGTGTGTCTAACACCAGTGTTTCTCTCAAAATATTTAAAATCGACATTTTATTTTAGTGCTGTATTAATCTTTCTACTTGCACTGTACAAATTGATGTTGTCTTTGTCAATCTCCCAGAGTTGTCATATTCATATGATGAATGATTCATGAACAAAAAAAAGGGAAAAAATGTTTTGGGGCGGACATACGACATTACCTTTGTATATAGAAAAGTCTTTTTAATACTATTTGAAATCAATTGAAGATCATGTGAAAAAAAGAAAAATATCAACTCTAGATACTGTTAAAATAAAAATAAAAAAGATATATTTTTAATAATATTCAAGTGTGAATCACAGTTTGTTGCATAGATATTTATGATATAGCTGCAGCACGTAGGTATAAGTAGCACTTATGCCCAGTGCCAACTTCTTTTTTCCAATACTGCAATGCAGGATATCCTTTCTAAATGTGAAAAAGTCCTTCTGAGACCCAGAAAAATATACACCCTATTGTTCATGGCCAAGCTATGCATCATTGTGGGGGATAACACCCACTTCTTTGAGGACCCTAATAAGGCATGGTCAGGGCTAGACGCATACTATAATCCCACTAAAGCCACTCAGCAATGCATCCACTTAGACATGGCACTGGTCTGGTGCACACCTCATTGATAGCCAAAGTTAACCTGAGGATGAAAGACGAGCATTGCATCCACCCCGAGTGGGCAAAAAGAGTCTAATGCATGCACCCACTCCTGTGGCAACATTTGAAAAAACTATAACTTCTCAGGGGATTCATGGAGGTGCCAGTCATTGAAGAAACTCCTATTGGGAATGCAAGTGGGGTCGCTTTGAGCTCTCGGGGGCTGGCTGCGCTGTTAATGCATATTTTAGTTAATGTTACTCCTACCTGTAGGCCCCTCCTGCCCATATCCTTAATTGCAATACACCACTAGCGACTCACTTTAGGAATCATCTACGTGATACTAATTGACCTCCTTAAAAGGACTCCCACAGAAGTAGTCACACGTATGATAACTTCTTGGGCAGATGGAACATGCCATGAGGTACCTCACTCCCTCTGCCTTCCCGCCTTCATTTTGATAAATGCCCCATTCACTCATGAATTGCTTGACAATACTGGTAATGTGGGTTTCAGTCCCAGGGGTCCTTTTTAGTTACTGTATATATCCACAACTCGAGCACCCACTTGATTCAATTCCTTACATTTTACAATCATATATTCAAGCACAATAATAATGAGATGCAGTTGGTCTTTTATTTTCGTCTTATGTTATCCAGCCAGCCAACATGTGTTTTCTCATCTGGGGTGTTAGATACGACTTCCTCGGGGATGGGAAATAATATAAATAAAATTGTAGTGTGTGCATGACCGACACACACAATACATATGTGCAGAGTGGAGACCAAAACTGTCCTCCGAATTATTTGATACATGTGTGAAACGAGATCACTGCTAATATGATCCGGTCAATCCAATATATCCTGTACGTGTGCTTAAATTAAAGAAAGTGTTTGAACCTATTTTACATATTGATCGATATACCCGCACGATACCAGTGAAATAAGGTGGGACGCGGTGCAATGAACCATGTCCCTCTACTTGTGAAATGAGTGGAAAATCAAGCCCAAAACAAGCAAAACTCAGGACCCTCCCAGTAGTGATCGAGTGCTAGATATGGGTCACATGAACCAAAATAACAACTTGCCTACTTGTCTTCCTGTCTTGTTGCTCATAAGCACCTATATATAGGAAATAACACATTTGGTCACTACGTTGCCAGCTACATAAACCTAATCACAAGTCACAAGAACTGCATCCAAAACTGCATATTCAATCCAGCCTCTACACTGGTCATACTTCCATCCCAGCAGATACTTCAGTCGACGTCAAGGTCTGAAATTCTATATAGAAGTGATAACCTGTATTACTCCCCATATTTTAAACTAACGCCCCTGATAAGCTAGACAAATCAACATGGTAATCTCACCTCAAGGTCTTCAAAGACTTCCGCATTAGAATACATCCGCATATCTGTTGATTGTAGGAAGGTCAATAATAAAGGGACACATCACTAAACGTCTTCACTTAATTCAAAATGTATAAGATATGAAGTGAAATCGATGTCAACTTGACACCCCACATGGCTCACTAATAGACAAACAGCACTCGTAAGCCTCATATGCCCGAAAGTGATGTCCTTCATGAAGGGTTAGCATCCAAAAATCATATGTATTGAAACGCTCTGTCACGCACTAATAGCACAAATTCACAATAGAGGTTCAGTCACCACTAGGAGAACACTCAAACCAGCTATATATAGACACATTCTACGATGTTTTATATATATATATATATATATGTATATATATATATATATATATTGTAACGCAAAATGCCTGAGCATTTAAGGGGCACACTGCGGGGCTCTGCCTTGCGGGCTTGTTCGTTCCAGCACACGTCTTCACACTGCATATTGTTTCTTGCCCGACGCGTTTCTGGGGGAACCTCCCCCCCTCCTCAGGGGCTGCTTCCATCAGACGCCCGAAGGTGCATCATTTGTTTTCTTGACCTTTTGTTATCACAAGTCTCAAGGTAGGCGTGTTTTATCATCTTGCGTCATACCCAGCATTGTGGGACTTGTAGTCACTGTGATGATGCACATATTTGTGTAGACTTTTTAGTGAAGTCGAGGGTCTGGGATCCATCTTGCTTTCAATTATTACCTATAGTAGGCTGCCTGTGTGTTTTGGTGCGCTGCATGTATCATAACGAGTCCTGCGCTCATACTGCTTCCAAGTAGTTTGGAGACACGAGCTTCATCCAGCCGCTCGTTAGTTCCGGTTGGCCGGCGATGGTGCTCCCTCCACGGCCAGGCTGCCGTGTTGTAAATTGTAACGCAAAATGCCTGAGCATTTAAGGGGCACACTGCGGGGCTCTGCCTTGCGGGCTTGTTCGTTCCAGCACACGTCTTCACACTGCATATTGTTTCTTGCCCGACGCGTTTCTGGGGGAACCTCCCCCCCCTCCTCAGGGGCTGCTTCCATCAGACGCCCGAAGGTGCATCATTTGTTTTCTTGACCTTTTGTTATCACAAGTCTCAAGGTAGGCGTGTTTTATCATCTTGCGTCATACCCAGCATTGTGGGACTTGTAGTCACTGTGATGATGCACATATTTGTGTAGACTTTTTAGTGAAGTCGAGGGTCTGGGATCCATCTTGCTTTCAATTATTACCTATAGTAGGCTGCCTGTGTGTTTTGGTGCGCTGCATGTATCATAACGAGTCCTGCGCTCATACTGCTTCCAAGTAGTTTGGAGACACGAGCTTCATCCAGCCGCTCGTTAGTTCCGGTTGGCCGGCGATGGTGCTCCCTCCACGGCCAGGCTGCCGTGTTGTAAATTGTAACGCAAAATGCCTGAGCATTTAAGGGGCACACTGCGGGGCTCTGCCTTGCGGGCTTGTTCGTTCCAGCACACGTCTTCACACTGCATATTGTTTCTTGCCCGACGCGTTTCTGGGGGAACCTCCCCCCCTCCTCAGGGGCTGCTTCCATCAGACGCCCGAAGGTGCATCATTTGTTTTCTTGACCTTTTGTTATCACAAGTCTCAAGGTAGGCGTGTTTTATCATCTTGCGTCATACCCAGCATTGTGGGACTTGTAGTCACTGTGATGATGCACATATTTGTGTAGACTTTTTAGTGAAGTCGAGGGTCTGGGATCCATCTTGCTTTCAATTATTACCTATAGTAGGCTGCCTGTGTGTTTTGGTGCGCTGCATGTATCATAACGAGTCCTGCGCTCATACTGCTTCCAAGTAGTTTGGAGACACGAGCTTCATCCAGCCGCTCGTTAGTTCCGGTTGGCCGGCGATGGTGCTCCCTCCACAGCCAGGCTGCCGTGTTGTAAATTGTAACGCAAAATGCCTGAGCATTTAAGGGGCACACTGCGGGGCTCTGCCTTGCGGGCTTGTTCGTTCCAGCACACGTCTTCACACTGCATATTGTTTCTTGCCCGACGCGTTTCTGGGGGAACCTCCCCCCCTCCTCAGGGGCTGCTTCCATCAGACGCCCGAAGGTGCATCATTTGTTTTCTTGACCTTTTGTTATCACAAGTCTCAAGGTAGGCGTGTTTTATCATCTTGCGTCATACCCAGCATTGTGGGACTTGTAGTCACTGTGATGATGCACATATTTGTGTAGACTTTTTAGTGAAGTCGAGGGTCTGGGATCCATCTTGCTTTCAATTATTACCTATAGTAGGCTGCCTGTGTGTTTTGGTGCGCTGCATGTATCATAACGAGTCCTGCGCTCATACTGCTTCCAAGTAGTTTGGAGACACGAGCTTCATCCAGCCGCTCGTTAGTTCCGGTTGGCCGGCGATGGTGCTCCCTCCACGGCCAGGCTGCCGTGTTGTAAATTGTAACGCAAAATGCCTGAGCATTTAAGGGGCACACTGCGGGGCTCTGCCTTGCGGGCTTGTTCGTTCCAGCACACGTCTTCACACTGCATATTGTTTCTTGCCCGACGCGTTTCTGGGGGAACCTCCCCCCCTCCTCAGGGGCTGCTTCCATCAGACGCCCGAAGGTGCATCATTTGTTTTCTTGACCTTTTGTTATCACAAGTCTCAAGGTAGGCGTGTTTTATCATCTTGCGTCATACCCAGCATTGTGGGACTTGTAGTCACTGTGATGATGCACATATTTGTGTAGACTTTTTAGTGAAGTCGAGGGTCTGGGATCCATCTTGCTTTCAATTATTACCTATAGTAGGCTGCCTGTGTGTTTTGGTGCGCTGCATGTATCATAACGAGTCCTGCGCTCATACTGCTTCCAAGTAGTTTGGAGACACGAGCTTCATCCAGCCGCTCGTTAGTTCCGGTTGGCCGGCGATGGTGCTCCCTCCACGGCCAGGCTGCCGTGTTGTAAATTGTAACGCAAAATGCCTGAGCATTTAAGGGGCACACTGCGGGGCTCTGCCTTGCGGGCTTGTTCGTTCCAGCACACGTCTTCACACTGCATATTGTTTCTTGCCCGACGCGTTTCTGGGGGAACCTCCCCCCCTCCTCAGGGGCTGCTTCCATCAGACGCCCGAAGGTGCATCATTTGTTTTCTTGACCTTTTGTTATCACAAGTCTCAAGGTAGGCGTGTTTTATCATCTTGCGTCATACCCAGCATTGTGGGACTTGTAGTCACTGTGATGATGCACATATTTGTGTAGACTTTTTAGTGAAGTCGAGGGTCTGGGATCCATCTTGCTTTCAATTATTACCTATAGTAGGCTGCCTGTGTGTTTTGGTGCGCTGCATGTATCATAACGAGTCCTGCGCTCATACTGCTTCCAAGTAGTTTGGAGACACGAGCTTCATCCAGCCGCTCGTTAGTTCCGGTTGGCCGGCGATGGTGCTCCCTCCACGGCCAGGCTGCCGTGTTGTAAATTGTAACGCAAAATGCCTGAGCATTTAAGGGGCACACTGCGGGGCTCTGCCTTGCGGGCTTGTTCGTTCCAGCACACGTCTTCACACTGCATATTGTTTCTTGCCCGACGCGTTTCTGGGGGAACTTCCCCCCTTCCTCAGGGGCTGCTTCCATCAGACGCCCGAAGGTGCATCATTTGTTTTCTTGACCTTTTGTTATCACAAGTCTCAAGGTAGGCGTGTTTTATCATCTTGCGTCATACCCAGCATTGTGGGACTTGTAGTCACTGTGATGATGCACATATTTGTGTAGACTTTTTAGTGAAGTCGAGGGTCTGGGATCCATCTTGCTTTCAATTATTACCTATAGTAGGCTGCCTGTGTGTTTTGGTGCGCTGCATGTATCATAACGAGTCCTGCGCTCATACTGCTTCCAAGTAGTTTGGAGACACGAGCTTCATCCAGCCGCTCGTTAGTTCCGGTTGGCCGGCGATGGTGCTCCCTCCACGGCCAGGCTGCCGTATTGTAAATTGTAACGCAAAATGCCTGAGCATTTAAGGGGCACACTGCGGGGCTCTGCCTTGCGGGCTTGTTCGTTCCAGCACACGTCTTCACACTGCATATTGTTTCTTGCCCGACGCGTTTCTGGGGGAACCTCCCCCCCTCCTCAGGGGCTGCTTCCATCAGACGCCCGAAGGTGCATCATTTGTTTTCTTGACCTTTTGTTATCACAAGTCTCAAGGTAGGCGTGTTTTATCATCTTGCGTCATACCCAGCATTGTGGGACTTGTAGTCACTGTGATGATGCACATATTTGTGTAGACTTTTTAGTGAAGTCGAGGGTCTGGGATCCATCTTGCTTTCAATTATTACCTATAGTAGGCTGCCTGTGTGTTTTGGTGCGCTGCATGTATCATAACGAGTCCTGCGCTCATACTGCTTCCAAGTAGTTTGGAGACACGAGCTTCATCCAGCCGCTCGTTAGTTCCGGTTGGCCGGCGATGGTGCTCCCTCCACGGCCAGGCTGCCGTGTTGTAAATTGTAACGCAAAATGCCTGAGCATTTAAGGGGCACACTGCGGGGCTCTGCCTTGCGGGCTTGTTCGTTCCAGCACACGTCTTCACACTGCATATTGTTTCTTGCCCGACGCGTTTCTGGGGGAACCTCCCCCCCTCCTCAGGGGCTGCTTCCATCAGACGCCCGAAGGTGCATCAATTGTTTTCTTGACCTTTTGTTATCACAAGTCTCAAGGTAGGCGTGTTTTATCATCTTGCGTCATACCCAGCATTGTGGGACTTGTAGTCACTGTGATGATGCACATATTTGTGTAGACTTTTTAGTGAAGTCGAGGGTCTGGGATCCATCTTGCTTTCAATTATTACCTATAGTAGGCTGCCTGTGTGTTTTGGTGCGCTGCATGTATCATAACGAGTCCTGCGCTCATACTGCTTCCAAGTAGTTTGGAGACACGAGCTTCATCCAGCCGCTCGTTAGTTCCGGTTGGCCGGCGATGGTGCTCCCTCCACAGCCAGGCTGCCGTGTTGTAAATTGTAACGCAAAATGCCTGAGCATTTAAGGGGCACACTGCGGGGCTCTGCCTTGCGGGCTTGTTCGTTCCAGCACACGTCTTCACACTGCATATTGTTTCTTGCCCGACGCGTTTCTGGGGGAACCTCCCCCCCTCCTCAGGGGCTGCTTCCATCAGACGCCCGAAGGTGCATCATTTGTTTTCTTGACCTTTTGTTATCACAAGTCTCAAGGTAGGCGTGTTTTATCATCTTGCGTCATACCCAGCATTGTGGGACTTGTAGTCACTGTGATGATGCACATATTTGTGTAGACTTTTTAGTAAAGTCGAGGGTCTGGGATCCATCTTGCTTTCAATTATTACCTATAGTAGGCTGCCTGTGTGTTTTGGTGCGCTGCATGTATCATAACGAGTCCTGCGCTCATACTGCTTCCAAGTAGTTTGGAGACACGAGCTTCATCCAGCCGCTCGTTAGTTCCGGTTGGCCGGCGATGGTGCTCCCTCCACGGCCAGGCTGCCGTATTGTAAATTGTAACGCAAAATGCCTGAGCATTTAAGGGGCACACTGCGGGGCTCTGCCTTGCGGGCTTGTTCGTTCCAGCACACGTCTTCACACTGCATATTGTTTCTTGCCCGACGCGTTTCTGGGGGAACCTCCCCCCCTCCTCAGGGGCTGCTTCCATCAGACGCCCGAAGGTGCATCATTTGTTTTCTTGACCTTTTGTTATCACAAGTCTCAAGGTAGGCGTGTTTTATCATCTTGCGTCATACCCAGCATTGTGGGACTTGTAGTCACTGTGATGATGCACATATTTGTGTAGACTTTTTAGTGAAGTCGAGGGTCTGGGATCCATCTTGCTTTCAATTATTACCTATAGTAGGCTGCCTGTGTGTTTTGGTGCGCTGCATGTATCATAACGAGTCCTGCGCTCATACTGCTTCCAAGTAGTTTGGAGACACGAGCTTCATCCAGCCGCTCGTTAGTTCCGGTTGGCCGGCGATGGTGCTCCCTCCACGGCCAGGCTGCCGTGTTGTAAATTGTAACGCAAAATGCCTGAGCATTTAAGGGGCACACTGCGGGGCTCTGCCTTGCGGGCTTGTTCGTTCCAGCACACGTCTTCACACTGCATATTGTTTCTTGCCCGACGCGTTTCTGGGGGAACCTCCCCCCCTCCTCAGGGGCTGCTTCCATCAGACGCCCGAAGGTGCATCATTTGTTTTCTTGACCTTTTGTTATCACAAGTCTCAAGGTAGGCGTGTTTTATCATCTTGCGTCATACCCAGCATTGTGGGACTTGCCACGAGCTTCATCCAGCCGCTCGTTAGTTCCGGTTGGCCGGCGATGGTGGACTTGTTATGATACATGCAGCGCACCAAAACACACAGGCAGCCTACTATAGGTAATAATTGAAAGCAAGATGGATCCCAGACCCTCGACTTCACTAAAAAGTCTACACAAATATGTGCATCATCACAGTGACTACAAGTCCCACAATGCTGGGTATGACGCAAGATGATAAAACACGCCTACCTTGAGACTTGTGATAACAAAAGGTCAAGAAAACAAATGATGCACCTTCGGGCGTCTGATGGAAGCAGCCCCTGAGGAGGGGGGGAGGTTCCCCCAGAAACGCGTCGGGCAAGAAACAATATGCAGTGTGAAGACGTGTGCTGGAACGAACAAGCCCGCAAGGCAGAGCCCCGCAGTGTGCCCCTTAAATGCTCAGGCATTTTGCGTTACAATTTACAACACGGCAGCCTGGCCGTGGAGGGAGCACCATCGCCGGCCAACCGGAACTAACGAGCGGCTGGATGAAGCTCGTGTCTCCAAACTACTTGGAAGCAGTATGAGCGCAGGACTCGTTATGATACATGCAGCGCACCAAAACACACAGGCAGCCTACTATAGGTAATAATTGAAAGCAAGATGGATCCCAGACCCTCGACTTCACTAAAAAGTCTACACAAATATGTGCATCATCACAGTGACTACAAGTCCCACAATGCTGGGTATGACGCAAGATGATAAAACACGCCTACCTTGAGACTTGTGATAACAAAAGGTCAAGAAAACAAATGATGCACCTTCGGGCGTCTGATGGAAGCAGCCCCTGAGGAGGGGGGGAGGTTCCCCCAGAAACGCGTCGGGCAAGAAACAATATGCAGTGTGAAGACGTGTGCTGGAACGAACAAGCCCGCAAGGCAGAGCCCCGCAGTGTGCCCCTTAAATGCTCAGGCATTTTGCGTTACAATTTACAACACGGCAGCCTGGCCGTGGAGGGAGCACCATCGCCGGCCAACCGGAACTAACGAGCGGCTGGATGAAGCTCGTGTCTCCAAACTACTTGGAAGCAGTATGAGCGCAGGACTCGTTATGATACATGCAGTGCACCAAAACACACAGGCAGCCTACTATAGGTAATAATTGAAAGCAAGATGGATCCCAGACCCTCGACTTCACTAAAAAGTCTACACAAATATGTGCATCATCACAGTGACTACAAGTCCCACAATGCTGGGTATGACGCAAGATGATAAAACACGCCTACCTTGAGACTTGTGATAACAAAAGGTCAAGAAAACAAATGATGCACCTTCGGGCGTCTGATGGAAGCAGCCCCTGAGGAGGGGGGGAGGTTCCCCCAGAAACGCGTCGGGCAAGAAACAATATGCAGTGTGAAGACGTGTGCTGGAACGAACAAGCCCGCAAGGCAGAGCCCCGCAGTGTGCCCCTTAAATGCTCAGGCATTTTGCGTTACAATATATATATATATATATATATATATATATATATATATATAAATATATATTACCTACTGGCGGTCGCCAGTAGGTATATATAGTTAGGATTTTTTCTCTATGGGTTTTTTGAAAATTCTATGTCTAATAACTTTGGCGTTTGTGGACGGAATCGGCTGAAATTTTCAGGAAAATGGCACATTTTGTTTCTGAGCAGCCCTTGAAAATTTGGGGGGGGTTCGTCCAGTGGGGGCCGAGAAAAAAGGGGGGTCCCAAAACGTGTTTTTAACATTGAGTTTTCCATAGGGCGGTTGGCCTCACTTTTAGCCCGAACGGCTGAATGGATTTGCACGAAACTTGGCAAAATTGTAGGGACTGGTAGCCCGATGTGCCTTTTGTAGGTCTCAATATATGTGCTCCAGTGGATTTTGAGAAATTAACGTTTAAAAAAAGATATATATCTGTAACAGCGGACCGGTTAGCGCTCTGGTTCGCGGACTTTTCGCGCAACGGAGCTTTGTGAAGCGAAGCTGATTGGTTCTCCGGCGTCTGTCAACATTCCAAACAGTCCGTAGCGGCCGCCATCTTGTCTCTCGGTAGGATCGAGAGACAAGAGGAGGTCAAAACAAAGGGGGAAATAACTATAAGGGGGCATAGTAGATCCTCGCTGACCCCCTAGGTTTGATGTGGAGGTTTTAAAAGGGCCCCGCGGGGCAAAAAAAAAACAAAATAATAATAATCGAACGGCTGAATGGATTTGCACGAAACTTGGCAAAATATTAGGGACTGGTAGCCCGATGTGCCTTTGCTAGGTCTCAATATATGTGCTCCAGTGGATTTTGAGAAATTAACGTTGAAAAAAAATATATATCTGTAACAGCGCTCCGCTTCGCGTACTTTTCGCGTTACGGAGCTTTGCGAAGCTGATTGGTTCTCCGGCGTCTGTCAACATTCCAAACAGTCCGTAGCGGCCGCCATCTTGTCCCTCGGTAGGATTGAGAGACAAGAGGAGGCCAAAGCGAAGGGGGAAATGACCATAAGGGGGCATAGTAGATCCTTCCTGACCTCTTAGGTTTGATGTACCATTTTGCCAAGTTTGGTGTAATTCCGTTCAGCCATTCAGGCTGTAGACGTATGTAAATGTCCTATGGAAAATTGCATGGGGAAAACACATTTGAAAGTGTTGAAATTTAGAACCAATTAAAATGTTACTTTGGTTTTGTATTTGTGTGTGATGAAAGTTAATTGGTTATGTATATATGTCAAATGAGAGGAAACCACAGCCATTTTGTGATACTACTGTCTGAGGTACATTTGTGAGGAATTTTTGGTGGTGAATTTCTGGTGTTTGATTTACACAGTACTAACACTTCTGCTACTTTTAAAAAGGTGAGTTGTTAATTTGTAAGGGGAACTATGTTGTACACTTGAAGATAATTTGAAAAATGTTTTCTGTTATTTATTTGCAGTCCTTCTGTTATACTAAATACTTGATGAAGTTAGTTTTATATTATGTATTACTAAAAACGATAAATGAAAGTGATTATTTTTTTCTGCAATTTACAGCAAGCAATTTCAAAATAAAATGGCTCACAATGAAGAGACCGTGGCAATTTCTTTTGAATTGTCCACTACATTGATTGAAATTGAGAGCACCAATAATGAAATATTGTCACAAGGAGGACATGACTTGTATGATTCCATTAGATTGATTGAAATGGACAGCACCAAGAATGAAATATTGTCACAAGGAGATGACTTGAATGATTCCACTACATTGATTGAAATTGAGAGCACCAATAATGAAATATTGTCACAAGGAGGAGATGGCTTGTATGATTCCATTAGATTGATTGAAATGGACAGCACCAATAATGAAATATTGTCACAAGGAGGAGATGACTTGAATGATTCCACTACATTGATTGAAATTGAGAGCACCAATAATGAAATATTGTCACGAGGAGATGACTTGAATGATTCCACTACATTGATTGAAATGGACAGCACCAATAATGAAATATTGTCAGAAGGAGGAGATGACTTGAATGATTTTTTTGATCAATCTCTTGATGGCGAATTTATCGAATGTTTGGAGACCATAGAGTTACAAGAATCATCATTGCAGACTTTTAATGAGGAGATTCCAGATGAGATGATTGAAGAGGAAATTACTGATGAGGACATGTTACTAGTTGTTTCAAATTTAGAAAATTCTGAAGAATAAATTTATATTTAGAAATCAAAAATTGTTTGAGACATTATTTATTTTTATTTTTAATTTATGAGGTTGTAGCGAAGTGATTGTAGTATAAAATGAGACTTATAGTATAGAGTGCAACATTTTTATGTTACATGGTAAGTTTACTCATATTTACTTCCCTTCTGCCACTATATTATCTCCAATGTGTATTTGACATGTCTTCTTCATCTCCGGCCTCCTTTCTCTCAGTGTGTGTCTCCGATGCATCTTATCGCTGGTATTTTGTGTAATTACAGAAGAGAGTAAAATAAAATAGTTCGGAACGTGAAAAGGGGGCAAAGTAGAGTACTCCTCACCCCCTAGGCCTTTTTAGGCGGTCCCAAAAGGATCAGTTTCTGCTTTCCTGAGAGATTATGGTATGAGTTCCATATACCACAATAACTTGCATTACAACATGCAAGATATCTATCTCCTATTACCAACTTTTGGAGATATTCGCGCTAAGCGCGAATATCTCCAAAAAGTAACACCTGCCCTGAGCAGTTCTTAGCCATGTTATCCAATGGGAGGTGGATAACATGGCTAAGAGTATTAGCTCGGTAATGCATGAATATCGCTGAGTTTTTAGCGATATTCATGCATTGCGGCCGTTTATTATCGCATTTGCGATAAACCTTGATAATAGTAAGGTTTATCTTCGATAATTTCTGACGATGCTTAGTGGTAAAAAATTGGTTGGTAAGCATCGTTAGCGATAAATATCGCTTAACTTTGGTAATATGCCCCAACGTCTGTTAACGTTCGATTCGAAGGAAATGAGGAAGTGTTGAAAAACATTGTCTGCGCCATCTTGCCTTTTTTGAAATGCCACACTTTTGTCGTGCACGGCAGCCATTTTAGATGTCTTGACCAGACCCACTCTCTGCACGCTGTCGATTCGTAGCATGGCTCCTCACCCTCGTAAGCATCTCCCCCAGGCACTGGTCACCACTGCTCTCTGTCTTATGCATGGGCAATAAACCTTCCCCCATCTGCGCTGCTCTTCCCTGAGAATCACACTCTGTGCCCGCCCGACACCTCCCTTTCGCCCTATTCACTACCGCACCCTCTGACACTCCTCTTCCTCTGTGTCCGAATGTCCAGGCCGGTCCTAGGCTATCAGCTAGCCCTGCAGATGTAGTTTATGGCCCCAGCTGTAAAGAATCACCCCTCTTCAAAGGAGTTATAGTAGATCAAGGCCCACACCCGATGTGATCCGTCACAGCACACGCGTTCCTACTATCTGAAAACCATCCTGTATTGTGATTGGGGAGGGGACCGAGCCTGAAGCGGAAGATTCCAGGAATGACTCTTTGTACATCAAAGTTTTTACAATTATGTGTCACATTAAAAATATATAGCACTCCAACAAAGTAGTAGGAATATAAAACTTTAATAACATATAAATATATACAACAAAACAAAAACAGTAAAAACATTTAAACAACGAAGAGACCGTGGCAATTTCTTTTTAATTATCCAATAGATTTATTGAAATTGACAGCACCAATAATGAAATATTCTTGTCAGTAGCGGTCTGTTGTGCGAATAGTTCCAAGGCAGCAGAACGCGCTGAAATCTAGATGGCACGAAAGTGATGTCTAGTAAGTTGCCGCCCAGCAAAAAACGGCGTGGGGCGCCGCGGGGGTGAGTGAGTCCAGTAGGCACCACAGCTATTCTTACCGGCATTGCAGAATTACTGCTGGGGACAATGCCTGTGCTGTAGCAGGGTCACAGCAGAAACAAAAAGGATTCTGTTGAAGATGTTGTTGGTTTTCAATTTGAAAACAGTTCTGGTGTCAACTGCTATGCTAATGTAGTGGTTAATGTTTTGTTTTCTCTAGAAAATGTAAAAGAGGGGTAGGCAGTCCAAAGTTCCGTTAAAAGGGCAAAGGAAAGGATCGGTGGTTTGAACTATCAGTCAAAAAGGGGAGGGGGTGCAATAATTTTTCCTACCGGGTCACACTGTGCTTTCACCGGAAGTGAGGTCTGCAGGATTGTAGTAATTCAAAGTGAGGCTGGCGCCAGCATGGGAGCGCCGACGTCCCGCGGATACAGTTTCGTCACTCCACGGGCGATCATGGCAGTCATTCCCCATCGGGGGTCGGAGACTCCCGCGGCTCCTCTAGAATCTTCAAGGTCGTGGAGGACTACGGTGGTGGAGTCAACCAGTGACCGGGCCATTTCTTTATGTTGGGCCCGCTCTTGCCAGGTCGACCGCCATTTTGAGAGTTCGGCAGCTACCGGCGATCGCGGGGTCACATGAGCGGACGGGCTCCACCCTGCCGGGCGAGACGTTGCAGCATGGCCACAGTGGAAGAACCGTTATCTAGGTCGTTCCGAAACTGTGCAGCACTGTAGTTGTTAGGATGCCACCGCCTGGAGCGCTGAGGGTGCAGCTGGGATTTGTTATGGCCGGACCAGGCGATGAGGACGAGGGGGGGGTCGGAGGCATGTGCAAGACATCCCCCTCCAGTGTTGTCGCAGCCATTATAAAAGAAAGAAGTGTCCCGTCCGTCTTCGGGCCGGGCTTCCGGTGGATGTCGGCCGGACGCCCCTGGCTCTGGCCCCATGAACGGGTTTCTTGGTTTATCGGCTGCAGCCGGATCCCGTCGGCCTCGGCCCCCCGACCGTTGGTGGTCGGACCGGAAGAGCATGTGGCGGGACTACCTGCAACTCTCAAGGGCCACCGCGGCCGGACTGGGAGAGAGAGGGGAGGGTCGAGGAGACATTCCCCCCACCTGCAACTGTTCAGCGTTGTAAAGGCAATCCCCTGGCCGGGTCCCGCTGGTCTCGGCCTCTCCTCCGGCTACACCCTACGTTAGGATCTCCTGGCCGAGGCGTGGCAGCAGGACCTGCCTTATATGGGCTGCTCCCGGCTGGGCGTAGCCGGAACCCTGCCCCACCTTGGAAGTTTCCAGAGTGGGGGTGGATGTTCTACTGACTTGCATTTTCCCTAGTCTATCGATTTTTTTGGCGTGGCAGGCGGTGGGACAGCGAGGGGTGATTTGGTTTCTCTTACTGTTTTTCTGGTCTCTCACCACTGGCATATTTTAACGTTTTCTTGTTTCTAGGACATTAATAGGTTTTATCATTACGTTATGTTATCGTTTCTTTGTTCGTTGTTTAATAAAAGTTCATGTTCATCAGTGGCCTACTGATTTTCGTTTTCCTATTTTTTTCTTTCCAGGTTGTTTCATGGTAAAGTTTCTGTTAACAGGATACAGTGATCACTTCGTTATTATTGCATATGTCCTTTTCACTAGGGGTGCTCTCTGGTCGGGCCAGATGACGTATCTCTAGTAAATGGTCCGGGTGAAAAAGGTGCATCAATCAGTGGGGAGTAGATAGGCATGACAGATTACAACGGGGGAGAACGGTCCGCATTACGTACCCTTTCACTACTTGCAAAGATTTTCCTACGTTTATTTGCAAACAGGGAATACCTCCAAAAAGAACTAATTCCCAAACAGTCAATGTTCGGACAATCAATCAATCAATGAGGAATGAAATAGGTACGACGTGTTAAAGGCTTGCGTTACCTACCCTTCACTATCTGCAAAGGGAGATAGAATATTCCTATTCTTCCTCGTTTGCAGGTAGAGAAGATCGTTAAGAGAATTAACTTCGAACAATTCAATGCTCGATTGAAACAATCAACAAGGGGTACTGTGAACACAAATGAACGCCGCTTATATACATACGCATTGCTATTTTCAACAGGTTGTTCCTAATGTTTCTATTTTAGCGAGGTCAAAAGAGATCCCATTAGTGGCCTACTGATTTTGCTCGATTCCTTTTGTTTTTTTACACGATTTTTCGCTATCTGCAAAGACTAAACAGAGTATTGCGACTCTGTGCTTGTTTGTAAATAGAGAATGAACCAAAGAGAACAATCAATCAAATGGAGAGAGAAGCAGGCACGACGGATTACAAAGGGGGAAAGGGCTGCGTTAACTACCCTTCACTATCTGCAAAGAGAGAGTACTCCTAATAGAAATGAGGGGTGGGGGGCAGCAATCAAAGCAGATCAGTGTGCATAAACACGAAAAAAAAAATTCTTACCACGTACTTGACATTCGACAGCTTATGATATTTGCTATTAAAAAACCATTGAAATTCACTGAAAAAACCATAGGTTATAGACCATATATAGTTAGGAATTAGCATTTACAAAACCTTGAAAATTCACTGAAAAAACCATAGGTTATAGACCATATATAGTTAGGAATTAGCATTTAAAAAACCTTATTTTACTCACACAAAACCATTGAAATTCCATATATAGTTAGTTGCACTAACTATATATTGCGCACCCGCAATCCACTGCTGATGATGTCACATATTACATCATTCATGACATAGTCAGTGACATCACTGATGACATCACTGATGACATCTCAAATGACATCACTGATGACATCACTGATGACATCTCATTTGACATCAATGACCACATCACTGATGATATCATTCATGTGACAATACAATGCATCTCCTCACATTTTAATATAACCTCTGTTTCACCCAGTGTTAAAAACAGAGTATAATTTTTGAAACCATTGACACACCAATACTAGTTACTACATACGTACTCACTGATTCCTACGTCTACACACACATTCACTCATTCACCCATACAATCATTCATACATACAATCACTCATGTTTACAACACAATCATATGCACTCATACACCTATACAGACACTCACACTCTGCCACTCATCCATGGAGTTACTCACACACCTAGTCAGTCCTGTAAAGAATCAATCACACTTCCATTTTCTACTCTATACAGTTAAACATAGAGCACCTTACGTTTTCAACCATATACTAACACATACTTACTCTCTTATACAATCATTGATACAAGTACACATTGATCTGTACAGAGTCACACACCTCCCATCCAGCCACACACACACTCAGTCTCCCATGCAAATACTTGGGCAATCAATCAATAACCCATATAGTTACTCATATAGCTACTGATCAACACATGCAGCAGTTTACAGAACAACAGACATAATGATGCACAAATTAAGACAGTTTAGTCACTAACCCATGCACTCAGTGAGACACATTTAATCACTCACTCATACATTCAGTCATGCACCTACTAAATCCTTCGTCCAGACACTTATACATCCACTCATTCTTCAATATGTAAGACATATTTTAACTTTACAGAAACATAGTCACTGGATGTTGTCATCAGTGATGTCATCAGTGATGTCATTTGAGATGTCATCAGTGATGTCATCAGTGATGTCACTGACCATGTCATGAATGATGTAATATGTGACATCATCAGCAGTGGATTGCGGGTGCGCAATATATAGTTAGTGCAACTAACTATATATGGAATTTCAATGGTTTTGTGTGAGTAAAATAAGGTTTTTTAAATGCTAATTCCTAACTATATATGGTCTATAACCTATGGTTTTTTCAGTGAATTTTCAAGGTTTTGTAAATGCTAATTCCTAACTATATATGGTCTATAACCTATGGTTTTTTCAGTGAATATATATATATATACATATATATATATATATGTATTCACTGAAAAAACCATAGGTTTGACACCAGTTATAGTTAGCTGGAAATTTTACTGATATAAAACCAATGAAATTCCACGTTATAGTTAGTTGGACTCACTATAACTTGCGCGTGTAATGCACTGCTGATGACGTCACATATTACATCACTCATGACATCACTGATAACACCATCCAGTGAATGTGTGTCTTTCTGAAAAATAAATATGTGTTACATATGTATATATTATTGAATATCTTAGTGAATACATATATTACTGAGTAATGCTTAAATATTTAAATATATGTATTAGTGTTTCACTTTGTGTATAAGTGGCTGCATGGGTTGATGAGTAAATACATGTGTATGTATATAGGTTATTAGATGTTTTTCTTAGTATCAGTATGAGTGTTTGCATGCTTTGGTGGGAGTATTACTTAGTACATAGATGCAAGAATGACTGAGTCTCTGTTTGTATGTGTTTTGAAGACAGCATATGTGCAGGACTGTATCGGTGGATTGGTGTGCATATGTCTGTGTTAGTGAGTGAATGACTGTCTTAATAGTGTCTTTATCAGTAACTACATATGTTTTAATGTAGTATATGTGAATATTGATGTATATAAGTGACTATATGTGAGAGTGAGGTATTGTAAGAGTTCCTGTTTAAATTAGTATGTGTTTCTATAAGTGATTTTTAAGAGAATAAGTATGTGTAAGTTTCCTTAGAAGTAAAGTGGTAGTGTGTGTATAGCTGTTTATGCAAATAAATGGATGTTCAATAGTTTATTTGCATGTGTGAGTATGTGTGTGAATAACTTTTGGATGACTGTCGGTGTGTAACAGGATGTGTAGGTGTATCACTACATATGATTAGTGAATATATGTATGAGTGACTATATAGAACTGTTGGTGAATTAGTGCATGTGTATATAGATGGTGGAATTATTGAATTGGTTGTTGTAACTGGTATGAGTATCTCCATTTTTTTGAACATTTTAGTTTCTATTTTTGAATATGCGTTTCAAGGGTTAGATTACAGTGAAAGGAGGTCTGTCACTGTGTCACAAGGATGGTGTTATCAGTGATGTCATGAGTGATGTAATATGTGATGTCATCAGCAGTGCATTACACGCGCAAGTTATAGTGAGTCCAACTAACTATAACGTGGAATTTCATTGGTTTTATATCAGTAAAATTTCCAGCTAACTATAACTGGTGTCAAACCTATGGTTTTTTCAGTGAATTTCATAGGTTTTGTAAATGCTACTTCCTAACTATAACGTGTGTAAAACCTATGGTTTTTTCAGTGAATTTCATTGGTTTTTAAAATGCTAATTCAAATATATCTCGGGTATACAACCTATACTTTTGTCCATAAAGTTCTGGCAATATTTTTTTCGGAAACAAGCCGTTTTCTTCACTGTTCAAGTTGCATAGAGACTCCTTGTAAAGCGATACAGAATTAGAAAGTCTGTACCTTGCCTTTTTCTCAACGCATTAAAATTTGTCTGTAAATAAAAATAGCCTTTCTAAACTTTCGTGCGCGACCTGGTGTGCGCACTCTCGGCAACAGTTCTCAATAAAATGGATAGCGCATTTCCAGGCTTTCGTGCGCGACCGTGTGCGCACACCCACCTATATATTTCGTGAAAACTTTGCAATCTGAACTTATTGAATTTCTTCATAGACCCATCAAAGAACTTATAATACGTCAAACAGACTAAACCTAGGCTTCTTTTTAATATTATGAAAATGTTCATTAAATGGAGCCGAATGTCTTTTTAAACTTTCGTGTGTGACCGAATGTACACACCTTGGTATTTTAAAAAAATATATAAAAGGTTTTATACTTTAACAATTGTATGCTTGAATCGAGCTCAAAAGATATATTAAATCCGAATATGTTTGAATTTACTTCTTTTCACGTTTTGAAACTTCGCTGAATTAGACCGCTACTTCCAAATGACGTACGTGACTAGATACTATCACCGCGTACACGTCCTGAGACGCGCATGTGAAGTCATGTGACTTGAAAACAACACTTCCAATTGGTTCTTAGTAGTTTCTATTCTGCAATTTACACGGAGGACTCCACCCACTTCCCTCACTATCTTTTGTACTCTCAAAAGAGAACAAAGTTCAACACCCTTCGGAAGACTTTGCTGAAATGGCTGCCGCCCCGCATTCATCTTCCGAATCTGAAGGAAATGAGCGACTACCTTTAAAAAGAAAAAAGGAATCTTTTATTTGGAAATTTTTTACTTATCCTGAAGAATTAAAGAAAGTAAATGCGCCAAAAGTTACCTGCACGATATGCAATTCGGTTCTCTCAAGAGGAAATCCAAGAAAAAAATATTCCTTTTCCATACATACCATGATGCGGCATGTCAAACAAGTGCACCCTGTGGAATTTGCAAAGGCATCGACAAGAGCCCTGGCCACACTATTACCATCAGAGGTGGCCAGCACATCTTCTGGTGGACGACCTGTATCTCCATCGAGTGCTGTGATGGACTTGAGACCATATCTTGCAAAGGTGCACATGAAATGCAACGAGTGTGGAGAAATTCTTCTGTACGGAGAGCAGAGCCTCATTCTTACTAAACTAAAAATTGAGAGTCATAAATGCCCCGAGAAAAGATAAATTTCTTCATTTCATTTAAGAAAACAACATAACAGTTGTTTTAAAAAAAAAAAAAAAAAAGTTCTTTTCAGAACTAACTCATTGTACCAAAAACAGCTCCAGGAGCATATTATAAAGGGCGTTTATCTCCCCGTTTTTGGCTTTTGATCGTGCGCGACCGTGTGCGCGCACCCGCCGATATATTTCGGGAAAACTTTGCGATTGTAACTTATTAAATTTCTTCATAGACCCATCATAGAACTTATACTACTCAGAAGATATATTCAATCCGGATGTGTTTAGATTTACTCCTTTTCACGTTTTGAAACTTCCCTGAATTAGACCGCTACTTCCAACCAGATACTATCACCGCGTACACGTCCTGAGACGCGCATGTGAAGTCATGTGACTTGAAAACAACACTTCCAATTGGTTCCTAGTAGTTTCTATGCTGCGTCAATACCTACGCCTGCTTCAAACACATGCACAGTTTTGAAACAGCATGGGCCTGAAAGTCACTGAGTGAAATATCATACATTACAGTCAGCCACTTTCAAGACGCATTCCTTCAGAGGAACACTTACCGTTTATTAGAGGTAGATCGTCCGACTCCACCGGAGGACACCCCTAATAAAAAAGACATATATATAAAATGCGGACTAGCCGCTGTATCGTACTAGCAAACTTTAACTTAAAAATCGTTAGAGAAAACAAAAGGAATAGAACAAAATCAGTAGGCCACTGATAGGATCTCTTTTTGACCTTGCTAAAATAGAAACATTAGGAACAACCCCTCATGAGAAATATGAAACTAGTGAGAGAAACCGAGCTCGACGCCATCTTGCCCCCTTTTAGGCCCCATCACGAACATAGATAGCCCCACATAGCAAAACGTGATCTTATCGCCTGCCCTACTTCAGATCTGACCCCCCCCCTTTTGCTCTCATGTCCTGTCGGAATGTCCGGCTGTAGATTACAATCACATGTTACATTTGGGAGAGGAAACGACATCAGAGCGACAAATATTAGAAATATACCACACGACAGCAAAATAACAGGTTAAAACGTTTTTATTCTTGAACAAAAATATATTAAAACAACTATGGAGAACCATTACGCGAATAGTCCGGAGGCGACACCACGCGCCAAGGCCTGTCCCCAGGATGAACCAAGGGATCCGTTCCTGGGGCCGTGGCAAAGAGAAGCCGGCCGCCATCGGCCGGAGAAGGCATGGGCCCGACCCGAGGTGTAGTTGTGGTCCCATTCTCTTCCTCTTTCGGCGCCTTGCAGGCCACGAGGGGGGGATGTCTTGCATATGCCTCCGACCCCCCCCTCTCTTCATCGCCTGGTCCGGCCATAACAAATGTCAGCAAGACGCCGTGGGGTGCACTGGGAGGGGAGGCGGCGCGGACGATCCTCTTTCGGCGCCTTGCAGGCCACGAGGGGGGGATGTCTTGCATATGCCTCCGACCCCCCCCTCTCTTCATCGCCTGGTACGGCCATAACAAATGTCAGCAAGACGCCGTGGGGTGCACTGGGAGAGAGAGGCGGCGCGGACGAGCCTCTCCCGCCTCCCCATGTGGAGGCCCCTCAGCTGCACCCCCAACGCTCCACGCACCCGTCAAAGGACTCGTCCACTCTTGCGGTGCAGCGACGCTCCACGCACCCGTCAAAGGACTCGTCCACTCTTGCGGTGCAGCGACGCTCCATGCACCCGGCAAAGGGCTCGTCCACTGTGGCGGTGCAACGATGCTTCGCCCGACAGGCTTGAGTCCATCAGCTCCTGCAACCCAGTGGCTGCCGGTGGTTGGAGATCTTTACTTTCAAAATGCTGCCAACAATATTTTCTGAATGGCGTAGCCACGAGACGTTGGCGCTCTCATGCTGACGCCAGCCTCAGTTTGAATGACCAACAATCCGGGGCGCGGAGCGCGTAACGTAAGCATAACAGGTCATATGACTTGTTAATAAAGCTTTTCATTGGTTTAGAAATATTTTTATGAGCATATTTGACTATTTTATTAAAAACACTACACATAACCTGTTTTTCAAGTTATGTTTAATTTTAAATGAAACGGTTTACATTTTCACTTTTTATTTCCAGTACATTTTAAAAATAAATGTTTATAGTTCCATATGCTGAAGCACGTCAGCTTCCCACCCTATGTCATACAATTCTGACAAATCGGCATCCTCATCATGTTCTTCATCATCCTCAGGATTTAATTCATCTAAGGGATCCACTTCCACTGACGTTTCAATGACAAGTTCAACGATAAGATCGAGATCAACGGATTGCTTATTATCACTCATGGTTAATGTTGTTGTTATCTTTAAAGAAAGAGAACAACAATGAGATGTTGCAGAGTAAGAGACAAATCTCAGAGACTATAATAGTAAATTTTTTTAACAAGAGTAACATTTTGCAGCTATTATTTAGCCATGTCCAGCGATGCTGAGGAGGTGAGTCCTATGTCCAAGTTTTCAGTGAACAGGACTCATCTCTTTTTAACCTTGGATAAGCCTCACCAAAACTGTGTCCCCTGCTCATACTTAAATGTAAAGGGGCAGATTTATGTTAACTGGCGCATCCCCAGAGATGCACCAGTTAATGTGCACCGCTGCTCTGCCACCCATGGTCTGCCGCATTTACAATGTGGAGCACCATTGAGCAAAAACAACACAGATGCGTCACGCACCTGTGCCGCAAAAGCAGCACATTGCAGGAATCACGTCGTAAGCACGACATGTCTACTCCAATGCACAGGAGCAAGCCACACATTGCATGGTGCATCACTCCTTATGCCTGTTTCAAACAGGCGTAAGTATTTGATTCAGGAATGCTATAAAGCTGACTCAGTGAAATCTTCTAAATTTCACTGTGTTAGTTTTACAGGGCTTTCATGCAAATGAATGCCCACCTGCAACAAAACGCCTATATGAAACCTGACGCAGGTTTCATGTGGTGTAGAAAATGAAAATGTATATGTACATAAGCGGCGTTCATTTGTGTTCACCCTCACCACTGTTGGAGTTAAAGCGAAAGTCACCGCACAGTGGCCCCGCCATCTTGCCCCCTTTTAGGCCCCATCACGAACATAGATAGCCCCACATAGCAAAACGTGATCTTATCGCCTGCCTAACTTCAGATCTGACCCCCCCCTTTTGCTCTCATGTCCTGTCGGAATGTCCGGCTGTAGATTACAATCACATGTTACATTTGGGAGGGGAAACGACATCAGAGCGACAAATATTAGAAATATACCACACAACAGCAAAATAACAGGTTAAAACGTTTTTATTCTTGAACAAAAATATATTAAAACAACTATTTACATGACAAACGGCCGCAGCAACAAACCCACAATGCATTTCGCCGTCTACTTGACGCCGTCCCTGTCCCTCCTTCCCCAAAGTAGCAATGTTGGGCTACTTTTGGGCTGCTTTCTAGTAGGGTTTTTGAGCGTCAGAAAGTCTACAAAAGCCTTCGGCAACGGCCTGGGGTGGAGAACCATTACGTGAATAGTCCGGAGGCGACACCACTCGCCAAGGCCTGTCCCCAGGATGAACCAAGGGATCCGTTCCTGGGGCCGTGGCAAAGAGCGGCCGGCCGCCATCGGCCAGAGAAGGCATGGGCCCTACCCGAGATGTAGTTGTCTTCCCATTCTCTTCTTTTTTCAGCGCCTTGCAGGCCACGAGGGGGGAATGTCTTGCATATGCCTCCGACCCCCCCCTCTCTTCATCGCCTGGTCCGGCCATAACAAATGTCAGCAAGACGCCGTGGGGTGCACTGGGAGGGAGAGGCGGCGCGGACGAGCCTCTCCCGCCTCCCCAGGTGGAGGCCCCTCAGCTGCACCCCCAACGATCCACGCACCCGGCAAAGGGTTCGTCCACTGTTGCGATATAGGGACGCTCCACGAGCCCAGGAAAGGGTTCGCATACTGTGGCGGTATAGGGACACTCCACGAGCCCAGCAAAGGACTCTCCCACTGTTGCGGTACAGCGACGCTCCACTCACCCAGCAGGGTCTCGTCCACTGTGGCGGTGCAACGATGCTTCGCCCGACAGGCTTGAGTCCATCTGCTCCTGCAACCCAGTGACTGCCGGTGGTTGCAGATCTCCTAAAAATGGCGGTCGACTTTGCAGGAATGGGCCTGGCGTGAAAAGTTGGCCTGGTCGCCTGTTAACCAGAAAAAGGCCCCCTGTCTTTCCTTTCAAAATGCTGCCAACACTATTATATCAGACTCTGCATCGGTACTTACTTATAAATGCAGAAACAACTCAATTAACACAAGGGCTCTTTTCAGAGCCACCTTATATCAAAGCACTCAAACTTCTGATTTATCTCCATTTTCACACTTTTGTAAATAGTTGTGCGCGCCCGAGTGCGCACACCCCGCAACTTTTTTCGAAAAAAAATATATATATATTTTCGCGTTTAAGGTCCTTACTGCACACCCTGAGAAAACCTACACAGCAAAACAATCTCTACGTTCTCCCCTTTCCATGTTCCAACGCTTTGAAATGACAATATATTTACTCGCAGTGACAAAATGGCGGTCAACACTTCCTGATTTCCTTCGAATCGAACGTTAACAGACGTCACGCAGCAAAAAAAAAATCTGCGCGCGCGCAGCCGCTTGACTGCGCGCACCCGTCCGCGCTTATAGATATATAATTGACTTTAACTTTAATTTTCTCAACAACTACTGAACGGATTTACACCATTCCACAAAAAGCGTAATCTGCGAGCCGGACTCTACAGTTTTGCCAAATTTCTTATAAATCCATTCAGCCGTTCGACCTGTAGCCGTGTCTAAACGTCCTATGGAAAATAACATGGAGAAAACACGTTTTGGGACCCCCTTTTATCTCAGCCCCCACTTCACCAATCCCCCCCCAAATTTTCAGGGAAGGAGTGCAGCGGACCTAGCCATCTTCTTTAAGAAATTCGCAAAGATTCATCCATCAGGGCCAAAGTTAATCCAAATAGAATGTTGACGATTTCCTATGGAAACTAGGTCCTAACTATAACTACCTACTGGCGACCGCCAGTAGGTAATATATATATATATATATATTCACTGAAAAAACCATAGGTTATAGACCATATATAGTTAGGAATTAGCATTTACAAAACCTTGAAAATTCACTGAAAAAACCATAGGTTATAGACCATATATAGTTAGGAATTAGCATTTACAAAACCTTGAAAATTCACTGAAAAAACCATGGGTTATAGACCATATATAGTTAGGAATTAGCATTTACAAAACCTTGAAAATTCACTGAAAAAACCATAGGTTATAGACCATATATAGTTAGGAATTAGCATTTAAAAAACCTTATTTTACTCACACAAAACCATTGAAATTCCATATATAGTTAGTTGCACTAACTATATATCGCGCACCCGCAATCCACTGCTGATCATGTCACATATTACATCATTCATGACATGGTCAGTGACATCACTGATGACATCACTGAAGACATCTCAAATGACATCACTGATGACATCACTGATGACAACATCCAGTGACTGTATGTTTCTGTAAAGTTAAAATATGTCTTACATATTGAAGAATGAGTGGATGTATAAGTGTCTGGATGAAGGATTTAGTAGGTGCGTGACTGACTGTATGAGTGAGTGATTAAATGTGTCTCACTGAATGCATGGGTTAGTGACTAAACTGTCTTAATTTGTGCATCATAATGTCTGTTGTGATGTAAACTGCTGCATGTGTTGATCATTAGCTATACGAGAGGCTATATGTGTTATTGATTGGTTGCCCAAATATTTGTATGGGAGATTGAGTTTGTGTAGGGGTGGCTGGGAGGTGTGTGACTCTGTGCATAGATGTGTGAGCAGTTGATTCACTAGGTGTATGAGTTCAAGAGTGCATGTGGAAACAGCTACATGGGCAGTTGACTGTGTGCATGAGTGTATTGATGAGTGAATGGATATCTCAATGCTACATGTCATAGTAAGTACATATGTAAAACACAGTACATGTGAGAGTTGGCATATATAAATAACTGTGCATGAGAGCCACTGAATGTGTGAGTGGTTGTATGGATCATTGTGAACTTGTATCAGGGATTGTATAAGAGAGTAAATATGTGTTAGTATATGTTTGAATAAGTAAGGTGTGTATAACTGTATAGTTGAAGAAATGGAGGTGAGATTGTTTATTTGCATGACTGACTAGGTGTGTGAGTAACTCCATGGATGAGTGACAGTGTGTGAGTGTCTGTATACACTGAGTGTATCTAAGGTTATATTAGAGTCTGAAGAGGTTTATCGTATTAGCACAAGAATGATGTCAAATGAGATGTCATCATTGATGTCATCAGTGATGTCATTTGAGATGTCATCAGTGATGTCATCAGTGATGTCACTGACCATGTCATGAATGATGTAATATGTGACATGATCAGCAGTGGATTGCGGGTGCGCGATATATAGTTAGTGCAACTAACTATATATGGAATTTCAATGGTTTTGTGTGAGTAAAATAAGGTTTTTTAAATGCTAATTCCTAACTATATATGGTCTATAACCTATGGTTTTTTCAGTGAATTTTCAAGGTTTTGTAAATGCTAATTCCTAACTATATATGGTCTATAACCCATGGTTTTTTCAGTGAATTTTCAAGGTTTTGTAAATGCTAATTCCTAACTATATATGGTCTATAACCTATGGTTTTTTCAGTGAATTTTCAAGGTTTTGTAAATGCTAATTCCTAACTATATATGGTCTATAACCTATGGTTTTTTCAGTGAATTTCAATGGTTTTTTAATAGCAAATATCATACACTGTAGAATGTCAAGTACGTGGTAAGTAAAAACATTTTCGTGTTTATGCACACTGATCTGCTTTGAATGCTGCCCCCCACCCCTCATTTCTATTAGGAGTACTCTCTCTTTGCAGATAGTGAAGGGTAGTTAACGCAGGCCTTTGCCCCCGTTGTAATCCGTCGTGCCTGCTTCTCTCTCCATTTGATTGATTGTTCTCTTTGGTTCATTCTCTATTTACAAACAAGCACAGAGTCGCAATACTCTGTTTAGTCTTTGCAGATAGCGAAAAATCGTGTAAAAAAACAAAAGGAATCGAGCAAAATCAGTAGGCCACTAATGGGATCTCTTTTTGACCTCGCTAAAATAGAAACATTAGGAACAACCTGTTGAAAATAGCAATGTGTATGTACATAAGCGGCGTTCATTTCTGTTCACAGTACCCCTTGTTGATTGTTTGAATCGAGCATTGAATTGTTCGAAGTTGGTTCTCTTAAGGATCTTCTCTGCCTGCAAACGAGGAAGAATAGGAATATTCTCTCTCCCTTTGCAGATAGTGAAGGGTAGGTAACGCAAGCCTTTAACACGTCGTACCTATTTCATTCCTCATTGATTGATTGATTGTCCGAACATTGACTGTTTGGGAATTAGTTCTTTTTGGAGGTATTCCCTGTTTGCAAATAAACGTAGGAAAATCTTTGCAAGTAGTGAAAGGGTACGTAATGCGGACCTTTCTCCCCCGTTGTAATCTGTCATGCCTATCTACTCCCCACTGATTGATGCACCTGTTTCACCCAGACCATTTACTAGAGATAGGTCATCTGGCCCGACCAGAGAGCACCCCTAGTGAAAAGGACATATGCAATAATAACGAAGTGATCACTGTATCCTGTTAACAGAAACTTTAGCATGAAACAACCTGGAAAGAAAAGAATAGGAAAACGAAAATCAGTAGGCCACTGATGAACTTTTTATTAAATAACAAACAAAGAAACGATAACAATACGTAATGATAAAACCTATTATTGTCCTAGAAACAAGAAACGTTAGAAGTAAGCCCGTAATAAGAAACCTGAAAACATCGCCTCTCACTGCCCCAAAACGTGTCTGTCCCACCGCCTGCCACGGCCAAATAACGGCAAACTGGGAAAGATAGAAGTCAGCAGACATCCGCCCCATTCTAGAAACTTCCAAAGGGCAACAGGTTTTCGGCTACGCCCAGCCGGAAGCAACACATATAAGGCGGGTCCTGCTGCCACGCCTCGGCCAGGAGATCATCACGTAGGGTGTAGCCGGAGGAGAGGCCGAGGCCAGCGGGACCCGGCCAGGGGGATTGACAACACTGGAGAGTTTCAGGGGGGGGAATGTCCCTGTCCTCGACCCTCCCCTCTCTCTCCCAGTCCGGCCGCGGTGGCCCTTGAGAGTTGCAGGTTGTCCCTCCACACTCTCTCCCGGTCCGGCCACCAACGGCCGGGGGCTGGGGCCGACGGGATCCGGCTGCAGCCGATGAGCCAAGGAACCCGTTCATGGGGCCAGAGCAAAGGGCGTCCGGCCGCCATCCACCGGAGGTGTAGCCCAAAGACGGACGGGACATTTCTTCTTTCTTTTATAATGGCTGCGACAACACTGGGGGGGGATGTCTTGCACATGCCTCCGACCCCCCCCCTCATCCTCATCGCCTGGTCCGGCCATAACAAATGTCAAGCGAGACGCCGTGGGGTGCACTGGGAGGGAGAGACGATGCGAACAGGCCTCTCCCGCCTCCCCAGGTGAAGGCTTCCCAGCTGTACCCTCAGCGCTCCAGGCGCCCGGAAAAGGGTTCTTCCACTGTGGCGATGCTGCAACGTCTCGCCCGGCAGGGTGGAGCCCGTCCGCTCATTTGACCCCGCGATCGCCAGTAGCTACCGAACTCTCAAAATGGCGGTCGACCTGGCAAGAGCGGGCCCAGCATAAAGAAATGGCCCGGTCACTGGTTGACTCCACCACCGTAGTCCTCCACGACCTTGAAGATTCTAGAGGAGCCGCGGGAGTCTCCGACCCCCGCAGACACCCCCGATGGGGAATGACTGCCATGATCGCCCGTGGAGTGATGAAACTGTAGCCGCGGGACGTCGGCGCTCCCATGCTGCCACCAGCCTCAGTTTGAATGACTAGAATCCTGCAGACCTCAGTTCCGGTGAAAGCACAGTGTGACCCGGTAGGAAAAATTGTTGCACCCCCTCCCCTTTTTGACTGATAGTTCAAACCACTGATCCTTTCCTTTGCCCTTTTACCGGAACTATGGACTGCCTCCCCCTCTTTTACATTTTCTAGAGAAAACAAAACATTAACCACTACATTAGCATAGCAGTTGACACCAGAACTGTTTTCAAATTGAAAACCAACAACATCTTCAACAGAATCCTTTTTGTTTCTGCTGTGACCCTGCTACCGCACAGGCATTGTCCCCAGCAGTAATTCTGTAATGCCGATAAGTATAGCTGTGGTGCCTACTGGACTCACTCACCCCCGCGGCGCCCCACGCCGTTATTTGCTGGGCGGCAACTTACTAGACATCACCTTCATGACATCCAGATTTCAGCGCTTTCTGCTGCCTTGGAACTATTCGCACAACAGACCGCTACTGACAATCCACCCCCCGGGACGCCCCACGCCGGATACCCAAATCAGTGCGGCACCCAGGCAACATCTTCTGAATTTTCATAATTTGAAAGAACTAGTAACATGTCCTCATCAGCAATTTCCTCATGAAAAGTCTGCAATGATGATTCTTGTAACTCTATGGTCTCCAAACATTCGATAAATTCGCCATCAAGAGATTGATCAAAAAAATCATTCAAGTCATCTCCTCCTTGTGAGAATATTTCAATATTGGTGCTGTCAATTTCAATAAATGTATTGGATAATTCAAAAGAAATTGCCACGGTCTCTTCGTTGTTTAAATGTTTTTACTGTTTTTGTTTTGTTGTATATATTTATAAGTTATTAAAGTTTTATAATCCTACTACTTTGTTGGAGTGCTATATATTTTTAATATGACACATAATTGTAAAAACTTTGATGTACAAAGAGTCATCCCTGGAATCTTCCGCTTCAGGCTCGGTCCCCTCCCCAATCACAATACAGGATGGTTTTCAGATAGTAGGAACACGTGTGGTGTGACGGATCTCATCGGGTGTGGGCCTTGATCTACTATAACTCCTTTGAAGAGGGGTGATTCTTTACAGCTGGGGCCATAAACTACATCTGCAGGGCTAGCTGATAGCCTGGACAATCGGACACAGAGGAAGAGGAGTGTCAGAGGGTGCGGTAGTGAATAGGGCGAAAGGGAGGTGTCGGGCGGGCACAGAGTGTGATTCTCAAGGAAGAGCAGCGCAGATGGGGGGAGGTTTATTGCCCATGCATAACACAGAGAGCGGGGGTGACCAGTGCCTGGGGAAGATGCTTGCGAAGGTGGGGAGCCATGCTAAGGATCGACAGCGTGCAGAGAGTGGGTCTGGTCAAGGCATCTAAAATGGCTGCCGTGCACGACAAAAGTGTGGCATTTCAAAAAAGGCAAGATGGCGCAGACAATGTTTTTCAACACTTCCTCATTTCCTTCGAATCGAACGTTAACAGACGTTGGTGCATATTACCAAAGTTAAGCGATATTTATCGCTAACGATGCTTAGCAACGAATTTTTTACCGCTAAGCATCGTCAGAAATTATCGAAGATAAACCTTGCTATTATCAAGGTTTATCGCAAATGCGATAAAAAACGGCCGCAATGCATGAATATCGCTAAAAAGTCAGCGATATTCATGCATTACCGAGCTAATGCTCTTAGCCATGTTATCCACCTCCCATTGGATAACATGGCTAAGAACTGCTCAGGGCAGGTGTTAGTTTTTGGAGATATTCGCGCTTAGCGCGAATATCTCCAAAAGTTGGTAATAGGAGATAGATATCTTGCATGTTGTAATGCAAGTTATTGTGGTATATGGAACTCATACCATAATCTCTCAGGAAAGCAGAAACTGATCCTTTTGGGACCGCCTGAGAAGGCCTAGGAGGTGAGGGGTACTCTACTTTGCCCCCTTTTCACGTTCCGAACTATTTTTTTTTACTCTCTTCTGTAATTACACAAAATGGCAGCGATAAGATGCATCAGAGACAGACAGTGAGAGAAAGGAGGCCGGAGATGAAGAAGAGATGTCAAATACACATTGGAGATAATATAGTGGGAGAAGGAAAGTAAATATGAGTAAACTTACCATGTAACATAAAAATGTTGCACTCTATACTATAAGTCTCATTTTATACTACAATCACTTCGCTACAACCTCATAAATTAAAAATAAAAATGAATAATGTCTCAAACAATTTTTGATTTCTAAATATAAATTTATTCTTCTGAATTTTCAAAATTTGAAAGAACTAGTAACATGTCCTCATCAGGAATTTCCTCTTCAATCATCTCATCTGGAATCTCCTCATGAAAAGTCTGCAATGATGATTCTTCTAACTCTATGCTCTCCAAACATTCGATAAATTCGCCATCAACAGATTGATCCAAAAAATCATTCAAGTCATCTCCTCCTTGTGAAAATATTTCATTATTGGTGCTCTCAATTTCAATACATGTAGTGGATAATTCAAAAGAAATTGCCACGGTCTCTTCATTGTGAGCCATTTTATTTTGAAATTGCTTACTGTAAATTGCAGAAAAAAATAATCACTTTCATTTATCGTTTTTAGTAATACATAATATAAAACTAACTTTATCAAGTATTTAGTATAACAGAAGGACTGTAAATAAATAACAGAAAACATTTTTCAAATTATCTTCAAGTGTACAACATAGTTCCCCTTACAAATTAACAACTCACCTTTTTAAAAGTAGGAGAAGTGTTAGTACTGTGTAAATCAAACACCAGCAATTGACCACCAGAAATTCCTCACAAATGTACCTCAGACAGTAGTATCACAAAATGGCTGTGGTTTCCTCTCATTTTAGATATATACATAACCAATTAACTTTCAACACACACAAATACAAAACCAAAGTAACATTTTAATTGGTTCTAAATTTCAACACTTTCAAATGTGTTTTCCCCATGCAATTTTCCATAGGACATTTAGATACGTCTACAGCCTGAATGGCTGAACGGAATTACACCAAACTTGGCAAAATGGTACATCAAACCTAAGAGGTCAGGGAGGATCTACTATGCCCCCTTATGGTCATTTGCCCCTTCGCTTTGGCCTCCTCTTGTCTCTCGATCCTACCGAGAGACAAGATGGCGGCCGCTACGGACTATTTGGAATGTTTACAGACGCCGGAGAACCAATCATCTTCGCAAAGCTCCGTAACGCGAAAAGTACGCGAAGCGGAGCGCTGTTACAGATATATATCTTTTTTTGAACGTTAATTTCTCAAAATCCACTGGAGCACATATATTGAGACCTAGCAAAGGCACATCGGGCTACCAGTCCCTAATATTTTGCCAAGTTTCGTGCAAATCCATTCAGCCGTTCGATTATTATTATTATTTTTTTTTTTTGCCCCGCGGGGCCCTTTTAAAACCTCCACATCAAACCTAGGGGGTCAGCGAGGAGCTACTATGCCCCCTTATGGTCATGTGCCCCTTCGCTTTGGCCTCCTCTTGTCTCTCGATCCTACCGAGAGACAAGATGGCGGCCGCTACGGACTGTTTGGAATGTTCACAGACGCCGGAGAACCAATCAGCTTCGCTTCACAAAGCTCCGTACCGCGAAAAGTCCGCGAACCGGAGCGCTGCCCGGTCCGCTGTTACAGATATATATCTTTTTTTGAACGTTAATTTCTCAAAATCCACTGAAGCACATATATTGAGACCTAGCAAAGGCACATCGGGCTACCAGTCCCTACAATTTTGCCAAGTTTTGTGGAAATCCATTCAGCCGCTCGGGCTAAAAGTGAGGCCAACCGCCCTATGGAAAACTCAATGTTAAAAACACGTTTTGGGACCCCCCTTTTTTCTCAGCCCCCCCTTGACGACCCCCCCCAAATTTCCAGGGGCTGCTCAGAAACAAAATGTTCCATTTTCCAGAAAATTTCAGCCAATTCCGTCCACAAACGCCAAAGTTATTAGACATAGAATTTTCAAAAATCCCATAGAGAAAAAATCCTAACTATATATACCTACTGGCGACCGCCAGTAGGTAATATATATATATATATATATATATATATATATATATATATATATATATATATTCACTGAAAAAAACATAGGTTATAGACCATATATAGTTAGGAATTTGCATTTACAAAACCTTGAAAATTCACTGAAAAAACCATAGGTTAGAGACCATATATAGTTAGCTGGACATTTTATTGACATAAAACCAATGAAATTCCATATATAGTTAGTTGCACTAACTATATATCGCGCACCCGCAATCCACTGCTGATGATGTCACATATTACATCATTCATGACATGGTCAGTGACATCACTGATGACATCACTGATGACATCTCAAATGACATCGGCTCTGCAGCGCAAACAAAACCCGTAACGTAAGCGTGCCGGAGCACGCTTACAGATATATATATTTTTTTTAACCTTAATCAGACAAAATCCACACGTGCACATATCTTGAGGCCTTGCAAAGGCACATCAAACAAACAGTCCCTACAATTTTGCCAAGTTTGCTGGAAATCTAATCCCTTAATTTTTTTTTTACTGTTTCTCTTGGTTTTCCCCTTGTTACGCTTACCGGGACGCTACCCGGTACGCGAACCGGACGCTCCAAAAACACAAGATGGCGGACTCCCGTTACGCTGCCGGTTAGCTGCCCGGTTCGCGTACCGGGAAGCGCCTCTACCGCGAAAAATCGCGGGGGACTTTAATATCCCCCTCATCAATCCTAGGGGGTCAGGAGGGGTTTACCTTGCCCCCTTTCCTTCATTTCCCCCTTCTTTTTTCACCACATCTTGTCTCTCGAACCTACCGAGAGACAAGATGGCGGCCGCTCCGGACTGTTTACAATGTTGACAGCTACGCTGCCGGTTAGCTGCCCAGTTAGCTGCCCGGTGAGCTGCCCGGTGAGCTGCCCGGTTCGCGTACCGGGACGCGCCTCTACGGCGTAAAATCGCAAAAAAAATGTATTTTTTATTTTTTGCCCCGCGGGGCACTTTAATATCCCCCTCATCAATCCTAGGGGGTCAGGAGTGGTCTACCTTGCCCCCTTTCCTTCATTTCCCCCTTTGTTTTTCACCACATCTTGTCTCTCGATCGTACCGAGAGACAAGATGGCGGCCGCTCCGGACTGTTTAGAATGTTGACAGACACCGGAGAGCCAATCAGCTTCGCTTTGCGAAGTTCCGTTACGCGTCAGGTACGCGAACCGGGGCGCTAACCGGAGCGCTGTCACAGATATATATTTTTTTTTAAACGTTAATTTCTCAAAATCCACTGGAGCACATATATTGAGACATAGCAAAGGCACGTCGGGCAAACCATATCTACAATTTTGCCAAGTTTCATGTAAATCTATTCAGCCGTTCGAGCTAAAAGTGAGTCCAACCGCCCTATGGAAAAATGAATGGGAAAAACGCGTTTTGGGACCCCCCTTTTTTCTCGGCCCCCCCTTGACGAAACCCCCCCAAATTTTCAGGGGCTGCTCAGAAACAAAATGTGCCAATTTCCTGAATATTTCTGTAGTAAAGCTAGTGCTCACCAGGGAAGTCTGCTGCTAATCATGGTTTGCAGCCATTTTCCCGCATTTTTTATCCCGCAGACTTTCAGTCCGCATACCATTATCCCGCAAGGTCATTGACCTCGCATACCATTATCCCGCATTTTTTCAAAACGCATGTGCATTTATCGCGCATGCCTTTACAAAGAATTACGTTTTAAAGGCATGTATGGTAAATGCATTTGCGTTGTGAAAACCACGATGACGAGAGAGGTAAGTGGGTTTGTGTTAATTTTTTCGTGGGTTAGTGATTGTGTAGTGTAGTGTAGTGTTGTGTAGTGTTGTGTTAGTGTAGTGTAGAGTTGTGGTGGTTGTTTAGTGTAGGGTCATGCTGGGGGTAGTGTTTTAGGGTTTAGGGTTGTGTTGTAGTGTTTGCGTAGTGTAGGGTCATGCTGGGGGTAGTGTTTTAGGGTTTAGGGTAGTGTTGTAGTGTTTGCGTAGTGTAGGGTCATGCTGGGGCTAGTGTTTCAGGGTTTAGGGTAGTGTTGTAGTGTTTGCGTAGTGTAGGGTCATGCTGGGCGTAGTGTTTTAGGGTTTAGGATAGTGTTGTAGTGTTTGCGTAGTGTAGGGTCATGCTGGGGGTAGTGTTTTAGGGTTTAGGGTAGTGTTGTAGTGTTTGCGTAGTGTAGGGTCATGCTGGGGCTAGTGTTTCAGGGTTTAGGGTAGTGTTGTAGTGTTTGCGTAGTGTAGGGTCATGCTGGGCGTAGTGTTTTAGGGTTTAGGATAGTGTTGTAGTGTTTGCGTAGTGTAGGGTCATGCTGGAGGTAGTGTTTTAGGGTTTTGGGTAGTGTTGTAGTGTTTGCGTAGTGTAGGGTCATGCTGGGGTGTAGTATTTTAGGGTTTAGGGTAGTGTTGTAGTGTTTGCGTAGTGTAGGGTCATGCTGGGGGTAGTGTTTTAGGGTTTTGGGTAGTGTTGTAGTGTTTGCGTAGTGTAGGGTCATGCTGGGGGTAGTGTTTTAGGGTTTTGGGTAGTGTTGTAGTGTTTGCGTAGTGTAGGGTCATGCTGGGGTGTAGTGTTTTAGGGTTTTGGTTAGTGTTGTAGTGTTTGCGTAGTGTAGGGTCATGCTGGGGTGTAGTGTTTTAGGGTTTTGGGTAGTGTTGTAGTGTTTGCGTAGTGTAGGGTCATGCTGGGGGTAGTGTTTTAGGGTTTTGGGTAGTGTTGTAGTGTTTGCGTAGTGTAGGGTCATGCTGGGGGTAGTGTTTTAGGGTTTTGGGTAGTGTTGTAGTGTTTGCGTAGTGTAGGGTCATGCTGGGGGGTAGTGTTTTAGGGTTTTGGGTAGTGTTGTAGTGTTTGCGTAGTGTAGGGTCATGCTGGGGGTAGTGTTTTAGGGTTTAGGGTAGTGTTGTAGTGTTTGCGTAGTGTAGGGTCATGCTGGGGGTAGTGTTTTAGGGTTTAGGGTAGTGTTGTAGTGTTTGCGTAGTGTAGGGTCATGCTGGGGGTAGTGTTTTAGGGTTTAGGGTAGTGTTGTAGTGTTTGCGTAGTGTAGGGTCATGCTGGGGTGTAGTGTTTTAGGGTTTTGGGTAGTGTTGTAGTGTTTGCGTAGTGTAGGGTCATGCTGGGGGTAGTGTTTTAGGGTTTAGGGTAGTGTTGTAGTGTTTGAGTAGTGTAGGGTCATGCTGGGGTGTAGTGTTTTAGGGTTTTGGGTAGTGTTGTAGTGTTTGCGTAGTGTAGGGTCATGCTGGGGGTAGTGTTTTAGGGTTTAGGGTAGTGTTGTAGTGTTTGCGTAGTGTAGGGTCATGCGGGGGGTAGTGTTTTAGGGTTTAGGGTTGTGTTGTAGTGTTTGCGTAGTGTAGGGTCAAGCTGGGGGTAGTGTTTTAGGGTTTAGGGTAGTGTTGTAGTGTTTGCGTAGTGTAGGGTCATGCTGGGGTGTAGTGTTTTAGGGTTTTGGGTAGTGTTGTAGTGTTTGCGTAGTGTATGGTCATGCTGGGGGTAGTGTTTTAGGGTTTAGGGTAGTTTTGTAGTGTTTGTGTAGTGTAGGGTCATGCTGGGGGTAGTGTTTTAGGGTTTAGGGTAGTGTTGTACTGTTTGTGTAGTGTAGGGTCATGCTGGGGGTAGTGTTTTAGGGTTTAGGGTAGTTTAGTTGTTTAGTGTATGCTAAAGGCATATTCGTTCTAAAAGTTTTCGTTATTTTAATTTGCGGCCTAATAGTACATGCGGGATTTTTTTTGCGGACTGATGGTATGCGGGATTTTGTCATATATTCGCTAATCATACTTTCTATGGCAAAATGAACCCCCTCATTTTGTTCCTTTTTAATTTAAATGTTTTAAGAGTTACCACTTTATTCCAATCAAGATGGCTTCAGGTGTGCCATACCTTTGTAATAAGTAGGACTGTTAGCACTCTAGTTGTTCTTTAGAACACTCTGGGACATTCTGTCATTGGGCTATAGTTGGGCTTTATCTGGCTGATATTTGGGCTACATTTGTTTTTTTTTGTCTCTGGTGGCCATCTTTGGGCTACATTGGGCTACATTGGGCTACATTGGGCTACATTGGGCTACATTTGGGCTCCAACATATATAGCCCAATGTAGCCCAATATATATTTTTCAAAGTTAATTTTCGTAAAAACCACTGGAGCCTATATCTTGAGACATAGCAAAGGCACATCGGGCTACCAGTCCCTACAATTTTGCCAAGTTTGGTGTAAATCCATTCAGCCGTTCATGCTAAAAGTGAGGCCAACCGCCCTATGGAAAATTGCAATGGGAAAAACACGTTTTGGGACCCCCCTTTTTTCTCAGCCCCCCTTGCCGAAACCCCCCCAAATTTTCAGGGGCTGCTCAGAAACAAAATGTTCCATTTTCCTGAAAATTTCAGCCAATTCTGTCCTCAAACGCCAAAGTTATTTGACATAGAATTTTCAAAAATCCCATAGGAAAAAAATCCTAACTATATATACCTACTGGCTATCGCCAGTAGGTAATATATATATATATATTCACTGAAAAAACCATAGGTTATACACCATATATAGTTAGGAATTAGCATTTAAAAAACCTTATTTTACTCACACAAAACCATTGAAATTCCATATATAGTTAGTTGTACTAACTATATATCGCGCACCCGCAATCCACTGCTGATCATGTCACATATTACATCATTCATGACATGGTCAGTGACATCACTGATGACATCACTGATGACATCTCAAATGACATCACTGATGACATCACTGATGACATCTCAAATGACATCACCGACATATGCAGAGGTGGCATCCAAACAACTATAGTCGTGCAGAGATGCGTGAACTACAACAGAACCCCCCAACTTCGGTGACAAGAACATCTACTGATATCTTTGGAGAGGCCAACGAAACAGTGCCAAATATTCAAAAAAATGTTGTCCATATGAAGCTGACATGCTTATATTGTGGCACTTTAATTTCATGCGCAAACATGAGTCTGAAATTAATTAATTTGGCTTTCGAGAAACACCGATGCTCCAAACGCAGCAAGTTTTAATTTTTTTTTTTGCTCCTGTTGAGCCTTTTTCAATGCCTCTTTCTGTTCTTTCCCTTTGAAAAAAAACAAAAAAAACAAATAAGTGTTCAAAAAAAACAAAAAAAACAAATAATGTTCAAAAAAGAAAAAAAAAATATAAAACAACAAAAATATAAAAAAAAAGTTCTTTTCAGAACTACCTCCCCGTTATTAAAAAATTGCTAGAATGTTTAGCACTCTGTCAAGCTCTATTTCTTTTGGTTCGCTTCCCGGTTAGCTTCCCGGTACGCGGACCGGGAGCTAACCAAAAAAAAAAATAAATAGAGTAAGTATAAGGAAAGTAAACAGAGAGTGATGTTAAAAGAAAGACAGCTATAGGGACTAAAGAAGAGATACTGTTTAATAGATCTATTTACCGAAGAAAAGACGGAAGAGGGTATAATTGTGAAAAACAAAATAGATAACGAAGTGAAAGAAAAAAAAAGAGAGTATAACATTAACAAAGAAGAGTTTCTTGGAGAATGTGAGTGAATGTTCAAAATAAGATTAAAACATGAGGAATAACAGAGAGAAAAAATAGAAAACAGAAAACAAAAAATAACAGAAAAAGATTAATTGAAACAGCAAAGAAATGTAAGTAACATAGAGCCATATCATCAACATAGGCAATAAAAGTTTTGCAGCTTTTATTGGCAGAAATGTGTCGCTAAAGCTGCTTTTGCGGCAGAAAACTGCCGCTAAAACCACTTTTGCACCAGTTTTCTGCCAATAAAAAGAGCAATAATTTTATTGGCTGTGTTCATAATATGCCCCTTAGTGTGCTTCAACTACACAGAGAAAGCATTATGAACAAGTAGTGATAGAGTGATCAGTCAAAGACACTAAGAGTAATAGAGACGGAGTGAGTGAACAAGAGTGAGGAACTATGAGAAGAGAGGGACTGAGAAAAAGAGTGGAAGGAGTTGAGTAAGTAGGTAATAGAGAAAGGAATGAGGAAAGTAGCAAAGGCAGGAAACTGAGGGTTAAAGAAATGAAGCAGTGGAACTAATAGAAGTTAAATGTGATAGAAATGTAATGAAAAGAGTACAAAACATTTACCTTATAATTGTCGTTAAATTACTCACTTTTTGTTTTTATACTTTCAATCTGTGAAAGAGAGAACAAACATTTGAAAAATATTAAAACATGTATTTAAAAATTACAAAAGACAAGGGAAAAGATTGAAGGACAAACAGTTTTTCAACAACTTTGACACTTACAGACGCTTCTGCTTCTCCAGGCCCCCTACACAGTCCTAAAGATATACATTTTAAACTAACAGTATCTTGATGCAGATGAAGTGAGGCCTATATTAAAACATGGTGCATCTTTTGCATTGCTGTTGTCTCAGAAAAGTGTCGCAAGACACTAACATTTTAAATGATTACTTCAGGATGCCAATAAGATGTGTCCTATCCAGAGGTTTGTTTGAGGCGAGGCCTACTCAGGGTTGCTGATGAAATTTCGAGTTGTTGAAGAGAACAGAGGACATAATACATGTGAAGGTCTACCAATGAAGTGAGTCATGTCCACTGCACTCTTGAACAAAGTCCAAACCTCCTATGTTTCCCTGGACAGACCTAAACTTGATCTGCACAATGTGATTCATAATGATAGGAAACACAGGTGATGTAAATGAAATACGTGCAATTTATTTTGCTCATTTCACAATCACATCACTTGTGTTTCCTTTGCTTAGGTATCTCATTGTGCAGATGTAGTCCAGCATATGAAAGAATACGCAGAAGTGCAGCACTGCATGCAACAACTTTGACACTTACAGAAGCCTCACCTTCTCCATGCCTCCTACACAGTTCTACATATACATCATAAATGCAAACAGTATAGAATTAATTATACATGTTAAATGGTTTATTTTTGCTGTTCTCAGAATGTATCAAAATTCACTAAAAACAGTGACTTGAAGGTATTCATCATATAACAGCGGGGAAAAAAAACACAATCAAAATGATTGTGTTTAAAAAACCCATACAACATAACAAATCAGAATTCAGAACTCCTTAAAGTTAACTTACTTTCCATGACGTCAAAGGATGTCCTATGAACAGCTTACACTCTGTTGTGCTGTTATTACTTTCAGCCCGCCACTTTCTGAAAGAAAATCTCCATCGTTTTTAAAAACATGTTACATGCAATAAATGACTTCTTGCTCTCTACCACAAGTTTCCACAAGGCCAAATCTTGTCAGACCCATTTATAACTCTTGGATTTCTTGTAAGCCAATCCCGTCATTTGGCATTTCCGCAACTTTCAGAATTAAAATGTTGAAGATCATTTTCACAATCCTGGAATAGTAATATCTTCCCCTTCTTGCTCAGTCATGTTCTACATTTCCTATGACACTGATACTGCTTACTATGAAGCAGACTTACACTACCTCTATGACTACTACAATTATTTAATTCTCTACATCACTTTTAATCACAAAGCAATGTAAAACAGTAGACAGCATTGCAGACTTACATTCCCTCTACTTTATGTTTTGATTGGCTGCTTCAATTAGCTTATAAAAAGAAATAGTTTTTCTGAACTCATTCAAAGTGCACTTATTTCTCCATGACGTCCAGTCTTATGGTTAGAAGTTATGTCTCTGAACTACACTTATCCTCAAGGCCAAATTGTGTAGGAGCCATTAGAACTTCTTGAAATTCCACAGAGCACATCCCGAGATTATTTCCCTAAAATTTTGGTTTTAAAAACACCAGGTAAGAGTTTTTAAGGTCATACGGCAATTTTTTTTTGAAAATTAAAACAGAATCGTTGCAGAATGACCAGCCATTTCTAGACTTTAAATAAGCTGTGTAATGTCCTGATGTTATTGAAGGACCGTCATGATATATAATTGCTGCAGTTACAAAAGTCCTTCCTGATATTGACAACTGCGAAGCTACAAAATTTTTAATTAAAGTTGTCAATTTTGTTCCATCAGGCCTACATCGTTGGAACATTAAAATGACATACTGGCCATATGTTCGTATAAATAATGTGGACATCATTTCAGATTTACATTGGCTACACTCCATGTTGTGATCAGCTGCTTTTACTAGCTTATTAAAGGAGACTGATTTACTGTCTGGCAAAGTTAAATATATAAATCTTTCTGAGTCTACACTCGTAGTACTTGATACCATACAGTTCTCGCAGTCATGCTGCCATTGATAAGAAAGCCCAAACAGCTGATCTACATCTACACCTTCAGCATGTAATACATCAAGCATATACATTAGAAACTCCTGACAATCTTGCTGAATATTTTGAGAGAATTGTGTTTGGCCTGAACATCTGTCTAACAGATTTCGAATTTCAGACACACTTTCTATGTTTGTTCTATCAGTGCTACATTTCTCTAACACAGAATTTAACAAACTGCAAAATGTTTGATCAGAATTGACCACAATCTCTTCTTTTACATTTTCTAGAGAAAACAAAACATTAACCACTACATTAGCATAGCAGTTGACACCAGAACTGTTTTCAAACTGAAAACCAACAACATCTTCAACAGAATCCTTTTTGTTTCTGCTTGTAATTTTAGGTTCATTGACTTTTTGTCTTTTTGCTACAACCTCCCCAGTATTGGTCACATTTCTTCGTTTCCGGCCTACCACACGTTTCTCAAACAAAGGATACTGAGGCAAATGTGGCGCATACTCTCTTCTTAACCTATTGTATTCCTTAACACAATCTAGATCCGCACAAATGTTTGTGACATCACACTCAATCAAGTACAATCCCGATAAAGTTCTAACTCGTGACAATGCCACATATGCCATACCCTCCTTGAACACAGAACTGCCAATATTCACCAATGCACTGTCTACACTTAAACCTTGCGATTTATGGATTGTCACCGCATATGCCAAGCAAACAGGAAACTGCTTACGGCGAACATATAAGTCTTTTACAAGCAAAAATCTAGCAGAACAACGACCAATTAGCTGTACTTCCTCAATGCCATCAAATTTAATTTTAAAAATTCAATTCCATCTCTATTTCTGTATTTCACAAAATCAACAACATTACCCATTGATCCATTTACCAGACCTCTTTCAACATGTAAATTCCTTCTTAAAATTATACGGCAGTTCAAGCACACATTCAGAGTCTTTTCAAAACCTGCAGTTTTAGATATACTCTTCTCTAATGAATCCAATTTTGTTTTCAGATTCTCAGACAAAATAATTGTTGATCCCATATGCTCTACTCTGTCAATAGCTTCCAGTTTCACAATCTCTTGCTTTTCTAAATGCAACATTTTGTTGTTGAATTTGGCACATTCTGCAAGAGTTGGCATCAAACATATTCCAGATTTCTTCTCAGTAATTTTCTGAAAAATATTCTCAGGCACAACATCTTGTTCTGGATATAAATTTGACAGTAATCGTGCATGTAAAGCTTCTTTCCCATGCTCGGTCACTTTTCCAATTCTAACATCTTGTAGAATAGTCTTGTAAACTTCATCCTTCGCCTGACGCATATTTTCATGCAGTTCAGCATAATTGAAGTTTAACCATATATTGACGTTGCCAATGCTCCCTAGGCACTTCCTGGTATCTTCATGCGTGAGCATTTTGAACACAGGTTGCCCTTTCACTGGTGTCAGCTGCAAAAGATCTCCGAAAACAATGATGTGTTTGCCACCAAATAACACATCATACTCTGTTTTGAGAACTTCTTGCATTCTCAAATGCACAAAGGCAAGCATGACATTGGAAACCATGCTTACTTCGTCAATGATAAGAAGTTTCATTTTCCTCAAGATTCTTGAAACTTCAAAACAAGCATCTCCAGATAGCTTGTGATATTGTAATTTGTTGTCATGCTCCACTGGCAGCATCAGTAAACGATGTAAAGTAATCCCTTTAATGTTATGTGCTGCCAGTCCAGTTGGAGCGGTGACAACACAAGACAGCGATGACTCTGTCCTTTCCTGCAAATAGCATGAAATTGCTTTAATGAGGAAACTTTTTCCAGTTCCCGCTTCTCCACTCACGTACAGTCGGACAGGCTTCAACGATGTACATGAGCACTCTTTCTTGTCATGACTTAATCCATGATCAATTTGCATGGTAACTTTGTCATATATTTTCCTCTGCTCAACGTTGAGTTGTCTTTCCAACTCTTCTAAGTTAACCGCATCCTCCTGAGCATGTGCCATGGCTCTTTCCACTTCATTCATAGCAGTGGCAGCTTCATTTTCGATAACAGGTCCTCCTAGTGGATCCTGACTCAATGAAGCAGAACTCTGAATGTCCTGAGAACTGTCTCTGGCAATCTCGGCTGCAATCGTTGCTTCCTGCTCAATTTCCGCATTCAACATTTCTACATATTTGGGAAAAGCAGGACATTCTATGGTCTCCTTGGCGGCATTGAAAGAGTCTTCGTAACAGAGGAAATCTCCAAGCAGTTCCTCTTCTGCACGCCAAGGCTTGAAAAATTGCAAAAGTGCTAAATAGAAAAACTCCTTTTTTTCAGGAGATTCGCCACTCAATTTTCGATGGTTTACCAAGTGGCATTTTCTTTGCTTGACCAGACATCCCTCACTTCCTATTACAGCATACACTCCTTTCTCAGTATCTTCTTTGATGTTCCTCTTGAATATGTAATTTTGAAGAACCTCATACAGACAAACATTGTCGAGGTGACTGCTTCTATTTGGATAATATGTATCCAACATGTTGGTCTTCAAAATGTCGGTACTGTTTGGCTCCTTTTCCGCCAAATACTCAATTTCCCGCACAGATTTGAGAACTCGATTACGCGTTGCAGCAAGACCAAGACTCGCCCAAACGATACTCCTGGACTTGGCATAGAGACTTGCTGAAGACAACCGGTCAGAGCATTCGTAAGCTCCAATTTCTCGATGCGACAACATCTTCAGACTGAAACTGTACAACTTCTTGCTGAGGCTCTTTTCATGGGAAATGTCCTCCCACATATCCTTCAATTCTGTCTTCTCTTTTTTGGTGATGTAAGACGTCACATACCGAGCCACAGCCATACAGTTATCAGCCACAAACTGTATATCCATGTTAGCATTCCACATGGACAAAATCACCGGGTTGTAGTCGTTGATGTACTTGGACTCTTCGTTCCTCTTCAAATTGTATGTGTTTTTAGGTGATTTCTTCATGACATTGTGTCGCAGCGAAGACATCAAACTGTTTACTCTTCCTTTAGAAATCACCGGTCGTGGAAAGCCGAAACGACATTTAGTGTAGAACTTGTCCTTGTTTCGGAATTTACGACGGCAGTACTTTCCACATCGATGGCTTTGGAAACGCAGAACTTTTTCTCTTAGGCTTTTCTTCTCCTTTGCGTTTGGAACAGCACACGTAGAATACTGTTGGATGAAACTCATCACTGAGTCTTCTGGATCCGTTCCAAATTTAGGTGCATCCTTGATCCACAGCAACATATGTATATGAGGAGCACCTCTTGCTTGGTACTCCTTTCTCCAGAAGAAATCCAACACCTCTCCAAGAGGTGGATTCTTCTTATTCATGATGAAAGACATCATAGCTTCAAATCTATGATTGAAGTACCTACATACATTGACTGGATCCAAAGAGCACAGTTCTCCGGGTGTCTTGAATTCGATGTTATCTACGTTAGCATTTGCCTCTCGTAGAAATTCAAGTAAGTCTTCCCAGCCATACTCGGCACAGCTCAGAGTGAGGAACCATGTGGGAGTACCTAAGTTCCTCAGCATACATTTTAAATCACCATGACGACGGTACCAGTACTCATTAGTACCACGCTGACACGCCATGAGATTAATCAGGTGAGAATACAAAATACTGTCTTGGACATTGACTTTATCCATAAAGTCACTTGCCGAGATGTTTTGCATGTGTATACCACTTTTCAAGATGTGGTTCACTGCATATGACAGTCCAGACAGATCGCTTTCAAACAGGAGATGAAACAAATAAGGAATGCATTGTCGAAACCTAGCATCTCCTGCATACAATCGCAAAGTCCGGTATTCAGAAGCAGGAATTTGATGAGGTCGCTCATCATATCTTCCTCCCTGACCTGTTGGAAAAAGCTGTGGGAAACACCGAGCTTCCAAACTTTCCTCCCAAACACTAATGGGACTCCCTTTCGCTTGTTTCATTTGAAACAACTCAATAGCATTCCCCATGACTTCCTTGGAATGCAAAGGATGAACACTATAATGTTCATATATTTCTTCACTAGTACAGGGTTCTACTTTCTCAATTTGACCAGCACACAAATCGCTGTCCTCTTCCTCACTTACTTCCTCTTCTGCAACATATACATTTTTATAGTATTTATTATATTTTTTCAAATACAATGTTGCCCTTTTGACTTTCCTAACATCTACTAAATCTTGCCATATTTTCTTATTCTTTGTCGGAACCCCATTAACTAAGATAACAAGAGGTTCCTCTTCCACTTTTTCTACTCCAATTGTGTTAATGTTTTTCTTCAAATCTAGAGGCAAATAAACAACTCTTCCCTTTAATCCTCTCTGTAAATCTGATGGAGGCAATTTCCCTGTCTTTGGCTCCATTCTTACAATAGCCTGAAAGGGATGGATACTTTGAATCAAAATAGATTCATAAGTATTTAAATCCTTCAATTCAGAAGGAATCTCAACCAATTCCAGATTATTATGAACTGCTCTAGCAGGCATCTGGTTTTGATTTAATTTGCAACAACAATAAGTACACACACGTTGATCCAATCCCAAATCAAAACAATTTTCTACCATCAAGTATGTTGCGAAATCCTTCCATTCACTATTATTTTCCCTTTCACTTTTTGCATATAAATCCACTAACTTAGTCTGATTCTTATAATAAGTGCGTCGACAACACACACAAGTGAAATTAGGCCTCTCACTTGATTTCACCTGAAACGTCGCAATTTCCTTCTGAAAATTATCTGTACTGGAAACCTGTACACTATCTTCCACATTACCCTCTTCTTCTTGGTCAATTTCAACATTCTCCTCTTTACTTCCAAAGTAACAAAACTCAATTTCTTCACATATATTCTTCACATCTATTTCAGAACCATGCAAAAGAGCAGCGCATAATTGTTTAAGCATAATTGCTGGACTCTTAGCATAATACAACATTCTAACTAATTTCCTCACTTTATTATGATGCACTGCTAGCATCCTGAAATGATGAAAAACACTCTGCCATACTCTCCTCGAAAGACAAGCCAGTGAATGACCATGCAAACCTGTCACTTCTCTCACTCTGCAAGGATCTAATTCTTGCAACAACCTTATTTTCTGCTTCAAACTTTTCTTATTAAATGACCGTACAAAATCACAAAGCAAATTGATGGAATCCTGTCGCACACTACAAATACTACTACACTTCCAGGTGTAGACAGGACCCTTAGCACGTCTTCCTAAAACCTCATTACCTAACACCTCTTCTGTCTCTGTTGTCACAAGTTTTTCTTTTTCAACTGGACAACCATCTTTCACTTCATAAGCACGACCACTGGTGTCAACTGCATGCACCAAATCATTATCCTGGAAATAACTCTCCTCATTAAAAAATGCCTCACAGCTTGAACTATGCATCCATTCTCCAGAAAAAACTTCACAAAAATTACTACGATTAACTATTCTCTTCCATCTACTATTTCTTTTGAAATCATAAATTGCCTTGTTTAGCTTCCTAATTCTATTGATTATCAAAATAAATAACTTACGTTTAATTTCAAATGCCTGATCAATAACTTTCTCAACTTTTTTTTTTCTCTTATAAAAAACCACTTTCTGTTGTGTTGACCTTTCTTAATATTTTTTAACAAATTGCCAATTATCCTGTTGCCGAACATTCGTTTACGAATGTCCCTAAACTGTTGTTTCCTTCTACTATCATGCACAGAGTTATCTCTTGCTCTAGCAGTAACATTTTTGATTGGTCTTTCCTTTCCATTTGAATTGGTTCTCTTTTTCTGGACTGAAACATTTTCTGTAGTAATATTTTTTTTACTACACATATTTCTTATGAAATATTTTGTGCTCTTACCCGGTGCTTTCTTCGTGACTTGACAAATCTTTTTGTTAGAGGACTGCTGCTTATTTTGTTTCACCTGCTGTCTTTGACGTTTTGCAGCCTTTCTCTGTCTTTCTATTGTTGGCATGGTGAAATCTTGAAATGATCTGCAGTTGAATCTGTGGTAAAATATAATAAAAAATGTTATTAACCACTATTACCAAACAGTAAATCAATAACAGTGATCAAAAACTTAACACACTACTTGACATTTTAAATAGAAGATTTTTTAGTCCTTGGCAAATTTACAATACAGAAATAGCAGAAAAGAAATGACATTTATATTTATGTTACCTGTGCTATTTTATATGTGAATCTGATCTAATTTTATGAGCATATTTTAATATTTTATTGAAGACACTACACATAACCTGTTTTTGAAGGTGTCTTTATTTTTAAATTAAACGGTTTACATTTTTACTTTTTTTTTATTATAAATTTTAAAAATAAATGTTTATAGTTCCATAGGCTCAAGCAGGTCAGCTTCCCACCCTATGTCATATAATTCGGACAAATCTGCATCCTCATCACGCTCTTCTTCATCCTCAGGATTTAAATCATCCAAGGGATCAACATCCACTGATGTTTCAATTACGAGTTCAATGATGAGGTCAAAATCAACTGATTGCAGATTGTCGCTCATGTTGATGTTGTCTTTATCTTTAAAGAAAGATAACAACAATGAGATGTTGCAGAGTAAGAGACAAATCTCAGAGATTATAATAGTAAAATTGTTTAACAAGAGTAATATTTTGCAGCTATTATTTAGCCATGTCCAGCAATGCTGAGCAGGTGAAGACTATGTCTAATTTTTCAGTGAACAGGACTCATCTCTTCTTAACCTTGGATAAGCCTCACCGACTCTGTGTCCCCTGCACATACTTAAATGTAAAGGGGCAGATTTATGTTAAATGGCACATCCCCAGGCATGCACCAGTTAACGTGCACCGCTGCTCTGCCACCCATGGTGTGCCGTATTTACAATCAGATAGGAGAAAGCTGCGTCAAAACCCTGCGCCTGCTTTAAGCAGGCATAGGTCTTGACGCAACATTGTGGAGATGGGGCACCCCTGAGCCTTGCTTGAGCTGCATCACACTTGCGATACAACTCCAGCAATCACTACCTTTACAGCACAGATACGTCACGCATCTGTGCCATTTTTGCCCCATGATGCCCCGCATTGTAAATGCAGCACACCATGGGTGGCAGAACAGCGGCGCAGGATGACTGACACATCCCTGGTGATGCACCAGTCATCATAAATCTATCCCTAAGCTTCTTATCTTGTTACAGATGAACCGCCATATGTACCATCAAACTATTTTGCATTTCCTAAATAGCGAATTTTAAGGGATAAATAGCAATTCTTTACCATTCCTAATTTGCAATGAGCAAATTGCTAATTGCAAGTTACCCATTCATTTCCATGGGCTAGGAGGCTCATAGGAATGAAGGTTTAATTTGCGATTAGCAATTTGCTCATCACAAATTAGGAATTTTTCAAAGGGTGCAGGGGTGTCTCAAAAACACCCTGCTGCACCCCTGAAAAAGAAATTTGGGGGCATATGGCACACATACATCCCCTAAGGGCATGTGTTGGCGTCATATGGGACCTTTTGTTTTTGGGAAAAAAAGCTTTTTGAAAAGAATTCACAAATTACCACCAACTAGAAGTTGGTGGTAGTTTCCAAATCCTTAATGTCATTTTTTACATATTTTTTGTTTGATACATTGCATTTAAGTAATCGCAAAATTTGCAAATCCTTCAGTGCAATCGCAAAATAAGGAATAGCAAATTTTGCTACTCCTTATTTTGCATCAAACTTGTTTGATACATACCATTTGTCTAATTAACATTCGCAAAGGCCGAAATTCGCAGAATTTTGATCTTTGCGAATGCTAATTAGCTTGATACATATGGCCCCAAGTGAGGCCTGTCTTGCAACATGGTGCATCTTTTGCATCACTGCTGCATCGGTTTCATGTGGTACGTTTTTTTTACACCATGACATATCTGCCTAAATGCATCAATTTGTAATTTTGTCGCCTCATAGCAAATCTTTTGCACCGCCGCTGCATCATAAAAGTGACGCACAGTGGCGCAAAAGAGGCATACACCTATCATAAATCTGTCCCTAGCATTTTAAATGATTAATCCAGGATGACGATAAGGTGTGGCCTATCCAAAGGTTTGTTTAAGGTGAGGCCTACTCAGGATTGCAGATTAAAGTTACGCTTGATGAAGAATACAGAGAAGATAATACATGTAAAGGCCTACCAATGAAGTAAGTAATGTGCACTTTATTTCGCCAGTCATCATAAATGTATCCCTAAGCTTCTTATCTTGTTACAGATGAACCACCATATGTACCATCAAACTATTTTGCATTTCCTAAATAGCGAATTTTAAGGAATAAATAGCAATTCTTTACCATTCCTAATTTGCATTGAGCAAATTGCTAATTGCAAATTACCCATTCATTTCCATGGGCTAGGAGGCTCATAGGAATGAAGGTGCAATTTGCGATTAGCAATTAGCTCATCACAAAATAGGAATTTTTTCAAGGGTGCAGGGGTATCTCAAGAACACCCTGCTGCACCCCTGAAAAAGAAATTTGGGGGCATATGGCGCACATACATGCCCTAAGGACATGTATTGGCGTCATATGGCACCTTTTGTTTTTTGGAAAAAAATGCTTTTTGAAAAGAATTCGCAAATTACCACAAACTAGAAGTTGGTGGTAGTTTCCAAATCCTTAATGTCATTTTTTACATATTTTTTGTTTGATACATTACATTTAAGGAATCGCAAAATTTGCAAATCCTTCAGTGCAATCGCAAAATAAGGAATAGCAAATTTTGAATTAAGGACATTTTAAGTCATTTCCACATGTGCAGTGTTTTCAAATTATGATTTGAAAATCGTTTTTGGGGAAAAGTAATGGTTTGCAAATTTATGACAAGGACATAATGGTGTATGCTTCTCTATAAGGCATTTCAGTGTCTCTGATGTCATTTTTCCCATATTACATTATAAGACCTTTCCCCATGGAGCACATTCCTTGTAAATATGCTCCCACCTGTGCATGGTGAATTTAGATTTTGACTGTTTGAGTCACATAGCCATGTTAAAAGTGACCCAAAAAAATTGCAAACGCTTTAAAAAAACACATTCATGTGTCTTAAGGACATTTTAAGTCATTTCTCAAAATCCACTGGAGCACATATATTGAGACCTACAAAAGGCACATCGGGCTACCAGTCCCTACAATTTTGCCAAGTTTCGTGCAAATCCATTCAGCCGTTCGGGCTAAAAGTGAGGCCAACCGCCCTATGGAAAACTCAATGTTAAAAACACGTTTTGGGACCCCCCTTTTTTCTCGGCCCCCCCTTGACAAACCCCCCCCAAATCTCCAGGGGCTGCTTAGAAACAAAATGTTCCATTTTCCAGAAAATTTCAGCCAATTCCGTCCACAAACGCCAAAGTTATTAGACATAGAATTTTCAAAAATCCCATAGAGAAAAAATCCTAACTATATATACCTACTGGCGACCGCCAGTAGGTAATATATATATATATATATATATGTATATACATTACCTACTGGCGATAGCCAGTTGGTATATATAGTTAGGAATGGCTACCATAGGAAATCCGCAACATTCTATTGGGAATAACTTTGGCGCCGGTTGAGGAATTTGCGTGTAATTTCCCAACATTTTGGCCAGCTCTGCTGCGCTCCTTCCCTGAAAGTTTCGAGGGGATTCGTGAAGTGGGGACTGAGAAAAAAGGGGGGTCCCAAAACTTGTTTTCCCCATGTTAATTTCCATAGGACGTTCTGACAAGTCTACAGCCCGAACCGCTGAACGAAATTACACCAAACTTGGCAAAATTGTAGGGCCTGGTACGCAGAAGTGCCTTTGCTATATTTGGTGAAAACTGCTCCAGTGGTTTTTATGAAAATTAACGTCAAAAACACATATATATCTGGGCGGAGCCTAACCACACATCTCATCGTGAAATCTGATTGGCTGTCAGCACTTCATCCAAGAAGTGTTGGCAACCATCTTGGGACCAATATACATGATAGCACCTCATTAAAAAACATTGTAGTTAATAGAGGGTTTTAGGACTTTAGTTACATTATAAATCATTTGTTGATGGTACCATACTCATTTTAGGAATTGTGGTGTGTTCTAAGGTGATTTTACCATGTGAAAAAGCCTTCTGCTGTTATATCATAAATCATGTTTGAAAGAAAACTATTACCGCATGCTTTTCCCACAGTGGTTTAGAAGGGGATCTATAAGCTAAACTGAAAGCATATTCTCTGTAAATTCACATTATCTTTCTCAGTCATGTGAGAATGAAGTCTGACATTCTCAGTAAAACATGTACATCCAACAAGGACAGAGACTGTCAGTTGATTCCTTTGTGTTCTACTGCAGCCTCCTAGAGTGTTCTAAAGAACAACTAGAGCGCTAACAGTCCTACTTATTACAAAGGTATGGCACACCTGAAGCCATCTTGATTGGAATAAAGTGGTAACTCTTAAAACATTTAATTTAAAAAGGAACAAAATGAGGGGGTATATTTTGCCATAGAAAGTATGATTAGTGCTGCAGAAAGAAAAATTAGGGCACATTTTGAGTGACTTCTCAAATCATCTTCAATTTCATTAAACAATTCTGACATGCGGTCTCCCAAGATGGCCACCAGAGACAAAAGAGCCCAAATGTAGCCCAAATATCACCAGATGTAGCCCAAGTATAGCCCAATGACAGAATGTCCCAGAGTGTTCTAAAGAACAACTAGAGTGCTAACAGTCTTATTTATGACAAAAGTATGGCACACCAGAAGCCATCTTAATTGGAATGAAGTGGTAAGTCTGAAAACATTTAATTTAAAAAGGAACAAAATGAGGGGGTTCATTTTGCCATAGAAAGCATTTTGATTGACTTCTCAAATCCTCTTCTATTTCATTAAAAACATTCTGACATGCAGACTGAAACATGCACTTTGAATACCAGCAGCAGACTTCCCTGGTGAGCAGTAGCTTTACTACAGTGATCTAATGATCAACTAGAGTGCTAACATTCAGAATTTATGGCAAATGTGTGACACATCTGAATGCCTTCTTGATGGAACCAAAGTAAACAAGCATTGAAAATGCAATAGATCGTTTAAGTTAAAGCCATTCTGTTTGTAATGAGGTGGCTTTTTAGCTTTGCTTTTATCAGTGTTTTTAAAACTTTCATGTAAATAACATGCATATGTATGCATATATGTATATGTATGTATGCATTTATATTTGTATTTATATAGATATGCCGATTATATATGTTTATATATGTATGTATATATCACCTACTGGCGGTTGCCAGTAGGTAGTTATAGTTAGGATCGTTTTCCATAGGAAATCTGCAACATTCTATTGGGAATAACTTTGGCGCCAAATGAGGGATTTGCCTGTAATTTTCTTTAACTTTGCCTCGCTGCGCTCCGCTCCTTCCCTGAAAGTTTCGGGGGGATCCGTCAAGTGGGGGCCGAGATAAAAGGGGGGTCCCAAAACGTGTTTTCCCCATGTTAATTTCCATAGGGCGGTTGGACTCACTTTTAGCCCGAACGGCTGCATGGATTTCCACCAAACTTGGCAAAATTGTATGGACTGGTACCCCGATGTGCCTTTGCTATGTATCAAGATATATGCTCCAGTGGTTTTTACGAAAATTAACTTTGAAAAAATATATATTGGGCTACATTGGGCTATATATATGTTAGAGCCCAAATGTAGCCCAAGTAGCCCAATGCAGCCCAATGTAGCCCAATGTAGCCCAAAGATGGCCACCAGAGACAAAAAAAAACAAATGTAGCCCAAATATCAGCCCGATGTAGCCCAACTATAGCCCAATGACAGAATGTCCCAGAGTGTTCTAAAGAACTACTAGAGCGTTAACAGTCTTACTTATGACAAAAGTATGGCACACCTGAAGTCATCTTGATTGGAATAAAGTGTTAACACTTAAAACATTTAATTTGCAAAGGAACAAAATGAGGGGGTTCATTTTGCCATAGAAATTATGATTAGTGCTGAAGAAAGAAAAATTAGGACACATTTTGAGTGACTACTCAAATCCTCTTATATTTCATTAAAAAAATTCTGATATGCAGTCTCCCAAGAAGGCCACCAGAGACAAAAGAGCCCAAATGTAGCCCAAATATCAGCTAGATGTAGCCCAACTATAGCCCAATGACAGAATGTCCCAGTGTTCTAAAGAACAACTAGAACGCTAACAGTCTTACTTATGACAAAAGTATGGCACACCTGAAGTCATCTTGATTGGAATAAAGTGGTAACACTTAATACATTTAATTTGAAAAGGAACAAAATGAGGGGTTTCATTTTGCCATAGAAATGTTATATATATATATATATATATATATATATATATATATATATATATATATATATATATATATATATATATATATATATATATATATATATATATATATATATATATAAGGGCGAAACGCGTCTGTTCGACGTTCTCTTTTGTGTACCCCTGCACTTTATTTTTTGCAAATAAAAACAAAAATTACCTAAAGACTGGCTTTGGACCGTGATTCTGTGTCTGCGCACTGGCGAAAGTGCTTTGGACGTCTCGGTGCACCGTAACCGGTTGGAGAAGTATATATATATATATATATATATATATATATATATATATATATATATATATATATATATATATATATATATATATATATATATATTACCTACTGGCGGTCGCCAGTAGGTATATATAGTTAGGATTTTTTCTCTATGGGATTTTTGAAAATTCTATGTCTAATAACTTTGGCGTTTGTGGACGGAATTGGCTGAAATTTTCAGGAAATTGTTTCTGAGCAGCCCCTGAAAATTGGGGGGGGGGGGGGTTCGTCCAGGGGGGGTCGAGAAAAAAGGGGGGTCCCAAAACGTGTTTTTAACATTGAGTTTTCCATAGGGCGGTTGGCCTCACTTTTAGCCCGAACGGCTGAATGGATTTGCACGAAACTTGGCAAAATTGTAGGGACTGGTAGCCCGATGTGCCTTTTGTAGGTCTCAATATATGTGCTACAGTGGATTTTGAGAAATTAACGTTTAAAAAAAGATATATATCTGTAACAGCGGACCGGGCAGCGCTCCAGTACGCGTACTTTTCGCGCAACGGAGCTTTGTGAAGCGAAGCTGATTGGTTCTCCGGCGTCTGTAAACATTCCAAACAGTCCGTAGCCGCCGCCATCTTGTCTCTCGGTAGGATCGAGAGACAAGAGGAGGCCAAAGCGAAGGGGCAAATGACCATAAGGGGGCATAGTAGATCCTCGCTGACCCCCTAGGTTTGATGTGGAGGTTTTAAAAGGGCCCCGCGGGGCAAAAAAAAATAAAAATAATAATAATCGAACGGCTGAATGGATTTGCACGAAACTTGGTAAAATATTAGGGACTGGTAGCCCGATGTGCCTTTGCTAGGTCTCAATATATGTGCTCCAGTGGATTTTGAGAAATTAACGTTCAAAAAAAGATATATATCTGTAACAGCGCTCCGCTTCGCGTAACGGAGGTTTGCGAAGCTGATTGGTCATTCTGTCACTGGGCTATAGTTGGGCTACATCTGGCTGATATTTGGGCTACATTTGTTTTTTTTGTCTCTGGCGGCCATCTTTGGGCTACATTGGGCTACATTGGGCTTCATTGGGCTTCATTGGGCTACATTGGGCTACATTTGGGCTCCAACATATATATAGGCCAATGTAGCCCAATATATATTTTTCAAAGTAAATTTTCGTAAAAACCACTGGAGCATATATCTTGAGACATAGCAAAGGCACATCGGGCTACCAGTCCCTACAATTTTGCCAAGTTTCGTGGAAATCCATTCAGCCGTTCGAGCTAAAAGTGAGTCCAACCGCCCTATGGAAATGAAGGAAATGAATGGGTAATTTGTCATTAGCAAATAGCTCATCGCAAACTAGGAATGGTAAAGAATCGCTATTTATTCCTTAAAGTTCGCTATTTAGGAAATGCAAAAAACTTTGATGATACATATGGCGGTTCATCTCTAACAAGATAAGAAGCATAGGGATAGATTTATGATGACTGGCGCATCACCAGGGATGTGTTAGTCATTCTGTGCCGCTGTTCCGTCACCTATGGTGTGCTGCATTTACAATGCGGCGCATCATGGGGCAAAAACAGCACAGATGCGTGATGTATCTGTGCCGTAAAGGTGACGCATTGCTGGAGTTGTATCGCAAGTGTGATGAAGCTCCAGCAAGTGTCGGGGTTGCCCCTGTCGCAGGGTTTCTATTCTCACACAGAACTGTGGACAGAGGATTGGAACCTCGGCGAATTAGGGTGTCCCAAAACTCACCTTAGTAATCAAAAACCCCTTAGCAAGCTAGGTACAGTGTCACATTGGATATAACAAACTCTCAATGTTTAGACAATCCAGAATATGAACTTATAGTACCTCAGGATACGTGGAACTCATGAACAGTCGGTCGTTATATATTTCTTAGAAACCAGAACATGGAGTTAAGAAGAACACATGTGTATTTGAAATGTTTATTTACTAATGCCGTCTTCTCAGGTGTAGTATCTTAGATAATACAAGTACACATATTATCAGTAGCAAAATTACCAGCATAGTTACTAGTACATAAAAAGCGAATGGTGACAGTATGTTAACATGCTGTAAATGAATAAGAGTTAGCAACACTTATAAGCAGCCACGGGCCGTGGAGGGAGTTACGGTGGGGCAGGGAGGCGGGGAGGGGGAGGGGCAGGGTGGAGAGGGCTCCACCCTGCTCCTACCCCTCCCCGCCTCCCTGCCGCACCGTAACTCCCTCCACGGCCCGCGGCTGCGTATATCTCACCCTCCCTAATACACATATTATATTATTTGCTAAGAAGGTCTGTTTGTGTTGGTTTAGGGCGTGCCCATACTTTAGTGTCTTAGATTTGAAGGAATCACATCAGCATACACCAGCTCTCTCTTCATGTGAACCGCATCAACTGTTGTGTATGTGTGTTCGGCAAAGCAATATAAAACCCGCCTCATGCCCAGAATTGGCAGAAGCTGCACTTATGTTATGAGTATGAAGTCGTGGAGATCAGACCTCATAACAATTCTGTATCGTGTTGTTCTTGAAACTTCAGCACTCGCTGTACAGATATAGTTTAACAAGCAAAGCAGATAGTAGAGCAATAACATATTATTCTCATGTAAACCACGATGAACTACTAGGTTGAAAGCTAAAGCAACAACTAAGTGTCGTGTGCAGAAGTTGCAAAAAAGGAAAAATGGCGTTTAAACCGGTAATGAGCCCATGCTAACTTAACACGGTGTAAAGATATCCAGGACCTAGATGACACCTCCCCATGATCCGGAAACGAACTGAATAAGATAATAGAAGTGCCATCTCATGAGAGCAGATTGCAACTTTATATGTGGACGGTCCGCAAGGTAAAACATTAAAAACTAGGAAAATTTAATGCTAAAGAAAAATAAAACAGCCAAGTACTTTATCGAGTCTTAAGCCAATAGGCAAGCTAAATAATAAAAACTTGACAAATAAGTCAATGAATTGTCAATGAAATGCTAGTACTCAGCATATCAAACATGAAAAAGGTCTATGACATAACTGTGTATGCAAAATAAGCTGCAACAGCCTCCAATAGGAAGTCACCGTCTTCATCCGAAAAGAGTTCAGCCATCCAATTTAAAAGCGGAAAAGAACATACGTGCTCTCCCAGCACCGGATCCTCTATCACCATCAGAGGACAGCTCGGTGGGTTTTCAAGAAAGCTCTGTTCCAAGAAAGACTGTGTTGCCGCCAGTAAATTCCAGGGACCAATTAGTCCATGCATCAATGCCACAACCATAATCCTTTCGCCAGGACAAACCAACTCGTGAGTAATGATAGGAGTCATCAGCTGATTAAAGTCGACGTCAGGAGAAACCGGTCCGCAGAGACACAAATCAATGGCCCAATCGAAATCACAGGTCAGGCAGTGAAATACAGGCTGGACACAGGTGAAGTAGGAGAATCGAAAAGATAATCCATATGCCGTGCTTAATATCGCCAACGGCATTGTGCCATAATATTCTAGCATGCGATTGCGGAACAGTGTCAGCAGCTGCAGGGCGGGAGCTTGCACAGGAGGGACATCCATATTTAAAAATGTAAAAAAGCACAAGAGCGTCCGCTGGTAATGCAAGTAAAAATGGGAATCCACGAAGCAGAGTGGAAAAAATAGAATGAAAGAAAGCAGGGATGACTCCAAAGATTTTCTCAAATGAAGTCACAAGACCACTGGTAACAACTTTAAAAAAGTGCGCCAGGGCCTTTGTGGACGACGCGTCAAAGATAGTCCGAACCATGTCGCTGAAATGCAAAGGCGAATCAGTATTTAAAAGGGTCTGCACCTCTGTACGGGTGTTCGCTATGTGAAGCACGAAAGTTTCACGGGCCGAACTCAAGGCCACCTCTCTCTGAGACAAAAGAGCTCTTATTCTTGCCATGCCGTTGAAATGTGCTCCCAAGGTTGGTATTTGTGGCCAGATTGAAAACTCCCTATGTTCATGTGTGGGAGGAAATAGAACATTTCTGCAGCAAATAACCCGTTCACTTACTGTTACGATAAAAGGAATACTTTTAATTAACCCAGAACAATCTTCATTATTGAGCATCAAATAACTACCATTTTCCAACAACTTGAACGTGGGGATGATAGCAGGAACTGGCGTGCCTTGCAACACGCAAGCCATATTTGGTCGGTGTTTGTTGCATGAACCGTGTAACTGTATGTGCCTACACATTAGTGAATGATCTGGCGTCTCAGTGCATTCCTCTCCATTCAGATAAACTTCTTGATCATCTTTGAAACATCTGTATGTGTATGGAAGCGACCAGACCTCATGAAGAAAAGCACTACCTAAAGGTTCATAACGACCTATTGGTATATATTTCATACAATTTGAAAACTTATATAAAGCAAAAGGCAGCGTTATTAAACCGTGGATAAGGCACGTTGCCAAAAAACCCGCAATCCTCTGCTGATGATGTCACTGAGCATGTCATGAATGATGTAATATGTGACATCATCAGCAGTGGATTACGGGTAATAGTATCTCTAGTTTACTCCCCTATAGCTGTCTTTCTTTTAACATAAGTGTCTGTTTCCTTCCCTTACACTTACTGTTTTTTTTTTTTTTTAATTTTTGGTTCACTTCCGGTTCGCGTACCGGCGAGCGAACTGGGAAGCGAACTACGAGAAATAGAGGTTGGCACAGTTCCAAATATTGTACCAATTTTTTAATAACGGGGAGGTAGTTCTGAAAAGAACTTTTTTTTTTATTGTTTTTGTTGTTTTATATTTTTTTATTATTTTTCTGAACATTTTTTTACTTTTTTTGAATTTTTCTGAACAGTTTTATATTTTTTTGGGTTTTTCTTGCAGGGGGCAATGAAAACGATTCATTGTAAAGGGCTCAACAGGAGCAACAAAACAAAAAAAAAGTATTTATTATTTGGGGCGTTTCGTACAAACTTGCATATGATAGTCAATAGCTCTGTTGATCAGAGTGATGCTTCTTTCTCCGTAGCAAATGAATCCATTGCAATGTACGCAGACGTGTTTTACTTCATGAAATCTCGTTTGAATATTTGGCACCATCTCCCTGCCCTCTGGTCCCGTTACTTCCGGTACAACAGATCTTCTGGCCATAATAGGGAGATTATCTAGGTCGTTACGAAACTGTGCAGCACTGTAGTTGTTAGGATGCCACCTAGTCATATGGCGATGCATTGTGTAGTTTCCGAAACTGTATTTTTTGTCGGTCCCTCTGGACAGTCTATCTTGACATATAAGGCAAGTTACGTATCTTGCATTTACTTTTTTCTGACCTTTGGGAATTTTAAAAAATTGCCAAATGAAGTTTTCTTTCCGGTGAGACGTCCTGGGCTCCTCAGGCAAAAAGTGCCTCTCTTCGTGCTCGTCGTCCTGTTCTTCTTCTTCCTCTTCTTGCTGAATTATAACTTGAGCAGGTGGTCCACTCTTCCTTGGATGTGGTGGAGGTGGTGGGGAAGCACCAGCTGAAGCTACTAAAGAAGCCATTGCTCACTGGTAACAAAGGGTCTTTCTCTCACAAAGATGAAAGTCAGAGTGAGGAAAGAAGGAGGGGTTTTCATCATTTGGGAAAAACAATAGTTCTCAACCAATGAAAAGTGTTCATTTTAGATTATATGACCTAGTCTTACATCATTAGGAAACCAAAAGCGAAATGAACCAATGAAAAGTGTTATTACCAAGTCACATGACCTGCTGTGTTTACGTTAAGCGCTTTGCAGGGCCTCCAGGTTTGCTTCCAGAAACCTGTGCTTTGCGACTCGGTAAGCGTACCAGTTCGCTAACGTAGCACGTCATATGACGTATCACGCGACAACGCGAAACGTCATGCGGACGGGAGGCGTCACGATGTTGTTTTCTAACGCGGCAGTTGCGGTAAAGAAACGTTTACCGGCTCGCGGTCTATTTCGCGGCATCAAGGTCAGCTAACGGGAAGCTTCCCGATTCGCGAAGCGGGAACGAAGAAAAAAAAATATTTAAAAAAAAAATTATTAATAAACATATAAAATATATTTTTGGATTTAAGGAAGAATACATTTTACAGCTACAGATATTAGCTGTTAAAAAACCAATGAAATTCACTGAAAAAACCATAGGTTAAAGACCATATATAGTTAGGAATTAGCATTTACAAAACCTTGAAAATTCACTGAAAAAACCATAGGTTATAGACCATATATAGTTAGGAATTAGCATTTAGAAAACCTTATTTTACTCACACAAAACCATTGAAATTCCATATATAGTTAGTTGTACTAACTATATATCGCGCACCCGCAATCCACTGCTGATGATGTCACATATTACATCATTCATGACATGGTCAGTGACATCACTGATGACATCACTGATGACATCTCAAATGACATCACTGATGACATCACTGATGACATCTCAAATGACATCACTGATGACATCATGACACACCAATACCAGTTACTACATACGCACTCACTGATTCCTACGTCTACACACACATTCACTCATTCACCCATACAATCACTCATACATACAGTCACTCATTATTACAACACTATCATATGCACTCATACACCTATGCAGACAGTCACACACTGCCACTCATCCATGGAGTTACTCACACACCAAGTCAGTCCTGTAAAGAATCAATCACACTTCCATTTCTTCATCTATACAGTTAAACACAGAACACCATACTTCAGTGACATCACTGATGACATCACTAATGACATCTGAAATGACATCACTGATGACATCTCAAATGACATCACTGATGACATCATGACACACCAATACCAGTTACTACATACGCACTCACTGATTCGTACGTCTACACACACATTCACTCATTCACCCATACAATTACTCATACATACAGTCAGTTATTATTAGAACACTATCATATGCACTCATACACCTAGTCAGTCCTGTGAAGAATCAATCACACTTCGATTTCCTCATCTATAGTTAAACACAGAACACCATACTTTTCACACATATACTAACACATACTTACTCTCTTATACAATCACTGATACAAGTACACATTGATATGCACAGCGTCACACACCTCCCAGCCAGCCACACACACACTCAGTCTTCCATCCATCCAGTCATTCTTCAATATGTAAAACGTATTTAAACTTTACAAAAACACACAGACACTAGATGATGTCATCAGTGATGTCATTTGAGATGTCATCAGTGATGTCATCAGTGATGTCATTTGAGATGTCATCAGTGATGTCATCAGTGATGTCACTGACCATGTCATGAATGATGTAATATGTGACATCATCAGCAGTGGATTGCGGGTGCGCGATATATAGTTAGTGCAACTAACTATATATGGAATTTCAATGGTTTTGTGTGAGTAAAATAAGGTTTTCTAAATGCTAATTCCTAACTATATATGGTCTATAACCTATGGTTTTTTCAGTGAATTTTCAAGGTTTTGTAAATGCTAATTCCTAACTATATATGGTCTATAACCTATGGTTTTTTCAGTGAATATATATATATATGTCCAGAACTTCGTTATCCGCCCCCAAAGAAACAGGAACTGAAGAAACGAAACGGACCCAAGTAGGTTGATTTTAGCGCTTATTTATTTTCTGTGCACCCTCTTGTCCGCCATGACGCGTTTCGGGCCCTGGAGCCCTTGATCACATGACATGGTCAAAATTCCACCCCGTGATTTGTAGTGCAGAAAAGGTCACATGCTCCCAAGCCTATAGAAATAAACAAAATATTTTACAGCCTGATCCAAATTTTCTTACAGAGATTTCTTTTTCAAAACATTTTACATTTGTTATCTTATCTCCTTTGTTGAACACTCCCTCTCAACTGATTACTCCAAAGATATGTGCAAAATTCACAGTATATGAGCTGCCTATACAAAATGTGCAACATCAATCACATTATTGTATTTATTAATACCATCAATAGTTATAGTTCATTGGTATACACATGCCCTTTAGAGTATTTCTATAAAAAAAAAATTTAGTACAAAAAAGGCAGATAAAATTTGTGCAAAATTCGCATTATAAAGTGCATACTATATTCCCAACTCTTTCTATTAATTTATTTGGAGTTCAGTTTTACTAGAGAATTAGATAATATTGCCCCAGTGGGCATTTTCATTTTTGGATCACTGCTACTAAACTGCTCCGGATTCTTGCACGTTTTTCCTGCACTTTGAAAGGAAAATCAGTGATTAACCCAAAATGGTGAATTAATTAAAAAATGTTTATTTAAAACAATCTCGCAGTCCTATAAAATATTTGACGATTTTTACACCCCTTAATCTCATATTGGGCTAGTGAAGCTCCAGAAGAATTATAACACCTGTCTCGTGGTATTATTTTATTCACAGACAAGTGTATAGATCCTCCGTCGCATTAAGGCCGTACGGTGTCTTTGTATCGAGCTCCAGAATGTAACGGGTTTCTAGTACTCTTAACCGGGCTTCCCTATCGCCCCCTCTTCGTAAAGGCTGTATCATATCAATTGCATAATACTTGAGACAGTTTACATCCCCTTTGTGGCATTGGTTTACATGTCTCGCCACGGGGTAGGCTTCATCCTTGTTAGTAACTGCCCTCATGTGTTGCAATATGCGCTTGTGTACTTGTAGCTTAGTACTGCCAACGTAACACAGTCCACAAACGCATTCCAACACATAGACCACATAGTCTGATTTGCATGTTATTTTCTTGCCAATCAAGATTTCAGTTTCACTGAATGGGGAACTATATGTAGTTTTATTCTGTCCTATGGTACACGCCTTACACACGGCACACTTCAAAAAACCCTTGCTCTTCCCTAGCCAGTTGTCTCTGACTGTTACTTCCGGACTGCTCTTAACCAACATGTCACTCATTGATCGAGCGCGGCTGTATGTTATAGCCGGATACTGTGCCACCGTTTTTCCGATCACAGGATCCCCTGTGATTATGTGCCAGTTTTTCTTGACAATATTTTGCAATTGCCTGTGTTGACGGCTATATTCCAAAATAAGTCTTGGCTGGCATCCAACTACATTCGCCGTTGCATGTTCAAGCCCTGCATCAATTTGCGTAGCTGGAACCATGACAGCTTGATTGGCTCTTTTCATTGCATTTGACACCAGATTTGTTGTATAGCCTCTTTGTATGAATCTACTTTTACTCTCATTTTGTGCTAGAAGGCAGGCGGCATCTGTACTACAGATTTTTCTAATCCTCAGCATCTCCCCGTAGGGGATGCTGCAAATTAGATGGTTGGGATGCTGACTAGAGGCATGTAGGATCGTATTACCCGCTGTTTGCTTGCGGTGTAATTTGGTCTGCAGTTTCCCTTCCTCTACATATACCTCAACATCTAAAAATTTGACCTTGTTCTTGCTTATGGTACCTGTGAAGTTTCGATTCAATTCATTCCTATTGATGTCACTGATGAATTGTTCTGCTTCATCCATAGATCTCTTCCATACAATAAACAAGTCGTCTATGAATCTGTACCAAGCCTCCACTTTGTTGGACATGATGTCACCAAAGGCCTTACCCAGGACCTGCTCCTCCCACAGCCCCATGTGTAAACATGAGTAACTGGGGGAGAAGCAGGCCCCCATCGCTACTCCCCGCAACTGTTGAAACAATTGATTTTGAAAGAGAAAATGGTTATTATTTAAACACATTTCCAACATTTCCAACAACATTTTGTTATGCTCCAACATACACACTGGTCTTTTGCTTAGAAAATGTCTAAATGCCCTTATCCCATCTGCATGGTTGATACTTGTATAAAGTGCAGTTACATCTAGTGTGATCAATAAAAATTCAGAATTCCACACTATAGTTTTGATTTTTTGCAGAAAGTCCATGGTGTCTCTGATATAAGACGGCAGGGATTTCACAAACTCCTGAAGGAAATGGTCAATATACCGGGACACATTCTCAAATGTCCCTCCACGAGCCGAAATAATGGGCCTTCCCGGTGGTCTATCACTGTCCTTGTGGATCTTTGGGATCAGATAAAACACCGGGATAATAGGATGGTTAGTTTTTAAAAATTTCAGTTCATCCCCACTCAGGAGTCCTAGGCCTCTCCATGAATAAAGTTTTGAATTTAACTTGTCCCATGCTTGTTTGAATGCCTGTCGATCACTTCTGCCATAGCACGCTCTGTCCCCCAATTGTTTAAGTGCTTCCTCCAGATAGAGATGCATAGGCCAAAGGACAATATTTCCCCCCTTGTCTGATTGCCTGACTACTGTTTTTATGTCAACTTGAAGTTTCTTCATTAGGCTACCAAAGGGATTGTTGTAATTTGATGTCCTTTTGTTATCCGTCATTGTCTTCTTGTTTAGTTTTTTGATCTCAGTTGTTAACATATCACTGAAAACATCGATGTTATCATGTGGCAACACCGGGTTAAAAGTCGATTTGGGCTTAAACGGGGTACTGCCTGGTTTGTTTGTTGTAATTGTGCTCTCTATTTCTCGAATGTTATCCAAGTCCCCTTCATTTAAAAGATCTTGTAAATCGCATTGTAACTCATACTCCCTCACCGACAAGCCAGTTTGCACCACCACGCTCGTCTCTTGAACCTTACGCACTTTTTGTTTGTTAACCAGAAATAGCTTCCTCAATTTTAATTTTCTAATAAATTTAAAGATGTCCATTCTGGTTTTAGCATAATCAAAGGTACACGGTGGACAAAAAGATAACCCAAGTGATAAAATGTTCAGTTCTTTGGGACTTAAACGCATATTTGTTAGGTTCACAATTGTCATATTTTCACTTACTTGTGAAATTAACGACGGTTCCATCTTTTGTAGGTCTTCTTTTTTGCCCCTTGATTTGGCTGCCCTGCATTTTCTCCGTTGGTTACGTTTGGCGTTATTCCTCTGATTGCGCCTGAGTTGGAGAAATGGGATCTTAGTGACTTCTTTCGGTCGTGTTGTAGGCACTCCACCTCCTGTCCCAACGACCGCTTGGTAAACCCCAACTGCTCCACTGTTGATCTCTGTTCCACCTCGGAGTCACTGCTAGGGATTGTGCTGATGTCAGTGGAGGAAATTGTATGTTGTTCCTGGCTGGTTGTCGCCTGAGATTGCTTCGGCGTTGTTTTCTTTGTTGGAGGGTCAAACTTCCTCGAAAATGTGTAAATCCGACCATTTTGATAGTCGAGTTTGTCCCTTTGAAACTTAAATGTTTTTCTCTTTTTGATTATGTCTTCTTCTTTAGCCAACCTTTTTGTCATTTCATCTCTTAATCTCTTTTCCTGGTCATCCTCGTTCAATGCTTTAATCTGAATATTTAATTCTTTGATCTGTATTTGGAGTTTGGCCCCATCAGTTTCAGCATACTGCACGAGTATCCGCAAAAGGCGACTTGAATTATCTAGATTGCACTGAGCCCAATCATGGAGCATTTTAGGGTCGGGGTTCTCAAAGCTGGGAGCCAGCATAATCCGCAAGCCAGGCGGAACTCTCCCCACCTCCAAATACCTGGTAAGGGACTTCTGCTCCCACCACTTTGCCTGTTCGACTTTCATGGCTTTCTCCAATTTTTTGAAGAGATCTTTAATGCGGCTGTCCCCAGGTCTCGGTCCCGGCGTGATATTTTGCCCCGCCTGCATATCCTCCACCACGGGGCTATCGTCAAACATATTGACTGCTGCATCCTCTCTATTTTTCCTTCTAACCACATCTTCGGCGTCCATGACGGTGCACCTTTCAGTATTTGTTAATCGTTCAGCGCACACGCAAACCAGCAATATATATATATATATATTCACTGAAAAAACCATAGGTTTCACACCAGTTATAGTTAGGAATTAGCATTTTAAAAACATATTAAATTCACTGAAAAAAACATAGGTTTCACACCAGTTATAGTTAGGTGGAAATTTTACTCGCATAAAACCATTGAAATTCCCACGTTATAGTTAGTTGGACTCACTATAACTTGCGCGTGCAATGCACTGCTGATGACGTCACATATTACATCACTCATGACATGGTCAGTGACAACACTAGTAGTGGAGTAGTAGAGAGTAAGTAGTAGAGAATAGTGGAGAATATTCCAAAGTTTGGCACAGCACCACTTGCACAATAAGTCCAATCAAATCATATCACTTAGAGTCCTTATTGAAGTGCTGAATCTTGGTGTATATTCAAATGCTTTTATTTTCCTTAAGTTTATGTACCACAGCCAGCCGACACGTTTCGTTCTGCACAACAGAACTTCTTCAGGGCATTCTTATTTCCTTCAAGTTATGTCGGTATCCTGTTGTCATATAACTAGATATTTCTTCCAAATGTTAGACGAGACGTAAGTACATTCTTATTCAAAGTGACTAGGTATCAATTTCACCCACACAATTCGGGCAGACTTGAGTAATTTATAGTATCCTCAAAGACAGTCTTTTAAAACTTCCAAAGAATAGTACATGATAATCAAAATCCAAATGTTTCTCAAGAAAAGTCATATCGGCGTTTGGACAGATATGACCCAGGGACCCCCAGTATGCAAGGGGAATTAGTCCCCCCTCTGCAAACGTGGCAGGGGGCTGCGTTGCAGAGAGGTGTAAAAAGGGGCATAGCCTCATTACACCTCTGTGCAATGCAGGCCCCTGGCGCATACTGGAGGTTCCAGGTGGGCTGGTTGGCCCCCAGGGACCCCCAGTATGCAAGGGGAATTAGTTCCCCCTCTTCAAACATGCACGGGGGCTGCGTTACAGAGAGGTGTAAAAAAAGGGTGTGGCCTCATTGCACCTCTCTGCAATGCAGTCCCCTGGCGCAAACTGGAGATTCCTGGTGGGCTTTCAGGTCTTATATAGTTAGGAATTAGCATTAAAAAAACCTTTGAAATTCACTGAAAAAAACATAGGTTTCAGGCCTTATATAATTAGGAATTAGCATTTAAAAAACCTTGCAAATTCACTGAAAAAACCATAGGTTTCAGGCCTTATATAGTTAGGAATTAGCATTTAAAAAACCTTAGAAATTCACTCAATAAACTATAAGTTTTAGGGGTGTTAGCTGGACATTTCACTCATACAAAACCATTGAAATTGCTCCTATATAGTTAGTTGGACTAACTATATTTCGCGTGTCCGCAATCCACTGCTGATGATGTCACATATTACATCATTCATGACATGGTCAGTGACATGGTGTTGGTCCAGAAAGTACGTTTTTGTTTAAATGGTGCAAATCCATTTAGTAGTTTTTGAGAAATATCAAATTTTACAGGTATCAATAATTGAGAATTCTGACATCTGATTGGCTGAGGGGTTACGATCTTGCGGCTGATTGGCTGCGAGCGGTGCGAGTGGTTGCAACTAGGAAGTTTTGGCCGCCATTTTGTGATTCTGATGAAATGAGTAAGGGGACAAAAGGGGGAAAAGAGTGGGAAACAGGAGGGTATGAGCACTGTAACTTATGTGGGGTGTTTAGGGTGTGCTATAGAGGGGGTGCAAAGCGAAGTATTCACCCCTACTGATGTGTAAGTGGTGGGCCACAGAAAGTGAGGAGTCTGATGCGTGTAAGTTGAGCCAGTGCTGGAGTCGGGGTTTAAAGCGTGAGCCCAAATTGTGTGTCTTATGCTGTGAAGTCATGTGCCATGGCCGCTGCACTACAGTTGTGAAAGTAGTGTCAGCATGTGTTTATAACTACTAGGACGAACTACTGACCCGTACTGGTCTGAAAGTCCTGGGTCACGGAATATATGTGAGGTATTGTCTAGAGTCTCATGCTGCTAAGCTGAGCTGTTGCCAGACTCTGGGATTAAAGTGTGAGCACAAACTGTGTTTCATATGCAGTGAAGTCATGTACTCTGGCCGCTGTGCCACATCTGTGCAAGTAGTGTCAACATGTAGTTATAGCTACTTGGATGAACTTTTGTTTCAAACATTGTAGCTTGTGTATGGTGCTTAGGTGATGTTGTATAGGGAGTGCGAAGGTAAATAAATACGGTATTTGTAAAGCGTAAACTACTCACCCCTATGGGTGAGTAGAGTAGAGCTGGGGATCAAAGCTAGAGCTCTGTGCTGCAAAGTGAGATGGTCTGGCCACTGCGCCACAGCAATGTGGAGAATACTTTTTGGTGAGGGTCGGGGAGTTGCTGCTATCTGGCCCTAAAATAGCGGGCCTAAGTGTTCATTAGTTGGACCTACATATAAGTGCGGATGTAATGCTTCATGGTTTTCAGGAAAACTCGGTTTCCCTGTTCTGTGAAGTGTACTCCATCTTTTCTGTATATAGCCGCCATATCAGATCGTATGTTGTTGTAGATGAAGACCATATTATGGTCTCTGAGGTATGCAGATACAGCTTTGTTGACTTTTTTTTTGGATTTTTCAATCTGAGGACAAAATTGTTTGGACCTTTTCCACTTAAGTCTTTGGCATATATTGGAATATACAAAGACAGTTTGTGGCAAAAGTCCAAAGGTGTCCTTCATAAGCTTTTCCAAACCTACCCAAGTCAATGTGCATAGGTCGTTTCCACCACAGTGCACAATTCTTGAGGTCAGGGTGTTGGAGATGCAAACAGACACCAAGGCCCACCCAGGCTGGAAAAAGTTTTATTTTTAAAGCAGATCTAATCAACTGTCGGTCACTAGTAAAACACTCTCTAGATATAGCTCAAACCCTGACGGATAACAAATGGGACCTCCTGTTTCTAACAGAGACATGGCTGGGGGACGATACTAACCCAGCTTTGTCTTTAGCCATACCCCTGATTATAAAATTCTGTGTGCTAACAAACAAAGCCACAATCATGGTGGAGGCGTGGCTATAGTCTATAGATCACAATGGACCATCTCTTCTTTTCCCTATAATCAAATCGAATCCATCGAAGCACTACCATTTTGTATCAAAGTGGCTGCTAACATCACCTGCACTGGTCTACTAGTATACTGCCCTCCCAAATCCAAGATATCCTTCCTCCCTGCTTTTTTGGACTATGTCCTTCAGGCCAACTCTCGCTATGCAAACTTTATCCTACTTGGGGATTTTAATCTTCATATGGAGGATGCCTCTGATCATACTAATTTTAACTTTCTCTCCACCCTCATTGATGGCGGATTAAATCATTTGGTATCCCTCCCCACACATAAGGCTGGGCATACTCTTGACTTTATTTTTTCTAACCTGGTGGATATCTCTATCAGTGAACCATACCCAGTAACCTAGTCAGATCACTTGTTTATTCCTTTCTCCTTCCCCCTATGTCACCAAGTCAAGCTGAGGGTTCCGGCCAAGTTGATCGGTCGTAACTGGAGTAAGATCTCCCCTGATAGCCTAGCTGCACATCTTTCTACAACCGCCCCTTTGGATGCTACTGATCTGGACTCCAGACTGACCAATTTTAACAGCTGGATCTCTTCCGCTATCGATTCTATTGCAACTATTAGGCCCATTAAGATGTTTCGATCTGCCCCATCATCACCTTGGTACTCAGAAGAACTCCACAAGTGTAAATCTGCCTGCAAACTCTTGGAGCGTCGTTGGAGACATTCGTACTCCCCAGACAGTAAATTAAATTACAAAACAGCTCTAAAAAACTATCGGAAGAAAATAATTGATCATAAAAAAACCTATCTGGAGGAGAAAATAAACAGAGCACAAGGATCCACTAGGGAAATGTTCAACATTGTCAGAACCTTCACTGACCTTAGGGCCCTTAAACTACAATCCCCGGTATCACAATCCCTTTGCACTCGCCTCTCTGATTATTTCGAGGAAAAAATTGCCTCTATCTATGATTCCTTTCCCTGCAATAGCAGCCCTAACTCTGACTGTAAACCAGTAGATCATCCAGAATCCGCCCCTGTTTTCTCAAACTTTGAGGAGATCACCCTAGAACGTTCCCTGGCAGAACTATTAAAATGCGAGTCTGGTTCGCCTACTGACCCCTGGCCGGCCAAACAATATAAAGCACTGGCCCCTCTTTTAAACCCCACACTTAACTCCATCTGGAATGATTCCTTAAGGACCGGCATATTCCCGGAAGCATGGAAACATGCCCAATTAGTCCCCTATCCTCAAAATATCAATGCAGATCCATAAGAACCCCCCAATTATAGGCCTATCTCCTTACTGCCCGCCCCAGCTAAAGTCCTTGAAAAACTGGTTCACCAGCAACTAGCGGGCTTTTTGGAAACCCATGGCTGACTCCATAACTCCCAACATGGGTTTAGATCAGGCCATAGCACCGAGTCAGCCTTGATAGAGATGGCTGATTCCATGCGGTGGAGGTTGGACGGGGGTTCGAGAGCAGTGTTGGCGCTGCTCGATTTGTCGGCAGCATTCGACACCGTGTCTGACCGCGTCCTACTTAACCGCCTTCGAACCAAAGGCACGAGGAACGGATAGGAACGAGGACACGAGGAACGAGGACAGCCAATCCAAGGCTTTGCCTTGGATTGGCTGTCCTCGTTCCTATTCAATCGGACAGCCGCCTGTTAAAATGGGGAGTCCCTCAAGGCTCCTCATTGAGCCCTCTCTTATTTAATGTCTATTTCTCCCCTCTAGCTGAGCTCATTGCACAATCAGGAATTAAGGCAACCTCATATGCCGATGATATCCAGCTTTTATTTTGTTATGACACCCCAAATCAATTCACTTTTGATCCACTAAAAGACGGTCTCCGAAACATCGCTTGTTGGATGGACAATAACTTCCTTCGACTCAACACGGGGAAAACTGAGGTCCTCTTCTTCCACCAACCCTCTCCATTGGACTCGAACCTTTGGTGTCCCCAGGACTTAAGCATGCCCCCTTCCCCCAAGAAATCTGTACAAAATCTGGGGGTTAGATGGAACACCACTCTTTACTTCCAAAAACAAGTCCAGACGGTGACTGCGGCATGCTTCTCAAAAATTAGGATGCTCAAAACATGTATTAATTTCCTTCCCAGTAACACCAGAAAAACTATTGTCCAGGCACTAATAAACTCCCATCTAGACTATGCCAACAGCTTGTATATTGGACTTACTTCTGGTCTCTGTCATCGGCTACAGACAGTCCAGAATGTGGCTGTTAGGCTCGTCTGTGGCATCTCTCTTCGAGAGCATATCTCTCCTCATCGACGAAGGCTACATTGGTTGCCAGTTCAAAAAAGAGCAGAATTTAAAACTCTCACCCTAGCACATCGTGCAATCAAGGGAAAGGGCTCTGTTTATCTTTCCTCTTGCCTCCGCCCTTACAGTAACACCAGATGCCTTCGATCCAGCACAAAAAATCTGCTTTACACCCCCAGATTTAAAAAATCTCGCTCTGGGGGAAAAACCTTTCAGGTATGCGCTTCCTCCCAATGGAACAAGCTTACTAATTACATTAGGCTTATTCAGGAGGAGCTACCCTTTCGCAAAGCACTGAAAACACACCTCTTCTGCTAAATCCCCGATGAGTGAGATTCTGTATACACACTGAAGCGCCGGGACACCCTGTTGGGGTAGCTATGCGCTATATAAAACTCACTAAATCAATAAATAAAATAAACAGGTTTTAACCAAAGGCAACAATTGTTGCCACTTCAATCCTCTCTGTCCAAACCATTTAATGTCCATATTTTGTAAACCTAGGTCTAAGTCAATACGTCTCTGTTCTGCATACCTCTTGCACCAGAAAACCTTTTCTGTGTCCTATGATCCACACTAGCATTTTGAAGTTATGTCTGGAAGGTATGGAAAGATGTCTGTAGCTCATGCAGTTTCTTGGTAGAATATGAGATATGTTTAAAGATGAGGCACTAGTTTCTTTTCGCATACAAAATGGTACCTGATTGGGAGATGAAAAGCATTGTTTTTTAAAAGTAGGGTGCACATTCATTTTGTGGAAAAGTATCTTTGTGATTGGTTAAGAAAAAACAGTTTGCACTTTGAGTACATATTATAGGATAAAATTTGCTCAACTCAACCACACCTGCTACTTGCATTTGGAAGGCACTGTTCGAACTTAAAACAAACGTGAACTTGTTACATGCACGTGTCGTTAAATGCTCGAGAAAATGTTGCGAAAATATATCGTTAGGTTTAAAAAAAAATCTGACTTCGATGTGCACTTGAAAACTAAAAAAACTGTTTATATGGAAAAGTAGAAATACAGAAATAGAGAGAAGTTTTGAAAGCTAAAAGAATCAAGGAACTATTGTAATTTGATCTTTATTTGTTATTACTGTTTCCGGTCTGAAAGTGCAGTGTTGCTCAGAGTGGCATGGTGCTGATATGATATGGTGCTTCACTCGGGCATGAAACGAGAGTCTAAACCATGAGGTCATTGCTGTAAAGTGATGTGGTCTGGTGTTTGTAGCATACGTGTGCAAGTAGTGTTAGTAGGCGTTTATACCATACAGGGAGTGGGAAGCGAACTACTGACCGCTACTGTGTGTTGATAGTGTACCGGAAGCGGGAAGCATAGTAGTTACGCCTACCGATGTGAAGACTTGGGGATGAATCCGAGCTGATTGCTGTAAAGTGATGTGCTCTGGGTGCTGTAGGATACTAGCCACTGTAGTATAAGTGTGGAAGTAGTGTTAGTATGCGTTTATAATATATAGGGAGTGGGAAGCAAACTACTCACCCCTACTGGTGTGAAGACTCGGGGATTAAACCATGAGCATAAATTGTGAGCTCATTGCTGTAAAGTAATGTGCTCTGGGCGCTGTAGCATATCTGTGGAATAATTGTTAGTTTAAGTTTATAAAATATACAGTTGCATGTTTGCGAGTGACATGAAAAATCTCAGCAGTGTCAACGCCTGCAGATATCTTTTCTCTAATACCCGAAAAAGAGATCCAGTGTGCAGTGATTCACATGTAATCAGTGGCTTGGCAACTGTTCCACATGTCTGTTGTCAGGTGGATACTCTGAGCAGCACTCCGTTTTAAGGCTTTTCCAAGCAATTCCAGCACGTCGTGATGTAGTGCTGGAACAGCAACTCTGGCGAAATAGTAGCGGCTGGGAACCTTCCATTTTGGGCAGATGGTTGTCACAAATTCCAGAAAACCCACCCCTTCAACAAAAGAAAAAGGGAGAAGGTCCAGTACTAACATTTTAGACAGCTTTGCATTATACAAATGTGCTATTGGGTGGTTGTGTTCGTACTGCCCCTCCTGCCTAGTAAACATGCTAACAATGGTATGCTGCGTGGTACTCCTTTCTGTACGGCTCGACGCGGCCCTGTTTTGCATCGCAGTACTACTTGGTGTCTCAGGCTGACTCTTACTCATGTGCCACTGAGATGTTGCTGATGCTGAGGATGTGGGAGGTACCACTGCAGTGCTGGGAACAGGGCTACTTTGTGTACCACTACCAGAGAGAATGTATCCCTCTTCTTCTTCTTCCTGTTCCACCGTGAGCGAACCTTCTACTCCTTTATACCCACCAACAGCAATGGTTCCAGTTTATATGCGACAAAGGTGGTCCTCCCAGGTGATTGTGTGGTGTTTTTTCAGATGGGTCATTTGGCCTCCAGTACCATAGTTTCTACCAAGCTTACCACGACTAACAGAGGTATGACAAATGGAGCATATAGCACTGTTCTCCTCCCTTACGCTAACCGTAAAGAAGTCCCACACTGGGGAGCTTAACTTTTGTCTCCTGCTAGAGGTGCCACTTCCAATGCCTGATGAGCTGGGGGTTTGTGTTGAATTTGACTCTGTGGCTGTGCAGTACCACTACCTACTTCTGCTGAGGTGGTGCTTGTGCTGGATATTGGACACTGCCGGCCCTTTGCTAATGTAAATATGGAAACTGGAGGTCGTGTTGGTGTTGCCTGTGTTGGAGGTATGCATGCTACACCCCTAGATGCACTCACCGCCATTCTGGATAGGTTAATGATGTTGGTCTCCATGTCCTCGGGGCCTGGAGTGATCTTCGTGATAACTGGATCTTCATCATCATTATCCTGCTGTTCTACATCGTCCTCCATAAGTATAAGGCTTTCTGGAACCTTCCTTTTCCCTAGCCTGGTCTTGGGAGGTGTCTCTCTCCCATGCTCAGATTGTTGTGGCTCCCAAGTGAGATCTAGATCATCAGAAGCGATGCTTGGTGAAGAACTTGATGGACTAACCCTCCTTTTCCATGCTGGGGATTTGGGATACAATGGATCTCCTGAATGAGTGGGTTCCTCTTCTTCTTCCTTTGCATTAGGCTCAATTTCCTGAACTGCCCCTACTTTGGGAGGAACAACAGCTACTATTGCGGGCAGTGGCTGCGGTTGTTGTTGTTCACCACTTATCTGCTGTGTTTCCTCATGCTTTGAATGCCAGAAACCGGTCCTCGGAAGCTTGTTTCCGTTCCAGGGAAGGCATGGCTTGGCAGTTCGGGCTGGACTGTTCCCATGAGGCACAGGGTCAGACTGATTTGCATATAGCCATGTTTGAACTGGGGTGGCAGAGTAGGCTAAAGAACGGTGAGGGATCAAACCCAGATCTTTTGACTGGGTGTGAGTGTTTGATTGGTTCAGATGCTCCGTCCATCACCACCCCCTTTTGTACCGCTTTGGCCGCCATAAGTGTGGCAGGGTATGCTCAGACGTGAGTCCCTTGCTCACTTTGCCTCTGGATTCATGCAAGCCGGGCTGAAGACGGCTGGAATGCCAGAAACCGGTCCTCGGAAGCTTGCTTCCGTTTCAGGGAAGGCATGGCTTGGCAGTTCGGGCTGGACTGTTCCCATGAGGCACAGGGTCAGACTGATTTGCATATAGCCATGTCTGAACTGGGGTGGCAGAGCTAAAGAACGGTGATGGATCAAACCCAGATCTTTTGACTGGGTGTGAGTGTTTGATTGGTTCAGATGCTCTGTCCATCACCACCTCCTTTTGTACTACTTTGAGATAGGTCAGGCTCAGCATCACTGCGTTCCACCATTAGGTTGGCTACCTCTTCTACACTCATCTGCTTGGGCCTGGGTAGTTGGGTTGGGCCCACTGATGCGGAGGTACTGCCCCCAACTTGCCCCCGGACACCGCTGCTGCAGGTGAACTTTTTGGTTTCCCAAAAAAGGTTTTGGAGTCAACACCAGACTTAAGTGTCACTTCCTTCTTCTTCTCAGCAACTTTCTTGGTCTTGGAGGACACGGTACCTGCTTTCTTTGGACCCATCTTCTTCAGATGTCAGCAGCACTCAGTTGCACAAGTTGCAGAGATGTCTGGTCAGGTCACACCACATGTCACGTACAACAGCAGAACGTCTGTCTGGCAGTACAACGAGCGATAATGACAGACACCTCCTCCTAAGTCTTTTGTGCACCTACAAGCAAAGAAGGCAGAAGAACATCAGTCAAATGTGGAATTTTTTGTGCTTTAATTTTAATTACTACTAGTGTACCCTCAGTAAGAATAAGAATAGCAAAGAACTAAAATACAAATGTAGTGGAAGTGGAACCTGTTTGTCCTTAATTTGTGCATCATGTGGGATGGATGCAGCATCAGGGACCTGCAGCTGGCAATTGGAATGAAAGCAGTAAGCCAAGAGCAACAATGGAAAGACACACAGGCCTATGTGGCAAAAACAAAACAGCACACTACTACTACAACCACAAAATGGCCCCCAGCCACATGGTCACTCATCCCAGTCACAAAACAATGAACTCAAGCAGGCCTATATCCCTATATGGCCAGACAAAGGAGGATTCCTGTTATACATCACAGCTTTAATGCAAAAAAAAAAATCTGCATGACTAAAAAGGGGTAATCAACCTTTATCTCGCATTTTTTCCCCGCATACTTTCAGGCCGCATACTATTAATCCGCAATGTCATTCATCCCGCATACCATCATCCCGCATTTTTTTACAACGCATGTGCTTTTATCACGCATTTCTTTTCAACGAAATACGTTGTAAAGGCATGTATGGTAAATGCATTTGCGCTGTAAACGATGACGATGTCGAGAGAGGTAAGGGTTTTTTTTTAAGGGTGGGGGTCGTGCTGGGGTAGTGATTGTGTAGTGTAGTGTTGTGTTAGTGTAGTGTTGAGTTGTGGTGGTTGTTTAGTGTAGGGTCGTGATGGGGTAGTGTTTTAGGGTTTAGGGTAGTGTTGTAGTGTTAGCGTAGTGTAGGGTCATGCTGGGGGTAGTGTTGTAGGGTTTAGGGTAGTGTTGTAGTGTTTGCGTAGTGTAGGGTCATGCTGGGGGTAGTGTTTTAGGGTTTAGGGTAGTGTTGTAGTGTTTGTGTAGTCTAGGGTCATGCTGGGGGTAGTGTTTTAGGGTTTAGGGTAGTGTTGTAGTGTTTGCGTAGTGTAGGGTCATGCTGGGGGTAGTGTTTTAGGGTTTAGGGTAGTGTTGTAGTGTTTGCGTAGTGTAGGGTCATGCTGGGGGTAGTTTTTTAGGGTTTAGGGTAGTGTTGTAGTGTTTGCGTATTGTAGGGTCATGCTGGGGGTAGTGTTTTAGGGTTTAGGGTAGTGTTGTAGTGTTTGTGTAGTGTAGGGTCATGTTGGGGTGTAGTGGTTTAGGGTTTAGGGTAGTTTTGTAGTGTTTGTGTAGTGTAGGGTCTTGCTGGGGTGTAGTAGTTTAGGGTTTGGGTAGTGTTGTAGTGTAGGGTCATGCTGAGGGTAGTGTTTTAGGGTTTAGGGTAGTGTTGTAGTGTTTGTGTAGTGTAGGGTCATGCTGGGGTATAGTGGTTTAGGGTTTAGGGTAGTGTTGTAGTGTTTGTGTAGTGTAGGGTCATGCTGGGGTGTAGTGGTTTAGGGTTTGGTTAGTGTTGTATGGTAGGGCCATGCTGGGGGTAGTGTTTTAGGGTTAAGAGTAGTGCTGTAGTGTTTGTGTAGTGTAGGGTCATGCTGGGGTGTAGTGGTTTAGTGTAGTATTGTAGTGTTTTTGTAGGGTCATGCTGGGGGTAGTGTATTAAGGTACTGTTGTAGTGTTTGTGCAGGGAAGTAAAGTGCTTTATGGTAGTGTTGGGGGGTTGTGCTGGGTAGTGTAAATGTAGAAAAAGGACTGTGTGTCAAGGGTGGGTGGTGCAGGGATACTACATTAGAGTGTAGGGTAGTGTAGGGTAGTGTAGGGTAGGGTAGTGTACTTTTACTTACCTTTACATCTTTTACAACGAGTATACCTTTAACATGCATGCCTTTACGTTGTAAAGGCATGCGTGCTAAAGGCATATTCGTTCTAAAAGTTTTCGTTCTTTTAATTTGCGGGCTAATAGTACATGCGGGATTATTTTTGCGGACTGATGGTATGCGGGCTGTTTGTCTGCGGGATATCGTCATATATTCCTAAAAAGGTTGGAAAGTTACCCAACAACAACACATACACATGCAACAAAGGCATATATTAACACACATCTAAAAAGTTAACTACACCCCAAAAAACACATTTTGGAATTCTATCCAATGCCATCCATGCCGTAAATGATGTTTAAATTCAACAGACAACATAGACACAGTTACATCAAACACCCACGATGAGTACCTCTGGGAGTCTGGGCCTACTGACAGAATAGGTCCCAAGTTTGGAGGCCTATGGCAAAAGCACAGTGGAAGGTCCCACAAAATGGCTGCCACCACATCGCCTGGCCACCCACAACAACATGAAAAGAAAGAAAAGACAGACAATGCAGGTCTATGGGAAAAGCACAATGTTTGGCTTCACAAAACGGCCGACACCCACATGGTCAGCCCACCCAAAACAAGAAAGTACATACAAAGGACAGGAACAGGAAGTTGGAGTCTCTGGGGAACTTCCTTCCTCTTTTAAAAAAAAACTTTAAAATAGAAAAATTACTCCATGCTCCAAAAACTACAACCAAATGACATCCTGAGGAGTTTTTTTAGCAAAATGAACAAAATCATCAATTTCAAGAAGGTTTTATGCAGCTTGCCAGATTGCAAATTCGGCGTGTTCGGCATCGCGAACTCTACAAAAAGTCGTTATCAAGTGCCTGAACAAGCAGATTGAGCACGGGAAGAAGACAAAAACTGTAAGTTTGCGTTGTTGTGCTGTGCAAAGTTACCAAAACTATGCGAGCTGAACTCCTAGGTTTACCTACTGTCAGAAAGCCCTATTTATTTAACTCACATCCAAAAATTGAGATTCCAACCCAAAAACACATTTTGTAAATCAATCCAAAGCCATCCATGCCATACTATAATGTTAAAATTCAACAGACAACACAAAAATAGTTGTTTAACTTTCATGCACCCATGAAGACTGATGATGAGTACCTCTGGGCCCACTGGCAGAGTAGGCCACAAGCTTCAAGCCCTATGGCAAAAGCACAGTGGCTGGTCCCACAAATTGGCCGCCACCACATGGCCAGTCCACCCACAGAAAGTACATACAATGAACTCAAGCAGGCCTACACTAAGTATATGAACTCCTAGGATTACCTATTGGCTGAAAAGCCCCTATTTAATTAACACACACCCAAAAACTGAAATTCCACTCCAAAAACACAGTTTGCAATTCAATCCAATGCCATCCATGATGTTTAAAAACTTGAAATTCAGCAGACACCACAGAAACATGGTTGGACCCATGGGTACCTCTGGGCCTACTAGCTGAAATTTCAAAGAAATAAACCTTGGTCCTTCATGAAAGTACAGGCCTCCCAAAACAATAATCTTTTAAGAGGATGAAAAGCCCAAAAAACTGTAGGTAAAAAAAGAGCCCCAATCAAACAAACATGTACACCAACTCTCCAACTTACTTGTAAAATAAAATTTCAAATCCAAACGTCCTCAATAAATCTAATCCAATGATATGATACAGCAGACATACACAAAAAGTGATCCTTCCAGCTCCAAATCCAAATGAAAGTGAACAGCACATGGACAAAGCACTAGGAGGAACCTGCTGGACAGGAACAGGAAGTTGTAGGCTCAGGGGCACTTCCTTCCTCTTGAAAAAAAGAGTAGAAAAAAAGAGGACTCCTGGCACAAAAGACTACAGCCAAATCACAATCTGAGGGGTTTTTCTGAGCAAAATGATCATTTTCGAGAAGGATTTATCGTGCTCGAGAGATATTCTGTGCCAGATTGTAGTTTCTGCGTGTTCGGGAACACGATCTTACCAACACTGCGCCGGAAGGAAGATAGCGCCTCCGAATGACATGTTCGCGCGCCCAAATGAAGTGTTCGCGTTCGCACAGTCTCGCAAGATTGTGCGGCTGGATTCCAAACCTCATGGCGCATGCGACCGGGAGAGAAAATCGAGTCGGCAAATGCAGAATCACGGTAAGTCGTTACCGCGCACACGAGAACGCATATTGAGCGCCCGAGGAAGAAAAACAACTACGCTACGCTGTAGATCGCAAAGTATTCGACAACTTCACGCTCTACGCGAAGCACAAAGTTGCCGAAACTTTGCAAACTCCACGAGTGGGGCATAGTTCACCGCCCAGGGTTAATAAAGATCACCTGTAAGACCCTCCAAGGCTCAGGGTGCCCAATGCTCTGAGGGCTCACCAAATGTTCCTCAAAAACACCTCATTGCCCTGGTCTGATAGGTGCACGCCATTGAGCGCAAAGTATCCAGGAGTCCTTGTGCATAGCGGACTATCCTTCACAAAGCCAAATCCTTAGACCCTTGTAAACTTCTGCATTGCGGCGTTCAGCCTTCTCCTTGAGGTATCGACCCCTGAGTGTGAGCGAGGCCCCGCCACTCGCCCTTGGTATTATCTCTGGCCATTTTATGTCACAGGGTGCCAAAATCAGCTGCCAATCTAGTCATTGTCACCCTCATGTCATGCAGCAGTTGGCCCTTGCCCAGTGTGGTAAGGTCATTTCTCTCAACGTGTATCACCAGTATGTCTGGCCATTTTTCGCTTGCCACCCTGGTATTCCTCATTTCGGGTTCTAGCATGACCCACTTCATACCCTGGGTGCCGATCCATGTCACTTGTGTACCAGTGGGTCTGCTCCACCAAATCACACTTGCTCATCTTTCTGACCTAACTGCGACGAAGTGGCCTATCACCCAGACTCTTATACCTACATGCAATGAAAAGGAATCCTTAGAGTGCCGCGCTTGGTGTAATGACCCTATAACCCTTCGTTCTGTGTGCTACACTCTTGTTCCCTGAGGTTTTAATTCTTAACTCCTTCCCTTGAACTCGCTCCGTGCAGCTTCGGTACTTCATTTAGCACACTTTGTTTAAAATGTTTATTTGTCACTGCACATTAAAACATCTGGACCGGGCCCATCACCGGACCCCCTGGCCCCCGTGAGCGCCACAACACCCTATGCCTCTACGCCACCAACCTTCTCCACAAAATCAACACCGGCTGATCATCCACCTGCATCGATGCCACCCCAAAGCTCACCCATGGTCCCTTCTCCATTCCGTAGCTGCAGCTTCACCAGCCACCAAACACTGCTATGGCAAGCCCCTCCCACCAGGGCAGGTCACAACCATCTCAGATGCATACTACTCAACACCCGCTCCGTCCACAGGCACGCCATCGAACTCTGGGACCCACTTGACACATCCTTCCCGGATGTAGCCTTCCTGACGGAGACCTGTATGAACCTCTCATCAGTAGCCAACATTGCAATAGCCATCTCGGATGGCTACAAGATCACTCACAACGATCCGCACTAACAAACCAGGAGGAGGAATCGCCATCATCCACAGTAATACCCTCAGAATCTCGACCAGCGTCGAAGACACACTCAGTACTGCCAAACACCTACACTTCCAGATTCACATCGATCCCAGTATCACCCTCAAGGGAACCATCGACTACAGACCCCCCTGGACCCTGACCACAGTACGTCTCCTCAGAGACCTGAACTTCCATCTTGAGAACGCCAACGACAGCAACTTCACCACCCGGCTCAACAACCTCGCTAACCTCAGACTCAAACAGCTAGTCACAACACCCACCCACTCTGCCGGACACACGCTCAACCCCATCTTTTCGGCCAGCAACCATGTCACCTTCAACTACACAAACGAACTCCACTGGACTGACCACCACGGCATCCACTTCTCGTTCGAGAAACACACCACGCACAACAACTTGCAACAAATCATCTACCGCAGCTGGAACAAGGTCGCTGAAAACCAGCTAATCACTATCATCACCCGAGACCCACCAACCGACCCCACTGACACAGCCGCCCACAACTTCAGGCAATGGATCAACGACTGCGCTAACACTCTCGCCCTGAACAAGAAACCCTCAAACAGACACACTGACAGAAAGGCCATCTGGTTTACCACCGACTTCCAAGCATCCAAGCAGACTTGTAGAAGACTCGAAAAGAAGTGGCGCCACAAACAGACACCACCAACTCATTCGAACTGCCAAAAGGACCTCCTTCAAGGAACGCATCAACAACAATGCGCACAACGGCAAAGAGCTCTTCAACATCGTGAAAGAATTCGCCAACCCCAGCTCCAGCTCTAACGACATCCGGCCATAGCAAGACGTCCGAAACTCCCTAGTGGCCTTAATCCACCGCAAGATCACAGACATACATGTCAGCTTCAACACCCAGCCCCCCAGACAGCCCCCGACACTTCAGACCCTCCATTCCCCAACCACACCAGCCTCCTACTCACGTGGAATCACACCAACGACGATGACACAATCAAAATATTGAACACCATCTACTCCAGCTCACTCTCAGACCCCTACACCTGCCCTCACCACATCTTTAACAAAGCAAGCTCCATCATCGCAACTTAACTAAGGCAGATCATCAGAGCTCCTTCAAGACTGACACCTTCCCAGGGAGCTGGAAACACGCCGAGTTCAACGCCCTACTCAAGAAACCCAAGTCTGACCCAAAGGACCTCACAAACTTCCGGGCCATCTCCCTGCACCCCTTCCCGGCGAAAGTCATCGAGAAGACGGTTAACATACAGTTGATCCACTCCCTCAAGCAGAACAACATCCTGGACGCATCCCAGTCCAGATTCCACAGCAACCACAGCACAGAAACCGTCCACATCGCCGCCACCGATGACATCAGGACCCTGCTGGACAACAGCGAAACTGCGGCCCTCATCCTCTTGGACCTCTCGTCCGCCTTCGACACCGTCTGCCACCACACACTACACACGCCTTAATGATGCTGGCATCTGTAACAAAGTCCTGGACTGGACCGTCTCCTTCCTCACCGGCAGACGCCAGCGAGTCTGCCACCCCCATTCGGATCGGAAGCCACCAAGATCACCTGCCCGACCCTTTTTAACATCTACATGGCACCGCTCGCCAACATCGTACGATCGCACGACCTCAACATCATCTCATACGCCAACGACACCCAGCTGATCCTTTCTCTCATCAAGGACCCCGCCACCGCCAAAACCAACCTCCACGAAGGAATGAAGGCCGTCGCAGAATGGATGAAGAACAGTAGCCTGAAACTGAACTCTGACAAGACGGAGGTCCTCATCCTCGGCTCCTCCCCCTCTGCCTGGGGCGACTCCTGGTGGCCGACCATGCTGGGAGCTGCACCTACACCCACCAACCACGCATGCAACCTGGGGCTCTTCCTGGACTCAACACTGTCAATGACCCAGCAAGTCAGCGCCGTCTCCCTATGTTTCAACACCCTCTGCATGCTTCGCAAGATCTACATATGGATCCCCATCAGAACCAGAAGTACAGTCTCCCAAGCCCGGGCCAGCAGCAAGCTAAAATACGGCAACGCCCTCTTCGAGGGAACCACAGCCAAACTCCAGAGAAGACTCCAACGCATACAGAACACCTCCGCACACCTTATCCTTGACATCCCCACCATAGGCGCATCACTGCCCACCTGAGAGACCTGCAATGGCTCCCTGTCAACAAGAGGATCACCTTCAAGCTCCTCACCCATGCTCACAAAGCACTCCACAAAACCGGACCGACATACCTCCACGAATGACCCACCTTCTACGCTCCGAACAGCCAGCTTCGCCTCGCTGACCCAGCCCTCCCCACCATTTCACACATTCACCGAACAGCCTCCGGAGGCAGATCATTCTCCCACCTCACTGCCAAGACATGGAACACCCTCCCCATCTACCTGCGACAAACACAGGACCTGCTGACCTTTAGGAGACTTCTCAATACCTGGTTGTTCAAACAGTAGCAGCACCCCCTCTCAGAGCCTTGATACCCTCACGGACAAGTAGTGCGCTCTACAAATGAATGATTGATTGATTGATCTACCTCTATATTGCACTCATGCCGATTCCAAATTACCTTGTTGTCAAATTGTCACTTTTCAGCCACATTTGTCACTGCACATTAAAACATCTACCTCTATATTGCACTCATGCCAGTGCTTTAAATGGGTAAAAATAAGTGCAGGTACTCATTAAACTCAGCTAGGGGCTTGGCAGTGGGCGGGGCTAGAGGCGGGGCAAAAAATGGTGATAAACATTTCTATCAATTATTCATTTTGCCCTTACATTTCCGTTGATAGTAGTTTTAAGCTTCCCATATCTGCAGATTAACATCTGGATATGCTGATCGAGGGTGGTGTGAAGATCTGCTGGGAACAGGCCCTAACCTATAATAGAAGGAGCTTTTAAATGTATGCAAACCATCAACAGCACTATTCAGGCTAAAATTCAGTGTGCATAGGAACAAGAGAGACTTTAGAATAGCAACATTAATATCGGGTTCTACACCAGTTGCAGGACATATAAAAACATGTGAGTAAAGTTTCAATATAACAAAACGTGTTAACTCTACACAAAATGAATGCCAATCACAATATGTTAATCTTTCCGTGTATTGATATATTTGCAGCTTCTTACTATCATACTGTTCTTACTTGGTTGCATTTGGCACAATACCTATTTTTTCTAGAGTGCACACACATTCACACAGAAACAAGCAGACATGCACACACAAAAGCATTCCACGCATTTCTTTGAAACAACCTCCTGAAAGTGTCCCGATTCTCTTCCTGTCTGAGCTCCACACGCCCGCACCCAGATACTGCCAAAAAAGGTTCCGTTGAGGTTATTCCTGAGTTACTTCACAGCAGAGGCGCAACTAGAGCCTGATTTTGAAGGGGGGAGGTGGGAAAAGACAAATGTTCAGAGGGCCTGAAAGTTTAAGCACTAGACAGAGTGGAGATGGGGAGGAACAACCACAAAACCTCTTGTAACATGTAAATGGTCCTTTAAAGACCTATGAAGTGCTCTGGGCGTGTGGCTGTGTGTGTGCCCGGGAGCTGTCTGAGCCCGGGCTGCCACACAAGTGAAAGGGGGGGAGGAGGGGCTGAAGACCTTTGAGTCTAATGGGTGTTCGGCGCCTGCTTCACAGCAAGGACAGTGTGAATATGATTGATAAAGCAGGGCCTGAATGGGCCTGCTCAACACAGCAGGACGGTGACGTTTTCAACACCCGGGCATCCCTTGTATATGAGCCGCTGCTGAATGGTTCAGCAGCGGCTCAGCTAAGAGCTAGAGAGACGATTTGCAAATTAGAATGTATCACTGACCTTACCTTCACGAGTACCGGTACTCTCCTTTGTCAGTGGAGAAGTGCCGGTACTCAGATCGGTAAAAATAAGAAGTGCCGGTAATCAGTACCGGTGAGTACTGGCCCATTTAAAGCACTGACTCATGCTGATTCCAAATTTCATCATTTTCAAATTGTTCCTTTGCAGCCACCTTTGTTGTTTGGCAGGTGTGGCAGCTTGTCTGCGAGGAAGTGCCACGCACCCTAGTTTACCTTCTTTTCTGGTGACTGGCTTGGGCCCCCGTGGGTTTTCATCCCTGCCAATATTCGAATGTAAAGCTTGTATTTGTCTGATGTCCAATGACCAATATGTTTTATTCTGTCGCAGGGTAGGCCCTCCCTGAATGCTGTCGTGGCTGCCCCTGTCCTAAATGAATGTGTGGAGTATGCTCCCTTGGTGCAACCTGCCTTGTTTAGGGCTTGGGCCATGATTCGGCTGAACTGGAATCTAGTGAGCGGTGTACTGTCAGCATGCATGAGGAAGAAACCTGTTGTGCGTGGGCGTGCTTGCATGTAGCGCTGCACTATTGCAACTGGGCACTACCAGCTCCTCTCCAGGCCCTGCAGGGTGATTGTTGGGCCTTTTCCCAACCTGATCTGTTTTGGAGCTCCTCACCATGATGTGCAGCTGGGTCTCCCTAACCTCCACATCCTGTGCTGCCTGCGCTTTCGTCATTGTGTCCTCTTTGGAGTGTGCCACTAGCTCCCTACATCGAAAGGCGCAGAAAAACGCCAGCACAAAAGCTGCCTTGAACAGTGTTTCTTCGTACCCCTTGGTGCACATGCCCTCCAGCTCATCCAGCATCTTAGATAACATTCCAAACTCTATAGGCAGTCTGTTGTCTGCTACCCTGGGCTCTTTCAGCGCCCACCTTTTAAAGCTGCCCTCAGCTGGAAATTGTTAGTGGGGTCTGCCTGGCATGCTAGTTTGGTGAGATAAGCAATCACTGCCACATGCCTGGTACCCCAGGCATTGGATTTCTCGTTGTCCTTTGCCCATAACAAGAATTGCTGCACCCTGGCTTCCATCTCTGCTGGGTGTCGATAAGCTTGTCTATCTATTACAGACATGAAGGTGCCATAACGCTTCTTGTACCTCTCCCTGGTGCTGTGTGCTAGTGCTCACCCAGGGCCGTCAGTCTGGGGTCCACGGCACCAGGGTCCACCTGTCCTCTTGGAAAGGCCTCATCACTTGACCTGCCTCTGGGCATGCTCGTCTGAACCTCTTCCACTGGAAACGAGAAAGCCCATAAGCAGCTGTGTTCTTTATACATTGCACATGGTGGGCGCAGAAGTCAAGTTTCCCTAAAGGCAAGCCTTGACCAGTTATCTGATCAGGCCTAGTAGGATGGGGCATTTTGCTGCCTGAACATTATTTGCATGCACTACTGCCATGTTGTCAGACCAAAAGACTGTCTCCCTATCTTGTAGCTTCATGGGCCACAGCTTCAGTGCCAACGCTATGGGGGAAGAGCTATAAGACTGCAACATTCTCCCTTCTTGTGCCAGATGTTGGGCCACTTTGTGCGCACCAGTGGGATCCCAGCATGGCCAGTGAAGAGCCTAAGCTTCTGGTTTGTTGCCCGTGGGGCCCCCCATACCAGGACCCCATTGTAGTGTCTGAGGAGTGCGGCCCACATGAATAGGTCCTTCTTGAGCCCCTGCTTCAGGCAAACTAGGGGGCAGATTACGATGGAGGATTTTCTGCATCCTCCGGGCCGGCGGAAGCCACCGCTGGCCCGGAGGATGCGGAAAATCCTCTGGGGACCCACCAAAGACCCACCACCACATTAGGATGGCTGGTGGGTCCTGGTTTCTGTCCTCCGCTTTTCCGCCACGGTTGGCTTACAACCGCGGCGGTAAAGGCCTAATATGGTGGCGGTGTCTCTCAGACACCGCCAGAAATATTAGGATGGCTGTAAAAACATGCTTTTCCGCGGCGGCTTCTCTGCCGAGGAAAAGCATGTGGATCTTCACCTCGGGGGACCGTAGCGGTCCCCCTGGGTGAAGGGGTGGTGGGGGGTGCACATGGGGGGGTACCTATGGTACCCCCTGCATTTGTATGCAGAAATCGGCAGGCACCGCGCGGTGCCTGCCGCTTTCTGCATACAAATGCAATGTATGCATTTGTGACATTGCGGCGGGCGCAGCTTGAAGCCGCACCCGCCGCATGTTACAAATTGAGGATGTGACCGCCAGGGTGGGGGTCACATCCTAATTGGACAGGAGGGAACTCCGCATGCCCATGCGGAGGTTCCCTCCTCCTCTGTGATCGCGGACGGACTCAAGTCCGTCCGCGATCATAATGGGCCCCTAAGTGATGCTTCTCGACTGCCTTTGATGAAGCTCTGGCCAATCTGCGAGCAAAAGGTATACCCGGTGGGGATACTCTGGCAGCAAGGTTGAGCCTGCCTAACAAGCTCTGGATGTTTCTGAGTGCAACCTTCTCCCTAGCCAGCATGCTTTCGATCTCCGTGCAGAGGGTCAATATCTTATCCAGTGGCAAAAGACACCTGCCCTTTTCCATGTCTAGCTCTATGCCCAAGAATGTGGGGTCTGGGTGGCACCTTATGTTTTTTGGGTGCCAGTGCACCCCTATCTAGTTGCACAGTTCTAGAAATGCGGCCAATGTCTCATGACACTCATGGGTGCCTGCTTTTCCAACCGGAAGTCATCCAGGTAGGGCATGGTACTCCCTAGGGGTCCCTTTGTCTTGAGTGCCCATTCCAGGAAGGAGATGAATGCTACAAAGTATGAACAGGACACTGAGCAGTCCATTGGCATGCATTTGTCAAAGTATAATTTTTCTCGCCACATCATGCCGAGCAGGTGGAAACTGTTGGGGTGAACTGGCAGTAACCTGAATGCGGATTTTATGTCTACCTTTGCTAGCAGTGCACATGGTCCTGCCTGGCACACCAGTACAACTGCATCATTGAAGGAGGCATATGTAACTGAACATGCACCTTCAGCCATTCAGCTATTCACGGATAAACCCTTGAGGTAAGACAGATGGTGGATTAAGCAGGATTCACCCTGTTCCTTCTTGGAGACAAAGTCTAGTGGTGAAACAATCAATTTTGCAAGTGCGGTGTAGTCAAAAGGGCCTGCTACTCTCCCTAAATGGCATTCTTTCGCCAATTTACTGTCTACCGCCAACTGCATTTCCCTAGCTGATTTTTGCCATTCGCACTACTAGTGGGTCTGTGTACGGGATCCTGAACCCATCTTTGAAACTATTGATTAGTAAATCTCGTGCGTTGTGCCAGAGGTATTCCGCCAGTAGTGTCACTAAGATGTCAAACTTGATGGGAGAGAGGGCTAGTGTGTGATTGACCTCATGTCTGCTTGACACTGGGCCCTGCACTCCTAGGTTTGTCTTGCCCTGGGCCCTGTCTACGGCATGCTGATGCTGGATGGGTGCCGGCACACTTTGCACATGTGTGACTAAACTTGCAGGCTGTCCCCATGTGCATGCCCCGTTGTTGTACAATCTGCATACTGCATCGCCATGTCTCCACGTGTACTGGACCCTGTACCACAACCCCCTCCTTCTCCCTCGATATGGCTGCCTCCATGCTGAGAAATCCTTCCTCTAGTATGTGCTGCCCCTGTTTAGTCCCTGTCTTGGTGTATAAGCTTTATGTCCCTAGTCCCTACTGATGGTGCTGCTAGTGGTAGCATTTCGGGCCCCCATGTGTTGCATCCATAATTCAACATCCTTACTGTCCCATGTCATTGTGTGTGCATATGACATTTTTTGCCTGAAATCCCTATCGTATGTTAACCATCCTGTCCCACCGTTCAGCTTGCCCTAGTCTTGGATGATTCTGTTGAAGCTGCATAATGCTGGGCCCTGCTCAGGAAATGTTTCCATTATTATGGTTGACAGGATTGAAAATGATTTTAACCAGTTGTCTAGCATCTGCTCGGGCCTGGGTCTGCGTCTAGGTTTCCTGTCCTCCTACTTGCCTGTCAACATGGTTGTGTCAGTGTCCTCTTTGCTGTGCATCAGTAAGATGAAGATATCTATAAATTCCCTTTTCCAAATCCTCTCCTATGTGGCTAGTGGCATTCTCCAAGCTAGTGATGTCCTGCTGAATGGATCTGTGACTTAGGGGACCATTAGGATGGTGGGTGGATTTCCTCCGCCAGGCTGGCGGTGGCTACCGCCAGCCTGGCGGAGGAAATCCGCCCGACATCCACAGCCCAAATCCCCCCTGCCATATTAGTATGGCGGGGTGTACCGCGGCGGTGAGAAACACCGTCCGCATGTTTACCGCCCCGGTCGCCTGGCGGCCGGGGCGGAAAACGAGTAACATGGTGGCGGTGTCTGTTAGACACCGCCCGCCATATTACAATGGGCTTACACCAATGCATTTCCGTGGCGGCAATGCCGCCACGGAAAGGCATGCGGAGACTCCCTGGGAGTCCCTGGCTTGGGGGGTTGCACATGGGGGGTACCTATGGTACCCCCCCGCATTTCAAAGTGCATCATGGCAGGCACCGCGCGGTGCCTGTCATGTTGCACTTAGAAATGCACAACGTGCACGTTTAACAAGGCGGCGGGCGGAGATTACTGCTCCGGCCGCCGCAATGGCAACAATACAGGATGCGCCCGCCTGTGTGGCGGGCGCATCCTAATGCACATTTCGGGACCCCCGCCCTCGAGGCGGGCGGTCCCGTTTCCCGATAGGGTACATCGACTGTACAGAATATCGATTCAAAAATATCAAGGGACAGTATATAGAATACCTATCTACAAACAGGTTAGTACTAAAATATTGAGTACAAAATATTTATATTTAAAGTATAGTTAACTAAAATATTGCATTTTTTAAATGTATTAAAAATAATATAAAAGTAATTAAATAATAAACACGATTAAATAAAACAGATAAAATAATGTAAAAAAGATTAAAATGTACAAATAATAAATATAATGTAAAAAACATATTTTTTAACATATATATGTACTTAATATTATTATAAAATAATTATTAATCTTAATTATAACATATTTTAAACATCATTAAAAATATATTTACATATATATAAATAAACCTATTATATAAATATAAGAATTAATAATATATCATAATTTAAATAATTAAAGTAATACTTTTTATGTTAATTAATAATTTACACTACGTTAAATATAACAAAATTAAAAATATTGCATAGCTAAGGGAATACAATTAGTATTCACACTCCAACAAGTGCAAAAGTAGAGAATTTGATGGATAGCGGGTGGGTACAAATTACTATTCCCACTCCAGTGAGTGGAACAGAAGGGAAAGTGTAGGATAGTGGTAGGGGGGAAATTACTATTCCCACTCCAGTGAGTGCAATAGTAGGGAAAGTGTTGGATAGCGAAGGGGTAATAATTACTATTCCCACTCCAGTGAGTGCAACAGTAGGGAAAGCGTTGGATAGAGGTTGGGTAAAAATTACTATTCCCAGTCCAGTGAGTGCAACAGTAGAGAAAGTGTTGGATAGCGGAAGGGTAAAAATGACTATTCCCACTTCAGTGAGTGCAACAGTAGGGAAAGCGTTGGATAGCGTAGGGGTAAAAATGACTATTCCCACTCCAAATAGTGCAACAGTAGGGAAAGTGTTGGATAGCGTAGGGGTAAAATTACTATTCCCAACCCAGAGAGTGCAACAGTAGGGAAAGTGTTGGATAGCGTAGAGGAATAATTTAGTAGACCCAGTCCAACAATCTAATTAAAATTCATTTAAAAAAAATAACTATTTAAATTTAATTTACCTCCCACTATTTTCCACTATAAACGTCACCTCCAAAAATCTAAATTATTGATAAATTACCATAATTTATTAACATTTAATTATTTAGCTAATCACAATTAACAAAAAAATAAAAACATTGATATATAAATTAATTAACACAATTAACAGTATAAAATAACTTGTATTAAATATGATATACATATTAATAAAAATGTATTTTACATATTTTAATAAACACCATACTCCCCTATAAACAATCAACCCACTCCTAAAAAAATTAACATAATTAACATATGAATACAGTTATTATTAATGATTAATATTTAATTAATTACTAATTAAGAAAAATGTGCACAATTTACATATTTATCAATTAATTAAAAACTTGTATTAATAACTTTTTAAATATTCAATAATAAATTAATTAACTTAATTAGCAATATTAATTATTGACCACAAAATTAGTGATTAATACTTTTTTTTAATTTAAATTAAATTACTTCCCACCCTATTCCCCTATAAACCCACAACCCGCTACAGAAATATACGCACAAATGAATTACCAATATTAACTATTAACCATACAATTTTTAATTAATAAAAATGTTTTATTTTTTATTTTTAATAAATTACTTCCCACCCTTTCCCCTGTAAACCCACAACCCGCTGCAGAACTAATATATGCAAAAATTTATTACTAAACAATAAATTATTAATTAATACATTATTCTTTTTTTACATTTAAATTAAATTACTTCCCCCCCTTTTCCTGTATAAACCCACAATCCGCTACGGTACTAATATACGCAAAAATTAATTTACCTAAAATTCATTATCTTAAAAAAATTGTAACATACATTCAAAAAATATTATATACTTTTAACACATATACGAACATATAATATAATTTTTAAAAACTTGATATAATAACATTCTAAATTATGACATTCTATATTATAACTAGGGCTCCCGGTTTTATGGTATTTATTTTTTTCCCATTTCCGTCTGTATTTATCCATATTTAATTTTTGGGCATTTTATCTGTATTTATCCGCATTTATTTTTGCCACAAGCAGAAGGCAACGCTGCAGCTAGTATTTTTCCACATTTATATCAATTGACAATGCACACATGCATTCAGTTATAGGTCAACACAATACATTCATCGGAAAACTTTGCCATTCACAGAATGTCCCAAATAAGCTTAAAAGTGCTATCACAAGCCATTTGTCTCAGAGCCTTGCAGTTTCTGTCATCGGCACAAAGTGCTACATCCTTTCCCCCACTGAACACCATCCTGCCCCACTGAGAGAAACTCACACTCCCTTCAGCTACAACCCAATTGTGGCCCGCTATAAACACCTAGAAGCAACTCAATTCAAACTAAGCAATAGGTAAGAGTGATTTGCTGCCTGAAAAATGTAACAAAACATGTTTTCTGTCTGTATTGATATGTAAATATCCGTTTAAACGGAAAACCGGGAGCCCTTATTATACCATACTATATAATGACATTCGATTTAATGACATTTGATATTACTCACCTATATGTCGATTTTATTTCCAACTATATTCTGTCCATTCTATGTTCTGTCCTCTCGATATTTTTGATTCGATATTATGTCCTCTCTGTATTTTTCATTTTATACTTTGGGTGTTTACCCAGCTGGATAGGATGGGTGCCGGTGGTGTATAGACTACCTGTATGGTCTCTACGCCTATGACCCCTCCCTGACCTGTTGCCTGTGCTAGCGCTCAGGGTTGGCTTGCAGTGTTCCTTCCCCATGTGCCCAAATATAGCTAGGGCCTTGGCCCCCGTTGTCCCTCTTTCTTTCTGCTAATGCCCTGGACTCTGTTAGGGTTTTTACCTTGGCGATCAACCCTTGCATCACGTCCACCATCTTACCCAGCTGCCCCTTTATCATTGTGTTCGTTTGACTGCAGAGTTGCTGTGTCTTTTCACTTGCGCTGGGCATCTGTGGGAGCTGTGTTGAAATCTGTTGGCTTGCCATGTTGGGTTCCGGCAAACTGACCACTATCTTACCCAGCTGCCCCTTTATCATCGCGTTCTTTTGGCTGCAGAGTTGCTGTGTCTTGTCACTTGCGCTGGGCATCTGTGGGAGCTATGTCGAAACCTGTTGGCTTGCCGTGCTGGGTTCCGGCAAACTGACCGTATTCCTCTGTTTGGGCATACTGCTGGGTCTCGCCGTCCTTCCCCTCTTACAGGTGGTGGGGTGGTCCTGGCTGATGAAAGCCACACCTGAGTCTGAGTCTTGTGGTCTTCCAGGGTTGCCCGTAGCCCTGTTGTGGGGTGCCCAGAGAGTTGCGGCTCCTTGATCCGCCAGAGCCCTTATGGCCCAGTTGGTTTCCCGAGGTTGCACCAATGCCGTAAATTCTGCCAAGAAAGCTACATTTGCCATCTCACTTGTTTCTGCTCCAGGGTCAGGGGTCTCATCAATGGAGAATAGGGCCGCGAGCTTTGCTCCTCCATTCAGGTCTAGTTCTGCGTGGTGGTACAATGCTGCCTTCTAATTTGCTGTCCTTGCCTGGAAAAAAATATAAAAGTCATCTATCTCTCGCCTGCTTGTGTTTTCGCTCCGCTGCACCGTTTTTAGTGGCTCACCCAGGCGCCGTCCCTCTCCAGCTCCTGTACCCAATGTCCCCGCCATTTGCCCTTACCCTTGACTGCCCTCTTCATAATCCCCTGTTCCGTAACCCGGGGCTTACTTGTTCACCCGCGTCCACCGATTGTATCTGCATGATTTCTGTGCTTGGTTACTTCTAAAACTGAAAGACAACTTGTCACCACCGTGTCTGCTTTCTGTTTGAGCGGAGTGAGGGGGGATATTGGTGGCGAAACATAAATCTCTGCAGCCTGCTTGTGGACACTGCTATGTCGCGCTGTCTGACCTAAGCTCCTCCAGGCGGTGGTGATCCCGCCACTGCCTTAGTGTCACCCACTATGCCACTCGCTCGCTTCACTTACCTTTCTCATCCAGACGCACAAACTAGTGCTTTGGGCATTGTCGCCCTTGATGGCCTGGAATGGAGGGGGAGGTGGGGGTTGTGCTCTGTACGGGCCGCCGATGTATCTTAAAAATAAAACTAAAATAAAATACCTTCTTTCACTTGCAAAACACTGGAGCGGTGCCATCTGTCGGCCTAAACACCTCATGCCCCCTAGAGTATGAGGGCATGTGATGGGCTCCTTGGGTGCTGAAACCTCTGGTTCCGTGCATTAAATGCATTAATATGTTCAAACAAACCAGTCCTTTTTGCAAATTGGATACTACAATGTGCAATAAACCTGGATTATTCTTTTTTGCTTGCAAAACAGTGGAGCAGTGCCATCTGGTAGCCTAAACAGTGTTGGGCATTAATCAATTTAAAAGGACACAAGCAAACTAATTAATGAGCAACTGAGTGGAACACCCTTCGCCCCACCAATCGGTTTGCTTCTACTCGCTCAGACCTCAGGTGTGAGGCATAGCCGCTAAGGACAATGGCAGGCACTCGGCCCCTTTCGGTCACGCCAGCAAGCACCCTAGGCCCAGGTGTACCACCGCACTGTCAGTGAGCAAAGGCATGCAAACGGCCCCCTTAGTGCAAACCGGGAGGCCCATGGAAATAATTGCAACATGATTACATGATGGCAGGCTTCCCCCCACCCCGTGCAGATGTGCCGTCTGCCCATCACTGCCAAGGACACGGGTAGGCACTCTGCCCCTTTCATTCGAGACAGCAAGGCTTAGGCCCGGTGCACCACCACAGGCAATATTACGTACCTACCGTGGAAACACGTCAGGACTCTGGGACTGCTGTCCGTTCGCCCTACCAGGGGGCCAAATCGCTGCAGTAACGGAGGCTGTACCCGGCCGCCTAGCGTAATCCAGGGGGGCTAGGCGACCTGAAGCAGCAGAAACAGGCTGATATGCCTGCCACCTGCCCGCCACCACCCTGGACAGGGGCAGGCACTGTGCCCAAATCTGTCCAGCCTTCAAGCCCCGGTGCACCATGGTACTGCCGGACAGCAGAGGTGCGCATGCGGCCCCCTCCGCGCAAGCCACATGGCCAAGGGACTCTCAACGGCCGCCCGGTGCGCTGCCCCCACCAAGACAGGCCAAGGCGCGCATACCCAAACAAAGCCAATCGTAGTAAGCCTGCGGCCCTACATCTTTTACAACTCTGCAGCCTGCCGGCCAGCCCAAACCACTGTTGCACACTTCTCCCGCATTGCCTTGCACTCCCCACAGTGAATGACCAACCAGTAGCAGGCCAGTGATCCATTCATTGAGATATGCATGCACGTTTAAAATGCACAGAAAATTGTCTTAGAGGACTCCTACTTAATGGAAGGGATCTATCGATGGCCCTCGTGCAATCCAAGTGCCTTCATCAAGACGAGGGCCTTAGGGCTACAAATGTGAGGTCCCGCACAAACGCTTCCGCGACAGGACAACAATGCCTTACCTTTTGCACTTTCCACACACGTCAATTATAGTGCAGACAAATAACATCATCACAATGCTTTCTATTGCCTGACACGTGCAGGTCCCATTTCTTATGCAAAAGTTGTTACGGACCTCCCTGAATTAGCCCCTGCCATACGTTTCCTATTTACAACTCCTTAAAAAGTATTTTTTAGGAACTAGATTCAGGAGTATTCGCGAACTTGAATACAAATGTAAAGGCAAAGGAATTTACATAAAGTTTTATCCAAAACAAATACCACAATGGTTCTTCAAACGTAATACGGGTGAGGGCGGCTTTGCATTGGGCGTGGGCAACTCCACTCCAGCTACCGGAATAGGGGGTGGGCAGGATTTTTCCGGGGCCCAGACAAAGACAACGGGATCCCAGCAGTGTGTGTGTGGGGGGGAGAGGGGGGCGGGGCTATGGCGAGTCACCTCAACAATGCTGATGCGACTCCGGACCCGACACGACACGACCCGAGGCGACGAGACGAATTCCTCTGCTAGACCCGACACGCTCCGAGGCAGTGTGAAAAAATTGTTCTGCTGGCCAGGTGAGATGCCCACCGAAATAGCCTTCCACCTCCCAGAAGTGCGTCGTCCTTGGGGAGGCGAGACCTCGCCCATGCTATTGTCCCCTTCTGGCCAGGTGGCCATAGAAAAAATACTAGCCCCTCCAGAGGCAGTGGGGAAATGCTAAGGGGCTGTCCTTCTAACGTTCTCCTGCGGGGCACGCGGGCATCCAGCAAAACAGCATTTATTTAAATATTCTGCTTTTTATTCCAGAAAGACTGTCACTCACATATTCATCAGCAGCAGACTCGAATACGACAATGCACTCTACGCCGCCGTTACCCAGAAAATCCTCTGCAATCTCCAGAATGTCCAAAACGACCCAGTCAGACTGGTCCTCGACCCTGTCACTCAACACCTCCGCAAACTCTAGTGGCTCCCAGCATAGAGAATAACCTTCAAACTCCTCACCCATGCTTACAAGGCCCTCCACAAAGCCGCACCAGCATACCTGATCAGCAGCCTCTCCTTACACGCACCCAAAAGACACCTGCGTTCCGCCCAGCTCGCCCTGGCTACCAGGGCCGGCCTAAGGCATGTGCAAGCTGTGCACCTGCACAGGGCCGCCAAACCCCAGGGGCCGCCACGCCAATATATATCCTTAGATACATATTTGCGTGGCGGCCCCTGGCAGGGATTTGGCGGCCTCGGGCCCCCTACCTACACTCCCTGCTCAGGGCCTCCGTGAGCCTAGAGCCGGCCCTGTGGCTACCGTCCTACAGATCCACAAGGCAATATTCAGAGGAAAGACCTTCTCCTTCCTCACTGCCAAGACCTGGAACACTCTACCCCTCCACCTCAGACTATCTCCAACACTACTACAGTTAAGGAAGGACCTCAAGACCTGGCTCTTTGAATGACCCCAGCACTTAAACGCATCTGCTCCCCACCTCCCCCCAGCGCCTAGAGACCCTCACAGGTGAGTAGTTGCACTTTACCAACCCTTGAATGATGGATTGATTGTAGAAGGCAAGGAAGGGAAAGACAGGTTAAGGAAGCCATCTAAACGTGTTTTTCTAAACATTGGCAAAATTAATACCAAGATACTGTACCACAGTAAGCAATCTTTGGCAACAGTGTACTCCATACTGTGGTAAAGACATTCAATGTTTTCATGGTTCCTAGAATCACTTTGGACTTCGTTACAAGTAGGGCAGTAATTACACATCGGTTTGCTCTCTCCCGTATTTACTGATACTAATGTATTCAAAATAACTGCAGCTGACTACCGTGGTATGATTTTTTTTTCACTTGGAAGTTTAGCGCCATTTTTCACTTGGACATTTCTCTAGCTTTGGACTGGGCAAGCGCCCAGAATATTGAAACAACAGGAATGTGGTATTTATACATGTTTTTAGTTTCCTTTTTCCCCAAATCGGGAATGTCGAAGCCCTAGGAATTAGGGAGTAAATGGATAATTTGTAATAGTTTATTCTTGTGCACATAAACACACTTGAATTCATTAAACTAACTTTATAAACACCAAATTTTTTCAGCTTTTAACTTTTTTGCATAATCCCTACTTAATAGGGAATTTTTAAACTAATTGATGTAAAATTTCAAATGTTTCACAGTTAGCTAAGTATTTCTAAAATAGAGATTGTTAGAAATGTGACTGCAAGCTGAAGGCCTATTTTCCGAGCCCGTATACATGCTTGTAATATCAAATGCATGGTGACACATGTCTAAAGTTGAGCATCTTAGTTTGAAGAGTACAGTAATGAAAAGGGTTTATGCTCCCCATGGAATGCAGGTCTGCAGTTCACATGTATTGTAACTATGTGTCATGTTGATTTAAGAATCTGTCGTCTTTGATAATGAATTCCATTCTGTCACTTATGTTTTAGGCATGCTGTTTTTGCACACTTGGCTCTTGATTTAAATACTATTAACCGCATTGAATGTGTCAAGATCGTTTCCCTCGGGCAACAGTGGATGCAACACAGTTAATAGCTAAAAAGTAGATTTTATCCAAGGTAAGAACCATGCTATAAAGTATCAACTTCTTGACCTCTAAAAATCACTCCTCCAGGAGGAATATCGCCATTTACTGGAAAGATACAAAGAGCATCCACACAGCAAAGTCACCAAGTCATACCAAGGTCATTAAGAGACATGCCGTTTTCTAGCGTAGAGGTGAGTAATGAACATTAAGCGCATCCGCCAGCTTGGCCAACCTCGTCATGTTATGGAGCATACTGATGCACATTTGAAAGGATAATATCACTTATGGCAGATAAAGGGTCCCTAGAAAATGTGGTTAATTCAACCATCTACTTAGCATTTCTAATCACGGTTTGTACACAAAACCAGGTTACCCAAAAGTCCAAACTGAGAAAACGTATGCTTTTTGACACTATTCTCCTTTACTGCGCAATCAAAGAATGAGAAGAGTTCACCACTTCAAATAGGAACAGATCTGTTAAGTTTCTCAAACCTCTTACTCCTCAATACACTGCTATCATCTCCAAACACAGACAACTTTTGCTATGGAGGACCAAAGGTCTCTAAATTTACAATAATATATTTTTATCAGGCGCGGCCGGCACAGGTAAGAGTTGTGGGACGGGAAGGGTGATGTGGGGGGGGGAGTTGACAGATGAGAGGATAGGTAAAATTAAATAAATAAATAAATACAACCATTTACCTTGCGCTCGCCGCTTCTCCAACTTGGCAATGGGGCAAGAATAAGGTAAATGGTTTTATTTTTATTTATTTTCACCTATCCCATTGTCTGTCGACTCCCCCCTGCTCCACACCCACCCCACTGCTCTTACCTGTGGGAGCCGCACCTGATTTTTATATGTGTCCTAGGCAATTACACATTGTAAGTGGGAAGTTTCTAACAGGTTCTTTTGCTCCACAAAGTGTAATAACGTTTATGGACTAATTATCACCCCCTACTCTCACTTTCCTTCTTGTATCCATTTACTCCTACTTCCTCTCCACTCCATGTTGTTACTAATCCACTGTTCCTTTTAATGCATTTGAGCTTAAATATCTTCATGTCCCTAAGTATGGAATGACAGTTTCTCTGCATTTTGAACTGAGAAGACCAAGTTGAAGGTTCCCTTTACCAAAACCTTAAATTTAGGTGGATGCTGTGAGAAGACAGTAATACCTTTTGCTTTAAACTTGTTGGTATATTAGTTCTATCTTCTCTTATCAGTTCTTTATGATATGTCTGGGTGGGTTAATATTTGCTTTGCCTTCCATGAGAAAGGTTTGTTGGCTTCTGCTAAAACCTTCCCCACATTTCTTTATAAAATTCATTAAGAGATTTCCAGTCTTAACTGGGTTCTGTTTTTTTCTTTTTTTGTTTCTTTGCTGAAGCAGGTTTGTGTTGTACATTCTGTTTATTCTGCACAAAGTCAACGGGACAAATTTCAGGTGGAGAAGAGAGTATAGCTCTCCCAGAGCCTTTAAAGTCCTTATTTCTGCAGTTTCGGGAACTCCTATAATTCTTAGATTGTTGTTCCTGAGAGATTTCCTTACCTTTCGAAGGCTAACTCAAGTAGTTCTTGCTACTTAATGAACTGGTGGTTGATGTGTTTTCCTTAATCTTTGTTTCAGCTGTGGTGAGGTTTATGATAGGTTTGTTGATTGATCCCTGAAGTAAAATCATTTTTAAAGCTTGGTGATAAAGCATGATATGCATATCAAATAGTTTGGACTATTCCTTTCTGAATTACCCCAATTAAAATGTGCTGAGATTCACTGCTGGTTGGGACTTAATTATTGCTGCCATGATATCATCTATTGTGATGTTATCCCTCACATTCTCTGCCTACCCCATATTTTAAAGTTGAACTGATAAATAGAGACTCTTATTAGGCATACAGATCTCTTCTAATTCATCTCTCTTTTCAATCCCACTGAGTCCCAATCCAGATACTCAGCAGCAAAGCTACTAGGCTCACGGTTGGAACCAGAATTCCTGTCTAACCCATTAGTGGAGTTTAAAGTTTGCAGATCTATTTGTATCTGTTGATGGGGCTGCCCCAATCCATTTGTAGAACAACCCCTTTGAAGACTATTTATTATATTATGTAATCATTGCTACAATGAGTTTCTAGAGAATCTGTATCCTTCTAAGTGATCATTTCAGAGATGGCAGTATCATGAAGTAAAATTGCCATTTTATCATAGAGGGATTCTAGCCTTTTGATGGAAGCAGTAGTTTTTTAGGCAGCCATGAGGCAGTAGCCAGGGGTACTGCCTCATGGTTAGAAGGTAGGATGGGTTAGGGTAAGAGGGATGCATGTATCATCTTTCTTTGAATGAGAACCAATAATGCCCTTAGTTAAATAAAATAATTCTTGGTCAATTTTGAGATTTTCTATGCTGCTTGTGGTGGGATTTGGGTCTGTTTGGGCTGGCTGGAGTCTTTGAAGGGACCAGTTTTTCTTACCCGCCCCTCGATGGCTCTCACAGTAAATAAATAAGGCTTTATAGCCTTAGTCGTTCTTTCCCTCCTTTTACCCCTGGCTCCAGTGAAGCTAATACACTGTGTTGAATTGGGTTAGCAGGCAAGAGCACTGCATTCTTCCTCGCAAATAGAGCGGCTGCTGCGTACACTCCTTAGCATCTTTATCAATCTTCTGCATCATAATGTACAGACTTAGCATAGTTTGGCATGAGGCCAGGAACATCTCAGGAGCCAATGCCAGGGCTACCATCCAAACTAGTGAACAGGAATCGATGTCTTCTTCCGAATTCAGACCACAATTTCCTGACCATTGATTGCTTTGTGTGACCTTTTGGCTCTCAATCTTGGTCTCTTTCTCTATGGTATGTTTCACTCCATCTTTTTCAGACCTCAGATGTGGGTAATTTCCAGTGATTCTACAAAGCTATGAGAACGGGGAAGAAAGCAAGAGAACAGAGAAACTCGCAGGTGCACTGATTCTTTTTTTTTGTGTTCAATAAGTTTATTAAGGTTTTAAAAGGGGTAAAAATAGTTAAATACAATACATAATGATACACTTGCTGGAGAAAAAGAGAAAAGAAAAAAAAATACAGAAGTGCATTATAATATTCGGTCCAATGACAGAGAAATTGTCATAAATGATATAGAGATAAAAAGATAGATATGAAGTAAAATTAACGGAGTCACGTTAATGAACCATAAGACCATCAAAGGTAACATTATCATAAAAGAAAGAAATATAGAGAACAAGAAAAGGAATTAGGAAAGAAGAAAGATAGCTGAAATGAAGATAGTAAGAAAGAGAATGAGAGGAGAGTGAAAAAAGTACTAGGGGGAGGGGAAAGAGATGGGCAAGAAGAAGAGGAAAGGAAGGATCTACTGTAGTGCTACAAAGACACAACAAAAACAAACAACACTCAGGTAGACAACACAAAGGGATACTGGTCAACCAACCCCTTTGAGGCCAAATCTACATACCTGTCTAAAGCTCTCCAAACAGTATTAGAAATAGCGGTGGTAAGATGAGCCACATCAACATAAGTGTGTGCACTTCTTAAAAAAGAGACCCATGCCCACCATGTATGATATGATACAGTAGAAAAAGACTTCCATTCCATAAGGATCACCTTAACAGTCAATAAAAGATCCAACAATTGCACATCTAAGGCATCCAACGGCACAGGCTCACGGGAAGCTAATGGCCCCAACAAAATCATGGGAAAGGAAAGCTGGAAATTAATTTGGAAAATTAATATAAGATGCTTATGTACAAGATCTCAAAAGGATTGCAAAAGTGAGCAGTGAAAAAACATATGTGGATAATCACCAGCAGCCAAGCCACAAGTCCAACAAAGATCATCATCCTTTAAGTTCAGAGAATGCAAACGCACAGGAGTCCAATGAAGAAGGTTGATAGAAAAGAATTTAGATTGAAACAAAGAAGGAGCGATTTTATCACGAAGAGAAAGCTTACCAATCAACTGCCATGTTTCCGGAGAATATGTACAGTAATTTCTTTATCAAAGTGATGTACCCATTATTGTTGTGCAACAGTAGATAAGGCAGAGGAAGTTTAAGACAAGAATTTATAAATTTGTGAAGCAATATGGCCAGATTTAAGCCATAAAGAAAATAACGCAATAGTGGGAGAATTGGGCTCTAGATGCACCCTAGCAAGGGCAACTTTCATTTTTAAAAAGGTGTAAAAATCCAAGTTAGAGAGCAAAAACTGTTGAGCTAAGGAGGAGAAGGGTAACGGATCATTATTGGAGTCATATAGATGACGAACCAACGTAACTCCTTTAGAAGAGCAGTATTGTATTAGCGAAGGATCAATAATACACTTTATTCTAGGATTACACCACAATGAAGACCACCTTGATTTATGAATTGGGGTAACCACTTTCTTGTCAACAGATCTAACTGCTGCGATGGTGTCTAATATAATAGTACGAGAAAACAGAATAGATAACGTGGACGTGGTTAGAAAGGAAGAGACTGGTAAAAGAAAAGAAAGATCCTGCTCGATGAACATCCAGGAAGGTATGTGACCAGGGAGAGATGAAAACCACAAAGCGCCCTGAGAGGCTAAAAAAGCCAGTTGGTACTACTCCCAATCCGGGAATTTACAGCCACCCATGTCGTAGGGCTTCCTTAAGGACTTATATGCGATTCTAGCCCTCTTATCACTTCAGAGAAACTTAGAAGTAATGGAATCAATCTCACGAAAAAAGGAGGAGGACAGCTTCACTGGGAGCATGGAAGAAACAAAATTAATGATAGGAGTAATCATCATTTTTAAGGTTTGGACCCAACCCCACCAAGAAATATGATTAGGGGAAAAAGTATCCAAAAGATGACGAACTTTAAGTAAGGTCTGGGCCTCATTATCATCAAGAGTACCACAGAACCAGATCCCTAGGTATTTGAGCTGTTTAGATTGCCATTTAAAACCAGCTGTACCCATATGTGCTGGGAAACAATAAGCATTGAGGGGAAACATCTCTGTCTTATCTCTGTTAAGAGTATACCCAGAAACCTTAGAAAAAAAAACAGCAATAGTATCTGTTATGGCAGGGATAGCCGACAAGATATCATCGGAAATAATAAGGACATCATCTGCATAAGCCGCTGTTTTTATGCAATGTGAACCAAAAGTAAACCCTTTAATGGCTGGGTGGAGATCAATTAGTCGCAGGAGTGGATCAATAGCTAATAAAAACAAAGAAGGAGGTGGTCCGAGTTAGCGATTTTGAGTATACACAAGTTGGGTTTAGCTTCGTGGCAAATAACTGCTCCCGGCACTGGATGGTGCTGGGAGTCGAGACAGCAAAGGACCAGGTCGAACAGCTCACCAAGGAGATCGAAGAACTTAAGTCAGAAATAGCCAGTCACTCGGCCTTTGCAGACGTGAAGGAAACTCTGGACAGACTAAAGAAAACTTTGAAAGACTTTGATGTGGAGACACAATCTAAGAAACTGGATAAGTTAGCCAAAGACATTCAATATTACGACAAAAAGAAGACCTATCCTTACCTTCAAACAGACTACTACAGACAGGACACCCAGGGCCGCTTTTTCTACAGAGGGAGAGGTGGTTACAGAGGAACTCGCAGGTTCACCAACTTTTCTGATTCTTCATATAGTGGCAACAGTGAAACTGAGCCTACCGGGCCAGCTAACTATCCAAACCAAGACCAATGGTACCAGCCACCACAAGACCACATGAGCGGTCCCCAACAACCTTTTTTAGGCGATGCCCAGTGGAGACCACCAAGAGGCAGATGACGAGGAGGATCCTGGAACAACCGCCCCACCCGGGGCCAGAACCAACAAACTTGGGATGGAGGGAGACAACAAGGCCAGATTTCGAAGCAGGTGCGCTTCCAACCAGAGGACCATGGGGAGAGGAGCACCAGACGGAAGACATACAGATGGTAACTGGGGGGCCCCCCATGACCACATCCAGAACTAACCCCATAATCAATCTATCAAATCATACACTAACGGAAGACGAAAATAGTGTACTCTTTAAAGGATTATCTTTTGTACCTACATCCCTGGCTAACAGATTCAACATCCAGACGGAACTTACAAGATTTTTCAGAAAGATACAATTGCGGTATTTTTTCAAAAATTGCACATTACCAACCATGAATGCCTTTACCAATTTTCGCCCACCGTCAACATTCATGCCCTCTATGACCTCGGTATCACACAGGATTCTGACATACGAGAGTGTGGTCCTTAGAGACGTCTTAAGAACATGTGACAGGAGATCATACGTAAGACACAACATCTCCGCAGGAGAACGAACAGCCCTGGACACACTTAGAAACAACAAATCGGTTGTTATAAAACCAGCCGACAAAGGGGGATCCATAGTCATGCTGAATGTGGAGGATTACAAGGCAGAGATCTATTCACAACTGAGGGATGGAGTAAGCTACAGACCGGCTGCTTCTAACCCAACCAAAGAGATAAGAACTGAGATTGTTGCCATTACTAAGAAAGCGCTGGAAATGGGATTCCTGACCAAGAAAGAGTTTGATTACCTGAATGTGGAACAACCAAGAGTTCCCACCATATATGTACTACCCAAGGTACATAAGAATCCATCCAAACCACCCGGACGTCCGATCATATCGGGATGTGGCTCCCTGATTGAACCACTCTGCAAGTATGTAGATGCCTTTCTGAAACCTCTGGCAGAAGCAACACCGACGTACCTAAGGGACACCATGCAAGTGATCAACTAGATTGATCAGATGCCATTCGATAGAAACAACCAGATTTTGGTGACTATGGACATTGTCTCACTCTACACCAGCATTCCCCAACGACCTGCATTAGACTGTATGAGGAGAATTTTGAATAAAAGGGCCCAACCAGCTGGGGTCCCTACTGAGTTTATCATCGATCTGCTAGAAATTGCTATGACTAAAAACTTTTTCGTTTTCCAAAACAAATACTACTTTCAGAGCAAGGGAGTAGCAATGGGCGCTGCTTTCGCGCCGGACCTGGCTATTCTATTCATGTCTGAATACGAACAAGACTGTATCCTTTCCCAACATAATCCATTTCATAACTCTATTTCCAAATGGAATAGATACATAGACGACATCCTGTCAATCTGGACCGGGGAGGAAAATGACCTGAGGAACTTCATGCAGTGGTTGAATACCCAATCAGAGGACATAAAATTTACCATGAACATGAGTAAAGAACAGATAGACTTCCTGGATATTACCATCAAGGATTTGGGGGGCAAGCTTCATACAACCCTCTACAGGAAACCAGCAGAAAGGAATTTGCTCCTAAGATATACCAGTCATCACACGAGAGCGTTGCGAGATAATTTACCATTCAGCCAATTTCTACGCATCCGTAGAAACTGCTCCCTGAAGGAAGATTTCTTTAAAGAATCTGACGATCTGATCACCCGCCTGATTGAGAGGGGATATCCGAAACGACTCGTCAAGAGATCCCGTAAACGAGCATGGTTTCAGGATAGGCCCACACTGCTAACACCAAAAGAACGCCAGCAACCCCAGGACCGTATGATCTGCGTAACCACATTCTGTACCAAGAGTAATGACATCAGAAGGATCATCAACAAAAATTGGAGCCTGGTTGCAGACACCATAGACACCCCTGAGCCTCCGATGCATGCCTTCAAGAAAGCCAAAAGTATTAGGGACTTTGTCGTCCGATCCCTATTGGACACACCACAAGCACCGACAATTCAAGGACTTTGGAATCTACCAGAGGTAGTAGGTCATTTTCGCTGCACGATGTGCAAAGCTTGCCCGACCTGTTGGGAAACCAAACAAATTACCCACAACAACCTAACCATCATACTGAAGTCTTTCACGAATTGCAATACCAGCGGAGTGTTATATGCCATTCTGTGCCCGTGTGAACTGATGTACATCGGGCAAACCCAACAGAAGATAAAAAACCGCATTTTCCAACACTGCAGCAGAATCCGCTGCCAAACAACAGGAGCCCCCCTGGTTGAACACTTCATGGACAAAAACCACCCGCCGGAATCTATCAGATGGGTCATCTTAGAAAAAATTACCTTAGGGCCAAGGGGTGGTAATTTGAATTCTATTCGCAACATCAGAGAATGCAAATGGATGCACAAATTCAAGACCATCTCTATGGGTCTGAATGAACTAGACGCCAATTTTGCTCAGATGGCGGGCTTGGAACCCGAATGACTACTCCGCATATACACCCAGGGACCCCAAATCACGTCATGTACATCCAGTGGTTGTTAGTGATTGTCTCTACTAGATAGACAGAACATTTACTGCACAAGACAACTCAGGCCACCCATAAACCTAATAGGTTGTGTATGTAACTAGCACGTGCATTTCATGTAAATTAAGGCCAGTAGGTCATCTGCGGATGCCGCATCAGCATGCATGTGTTTATATTACCTGATGTTTGCCTTGGGAACTAAATGCGTAACTGGATCGTGAATATCATTATATGTGGAATGTCTGCATGTAATGTGATTCCATAAACTATTTGCTAAGCCAACTATTGCCCTAGCACGTGCATTTCATGTAAATTAAGGCCAGTAGGTCATCTGCAGATGCCGCCCTAGTATGCGTGTATTTATATTCCTGATGTTTGCTTTTTTGAACTCAATGCGTAACTGGATCGTGAATACCATTATATGTGGAATGCCTGCAGGCAATGTGATGCAATACACTATTTGCTAAGCCAATGATTATTCTGTGAGGTTTTAATGAATTTGGCTAATGTAAGACCATGATACTGTCATGACTTTTGTGAGGCTGATGGTTAATGTACATGAGATTTTACTATGCAAAAGTATTAATGCACTTTGCAGGTAATGCTAGTCACGTAATAATCATTCTGATACTATTCCGGCGAGTGACAAGCTGTATATACTAATTGGCCCGGCCCCCTACCAGACCTCCCTTTGGATTCACGAGTACACCATATTTGGTCTCACACCCCCTAGCAATAGATCCTTTAGAAGGCACCGGCATCTTTATACACACTCCCTTGATGACACTTGCACCATTACGTGATGTTCAGGCAAGCCTGCTTCTGATTGGTTGCTACACGCCGAGCCCCCAGTCAACTAGCACTGAGCTGCGGCACCGCGAGGAGCCTCAGATTGTTCGAGGACTCGCAAAGCACTGACGGGTCCACACAGACGCCCTTCAGGTATTGTTTGGAGATAAGACATTTGATTTGTATCTTGTCAGGGTAATTAGTTACAGCAATATGCGCCGTGCACGCATTTTGTCACCCACGAAGATTAACGTTAGATGGGTTTTTCAATTTGAATTCCCTCACCTTAAAAACACACGGAGTTGTGTTTCCACCGACCTGTTAGCTTCCAAATGAGGCGCTAGCTCATTTTTTATGCATGATGTTTTGAAGCCACTGCTATACTGTATATAATTCTACCGGCTCACTACCCTCAGACCACTCGAGTGCATGCAATTATGTGTGCATGTTTGGCAGCCCATTAACGAATGTATGCTCTGAACCACCCGAGGCTGTAATAATTTCATACAGGAGTATCTCACACCACCTTCAGAGTAATGCCTGATGAATTCGAGTTGCATCTTGACCACAATATTGAATGCTGTGCACCCACTTTGTCACCCACGAGGATTTACGCCAGATGGGTACATTTCTCATCTAATCCCTGCGTTTTAAAACACACACAGAGGTGCGTTATCGCCGACTTGGGGCCCTCGTGATTATAATTTTTGAACTCACTGCCAATAGAAGGTTGTCCAAAACTCTACCGGCTCATTATTTCTATCCCACTAGGGATCATGAAACCACGTGTGCATGTCTGGCAGTCCAATAGTGCATGCATGCGTTTAACCACACGAGGTTGTAGTGTCTTACGACCATATTCTTATCCAAGTATCTTACAACGCTAATTATACACTTTTAGAATGATGCAAGATTAACTCGGCGACTATCACCCAGAAACGACAGCACGACCCTCCGTCCTATGCTGCTGCATGAGGACGCACTGCCCAGTAAGTGTCCCTCCGATTAACATGCTTTCTTGGCTGACTAGCCAAGACATCCCTTTGAGGACTCTCTTACTCTTTATATGTTTCAGGATTGCTAGGAGCCTCCAGCCCCACAACAGGACGGATCATCTAGTGACCGTTACTTCCATGTAGGTAACTCCTACATTTCCTACCTTAATTGATTAACCACATCACCACGTAGGCCATTGACATTAGTTTTTGCCTTACTTCACAGGCTCTCCTCCATGTCCTGATGAAGACCCCAACATGAGGCCACACTAACCGTTCAGCATTCAGGGGGTCGAAACGTAGACTACGCCAACCTGACACACCATAGGATTCAAAGCAATGATTTTTTCTTACCTATGTGTGATGTATTTGGGAACATTAATACTACCTTGATTGTAAAGGCGTTTTTGATTTTACTGTGATGTCCTAATGTCACACCACCTTTACCCAGTCCCCCACATACCTTTCACTCCCTTTCCCTATTTCACTGAGAGCACTATTCGAATGTTATGAATCTACAATTACTTTGAATGATTGATCACCAATTACAATATGATGAATTCTCTGCTCAAGATTATCAATGAATGATTTCTTGTGGATAATAAATGCAATTTGACCATGTATATTGCACTAGTTTTAATCCATTCAATTGAATTATATGTGGTGTTTTTTTGGTACTAAGTAATTAACTTGTGTATACTCAAAATCGCTAACTCGGACCACCTCCTTCTCTGTACTTACTTACGACCCCAGGTCCTTGAGTTTACAGGGCAACCCCTTTATAACTCACACTAATAAAAACAAAAGCGGGGACAAGGGACACCCCTCACGAGTACCTTCGTGAAGACTAAAAAACTCAGAAGTAGCACCATTAACCCTAATATTCGCTCTAGGTTGGGCATAGAGGGACATGACCATGTTGACAAAGGAAACCCCAAGATTATGTGCACAAAGAACAGCATGTAGAAAAGGCCAAGAGACCTTATCAAAAGCCTTCTCAGCGTCTAAGGCTAACGCAGCGGCCGGAAGTGTAGACCTCTTAGCTGTACCCAAAATATGGAAAAAGGTACGAATATTATCTCTAGCAAGTCTACCCTTGACGAAACCTGCCTGAGATGGATGTACCAGGGATGGAATATAAGACTCCAACCGCTTAGCAAGAATCTTAGCAAAGAGTTTAGCCTCCATGTTGAGGAGGGAAATAGGACGAAATTTTTTAGGATCAGATATATCTTTCCCCTCCTCTGGGATTACCACAATAGTAGCATCCGCCGCCATACCCGAAACCGCACTCTCTTGAATAAATATGTCAAAAACAGCCTTAAGGCGAGTAACCATAGAGGGGAGAAAGGTTTTATAAAACATAATGGGAAATCCATCCGGACCAGGGGCCTTGCCAGACCGAGTGTACTTGATCGCATGTATAATCTCACTAGACGTAATCGGGGCACCTAATTTCTCCCCATCTTCTATTGACACAGATTGAAGAGGAATAGTTTTTAAAAACTCATGACAATCCTCAAAAGACAACTGATTAGTGGGGGATTATAGGGAACTATAAAAATCACGAAAAACCACAAGAATCTCCTTAGTTTGAATATTTTTATTACCGGACCTATCAGTAATAGAAGAAATTTGAGAGGACTTAAAACTAGATTCCTGAAATGTTATTGTGGTCGCTAGAATCCTACCAGCACGATTCTTCAGGAGTAACCGTTTCGACTTCTGGGCCTGAACCCCAATATGAGCCCTCTTAGTAACGATAGTATTATATGAGTATTTCAAATTTTTGATGAACTGCTACAATTGTTTATCTCTAGACTGACGAAAAAGCAGTTCATGTTGCTTAATACTATCTGATAAATCAGCAAGTTCCTTCTTAATGTCAGCATTTCTCTTCGTCATTACTTTAATTATGTGACCACGAAGCGTACATTTAAATGCATCCCATAAAACTACTGCGGAGCTAATGGAACCTTCATTCTCAGAAAAGAAATGCTCAATTTCAGTTTGTAGGGCCTGGACTTGAGAATCATCATGCAGAATCTCCGTTTTCAGTTTCCAAGAGGAAGGCTTTTTCTTAGGAGTAAGGTTTAAGAGAGAAAAAGAAACCGCCGCATCATCTGAGACAAGAATAGGATGAATGTATGGAGAAGATGAAGATTGTACTAGAGACGAATGAACCAAAAGATAATCAATACGAGAAAAGCTAGAGTGAGGAGAGGAGAAGAAAGAAAACTCACTACCAGTAGGACTTTGAAGGCGCCAGATCCTTGAAGATTAGCAGAAGAGCACATATTTAACAGTTGTTTATGAGCTATAGGGGGACGGAAGGAAAAAGCCGAGTTCCTATCCAACACAGGATCTAAAGGCAAATTAAAATCACCACCAACTATTAAATTGTCATCATGAGGCGTTTGGGTGAGTACTTTAATGATCTGTTGCCAAAAAGAAGGATCATCATTATTTGGAGCATAGATATTCAGAACGTAAAGATCCGAAACCCCATCAGACAATCGAGATAACAACCAATGACCCTCAGAATCATGTTCAGTAGAAATTACTGATAGTCCAGAATTTTTAGATAGAAGTGTTATCACACCATTCTTTTTGCCAAGAGCATCTGAACAAACCACATCCAGGACCCAGTCCTTCCTCAACCACAGAGCCTCCTTACGGGAAACCTTAGTCTCCTGCAAAAGTACCAAATCCGAAGATAAAGATTTACAGTAATCCAGAACTTTAGCCCTCTTGACCGGATAATTTAATCCCTTAACATTAAGGGAGACCACATTCAAACCAGGCATAATCCTACAACAAAAAAATTAAATCCGAGCAACAACAATGGTAGAAGAAACAAGACACCAACGGCCAACAACACAAAAAGAAAGCACCACCAGAAGATCCAAGAAGCAAAGGAGAGGGAAATGAAAAAGAAAGAAGAAGAAAAGAAAAGGAAAGGAAAAAGAAAAGAAAGTAATAGAAAGAGAAAGAGAGAAAGACCCACCAAGGGAGGTCTATCAAGGACCAACTTCATACCAGGGGGGACATGGAGGAGGCAAGCGAGGGGACCGTCAGGGGACTAATAATAATAGAACTACCAACCCCATAATAGACCAGGAAACAGATGAAAGATACAAAAGCTGAAAAAATAAGTACGGTAATATAAAATGTAGAGTAAGATAGAAAGAAAAAAGTCAATGTGAAACCTCCAATCGAAATATACAGAGGCATAACAATCACACTACATATTGGAGAAAAAAAAAACATCATGAAGAAATACGAACAAGGCATTTCAATAAATGTAGATCCAACTAGTGAAGAAACCATTGAATTATTTGTTAAAAAATATAAGTATATCTTGTAAACTAAACATGCATACTAAATAGGTAGAATAAATTCATACTAAATACTGTAATAAAAACATGATAAATACATATGAACCAGAAATATCAATAAATAGAAATTCATCAAAAGAAAAAAAGATACACAGCTATTCGCATAGAGTATAAAGAGAACTCGTAGACTAATCCTACATAATAAATAAGCATATTGAATACACAATAGAAACTGTATTAAAAACACCATAAATAAATACGAGCAGTAAATAGCAATAAAGAGACTCTTATCAGAAGAGAATAAATCATTCAATTATAAGTAGAGATTATCAATATAACATATATAGTAATCACAGAAAAGAAAGGGAGACAGTATTAAATATATCAGTCAGAGAAATAGAAACAAAGTAAAACAAAATACACGCGATCTGAAAAGAAAGGAAAAAGCACTAATCTTCAAAACACTCCAAAGTGCAAAAGAGAAAAAACACCAATTAGACAACACTAACGACATTAACTTAGCAGAAATGCACCAAACGATAAAACAAAACAATAGAAGATAGAAATTTAAATAACAAGGCATAAGCCAAGCCAAGTGATTGCAAACAAGTAGATCAGACACATACAAAAAGACAAAGAAAGAAGAAGGAGCGAAAAGAAAGAAAAAGGAGAAACACCTGCACAAACAGACTAATGAAAGAGTGAATCCGCCATACAGCAAATAACAGACACCCATAAAGCTAGGAACAACATCATAGGAGAATTAAGAGTAGAAAAACAATCCGGAAACATGGAAGTCAAGTGCCCGAAGTACCAGGAGAAGAAGAAGAATCTATCTGAGATTCAGATTGATTGCCCAGAAAAGAAGAAAGTTAAGCAGGTTCATCAAAAATCCTCGACCGACCCTTGAAGGTGATACGAAACTTTGAGGGACCAGCAAAAGAAAAAGGAATAATCATTTCTGACAAATGTTTCCGTAAATTGAGAAATCCTTTTCGTCGAATAACTGTATCTCTAGCAAAATCTTGCGAAATAGAAATCCGATGGCCCTCCCAATACACCGTCTTGATCTTCCTCATGTGCGCCAAGATTTGTTCCGTGTGTTGGTGACGCAGCAGTTTAAAAATTACCGCCCTCAGATGTGAGGAAGACTTGGATCTAAAAGTTGGCACACGATGAGCCCTTTCAATTTCAAAATCCCTTTGAAAGGAAATTTGTAACGTAGCTGGAAGCCACTGGTATAAAAAGTCAATCATCGAGGGTGCCGTTTTTTCTGCATCTTCAGGCAGGCCAAAAATTCGCAAATTGCTTCTACGATTGCGATCTTCTTGCTCCGTGAGGTCTCTCCTCAACGCCGCCATTGATCGCTCCATTTGCTGAAAATACTTAGAATGCTGTCATGCAGAATCCTCCACATCACTAATGCGTGTCTCCACAGTCGAAACACGCACAGATAATGCCTTAAAGTCATTCCTAATAGCCGCAACCTCAACCTGTAGCATTCAGTATTGGTTTTAGTGGATTGTGCAATGTCATGTACAGCATTAAGATGTAACAAAATGGTGTCCAAAGTAGTACCAGGCTCCTTCTGAGAGGACTCTGGGGTAGGAGAAGTTTGCTTGGACCTCTTCAGCGCACCTTTAGAGTCCTTAGCATTAGGAGGGGGACCCATATTATCAGCCATAAGGTAGGACCACCACAAAAAAAATGAAAAAAAAATATCAGACTGGAAACAAAAGAGGCTAATCTCCCCAATAGCAGCAGAGCGCAAAAACAACTGTAAATAACCAAAAGAGAGAGTAATGTCACAGAAAATGAGGGAGGAGCACCAAAAAAGCAGAAATAAAAATAATTGGTCTTGACACCGCTGAAGAAAGGAGCACTGAAGGCAGCTTATAAAACATGTTTGAGCAAAAGGCTAGTGAGAGACCTCAAGAAAGAGCAAAATGTAACATCCATAACGTCAAAAATACTAATTGAGTCATCTCAATCCATCTGCACATGTCGAGTACTTATGCCAGTCACCAGTTCCTGAGGTAAAAATTACGAGCGGCGCCACACGACAAAATGGCGGCCGCTCACGAAGTCCAAGGCACAGAGCTCATAAAGAAGCAAAGAGCAGCTTTGTGTATATTCCGCTTGCAGAAGTGCGGCCCATTCCGTTCCCGGCAAACTCCGACACCAGGCTAGCCGACTGTTAACAGGCAGGCATCACTCGAAGGGATCCTAAATCGTCCCGACGGTCGCCGATGCCCCGGAGCTACTCGCGGACCGCCATCACGTCGCGGCGCGTAAGCCACGCCCCCAGGTGCACTGATTCTTTTGCATTAAAATGAGGTCAGAAGTAAATCATTAGTCACCTTGATTCTGCCTTAATTTTACTATTTGGGCCATCCAAAGTTCGAGCAATGATGCTTACCAAAACCCAGGTCCAGGCTGCTTCAGCCTGCTGGCACCTTATTCCCTCCATCCACTGTCTCCCAAGTAATATTTCTCCTTTGATAATTTCCTCTCTGTTTAAACTCTCTTTAATGTCTTCACTTTTGCAATGCATTGCATTTGGTTATACATAAAGCACACTGACTCTTCCCAAGGAGTTGCTGCTGTTTTGAAAACTGGAAATAAATAAATACAATGGACTGTTTGACTTCAAGACATTGCTGTTTGCAATTGCTTCAGGATCCTCAAGACGAGCACCATGTTTAATAAAATGGGTCAAGAGCAAAATGAATTGACGTTGATATTTTTATCTTCACTAAGGTTGAGGACTAAAATGAAGAAGCCTACTATAAAACGTGTGAGAAGTTACAGCAGATAAGTTTGGCAATGACGGCTAAGGAATGTGTTTTGTAGTAACTCACATATACCTAAATAAATAGGGTTATTCTGCAAAAACAGTGATTTGTGTATATTATACAATGTGTATCAGCTCCAGATTCCTAATAACAACTTCTTTTATACTGTGGGTTGTGTGAATGCCATGCTGAATTCGTGAAGAATTTGAAAAAGGTGATGACACCAATGAAAAAACTGCCATAGAATTTTTTTTATGCTGAATATGTAGTACTTGTTAAGAATAATATTAGAATGTTTTTATTGGACAACGAAGGCTCTGCTTCTCCTCTCATAGTTTGGGATGCACTAAAAGCTTATATAAGGGGCATTGCCCAACAATATGTTTTGCGACAGAACAGGAACAAAAACATGGCTTTTAGATTTGCTGTTGATGCAATTTTCCAATTAGAAATAGCACATGCTAAAGAAGCCAAGCAGGGAATCCTTTTGCAAAGAACGACCCAAACACAATCACAAACACATCTACTTTTGATTGAAAATTGGATCTTGCTGGGGAGGGTCCTAAACGATAGGATTGCGGCTCGATATAAAAATAAACGGGCTATGCAATACAAATATGGAGAGCAAGTAGGGAAGGTATTGATAAAAATGCACAGCAGGAAATAAAACCTATTAAAGGGAACAGTGGCCTTTTGTACACTCAGCCGGAGCGAATAGTAGAACAATTTGCCCGGTACTATAGACAACTATATGGCAGTTCTAGTACATTTGACGGAAGCAAATTTTCTGAATATGCAGAAAGGTGTAATTTACCAAGTCTCGAGGAAGAACAGATACGGTCTCTTAACCAAGAAATTATGAAGGAGGAAATATCCTATGAAATAGCAGCCCTTCCTTCTGGTAAAGCAGCAGGTGACAATGCTATACCAGTCGAGTTTTACAAAACGTTTAAGGACTGTCTGATCTCTCTAATGAGTAAGATCATGCAATATATAAGTGAGAGTGGAGATGTACCCAGGTTATGGGACACAACAAATATCGTTTTTTTCTTTAAAAAAAATAAACCAGTCAAGGAGTGCGGTTCATTCCGCCCGATATCACTCATCAAAGCAGATGCTAAATTATTCTCAAAAGTATTGGTAATACGTTTGCCGCCTTTCATGTCAGGGCAGAGATACTACAACACATGTGAATGCTGCTATAGCAGCCTTTGAGGCTGCAAAAAACCTAAAGCTAGAAATGGGAATAGTCATGCTCAATAGTGAAAAATCATTCGGCTGTGTAACATAGGTGTCTTTGGGCCACGCTTGCGGAGTTTAATATTTATGGCTGCTTTTATGCATGGGTCAGGGCTTTATATAACCAATCAAGGGCTAAAATAATGTATTTACAGTCACAATCGACTCCTTTTTCAATACTAAGGGGCACCCGGCAGGGCTGTCCAATTTTCCCTTTACTTTTTGCCTGTTTAACTTGCAGCTAGAGGAAGAAAATCCAAGAATTGTTTTAAGGATTTAATCAAAGGGGAGCATGTTCCCATTACTGACAGTACCTGTGGTTGAAAGGACAAAGCATTATCAAATTTAACTCCTAGGTTCTTAGGGGTCGATTAGGATGGCAGAAGGACCGCCACAGCAGGGCCGGTGGTGGCAACCGCCAGCCCGGCGGTGGCGGTCCTTCCGCCATCATACATCAATTTTCACACTGCCGAATTAAGATGGCAGTGGGAACCGGGGCGGACACAAAGACCGTCCGCCATGGAAGCGCCAAAGGCAATCGTTCCGATTGCCTGGCAGACAGTGCAGGGAGCATCAAATGGTGGCCTTGCCTAGCAGGCACGGTCCACCAAATTACGATGATGTTTTTGAAAGGCCTTTCCATGGTGGCGATGCTGCCATGGAAAGGCTTGGAAAGATTTGCATCAGGACTCATTGCGGGCCCCCATTGTGTAGGGGTGGTTAGGGTGCACTTGGGGGGTACCCATGGTACCCCCTAAATTTCACAGCCCTACAAGTCAGGCACCGTATGGTGCCTGCTACGTAGTGCCGTGAATTGCGCAACATGCCATTTGCACTTTGCGGTTGGTACTGCTTTTCACAGCACCCACTACAATGTTAAACATCAGAATGTGTCCTCCATGGTGGCGGTTGCATCCTGATTTGTGGTGCGGGACCACCACATGTATGGCAGACCGTCCACGTCTACACAGGGGTGGTGGACAGACTCCAGTCTGTCCGCCTTCCTAATGAGTACCTTAGCTACTTTCACTGTAGGGGGAGGAGGGGCTGTAATATCCGGCCACCACATAGTGGAGGAGAACAGATTAAGCTTCCCAAACAGAAGAAATTTTGTTTTATCTGTGTTGCACTTTAGATGGTTATTTTTCATCCATCAATTTATGATGGTAAAGCAGTTCTTAAAATTCAATTTAGACATGAAGGAATTTTTGTCCAAAGACAAAATCAAAAGGGTGTCATCAGCATAGGATGTAATTAAGATTTCAAAGGAGCTAAGCAGAGATACCAAGGGGTCCATGTAGATATTAAATAAAGAAGGGCTGAGTGATGAGCTCTGTGGTACACCAAATACTAATGTTTTTTCTTCCGATGAGCACTTCCCAATAGAGATCATTGTCATTTCTCTGCAAGAAAACATTTGAATCACTCCCATGTCTTGCCAGTGATACCAACTTCTGAGAGCCACTGAAAAAGTATTGAGTGTGAAATGGTATCAAAAGCTTCAGAGGAGGATCAAGACAGCATTAATGCCATTGTTCAGCTTCACCTTTATTGTATTGGAGACCTACATCAAGGCAGACTACGTAGAATGTCTAGGCCTAAAGCCCAATTGACAAATATGTAGGGCTTTACACATTTTTTAAAAATGGCAATTGATCACTTACAATCTTTTCCAGGATTGTAATTAATACTGGGAGTCATGAGATAGGCCTAAAATTGGCTAAAATGGGGGGATCGGACAGAGTTATTTTTTTTAAAAAGGGGCGTGACCGCTGTCACTTTCCAAGGTGCTGGAACTTTAGCCAAAGAAAGTGAAGGATTTAAATGTGATTGATGATTGTGTTCACTATTTTATTTGCCTGATCGAGAATAATGATGGACATGGATCAAGAGGACAACAATGACAGAAAAGCTGCTAGGGAAGAGTAATAGATAGAGCAGTATGCTCCACTCATTGAAAGTGACTCAGTTCAAGGTGGTTGACCTCAAAGCCCTTTTGAACCGTTAGGATTTTTCTGACAAAAGGCATTGTGAAGGAAGAATATCTCTTGACAAGACTTTAGGTTGTGAAAAGAACTTGATGATCTTAACGATTTTCTTAAGGTCAAAGTAGCAAGCTCCACTGAGTAGTGAAATAAGACTTTTTTGCCTTAAACTAAACTCTGCCGTGACCCTCAGATTTATCAAATCTAAGGTGGAGTAGACCTGGGGAGGCGCAGCTGAAATGTTAGGATTAGGCCAAGGCTTAAGCCAAGACTCAGTAATAAACAGGATATCCAGATGCTTGTCATTTACAAGTTGGTGTACTTTATGGGAATGTGCGGGAAGGGAGCGCCCAATATTAAGCCCACCAGAGAGAGTCCCTTTATCAGAAGACTTGAAGACCGGGGCTATTTCATTGGAGCAGCTCAGTTTAAGGACCTGCCTAGAGTGCATGCAAGAAACAGGGCCTTTGCTCCAAAACAATAGGATTGCCACAGTGGGGAAGCTTACCGAAAAGGTATTTTTTAAAGTTCTATCATCTGAACAAAATCTTGTTGGAAACCGGCAGGGAGGTTGGCGCTTGTCTTTGATACACCCGCTGGCATGTATGTCACATGTCCACACCGAGAGCCTGCTCATAACCTCCTTCGACCCTTTGAGTCCCACTTCCCACACTCATTTGGACCACTAACTTAGCAGTAAAATAGCGGCTCCAAAATGTAGGGGAACAAGGCTGACAACTATGACATTTAGAATGCCTCTAATAAAAACAGTATAGTCACTGAAAATAAAGTGGCAAAACTTACAATGTCCCCCAAAAAATCACTCTAGGCAGTCAAATGCTAAAAATGCTAAATCTTAAATGCAGCATGCAGCCAATTTTCAAGCATGTGTTAGAGCAGTTGCATCTGTGCCGCAAACCTGATTACATCCTTCTTCTCCCCTTTGAGCCACACCTCCCACACTCAATTAGACCACCAAACTAGTGGTAAAATGGTGGCTCCAAAATAGAGCAAGGTTGCCAACAAATTTGTAATGCCCCAAATAAAACAAGCATTGTTGCTAAAAATAAAGTGGTTAGGATTGCAAAGCCCACCCAAAAAACACAAGTGAAATTAATTCAAGACACTCAAATGCAAAAAATGTGGGGCCTCATTTATGAGGCTGTGCGTCACTTTTATGCCGCCGGTGCGTCACTTTTTGTGACGCACCAGTGGCGTAAAAAATGTGCCTTGTTGCGCCATATTTACAAAGTGACACATCTAGTAGATGCGTCATTTTGTAAACCTGTGTGCCACATTATACCTGCGCCAGTTATAATGTATGCAAGGGGGGCGTATTGACGCAAGAAAGGGTCATGGAAGTGACGCAGTGAAATCTATGAGATTTCACTGCGCCACTTCTAGGACTCAAATGCGTCAAAATCTTATGCCTGCCTCACAGCAGGTGTGAGACTGACGCAAGCCCTTTCACATGGGGCTTGCCCCATGTGAAATGACACATTGCTGGAGTTGCGTCACTTGTGTGACACACTCCAGCAATGCGTCACTTTTGCGCCTAAAGATACGTCAGAAATACTGACGTATCTGTAACTCCTTGCGACATGATGCGTCATACTGTAATTATGACGCATCATTGGTGTGGCAAGGAGGGCGCAATGAAAAGTGACGCATCGCTGTTTTCACGCAGCGATGCGTCACTTTTCATAAATGAGGTCCTTGAAATTTAGAGTGCAGAGTATTTCCAATTTTCAAAAACTTGTTAAAGCAGTTGCGTCCTTGCCTCGAGCCTGCTCATATCCTCCTCCACTTGATCCCTGTCTCCCACACTCAACTAGACTGCTAACCTAGCAATAAAATGGTGGCTCCATTTCCCCCCGAAAGGAAGTTTGCAAACTATGACATTTGGAATGTCCCCAATTAAACCAGTAGTGTTGGTAAAGTGGTAAAAATTACAATGCCCCCAAAAATTCATTGAAGTCACTCAAATGCTAAAAAAACCAAATTGAAATCAGTTTACCTTAAAGTTGCAAAAACATGCTAGAGCAGTCACATCCTCGTCATAAGCCTGCTGATATTCTCTTTCTCCTCTTTGAGCCCCGCCTCCCATGCTCAACTAGACCACTAACCAAAATGGAGGGGAGCATGATTTCCAGTTATGACATTTGGAATGCCCCTAATTTTAACCAGTAGAGTTACTAAAAATAAAGTGCTAAAAATGACAATGCCCCCAGTAAAAATACAACTCAAATTCATTTGAGACACTCACATGCTAAAAATGTAAAATTTGAAGTGCACTCACTTCTCCTAAATTTATTTCAGTAGATTATTAATAAGAAACCACAAACTGCAAATAGTTATCTGATGCAATTTACGATTTTTTCATTAGGAATCATTATACATCAGGCACTTTGTCTCTTGGAGAGGCTTACCTTTTCCCCCTGGTACTGCATTTATTTTGTTCCAAATTAGAGGAATATTTATTTATTTTTATTTATTTTATTTTGAAAGTTTTATATAGCGCGAACAAGATCTTTACAGATATCATAGCGCTTTACACCAAAACAAGGGGAAGGGAAACACGAGAGTGATAAACAGTTTTTAGAGCACGGAGTAGCTGTAGAAAAATAAGTGGGTAGCGAAATAGGGAGGGTACATCAAAGAGTTGTAGAAAATAAGAGGGTAGGTACAGCAAATAGTACTAGAAAATAAGAGGGTAGGTACAAAAAATAGTTCTAGAAAATAAGAGGGTAGGTACAGCAAATAGTTCTAGAAAATAAGAGGGTAGGTACAGCAAAAAGTTCTAGAAAATAAGAGGGTAGCAGATTAGGGTAGGAACATCATAGAGCAAAGTCGGTTAGACAATGTGAATGGTACAGGTAGGTGCACAGTCTCAAGTGAGTCCAAAAGTAAAAGTTCAGGTGAATTTAGCCATGAGGATAGCTTTTACTTCCTTCTTGAAAAATGCAGAGGAGGAAATAAGTCTGTTTTCTGGAGGGAGTGCGTTCCAGATCCTGGGTGCCATTCCTGAGAAAGAGCATTTATAAGTTTTTTCCTTCCGAAATCTACGAGGTTTCAGGAGAAGATTTTTTGTGCTCCTAGTGGCTCTTGAGCCACCTGATATTGTCAGCTTCTGAGTGAGGTAACTAGGCGAATTGTGGTGTATAGCCATGTGCGTCATGCAGACGATTTTCAGTTGGATTCTGGCTTCAAAAGGTAGCCAGTTCAGGGATTTGAAGTCAGGGGAAATGTGCGAGTGTTTTTTTGATCCAGTGATGAGTCTCACTGCAGCGTTCAGGGAGGCTCTTAGGGGTGCGGTTGTAGATAGGGGGAAACCGCAGAGGGCGACGCTTCCGTAGTCTATCCGAGGAATGACTAGGGCTTGTACTGCAGTTTGGAAGTCCTTAGCTGGGAGGAAGGGTTTAAGTTTCCTCAAAGTATTGATTTGGAGATTGGCTCCCCTAGTTGCTTTGCTGATATGAAGATGCATATCCAGATTGGTATCAAGGGTTATGCCTAAGGATTTCGCAGAGTCCACAATGGTAGGTTGGACATTGAGTGCAGTAAGGTGCTTAAACCATGTTTGAGTGATGGAGGTCTTTGCGTGGGGTGAAATCAGAAGGAACTCAGTTTTCAGTGCATTGAGTTTGAGGTGATTTTCGGCCAACCATGATTGGGTGTTGCTGAGCGTTGAGTTCAGAAGTTCGGTGTCTTCGGGGGATTGTAATTTGAGGTAGAGTTGGGTGTCGTCAGTGTACATGTGAAATTGTACATTAGATGCCTGTAACAACGAGGTGAGTGGCTCCATGACTAGGTTGAAAGGGTGTAGGGGATAGGGAAGATCCTTGTGGGACGCCTAAAGTTACAGGCACAGGTGGGGACATCGTATTAATGCTCTTGAATTTCTGGGACCGGTTATGTAGAAAGGAAGTAAACCAATTGAGTAAAGTCCCTGATAGACCCATTCTGATATTTAACAGCTCGAGTAAGTTCTCGTGTTTGACAGTGTCAAATGCTGAGGAGAGATCAAGTAGGAAGAATTTGGAGGGCGTCGTCAATTATGTGTGTCATGGCTGTTTCTGTACTGTGTCCTGCACGGAAGCCTGATTGATGAGGGTTGAGGAGGTCAAACTGATCAATGTGTTGCGTTAATTGGAGTTGAACGCATTTTTCCAGCAGTTTGGCCAGGGTGGGGATATTGGTAATAGGACGGTAATTGTTTAGGTCTGTAGGGTCGGCTGTTGGTTTCTTAAGTATAGGTGTGACTTATATGTTATGGAGATAAGTTTGTTCTAGGATAGGCTATTCTAACTGCAAACTGCCTCAACTGTCCTCTGACTTGTCTTCTGAGTGAATGATAAATAAGGAGGATTTGGAAACAGAGGCTATAGCAATAGTGTGTGATCCTCTGGGACATAGAAAGCATGCATGCCAGACAAGGGCAATAAAAATGCTGACTGGCCAAAGAGAGTTGGGCAACACTGAAAAAGAAAATTGGGCCAGATGTACTATTTGCTGCTCACAAAATAATCGTCAAAATTTGCAACCAACATTTTTTAAGACTAGTAAATAATTTTCTGTACCGATCTAGGCACAAATAGATCAGATCAGAACATTCAGACCGATGTTTTTATAGGAAACAGGGTGGTTTTTAAAAATAAAATCTTTTTTTTTTTGATTTCTGCCTCTTCCTCAACACACATTTTTTAAATTCACAACCTCCTCTTTTCCTTAATAAGCTACCCCTTCCTTTGAGGTCTTGGTAACTTTTCAATGTTTTGTGACTAGAAATTGGTCTCAAAACTATGATATATTGAAAGCGATTCAGTATTTAGAAGAGATGCCAAGAACATGCCCCTTTCAGGTACTGAATCAGTATCCATTCATTGTCCCTTTTTATCAGTCTAAAATGGGATTAGTATATCTATAAAAGAGCATTTTTACAGTCACAAACATCGAATTGGAATGTTTGAAAAAGTAAAAAAAAAACATAATGCATCTGCCTCATTATTACATGCTAAACCTAAGACCTTTCTGTTAAAAACGAATGATTTCACACTGATTTCAAGTCTAGATGTTATGTGAAATGCAATTTTTCACAGAAATGGGTGGTGCTGTGAGAATAAGTAGCTCAATCCCACTTCCTAAAATTAGAAATTCAATTAAAGGACTAGTAAAAATTAATACTAAAAAACTCATGCATCCCAAATGTGTGTACGTTACTGGATAATGCTAAACAGACCACCAAATTCTTTTTCAAACACAATCCAAACACAAACATGCATTGGGAAAGCAGCATGTCTGGTTTGCATTTGTCATTTCTAAGTCAGATCTACTTGCTTTTGCAAATTCTTATTTTATAATGCAAAAGCAAAATAATTATGCAAAATGGATTTTCTGTGTTTCCGTGTATTGTAAGGTTTATGTGATGTGGCACTGGGCACCTGGGACTAGATTTATCAATATTTAACACAACACAGCAAGACAACTATCTGAGAAGCGCTGCGTGAAAGGGAGAGGGCAGGAAAGTGCTATATTTATCAAGATATGGTTCACTCCTGCTCTCTGCCAACGCTTGTACACAGTCTGCTGCCTAGTGCCAACACAAGCATAATGCAGCACACTTGGAAAGAGGAAAGGACAAAAAAAAATAAAGACATTGCTTTTCGTTGTGTCTCTCCTGGGTAGGTGTAGCATTTTGATGCATTCCCAGGTTTACCAGTCTTGCTAAATATAGAAATGCACTAAAACCCATGAGTGAATGTGTGGGAACATCCACGCTCCACCCAAGACATACACTGCTTATGTTACTCCAGATTTACCATGCAACACAGTAACATATAAGGTGGCCATGTATTGCTTGACAAATCTGATTTAAGCACTGTTTTTCCCTTGGGACACGTGCATTATGTAAGGGCAACACGATACAATGATAAACTTGACCCCATATGTCCCAAACAGATTTACTAGTACCAGTCAGTAAAGTATCAAGTGGGGTCCTGGTGGAAAGTAGACTAAGCATGACTTGTAGATCATTAAAGAGTCATGCAAATAAAGGTAAATAAGATTATCGTCCACTGTACAAACCCTTGTTAGGCAATACCAAGAATATTCTGTTACATTTTGGACTGCATACAAGAAAAGTGAAATAAGCGAACTGATAAGTTCAAAGATAGGAACCAAAGTAGTATTTCAAGAGACATGCTATATCAAAAGACTAGATCAGTTGAATTAATTGCCTTTTTAAGAAAAGAAGGCTTAGAGAGGATTCAAAGCTGTAGTAATTAGGGAACCTATTTGTGCTCAGAACAACATAAGGTATATATGAACACACATTGAGACTTGAAGGAAGTTGATTCAGTCACCAGATCAAGAAGAGTTTTCGAATAGAATAGCTTTCCTTCACAGTCAGCGGTACCTGCAGCCATTGTCCATCTTTAAAAAGTCAAGCTAGATGACTATGAAGAGATTACTGGTACTCAGTCATAGAAAATAATGTACAATATTTGCATCCTTTGCTGCTCATCTACAGAATGAACCCGTTGTAAAGCATCATGTATTTTCAAGTAGCTGGCAAATATATTCTCTGGTCCCTACATTACAATTAAAATAAGAGACTCATATCAGGAACAAAAACCAGTATCGACACTAGTGCTTTCATTGAATCAAAACTGACTGGTGTATACTAAGGGCCAGATTTATCAAAGGATTGCAATGCTCTTGCGCTACGCAGGGAGGTGCAATGGCAACTCAATCCCTAAGTCAGATTTCCCAAGCAATGCAAGGTCACCCTGTGTGGCCTTATGTTGCTTGGTAAATCTGGAGAAAAAGCAAGGTAGCACAACTCACTGCTGTTCGTTACTCTGTCCTGGGAAGGCATTCCATGGATGGAGCATGGTTTTTCCCACACATCCACCCATGGAATTCGGCACATTCCCAAATTTACCTACACTGGCAAACCTATGAATGCATCAAAATGCTACGCCATCCCAGGAATGTGCAGCAAGGAGAAATGTCTTGATTGCTCTTTGTTGATTTCTCCTTCTAAGTGTTCTGCATTCCACAGCACACTTAGAAAGAGGTAAAAGCCCTGAAGGATTGTTTTTGTGCAGAAAGGTGTGACTTCCTGCACAAAAACAATCCTGCCTGCAATGCACGCAACCATGCACCAGGGTGCAAGTGTGCCTGCATTGGTGCTAGGCAGCAGATTGTGTGACAGTGCAGGCAGAGGACAGGAGTATGTAACATATTGGTAGATATGGTCCAATCCTGCCCTCTCCCTATATTACAGCGCAGAAAACTGTATTTCTGCATTGCACTGTATGTAAGAATGATAAATACCTCTCTCTGAAGGTGCTACTGCCTACTGCAAGCAAGATCGCTAGTACGGCCCTGCTACTTGGAATTGAAAGTCACAATTTACTCTGTTGCTCTTTGATTTTAAATTGAATCAAACTCACCGCGCCGATACCTGCCGTCACACCGGCTCACTCGCTTCCTGGTGGAAACGCCAAGAGCGCCAATCAGCGAAGAGTGGGGGGGGGGCTAAGGCTGACTAGCGATAGAAATGCCGCCAGGAGCGCAGGGACAACCACTCTGAAGGCGCTACTGCTTACTGCAAGCGCGAGCGCTACTCCAGCTCTGCTACTTTTAAAAAATTGTTGCTACTTGGAATTGAAAGTCACAATTTACTCTGTTGCACTTTGATTTTAAATTGAATCAAACTCACAGCACTGATACCCGCCGTCGCACCGGCTCACTAGCTTCCTGGTGGAAACGCCACGACCGCCAATCAGCGAAGAGTGGGAGGGGCTAAGGCTGCCTAGGGATACAAGTGCCGCCAGCAGCGCAGGGACAACCACTTTGAAGGCGCTACTGCCTACTGCAAGCGCGAGCGCTACTACCGCCCTGCTACTTTTAAAAAATTGTTGCTACTTGGAATTTAAAGTCACAATTTACTCTGTTGTACTTGATTTTAAATTGAATCAACTCACCGCGCCGATACCCGCCATCACACCGGCTCACTCGCTTCCTGGTGGAAACACCACAAGCGCCAATCAGCGAAGAGTGGGAGAGGCTAAGGCTGACTAGCAGCGCAGGGACAACCACTCTGAAGGTGCTACTGCCTACTGCAAGCGCGAGCACTACTACTGCCCGGCTCACTTGCTTCCTGGTGGAAACGCCACGCGCGCCAATCAGCAGCGCGGGAGCGCAGCGGACAGGCGCAGAGGGCAGGCCGGAGGCGCACCAAAGGCGTGACAAAGGCAAGCCCGTCTGCGCCCGTCCGCGGCCGACCGGGGCAAGGGGCAAGCCAATATGCCCAAAACACAATCTACTCCACGACCAAGCTAAAATCACTCCACTCCAACGAACTAGCAATTGACCAGAGCTGTCTGGCTAACATAGCCACAAACGGGATAATGGTAAAATTATCCTCATTTCCCGAATTCTGTGATCACACACGCCTGAGTAAGAGACCAAACAAGAAGGAAATAAAAAAAGAACAATCCCTAACAGCTATCTATTTAAGTACCTGCTCCATGGTCAAACACCAACTGGAAATACATAATTTACTGGCGACCGAAAAACCAGATCTCCTATTGTTAACAGAAACTTGGTTAACACAGGACTCCTCCCCTGATATCCTAGCACCTTTACCTAGTGACTATTATATCCTCCAAGCAAAGTAGACAACTTGGGGCCAGATGTAGGTAATCCCAATTTACCGATTCTAAAATACCAAATTTTACCGAATCGGTATTTTAGAATCGGTAAATGGGATGTAGATAAAAAATCGGTAAATAATACCTATTCGGTAAAAATCGGAATCAGACTATCGGTATTTACCGAATCGGTATTTTCCGAATCGGTATTTACTGAATCGGTATTCCCCATTCATTCCTATGGGCCGTTTGGCCCATAGGAATGAATTGGAAATACGGATTCGGTAAATACGGATTCGGTAAATACCGATTCGGAAAGCAAACAAAAGTGAAACTTAAGTAGGCAGCCAATCAGGTGCTACCACCCTCCCCCTCCCTAACAGGAAGTGGCTACACAGGCAGCTGCAACTTATTAGAAGCTTCTGGAGAGGCAGTTGGAGCTGAGCTGAGTCCCTGAGCAGCAGAAAGGGTTTTGTGCACTTTTAAAACTGCAAAATGGCAAGCAGCAAAGACAAAGAGCAGCCAGAGAGGAGGAGGAACCTGAAATTCAGCAGCATGGAGCTGCAGGTCCTTGTTGAGGAGGTGGTGAAGGTGCACCACAACTGTTTGGCAGGCAGACCCTCACTGTGGCAGAATCTGCCAAAAGGAAACTCTGGCTGGACATACTTGACAAAGTGAATGCAGTCGGAGTGACAACCAGAGACACAGAGGACCTGAAAAAGAGATTCTATGACCTCAGGAGCCACACTAAAATGGCTGAACTCCACAAGCAGGCAACCAAAACTGGTGGAGGCAAGAACCCAGCACCCCCCCTTACTGACCTGGAGGAGATGGTGGCCTCAACCATTGAACCTGACAGCACCTGCGGACTGGGAGAAGTAGACAGCTCAGCCAGAGCTGCAAGCAGAAAAGCTAAGATGCATGCACAGCATTCCCCCCACCCCATCATCCTTACCTGTACCCTTTGTGTCTAAGTGAACCCCAGTCCAGTACTGCTAGCACTATACAGGAGCAATGCATCATGGTACAAGTAGTTAGGAAATGTAAGACCATGTTATACAGCACAGCAACAGCACAGCAACCAGCAAGTTAGGGAAATGATTGCAGAGAGAAGTAAGCTAAACTCAGAAAAATATAATTATAGTGACTGTGAGACAGTAGCATTTAGCTAATGTACGCTCATATGTAACAGGTGACACATCTCGCACGCGTTCCCAGGAGACTGAAGGCACGGCACCAGAGAGGGAGGAGAGTCAGGATCCAGGTCCAAGTACACAGAACGTCTCACAGGACACAGGTGCACCAAGTAGCCATCCTCCTGCACAAGACACAGAAATGGCTCCAGAGTTGCAGGCGTCCCCTAACCGATCACAATCCCCTCTGTTGCTGTCATCCCCAGAAATGCCAGCATCACTGCATGAGACAACACCTGCATCACAACCAAGCAGGAGGCATGTCGTGGCCCCACTTTTAGAAATGGAGTCATCAGCAGGTGACATGGAGGGGGGAGAAACACACACCTTGCCTGTTGATGATCCTGGTGCAAGACGCCGCAGAGTCCAAGAAAGCAGTGCATCTGTACGTGTGGAGGGGTCCAAGTGTGTTCCGTGGCCTGGAGGGGAGCATGGTAAGAGTCCAGAGGATGCAGGGAAAAGCCATTTTGTCTTGCCAACGCCAAATGAGGTCCCGGAACAACAACATGGGAGACATAGGAAAGGGCATCAGGGAACTAGTAGATGTCAACAAAGACATGTGTGGAGGGATTCGCGAAATGACCCAATCGGTGCAGCTGCTATGCACCAAACTGGACAACAAATTAGCGTCAAGGCGCAAGGAAAGGCAGCGTGTACATGAACAAAACAAAGCAATCAACCGCCTGGCCACAGCAACATCCCTGCTATGCAGGAGAAGCATTAACATGCAGGAGGCTGTAACCCAAAACAGCAATGAGGTCACTAGGGGCATGGGCAGGATGACCAGTGCTCTTGAGGCGCTGTTAAATGCCCAAACAGCACAAACTGCTGCTCTGGATGTGCCAGAGAGTGAAGAGAGCACAAGCAGGAGCAGCATGGCAAGCTCCCTTGTCCCAGAGACAAGGAGGGGCAGCAGGCGCCACGCTGAGGCCACAGGCCAGCAAGAAAATGAGCACAGTGAGCACCATACAACTGGCACTGGGAAGCGAGGACGCAAATGACTATTACAGTTCATTGGGAAGTGAACCAAGACTAACATCATCCCAGTTAAATAATTATTGTTGCACATTTGTGCTTTAGAAATCTACGTCATGACACAATTAAACTACATTGGGTGCATACTCCACCTGTCTGTGTCTCTTTTCTTACTTCTTAAAAGTTGCGTGTGATTTCTTCCCATCTGTGTCTGCCATCAGTTGGTGTTGCAACTCCAGATGTGTGTGGTTCAGGCACTGCTTGCTCGTCATCATGGTCCTCATAATCAGAGATATCCACTTCGGTGCCCTTCTTAACCACAAGGTTGTTCAGCATTGCACAGGCTGCAATCATCTTGCAGCAGGTGATTGGTGTGTACTGGCGGCCCCCTCCACTTTTATGTAGGCAGCGAAACCTGCTCTTCCACATACCAAAGGTGCGCTCCACAATGTTTCGGGTAGATTTGTGTGCCCTGTTGTATCTCCTCTGGCTGGGTGTTGAGGGGTTGAGGTAGGGTGTGAGGATGAAGGACCGGAGGGCATATGCACTGTCCCCTATTTGTAAGAAGAAAGAACATTACTCACATGCACACACACACATCCATCTGCAATACGTATAAAGGGAGTTTCACACAGTGTGTTACCTAGCAAGTATCCTTCGCCGAATTCCCCAGCTGTCAGGCGTGCGTAGATCCCACTGTTTTGGAAGATGTAAGAGTCGTGGGTACTCCCGGGAAATTTGGCTACTATGTCAGTGATCATGTGCTTGGAATCACAGATCACCTGTACATTTATGGTGTGGGTGGACTTCCTGTTCCGATAAATGTACTCTGTGGCAGCAGGTGGACATATTGGTATGTGGGTACCATCAATACAGCCAATGATGTTTGGGAAATGCGCCATCTGATCAAAGTCTGTCTTTGTCCTGAGCAGTTCTGCATGCGTTGCAGGGAAGTTGATGTAGTAATGCATTCTCTGCAACATGGCGTCTAGGAATTTTTTAAGGAAACGGGAAAGACAGCTCTGGGACACCCCACCTACCGCAGCAACCACACTCTGGAAACTCCCAGATGCAAGCAGGTGTAGGGTGCACAGCACCTGCACATGGGGTGGGATGGCGTGCGCCCTTGGGGTTGGATGGTCCAACAGTGGGTGGAGGTCCCTGATAAGGTCCAGGATAGTTTGGGGGTCTAGCCTGTACCTTTGTAGGATCTCTGGCTCAGTTAGCTGGAATAGGGTGATCCTCTGCCTGTACACCTGCTCCTCCCTCCTCCAGACCCTCTCTCCTACCTGTAACCGTAGCCACCTCGCAATGACATAGAATGCCACCATTCTGGTGAAACTGTTGCATTTTGGGGCCTTTTTTATAGCCTGCACCTGGTTACCAACTGATTTCAATCCATGGTAAATACTGACTCTTAAAAAGCGAATTTCATGCAAATTCGGTATTTAAGAGGTTACCTACATCTCAAGATTCATTTTTTCCATTTCTTAATTTCCGAATCGGAAACTTTACCGATTCGGTAAATTTACTGAATCGGCAAATTTACCAATTCGGATGTTTTTGGGTCCCCTTCATCTCAAAGGCCAAATTCAGGTCGGTAAAGGCCGAAATTTGGTATTTTCGGCCTTTACCGACCGGTATTTGGCTACCTACATTTGGCCCCTAGTGATTAAACTAGACTCCGACTCCGCCCCACTAGTTTGTGTCTTAGGCGCGCCAAAGGTAAGCCCGTCTGCGCCCGTCCGCGACCGGACCGCGCCCAGCGCCAGGACCCCTGGCCCACGTAGACCCCGACCGCGACCGACCCGCCTGACGTACTCCGCCGCCACCCTCATCGCACTCAACACCGGCCGACTCCCAGAATGCCACCAAGCCTCACCACGACGCACCCACGGACCTTTCAGCTGCCACGCCTGCAAATTCTCCTGCACCCGGACCTGCCTCACACCAGCACCCGCCAAGTCGAACACCAGCAGCACCCACCTCAAGTGCATCCTGCTCAACACCCGCTCCGTCCACAGACACGCCATCGAACTCTGGAACCTCCTAGATGCCACAGCCCCTGACGTCGCCTTCCTCACGGAGACCTGGATGAACGCCTCTTCAGCTCCCGACATCGCCATCGCTATCCCAGAAGGCTACAAGATTGTCCGGAGGGACCGCAACGCCAACCAGATGGGAGGAGGCATCGCCATCATCCACAGGAACACCATCCGGCTCACGACCAGCACCGACAACACCCTGACCACCGCCGAACACCTGCATTTCCAGATCCACACCGACCCGAACACCACCCTCAGAGGCACCCTGATCTACCGACCCCCGGGACCACGCACACAATTCAGCGAGGACATCGCCGACTTCGTCAGCCCGCATGCCCTCCCCTCCGCTGACTACATCCTCCTGGGGGACCTCAACTTCCACCTGGAGAACAACAACGACCGCAACACCAGCTCCCTGCTCGACAACCTCGCCAATCTTGGACTCAAGCAGCTGGTGTCCACCCCCACCCACCTCGCCGGACATACACTCGACGCAGTCTTCTCCTCCAGCCCAGACATCGACTTCAGCCACGCCACAGAGCTTCAATGGACGGACCACAGCTGCGTCCACTTCACCTTCAAGAGAACGACGACCCACCACCACCAGCAACAGACCGCCCGCAGAAGCTGGAACAAGATCACAGCAGACCAGCTCGCCACCTCCCTGAGCCAGCACCCTCCTGCCAGCTCAGCGAACCCCAGCCAGGCTGCCGACAACCTCACGAAGTGGATCAGCATCTGCGCGGACGAGCTCGCCCCGCTAAGGACCCCGCCCAGCAGACCCGGCAGCAAGAAAGCCCCGTGGTTCACCGACGAACTCAAGAGCTCCAAGAAGAACTGCCGAGCCCTCGAGAAAGTCTGGAGAAGGGAACCTACACCGGACAACAGGACCACCTTCAAGCTGGCCACCCGGAAGCACCACCAGCTGATCCGAGCCGCCAAGAAAACTATATTCAAGGACCGGTTGGACAACAACGCACACAACTGCAAGGAACTCTTCAACATCGTGAAAGAGCTATCCAACCCCAGCGCAGGAAACAACGACATCACCCCATCGCAAGACCTCTGCAACTCCCTCGCTTCATACTTCCACAACAAGATCGCAGACATACACAACAGCTTCAACAACCAACCAACGCACACCAGGACCGAACAACCACCCCCCACCACCACCCGCCACGCCTGGACCCCGATCAGCACCGAAGACACCATCCAAACGATGAACTCCATCCACTCCGGATCACCGACTGACCCCTGCCCTCACTTCGTCTTCAACAAGGCCGACGCTGTCATCGCACCCCACCTGCGAGACATCATCAACACATCCTTCGACACCGCCACCTTCCCTGAGAGCTGGAAGCACGCCGAACTCAGCGCTCTACTAAAGAAACCAACGGCGGACCCCACCGAACTCAAGAACTACCGCCCCATCTCGCTCCTCCCGTTTCCAGCCAAAGTCATCGAGAAGACCGTCAACAAGCAACTGGCAGCCTTCCTCGAGACGACTGGATCCCTCGACCCATCTCAGTCCGGCTTCCGAGCCAATCACAGCACCGAGACCGCCCTCATCGCCGCCACCGATGACATCCGAGCCCTGATGGACAACGGAGAAACAGCGGCCCTCATCCTCCTAGACCTCTCCGCGGCATTCGACACTGTCTGCCACCGCACCCTAGTACAGCGCCTCAGCAACGTCGGAATCCAGGACAAGGCGCTGGAATGGATCATCTCCTTCCTCGACGGAAGAACACAGAGAGTCCGCCTTCCACCGTACAAGTCAGAGGCCTCCGAAGTCATCTGCGGCGTCCCTCAAGGATCCTCTCTGAGCCCCACCCTCTTCAACGTCTACATGAACCCCCTCGCGGCCATCGCACGCCAACACAACCTCAGCATAATCTCCTACGCCGACGACACCCAGCTGATCCTCTCCCTGACCAACGACCCAGCCGCCGCCAGAGCCGACCTGCACGAAGGGATGAAAGAGGTAGCCGAGTGGATGACGACCAGCCGCCTGAAACTGAACTCCGACAAGACGGAGGTCCTCATCCTGGGCTCTTCACCCTCCGCCTGGGACGACTCCTGGTGGCCTCCCGCCCTGGGCACCGAACCCAAACCAACAGACCATGCACGCAACCTGGGCTTCATCCTGGACTCCTCCCTCTCCATGACCAGGCAAGTCAACAACGTCTCCTCGGCGTGCTTCAACATCCTACGCTTGCTACGGAAGATCTTCTGGTGGATCCCCACCGAGACCAGGAAGACCGTCACCCAGGCCCTCGTCACTAGCCGACTGGACTACGGCAACGCCCTCTACGCCGGTACCACCGCCAAGCTCCAGAAGAGACTCCAGCGGATCCAGAACGCCTCTGCCAGACTCATCCTCGACATCCCACGAACCAGCCACATCTCCGGACATCTGAGAGACCTTCACTGGCTCCCCGTCAACAAAAGAATCACCTTCCGCCTCCTCACCCACGCACACAAAGCCCTACACGACCAAGGCCCGAGCTACCTCAACAGCCGAATCAACTTCCACGCTCCCAAACGCCACCTCCGATCAGCCAACCACGCCCTCGCCGCCGTCCCCCGCATCCGAAGAGCGACTACAGGTGGATGGTCCTTCTCCTACCTGGCCGCCAAGACCTGGAACTCCCTCCCGACCGACCTGCGCCTGACCCAAGACCACCTCTCCTTCAGGAAGAAGCTGAAGACCTGGCTGTTCGAGCAGTAGCGGCACCCCCCCTCCCCCAGCGCCTTGAGACCCTACGGGTATGTAGTGCGCTCTATAAATGTCATTGATTGATTGATTGATTGAGTCTACAGACCACCACAGAGCATGCCTCAGTTTCCACAACTTCTGAGTGAACAGATGACACACATCACAACTATCCACGCAAAAATACTACAGATTTGTGATTTTAACTACTGGGCTTACAACCCAGCAGGAGAACCACACTCAGCGGAACTAACTGATATGCTTACGGGGCTAAACCTCCGTCAGCAGATCACTTCTGCTACCCACATCAAGGGACATACTTTGGACCAGTTGTGGTCCTCAAATTTGACCATAACGGATCTAGACATCACCCCTTGTATCTGGTCCGATCACTATCTCATAAAATTTTCCATAAATAACCTTATTAAACCTAAAACACCCATACACGAATCTGGATGCTTTAGGAGTTGGAACATCTTTGACAAAGCCCAATTACTCGAAACCTTGGCCAACTCAATTACCCTTAGCCAATCCACTATACATGGGAGTGAGGAGAATCTGTCGGAATAGCTCTTGACAGCCAGCAATAAACACGGCCGCTAAGGAAAATACAACGAGCACGTCATCACGAAGCCCAGAAATGTTTTTCTGACGATCTGAAAAAATTAAAGCTTACCCTGCTCCAAGCAGAAAGGAAATGGAGAAGCAATTACTCACTTGACGACAAAAGCACCTATCTAATAGCCCTTAGAACGTATAAAAAAAAAATTCTGACCACAAAGGCCGAATACTTTTCACTTAAAATCATCACCTCCAAAAACCAATCAAAGACATTTTCTCAATAATAAATAACTTATCTAACCCTGACCGAGTAACCTTTAAAACCACACCTTCGCAATCCTTATGTGACTCCCTGAATTACATCTTCATTGATAAAATCAAAACTATTAAAGCAAGCAACCCCATTTGCACTAAGCCCACCTGTCAAAATAAACCAAAAAACACACAAAGGCTAGAACAAATCCCAATGATAAGTCAAGAAGTTTTCTCAGACCTACTGACCAAAGTAAAATCTGACTCTCCTAGGGATTGCTGCTCCCTGTGGATACTAAAGGAAACCTTTATGTCCTGCCCAGAACCAGCCATGACCCTAAGAAACAAATTGCTATCCCAGAAATACGTACCTGATGCCTTCAAAGAGGCGTCCGTCATCCCCCCCTGAAGAAGCCAGGAGCAGATCTCGGAACTCTCACCATCTACCTCCCTATCTCACTGCTTCCCTACACTGCAAAACTACTCGAAGCCCATGTAGCCAAAAGCATTTCCACCTTTCTGGAGCAGTCAGATTATTTGGACCTTCATCAAGCAGGGTTCCGCCCAGCTCACTCCACAGAATCAGTGGTATTGTTAGTCCTGGGCTTTCTGCGAGAGAAAGCGGATGGAGGCTCCCCCCAAGCCCTGGTGCTGTTGGATCTCTCTGCCACTTTTGACATGGTTGACCATAACATTCTGGTTGACCGTGTCAGCAATGCAGGAATCCAAGGTTCGGCCCTTGAATGGATAAACTACTTTCTTACAAACCGTTATCAAGTGGTTCATCTGGGAAACTTCACAACCCCTAAGATTAAGAACACTTGTGGTGTTTCCCAGGGCTCCTCTCTCTCCCCACATTTATTTAATCTGTATCTCCTCCCCTTGATCCATGCATTAAAAGAAAGGAAAGTCCAAACCTTCAATTATACAGATGATTTTTAACTGATACTGCCGATTAACAATTCCCCTACCACCGTCCTCGAATTCCAGGGAACCATGCTGTTCATCCACGACTGGATGAACAGCAACCACCTCAAATTTAATCCGGACAAAACAGAAGTGGTCCTCACAGGAGGCGCATTGAACCCCTGGAGCTCCCACTTCTGGCCTAAAGAACTGGGGCAAAAACCTTGGGAGTCATAATCAATAAAGTCCTCACCATGAAAAATTGGGTCCGTGATCTCAACATGCTGCTTCCAACTTAGGAAAATAGGAAAAATTAGTAGGTTCCTCACTCAGGAAGCAAAAATACAGGCAGTCCTCGCTATGGTGATATCCCACATCGATTAAGCCAACTCTCTCTACCTTGGCATCCCGGCCTATCTCACCCACTGCCTTCAAATGGTTCAAAACCAGGCGGCCAGAGTGATCTTCCAAGAAAACAGGTGCCAACATATCACTCCTCTTCTCAAGAAACTACACTGGCTACCAATACCCCAGAGATGCGCCTTCAAGGTAGGATGAATCATCTTCAAATCCCTGAACAGTAAAAGCCCAAAATTCACCAACAGCTCGATCAACAGATACACACCTACCCGCAACCTACTATCTGCCCACATGCACCTTCAGGCTAAAACGCGCTGGGGGGACTAGGTTTGCCACCATAGGCCCCAAACTCTGAAACTCCATGCCACTTGAGATCAGATCCTGCGCAAACTGCTAAAAACATGGCTATTCAAACAGGTATACTAGTAATATCTCAGTCTAACTCTTCAGAGCAGCGCCAAGAAACCAACCTGGTGTACGTGCGCTATACAAGTAAAGTTTAACATAACATAACAAATATAGCACTAGATGTCATGATCAGATCAATGTATTGAGTCCCAAGCATGATATACATTTTTACTGCAAATGGTACACTGTAACGAATAATGGTTTTGTATTTTAGCGGGACCTGACACACCAGTGTTGTAAAGTGGTCTTCAAGTTATCGCTCGGCTGCTCTCCATCAGTTAGTGCAGAACTTTAAATTTGAGCTTGTTGTTGGAGTACAGCCATTCCAGTATTGTAACTCACATAACTTACTCCAGATGTCCAAGCTAATCTCCACCCAGTTTCATAGTAATGTGGTCATGTGCCCTAATCAAGCAAGGGAAATGGTTACTTTTTCCTCCCATTTGAGCAGTATCAGAAAGTCATTACTAGATTCAGCAGGCTCTTTGTACCCCAGGTCCCCAGTGCCACTGCAACAGTTTAACTAATGATATCTACAACCCTTCCTCCAATACATGCACAGCTTATAGTATTTTCTAAGGGTCCAACACTAGATAATCTGTCCAGCACTGACAATGCTTTTGTACATTAGTGAAATGGGAAGAGGAAATACAGGTTTTAGAGGAAACAAGGGAACATAAGCATTCAAAGAATGGCAGGATTGTAGAAAGGTTCACACACCAAAGTCAATGCCCAAAAAAGACCACACTACAAATAAAATGTGTTATTGAGAATCTGAGTGGGAAACACGGTAAATGTCTTCACACTAAAAGCCAGATGTATGACCGTTTTTGTCTGCAAAAAACGTGTGGCCTATGTACCAAACCTATTTTAAGACTCGCTAATCAAATAGGGCCATATGAATGAAACAAAATTTTACTCGCAAACGCTGCGAATCACATAAAACAGCGTTTGGGATTAAAATTTCGCAAAACGCGATGTATGAGATATTCTTGCAACGCAAAAATAAGGAATCGCAAAGATAGGGATTTTTCATACTGAGCAACCAATAATTCGGCGATTATTAGTGCGAATTCCTAAACTGCGATTTTCAATTTGCAAAAATCGCTAATTGAAAATTTGCATTTTAAGAAATCACAATGAAATGTATGAAACATTTGCAATTTGTGATTTCACGAAATTCACAATTTTCAGAATCGCAATTACCACCAAGTCTGAGCAGGTGGTAACCAGATGCAAGCTATTCAAGGAGGCCCACAATGCAACAGATTTTTCCACAATGGCTGGGCTGTATGTGATAGCCAGGATGCTGAAACTCAGAGCTGCTGGACAGAGGAGGAAACACCAGGAAAGGATCTTTCTTGCGCGCATAACCCTGTTCCAGCGGACTGAGGAGGAGATCCAAACAAACTACAGGCTGGATGAAGAGAGCATCCTTGATTTAATTGAGGAGCTCAAACCTATACTTGAACACCCCACACGCAGTACACACACCATCCCCACCCACATCCAGGTCCTGTGCTAACTGCACCTCTTGGCATCAGGTAGGTTCCAGGGGGTGATAGCCTCTGCAGGAGGGGTCTCACAGAGTGCATTGTTGTGCTTTTTCCATGTGTTCCTTGATGCCATGGTACAGAGGCTGCATCACCACATCCACATCCCCAGCACACCATAGGCACTAGACCAGACAAAGCAGGAGTTCTATTAAATAGCACAATTGCCCCTGGTCATTGGATGCATAGATGGGACACATGTCACCATATCCCCGCCTCCCAGAACGAGTATGTGTTCAGGAATCGCAAATCCTACAATTCCCTGAACTTACAGGTGGTGTGTCATGCCAAGCACATCATCACCGACATTGTCGCTAAATACCCAGGCAGCACGCACAACGCATTCATCTTCTGCCACAGTGGGATACACCCTCGACTCACATGTGGGGAGTTTGGTGGGGGATACCTACTAGGTAATTGCATTTGTGCAAAGGACACACTAGTAAAAGATAGCATTGGCAGGACAGTGTTTAACCATATTCCTCCCTCTCCACAGGTGACAGTGCGTATGGGGTCCGTGATTTCATACTGCCTCCCTACCTGAATCCTGCCAACGCTGGGGAGCAGAGGTACAACAGTGCCCATATAGCAACCATATGTTCCATTGAGCAGACCTTCAGGATACCCAAGAGCAGATTCAGATGCCTACATAAGAGTGGAGGGGCACTACAATTCAGCCCCCAGACCTGTTGCACTATAGTGGTAGCATGTGCTATGCTGCACCACATCGCCACCAGGAAAGGCACAGCAGTGGAGCTCAGTGAATCGGATTTATCAGATGAGGAGGGGCCAGCGCCAGGACACATGCCAGCCGGTGTAATTGGTGCAGCTGCTGGGCGCCAGAGGCGAGATGAGATTAAACACAACTATTTCTAGGTAAGAAAATATGACAGAATGCTAAATATCAGTTGTGAGACTGTGTTTTATTTCCTTAACTTCAGGATGAATGATGGCACACAGCCTGTGTACCACACAATGTATCGTCCAATGCCCAGCACATGTTAGTATCAGGAGCAAGTGTCCATGTAAACTGGGTTGATGCACCCATCTCCTAGTCCAACTTAGTGCACCTCAAATGCGGTGCTGTCAGGTCCAGGCCCCTGGCTGGGGGTGCACAGTGCCCTCCTCACCTGTCTCAGTAGCCCTACTGTGAAGCCCACTAAGGCGCCTATCAGGGGTGGGGTAGGAGGGGTGATGCTGCTCCTGCCAGATTGTGCGTCCTCATCTGTTGGAGTGAGGACTCCTGGGCCAGTTGTGCGAGCAGCCCATAGCTCATCCACAGCAGATGTAACCTGTACCAGGGCCCTTGCCACTTCCTGGCTGTTGTGTGTTACCTCACGCTGCATACAGATGCTGTGCCTTGACAGCCCATTTGTTGCTGAGGACAGGCGGTTAACCGCTCGGGTGTAGAGATCTAGGCACTGCATCTCCCTGCGCCCAGCAACACGATCTGCCTTTATTTCCGCATAGAGTGCCATCAGGGCACCCGTCAGGTTCATGAAGCCAACCCTGATTTGCCTCTGTAATGACTTGATGTTTTTCACCTGCAGGCGCTGTACTTCCAACATGTGCCCCTCCATCCTGCCGAAGACTATGTCCTCTACTGGCGCTGCTGCACTGGTGGATGCTCGTGTCCTGGGCTTGGATGGAACTGGTGGGATCGGATCAGCACGTGCTTGAGCACGGTGTTTTGGCTCTGGCTGTGCAGGGACTGGTTGGACATCGCCATCGGTGTCCTGGCCTTCATCCTCCAATGGGGGCAGTGGTGGCACTACAATCCGCCTGCGGCGTTTTGTTGGGATTACAGGGCTGTCCTCCACCTCCGTTTCCTCCTCTTGCCCTGTTGCCTCTAGGTTAGGGCATTCGTCCTCTCCTCCACTGACTGTTTCAGTCTCATGGATTATCACCATTTCCTGGATCAGGACCTCTAGCTTAGTTTCAGAAAACCTTTGTTTTCTTTTCCTCTGTGTTTTCCCGCGCTGCTGTTTGTCCTGGCTGGCCATGTCTCCAGTGTCTGCCATTGTTTGTTGCACCGCAGAGTTCCCTCACCTCCACTCCTTCTCTCTCACTGTGCTTCAGAAACTCAGGTGCAGCATGGGTAGTCACACTTCCTGGTTGTGATGTCATCAAGCTGCACCTGAGTTTCCGATTCTCAAATTTGCGAATTTCTCAAAATTGCGATTTTTTGGAATAAGGAATCGCTATTTGCAATGTCGCAATGAAAATAGCGATTTTTATGGAATCGCTATTTTATTGCAATTTTTTACTTTCACACCGTTTTGCGATTCTCAACTTGCGATTCATAAAAAATCACAAATTGAGAATCGCAAAAGGAGAGTTTGATACATATGGGCCCTTGTGACTCGCAAAATAGGGTAAGTGACTCGCTATTAGGAAGGGGCATTCCAAGGGCGTCCCTTCCTCATAGCGACTCCAAAACCTATGTATGAATATTTTGCAACCACAATTGCGGTTGCAAAACACTCGCAGTTTACCACCCTTCTCAGAAGGGTGGTAAGGCACTTGCAAATGGGAATGCATGCACAAATATATTTTTAAGGGCATGCAGTGGTGCCATGGACCACTGCCTGCCCTTAAAAAATTTTACTGAAAAGTTTCATTTTTATTTTTTCAATACATGGCGTTTTCTTTTAAGGAAAAGAGGCTGCATTAAAAAAAACTGCTTTACTTAAAAGCAGTCCCAGACATGGTGGTCTGCTGACCCCAGCAGGCCACCATACCTGGGAGTGCCAGCTATTCCCAAATGGGTCGCAAATTGCAACAGCCTCATTAATATTCATGAGGAATGCAATTTGCAGGCCCATTGCGAATCACAAACAGTGTCTGAGACACTGTTGTTCATTCATACTTGTGAGTGGCAAATTGACGCAATTTGCAAATCATAAATGTGAATGTTTGTACATCTGGCCCTAGATCACATACTAGTCTATTGTGCATGACCCATATGCTTCTCAACAGCTTTGCTGTTACTGAAACAGGTAAACCTGGGGAAATCGAAAGTCTGGTGCTTCTTCTTTAGAAGGAATTGATCAAGACCAGTCTACACATGTTATGGAATCGCTGTAAATTAGAGATTAATGTCCACTCTCAGGCCATTATGTATAGGAAGTGTGAGATCCTCTTGGAAACAGAGAAAGGCTCTTCAATAACAGAATACTTTTAATAAATCCATGAATTGTGTCAATCGCTGCACAATTATGATAGGTTGTAGGTATCAAAAGTGCATTTTGCTGTAAAACTGCATTGAGGTAACATATAAAAGAGTCTGTTATCTACTGCTGTAAATTGTTGCAGTAAGAATTTTAAATGAGACACAAATGGGGTTACAGTTCACTGAAATGCTCATTGACATCCTTTAACATGTGGTCTCAAGTGTATTCTACATTGAATGTTGTGACTATCTTGCTACCACAGCATCACATCATTATTTGAAAGAACAACGTAATTATGCGTATAGTGCATACAATTAATAATGCAGTCCTCTTGGTGCTAGGTGCGATCATAAATATGTTATGATGGCTCAGCTAAAGATAAGTTGGCCCAGCAATGTTTACCCTATTTAGTAATTCTTAGTATTGTAGATCGTTGTTGTAAAGGAAACCCATTTTTTCGATTTGCTTTATAAATTGCCATAAAGTCAATGCTCAATTTGTGGCTGTTTCCTGTCGCTGTGCACCAACTCTCATTTCCCAGCACGGGCACATATATCTGACAGCCAAACACATGGTAGTGCTGTCTTTCTGTTGTTGCGCAAAGAAGAAGAATGTATAAAAAATCAATACATAGTAGTTACATAGAAAAATGTAGATATTGTTAAGTTGGTTTGGTTAGTTGGCAAAAGTGATTCGGGCCTTTGGGAGCCACGCAAGGGCAGTGGGTGGTTGAGGTTTGTGTTGTCTCTGGTAAACACCTTGCGTCCTGATATATATATATATATATGGACATCAGTGATGTCACTGAACATGTCATGAATGATGTAAAATGTGACATCATCAGCAGTGGATTGCGGGCGCACGAGTTATAGTTAGTAGAACTAACTATAATGGAGGAATTTCCATTGTTTTGTACGAGTGAAATGTCCAGCTAACTATAACACCACTGAAACCTATGTTTTTTTAACTGAATTTCTAAGGTTTTTTAAATGCTAATTCCTAACTATAACATGTTTGAAACCTATGGTTTTTTCAGTGAATATATATATAGTTATAGATAGGACCAAGTTTCCATAGGAAGAGCATTTTTTGTTTTGCTTATAACTTTGGCGTCGTTTGATGAATCTTCATGAAATTTTCCAAACAAATTCTTTGTTCATATAAGCTCCTATGTAGCACGTTTGGGGGTGATTCATCAAGGGGGGGCGAGAAAAAAGGGGGTCCCAACACATGTATTCTCCATGTTAATTTCCGTAGGAAACTTTAGACAAGGCTACAGGTTGAATGGGTGAACGGAATTACCCCAAATTTGGCAGGGAGAAGGGTCTTGATCTAGAAAGCATGCTGTTGTTTATTTGGTGTAAATCCATTTAGTAGTTTTGGATAAATATCTAAATTTACAGATATCAACATTTGGGAATTCTGCCATCTGATTGGCTGAGGCGTTACGAGCACGAGCTCGCTGCCTATTGGCTGTGAGCGGTTGCAACTAGGAAGTGTTGGCAGCCATTTTGTGATTCCGTTGAAGTGAGTAAGGGGAAAAAGGGTAAAGAAAGTAGAAAAGAGGAGGGTAGGAGCACTATAACATCTGTGGGGTGTTTAGGGTGTGCCATCCAGGGAGTGTGAAGCAAAGTATTTACCCCTATAGGTGTGAAAGTGCTTTTTTGCCCAGAGTGAAATGGTGCTGAAGTGAGGTGCCAGTGCACCCGGGGATGAAGGCGTCTGCCTAAACCGGGAGCTGAGTGCTGTAAACTGATGTGCTAAAGTATTAACCCCTACCGGTGTGAACGTGCTGTTTTGCCCAGAGTGAGATCGTGTTGAGGTGAGGTGCCGGTACACTCGGGAATTAAAGCGTGACCCTAAACCACGAGCTTAGTGCTGTAAACTGATGTGCTCTGGGCACTGTAGCATACTGGCCGCTGTAGGATAGCTGTGCAGGTGGTGTTAGTATGCGTTTAGACCATAGCAGGAGTGGGAAGCACACTACTCACTGGTACCGGTCTGAAGCCTCAGGGATGAGACGTTAGTCTAAGCCGTGCGCTGATTGCTGTAAAGTGATGTGCTGTAGGATACTGCCCGCTGTAGCAAAACTGTGTAAGTAGTGTTAGTATGCGTTTATACTATACAGGGAGTGGGAAGCGAACTACTCGCCTCTACTTTCTGAACACTCAAATGCATTCTTTTAGCAAGCAGGAATAAAGAAATAAACATGAAAAATTTGATGCAGAATTTTGCAATGCCACAGAAGAGAAATGGTGAAATCAGTTGTGTCTAAGAAAGTGGCTGTGTGTAATAAAGCGATTGAGTCTCAAAGTTTTATGAAAAGTGTCTTTATTTAAGTGCCATAAATGGATCCACTGGTGCAAGAGCTAAGGCATTCAGCTGAGGCAAGCTCCAACCACTTCTGCTGTATTCAAACGTAAGCTCCTGCATCAGTGAATTCCACATTACATGTTACAGTTCCATGTCACATAAACAATACCTATTAGACTTGAATGACTCAAAATTCTATAATGAAAATAAAGGTAGGATACGATTACCACATGTATCCTTTAAGAAAACAAACAAAAAAATATTCCCATATGTAATCATCAGACTTCTTAGGTACCCTGGTACTCCTTTTTTGTTACACAAAATTATCAACAGTAGAACAGTCAGCAATCTCTTGTACAGTAGATTCAATCTGGTGCGTGTCAGCATTGGTAATAGTTCTCGACACATTGGAACTTTGAGGAGGAACACAAAATTGTGCTTCTGAGAAGCACATTTGGTACCCTTCTCGTCAAACCATACATTATTGTCTTCAGCTCTTTCAAAAAAAAGAAATTCTTGTGCAAAGAGCTAAGGCACCGAGCTGAGGCATACTCCAACCACTTCTGTTGTATTCAAACCTAAGCTCCTGCATCAGTGAATTCAACATTAGATCTTACAGTTCCATGTGACATGAACAATAGCTATTAGACGCCAAGCAGTTCCTAAACAATGTCGTGTTTTTTTGTCTTGATCGACAGCTCGTGAACAGAGGCTGAGGATGAGTAAATTTGTGTGAAAGGGCTTCGTGGATAACAGGCAGGCAGAGAGACGTGTGCACAAAGAATCAACATGGTTTCAAAATGGACGTCGGGTTTAGGCTAATTTAGCAAGTAACTAGCGTATTTGCATAGGCCATACATCTCCGATCCCTGGTTAGACTGGAGACGTAAGGGGCAATAATGAAAACAGAGTTCAAATGCATGAGCATACTTAGAAAGTTATTATATGAACATAGTTCAATTGTAGTGTATTAAAAATATTTTTGGGAAAAAGTAAAAAAAGTTGGAAAAACCAATCCAAGAATAACGTGAATTTCTTACAAGTCTTGGAGATTGCAGTTCGGAAGTTCTCCAGCGTCTTGAGATGCATAATGTACCAAGAGGTCATTGTTGCCATCGTGTGAGAAAAGCGAAGCAATCCAATTCATATCCTCGAAGGGACAGTAATGTTCCTCGAAAGTTGGAGCGGCAATTTGAATTGGCAGGCAATCTGCGATGCTGTCACAGGTCGCACGTTGCAGATCTTCCATGGCTGCGCAGAAATCCCATTCCTCCACAATACATTTTTGTCTTGCATCCACCATTGCTCCACTGCCTGAACAATCAAGTTCATAGTTTTCAAGATACTCCCTTACCTGCTGGATATGGGGAGCAATTGTTGGGATGTTGGCAAGGCATAGATCCATTCGCCAGTCGAATGGGCACGTTTTGCAATAAAAAGATGGTTGCACGCAGATTGCATATGTGTTAATAAATGTCATGGTAGTTGGCTCCGATAATAGATAGAGGCAGACAGCCGAAAAGTTGTTAAATTTTTTGACAGTATTGATGTTGCTTCACATAGAGGTGTATTCTGTTGGACATAGTTGTTACCACAGGGAGCGCAGCCATTTTTTACAAGCAGAAATAGTAGTAGGACTGCTGCAAAGAGAGCAAAATTCATGGGCACTGTTCCTGTTATTCCATAGATGATCGAATAAATGAAATCTGGTAGTATACCAAAAACATGTTAAAAGACTGTGAGAAGACTGGAGGAGACAGTGTTAAAAAAGTGTGCCAGACCTTGAGTGTGAGAGGTGTTTAAAATTGTGGAACAATTCAGAAAGTGTATTGGGAGGTTTTTATTTAAAAGGGAATGTATTTTACTTGAAGTTCGTGCTATCTGCAGTAGATAAATTTATTTTGCAGAAGTGAGGGACACTTCTGTTCCGAACAAAAGCACTTTCAGTTTGGTTAGTTTAATTAAATCTGTTTTCAAAGTAGGTATTGAAGGTCAAGTTGAAGTTTGGGAGTTGTTTTGTGTGGGTGGGAACCGACCTTGCCATAGGAAGTTACTCTGTTTGAAACAGTAAGGACATACGGTATGCCAGCTCACATTCCGTAGGAGTGCAGGTTATTGAGAAGTAGATAACTGCATTAGAAAACTGTACGAATGTTGGTCTGATTTTGGGAGATGGGGTGCTTTAAAGCACGCAAGATATGGGGCCGTACGCTTAGAAGCGTTGAGCAGTTGGAAACTCTTGAATAGTAATGAATGACTGCCATTGTGGTCGCACTTTTCACCTGTGAGAAAAAGTTCTGTATTCTCTTTGAGACAGCGATATGTAAATGTGACAAACCACTGCTCGTGAATAAACATGCTACCTTCTATAATCACATAGAACATGACAAACAACATGTACACCTAGGAGACACAACAACACTACGTACTGTGTGAACCATGGATAGCCATGTAAACATACCAAACATGGCATGGCACCTCTGCCACAAAATGCAGAATGCGGGGAGAGATGGGAGCAAAGTAGGTGCGAAGGTGGCAAGTGATTCTCGATTATGAAAGTATATAATGCAAGGTGTTGAGGGGATGTGCCAGACAGACTTGAGTATGCAGAGCACAGACATGTACATGTGAACACACACCGATGGTCTATTGAGTGAAGAAGACAGTGGACGCAACCATGATAGTACAGTCAGTACCAAAGATTATAAAAACATAGCACAGACGTACCCACCCCCCCAAATCTTTAGCGTAGTGGGCTGGCCCAGCGTACGCAAGGCTAGCATAGGGGTATGAATAAAAAGCACTTTTCTGTTAGTGTGGTTTTGTTCAGGAATGGCGAACGTGTCTGCCAGGTCTGCGCAGCTTACACCGCCACGAGGTTGACCCCATGAGCGAAGGTGGCTGCGTGAATGAAGCTCTCAACCTGCTGGTACTCAGAAACCGTCATGGCTGCTGCGATGCACATATGCCCCACAGTTCACCTTTTGCTACCGAATTATGTGAAAGAGGGCCCACCACTTGCTGGAGGTAGCTCCTGGGCCGAGGTCTGTGAGGTTAGAAGTTTCCTGAGATCAAAGCTGGCTACCGTGACACAGGCACACTGCGCCCAGTCTGAGGCCCAGCAGCGTGCTCTGTATACTACTAACACAGTAGTCCAACAGGTACCAACAGTGGAACGGTGTCTTGATCCCACAATGGATGATGTTGGAACTGCATTTGAAAGTGGAGATGAAGGTACTCCTTTTGGCCAGGTGCAACCAACTCTAGGTCTCAACATTGGAACGGTGTCTTGATCCCACAATGGACAACATCTGATATTTTTAAACACCAAAAAGAACCTACTAAGCTAGAAAAAAGCTCTAGATATTTATCTCAAGGTTACCACAGCTCATACAGATACTGTGCTCATATCTAAACCTCAGACAGCAGATGAAAGAACAAAGAGTGCCCAGAACAACTTTATCAATGGTACCCCATGACTACACAATCTTGTGCCCAGTGTCATCATCTGGGTTCCATATACAACTCTTTAGTGTTTCTCTTAACAATCAGAGACAGCAACATTCAGGAGTTGTATCCTTCTCTGTGATTCTTAAAGAAGGAAAAGACAATACATGTGATTGACTAGAAAAGGTATTTATCAGGGTATCGTTAGTGTGCAGTGCAAAAGGAAAGTGAAGATTGTGTGTTAAAAAGATTGACCATGGAGATGGTACATTATCCTATAACTATCTGTCTCTTTAGTCTTCCTTCTAAAATCTGTAAAAGAGAGGTGAAAACAAATACAAAAATAAAGCAGTTAGAGATTAATCACTGCTTTCTCGGTCGACATGTTTCAGACTTATGGAGACATATTCTCCGTGGCTTTCTTCAGGACCTACAAATATTTGTTGTCACTGCAATAAACCTATTCAGATAGAACAATATACATACGATATTGTAATTTGTACTACTATTCTTCTCTTGATGTTAACATGATGGTTATGCCGTATCTATGGAAAAAAATATGTACAAGAAAAGAGACTTTTTTAGTAAACATCTGCTTTCTTTGAGATTGACACAAAACAATACTGGCTTCACAAGATAGCTCGTACGAATAAAGAAGTTATTATGTAATCAACGGGGGGCTTACCATTGCCATTCAAGAGGTAAACCTCACCTCACTCGACATCAGCTCATGTGAGTTGGAGGCCCCGCCCTATAAAGAAATGATTCAACAACATACATTCATTATGAATCCAAATACTGATGTTACACAATCACCAGACTTTGTGAATTTAAAAACAATGTATTCAATTTAAAATGGAATCACGTGTGTCACCTTGAAGAGAAGCCACCCTGCCATTCAAAGATAGAGCCAGCATTCGTTGGCATACAATACTCCATTTTTTGTATAGTACTCACAAGAGTTCCACTTCAAAGTGGAATTAAGAAAGACCTGATCTTCTATTTTTCTATATGTTACAATAATTATTCAAATTATGGCCCTTTTGATTTTACAAGGCTTCATCAACTACTTCCCCAAAAAAGCTACAGAACTAAGCATTTTTTGCTTCTTCTACCAAAACTAAAACAGAAAAAGGAAGGAAAATCCAGGCATGTGTTTCTTATCATTTGTGTTGCTAAAATGATACACTTCAAAAGACCGGTGTATGGAAAAGTAGCGACGTTTATATCCTAATGTAAGATATGTTCCGTACATAGCTAGAAAACATACATCTAGACAAACCGGATTCTCTGTTTTCGCTTCATCACTCCATAATTCACATCTTCGCCCTTTAATATCCCAAGCGTTAAAAGGCTACTTAATACCCCGCTGCGGATTTAAACGCTGTTTTTTTTAATATGAAACAAACTCCCACGGCAGAGAAGAAAACAAACTAACCACTTTGCGTAGACATACATCATTTATGCGGTTCATACATTGTAATTCGAAAACCGTGCACGGAGAACAAACAACGTTAGTCACTTAATGTAAGACATGCTATGTTCCCCGTTAGATATATGCTTCTTGCGTCTACTACAGAAGTAGCGCTTTAAATTAGAAAAATCAAAAGGTTAGTAACGCTAAGTCACTCACCTAACCGTTGGTACCTCTTCGCCGGATACTGAGCTGAAGTGGAGGTACCGATGGGAAATGAAACAAACATTATATCAGAAAACTGGCGTGTCGTACGTCACGCCCATTGATGTGAAATCACGTGATACCCGTCCATAGTTCTTTTGTCCAATCATGATCTAGCTTTCTCGGCATCCCATATCTCATGTTGGATGGCGACATGAGGTCCATCGACGTGAAATCAGAGTACTTTCAGATGTCTGAAAACGATGACAAAATTGACCAGACATTTTGTAGAAAAGAATCACAAACCAGAGGACTTTTTTTGGACTGTGCTGGAGAAGGCAATAATTTCATCATATTGCAACGACGTGGCAAATTTACTGTTCCAAAAAGAACAAAGATGGATCTTCAAACTTAAAAGTGATGTGATGGGTCTGAATGATTCTAGTCCATGGGTGGCATTAATCCCCACCTGATAATACTGGAGGCAATCATTTCATAATCTCAATAAGTTATGTGTACACCTACTTGAGTCGGTAGGTTTCAGAAGAGGTGATGGTTCCACTGGGTTTTTAAACATTAAGGACTAAGTGGAGAACTAAAGAAAACTACAAATAAACAATACAGACTAATTTCTAATAGTGCATGCACTACAGGCTTGATATTGTCTCTGACTATTACTGTAGGATGAGATATGAGTTTTATACGAAGAACGTATTAGAATCAATCTCTAGGAGAACATACCATCTGGTTAATGCTAAAGATTTAGACGTGTCATGTCCAAATTACCGTGCACAACTCTGACTTCATACACTGCTCCCTATGTAACTTTATTGAGTAACATAACAAAACTACAACTCCCATTTAAACAGGGGCATTTTTTAGTTGTGAGATAGAAGATCAATGTGCTCAACCCTGATCTGGCAGCGGTACTTGATATACTGTCTTTATATGCAATTTTATTGACAAACATAACAAAAAACTACAACTCCCACCTCAATAGGGGTATTCTTGTAGTTTAGAGGACACAATATGTCATCATTTATTATGAGGTATGTGATGCCGAGAGAGCTAGATAATTATTGGACAAAGGAACTACGGACAGGAATTACGTGATTTCACGTCGATGGACCTCATGTCACCATCCAAAATGAGGTATGGGATGCCGAGAAAGCTAGATTATGATTGGAAAAAGGAACTATGGACGGGAATCACGTTATTTCACGTCAATGGACGTGACGTACGACACACCAGTTTTCTGATATAATGTTTGTTTAGTTTACCATCGGTACCTCCACTTCAGCTCAGTATCCGGCGAAGAGGTACCGACGGTTAGGTGAGTGACTTTGCGTTCCTAACCTTTTGATTTTTCTAATTTAAAGCGCTACTTCTGTAGTAGACACGAGAAGCATACATCATTCGGGGAACATAGCATGTCTTACATTAAGCGACTAACGCTGTTTGTTCTCCGTGCACGGTTTTCGAATTACAATGTATGAGCATCATAAATGATATATGTCTACGCAAAGTGGTTTGTTTGTTTTCTTCTCTGTCGTGGGAGTTTGTTTCATATAAAAAAATCCCCAGTGTTTAACTCCGCAGTGGGGTATTAAGTAGCCTTTTAACCCTTGGGATATTAAAGGGCGAAGATGTGAATTACGGAGTGATGAAGAGAAAACACAGAATCTGCTTTGTCTAGATGTATGTTTTCTAGCTATGTATGGAACATATCTTACATTAAGATACAAACATCGCTACTTTTCCGTACACCGGTCTTTTGAAGTGTATCATTTTAGCAACACAAATGATTAGAAACACATGCCTGGATTTTCCTTCCTTTTTCTTTTTTAGTTTTGGTAGAAGAAGCAAAAAATGCTTAGTTCTGTAGCATTTTTGGGGAAGTAGTTGATGAAGCCTTGTAAAATCAAAAGGGCCATAATTTGAATAATTATTGTAACATATAGAAAAATAGAAGATCAGGTCTTTCTTAATTCCACTTTGAAGTGGAACTCTTGTGAGTACTATACAAAAAATGGAGTATTGTATGCCAACGAATGCTGGTTCTATCTTTGAATGGCAGGGTGGCTTCTCTTCAGAGTGACACACGTGATTCCATTTTAAATTGAATACATTGTTTTTAAATTAACAAAGTCTGGTTATTGTGTAACATCAGTATTTGGATTCATAATGAATGTATGTTGTTGAATCATTTCTTTATAGGGCGGGGCCTCCAACTCACATGAGCTGATGCCGAGTGAGGTGAGGTTTACCTCTTGAATGGCAATGGTAAGCCCCCCGTTGATTACATAACAACTTCTTTATTCGTACGAGCTATCTTGTGAAGCCAGTATTGTTTTGTGTCAATCTCAAAGAAAGCAGATGTTTACTAAAAAAGTCTTTTGAAGTGTATCATTTTAGAAACACATTTTAGTTTTGGAAGAAGAAGCCCAAAATGCTTAGTTCTGTAGCTTTTTGGGGGAAGTAGTTGATGAAGCCTTGTAAAATCAAAAGGGCCATAATTTGAATAATTATTGTAACATATAGAAAAATAGAAGATCAGGTCTTTCTTAATTCCACTTAGAAGTGGAACTCTTGTGAGTACTATACAAAAAATGGAGTATTGTATGCCAATGAATGCTGGTTCTATCTTTGCATGGCAGGGTGGCTTCTCTTCAGGGTGACACACGTGATTCCATTTCAAATTGAATACATTGTTTTTAATTTCACAGTGTCTGGTGATTGTATAATATCAGTATTTGGACTCATGATGAATGTATGTTGTTGAATCATTTCTTTATAGGGCAGGGCCTCCAACTCACATGAGCTGATACCGAGTGAGGTGAGGTTTACCTCTTGAATGGCAATGGTAAACCCTCCATTGATTACATAATAACTTTTTTATTCGTACGAGCTATCTTGTGAAGCCAGTATTGTTTTGTGTCAATCTCGAAGAAACCAGATGTTTACTAAAAAAGTCTCTTTTCTTGTACATATTTTTTTTTCCATAGATACGGCATAACCATCATGCTAACATAAAGAGAAGAATAGTAGTACAAATTACAATATTGTATGTATATTGTCCTATCTGAATAGGTTTATTGCAGTGACAACAAATATTTGTAGGTCCTGATAAAAGCCACAGAGAATATGCCTCTATAAGGCTGAAACATGTCGACCAAGAAAGCAGTGATTAATCTCTAACTGCTTTATTTTTGTATTTGTTTTCACCTCTCTTTTACAGATTTTAGAAGGAAGACTTAAGAGACAGATAGTTATAGGATAATATACCGTCTCCACGGTCTATCCTTTTTAACACACTATCTTGACTTACCTTTTGCCCTGCACACTAACGATACCCTGATAAATACCTTTTCTAGTCAATCACATGTATTGTCTTTTCCTTCTTTAAGAACCACAGAGAAGGAAACAACTCCTGAATGTTGCTGTCTCTGAAGGTTAAGAGAAGCACTAAAGAGTTGTATATGGAACCCAGATGATGACACTGGGCACAAGTTTGTGTATTGATGGGGTACCATTGATCCTAAAGTGGTTCTGAGCACTCTTTGTTCTTTCATCTGCTCTCTGAGATTTAGATTTGAGCACAGTATCTGAATGAGCTGTGGTAACCTTGAGATAAATATCTAGAGTTTTTTTTCTAGTCTAGTAGGATCTTTTTGCTGTTTAAAAGTATTAGAGGTAGGGGGACTGAACCTTAATACTAGACTTTAAACTTTACCTCAGACCCTCCTGTTTTGTCTTTGTCAATGTCTGATATTACCTGATGGTTGGTTTTCATAGAACTCCCTCCTTTGAGGTGCATCAGACTCTGTGCTTCTGTAGCTAACTGCTGCATATGATTATTGGGCTTCATTGACTGTAGTCGCTGTACTACACCGTGGTACAGCAGGTCCGAACAGTGAAACGTGGTCTTGATTCTATGATTGAGGATGTCAAAAGGTAAAGTCTATGATAATTTCTGTGTACTCCTTCTGACCAGGTGCAACCAACTGTGTGTCCCAACAGTGGAATGGTGTCTTGATCCCACAATGGAAGGTGTTAGAACTACATCTGAGAGTGGAGATGAAGGTACTCCTTTCAACCAGGTGTAACCTACTCTAGGTCCCAACAGTGGAACGGTGTCTTGATCCCACAATGGAAGATGTTCGATATTACCTGCTGCTTGGTTTTACACAACTCCCTCTGTTGAGGAGCATCAGGCTCTGTGCTTCCATAGGTAAATGCTGCACATGATTATTGCGCTTGGTTGACATCAGTCGGTGCTGTACATCCTGGTACATTCTGTCCATCACTGTTGTGTTTGCAATTACCGCTCTAAGTGTACTGGGGATGCTCAGACGTGAGTCCCAGGCACTCCACACCACTGGAATCAAGCTAGCCGGGCTGATGAGAGGTGTTACCTCGAAACCGGGCCGGTCCTCGGATGCTTGTTTCCGTTCTGGGAAGGACATGGCTTTTGTAGTTCAGACTGGACTGTTCCCATGGGGCACAGGGTCAGCGCTGATTTGCATATCGCCATTGTCTAACCCAGGGTGGTGTGGAGTGGAAAAATGATGGATTTGGGCCCAGATCTTTGGACTGGGGTGAATGTGTGACAATGATCCACATTCTGTCCATCACTGTTGTGTTTGCAATTACCGCTCTAAGTGTACTGGGGATGCTCAGACGTGAGTCCCAGGCACTCCACACCACTGGAATCAAGCTAGCCGGGCTGATGAGAGGTGTTACCTCGAAACCGGGCCGGTCCTCGGATGCTTGTTTCCGTTCTGGGAAGGACATGGCTTTTGTAGTTCGGACTGGACTATTCCCATGGGGCACAGGGTCAGCGCTGATTTGCATATCGCCATTGTCTAACCCAGGGTGGTGTGGAGTGGAAAAATGATGGATTTGGGCCCAGATCTTTGGACTGGGGTGAATGTGTGACATTGATCCACATTCTGTCCATCACTGTTGTGTTTGCACGTACATCGTGGTACAGCAGGTCCGAACAGTGAAACGGGGTCTTGATTCTATGACTGAGGATGTCAGAAGTTAATGTGTGTGATCATTTCTGTGTACCCCCTCCGATCAGGTGCAACCAACTCTTTGCTTCCGAATCCAAACGGCAAGTGGCTGTGAGGCGTTGATGACCACTGCCTCTGGCCTACACTGCGGTCAGCAGGGCTCACAATTCAGATCGAGTGGCGATTATTTAATTAGAGAATCCAGTAGTCAAGTAACTATAATGTCTATTAAAATTTACACAATATCCTTTTAGTATACTTGCTTGAAGACCTTTTTTTAGATGAGTTATAGGTTTAGTACAATGACCAAATTCTTCTTGGTAGTGGAAAAGAACACTGAATAAAAATCTACACTGTGGACAGCAGAGATTGTGAATCGAATAGTTATGATTTATTTATTGCGGAGTTTTCTGTAATTTATGTTGCTGTATTTTATGAAGAGGTAGTGAGAAAACGTATTCATGGATGTCTGTGTGACTACTGCCTTTAAGTTACACTGCAGACAGCAGTGTTCACAATTCAGATCGAGTCACTATTGTAGATGACGCAGTCCTGTAGGCAAAAGACAATGCTCCAGTGTGCTCTGTCTGCACCACGTATTCGCATCATGGCAGGCTCCGCACATGCTTTTTGTTGTTTCGTGTATTGCAAACTGGGCAGCTCAAGTCAATGCCACGTGGCTGTGGGCCCTTGCTGACCGCTCTCTATGGCCTACACAGCAGACAGCAGTGTTCACCATTCAGATTGAGTCGCTATTGCAGATGATGCAGTGTAGATGGCAACAGACATTGCTCCTAGTATAGTCCGCCCGCAGCTCGCATCATTGCTGGCTGTGCACATGCTAAATGCTTTTGATGTGGCTATCTGAGTGTACTAGAACTGATGGACCCTTTATGATACAATCTTTTTGTGTATTATTTCATATCTATTGCCTGTGTCTCAGTATACCACAAGTTGTAGTTCTTTTATGATAGAATTTTTTCTGTATTATTTCACATCTACTGTCCATACCTTACTGCAGCACAAACTATTGACCCTTTTATTATTGAATCTCTATGTGTGATCCAATGATTACTGTTGTAGTAGATGCTAGCAGCAACCATTTCCTGACGGCTGGTTTACACTCACCCCACATGCATCCAGCACAGACGTCACTGGATATGTGACCCTGGTAATAAAAAGGTGTTGAGCGCACATGCCCGTACCCACTTCTACTATCTATCTCTGTCATTGTGTTCATTATCTATGCATGATACTGCCCCTGGGCCGTACCACATTACAATGTGCTGTGGACAGCGTATGCAACCATGTTACCTCTGGCAGTGGGGAAAAGTTCGGTTATGTAACTTTTAGGTGGCTGGCTATCACAGGTGGAAGGCTACTTTACAGACCATGAATATTGATGAAGATGATGGTTGCATGTTGTGTGTAGTGTAAGATATGTGTACATAGTAAAAAGTTTTCAAAAAAGCTCTATAAGCAGAAGAGGTGTGTTTCATCAAATGCTAAAATGGGTGGCGTTTTCCATCTGCTACAATGGGAAATGTTATGAAGTTATTAAATCAATCGTGCACCCTGCTCGCAAGGAGACGCACCCAACGTGATTATTTAGAAAATATATTTACTATGTTAATTTTAATGTTATCTGAATTTATAGAGCCAAGACACTGGAGGTGTCTTGGCGCTATGGACAGTGGGGAAGTGTGTTTGCCTCTAGTTCTGAAACAACCAGGTTTTCAGGCCCTTCCTGAAGGAGATGAGGGTAGGGGCACTCCTAAGCTCAAGGGGGAGGGAGTTCCAGAGTTTGGTGGTGTGATAGCGAAAGCTACGGCCGCCCCATTGTAAGGTGCTGATTTTTGGCACCTGAAGAAGTTTGGTGCCTGACGATCGTAGATGTCTGATGGGCTCGTACCAGGTGAGCAGATTCTGTAGAAAAACCGGGCCACTTTGGTTCAAGGCTTTAAAGGCGAGAGATAGAACCTTGAACTTGATCCGCTGCTCCACCGGGAGCCAATGCAGTTTGTGAATTTCTACAGAAATCGAGACGTACCTGGGAATGTAAGCTAGTAATCGTGCTGCTGAGTTTTTTACACTTTGTAGTTTTTTTAGACATTGTTTCTGTACATTACCCAGAAGACCGTTGTAATAGTCTAGTTTGGACTGTATTAGGGATGTTACTACCATTTTTTTTGTATCTGCTGGGCGGTAAACTATAATATACGTTTATTACAGTTAGAAATATACAAATGTTTAAAATATTTTAGATTATCGCTTGCTCTCATATAACCTTTAAAGTTATAGTTTTGAGACATTAAAAAAAATGAGGGAATGGCGTACCCGGCGCGACACAATACGTCTATGACGTAACACAGGGCCTGGCAGCATGCACTCGTCGCATACGCAACGTGCAGCGGGCACGACCCTATACGTACATGACATAACACGCGGCTTGGTATTGCGTACCCGTCGCATACCAAAGTAGCAGCTGGTGCGACCTCATAGGTACATATTGTTATGCGGGACGCGGTGCCACAAACCTGTCAGATACAAAATGCGCATCCTTTACGAGTTTAGCAATATGGCGGATAGGACTCGGGTGCTGATGGAGCTTGGTAGACTACCGGTACGGGACTCTAGTTTTCTCCCAAAAAATAAAAATTAATATACCTATTTTTTTTGAAGATATAAAACATTACATCATTTTTAAAGTTAATAAAAAAGGATAATAGAGTGTCAAAAAATATACGTTTTATAAATTTTAAAATATGAAATTAACATTTAAAAATCCTTCGAAATTCACTGAAAAAAACATAGGTTTTCACAGACGTTATAGTTAGGAATTAGCATTTAAAAAACTTTTGACATTCACTAAAAAAATAGATTGTCAGGATTTTGTAGTTAGTTGGACATTTGTCTCATATAAAAGCAGAGAAATTAATCAGTGATGTCATTTGAGACATTATCAGTGATGTCATGAGGGATGTCACTGACAATGTCATGAGTGATGTAATATGTGACGTCATCAGCAGTGCATTGCGGGCGCGTGAGTTATAGTTAGCTGAACTAACTATAACAGGCAAATTTCTCTGGTTTATATGAGTCAAATGTCCGACTAACTATAACGTCTTTGAAACCTATGGTTTTTTCAGTGAATTTCTAAGGTTTTTTAAATGCTAATTTCTAACTATGACGTCCCTGAAACCTATGGTTTTTTAAGTGAATATATATAGTTATAGTTAGGAGCTAGTTACCATAGGAAAATCGCAAAAACATTCTATTTCCAATAACTTTGACGCCGATTGACGAATGTTCGAGAAATTTTCAAAATGTATGGCCTGCTCTGGTCCGCTTCTATCTTAAAAGTTTCAGGTTGATTCGGCAAGTGGGGGCTGAAAAAAAGCTGGGTCCCAAAATGTGTTTTCCCCATGCAATTTTCCTTAGAATATTTTAGACACGGCTACAGTCCGAACTGCTGAACGGAATTACACGGAATTTGGCAAAAAGGTAGCCCTTGGTACAGAAAGACCCCTTTTTGTGAAATGGTGCAAATCCGTCTAGTAGTTGCAGAGAAAATCAAATGTAAAAAGTTTTGATATCTAGAGGTGCGCAGTATCTGTGCACCCTGCAGATTAGGATTTCCGCTCCCTGCCAATCACGAGCTGCATTTTCATTGACTGTGAACACTCCAAACCAGGAACTGTTGGCAGCCATCTCCAGGACTCAAAAACAAAGCCCAGGCTCCCATGCTTTGTTTAAATAAAGCCCCTGGGTGGGCCATGTCCTGGGGCAAAAAAGCTAAAGTATGGGGGGTCCTCAATCCCCCCCACACTGCCCCAGGGACCGCCACTCCCCGGGGCTTTGTTTTTTTAACCTGGGGGGCATTCAAACCACCTCCCAAGTACCGGGGACCACCACCTCCGGGGCTTTTATTGATAAATTTGCTGGGGGCACACGGCCCCCCCGGTGCCCCTGGGACTGCCACCGCCCTCATTAATAAAAATGGGGGGTCCGTGATGGACCCTCAAGCCCTGGGGACCACCACACCCCGGGCTTTGTAAATGTTGGGAGAGGGGCCATGTGGCCCCCCTCCTGGAGCCCTTGGCCAGGCCAGGCCAGGACACCCCCACGCCGCACAGCTCCACCTCTGTGTCTGCGCCTTTCCCCCTCGCTGCCGCTCTGAGTTGTGAGTTCGACTCTGCTGTTGAATGACTGCTGTGCCCACTGGTCTTATATTTCACTGCCTTTTAATGTTCTCACCTTCCTATACTCTGGTCTTATATTTCACTGCCTTTCACTGTTCTCGCCTTCCTATACTCGTTTTCCCCATTGGTATTGTTATCTGTTTTTTGAGTTTCTTAGTTACTTTTGCATCCAGCTCGTTTCCCCCCTTCCCCCCTCTCCTCTTTTGTATCCCGCTACCCGTTCCCACCGCTGCTCCCTTGCGGCCCCGCCCCCTCGCCGTCCATTCGCCGCCCTGCTCCCACCTCCCAGCTGCTCCTCCCTCCCTGCCCGCCTTAAATGGCAGCCGCTGCGGGGCCACGTCACTGGCGTGCCGGAGGAGCGCCAGAGGCAAGCCCATCTGTGCCCTTCCGCGCCTGGACCACTCCCAGCGCCAGACCCCCTGGACCTTGCAACCGCCACGACGCCAGACTCTGATACGACACCAGCACTCTCCACGCGCTCAACACCGGGAGAGACCACACCTGCTTCCAGGCCGCCCCAAAATGCACCCAAGGACCTTTCACCTGCAACAGAACCACCAAACCACGAAGGACCAGACCCAACAACCTCCGCTGCATACTCCTCAACACACGCTCCGCACGCAAACACGCCATCGAGCTCTGGGACCTGCTCGACACCTCCACCCCGACGTGGCCTTCCTGACCGAGACCTGGTGGAACGACTCCTTGGCACCTGACATCACCATAGCCATCCCTGACACCTACAAGATCTCCCACAGAGACCGCACCAATGGAATTGGAGCAGGAATAGCCATCGTACACAAGTCCACCCTCAAGGTTTCCTCACACTTGGACTACACCCTCAGCATCGCTGAACACCTGCACTTCCAGATCCACACTGACCCCAACACCACCCTCAGAGGAACCCTCGTCTACAGACCCCCCAGACCCCAGCCACAGTTCAGCAACTCCATCGCTGACCTGGCCAGCACCCACGCACTCACCTCCACGGACTACATCCTCCTCGGGGACCTGAACTTCCACCTCGAGAACATCAAGGATGCCAACTCCACCACGCTGATCTACAACCTCACCAACCTCGGCCTCAGACAACTCGTCACTGTTCCCACCCACGATGCCAGCCACATGCTTGACCCCATCTTCTCCACAAGCCCCCACATCTCTTTTGACCACACCACTGAACTCCACTGGACCAATCACTGATGCATCCATTTCACCTACAAGAAGCCCACCACGCACCACCGCGGCCACCTGCTGCCCTACTGATGCTGGAGCAAAGTCACCGAAGACCAGCTGACCACAACCCTCATCCAGAACCCACCCACCGACCCCCCAGACACCGCTGCACGCAACCTCAGACAATGGATCAACGACCGCGCCATCACCCTCGCCCCGCTCAAAAACCTTCCAACAGCCGCACCAGCAAGAAAGTCACCTGGTTCACCGAAGAGCTCCAGACCTCCAAACGAACATGCCGGAAACTGGAGAAGAAATGGCTACATGAACAAACATCAGACAGGTACGCAACCCACAAGGACGCCACCCGCAGACATCACCACCTCATCAGATTAGCCAGGAGATCCTCTTTCAAAGCCCGACTGGACAACAATGCACACGACAGCAAAGAGCTCTTCAGCATCGTGAAGGAACTCTCCAACCCCAGCGCCAACACCAACGAGATCCCGCCCTCACAAGAACTATGCGACTCGCTGGCCACCTTCTTCCTCCGAAAAATCGCTGACATCCACGACAGCTTCAATCACATGACCGCCCCTACCACGCCAGACTCCACCTCCCCAGAGAACACCACCCGCATCAACCACCTGACCTCCTTGACCAACGTCCACGGCAACGAAACACACAAGAGCATGAACTCCATGCACTCAGGATCACCATCAGACCCCTGCCCACACTAAATCTTCAACAAAGCAGACCCAGCCATCGCCCCCCAACTACGGAAGGCAATCAACATCTCCCTCGAGACAGCCACTTTCCCGGAAAGCTGAAAGCACACCGAGATCAACGCCCTTCTCAAGAAACCCAAAGCAGACTTCAATGACCTCAAGAATTTCTGGCCCATATCCCAGCTCCCGTTCCCGGCAAAGGTCATTGAGAAAGTTATCAACACGCAACTGACCTGCTACCTCGAGGACAACAACATCCTAGACCCATCCCAGTCCAGATTCCAAAGAAACCACAGCACCGAGACAGCCCTTATCGCCGCCACAGACGACATAAGGATCCAACTAGACAACGGCGAAACATCAGCCCTCATCCTCCTGGACCTATCAGCCGCATTCGCCACAGTCTGCCACCGCTCACTAAAGACACGCCTCCAAGAAGCCGGAATCCAAGAGAAGACCCTGAACTGGACCACATCCTTCCTCTCCAGCAGAACCCAGAGCGTCTGCCTCCCCCCCTTCCGCTCCGAAGCCACCGACATCATCTGCCGCATACCCCAGGGTTCATCCCTCAGCCCGACGCTGTTCAACGTTCTACATGGCACCCCTCGCACACGTCGCCCGCCACCATGACCTCAACATCATCTCCTCCGCCGACAACACCCAGCTGATCCTCTCCCTCACCAAAGCCCCGAACACTGCCAAAACCAACCTCCACGAGGGATTGAAAGCCGTCGCAGAATGGATGAGGAACAGCCGACTGACGCTGAACTCGGACGAGATGGAGGTTCTCATCCTCGGATCCACCCGCTCAGCCTGCGACTACTCCTGGTGGCCGACCACGCTGGGAACAGCACCAACAACCCCAGACCATGCACGCAACCTGAGTATCATCCTCGACTCCTCCCTCACCATATCGAAGCAGGTCAGCGCCGTCTGCTCCTCCTGCAACAACACCCTCCGCATGCCCCGCACGATCTACAGATGGATCCCCACCGGAACAAGAAGAACTGTGACCCAGGCCCTCGTCAGCAGCAGGCTAGACTATGGCAACGTACTCTACGCAGGCATCCAGGCCAAACACCTGCGACGACTAAAACGCATTCAATACGCCTTCGCCCGTCTGATCCTCGATGTCCCTTGCCGCAACCACATCACCCTCCACCTGAGAGACCTACACTGGCTCCCCGTCAAAAAGAGGATCACCTTCATGCTTCTCACACACGCACACAAAGCCCTCCACAACACTGGGCCAGCCTACATCAATGACCGACTCAGCTTCTACACCCCCACCAGCCAGCTCCGCTCCACCAGCCTTGCCCTCGCCGCTGTCCCCTGCATCTAACAAGCGACCTCTGGCAGCAGATCCTTTTCATTCCTCGCCGCCAAGACCTGGAACACCCTCCCTACCCACCTTCGGCAGACTCAAGATCTACTCTCATTCAGAAGACTCCTCAAGACCTGGCTCTTCGAGCAGTAGCAGCTCCCCCCCTCAGCGCCTTGAGACCCTCACGGGTTACTAGCACGATTTATAAGTATAATGATTGATTGATTGATGGCCCTGGGGACCACCACCCCCCAGGGCCGGCTCCTGCAGTGTCCCGGGGTACCCACACCCGGGACCCTGCTGTTTGCTATGGCAGGGTGGGAGCATCGTGGCTCCTGCTCTGTCATTGCAAATTTGTGTTTGGTTTTTGGAAGAGAGAGCAGAGAAACCTGGTCTTTCTTCCAAAAACCAAAGCCGATTGCTTTTCCACACGGGGGCAGAAAAGCGAAACGGGGAGCTGCATGTTAGCAGTTCCACATGTGGAAAAGCAATGCCTGCTCCCGAAGGCAGCGGGAATGTGGGAGCATTGGGGCTCCACCCACAGTCTCCATCTTTGTTTGTAGGCCCCAGGGGATGGGGTCCCCGGGGAGAATAGAAATTAGTGGTAAGAGCGACTCCAGTGCGGTGCTCAGCCCGGCACCCGGGTGTGAACGCGCAGGGTGCACGACTCCCAGTGTGGCCCCCTGATGTGTACTTGTTGGGTACAAGACTCCAAGCACGGCCCCCTGGTCTGAACACGCTGGGTGCACGACCCCAAAAGGCGCCGGGTACATGACTCCCAGCGCGGCCACCTGGTGTGAATGCGCTTGGTGCGCGACTCCAATAAGGACTGGGTGCACGACTGCAAGAAAAATAACTAATATTTTTTAAATATAAATGAAGCTTATATGTTTAGATCTTGTGCAGCTCCTAAAGGAGCCCTTGTGTTTATTTGGAGATGTTGGTACCTACAAGTAAGTACCTATGCAAAGTCTAAAGTTGTTGAGAAAGACTCTGATACTCTCCTCAGTGAAATGTACACCATCTCTCCTGTAGATGCCATCCATATTAGAACGCGGATTGTTGTAGTAGATGGACCCCATCCTATAATCTCTGAGATAAGTAGAAACAGATGTCCTTGACATTTTTTCCTAGCTTTCTCAATTTGTGGACAAAATTGATTGGACCAGTTCCATTTCTGTCTTTGGCATATGTTAGAGTAGACAAAGGAAGTTTTGGGAAAAAGTAACATAAATTCTGCAAAGGTGTCCTTCATTACCATTTCCAGACCTACGCCAGTCAAAGTGCCTAGGTCATTGCTTCCACAGTGCAAAATTATGAGGTTAGGGTGTTGAAGATGCAAAAAGGATTTAACCAATGGCATTAATTGGTGCCACTTTAATCCTCTCTGTCCAAACCATTTAATGTCTACATTTTGAAAAGCTAGATCTTTGTCAATACCCTGCTTTCAGCATACCTTTTGCACCAGAAAATATAGCTGTGTCCCACAATCCACACTCTAAGCATCTTGAAGGGAAGTCTGGATGCACTCAGAAGATGTCTCTGGGACAACTAGGTAGTTTGTAAAATAAGATGTTTCTAAAATGGTGGACAAGATTCAGGTTTAAAAAAAAAGAGAAATGATTGGCTGATTGAGAAAAATATACACTGAAAAATAGGGTGCATGTTTCTGTGTTTTAAAAGTATGTTTCTTATTGGTAAGTAAAACGTTTCTGAAAGGTACATTAGATAAGATAAGCTTGTACTTTGGAAAGTCAAGCACACTTGCTGTTTAAATTTGTAACATTGTGTGCTGAACTTGTAACCTGTGTGTTCAGTTGAGCGTTCCATGAACTGTTCCTATGGTAACAGGCATTAAGCAGAATGGGGGTAGAGTTGAAAGTTATGTCAATTGGCAAGGGTTGAAATGTGTAACCAATAGAAATATGTGTTAGCATTTGAATTAATTTGGGAAACTATGGGATTTGATATTTACAGGTATGTGTGTGCAGAATGTGAGGGAAAGTTTGCCATTTTTTGGTTTTGTTAAGAGCAGTGCACTGCATTCATTGTGTGCATAAGAACATCTTGTGTGTTATTTAGATATTTCATAATCTACAACATCAATTTGAAAGCTGAGTTATTAATTTGTGAGGTGTTCTATGTTGTGCCTTTGTTTTTAAACATAAATTATAATTCATAAAATTTGAAGTTAGAGATATATTTTCTAATGAAGAAATATTTATTGCAGTTTTTGTAATGTGTTTAAATGTTGTTTAATATACACTTTGCATAGTATTATGTGTGTTTTGGACTTGGAAAATGAGTCAAGCATTCATACAAGCAGTGGTATAGTCAAAGTGTAGAATGTATGTGGTCCCTTAACCCCTTACAGACTACTGAGTCTCTCCTGCTAAAGTCCAGGGAATACTGTTGCCTGTCTGGAATGTATTTATTTATTTATTTATTTATTTAAAACATTTATAAAGCGCAACTATCACCTTGCAGGTATCCTGGCGCTGAGACAACTCTTAAGAGGAATGCACTGGGAGACAACAGTTGAGTAATTGGGAGTTAACATTTTGGAAACAGCCAAGTTTTGACCCGTTTCCTAAAAGGGAGAAGTTCACTTATTTGACAGACATCCAAAGGCAGGCTGTTCCTGAGTTTTGATGCAGTAACCCTGAAAGATCTTCCTCCTGTCCTGATTTTTTTAAATCTTGGTACTTTAACAAGACAGGCTGTTGTAGATCGGAGGGCTCTGGTTGGAATGTACCAGTCAAACATAGATTGCAGGGGAGCGGGCCCAACTCCGTGCAAAGCTTTAAAAACAAGACAAAGAGATTTAAAAGCAACTCGCTGTTTCATAGGTAGCCAGTGAAGATCAGCCATTGCCGCAGTGGCCGAGGATCTCCCAGGCCAGCCCAGGGCCAGTTTGGCAGCAGCTGTGTGAACTCTTTGGAGTCTGTCTAACAGCGCAGACGGGGCCTCGAGCAACAGCGCATTGCAATAGTCAAGGCGACTAAGAATGGTGCACCTGACCATTAAGGCCCGGGCCTGCAAGGGAAGGAGTGGAAATATCTTGCGGAGTGAGCGAATAAGGGCAGTGCAGGTGAGCACTGTTTTCGCAACCTGGGCTTCCATGGTGAGCTTATTGTCTATCATGACACCCAGATTGCGAACAGTGGTGACCGGCTGCGTTTTTTTCAAAATTTCAGGGGGCCAGAACTCCGCTGGGAACGGGCGAGGGATTCTACCTCCGGCACAGAACAGAACCTCGGATTTGGAGGCATTGAACTGTAAGGAATTCTTGTGTAGCCAGCGAGCCGTGTCTCGCAGACAGTCATGAAACGACTCCAGAGGAATCGATTCCTCACCCTCCCAAGAGAGAATGAGCTGAGTGTCATCGGCATAGTTAATTGCTCTTAGCCTAAGGGATTTTATTAACGTAATCAGAGGTTTTAAATAAACGTTAAATAAAATTGGGCTGATGGACGAGCCTTGAGGCACCCCGTGGGTCACCGGGGAGAAGGCAGATTGATACGGGGGAGGGACACAGCCTGCTTCCTATCCCTCAGGAAGGAGTGAAACCACTGCAGGACAGTGCCACCCACCCCGGCCTCTCTTAGTCTCTCCATCAGAATCATATGGTTGACCGTATCGAATGCGGCAGACAGGTCCAACAGGATCAAGTCTGCTGCCTGGCCCCTGTCTGCACGCATACGAAGGTCCTCCATGGCAGTAAGTAGGGCTGTTTCAGTGCCATGGGCTGGACAAAAGCCAAATTGTATTTCGTCCAGGAAATGATTCTGCTCCAGATGTTTGGAGAGGCACGAGCTCACCCAGCGCTCGGAAATTTTTGCAGGGAATGGTAGCAGGGAGTTTGCTCGATAATTCTGTAGACACTCAGGATTCAGAGAGGGTTTCTTCAACAGTGGCCGAATGAGAGCCTGCTTCCAAAGGGCAGGAACTAGGCCACTGCTCAGGGATTGATTGCAGATCCTGCAAAGGGTGGGAAAGAGTTCCTCTCCGGATATCTTCCAGTTTTTAGGGGGGATGGGATTGAGAGGAGAGCCCGAGGAAATCCCTTGAGCCAGTCTGTTAAATTTCACCTCAGTAATGGGGGGAAATTCCACCAGGAGGTCCATGGGCTGGCACCCTTGGCTCGCTGCTCCATGGTCGATGATGGCAATCTTAGGGCGGATGGAGGGGGATGCTTAGGTTTCGAATGATAGTCTCAATTTTGTCATTGAAGAACAGCGCCAGATTGTCGCACAGGTGTTGTGTGGGAGGGATGGCTTTTTTTGCGCAATCAGGATGAGTAAAGCTGTTCAAAATCTGGAAGATACTTTTGGAGCTGTTGGCGGCTGTACAAATTGTGGAACAATAGTAAGCAGATTTGGATTTCATAATCGCATTTTTATATTCCAAAAGTTTAATTTTCCAGATTTGCTTGTTAGCATCAAGGTAGCCCAATCTCCATTTTCTTTTAGCCTGCTTACAGGCCAATTTAAGAACCTTTAAAGAATCGTTGAATCAAGGAGCTGATGCTCTACCCTTGTGCTTGCATGTTTTTAAAGGATAGTTGTCGATATCCTGAGACAAAAAGCCTCATAATTATCCTCGGCCGGAAGATTTGGAGAGAAGCTATCCTCCACTTGGAACATAGCACCAGTAATTCTCCGCCTTTCCAGAGCTTTCCAATCTCTATACGTGACTTCAGAGGGGATACTGCATGCCAGTATTTTAGCTCCCTTACAGTTAATGTAGAATTTGAGGAGAGAATGGTCAGTCCAGGCCATGGGCAAGATATTATTCAAATGTACTAGCTGAGCGGTGGAAAAAATAAGATCAAGTCGATGCCCTGCTCTGTGAGTGGGTTCCCGGACTAGCTGTTTCAACCCCACGCTCTCACAGGAGAGCAAAAGGTTGTGCAGTCCAGTATCTAAAAGACCACTAGGCCATAGTTTAAAATCCCCTAAGATAATTAACTTATTGTGGGAAATCGCCATGTTGGACAGAGAAGTAAGTAGCGATTGTTGATGCTGGGCACTGAAAGCCCCCGGTGGACGATAGCAGATGATTGCCCTAAAGGTAACTCCTGTGTGACTGTTAATTGAGAGTCCAAGGAGCTCAGTCCCAACAACCGGATCCAGATCTAGGAGGTTAACGTGCCAGGAGGCTCCATAGATAATTCCCACCCCACCCCCCCGACCTTTGGGTCTGGGTAGATGCAAGATTTTGTAATCCTGCGGGCAAGCCCAGTCAAGTTCAATTTCACAGTTAGAGTGGGTCCATGGCTCGGTACAAAAAAGAACATCTAACTGATAGGTTTCTACTAATAGTTGAATTTCAGCGGCATGCTTCGGCAGTGGTCTTACATTGAGAAGTCCGCCCGATAGCAGACCACTGATAGCAAAGTCGTTCAGAGGGAGGGCAGTATCAGCAAAAGAAAAGTGTCCTTTGTAGTGTAGTTCCTATTATCCCAATAGGCTCTGCGCATTGGAATAATACCTTCAATAGTAAAGGCCTAGACCAGACGTTAACTAGGTCTACTACTGTCGATATTAGGCTTAAAGTTTTGGGTTTGCCAGCTAGCTCAGAGTTCACTAGAAACTTTCTCGAATGTTCAGGAAGGAATTAACTTCCCTGATTAGACAAGAAGGGATTTAGTTTCTGACAACCATAGAACATGACAACTTTGCTCTCCCCTAATCAAGAGTGTATCTCGAGAGTCGTGTGAACAAAAGGCAATTTATTTTACTCAGTCAGTACGTGCATTCTTAGTCTCATCAGAATGTAGAGAAAAGGAAGAGACGGGCGTGTTCAATAAAAAGGTGTTATTTATTGATCAGTCTCTTTTCTCATACAAGAGAAATGGATCGATATTATTGCAATACTTATAGCTAAGTAAAGTGCATACATTAAAAGCAATAGTATGAAATAATACTGTAAAAACATTGATATGGTTTCTAAGCCATAAGATGTTTTAAAATGAATAAAATATATTACATACACATATACATTTGACTAAACGTACTCAACTGGTGTTTCTAAATACGCCTACCCCGTGTACCTGACCTAAGCCTAATACGTGGGCGGGAATAGAAAGTTACAGTTTAAGTTAAGTTTGTTTTTGCCAAGTGAATAACTAAAGAATTCTCTGCGAGGGGTTATTCAGTTCTGTACCTGGAATCTAGGTTGAATGAGGGATGGTATCTCTCTCTCTGGTCTCGATATTCCAGGCTGCCTGCGAGGGCTACCCGGAAGCGCCGGTGCTGGATTTCTCGGCAGGAGAAAGCAGCGCGTCTCGTTCTCAGCGCGTCAGGAAGGCGGGGCTGCGCCAGCGGGGTCTGCTCTGCTCTTCGCTTCGGCAAGTATGGCTGCTCCGTCTCGTCACCACCGCGTGTGTTTGCATAGGGCAATATCGGTAATATTTATACCTTTAAGGTGCCGAGATTGACGTAAGGATGGACATAGATACGTCAATAAGGATGTCATACGACTTGCTCGTTAGCACATTCTTTTGCTGAAGTTCTCGGTGAAATCAAAACAATGGCCGCAGGGTTTTGCCCAGGTTGTCATAGGTTTGATTTGTTATGAGAACTCCGTATGCCTTATCAGGGGCTGGAGGAATATCGCTTGTCTAATTAGATCGCAAGCGTTATGACCTAATCAGATAACACGTTCCTGTGCCGTAGTGTGACTGCGTCAGATAACGGTATCTGCATCATGGGGGTTTTCTGCCTCATGGGCTGACTGCTAGTTAACTTGTTGGTTTGTTTAACCAGAATAGGGTCAGGAATAGGGGGATCGATTCAGAACCTATAGGAATACATCACACCCACTCCACGCTAACTATGGACATATTTACTAATCTATGCATAGTAAAACATACTATAGAGTATAGTGTATACCTTACCACCCCAAAATACATAAATACATAAATGCATTTTGAAATGTTTCAAATATACGGAAGAATTGCAATCATATGTATTGTATGCACTCAAGCTGTAGAATAATGCCAAAGTAATCACGCATTTGTATACATTATTGCTATTTGGTATATGAGAATTTACACATGAAATGGCTCTTAATACAGAAAAAAAGTTCGAGACCATTCCATCACAGAATAAAATATTTATGAACATACCAGCGGGCAGCTAATGTCTATAAGCTATCTAAAATTTAGAAACCTTAGTTCTCTAAGAATAGTTCTTACTTTAAGCAGAAGATAGTGTCCCGAAAAATATGCAAAAATATTTTGGGGCTGCTGAAAAATTGCTGTCCGTGAACTGGAGGTAAAATTGTTCATGTGACTTTATTTTTAAAGTTGAAGGCCGAATTCAGGGAACGCCGTGTGCGAGCTTGCTCAAAAGTCTCTATTTCTGCTCTGGTGAGAACATCATATCATTTAGGCTTTCGAAAAAGCTGTCAACAGCTTCCTGGGAAAGTTCCACTAACTCGGAAAAAGGTGTAACCATGCATTCGTGCGCATGATTGTCTCCATTGACATTCTGATTCGCATTGCTGACAGAAGGTCGTACCTGATCGATGCTGCTTTCATCTTGAACTTCACTACCCCTTAATCGTAGTGGTGAAGCTTCCACGAATGCCGTCATCAGGATTGGTAGCCTTTGAGGGCAGCACAAAGCGTGAACCTTGATCGGGCTCAACAATGTTTCTGCATCCATTGGCGCATCCGATTGTAGCGTCAGACAGGTGTCTAACACGCATTCTTCTCCGCATAGCAGACACCTTAATACAGGTAAAACACATCTTTGCCACATTGGTCGAAATGATAGAAACCAAGTCATGTTCAGGTCTCTAAGCCGGGAGAGTCCCAGGATTTTTGATATCCGGTCCCGGTATCCAATGGCTAGGATTGTTTCTTCCCTTGTCGCAAGAGTTTTGTCTGTGACATGGGTTGCCATAACGAAAAATAAGGACTAAGAATAGGATTCCTGCAATTAGTCCCAAGATCAGGGGAAGTCCGCCAAAAATCGAATGGACGAAATCTGGAAAAATACCCAGTATGGCTTTGAATGGTGTTAATGCCATCGAAAATACTGTCTTAAATACCTTTGAGGCCCCATTGGTATCAGAAATATTTAAGATTTCATTTAGGATTTCTGCAAAATGTATGGGGGAATTAGTTGATAACAATGAATGTATCTCTGCAGTCGTCCTTGCGACTTGTAGATCATACGTTTCTTTTGATGACGTGAGCTTTGTAGGCGTCTGAAGAAGCACTGTTTTCATTCTGCTTAAAGTATCTTTTCGAATAGAAGTAATTTTCAAATTGGGCCATGCCCTTGCCTCCCTGTCTGGAAAGGAGCTGGGGAACAATGAGCGTCCACAGCACTTGACCTTCGCAGTCGTAGTTACGAGATAAGGAGTCCCGGGCATAAGACTACAACATCTGCGATCTACAATAAGAATGTAACTCCCATTATAGAGTCTTTGAAAGAATGGTTCTATCTTTGTTGCAGGTGCGCCTTGCTGGTGACATGAAAGGTTGTATGAATTCCCTTCACAGGCTCCATGCAAACTAATTCCGTTACACAGAAGCGTGCCGCTTAGTGACATCGCACAATTATTGCCACTAAGAAACACTTTCTGTCCTTTATTACTGACACATGCATGTGAATAGGGCAGGTTCCATGTTGTTTTAATGTACCCCTTTCCCAATTTCTCGTACATGCCAGCCTGTATATATTTTTGGCAGTATTGAAACCTGAAGGTTGAGATTGGAATATTTATTATCCCATGTATTATCCATTCACTGACAGGTCGTTCTGACATTGTCACTGGTAATCTTTCGAGTTTTTCAATGCTCAAGATTGTATAATCAGCACCCTTTTGTGCCATACTGACTTGTCTATCAGTAAGGTTAAAGATTTGGAATAGTGACGTTGTGTTGATTAAACGCCAAGGCACATAGCCTGAACGTAGATTTTGTAACGTCCAGCCAAGCTGTACAATAGAACGCAATTGAGACTGACCGTGTTGTAGCAACAGTAAGTCTTGTGATAATATGTCGATTGCTGAAGACACAATGCTGTCCAAAGAAAAAATTCTGGAGGACAGAGTCATTAACCCATTGTCCACTACAGAAAGTGATTTTTCCAAATTAATACGGTCAATTTCCCGTATTCTCTCTGCTGTTTCAATTTGAGTAACCTTCCAGGCCTCATTGTATGCTGCATATACAGAGGCTGCTATGAAACGTTTTTGACGCTGTTTGCGCGGTCCCATAATGAAATCACGCAAGTCAGCACCATCAGTAAGTAAAGTTAGGTGTTGCTTAATTTCTGCTAGTGTGGAAGTTTGTAGCCATTGAAGGCATAATTTGCCCACACTGTAGGTGGTTATTATCCCTGGGTGATGTCTTTGAGGATATCTAGGGTCTGGCCTGGTCATTTTGAACCCCTGTGTTTTGTTCAGGAATCTGTCTTGACAGTTATTAGTATCTGTGGGCCAGATCAACCACTGTTTCCAATCTGGATGTGTTCTGTTTTGGTTTAATACATAATTTACGTCTATCTCTTCATCTATAGAGCTATTGCTGCTCATTGTTGGCTTTGGAATAGACGGTTTATTTAAGTCTTTGATTTTGGCTAGGCCAAGACAGGTAGTTTGTTGAACAGTGTCATTTAAAAATATCATTTGTTCTGGGATCATGCAGGCTCTAAACAAAGATTCTATACCCTGTACTTGCCATTCTTTTGTACCCCAAACACTTTTCAATTCAACATTTTTGTCCCAATAATCAAAACCAAAAGTATTCATTTTTTCAAAGAATGAGTCTGAATATATCAATTTTGTGTTTGTTATCATGGTCTTAGTTCCTGTCTTGTTTGACAATTTGAAATAAAATGCTTCAGCATTACTTGTGTTAAAACCTGAAAAGTATGAATATTTGTCATAGAAGGTTCTTGAGCTTCCTTTTGGAGGGGTTGCACAATGTTCCCATTGATTATAATTTAAAACATTTCTAGGTTGTGCAGATCTATGTAAAAAATGGTTACCATAGTGGTTATAACAGTACATACTATCATAATTTGTAGAACCCTGCAAATAATCATGTTTGGTAAATTTAGCAGACATTACTAAGTCAGACATCATATTATTAATGCTTTCGAAGTCCCAATCATCAGCAAATGAGCTTGGTTTTGCAAAGTCACTCAATGAGATCTTAATTTGGTGTGGATATTTCAGGATTTCGACCGGACCATAAATTTCATAGTCAGTGTTGTCCCAGGCTACCCCACCCGGTATCGGATTGGCTGTGAAGTTGACTGAAGAAAGTTCTCTTTTCTCGACGTATGAAGATGTGTGTGGTTTGAGGATCAAGTTGATTTTCTGACTTGCTGTGTCCATTTTAGCATATTTTCCCTCAATGAAGCGTCCCAAAGTAAGTACCATGATGAGCCAAAGTATGAGGATAAATGCACCAAAACCCACCCAAAATTCGATCCATGGAGAAATCAGATATGTTTCTTTTAGTTGTTTCAAAAGTTCTTTTGCTTTATCTTTAAAGGTTTTTGATGATGGCTGTGTCTTTAATTCACTGAAGCCTTCAGAGGAATCATCGAAGTTTATGAAGTAGCCGGATGCAGTTCTGTCAATTGTTCCAATTGTTTCTGGATTACTGTTTCTTGCATTTTCGCTTGGTACTTCATTATAGATTGGTGTGTCTCCGCTAAATGTTTTTATTTGGGTTTTCAGAGGTCTGAGTTCTATTGCATTGTTGCATAGTCCTTGTTGTTCTTCTGTAGGCGTTTCGAATGTGATGAGCCTCTTCGTTAGGACCTCTGTACTGGTAGCAAACCTTGGTGTTCGGCTACTTATTGGGAGTCCACTTGGCCTACTGTTTGTTATCGGCCACATGATTGTGGTTTTACCAGGTCGATGGATACAACTCGGTTCTCCTTTTTACCAGCAAGTGGCGGTAGTACAACTGATTTTGTCCCGTTGATAGACAAGACAGGAACTGCTTTTCTGTAAGAAGGCCCAAATTCCTTCTTTACCGCGATCTTTTCCCTGACTAGATCCCTGACTTTTGGAATCCAGACAGGTCTTGCTGGGACAGGTGGTGGTTCTTCAGTGGTTGTTGGCTGTTGTTTCAACTTTATGTTGCTCAGGTCTTTTCTGGTTTTGTTTAAGTCCTGCAAAATAGCCAAATGGTCTTTGATATCAAAGCTTTTTTCTTTCACCACGAAGTCTGACTATCAATGTCAGAGATCAACATCCTAGTTCCAAATAATAATTTGTACGCACTGAATCCCTTCAGAGAATTTCTTTGGCAGTTATTTAGACTACGTTGGACACTTATTAGATGTTTGACCCACCCAGCTCCCGAACCTAATATCCTTTCCGTTATAGATTGCTTTATGCCTTGGTTTTTTCTTTACACCATCCCGTATCCCTCAGGAAGGAAGTGAGAAGATTCCCGCTGTGCTATGCTCATTTGGCCATGTTTCCCCTCAGGCTGGAGGGCTAGAGTGAAAACAATGGTCAAACGTAGCATGCTCTTAGCGTAAATGCCATTTAGACTCGCAAATCTTTGTATAACAGTCCAGACGTCAGCCGAGTGCTGGTGATCTACATTATAAGTGGAAACTAGCCTGTATATGTTAATCGCAAGCCTTCCTTTTTACTCTTGATTTTTTCTGGAGTAAAAACGACGAGGTATTAAACTGTTTCTCTCCCCACTGCGATCTCTGTTGCAGTTTGGGCAGTTTTTTACAAACATGGTGTGACGCAGGCTCATGCCTGGCCACCAGTACCGTGTTTGTAATTCTTCCAGAGAATTTTTAGTTTGAGGTGTCTGAGACCCTCGCCCATATGTGCGTCTGCGATTAACAAGTTTCTCCTGTCCATGTTTGGTATCACTCTATCCCCCACTCCAGGGATTCGAGCAAAAGGGACGGAGTTTGCATCGATTATGTATGTATAATTGAGTGGATAGTTGATCGGTAGCGCTGAGCAGTCGCCTTTTGATGACGTTTTCACCGCCAGCACTGTTTCACCGTCAATGTATTTTAATGTACGCTTTTTTCGAACTACGGGAGCCGATTTAGTGGCTGCCGCTGTGGCTGTCTCAGCCAATGAATTCCCTGCAACGTGAACGCCATCACGCTGATGACTCAGTGAGTGTGTCACGTGAGTCTTTGGTAGCTCTTTTTGTAAAAGAGCTATTTGTTCCCAGAGCAGTTTCTGCTTTATTGGTGCATCTGTGTCATCTTTGTAACCGTTTTGAATCCATGTCTGCAAATCCTTGTTATATGATTTGACGCAGTAATATGAATCTGACACTATAAGTGTCGGGAATTCGCGATCCGCATTATCTAGCGCCATTTTCAATGCTAGTATTTCAGTTTGTTGTTCTGAATTAGTTTCTACTGAGTGTGTTTTTGTTAATAGAGGTTTTAGTTTACCTCCGCGCCACACTTCTTTTGTAATCCCACATGTGGGGTTGTATGCCTGTTCTCCCCAAACGGGGGGTTGAGCATGTCCGTCTGTATAAATTACACAGGCGTAATGTCGTAAAGGCAGAATGTCGATTGGCAGAGGATATGTTTCTTCATATTCTAGATTTTTTAATTCTTCTAGTTCTGGATCAAAGTAGTAGTATACTTTGTCTGTTGTAATTGAATTCACCCATTGTATCCATTCCGGATTCAGTGTTGTTGTTGGTAAATTACACGGTGTTGTTAGTGCCTCAAAGGCTGATTCTGCTGTTCTGACTGTGACATGTCTACCGTCAGCTTGATCTTTTTCTCTAGCTATTGCGGTTTGAACAGCATGAACAATTTTTTCTTTAATGCTGAACTTCTTTTCAGCTTCTGTGTACAAGTGTGATTTGAATGCAATTGGTACCTTTTCTCCCTCATTAGAGGTCAGGTATGTGAATCCGCATCTCCCTGGGATGACTCGAATCACAAGATTGCGTGTGTTATCACGTGTTTCTAACTTTGTTTTAATTAGCATGTCTGTTTGTAAGGATCTCAAAATCTCTGTGTGTTTTTGAGTCCAATTGGATCTTTTAAAATCTGGTTTTATCAGATCATAAAGGGGTTTGACCCTTTCTGCGTAATTTGCAATGTATGTTCTTCCGAAATTTAGGAAGCCTAGAATCGACTGTAGGTTTTTTAGTGTTCTAGGTGCTTGGATTACGGCACATTTCTCTAGGAAATTGTCAGCCAGGCTTTTGCCTTCACTTGATAATTCATATCCTAAGAACAGGACTGTCAGATGGGCAATTCTGGATTTTTTAAAGTTGAATTTGTAACCCTCTGCTGCGAACCCAAGTATTATGGTGTTCACTCTCTTCAAGTGAGTCTCCAAGTCATCATCTGTTAAGTAAATGTCGTCGACATAAGATAATGCTTCATCATCATATATTTGTAGTAATTCTGTTACTCTCGCTGAGAATACTCCCGGGCTGTTCTTGTACCCCTGGGCTAACCGACAGAATTGTTTTTGAGTGCCATTTATTGAGAACGCAGACAAATATCTGCTCTCTGGTGCTATGTTTTGACAAAAGAATCCATTAGAGATGTCTAAGGTTGTTTTGTATTTTTTGCGCACTATGTTATTCATTAGTGCAGCACTATGCGAATTTTGCACTGCAAAAGTTTTGCAACATGTGTCAAGGTGTCGGTAATCCAAAACTAGACGATATGAACTGTCTGGTTTGGAGACCGGAAACAAAGGGTTGTTCATTTGTGAGGTGCAAGTTTCAATCACCCCCTGGTATTCTAGCTGATCTAGTATTTCTTTTACCTGTTTTTTAGCTTCTTGCTTAATTGGGTACTGCCTTTGTGCAGTAGGTTGTGATTTTAACTGGATTTTGTGAGGAGGAGAGTCCTCATCCCATCCCACGTGATTTTTATATAAAGCAGGAGCTAGAGCCACTGCCCACTTTCTAGCAAGTGTGTATTTTTTATGAATTGGGATATGATTTGAGAAGGCAGGCATAAATACTTCTTCGCCATGAGGGCAATCCCTGACAAACTCTGGTGGCCAGTCTTTTTCAGCTAGAAGGATATCATAGCCCTTGGAGAGATTATCCCAAAATAGTCCCCTTATTTTTCTAGTCTTATCCCCCTCTATACGCAATGTTATTTCGTATATTTTGTGAGGTTTGCTAACTCTGGTGTCCGCAGTTTCCACTTGAAGATATTCCTTCGTGTCCACTGTCTCCAGATGATTCATAAGGACTTTGCAAGCTATGCTCACTTCTGCTGCGCTGTCTAGCATTGTCTGAGCCCATTCCCCGTTTCTCAGTTGTGTCCTCAGAATTCTCGGCATTGTTAACTATTTTAATGCTGGCTACCTTCTTCTTTGGAAATTGTAATTTCTTTTTTAGCTGAGCAGGTTCCTTGTCTTTGGACTTGACGTGCTCTTCTCTTTGTTCTGATCGTCCTCTTCTTTCCGATTTCTGCGAGGAAGTCTGAAAAGATTGAGAGGGACGTGTATCAATGTCTTGATATCTATCAGGCTTTTTTATATTATTCCTGTTTCTAAGATTATATCAGAGGGGTCACTCTGGGGTGACCTGTGTCTTTGGTTCGGAGATTTCTCTCTTCGCCTAGGAGACCTTCCTCTGGACTGGAATTTCTTTTCTTTGGGATTGGATTGTTTGTTTCCATCCCAGCTCTTTTTCTGTGATGTTGAATTATTATTAAAAAATATTTTTTCAGGACTTTCAATCAGTTGTGGTTTTACTGGTATTCCACCTAAACTATCTCTACCTAGTTCCTCATAGGATTTTTCTATGATTCTGGCAATTTCAGCTGGTTGGTCTGCTATATCTGTTTCCTTTAACCTCTGGCGGATCGCCACGTTTGCTGCTTCTCCCTTTATGTTGGCTAATAATATAGCCGAGACCTGCTTGAAGTCTTTTAGTAATTTCATACCAAGAGTTAAAGCGGGTTCTGGACCATATTCGTCTTGAATTTGTTTTAGCACATCTGGTATTACCGAAATGGATGGAACACCGTGCGTTTTTGTGTAAATGGAAGCAAAGACTGTACCCCAAGTGTCACAGTCCTCAATGTGTGGTGCGATTCCCATTGGAAGACAGATAGTCAGAATCCTGTGCTTTTCTAGCGGGGTGGTGTCTGGAAACACCGCCTCTATTTGGGTGATTTTCTGCGCTAGCCAGAATGGTATTTGTTCCCGTTTAGCCGGTACTTTACCTAGGCAGGACTGGATGTTCTGTGGTGTAATTTTATTTGTGTTCCCCTGGTGAGGGGTCAGCTGTGGGAGTTTAATCGCTGGCTGAATTGTTGAAGTCCGCATCACATACTGGACTAATTGTCTATGTATTTTTATTAATTGTTTTAGCTGTGTTAACAGGTTAGCTGCAGACATCCCGTCGATGTCCGGATGTGGTGTGTATCCGGCTAGGACCGGCCACGTTGCTGCTGGTCTACCTAAAGGACCGAGCCTGGTGATGTGATTGTTATGTTTTAGGGCGCCATCAAATAAGAGCAAATGCTCTTGAAATTTGAGTGGTACTTCCACCTCCTCGAAAGGAGTGTACGTTTCAGGAGGTTCCTCTATTTTGTAATAGTGGAAGTACTTTGTTACAGGATTTGCTGCTGGAAAGTTTATCCATGAATAGTATACCTCTGTCTGCCGATATTCATGTGCCTCAATTACGAATATGACTGTACCACCTCTAGGTGTCAGTCCATTTTCTATAAGTTTTAAAGTTATAGATTTCCTTTTGATGACCGGGATGAGTATTATATCCGGGTCTGCTTCTTGCATGGTAGCATCAGCTGCCGCGAGTTCAGTTGCTAATCTAACTGCCTCTCTTTCTTCATCACTGTCTACCATTTTACTGACAGGATGGTTATTTCTTTTGTTTGCAGATCAGGTTTCTTATGGAAACAAAGATTAGATGCACAATATTTTGGAACAGTGTATCCTTCAACGTTGACTATACCAAGAACCATACATAGGAGTTCCCTCCTGCGAGGTCTGGCGGATATAACCTTTTACCCACTCCAGACGTCTTTGGAGTATTATGGGAGAAAGGGGTCTGAGTGAGAAAGCACGACTGAGTTACTTTAAATGTCTTACGTTAGTTTTATCGCCCTTTCCAAACACGTTGGGCGCCATGTAGTGTAGTTCCTATTATCCCAATAGGCTCTGCGCATTGGAATAATACCTTCAATAGTAAAGGCCTAGACCAGACGTTAACTAGGTCTACTACTGTCGATATTAGACTTAAAGTTTTGGGTTTGCCAGCTAGCTCAGAGTTCACTAGAAACTTTCTCGAATGTTCAGGAAGGAATTAACTTCCCTGATTAGACAAGAAGGGATTTAGTTTCTGACAACCATAGAACATGACAACTTTGCTCTCCCCTAATCAAGAGTGTATCTCGAGAGTCGTGTGAACAAAAGGCAATTTATTTTACTCAGTCAGTACGTGCATTCTTAGTCTCATCAGAATGTAGAGAAAAGGAAGAGACGGGCGTGTTCAATAAAAAGGTGTTATTTATTGATCAGTCTCTTTTCTCATACAAGAGAAATGGATCGATATTATTGCAATACTTATAGCTAAGTAAAGTGCATACATTAAAAGCAATAGTATGAAATAATACTGTAAAAACATTGATATGGTTTCTAAGCCATAAGATGTTTTAAAATGAATAAAATATATTACATACACATATACATTTGACTAAACGTACTCAACTGGTGTTTCTAAATACGCCTACCCCGTGTACCTGACCTAAGCCTAATACGTGGGCGGGAATAGAAAGTTACAGTTTAAGTTAAGTTTGTTTTTGCCAAGTGAATAACTAAAGAATTCTCTGCGAGGGGTTATTCAGTTCTGTACCTGGAATCTAGGTTGAAGGAGGGATGGTATCTCTCTCTCTGGTCTCGATATTCCAGGCTGCCTGCGAGGGCTACCCGGAAGCGCCGGTGCTGGATTTCTCGGCAGGAGAAAGCAGCGCGTCTCGTTCTCAGCGCGTCAGGAAGGCGGGGCTGCGCCAGCGGGGTCTGCTCTGCTCTTCGCTTCGGCAAGTATGGCTGCTCCGTCTCGTCACCACCGCGTGTGTTTGCATAGGGCAATATCGGTAATATTTATACCTTTAAGGTGCCGAGATTGACGTAAGGATGGACATAGATACGTCAATAAGGATGTCATACGACTTGCTCGTTAGCACATTCTTTTGCTGAAGTTCTCGGTGAAATCAAAACAGTGGCCGCAGGGTTTTGCCCAGGTTGTCATAGGTTTGATTTGTTATGAGAACTCCGTATGCCTTATCAGGGGCTGGAGGAATATCGCTTGTCTAATTAGATCGCAAGCGTTATGACCTAATCAGATAACACGTTCCTGTGCCGTAGTGTGACTGCGTCAGATAACGGTATCTGCATCATGGGGGTTTTCTGCCTCATGGGCTGACTGCTAGTTAACTTGTTGGTTTGTTTAACCAGAATAGGGTCAGGAATAGGGGAATCGATTCAGAACCTATAGGAATACATCACACCTTCACACGCATGCTCACTCAGATTGAGTAAAGTCTCCCGAGAGTAAAGTGGAGGGGAGGCCCCATGGTTGACGATAATTCGGGCAGAGTGGCTCGCGCTCGCTGCGGCCTGGTCGCGGACGGGCGCAGACGGGCTCGCCTTTGGTGCCCGCTGCACTCGTCCGCTGTGCTTCCGAGTAGTGAACATTCTTATAGCGGAGGCAGAGGAAGGGGCGTGGCTTGTGTGGGGGGCGTGGCCTATCGTCTCGAGGGCGATGGCGTCGCTGTGGTGACCCTCCCTGCAACAGTACTGGGACTGCTGTGCAGGTAACCCCAAGTCAAGAGCAGCAAACAATACCACAACAGGTACGCACACAGAGTTTTAAAAACAACAATAATGCAAAGTAGGCAGTTTTAAAATTATCCCAATGTGACTCCCGGCTTTCCGCCTCAGGAGAGCTATCTGAAACGCCGGCTCATAGTTCAGCGCAATGCTTTGTAGTGGCGGGAAGGGGCGTGGCTTGTGTGGGGGGTGTGGCCTATCGTCTCGAGGGTGATGCCATCGCTGTGGTGACCCTCCCTGCAACAGCGCTGGGACCGCTGTGCAGGTAACCCCAAGTCAAGAGCAGCAAACAATCTCACAACAGGTACGCACACAGAGTTTTAAAAACAACAATAGTGCAAAGTAGGCAGTTTTAAAATTATCCCAATGTGACTCCCGGCTTTCCGCCTCAGGAGAGCTATCTGAAACACTGTGAGTATGTGCCCACTTTTACAACCATTCTGACAGAAGCATGTGCTTTTTTATTCTCTCTGCAGACACATAAGTGCTCATAAACTTATCTTGATGTCAAGTACTAGCAGTATTAGAACCCAGTCACTGTTTATGCACTGGGAGAGTGAGTCAGGCATTCAGGCAAGCACTAGTACAGTTAAATGTGCACAATGTATGCCGTACCCCAACCCATTTTAGGCTACTGAGTCTCTCCTGCTAAAGTCCAGGGAATACTGTTGCCTGTCTGGAATCACACTGTGAGTCTGTGTCCAATTTTACAACCATTCTGACAGAAGCATGTGCTTATTTAATCTCTCTGCAGACACATAAGAGTTTCTAAATTTATCCTGATGTCAAGTACTAGCAGTATCAGAACCCAGTCACTGTTTATGCACTTGGAGATTGAGTCAGGCATTCAGACAATCACTGGTACAGTTAAATGTGCACAATGTATGTGGTACTCTAACCCATTTTAGGCTACTGAGTCTCTCCTGCTAAAGTTCAGGGAATACTGTTGACTGTCCGGAATCACACTGTGAGTTTGTGTCCACGTTTACAACCATTCTGACAGAAGCATGTGCATATTTATTCTCTCTGCAGACACATAAGTGCTTATGAAGTTATCCTGATGTGAAGTACTAGCAGTATCAGAACCCAGTCACTGTTTATGCACTTGGAGAATGAGTCAGGCATTCAGACAAGCACTGGTATAGTTATATGTGCACAATGTTTGTGGTAATCTAACCCCTTTTAGACTACTAAGTCTCTCCTGCTAAAGTTCAGGGAATACTGTTGCTGTCCGGAATCACACTGTGAGTCTGTGTCCACTTTCACAACCATTCTGACAGAAGCATGTGCATATTTATTCTCTCTGCAGACACATAAGACCTTATAAACGTATCCAGATGTCAAGTATTAGCCGTATCAGAACCCAGTCACTGTTTATGCACTTGGAGAATGAGTCATGCATTCAGACAAGCACTGGTACAGTTAAATGTGCACAATGTATGCAGTACTCTAACCCCTTTTAGACTACTGAGTCCCTCCTGCTAACATTCAGGGAATACTATTGCCTGTCTGGAATCACACTGTGAATCTGTGTCCACTTTTAGAACCAATCTGACAGAAGCATGTGCTTATTTAATCTCTCTGCAGACACATAAGTGTTTTTTTTAACTGATCCTGATGTCAAGTACTAGCAGTATCAGAACCCAATCACTGTTTATACACTTGGAGAATGAGTCAGGCATTCAGACAAGCACTGGTACAGTTAAATGTGCACAATGTGTGCGGTACTCTAACCCTTTTTACACTACTGAGTCTCTGTTGCCTATCTGGCATCACACTCTGTGTCTGTGTCTACTTTTACAACCATTCTGACAGAAACGTGTGCTTATTTATTCTCTCTGCAGACACATAAGTGCTTATACACATATCCTGATGTCAACTACTAGTAATATCAGAACCCAGTCACTGTTTATGCACTTGGAGAATGAGTCAGGCATTCAGACAAGCACTGGTACAGTTAAATGTGCACAATGTATGCAGTACTCTAACCCCTTTTAGACTACTGAGTCCCTCCTGCTAACATTCAGGGAATACTATTGCCTGTCTGGAATCACACTGTGAGTCTGTGTCCACTTTCACAACCATTCTGACAGAAGCATGTGCATATTTATTCTCTCTGCAGACACATAAGACCTTATAAACGTATCCAGATGTCAAGTATTAGCCGTATCAGAACCCAGTCACTGTTTATGCACTTGGAGAATGAGTCAGGCATTCAGACAAGCACTGGTACAGTTAAATGTGCACAATGTATGCAGTACTCTAACCCCTTTTAGACTACTGAGTCCCTCCTGCTAACATTCAGGGAATACTATTGCCTGTCTGGAATCACACTGTGAATCTGTGTCCACTTTTAGAACCAATCTGACAAAAGCATGTGCTTATTTAATCTCTCTGCAGACACATAAGTGTTTTTTTTAACTGATCCTGATGTCAAGTACTAGCAGTATCAGAACCCAATCACTGTTTATACACTTGGAGAATGAGTCAGGCATTCAGACAAGCACTGGTACAGTTAAATGTGCACAATGTGTGCGGTACTCTAACCCTTTTTACACTACTGAGTCTCTGTTGCCTATCTGGCATCACACTCTGTGTCTGTGTCTACTTTTACAACCATTCTGACAGAAACGTGTGCTTATTTATTCTCTCTGCAGACACATAAGTGCTTATACACGTATCCTGATGTCAACTACTAGTAATATCAGAACCCAGTCACTGTTTATGCACTTACAGAGTGAGTCAGGCAGTCAGACAAGCACTGGTACAGTTAAATGTGCACAATGTGTGCGGTACTCTAACCACTTTTAGACTACTGAGTCTCTCCTGCTAAAGTCCAGGGTATACTGTTGCCTATCTGGAATCACACTCCGGGTCTGTGTCTATTTTTACAACCATTCTGACAGAAACGTGTGCTTATTTATTCTCTCTGCAGACACATAAGTGCTTATACACGTATCCTGATGTCAACTACTAGTAATATCAGAACCCAGTCACTGTTTATGCACTTGCAGAGTGAGTCAGGCAGTCAGACAAGCACTGGTATAGTTAAATGTGCACAATGTTTGCGGTAATCTAACCCCTTTTAGACTACTAAGTCTCTCCTGCTAAAGTTCAGGGAATACTGTTGCTGTCCGGAATCACACTGTGAGTCTGTGTCCACTTTTCCAACCATTCTGACAGAAGCATGTGTTTATTTATTCTCTCTGCAGACACATAAGTGCTTATAAATGTATCCTGATGTCAAGTATTAGCAGTATCAGAACCCAGTCACTGTTTATGCACTTGGAGAATGAGTCAGGCATTCAGACAAGCACTGGTACAGTTAAATATGCACAATGTATGCAGTACTCTAACCCCTTTTAGACTACTGAGTCTCTCCTGCTAACATCCAGGGAATACTATTGCCTGTCCGGAATCACACTGTGAATCTGTGTCCACTTTTAGAACCATTCTGACAGAAGCATGTGCTTATTTAATCTCTCTGCAGACACATAAGTGCTTATACACGTATCCTGATGTCAACTACTAGTAATATCAGAACCCAGTCACTGTTTATGCACTTGCAGAGTGAGTCAGGCAGTCAGACAAGCACTGGTACAGTTAAATGTGCACAATGTGTGCGGTACTCTAACCCCTTTTAGACTACTGAGCCTTTCCTGCTGAAGTCCAGGGAATACTGTTCCCTGTCTGGAATCACACTGTGTGTCTGTGTCCACTTTTACAACCATCCTGACAGCAGCATGTCCTTATTTAATTTCTCTGTTTACACATAATTGCTTATAAACGTATCTTTTGTTAACTACTAGCAGTCTTAGAACCCAGTCACTGTGTATGTATTATGAGAATGAGTTAGGCTTTCAGACAAGCAGTGGTACAGTCAAATGCACACCATGTATCCGGTCCCCTAATCCCTTGCAGACTACTGAATCAGTCTTGTAAAAGGTTAGGGAATAGTCATGGTTCTCTGAAAATACACTGTGAGTGTATAGTCTGTGTCTATTCCTACAATGATCCTGAAAGAAGCAAGTCCTTATCTAATTTCTCTGCTGAAACATAAGCGCTCATGTCCTTATCTAATTTCTCTGCTGAAACATAAGCGCCTGCAAACTTATTGGGCTATCAACTAGTAGCAGCCTGGGAACCTAGTCACTGTCTATTCACTTGGATAATGAGTCAGGCATTCACACAAGCTATGGTACATCTTGCTGTGAACTACTAGTACGCTAGGTAATCATTTACTGTGTATGCATTCGTAAAAAATTAGTACCTGGGTGCTTCAGTAAATTATTTGTGATTAGAAAAGGAAGTGTTTAAATGTTTTTTATGTACAATGTTTGTTTAGTGATAGAATAGTATATTTTATAGATTCATTAAAATATTTGTATATATATTTAATTTTTATAGATATTTTTTGTCATCACCTACATTCAGCTGTGCACTATACATATAAATCTCTAACCAACTACTAAGTAAAGTAGTACCATGCAATCTAGGAATCCTCCTGTCTATCTCGAGCACTTCTCCAACCACCCATCCAGCACTATCTACATATTCTTTCACTTCACCAAAACCTAAGCACTTATAATTTCAGCATACACTCTCTTTGCAGCACTGAAATTACTCCAGTTACAAGTCATATACTTGAGAAATGGAGCCAGACACTTGTTCATATTTACAAGGATAGGAAAAGCCACCTTGTGTAACTTTTCTTCTCCTTGTAAAAACAACCCCTTCATACACAGCACTTTGGGTTGAAGGGGCGTTCCCTACGAGTTGTTGTGGATGTTTCCATGCAACACTCATAGAACAATACACAACTCCAGATTGATGAGAAGTCATAAATCTGAAGATGTGTGTGAATGCTGTGGCATCCTAGAGTTAGTGTAGCAAGGCACAACAGGGAGAATTGGTTTCATTTCTCCTCATTTCTTTCTCTTTCAATGCATGCTGCATTCCACAGCATACGTTGAAGGAGGAAAATGCATTTACTGATTGTTTTTGTGCAGGCGAGTGTCCCTTCCTGCACAAAAAACAGTTTGCCTATGACACAGACATCCTTGCACCTTCGTGCAAGGATGCCTGTGCCAGCACATGGCTGCACTTTGTGCAGCAGTGAAGAGGGAAGCATAGAGTTGCAACATATTTATATACATATGTCACATCTCTGTGCTTCGGAAGTGCCACAGCGCAATGCAGCTAAAGAGCTTGCACCTTAACGCTGCAGTACTTCCTCATAAATCTTCACCTACAAATTCACCACACACTACTAATACATTCTTTCAATCATTCATGCTCTACACATATATTCAACCAAACTTTCACACATTACCATGCAATTATAGTTCTTTTTTTTAACCAGATAAGGTAGTTCTGATAAAAACTTTTTTTGTCTTCTTTTTTTGTTTTATATTTTTTAAACAAGTTTGTATTTTTTGGGTGTTTTTAAAAAAAAACGGAACAATAAAACGAAGATAAAAAACAGGTAACTTTGGGAATTTAACATCATTCCCAACAAAAAAATGAAAAAAACAGTGGTTGCGTTGAGCAGCGCAAATGGCATCCACCGACTGCTCTCCGTAACAAACTATTTTTTTGCACTTGATGCAGAGCTGTTCCAAAAGTCCAAATTTAGGCCTTATATCTATCTGTTGTTGTGAAGTAGATGGTCCTGAGGTACTTGCTCCAGATGCTGGTGTTTGTAACGCAGCTCTCCTCATCTCCTCCCGGGCAAGATTTAGAAGGTGAATTGTCTTGAGGTGTTTATACATGCTAGCAGTGCTGCATGAATACTTCTTTTCACTGCCTCTAGAAAGTACTCTTTGACATATTTTGCATGTCACCTTTGTGGCATTAACTTTCTTTTGTCCTTCAGGAAAAGTAAAGCATTTCCAAACTACAGATTCTGGTCTCTGTTTTCTGGGATCCTCCTGTAAGAATTCTTCTTCCAAAGATTCTTCCATCTGCTGCTGTTGTCCAGATGCCATTGTTTTTCAGAGTTGCAAAAAAACACCAAAGAAAACCAAAAAGGTTAAAGTTGGATAAGAGATGCTTTTCAGAAGATGGTCCAAGAAGAATGATTAGAATGGGTGGGATCCTTCAATAGTTCCAATGGGAAATGTTATCAACCAATCAAATCTTTTTTTTTCAGGTCACATGGGATCCGCGCACTCTACGCTTACGAAGCATGCACCCAACGCGACTTCACGAACGTACATTTAAAAGTAATATAAGTTTATTTTAAGTGCAAATATATTCTTTTTATAAGTATCTTAGATACTCTCTTGCCCTAATATGTATATTAAAGATTCATATATATCATTTTGTAGTGTAGTTCCTATTATCCCAATAGGCTCTGCGCATTGGAATAATACCTTCAATAGTATAGGCCTAGACCAGACGTTAACTAGGTCTTCTATTGTCGATATTAGACTTAAAGTTTTGGGTTTGCCAGCTAGCTCAGAGTTCACTAGAAACTTTCTCGAATAGGCAAGGAGGAGTTGAACCTCCTTGGATAGACAAGAAGGGATTTAGTTTCTGACAACCATAGAACATGACAACTTTGCTCTCCCCTAATCAAGAGTGTATCTCTAGAGTCGTGTGAAAACAAAAGACAACTTATTTTACTCAGTCAGTACGTGCATTCTTAGTCTCACCAGATTGTAGAGAAAAGGAAGAGACGGGCGTGTTCAATAAAAGATGTTATTTATTGATCAGTCTCTTTTCTCATACAAGAGAAATGGATCGATATTATCGCAATACTTATGGTTAAGTAAAGTGCATACAATAAAAGCAGAAGTATAAAATAATACTGTAAAAACATTTATATGGTTTCTAAGCCATAAGGTGGTTTAAAATGAATAAAATAGATACATACACATATACATTTGACTAATCGTACTCAACTGGTGTTTCTAACTACGCCTACCCCGGTGTACCTGACCTAAGCCTAATACGTGGGCGGGAATAGAAAGTAGCAGTTTAAGTTAAGTTTGTTTTGCCAAGTGACTGACTCGAGAATTCTCTGCAAGGGGTTATTCAGTTCTGTACCTTGAATCTAGGATGAATGAGGGATGGTATCTCTCGTCTCTGGTCTCGATATTCCAGGCTGCCTGCGAGGGCTACCCGGAAGCGCCGGAGCTGGATTTCTCGGCAGGAGAAAGCAGCGTCTCGTTCTCAGCGCGTCAGGAAGGCGGGGCTGCGCCAGCGGGGTCTGCTCTGCTCTGGGCTTCGGCAAGTCTGGCTGCTCCGATCTCGTCACCACCGCGTGTGTTTGCTTAAGGCAATACCGGTAATATTTATACCTGTAAGGTGGCGAGATTGACGTAAGGATGGACATAGATACGTCAATAAGGATGTCATACGACTTGGTCGTTAGCACATTCTTTTGCTGAAGTTCTCGATGAAATCAAAACAATGGCCGCAGGGTTTTTCCCAGGTTGTCATAGGTTTGATTTGTTTTGAGAACTCCGTATGCCTTATCAGGGGCTGGAGGAATATCGCTTGTCTAATTAGATGGCAAGCGTTATGACCTAATCAGATAACACGTTCCTGTGCCGTAGTGTGGCTTAATCAGATAACGGTTTCTGCATCATGGGATGGCTGCTAGTTAACTTGTTAACCAGAACAGGGTCAGGAATAGGGGGATCGATACAGAACCTATAGGAATACATCACACCCCTTCCACGCTAACTATGGCCATGTTTACGAATCTAGGCATAGTAAAACATACTGTAGAGTATCGTGTATACCTTACCACCCCAAAATACATATAATGCATTTCGAATAATGTAATGTAATAATGTAATATACGGAAAAAAATATTCACATGTACTATATGCACTCAAGCTGTAGAATAATGCTAAAGTAATCACGCATATGTATACATTATTGCTAATTGGTATATGAGAATTTACACATGAAATGGCTCTTAATACAGAAGAAAAAGGTTCGAGACCATTTCATCACAGAATAAAAATAATTATGAACATACCAGCGGGCAGCTAATGTCTATAAAGTTTCTAAAAATAGAAATTTTAGTTCTCTAGGAATAGTTCTTACTTTAAGCAGAAGATTAGTGTCCCGAAAAAATCGTAAAAATATTTTGGGGCTGCTGAAAAAATCGCTGTCCGTGAACTGGAGGGAAAATTGTTCATGTTATTTTGCTATTAAGTTGAAGGCCAAATTCAGGGTGTTGGGAACGCCGTGTGCTAGCTTGCTAAAAAGTCTCTATTTCTGCTCTGGTGAGAACATCATATCATTTAGACTGTCAAAAAAGCTGTCAACAGCTTCCTGGGAGAGTTCCACTAACTCGGAAAAAGGTGTAACCATGCATTCGTGCGCATGATTGTCTCCATTGACGTTTTGATTTGTATTGCTGACAGAAGGTCGTACCTGATCGATGCTGCTTTCATCTTGAACTCCACTACCCCTTAATCGTAGTGGTGAAGTTTCCACGAATGCCGTCATCAGGATTGGCAGCCGTTGAGGGCAGCACAAAGCATGAGCCTTTATCGGACCCAACAATGTTTCTGCATCCATAGGCGCATCCGATTGTAGCGTCAGACAGGTGTCCAACACGCATTCTTCTCCGCACAGCAGGCACCTTAATACAGGTAAAACACATCGATGCCACATTGGTCGAAATGAAAGAAACCAAGTCATGTTCAGGTCTCTAAGCCGGGATAGTCCCAGGATTTTTGATATCCGGTCCCGGTATCCAATGGCTCGGATTGTTTCTTCCCTTGTCGCAGGTGTTTTGTCTGTGACATGGATTGCCATAACGAAATATTAGGACCAGGAATAGGATTCCTGCAATTAGTCCCAAAATGAGGGGAAGTCCGCCAAAAATCGAATGGACGAAATCTGGAAAAATACCCAGTATGGCTTTGAATGGTGTTAATGCCATCGAAAATACTGTCTTAAATACCTTTGAGACTCCACTGGTATCAGAAATATTTAGGATTTCATTCAGGATTTCCGCGAAATGTATGGGGGAATTAGTTGATAACAATGAGTGAATCTCTGCAGTTGTCCTTGCGACTAGGAGATCATACGTTTCTTTTGATGACGTGAGCCTGGTCGGCGTCTGAAGAAGCACTGTTTTCATTCTACTTAAAGTATCTATTCGAATAGAAGTAATTTTCAAGTTAGGCCATGCCCTTGCCTCCCTGTCTGGAAAGGAGCTGGGGAACAATGAGTGTCCACAGCACATGACCTTCGCAGTCGTAGTTACGAGATAAGGAGTCCCGGGCATAAGACTACAACATCTGCGATCCACAATTAGAATGTAACTCCCATTATAGAGTCTTTTAAGGAATGGTTTTATCTCTGTTGCAGGTGCGCCTAGCTGGTGACATGAAAGGTTATTTGAGTTCCCTTCACAGGCTCCATGCAAACTAATTCCATTACACAGAAGTGTACCGCTTAGTGACATCGCACAATTATTGCCACTAAGAAACACTTTCTGTCCTTTATTACTGACACATGCATGTGAATAGGGCAAGTTCCATGTTGTCTTAATGTACCCTTTTCCCAATTTTTCGTACATGCCAGCCTGTATATATTTTTGGCAGTATTGAAACCTGAAGGTTGATATTGGAATATTAATTATCCCATGTATTATCCATTCACTGACAGGTCGTTCTGACATTGTCACTGGTAATCTCTCGAGTTTCTCAATGCTCAGGATTGTATAATCAGCACCCTTCTGTGCCATACTGATTTGTTTATCAGTAAGGTTTAAGATATTGAATAGTGACGTTGTGTTGATTAAACGCCAAGGCACATAGCCTGAACGTAGATTTTGTAACGTCCAGCCAAGCTGTACAATAGAACGCAATTGAGACTGACCGTGTTGTAACAACAGTAAGTCTTGCGATATTATGTCGATTGCTGAAGACACAATGCTGTCCAAAGAAAAAATTCCGGAGGACAGAGTCATTAACCCATTGTCCACTACAGAAAGTGATTTTTCCAAATTAATACGGTCAATTTCCCGTATACTTTCTGCTGTCTCAATTTGAGTTACCTTCCAGGCCTCATTGTAAGCTGCATATACAGAGGCTGCTATGAAGCATTTTTGACGCTGTTTGCTCGGTCCCATAATGAAATCACGCAAGTCAGCACCATCAGTAAGTAAAGTTAGGTGTTGCTTAATTTCTGTCAGTGTGGAAGTTTGTAGCCATTGAAGGCATAATTTGCCCACACTGTAGGTGGTTATTATCCCTGGGTGTTGTCTTTGGGAATATCTAGGGTCTGGCCTGGTCAATTTGAACCCCTGTTTTTTGTTCAGGAATCTGTCTTGACAGTTATTAGTATCTTTGGGCCAGATCAACCACTGTTTCCAATCAGGATGTGTTCTGTTTTGGTTTAATATATAGTTTACGTCTATCTCTTCATCTGTAGAGCTATTGCTGTCCATTGTTGGCTTTGGAATAGACGGTTTATTTAAGTCTTTGATTTTGGCTATGCCAAGACAGGTGGTTTGTTGAACAGTGTCATTTAAAAATATAATTTGTTCTGGGATCATGCAGGCTCTAAACAATGATTCTATACCTTGTACTTGCCATTCTTTTGTACCCCAAACACTTTTAACTTCAACATTTTTGTCCCAATAATCAAAACCAAAAGTATTCATTTGTTCAAAAAATGAGTCTGAATATATCAATTTCGTGTTTGTTAGCATGGTCTTTGTCCCTGTCTTATTTGACAATTTGAAATAAAATGTTTCAGCATTACTTGTGTTGAACCCTGCAAAGTATGAATATTTGTCGTAAAAGGTTCTTGAGCTTCCTTTTGGAGGGGTTGCACAATGTTCCCATTGATTATAATTTAAAACATTTCTAGATTGTACAGATTTATGTAGAAAATGGTTACCATAGTGGTTGTAACAGTACATACTATCATAATTAGTCGAACCCTGCAAATAATCATGTTTGGTAAATTTAGCAGACATCACTAAGTCAGACATCATATTATTTATACTTTCAAAGTCCCAATCATCAGCAAATGAGCTTGGTTTTACAAAGTCACTCAACGAGATCTTAATCTGGTGTGGATATTTCAGGATCTCAACCGGACCATAAATTTCGTAGTCAGTATTGTCCCATGCTACCCCACCCGGTATAGGATTGGCTGTGAAGTTGACTGAAGAAAGTTCCCTTTTCTCGACGTGTGAAGACGTGTGTGGCTTGAGGATCAAGTTGATTTTCTGGCTTGCTGTGTCCATTTTAGCATATTTTCCCTCAATGAAGCGTCCCAAAGTTAGTACCATGATGAGCCAAAGTATGAGGATAAATGCACCAAAGCCCACCCAAAATTCAATCCATGGAGAAATCAGATATGTTTCTTTCAGCTGTTTCAAAAGTTCTTTAGCTTTATCTTTAAAGGTTTTTGTTGATGGCTGTGTTTTTGATTCACTTAGGTCTTCAGAGGAATCATCGAAGTTTATGAAGTAGCCGGATGCAGTTCTGTCAATTGTTCCAATTGCTTCAGGATTACTGTTTCTTGCATATTCGTTTGTTACTTCATTGTAGGTTGGTGTGTTTCTACTAAATGTTTTTATTTGGGTTTTCAGAGGTTTAAGTTCCAATGCATTGTTGCATAGTCCTTGTTGTTCTTCTGTAGGCGTTTCGAATGTGATTAGCCTCTTAGTTTGGACCTCTGTATTAGTAGCAAATCTTGGTGTTCTACTACTTATCGGGAGTCCACTTGGCCTACTGTTTGTTATCGGCCACATGATTGTGGTTTTACCAGGTCGATGGATACAACTCGGTTCTCCTTTTTACCAGCAAGCGGCGGTAGTACAACTGATCTTGTCCCGTTGATAGACAAGACAGGAACTGCTTTTCTGTAAAAAGGCCCAAATTCCTTCTTTACCGCGATCTTTTCTCTGACTAGATCCCCGACTTTTGGAATCCAGACAGGTCTTGCTGGGACAGGTGGTGGTTCTTCAGTGGTTGTTGGCTGCTGTTTCAACTTTATGTTGCTCAGGTCTTTTCTTGTTTTGTTTAAGTCCTGCAAAATAGCCAAACGATCTTTGATATCAAAGCTTTTTTCCTTTACCACTGAAGTCTGACTGTCAAGATCTAAGATTAACATCCTAGTTCCAAACAATAATTCGTACGGACTGAATTCCTTCAGAGAATTTCTTGGCAGGTTATTTAGACTACGTTGGACACTTATTAGATGTTTGACCCACCCAGCTCCCGAACCTAATACCTTTGCTGTTATAGATTGCTTTATGTCACGGTTTTTTCTTTCTACAATTCCGTTCCCCTCAGGGTGAAATGGACAAGAGTACCGCAATGCAATGCCCATGCTGGTCATGGCCTCCTTATAAGCTCGAGAGCTAAAAGCAGGACCCTGGTCAGAATGCAGCATGCCAATTGCGTATGTGCCGATAAAGACCCGCAAATCTTTTATAACAGTTCTGGCGTCAGCCGAGCGCTGGGGCCACATCCATATGAATCTCGTGCATGAATCCACTGCGACCAGGATATATTTATAGTTACCATCCCTTTGTAAGGGACCACAGTGGTCCAGATAGACACAGGCTAATGGTTTATCTGAGATTAGAAGAGGCGTCTGCGCTGGTCGTCTCACCGTTGATACTTTCATTCTTTGACATATTTCACATTCTAAAACATAGTTCCTTGTTTGTCTTCTCATTTGTGGCCACCAGTATCTCTGTTTTAACAATGATACTGTGGCTGAGACGCCAGCATGTACAGAAGCGAGCCCTTCGTGTGCCGCTATTATTAGTCCTAACCTATGTTCCATGTTTGGAATTGCCCTATCCCCCACTCCAGGGATTCGAGCAAAAGGAACATTGTTTGCATCAGTTATGTATGAGTATTTTACTGGAAAGCCTTTCGGGAGTGTTTCTATCGAATCCTTTTCTGCAGCGCTGACAGCCTGTAATATTTCGCTGTCTATTTTTGTTTTTGACCGTGTGATGGCAGCTACGGAAGCCGTTTGCACAGCTGCCTTCGGGGCCTCATCAGCCAATGAATTCCCTGCAACGTGAACGCCATCACGTTGATGACTCAGTGTATGTATCACGTGAGTCTTTGGTAGTTCTTTCTGAAAAAGAACTACTTGTTCCCAGAGCATTTTATGCTTGATTGTGCCTCCTTTTGCATCCTTAAAACCATTCTGAAGCCAGATCTGCAAGTATTCATTGTAAGACTGAATGCAATAATACGAATCGCACACTATGAGTGTGGGGAATTCTCGATCGGTATTTTCAAGCGCCATCTTGAATGCTAGCAGTTCAGCTCGCTGAGCTGTACAGTCTCCCAGAGATTGTGTTTTGGTGATAGCTGGTTTAAATTTTCCTTCGTGCCAGCGACCTTTAACAATCGCGCACGCAGCACTGTAAGCTTGTTTACCCCCCACTGCGGGTTGTGCTGATCCATCTGTATATATTATACAGCCGTAATGATCTAGATGCAGAATTTCGGTCGGCGGAGGACATTCGAATTCGTATTGGAGAAATTCTTATGTTTTTAAATTGGGATCAAATTCGTATACCACGTCTGTTGCAGCAAGAGAATTAGCCCACTGTATCCACCTTGGATGTAGTGCTTTAGCATTCGGAATGCTTGCCTTTGTTACCGCCTCCAAGGCTGGTATCGGTGTCACGATTATTATTCGTTTACCTTGTGCCAGGGCTCGTTCTTTTGCTATAGCTGTCTGTGTTGCAGTAAGAATTTTTTCCGTTGGGCTAAATTTCATTTCAGCTTTAGTGTATAAGTGTGATTTGAATGCAATTGGTACCTTTTCTCCCTCGTTAGAGGTCAGGTATGTGAATCCGCATCTTCCTGGGATGACTCGAATCACAAGATTGCGTGTGTTATCACGTGTTTCTAATTTTGTTTTGATTAACATGTCTGTTTGTAAGGATCTCAGAATTTCTGTGTGTTTTTGATTCCAATTTGTTCTTTTAAAATCTGGTTTTATTAGATCATAAAGGGGCTTGACCCTTTCTGCGTAATTTGCAATGTATGTTCTTCCGAAATTTAGGAAGCCTAGAATTGACTGTAAGTTTTTTAGTGTTCTAGGTGCTTGGAGTACGGCACATTTCTCTAGGAAATTGTCAGCCAGGCTTTTGCCTTCACTTGATAATTCATATCCTAAGAACAGGACTGTTAGATGGGCAATTCTAGATTTTTTAAAGTTGAATTTGTAACCCTCTGCTGCGAACCCAAGTATTATGGTGTTCACTCTCTTCAAGTGAGTATCCAAGTCATCATCTGTTAGGTATATGTCGTCGACATACGATAATGCTTCGTCATCATATGTTTGTAGTAACTCTGTTACTCTCGCTGAGAATAATCCTGGGCTGTTCTTGAACCCTTGGGGTAACCGACAGAATTGTTTTTGAGCGCCATTTATTGAGAACGCGGACAAATATCTGCTCTCTGGTGCTATATTTTGACAAAAGAATCCATTAGAGATGTCTAATGTTGTTTTGTATTTTTTGCGCACTATGTTATTCATTAGCGCTGCATTATGCGAGTTTTGCACTGCAAAAGTTTTGCAACATGAGTTAAGGTGTCTGTAATCCAAAACTAGACGATATGAATTGTCTGGTTTGGAGACAGGAAACAAAGGGTTGTTCATTTGTGAGGTGCAAGTTTCAATCACCCCCTGGTATTCTAATTGGTCTAGTATTTCTTTTACCTGTTTTTTAGCTTCTTGCTTAATTGGGTACTGTCTTTGTGCAGTAGGTTGTGATTTTAACTGGATTTTGTGAGGAGGAGAGTCCTCATCCCATCCTACGTGATTTTTATATAAAGCAGGAGCTTGAGCTACTGCCCACTTTCTGGCAAGTGTGTATTTTTTATGAATTGGGATATGATTTGAGAAGGCAGGCATAATTATTTCTTCGCCATGAGGGCAGTCCCTGACAAACTCTGGTGGCCAGTCTTTTTCAGCTAGAAGGATGTCATAGCCCTTGGAGAGATTATCCCAAAATAGTCCCCTTATTTTTCTAGTCTTATCCCCTTCTATACGTAAAGTTATTTCATATATTTTGTGAGGTTTGCTAACTCTGGTGTCTGCAGTTTCCACTTGAAGATATTCATTCGTGTCCACTGTCTCCAGATGATTCATAAGGACTTTGCGAGCTATGCTCACTTCTGCTGCGCTGTCTAGCATTGTCTGAGCCCATTCTCCGTTTTTCAGTTGTGTCCTCAGTATTCTCGGCATTGTTAACTACTTTAATACTGGCTACCTTCTTTTTTGGAAATTGTAATTTCTTATTTGGATGAGCAGGTTCCTTGTCTTTGGACTTGACGTGCCCTTCCCTGGGTTCTGATCATCCTCTTCTTTCCGATTTCTGCGAGGAAGTCTTAAAAGATTGAGAGGGACGTGTATCAAAATCTTGATATCTATCCGGTTTCTTTATATTATCCCTATTTCTAAGGTTGTATTTTTTCACAGAGGGCTCACTTTGGGGAGACTTGGGTCCTTGGTCTGGAGATCTTTCTCTCCGCCGAGGAGACCTTCCTCTGGACTGGAATCTCTTTTCTTTTGGATTGGATTGTTTGTTTCCATCCCAGTTCTTCTTTTGACTGTTTAGATGATTTTTAATAAATATTTTTTCAGGACTTTCAATCAGTTGGGGTTTTACTGGTATTCCACCTAAACTATCTCTACCTAGTTCCTCATAGGATTTTTCTATAATTCTGGCAATTTCAGCTGGTTGGTCTGCTATATCTGTTTCTTTTAACCTTTGGCGGATCGCCACGTTTGCTGCTTCTCCCTTTATATTGGCTAGTAATATAGCCGAGACCTGCTTGAAGTCTTTCAGTAATTTCATACCAAGAGTTAAAGCGGGTTCTGGACCGTATTCATCTTGAATTTGTTTTAGCACATCTGGTATTACCGAAATGGATGGAACACCATGCGTTTTTGTGTAGATGGAAGCAAAGACTGTACCCCAAGTGTCACAGTCCTCCACGTGTGGTGCGATTCCCATTGGAAGACAGATAGTCAGAATCCTGTGTTTATCCACAGGGGTGGTGTCTGGAAACACCGCCACTATTTGGGTGATTTTTTGTGCTAACCAGAATGGTATTTGTTCCCTTTTAGCTGGTACTTTACCTAGGCAGGACTGTATGTTCTGTGGTGTAATTTTATTTGTGTTCCCCTGATGATGGTTCAGCTGTGGAATTTTAATTGCTGGTTGGATTGTTGAAGTCCGCATTACATATTGGACTAATTGTCTATGTACTTTTATTAATTGTTTTAGTTGTATTAGAAGATCTGATGCAGACATTCTTTCGATGTCTGGATGTGGTGTGTATCCGGCTAGGACCGGCCACGTTGCTCCTGGTCTACCTAATGGACCGAGCCTGGTGATGTGATTGTTGTGTTTTAGGGCGCTATTAAACAAGAGCAGGTGCTCTTGAAATTTAAGTGGTACTTCCACCTCCTCGAAAGGAGTGTATTCTTCAGGAGGTTCCTCTGTTTTGTAATGGTGGAAGTGCTTTGTTACAGCGTTTGCTGCTGGAAAGTTTATCCATGAATAGAATACCTCTGTCTGCCGATATTCGTGTGCCTCTATTACGAATATGACTGTGCCACCTCTAGGTGTCAGTCCATTTTCTATAAGTTTTAAAGTTATAGATTTTCTTATGTTGACCGGGATGAGTATTAAATCCGGGTCTGCTTCTTGCATAGTATTATCAGCTGCTACGAGTTCAGCTGCTACTCTAGCTATCTCTCTTTCTTCTTCAGTGTCTGACATTCTACTGTCAGGAAGGTTATTTTGTTTGTTTGCCGATCAGGTTTCTTATGGGAACAAAGATTAGATGCACAATATAGACCAGACGTTAACTAGGTCTTCTATTGTCGATATTAGACTTAAAGTTTTGGGTTTGCCAGCTAGCTCAGAGTTCACTAGAAACTTTCTCGAATAGGCAAGGAGGAGTTGAACCTCCCTGGATAGACAAGAAGGGATTTCGTTTCTGACAACCATAGAACATGACAACTTTGCGCTCCCCTAATCAAGAGTGTATCTCTAGTGTCGTGTGAAAACAAAAGACAACTTATTTTACTCAGTCAGTACGTGCATTCTTAGTCTCACCAGATTGTAGAGAAAAGGAAGAGACGGGCGTGTTCAATAAAAGATGTTATTTATTGATCAGTCTCTTTTCTCATACAAGAGAAATGGATCGATATTATCGCAATACTTATGGTTAAGCAAAGTGCATACAATAAAAGCAGAAGTTTAAAATAATACTGTAAAAACATTTATATGGTTTCTAAGCCATAAGGTGGTTTAAAATGAATAAAATAGATACATACACATATACATTTGACTAATCATACTCAACTGGTGTTTCTAACTACGCCTACCCCGGTGTACCTGACCTAAGCCTAATACGTGGGCGGGAATAGAAAGTAGCAGTTTAAGTTAAGTTTGTTTTGCCAAGTGACTGACTCGAGAATTCTCTGCAAGGGGTTATTCAGTTCTGTACCTTGAATCTAGGATGAATGAGGGATGGTATCTCTCGTCTCTGGTCTCGATATTCCAGGCTGCCTGCGAGGGCTACCCGGAAGCGCCGGAGCTGGATTTCTCGGCAGGAGAAAGCAGCGTCTCGTTCTCAGCGCGTCAGGAAGGCGGGGCTGCGCCAGCGGGGTCTGCTCTGCTCTGGGCTTCGGCAAGTCTGGCTGCTCCGATCTCGTCACCACCGCGTGTGTTTGCTTAAGGCAATACCGGTAATATTTATACCTGTAAGGTGCCGAGATTGACGTAAGGATGGACATAGATACGTCAATAAGGATGTCATACGACTTGGTCGTTAGCACATTCTTTTGCTGAAGTTCTCGATGAAATCAAAACAATGGCCGCAGGGTTTTTCCCAGGTTGTCATAGGTTTCATTTGTTTTGAGAACTCCGTATGCCTTATCAGGGGCTGGAGGAATATCGCTTGTCTAATTAGATGGCAAGCGTTATGACCTAATCAGATAACACGTTCCTGTGCCGTAGTGTGGCTTAATCAGATAACGGTTTCTGCATCATGGGATGGCTGCTAGTTAACTTGTTAACCAGAACAGGGTCAGGAATAGGGGGATCGATACAGAACCTATAGGAATACATCACAATTTTAGACATAAAAAAATCTATCTGTTGTTGTGAAGTAAATGGTCCTGCGGTACTTGCTCCAGGTGCTGGTGGATGTAACGCAGCTCTCATCATCTCCTCCCGGGCAAGATTTAGAAGGTGAATTGTCTTGAGGTGTTTATACATGCTAGCAGTGCTGCATGAATACTTCTTTTCACTGCCACTAGAAAGCACTCTTTGACATATTTTGCATGTCACCTTTGTGGCATTAACTTTCTTTTGTCCTTCAGGAAAAGTAAAGAATTTCCAGACTACAGATTCTGGTCTCTGTTTTCTGGGTTCCTCCTGTAAGAATTCTTCTTCCAAAGATTCTTCCATCTCCTGCTGTTGTCCAGATGCCATTGTTGTTCAGAGTTGCAAAAAACACCAAAGGAAACCAACAAGGTTAAAGTTGGATAAGCGATGCTTTTCAGAAGATGGTCCAAGAAGAATGAATAGAATGGGTGGGATCCTTCAATAGTTACAATATTATGAACCAATCAAATCTTTTTTTTCAGGTCACATGGGATCCGCGCACTCTGCGCTTACGAAGAATTCACCCAACGCGACTTCGCGAACGTACATTTAAAAGTAATATAAGTTTATTTTAAGTGCAAATATATTATTTTTATAAGTATCTTAGATACTCTCTTGCCCTAATATGTATATTAAAGATACATATATATCATTTTAGACATAAAAAAAGTTTGCGGGAGTCGCGCATCCAGCGCGCACCAGCACGTATATGATGGCACGCGGGACCCGCCAGTCGCGGATTGGTCGCATACCAATTACGCACATCACGTAAAGTTAAATGTAAATGACGTAACTGAACAAACACGAAGCCGTCGCTCAAAGTATGAGGATCTTTCATGACTTTTCTAAAATGGTGGCTAAAATCCACGCACCCGAGATGGGTACGCTTTGGGTGCGCGACTCCAAAAAAAACATGAAAAAAAAGAAAGACAGTTATTAAAATATATTAAATTAAAAAAATAAAACAAAAATATGTAACATTATTTAGTTTTAATTTTTTATGCAATTTTCATCAAAAATATATAATGTTATTTTATAAATAAAATATTTAAAAATATACACTTAAAAAACTGTAGGAAATCAGTACCAAAAAATGTATATAGCTATTATTATACTTAAATATTATCTTTTAAAAAACTTTGAGATTCATTGAAAAAAACGTAGCTTTCACACACTTTATAGTTAGAAATAAGCATTTAAAAAATCTTTGGAATTCACTGAAAAAACATAGGTTTCAGGGGCGTTATAGTTAGGAATTAGCATTTAAAAAACCTTAGAAATTCACTGAAAAAACCATAGGTTTCAGGGGCGTTATAGTTAGCTGGACATTACACTCGTCCAAAACCATGAAAATTCCCCCGTTATAGATAGTTCAGTAACTATAACTTGCGCACCCGCAATGCTCTGCTGATGACATAATATATTACATCACTCATGACATGGTCAGTGACATCACTCATGACATCACTGAGGACATCTCAAATGACATCACTGATGACATCATCCTTGTGATAAAGTGGCAGACCTCCTCTCACCCTAATATAACCGTTGATACTCACACTCACAAATAGAAACTAACATTTTCAAAACAATGGACATACCAATACCATTTACAACACACCAATTCAATAATTCCAAGATCTACACACACATCCACTCATTCACCAACAGTCCTATACAGTCACTTATACATGAACTCACTCATCATATGTTCTCATACACCTACACATCCGGTTACACACCAACACTCATCCATTAAGTTACTTACACACATAGTCACACATGCAAAGTATCAAACATATATTTACTTGCATATAAAGTTATACACACACCACCACACTTACTTCTGCATAAACTTACACATACTTACTCTCTGAAACCATAATTTATGAAAAAAACATACTTATTTATACAGGAACTCTTCCAATCCCTCACTCTCTCATATACTCACTTATATACACAAATACTGACATATACTAGTTTAAAACATATGTAGTTACTGATAAAGACACACTTGAGACAGTTATTCACTCACTAACACACCCATATACACACATCCACCCATACAGTCCTGCACACATGCCGTCTTCAACACATACAACCAGTGAGTCACTCATTCATGCATCTATGTGCTAAGTAATACCCCTCACTGGACCATACAGACACTCAAACACTCATTCTGATTCTCAAAAAAAACAACTAATAACCCATATAGACACTCATGTAGCTACTCACCAACAGATTGCAGCCACTGATACACACAGTGAGAGACTGATACAGAAATGTACATATTTAAAAATTACTTGCAAACCCATGTATTCACTATCGTACACTTAATCAGACAGTTATACAATCAATTTTACAAAAAAATCATCCATTTAGATACTTAAATACCCATTTATTTTTCCATCGACCTTCAAATATACATATATAAAACATATTTAATTTTCAGAAAAAAGCACATTCACTGGATGATGTCATCAGTGATGTCATCATTGATGTCATTTGAGATGTCATCATTGATTTCATGAGTGATATCACTGATCATGTCATGAGTGATGTAAAATGTGACCTCATCAGCAGTGCATTGCGGGCACACGAGTTATAGTTAGCTGAACTAACTATAACGGGGGAATTTCTAACTATAACATAGATGTCAGTGAATATATATATATATATATATATATATATATATATATATATTACCTACTGGCGGTCGCCAGTAGGTAGTTATAGTTAGGACCTAGTTTCCATAGGAAATCCGCAACATTATATTGGGAATAACTTTGGCGCCGGTGAACGAATGTTCGCGAATTTCTCAAATTGCTCCTTCCCTGAAAGTTTGGGGGGGATTCGTCAAGCGGGGGCCGAGATAAAAGGGGGTCCCAAAACGTGTTTTCTCCATGTTAATTTCCATAGGGCGGTTGGACTCACTTTTAGCCCGAACGGCTGAATGGATTCCCACCAAACTTGTAAAAATTGTAGGGACTGGTAGCCCGATGTGCCTTTGCTATGTCTCAAGATATGTGCTCCAAAGGATTTTGAGTAATTTAGGTTAAAAAAAAATATATATCTATGAGCGCGCCCCGGTACGCGCACCGGGGAGCGCACCTGGCGCGCTACGCGAGTACGTGAGCGGAAAGCTGATTGGCTCTCGGGTGTCTGTCAACATTCCAAACAGTCCGGAGCGGCCGCCATCTTGTGTCTCGGTAGGATCGAGACACAAGAGGTGGCAAAAACAAAGGGGGAAATGACCATAAGGGGGCAGGGTAGACCCCCCCTGACCCCCTAGGTTTGATGTGGGGGCTATAAAAGGGCCTCGCGGAAATGTATTTATTTATTTTTTTCGATTTTCGCGGGGGGAGCGCCCAGTACGCGCACCGGGGAGCGTACCGGGGAGGGTACCATGGGTCTGCATGATTAAATAAATATATTTGAACCTTTCACAATCATGTCACCTGTGTTACCTCAGATTAGGAAGCAGATTGAGCTTCTTTCTTGTTGGTTTGTGTCATGTTTTTTATAATGCTTGGTATCAACATTTGCAAGATAGAGGAATTGTATTTTGTGAAATAGTAAGGTTTCAGTAGTGAAATTGAATCCTTGTACATAGGACCTGCGGTCTGCTTCTAAAATGTGATTTAAAAAACGATTTTGGGGCAAATGAATGGCTTTTACATTTTTGAGAAGGAAAAAATAGTGTCTGCAAGATTAAATAAATATATTTGAACCTTTTACAATCATGTCACCTGTGTTTCCTCAGATTAGGAAGTAGATTGTGCAGATGAGGTGAGGTATGTCCAGGGGTGCAAAGGAGGTGAGGCCTGTGTCCATGAGTGCAGTGGAGAGGACTCACCTCCTCTGACCCTTGGACAAGACTCACCTCCTCTGTGCCCCCTGGACAGGCCTCAATGTATTGGGTATAATTGATGGTAACAGGGTGCAGATGAGATGAGGTCAGACACTCACCTTCTTTCAGTCCCTCTACTTCACTTCCCTTCTCCTCTCGTCCCTTTCTGTGCTTTCTCACTCATTTTCTTCTCGTTTATCAATGCACTCCACTTCACTTACTCTTTTTCATTTTTTTAAGAACACAGCTCTTTGATGAGAATTGGAGGTAGTTCTGAAAAGAACTTTTTTTTTTCTTCTTTTTTTCTTTTTTTTAGAACAAAAACAAAAACAGGGAATGGGAAACTGCTCAACAGGAGCAAAAAAACAAAACACAATTAGGGCTGGAAACGGCAGCGATGGTTATCCAATGCTCGAACCATGAGCAGAACACTTTGTTCCCCATAGCAAAGTAACTTATCGCAATATCTGCATTTAATAACGCCTTTATTAAAAGCAGGCTGGATGTTGGGAATCTGCTCTTGTGATTGCTCCCTCCCTGATGCAGTTTGTCCTCCGGTTGAAGTAGAGGCCCCATCACTGGGAGCCTCTCGAGTCAGAGCCCTGACACTTTCCTGGGCAAAATTCTGGGGGTGCCTCCTCTCCACAGGGCGAATCATTGTGGAGTTACCAAATGAATATTTCTTAGAGGGGTCACCCCGTGACAGGACAGTGTGACAAATCCTGCTCTCCACTTTTGGAGCATTTACTTTCTTCTGGTCATCAGGAATAGAAATAACGTCCAAATAAAGTGTTCTTTTACTTTCGGCTGAGGAGCCTCTTCATCAAGAAATTCACTGCTGGATGGTCTGGCAGCCATGATAATCCAAGATTTTATTCCCACAAAGATCCGACAGCAAAAAGGCAGGTCTTGCAGTCACAAAAGTGAAAGAAGAAGTGAAGGAAATGGGTGGGGATTTCATTCTTTGTTATAAAAACTGTTAGGAACCAATGAAAAGTGTTATTTTCAGGTCACATGACCTGACGCGCTTACGCTACGTGCCCGGGGGCGCGCCCCGGGGCGCGTAGCGTAAGCGCGTCGGGGCGCTTACGTTGTGCGATCGTATGCACTCGGCGCTTCCGGGTGCGCTTACGACGTGCGTCATAAGACGCATCTCGCGGCTACGCGAAACGTGTCTTATGATGCACGGCGTCGCGGCTACGCGATACGTCACAATGTTGTTTTCGTTCACGGCAATAGCGCTAATGGGACGCTCACCGGTACGCGCACCGGGGCGCGCCGCAAGACTGCGCTTACCGGTGCGTTCACCGGTACGCGCATCGGGAGCGCTCCAGGGCAAAAAAAAAAATTGGAAAAAAAAATAGTATTACATAAATATACAATATAGGATTCATTAAAAAATAGAAATTATCTATTAAAAAACCTATGAAATTCACTGAAAAAAACATAGGTTTTACACCAGTTATAGTTAGGAATTAGCATTTAAAAAACCTATTAAATTCACTGTGCAAAACCATAGGTTTCACACCAGTTATCGTTAGCTGGAAATTTTACTCGCATAAAACCATTGAAATTCCCACATTATAGTTAGTTGGACTCACTATAACTTGTGCGTGCAATGCACTGCTGATGACGTCACATATTACATCACTCATGACATGGCCAGTGACATCACTCATGACATCACTGATGACACCATCCTTGTGACAGAGTGACAGAACTCCTTTCACTGTAATGTAACCTTTGAAACACATATTCAAAAATAGAAACTAAAATTTTCAAAAAAATGGAGATACCCATACCAGTTACAACAACCAATTCAATAATTCCACCATCTATATACACATCCACTCATTCACCAACAGTTCTATACAGTCACTCATACATATACTCACTCATCATATGTAGTGATACACCTATACATCCTCTTACACACCGACAGTCATCGAAAAGATACTCTCACACATACTCACACATGTAAATAGACTATTGGACAACCATGTATTTGCATATACAGCTATACACACACTATCACTTTACTTCTAAGGAAACTTACACATACTAACTCTCTTAAACAATCACTTATAGAAACACATACTAATTTAAACAGGAACTCTTACAATCCCTCACTGTCACATATACTCACTTATATACATCAATATTCACATATACTAGATTAAAACATATGTAGTTACTGATAAAGACACTAGTGAGACATTCGTTCACTCACTAACACACACATATACACACTCATCCAACCATACAGTCCTGCACATATGCTGTCTTCAAAACACATACAAACAGTGAGTCAGTCATTGATGCATCTATGTGCTAAGTAACACCCCCACCAAACCATACAGACACTCATACTGATACTAAAAAACATCTAATAACCCATATACATACACATGTAGCTACTCACCAACCCATGCAGCCACTTATACACAAAGTGAAACACTAATACATATATTTAAATATTTCAACATTACGCTCTAATATATGTATTCACTAAGATACACTTAATAAACCAGTTAACCAATCAATTTTTTTTTCAAAAAAACATCCATGTAAACACTTATTTGAACATTTATTCTTTCATCAACTTTTACATATACATATATAACACATATTTATTTTTCAGAAAGACACACATTCACTGGATGGTGTCATCAGTGATGTCATGAGTGATGTCACTGACCATGTCATGAGTGATGTAATATGTGACATCATCAGCAGTGCATTGCACGCGCAAATTATAGTGAGTCCAACTAACTATAACGTGGGAATTTCAATAGTTTTATGCGAGTCAAATTTCCAGCTAACGATAACTGGTGTGAAACCTATGGTTTTTTCAGTGAATTCAATAGGTTTTTTAAATGCTAATTCCTAACTATAACTGGTGTGAAACCTATGGTTTTTTCAGTGAATATATATATTGGCAATAACTTTGGCGCCGATTGAGGGATCTGCCTGTAATTTTCCTTAAATTTGCCTCGCTGCGCTCCGCTCCTTCCCTGAAAGTTTCGGGGGGATTTGTCAAGCGGGGGCCGAGAAAAAAGGGGGGGTCCCAAAACGTGTTTTCCCCATGTTAATTTCCATAGGGACATTCTGACAAGGCTACAGCTCGAACGGCTGAACGGAATTACACCAGAGTTGGCAAAATGGTAGGGACTGGTATGCAGCAGTGCCTTTTGTATGTTTGGTGTAAATCCCTCCAGTAGTTTTTGAGAAAATTGAATGTGAAATTGAGTCCAATGCAATTTTCCATAGGACCTTTAGACACAGCTACAGCCCGAACGGCTGAATGGAATTACTGCAAACTTGGCAAAATGGTAGAGCCTGGTATGCAGAAGTGCCTTTTGTATATTTGGTGAAAATCCCTTCAGTAATTGTTGCGAAAATCGACTTTTTTCAAATTATATATCTATAGGCTGGGACACAGTGCGCTCACGGGCTTGCACCGTCCTTGCACTGTCCTTGCACGTGCGCGGACCTTAGCGTGCGCGCGCGGAATTCTGATTGGCTGTTGGACGTCTGTCAACATTCCATTCAGTCGAAATGAGGAAGTGTTGTCCGCCATCTTGTTTTTGTGGCAGATGATAGTGGTTGTAAACAGAAGTGTAATAGTTGACAAGGAGGCAGGGTAGAGATTCCTGAGCCCCCTAGGTTTTGTCATGGTGTCTGTAAAGGACCCCCAAAGGTTGAAAAAAATTTAAAAAAATGTTTTTAAAAATCGCGGGGTCCGCGCACCGTGCGCGGACCACGGCTCAAAAAGACAAAAAATAAATACATTAAAATAACAAGTTTCAGTGTTTAGATGTTGGTTGAGTGCAACATTGAGTGATGACTCTTTTACCTTTGGGTTTAGGTAGGTGTTTTGTGGAGAGTTAGTATGGTAATTGGTAGAGAGCATTGGGGGTAGGTTGAAGATTATGTGAGTTTGAATGTGTTGATAATTTGAACCAATTAAAATGTTACTTTGGTTTTCATTTTGTGTGTGATGAAATGTGATTGGCTGGGTATTTTAATATGTATGAAAAATGAGAGGGAAACACAGCCATTTTGAGATTTTAGTGTTTGAGGTATACGTCTGAGGTGTGAGATTGAGACAGAATTTACTGTACAACAGTTTTCTAGAAGGTGAGTTGTTAATTTGTAAGGAGAACTCTGTTGTTCACTTTAAGTTAATAGGAAAAATGTTTTCTGTTAGTTATTTAATGTTTTTCTGTTATACTTATGGATTGAGTAGGGCAACATCAGATGCAGTGCTTTATATTTCTAATTCTTGCTTGATACTATACATTTTCCAGGGAAACACGGCCATTTTGTGACTATAGTGTCTGAGGTACTTTTGTGTTGACATTTTGGTGTTCAATTTCTGGTGTGAGATTTACACAGTAGTAACTCTTCTTATAGAATGTAATAGTTTTTCTCTGCCCTATCTCACTCTTACCCTGCAACATCTCACTGTCTTTCTCTTTCTTTTAATAGTACACTTACATCAATAATGGTTGAAAATGAAGAGTCATTTGACATCGTTATAGACATTTTTGTGACTGTTATTGAGTATGTTCCTGTTGATGAGAGTAATCCTGAAGGAGAGCTTTATGATGGAGGAGATGGCAATGACGATTTCTATGATGAATCCTTGGATTCAGATTTAATGGAAACTTTGGAGTTCATTGAGTTTGAGGATTCTTTTTGGGAGATTTTCAATATTGACATTGCGGATCTTAGACGATCGTTTAAATTTTGGAAATTCCCAACAATAAATTTAAATTTAATAAATAAATATTTTATGAGAATTTATACTTAACTAAATGTAATTTATGAGGTAGTAGCAAACTGATAATTTTTTGTGTTACATAGTACGTTTACTCATAAATACTTCTGTTCTTCCCCAAAATGTTCATAAATGTGTATTTGACATCTCTTCTTCATGTCCTGCATCCTTTCTCTCACTGTCTGTCTCTGATGCAGAAGATTGCAACATAAGTAAGTTTAAAGAATATCAAGTGTGTCTCACCAGAGCAGGAAATCATTTATTTTATTTATTTATTTCGAGGGTTTTATATAGCGCTGCTGGACCCTGGAGTATCAGAGCGCTTTACAACAAGGTAGAACAACAAAATATAGGATAACAATAGGTGCAAAATTAGCAACGTGATACAGTATTGCAATACGTCATTTAAAAGGGGGGAGAAAAAGGAAGGTAAACTTACAAAAGGGCGAAAACAGCAAAAAGTGATAAAAAGTTGCAGTAAGCGCTGTTTCTCTTTCTTTTAATAGTACACTAACATAAAATGATGAATGAAAATGAGGAGCCTACCAACATCTTCTTTGAAATAACAGCAACGTTTATTGAGGCAAGTTATTCTGAGGTGTATATTGATCCTATAGATGAAACGAATCACGAAGAACATGAAGGAGATACCATGGCAGATTTTTTTGATGAAACACTAGATATGGAATTATTGGAATGTGTAGACGTTGTCGAGTTTGACGAATAATTTTCAGACACTTTGATGGATGAAATTTCTGATGAAGAAATCCTACAAGTTCTTTTAGATTTTGAAAATTCTGATAAATAAATTTTAATTTAGTAAAGAAAAATTGTTTTGAAAATCATAATTATTTAAATGTAATTTATGAGGTAGTAGCAAAGTGATACAATTTTGTGTTCTTCCTGTCCTGTATCCTTTCTGTCACTGACTGTCTCTGATGCACTAGTTTACAACATAAATAAGTATATAGAACAGCAAGTGTGTTTCACCAGAGTAGGAATAGTATGGACAAAATATCGAATGGACACAATATAGTGGTTAAAAATATCGAATTTAAGGTAAGTAATATCGATTTTCAAAATATAGAAGTCAAAATATCGAAGTATACAATATAGGCATTAAATATATCGATTTTTTAATAATATCAATTTTTTTAAAGTGTTTTGTATGTTAGTATATGTGTGAAAAGTGTATATTAATTTTTGTAATGTATGTTTAATGTGTTTTAATTAATGAATTTTATGTTATTTAATTTTTGCGTAATTTAATTCTGTAGCGGGTTGTGGGTTTATAGGGGAATAGGGTGGGAAGTAATTTAATTATATTAAAATAAATATTAATTTTTAGCAATTATTATTAATTTTTAATTAAATTTTGCTTATTAGTTCTGTAGCGGGTTGTGGGTTTATAGGGGAATAGGGTGGGAAGTAATTTAATTGTAATTAACTAAATATTTTTATTTATTTATTGGTATTCATTTTGAATTTATTGTTATTTTTTAATTGGTAATTAATTTTTATTAATTGCCAATTAATTCGTATTAATTGATTAATTGTTAATAATGTTAATTTTCTAAATTAATTTTCTGTAGCGGGTTGTGGGTTTATAGGGGAATAGGGTGGGAAGTAAATTAATTGTAATTAGGTAAATAATTTTTTTCATTAATTGGTATTGATTTTAAATTTATTGTTAATTAATTTTTAATTGGTAATTAATTTCTATTAATTGGCAATACATTTTAATAATTGGTAATTATTTTGTATTAATTAAATATTTGATAATTGTATTAATGTATTTTCTGTAGTGGGATGTGGGTTTATAGGGGAATAGGGTGGGAAGTAATGTAATTGTAATTAATTACATATTAAAAATACTTTTTGTGTATTGATAATTAATTTACTGTTAATTTTTAATTGGTATTTATTCTTATTATTAATTAGTTTTTGTTATTGAAAATTAATTAGTTGTTAAATAATTATGAATAGGTTATTAATTTTTAATAACTAATATGTAGTTGTATTTTTAATTAATTATTACATAATAATAAATTGGTTATTAATTTCAATTAATGATTTATTGGTATTGATATTTAATTTATTTTTAATAATATATTAAATCATTACTTTCCCTACTGTTAAACTCACTGGAGTGGGAATAGTAATTTTCACCCTCCCGCTATCTAACGCTTTCCCTACTGTTGCACTCTCTGGAGTGGGAATAGTATTTTTTACCCCTACGCTATCCAACGCTTTCCCTACTGTTGCACTCTCTGGAGTGTAAATAGTAATTTTTACCCCTACGCTATCCAAAGTTTTCCCTACTGTTACACTATCTGGAGTGGGAATAGTAATTTTCACACTCCCGCTATCCAACGCTTTCCCTACTGTTGCACTCTCTGGAGTGTGAATAGTATTTTTTACCCCTACGCTATCCAACGCTCTCCCTACTGTTGCACTCTCTGGAGTGGGAATAGTAATTTGTACCCCTACGCTATCCAATGCTTTCCCTACTGTTGTACTATCTGGAGTGGAAATAGTAATTTTTACCCTTCCAATATCCAACGCTTTCCCTACTGTTGCACTCTCTGGAGTAAGAATAGTACTTTTTATCCCTACGCTATCCAACGCTTTCCCTGCTGTTGCACTCTCTGGAGTGGGAATAGTAATTTTTACCCCTACGCTATCCAATGCTTTCCCTACTGTTGTACTATCTGGAGTGGAAATAGACATTTTTACCCTTCCAATATCCAACGCTTTCCCTACTGTTGCACTCTCTGGAGTGGGAATAGTAATTTTTACCCCTACGCTATCCAACGCTTTCCCTACGGTTGCACGCTCTAGAGTTGGAATAGTAATTTTTACCCTCCCGCTATCTAACGCTTTCCCTACTGTTGCACTCTCTGGCATGGGAATAGTAATTTTTACCCTTATGCTATCCAACGCTTTCCCTACTGTTGCACTCACTGGAGTGGGAATAGTATTTTTTACCCCTACGCTATCCAACACTTTCCCTACTGTAGCACTCTCTGGAGTGGGAATAGTAATTTTTACCCCTACGCTATCCAACGCTTTCCCTACTGTTGCACTCTCTGGAGTGAGAATAGTATTTTTTACCCCTACGCTATCCAACGCTTTCCCTACTGTTGCACTCACTGGAGTGGGAATAGTATTTTTTACCCTCCCGCTATTGAACGCTTTCCCTACTGTTGCACTCTCTGGAGTGGGAATAGTAATTTTTACCCTTATGCTATCCAACACTTTCCCTACTGTTGCACTCACTGGAGTGGGAATTGTATTTTTTACCCCTACGCTATCCAACGCTTTCCCTACTGTTGCACTCTCTGGAGTGGGAATAGTAATTTTTACCCTTACGCTATCCAACACTTTCCCTACTGTTGCACTCACTGGAGTGGGAATTGTATTTTTTACCCCTACGCTATCCAACGCTTTCCCTACTGTTGCACTCACTGGAGTGGTAATATTAAATGTTACCCTCCTGCTATCCTACGGTAAAATATTGTACATTTTTTATTAATAACTTAAATTAATTATATCTTAATTTTAAGGTTATTTGAGTATTTCTAAGTATGTTTTCGTTAATTATATTTATTATTTCATGAATTTTAAATTACTTTTAAGACATTTAAAAAAAATCGATATTTTGACTGACTATATTTTTTACAGACTATATTTTGGATTCGATATTTTTGTACTTACCTGTTTGTAGATAGGAATTCGATATTTTGGTATTCTATATTTTGGTGACTATATTTTGGTAAGTCTATATTTTGTCATTCTATATTATGTCAGTGATCCATTGAGAAAGGAAGGAATCATGTGAACAAATCTGTTTCTGCATTAGTGAAAGACTATAGTATGGATTCAATATACCACAATAACTTGCATTACAACATACAAGGTATCTACAGAGGAGACGATGTCCATTTCCATTTTTTTAAATTCCAGTAGGTCCGCGCACCGTGAGTGCTCGGTAAATGCACGGTGCGCAAACCCTATCGCCGCCATTTTGTGGTTTCAGAAGAGAGTGAAAAATATAACTTAAAAACATGGGAAGGGGGTAGGGTAGAGTGTCCCTGACCCCTTATGCCTTCTCAGGGGGTCGTTCAAGGACTCCTAAGGTTAAAAATAATGTTTTTTTTAAAAAATTATAACAGAAAACACAATAGGTCCGCACACGGGGAGTGCTCGGTGAGTGCTCGGTGCGTGGACCTCGGTAAAAATTAATACAAAAAATAAAGTTAAAATTATATTTGAGTGTTTACATGTTAGTTGGCTCTAAAAAGAGCCGTTCTGTTCATTGTGTTTTTCTTGGTACCTACAAGTAAGTACCAATGCAGAGTCTGATGTTACAGAGATAGACTCTGTTCCCTTCATCAGTGAAATGTACACCATTTGTCCTATAGATGCCTTGCATGTTGTAACGCAAGTTGTTGTGGTATATACAACTCATTCCATAGTCTCTCATGTATGCAGAAACAGATTTATTTACATGTTTCCTTGCTTTCTCAATCTGTGGACAAAATTGTTTGGACCAATTCCATTTTTGTCTTTGGCATATATTGGAATAGACAAAGGCAGTTTGAGGAAAAAGTGACATCAATTGTCCAAAGATGTCCTTCAATAGCAATTCCAGACCAACCCCAGTCAAAGTGCATAAGTCATTTTCACCACATTGCACAATTATAAGGTCAGGATGTGGGAGATGCATGAAGGATTTCATCAATGGTATCAATTGGTGACATCTCAATCGGCTCTGGCCAATCCATAAAATATCCACATTTGGTAAATCAAGGTGTAAAATTCCTCTGTTTGTTGCATACCTTTTAGACCAGAATACAAAACTGTGTCCTACAAACCATACTGAAGGCATCTTCAAGGCAGGTCTGGTTGTACTCAGATGAGGGCTGTAAATGAAATGGCAGTTGGAAAGCTTGCATTGTAGAAAAAAAGAGGAGGACATTCACTGCACTTGAAGCTTAAGAAATGATTGGTGCTTTCTGAAAATGGAAAAGAGCATATTAGGGTGCATAGTTTTGTTTTTTAAAAGAAGCAATTCTATTGGTTCAGAAAAGGTCATTGAAAGGAACATTGCACATGATTAGCTGTTATTTTGAAAGCTCTAACAACCTTGGTGGATTCATTTGCAACAAAGTATAATGAACTTTTAAACTCTGTTCTTCCTTAGGTGGGAGTTACCATGGTGACAGGTTGAATGAACACTAGGGGGATGGGTGAATATTATGTGAGTTTGAAATTGTGGGAATGTAGAACCAATTGAAATCTTAGTTTAGTTTTGAAATAGTGTGGGGCGAGATTTAATTGGTTAAGACCAGAAATATGTGTGAAGAATTAGTGGGAAAGTGTGCCATTTCTGGTTTCAGTGTCTGAGGTGCATTTCAGAGATTCTGCTTAAGAAAATCTGCTGTGTGTTTGACACTGTTCTATATTTTCAAAAGCGATTTTAAAGGTGAGTAAGATAGAGAGAGTGCTGTTTGCAGTACTGGAAAGCATAACAAGCATATTGGGCGTCATTCCTGTTGTATTTTGAAAATGAGTCAGGTTTCTGCATGGTAGTGTAGTGTTCATTTAAATGGGTTGTGCTCTGTATGTAAAATTATTTACCATGCTAAAAGTTTTTTGATAACATGTGTGGCTTAAAGATTTTTGACAAGGATCACAGTGAGTGTCTGTGTGAATTAAGGAATTATATTTTTACCTTTTTCCATAATGTTAGCTTGTGTGTGCTTACAGTTTGTATTTTTTAGTTTATAAGGTACACTTCTTTTTAAATTGTTTTTTATGCTTGGATTCAATGCTGGTATAGAGATAGTGTAATGGTTTCATTGGACTTGTAAATATGCTCCTTTTTTAGAAGTACCTTGTGCAACCTTTAACATGGGTGGAAGCAGTGATTGTATGGAGAGGGATAGGAATGGCAGATAGAAAACCATATGAAATGGTGTGCGAGATGCATAAAGGATTTCACTAATGGCATCAATTGAGATGGAATATAAGAAAAAGAGGGGCATATTTACAAGCCCCTTGTGCAATGTTTGACATTAATCCTGGTACAGAGATAGTGTAATGGTTTCATTGGCATATTTACAAGCCGCTTGCGCAATGTTTGACATTAATGCTGGTATAGAGATAGTGTAATGGTTTCTTTTTTTATTTTTTTTATTTGTTTTTATTGTTGCATCATAACACCTAAGTACATAGTGAATCAACTGTTGGCGTGGCATCAACATTCAGCCACGGCAACCATGCGCGCAACATTTCTGTATTTAAACTTGCGGGATGTGGCATTACTTCCATTAAACAGTACAGATCAATCAGATATGTTCTCAGGCTGGGATCATATAATCGTGCTCCGTAAGGGAGAAAGGAGGATGCAAGTGGGTATGTGAATTCCCGCCGTAGTGGTACGGACTCGGGGTCTGTATAGTACTTATAACTGTAGTACTAGTAACTGGGGGGACGTAACCGTGGAAGGGAGCAAATAGGCGGTGGCAAGAGCACGGTAGAGGAAAAACCAAGTGTCAGATGTTGGGAGGTAGGGGGGATCCCTCAGTGCGCAATCATATTGAGGTAGAGCAGTCAAGGATTGGGGGCATTCCGTGCAGATAGTGTAATGGTTTCATTGGCATATTTACAATCCCCTTGTGCAATGTTTGACATTAATGCTGGTACAGAGATAGTGTAATGGTTTCATTGGCATATTTACAAGCAGCTTGCGCAATGTTTGACATTAATGCTGGTACAGAGATAGTGTAATGGTTTTATTGGCATATTTACAAGCCGCTTGCGCAATGTTCGACATTAATGCTGGTATAAAGATAGTGTAATGGTTTCATTGGCATATTTACATGCCGCTTGCGCAATGTTTGACATTAATGCTGATATAGAGATAGTGTAATGGTTTCTTTGGCATATTTACAAGCCGCTTGCGCAATGTTTGACATTAATGCTGGTATAGAGCTAGAATAATGGTTTCATTGGCATATTTACAAGCCGCTTGCGCAATGTTTAACATTAATGCTGGTATAGAGATAGAGTAATGGTTTCATTGGCATATTTACAAGCCCCTTGCGCAATGTTTGACATTAATGCTGGTATAGAGATAGTGTAATAGTTTAATTGGCATATTTACAAGCCCCTTGTGCAATCTTTGACATTAATGCTGGTACAGAGATAGTGTAATGGTTTCATTGGCATATTTACAAGCCGCTTGCGCAATGTCTGATATTAATGCTGGTATAGAGATAGTGTAATGGTTTCATTGGCATATTTACAAGCCGCTTGCGCAATGTTTGACATTATTGCTGGTATAGAGATAGTGTAATGGTTTCATTGGCATATTTACAAGCCGCTTGCGCAATGTTTGACATTAATGCTGGTATAGAGATAGTGTAATGGTTTCTTTTTTTTTTTTTTGTTTTGTTTTTATTGTTGCATCATAACACCTGAGTACATAGTGAATCAACTGTTGGCGTGGCGTCAACATTCAGCCACGGCAACCGTGCGCGCAACATTTCTGTATTTAAACTTGCGGGATGTGGCATTACTTCCATTAAACAGTACAGATCAATCAGATATGTTCTCAGGCTGGGATCATATAATCGTGCTCCGTAAGGGAGAAAGGAGGATGCAAGTGGGTATGTGAATTCCCGCCGTAGTGATACGGACTCGGGGTCTGTATAGTACTTATAACTGTAGTACTAGTAACTGGGGGGACGTAACCGTGGAAGGGAGCAAATAGGCAGTGGCAAGAGCACGGTAGAGGAAAAACCAAGTGTCAGATGTTGGGAGGTAGGGGGGATCCCTCAGTGCGCAATCATATTGAGGTAGAGCAGTCAAGGATTGGGGGCGTTCCGTGCAGATAGTGTAATGGTTTCATTGGCATATTTACAATCCCCTTGTGCAATGTTTGACATTAATGCTGGTACAGAGATAGTGTAATGGTTTCATTGGCATATTTACAAGCAGCTTGCGCAATGTTTGACATTAATGCTGGTACAGAGATAGTGTAATGGTTTTATTGGCATATTTACAAGCCGCTTGCGCAATGTTCGACATTAATGCTGGTATAAAGATAGTGTAATGGTTTCATTGGCATATTTACATGCCGCTTGCGCAATGTTTGACATTAATGCTGATATAGAGATAGTGTAATGGTTTCTTTGGCATATTTACAAGCCGCTTGCGCAATGTTCGACATTAATGCTGGTATAGAGCTAGAATAATGGTTTCATTGGCATATTTACAAGACGCTTGCGCAATGTTTAACATTAATGCTGGTATAGAGATAGAGTAATGGTTTCATTGGCATATTTACAAGCCCCTTGCGCAATGTTTGACATTAATGCTGGTATAGAGATAGTGTAATAGTTTAATTGGCATATTTACAAGCCCCTTGTGCAATCTTTGACATTAATGCTGGTACAGAGATAGTGTAATGGTTTCATTGGCATATTTACAAGCCGCTTGCGCAATGTTTGATATTAATGCTGGTATAGAGATAGTGTAATGGTTTCATTGGCATATTTACAAGCCGCTTGCGCAATGTTTGACATTAATGCTGGTATAGAGATAGTGTAATGGTTTCATTGGCATATTTACAAGCCGCTTGCGCAATGTTTGACATTAATGCTGGTATAGAGATAGTGTAATGGTTTCATTGGCATATTTACAAGCCCCTTGTGCAATGGTTGACATTAATGCTGGTATAGAGATAGTGTAATGCTTTCATTGGCATATTTACAAGCCCTTTGCGCAATGTTTGATATGGGTGCCAGCAGAAAAAGCATGCAGAGTAATAAAATTGGTACGCAGACAAGAATATGAAATGCTTTGAGAGATCTGTAAAGGATTTTACTAATGGCATAAATTGAGATGGAATATTCAAAAAAGAGAGGCATATTTACAAGACCCTTGCGCAATGTTTGACGTGGGTGCTAGCAGAAAATGCATGCAGAGTAATAAAATTGGCACACAGACAAGAATATGAAATGCTTTGAGAGATCCGTAAAGGATTTTACTAATGGTATAAATGGAGATAGAATATACAGAAAAGAGAGGCATATATACAAGCCCCTTGCGCAATGTTTGACATGGGTGCAAGCAGAAAATGCACGCAGTGTAATAAAATTGGCACACAGACAAGAATATGAAATGCCGTGAGAGATGCGTAAAGGGTTTTTCTAATGGCATAAATTGAGATAGAATATACAAAAAAGAGAAGCATATTTACAAGCCCCTTGCGCAATGTTTGACATGGGTGCAAGCAGAAAATGCATGCAGAGTAATAAAATTGGCACACAGACAAGAATATGAAATGCCGTGAGAGATGCGTAAAGGGTTTTACTAATAACATAAATTGGGATAGAATATACAAAAAAGAGGGGCATATTTGCAAGCCCCTTGCGCAATCTTTGACGTGGGTGCTAGCAGAAAATGCATGCAGAGTAATAAAATTGGCACACAGACAAGAATATGAAATGCTTTGAGAGATCCGTAAAGGATTTTACTAATGGTATGAATTGAGATAGAATATACAGAAAAGAGAGGCATATTTACAAGCCCCTTGCGCAATGTTTGACATGGGTGCAAGCAGAAAATGCATGCAGAGTAATAAAATTGGCACACAGACAAGAATATGAAATGCCGTGAGAGATGCGTAAAGGGTTTTTCTAATGGCATAAATTGAGATAGAATATACAAAAAAGGGAGGCATATTTACAAGCCCCTTGCGCAGTGTTTGACATTGGTGCAAGCAGAAAATGCATGCAGAGTAATACAATTGACACACAGACAAGAATATGAAATGCCGTGAGAGATGCGTAAAGGGTTTTACTAATGGCATAAATTGGGATAGAATATACAAAAAAGAGGGGCATATTTACAAGCCCCTTGAGCAATGTTTGACATGGGTGCAAGCAGAAAATGCATGCAGAGTAATAAAATTGGCACACAGACAAGAATATGAAATGCTGTGAGAGATGCGTAAAGGATTTTACTCATGGCATGAATTGAGATAGAATATACAAAAAAGAGAGGCATATCTACAAGCCCCTTGCGCAATGTTTAATATTATTGCTGGTATAGAGATAGTGTAATGGTTTCATTGGCATATTTACAAGCCCAATGTGCAATTTTTATCATTAATGCTGGTATAGAGATAGTGTAATGCCAATTGTATTACTCTGTATGCATTTTCTGCTTGCATCCATGTTAAACATTGCGCAAGGGGCTTCTAAATATGCCCCTCTTTTTGTATATTCTATCTCAATTGATGCCATTAGTAAAATCCTTTATGCATCTCTCACGGCATTTCATATTGTTTTCTATCTGCTATTCCTATCCCTCTCCATATATTCACTGCTTGCACCAATTTTAAAGGTTGCGCAAGGCACTTGTAAAAAAGGAGCATATTTACAAGCCAAATTAAATTATTAGCACTATCTCTGTACCAGCATTGAATCCAAGCATGAGAAACACTTTAAAAAGAAGTCTAGCCTGTAAGCTACAAGATACAAATTGTGAGCACACACAGCTAACATTATGGAAAAAGATGAAAATATAATTCCTTAATTCACATACACACTCAGTGTGTTCCTTGTCAAAAAACGTAAAGCCAGACATCTCAACAAAAAACATTTAGTATGGTAAATCGTTTTAGACACAGAAAGTGAGATGAGACACACACACAAACAGACAGATGGTGTAGGTAGAGATTGAGATGACACACATACAAACAGAGAGATGGTGGAAGGAGAGAGTGAGATGAGGCATGCAAAGAGGGAGATGGTGCAGGCAGAGAGTGATATGAGACACACAAAGAGAGATGTGAACTAGTGTTTATGTTGTTTAGTTAATGTAATTGCTATGTGCTATGTTGGTAGTGGTCTATAATATGTCATATTTTTCTTTTCAACAGATTGTAAATATCTACAGAGTCATAATAGATTATGCCTACCAAGAACCGCAAACAAAGACTCTATAAGCAAGCTTTATCAATCAAGAGGACTCAATTAGAAGATTCATCCAGAAGACTATCTTCAGAGAAAAGAAAAAATGCTCCTGGTAACGCACCTGTGCTTCCTGTTGCTTCAGAAGAAGTGCTGGGAGTAGAGCCCTGCTCCTCTGATGATCTTTTTATTACAGCTTTACTCCAATTGTTTGGGTGTATATTCCGGACATGGCATTCCATGCTATAAGTTCCAAATGTGTACTGTTTCTGTGGATTCACTCTTGAAAGTACTGTGTGACAGAGTTTACATGTGACAAAAGGCGCATTTACCTTTTTCTCTCTTTCTGTTTTTTTTTAATTTCTGTACTATGGACTCTCTCTGTGTTCTAGGGGTTTTAGGAACAAACTCTTCTGAAGATGAAGTAGAAGAATCCTCAAGTTCCTTGTGTTCAGAATGCTCTTGTCCAAAGGCTATTAGTTTCTGGCAACAAATGCATTGCATCATCAAATTGTTAAGTTCAGGTTGGATATTTGCAACCTTTTATGCTTGCATTGGTGGTGCTGTTGCTTCAGAAGAAGTGCTGGGAGCAGAGCCCTGCACCTCTGATCTTTTCATTACAGCTTTACTCCAATTGTTTGGTTGTATATTCCGGACATGGTGTTCCATGCTATAAGTTCCAAAGCTGTACTTCTTCTGTGCATCCCCTCTTGAAAGTACTGTGTCACAGATTGTACATGTGACAAAAGGCACATTTACCTTTTTCTATTTTTCTGGGTATTTAAAAAATTTCCGTACTATGGACTCTCTCTCTGTTCTAGGGGTTTCTCAGGTTCCTGCTGTTGAGCCATTTCAGTAGATTTTTCAAGAGCAAAGTGCTGATGAAAAAAGGTGTTGCTTCCTCGAAAGCCAAAGAAGAATGATGAATATGGGAGGGGTCTTTCAAGAATTAGAGTAGGAAGTATTATAAACCAATAAAATCTTCTGTTATAAGGTCACATGGTTGGACGTAAGCTTATGGAGTGTTTACAGAGCGTTTACGGAGTGTTCACGTAAGCTTATGTTGCGTTTACGTTTTATTTACGGAGCGCTTACGTCATCTTATGATGTGCCTACGTGGTACGCACCCTTGTGACATTTATAATTGTTTAAATAAAATTATATATGTTGTTTAAAAGTTTAAAATAAACATGTTCTTTATTATCTCAGTTAATATGTTCCTTTATATTGTATAATGAATATGTAGATATAATGATTTAGCACCCTCGTGATATTTATAATTGTTTAAATAAAGTAATATATGTTGTTTGAAAGTTTAAAATAAACATGTTCTTTATTATCCCAGGTAATGTGTTCCTTTATATTGTTCAATGAATACATAGATATAACGATTTAAAGTTTATAAAAGTTTCGGAGGTAAATAATGAATTCATGTGTACATGCATATCTGTGCATGTACATTTGTGCCATGTGGCACACATACATGTCGTAAGACCATGTATGTGTGTGACATGGCACACAAGTCAGAATCAGGGGTGCAACAGGCTGTCAAAGTGACAACCTGTCCCCCTTGTCAATTCGGTAATTTTGCCATTCATTCCTATTGGCCTCAAGACTTATAGGAATCAATGGCAATTACCAAATCGGTAAATACCGATTCAGTAAAATTACTGAATTATACAGATTCAGTAATTTCAAAAGAGAAATTACCTACATCCAAAGTACCTACTCTTAAATATTGAAGTGGTATGATTTGGTATTTATGAGTAGATAAATCGAGATTACGTACATCTGGCCCATTGAGTTGTAACATATTTATATACATATGTTACATTTCAGTGCTTTGGAAGTAGTATAGTATATTATAGGTAAACACCTTATAGGTTTATGCTGTACCACATCCTTATAGTTTTGCACTTTGACATTCAGTATGACAAACTTTTACATTCAAACATAGAAATGTAGTTCTTTTTTTAACCAGTAGAGATAGTTGTAAAAAGAACTGTTTGGTACGCACCCTTACAAGATTTGTAATTGCTTAAATAAAGTTATATATGTTTTTTTAAAGTTGCTTAAATAAAGTTATATATGTTGTTTAAAAGTTGCTTAACTAAAGTTATATATGTTGTTTAAAAATTAAAATAAACATGTTCTTTATTATCCCAGATAATGTGTACTTTTATATTGTACAATGAATATGTAGATATAACGATAACACTTTCGGGGGTAAATAATGAATTGCTGTGTACATGCACATCTGTGCATGTACATTTGTGCCATGTGGCACACATACATGTCGTAAGACCATGTATGTGTGTGACATGGCACACAAGTCAGAATCAGGGGTGCAACAGGCTGTCAAAGTGACAACCTGTCCCCCTTGACAATTCGGTAATTTTACCAAATCGGTATTTACTGATTCAGTAATTGCCATTGATTCCTATTGGCCTCAAGGCCCATAGGAATCAATGGCAATTACCGAATCAGTAAATACCGATTCGGTAAAATGACTGAATTAAACAGATTCAGTAATTTCAAAAGAGAAATTACCTACATCCCATTTACCTACTCTTAAATATTGAAGTAGTATGATTTGGGACGCGATGTAGGTAGGCATTTACTGGTCGGTAACAGCTGAATTTGGCCGTTACCGACTGGTAATTGCCTTTTCCTATGTAGGAGGCATTTATTTACAGATTTGGTATTTTTACCGATTCTGTATTTACCGAATCGGTAAAATTACCGAATCGGTAAATACAGACTCGGTAAAAATACCAAATCTGTAAATTCTAATGTTGGTAGCACTGTTGATCGTGCTAGAGGCGTCTAAGAATTCGTTATTTACCACTCAATACAATTGGGTGCTAAATAAGGAATTCCTGTGTACATGCACATCTGTGCATGTACACCTGTGCCATGTGGCACACATACATTCCTTAAGGGCATGCATGTGTGTCACCTTGCACACAAGCCAAAAACAGGGGTGCTACAGGGTGTCAAAGTGACACCCTGTTCCCCCTGGCAGGATTCGGTATTTACCGATTCGGTAATTACCGAATCGGTATTTGCCATTGATTCCTATGGGCTTCAAGGCCCATAGGAATCAATAGCAAATACAGATTCGGTAATTATCGAATCGGTAAAAACCTATGGTTTTTTCAGTGAATTTGCACGGTTTTTTAAATGCTAATTCCTAACTATATATGACCTGAAACCTATGGTTTTTTCAGTGAATTTCCAAGGTTTTTTTAAATGCTAATACCTAACTATATATGACCTGAAACCTATGGTTTTTTCAGTGAATATATATATATATATATATATATATATATATATATATATATATATATATATAAGGCCCATAGGAATCAATGGCAAATACAGATTCGGTAATTATCGAATCGGTAAAAACCTATGGTTTTTTCAGTGAATTTGCACGGTTTTATAAATGCTAATTCCTAACTATATATGACCTGAAACCTATGGTTTTTTCAGTGAATTTCCAAGGTTTTTTAAATGCGAATACCTAACTATATATGACCTGAAACTTATGTTTTTTTAGTGAATATATATATATATATATATATATATATATATATATATATATATACATATATTACCTACTGGCGGTCGCCAGTAGGTATATATAGTTAGGATTTTTTCCCTATGGGATTTTTGAAAATTCTATGTCTAATAACTTTGGCGTTTGTGGACGGAATTGGCTGAAATTTTCTGGAAAATGGAACATTTTGTTTCTGAGCAGCCCCTGGAAATTTGGGGGGGGTTCGTCCAGGGGGGGTCGAGAAAAAAGGGGGGTCCCAAAACGTGTTTTTAACATTGAGTTTTCCATAGGGCGGTTGTCCTCACTTTTATCCTGAACGGCTGAATGGATTTGCACGAAACTTGGCAAAATTGTAGGGACTGGTAGCCCGATGTGCCTTTTGTAGGTCTCAATATATGTGCTCCAGTGGATTTTGAGAAATTAATGTTTAAAAAAAGATATATATCTGTAACAGCGGACCGGGCAGCGCCCCGGTTCGCGGACCTTACGCGTACCGGAACTTCGCGTAGCGAAGCTGATTGGTTCTCCGGTGTCTGTCAACATTCTAAACAGTCCGGAGCGGCCGCCATCTTGTCTCTCGGTAGGATTGAGAGACAAGAGGAGGCCAAAACAAAGGGGGAAATAACCATAAGGGGGCATACTAGATCCTCCCTGACCCCCTAGGTTTAATGTGGAGGTTTTAAAAGGGCCCCGCGGGGCAAAAAAAAATTATTTTTTTTTTGGTTTTTTGCGTGGGTAGCGCCCGGTCCGCGAACCGGGAAGCGTTCTGGGCAGCGTACTTCAATGAAAAATGAATGATAGACTTTTCAAATACTGTATGTTAATTGATTGTTGGTTTTGTTGATTATTTTTTATTTCTTTTTATTTTTCAAGCAATTATTTATTATTGTGATTGTGTTTCAAAATTTAATAACATTTCTAACATTTCACTGTCTGAAATGTTGTCATTTTCATTGAACATAGCTTGTAATCTATGAGGGTGTAAAATGTCCTCATTTTGAAGGAGGTCATCCACTGCTTGCACACATTGCAGTAGTTCTTGGTCCCAAGTTTCATCCATAAATTCTATATAATTTGGATCAATTAATTATTGGCTGCTCTCTTGCAGGACAATTTGAAATGAAACTTTCTGTTCGCCTTCCATGTTGCCTGAAATTTGGATAAAAAAAATATATTAGTAGAGATAGGGCACTGTTGGGATTAATTTTAGATAGGCATTTTTTAACAGAGAATTTATCTTTGGGCCGTGTATAGTATCAGAGTGGAAGTAGGAATATAAAAAAGTGTATGTGATTTAACGTAAGTAAATTCATAATTATAAAAGAGAAGCCTAACTCCATCCATAACTATAACAGAGAAGTCTATCTAAATCTATAACTACTACAGAGGGATAGTATATAACTATCAGAAAAAGTTTACCATATTAACTGATAGTGCACAATATAGTTCAGTTTTTAAAATAACAACTTACCTTTAGAAAGAAGTTGAAGTGATTAGTGAAAATCCAATTGAAATGTACACCAGGAAGTAGTAGTCAAAATGGCTGTGTTTCATTCTCTTCTTTTATATATATTCAGGTACATAACCAATCAAATGTCAGGTAAAAAAAGTAGAAAATGAAAGTAACATTTTAATTGGTTGTCAATTCCAACACTTCAGATGTGTTTTGAGAAGTAATTTACCTCAGGGTATTTAGAGAGGTCTACAGGCTAAATGGCTAAATGGAATTCCAATCAAATTTGTGAAAATGGTAGGGATTGGTATGTAGTATGAGCTAATCTATATTTGGTGAAATTGTCTCCAGTGGCTTTTCTGTAAACTACTTTCCCACCTTTTTTGATGGTGCGCTTCCCAGGGAGCGACCCGGTACGCGAACCGTTGAGCGCCCCGGTTCGCGAACCTTAAGCGTTACGGGAGTCCACCATTTTGTGTTTCGGTCGAATTAAGATACAAAATGGAGGGCAAATAATGTTCAGAATGGGTAGAAGGGGGCACGGTAGACTTATCTTGACCCCCTAGGTTTTGTGAGGGTGGCTGAGGAGGCTTATATGTGCGAAAAAAAACCATTTTTAAAAAAAATTCGCGAGGTTAGCTCCCGGTTCGCGTACCGGGTAGCGCCCCGGGGAGCGTACTTTGTTGAAAATTAGTGAAAAAAGTTAGAGTAAAATAATAATTGTGAGTGATCAGATGTATGGGTAGCTCTGAGAAGAGCTTTTGGGTTTATGGTACATTTAGGTACTTATAAGTAGGTACCAATGCACAGTCTTAAATTCAGAGTGAAAATTCTGTTGCCCTCATCTGAGAAGTGAACTCCATCTCCTCTGTAGATATCTTGCATGTAGTAACGCAAGTTATTGTTGTACATGGAGCCCATTCCATGGTCTCTCATGTAAGCTGAAACAGATTTGTTTACATGCTTCCTCGACTTCTCAATTTGTGGACAAAATTGGTTTGACCACCTCCATTTCTGTCTTTGGCATATATTTGAATATACCAAGGCAGTCTGAGGAAAAAGTGCCATTAATTGCTCAAAGGTGTCCTTTAAAAGCATTTCCAGACCAACCCCAGTCAAAGTGCCCAAATCATTACCTCCACAGTGCACAATTAACAGGTCAGGTTTGGGCAAATGCATAAAGGTTTTCACCAATGGTATCAATTGGTGACGTTTTAATCCTCTGTGGCCAAACCACTTAATTTCCACATCTTGTAAATTGAGGTTAGGTAATTTTCTGTTCTCAGCATACCTGTGAGCCCAGTGGATATAACTATGTCCAACAATCCAGACAGAAAACATGGTGAGAGAAGGTTCTCCTGCAGTCAGATGAAGTGTGGCAATGAAATGGCAGTTGAAAAAATGAGAGTTTAAAATGAAAAAAACTGTGGAGTTTCTGTGTTCATGAAGCAGTAACAGTGATTGGTGGATTTTGATTGCTGAAAACAGAAAGTTAGGGTGCATGGATGAGTTATTTGAAAGATGTATTTTGAATGGTCAATAAAAAATCATTAAATGAAAGAATGCACTGGATATGCAGGTGCACTGAGAGTTCAGAGTTCAATTGCAACATTGTTGTGTGAACTTGCAAACACCAGACGTCTTCCAAGAGGTGGTTGCCATGCAGAAAAGGCATGAAATGGCAGAGGGGGGAAGGGTTTTCATTTGAAAAAAAGTGAGGGAAGAGTTTTGATTGGGTGACATGAGAGATATGTGTGAAGAATTACAGCATTTCTGTGCTTTTGATAGCTGCAGACTCTGGAGTGCATACCTTTTGCTCTGCTGAAGACAAATTGGTGTGTTTCTGAGACTGTTTTCAAACTCAAAGTATTTGCTAAGGTGAGAAAATATTTCTTTAATTTAGATAGAGAATAGTGTGCTTTAAGGAGAAAATTATGAATTATGTGGCGCAAATTGCTTGTAAATATGCTCCCACCTGTGCATGGAAAATTTAGATTTTGAATGTTTGTGTTACATAGCCATGTTAAAAGTGATACAAACATGCTGCAAAGGCAATCAAAAAACGCTTTTATGTGTCTTAAGGACATTTTAAGTAATTTTCCCATGTGCAGTGTTTTGAAATTATGATTTGAAAATCGTTTTTGGGGAAAAGGAATTGTTTTTAAATTTATGACAAGGACATAATGGTGTATGCTTCTTTATAAGGCAATTGACTGTCCCTGATGTTATTTTTCCCATTTTAATGTAAGACCTTTCTCTGTGGCGCAAATTGCTTGTAAATATGCTCCCACCTGTGCATGGCAAATTTAGATTTTAAATGTTTGTGTTACATAGCCATGTTAAAAGTGACCCAACCATGCTGGAAATGCAATCAAAAAACACTTTCATGTGTCTTAAGGACATTTTAAGTAATTTCCCTGTGGGCAGTGTTTTCAAATTATGAATTGAAAATCGTTTTTGAGGTAAAGGAATGTTGTTAAAATTTATGTGCGCCATATGCCCCCAAATTTCTTTTTCAGGGGTGCAGCAGGGTGTTCTTGAGACACCCCTGCACCTTTGGAAAAATTCCTAATTTGCGATGAGCTAATTGCTAATCGCAAATTGCACCTTCATTCATATGGGTATCCTGGCCCATGGAAATGAATGGGTAATTTGCAATTAGCAATTTGCTCATCGCAAATTTGGAATGGTAAAGAATCGCTATTTATTCCTTAAAATTCGCTATTTAGGAAATGCAAAATAGTTTGATGGTACATATGGCGGTTGATGTCTAACAAGATAAGAAGCTTAGGGATACATTTATGATGACTGGCGCAATGAAGTGGACATTACTTACTTCATTGGTAGAGCTTTACATGTATTATGTCCTCTGTATTCTTCATCAAGCGTAACTTTAATCTGCAATCCTGAGTAGGCCTCACCTTAAACAAACCTCTGGATAGGCCACACCTTATCGTCATCATGAATTAATCATTTAAAATGCTAGGGACAGATTTATGATAGGTGTATGCCTCTTTTGCGCCACTTACAAAACACTGTCCACGGGGAAATGACTTAAAATGTCCTTAAGACACATGAATGTGTTTTTTTAAAGCGTTTGCAATTTTTTTGGGTCACTTTTAACATGGCTATGTGACTCAAACAGTCAAAATCTAAATTCACCATGCACAGGTGAGAGCATATTTACAAGGAATGTGCTCCATGGGGAAAGGTCTTATAATGTAATATGGGAAAAATGACATCAGAGACAGTGAAATGCCTTATAGAGAAGCATACACCATTATGTCCTTGTCATAATTTTGCAAACCATTCCTTTTCCCCAAAAACGATTTTCAAATCATAATTTGAAAACACTGCACATGTGGAAATGACTTAAAATGTCCTTAATTCAAAATTTGCTATTCTTTATTTTGCGATTGCACTGAAGGATTTGCAAATTTTGCGATTCCTTAAATGCAATGTATCAAACAAAAAATATGTAAAAAATAACATTAAGGATTTGGAAACTACCACCAACTTCTAGTTTGTGGTAATTTCCGAATTCTTTTCAAAAAGCATTTTTTTCCAAAAAACAAAAGGTGCCATATGACGCCAATACATGTCCTTAGGGCATGTATGTGCGCCATATGCCCCCAAATTTCTTTTTCAGGGGTGCAGCAGGGTGTTCTTGAGATACCCCTGCACCCTTGAAAAAATTCCTAATTTGCGATGAGCTAATTGCTAATCGCAAATTGCACCTTCATTCCTATGAGCCTCCTAGCCCATGGAAATGAATGGGTAATTTGCAATTAGCAATTTGCTCATTGCAAATTAGGAATGGTAAAGAATTGCTATTTATTCCTTAAAATTCGCTATTTAGGAAATGTAAAATAGTTTGATGGTACATATGGTGGTTCATCTGTAACAAGATAAGAAGCTTAGGGATACATTTATGATGACTGGCGAAATAAAGTGCACATCACTTACTTCATTGGTAGGCCTTTGCATGTATTATCTCCTCTGTATTCTTCATCAAGCGTAACTTTAATCTGCAATCCTGAGTAGGCCTCACCTTAAACAAACCTCTGGATAGGCCACACCTTATCGTCATCATGAATTAATCATTTAAAATGCTAGGGACAGATTTATGATAGGTGTATGCCTCTTTTGCGCCACTTACAAAACACTGTCCACGGGGAAATGACTTAAAATGTCCTTAAGACACATGAATGTGTTTTTTTAAAGCGTTTGCAATTTTTTGGGGTAACTTTTAACATGGCTATGTGACTCAAACAGTCAAAATCTAAATTCACCATGCACAGGTGGGAGCATATTTACAAGGAATGTGCTCCATGGGGAAAGGTCTTATAATGTAATATGGGAAAAATGACATCAGAGACAGTGAAATGCCTTATAGAGAAGCATACACCATTATGTCCTTGTCATAATTTTGCAAACCATTCCTTTTCCCCAAAAACGATTTTCAAATCATAATTTGAAAGCACTGCACATGTGGAAATGACTTAAAATGTCCTTAATTCAAAATTTGCTATTCTTTATTTTGCGATTGCACTGAAGGATTTGCAAATTTTGCGATTCCTTAAATGCAATGTATCAAACAAAAAATATGTAAAAAATAACATTAAGGATTTGGAAACTACCACCAACTTCTAGTTTGTGGTAATTTCCGAATTCTTTTCAAAAAGCATTTTTTTCCAAAAAACAAAAGGTGCCATATGACGCCAATACATGTCCTTAGGGCATGTATGTGCGCCATATGCCCCCAAATTTCTTTTTCAGGGGTGCAGCAGGGTGTTCTTGAGATACCCCTGCACCCTTGAAAAAATTCCTAATTTGCGATGAGCTAATTGCTAATCGCAAATTGCACCTTCATTCCTATGAGCCTCCTAGCCCATGGAAATGAATGGGTAATTTGCAATTAGCAATTTGCTCATTGCAAATTAGGAATGGTAAAGAATTGCTATTTATTCCTTAAAATTCGCTATTTAGGAAATGCAAAATAGTTTGATGGTACATATGGTGGTTCATCTGTAACAAGATAAGAAGCTTAGGGATACATTTATGATGACTGGCGAAATAAAGTGGACATAACTTACTTCATTGGTAGGCCTTTACATGTATTATCTCCTCTGTATTCTTCATCAAGCGTAACTTTAATCTGCAATCCTGAGTAGGCCTCACCTTAAACAAACCTCTGGATAGGCCACACCTTATCGTCATCCTGGATTAATCATTTAAAATGCTAGGGACAGATTTATGATAGGTGTATGCCTCTTTTGCGCCACTGTGCGTCACTTTTATGATGCAGCGGCGGTGCAAAAGATTTGCTATGAGGCGACAAAATTACAAATTGATGCATTTAGGCAGATATGTCATGGTGTAAAAAAAACGTACCACATGAAACCGATGCAGCAGTGATGCAAAAGATGCACCATGTTGCAAGACAGGCCTCACTTGGGGCCATATGTATCAAGCTAATTAGCATTCGCAAAGATCAAAATTCTACGAATTTCGGCCTTTGCGAATGCTAATTAGACAAATGGTATGTATCAAACAAGTTTGATGCAAAATAAGGAATAGCAAAATTTGCTATTCCTTATTTTGCGTTTGCACTGAAGGATTTGCAAATTTTGCGATTACTTAAATGCAATGTATCAAACAAAAAATATGTAAAAAATGACATTAAGGATTTGGAAACTACCACCAACTTCTAGTTGGTGGTAATTTGTGAATTCTTTTCAAAAAGCTTTTTTTCCAAAAAACAAAAGGTGCCATATGACGCCAATACATGCCCTTAGGGCATGTATGTGTGCCATATGCCCCCAAATTTCTTTTTCAGGGGTGCAGCAGGGTGTTCTTGAGACACCCCTGCACCCTTGGAAAAATTCCTAATTTGTGATGAGCTAATTGCTAATCGCAAATTAAACCTTCATTCCTATGAGCCTCCTAGCCCATGGAAATGAATGGGTAATTTGCAATTAGCAATTTGCTCATTGCAAATTAGGAATGGTAAAGAATTGCTATTTATTCCTTAAAATTCGCTATTTAGGAAATGTAAAATAGTTTGATGGTACATATGGCGGTTCATCTGTAACAAGATAAGAAGCTTAGGGATACATTTATGATGACTGGCGCAATAAAGTGGACATTACTTACTTCATTGGTAGGCCTTTACATGTATTATCTCCTCTGTATTCTTTATCAAGCGTAACTTTAATCTGCAATCGTGAGTAGGCCTCACCATAAACAAACCTCTGGATAGGCCACACCTTATCGTCATCCTGGATTAATCATTTAAAATGGTAGAGACAGATTTATGATAGGTGTATGTCTCTTTTGCGCCACTGTGCGTCACTTTTATGATGCAGTGGCAGTGCAAAAGATTTGCTATGAGGCGAGAAAATTACAAATTGATGCATTTAGGCAGATGTGTCATGTTGTAAAAAAAACGTGCCACATGAAACCAATGCAGCTGTGATGCAAAAGATGCACCATGTTGCAAGACAGGCCAACTTGGGGTCATATGTATCAAGCTAATTACCATTCGCAAAGATCAAAATTCTGCAAATTTCAGCCTTTGCGAATGCTAATTAGACAAATGGTATGTATCAAACAAGTTTGATGCAAAATAAGGAATAGCAAAATTTGCTATTCCTTATTTTGCGATTGCACTGAAGGATTTGCAAATTTTGCGATTCCTTAAATGCAATGTATCAAACTAAAAATATGTAAAAAATGACATTAAGGATTTGGAAACTACCACCAACTTCTAGTTGGTGGTAATTTGCGAATTCTTTTCAAAAAGCATTTTTTTAAAAAAAACAAAAGGTGCCATATGACGCCAATACATGCCCCTAGGGCATGTATGTGCGCCATATGCCCCCAAATTTCTTTTTCAGGGGTGCAGCAGGGTGTTCTTGAGACACCCCTGCACCCTTGGAAAAATTACTAATTTGCGATGAGCTAATTGCTAATCGCAAATTGTACCTTCATTCCTATGAGCCTCCTAGCCCATGGAAATGAATGGGTAATTTGCAATTAGCAATTTGCTCATTGCAAATTAGGATTGGTAAAGAATTGCTATTTATTCCTTAAAATTCGCTATTTAGGAAATGCAAAATAGTTTGATGGTACATATGGCGGTTCATCTGTAACAAGATAAGAAGCTTAGGGATAGATTTATGATGACTGGCGCATCACCAGGGATGTGCCAGTCATCCTGCGCCGCTGTTCCGCCACCCATGGTGTGCTGCATTTACAATGCGGGGCATCATGGGGCAAAAATGGCACAGATGCGTGACGTATCTGTGCTGTAAAGGTAGTGATTGCTGGAGTTGTATCGCAAGTGCGATGCAGCTCAAGCAAGGCTCAGGGGTGCCCCATCTCCACAATGTTGCGTCAAGACCTATGCTTGCTTAAAGCAGGCGCAGGGTTTTGACGCAGCTTTCTCCTATCTGATTGTAAATACGGCACACCATGGGTGGCAGAGCAGCGGTGCACGTTAACTGGTGCATGCCTGGGGATGTGCCATTTAACATAAATCTGCCCCTTTACATTTAAGTATGTGCAGGGGACACAGAGTTGGTGAGGCTTATCCAAGGTTAAGAAGAGATGAGTCATGTTCACTGAAAAATTAGACATAGGTTTCACCTGCTCAGCATTGCTGGACATGGCTAAATAATAGCTGCAAAATGTTGCTCTTGTTAAACAATTTTACTATTATAATCTCTGAGATTTGTCTCTTACTCTGCAACATCTAATTGTTGTTATCTTTCTTTAAAGATAAAGACAACATCAACATGAGCGACAATCTGCAATCAGTTGATTTTGACCTCATCATTGAACTTGTAATTGAAACATCAGTGGATGTTGATCCCTTGGATGATTTAAATCCTGAGGATGAAGAAGAGCGTGATGAGGATGCAGATTTGTCCGAATTATATGACATAGGGTGGGAAGCTGACCTGCTTGAGCCTATGGAACTATAAACATTTATTTTTAAAATTTATAATAAATAAAAAGTAAAAGTGTAAACCGTTTAATTTAAAAATAAAGACACCTTCAAAAACAGGTTATGTGTAGTGTCTTCAATAAAATATTAAAATATGCTCATAAAATTAGATCAGATTCACATATAAAATAGCACAGGTAACATGAATATAAATTCCATTTCTTTTCTGCTATTTCTGTATTGTAAATTTGCCAAGGACTAAAAAATCTTCTATTTAAAATGTCAAGTAGTGTGTTAAGTTTTTGATCACTGTTATTGATTTACTGTTTGGTAATAGTGGTTAATAACATTTTTTAATATATTTTACCACAGATTCAACTGCAGATCATTTCAACATTTCACCATGCCAACGAAAGAAAGAGAGAGAAAGGCTGCAAAACTTCAAAGACAGCAGGTGAATCAAAAGAAGCAGCAGTCCTCTAACAAAAAGATTTGTCAAGTCACGAAGAAAGCACCGGGTAAGAGTACAAAAACATTCATAAGAAATATGTGTAGTAAAAAAAATATTACTACAGAAAATGTTTCAGTCCATAAAAAGAGAAGCAATTCAAATGGAAAGGAAAGGCCAATCAAAAATGTTACTGCTAGAGCAAGAGATAACTCTGTGCATGATAGTAGAAGGAAACAACAGTTTAGGGACATTCGTAAACGAATGTTCCGCAACAGGATAATTGGCAATTTGTTAAAAAATATTAAGAAAGGTCAACAGAAAGTGGTTTTTTATAAGAGAAAAAAAAAAGTTTAGAAAGTTATTGATCAGGCATTTGAAATTAAACGTAAGTTATTTATTTTGATAATCAATAGAATTAGGAAGCTAAACAAGGCAATTTATGATTTCAAAAGAAATAGTAGATGGAAGAGAATAGTTAATCGTAGTAATTTTTGTGAAGTTTTTTCTGGAGAATGGATTCATAGTTCAAGCTGTGAGGCATTTTTTAATGAGGAGAGTTATTTCCAGGATAATGATTTGGTGCATGCAGTTGACACCAGTGGTCGTGCTTATGAAGTGAAAGATGGTTGTCCAGTTGAAAAAGAAAAACTTGTGACAACAGAGGCAGAAGAGGTGTTAGGTAATGAGGTTTTAGGAAGACGTGCTAAGGGTCCTGTGTACACCTGGAAGTGTAGTAGTATTTGTAGTGTGCGACAGGATTCCATCAATTTGCTTTGTGATTTTGTACGGTCATTTAATAAGAAAAGTTTGAAGCAGAAAATAAGGTTGTTGCAAGAATTAGATCCTTGCAGAGTGAGAGAAGTGACAGGTTTGCATGGTCATTCACTGGCTTGTCTTTCCAGGAGAGTATGCCAGAGTGTTTTTCATCATTTCAGGATGCTAGCAGTGCATCATAATAAAGTGAGGAAATTAGTTAGAATGTTGTATTATGCTAAGAGTCCAGCAATTATGCTTAAACAATTATGCGCTGCTCTTTTGCATGGTTCTGAAATAGATGTGAAGAATATATGTGAAGAAATTGAGTTTTGTTACTTTGGAAGTAAAGAGGAGAATGTTGAAATTGAACAAGAAGAAGCGGGTAATGTGGAAGATAGTGTACAGGTTTCCAGTACAGATAATTTCCAGAGGGAAATTGTCACATTTCAGGTCAAATCAAGTGAGAGGCCAAATTTCACTTGTGTGTGTTGTCGACGCACTTATTATAAGAATCAGACTAAGTTAGTGGATTTATATGCAAAAAGTGAAAGGGAAAATAATAGTGAATGGAAGGATTTTGCAACATACTTGATGGTAGAAAATTGTTTTGATTTGGGATTGGATCAACGTGTGTGTACTTATTGTTGGTGCAAATTAAATCAAAACCAGATGCCTGCTAGAGCAGTTCATAATAATCTGGAATTGGTTGAGATTCCTTCTGAATTGAAGGATTTAAATACTTATGAATCTATTTTGATTCAAAGTATCCATCCCTTTCAGGCTATTGTAAGAATGGAGCCAAAGACAGGGAAATTGCCTCCATCAGATTTACAGAGAGGATTAAAGGGAAGAGTTGTTTATTTGCCTCTAGATTTCAAGAAAAACATTAACACAATTGGAGTAGAAAAAGTGGAAGAGGAACCTCTGGTTATCTTAGTTAATGGGGTTCCGACAAAGAATAAGAAAATATGGCAAGATTTAGTAGATGTTAGGAAAGTTAAAAAGGCAACATTGTATTTGAAAAAAAATAATAAATACTATAAGAATGTATATGTTGCAGAAGAGGAAGTAAGTGAGGAAGAGGATAGCGATTTGTGTGCTGGTCAAATTGAGAAAGTAGAACCCTCTACTAGTGAAGAAATATATGAACATTATAGTGTTCATCCTTTGCATTCCAAGGAAGTCATGGGGAATGCTATTGAGTTGTTTCAAATGAAACAAGCCAAAGGGAGTCCCATTAGTGTTTGGGAGGAAAGTTTGGAAGCTCGGTGTTTCCCACAGCTTTTTCCAACAGGTCATGGAGGAAGATATGATGAGCGACCTCATCAAATTCCTGCTTCTGAATACCGGACTTTGCGATTGTATGCAGGAGATGCTAGGTTTCGACAATGCATTCCTTATTTGTTTCATCTCCTGTTTGAAAGCGATCTGTCTGGACTGTCATATGCAGTGAACCACATCTTGAAAAGTGGTATACACATGCAAAACATCTCGGCAAGTGACTTTATGGATAAAGTCAATGTCCAAGACAGTATTTTGGATTCTCACCTGATTAATCTCATGGCGTGTCAGCGTGGTACTAATGAGTACTGGTACCGTCGTCATGGTGATTTAAAATGTATGCTGAGGAACTTAGGTACTCCCACATGGTTCCTCACTCTGAGCTGTGCCGAGTATGGCTGGGAAGACTAACTTGAATTTCTATGAGAGGCAAATGCTAACGTAGATAACATCGAATTCAAGACACCCGGAGAACTGTGCTCTTTGGATCCAGTCAATGTATGTAGGTACTTCAATCATAGATTTGAAGCTATGATGTCTTTCATCATGAATAAGAAGAATCCACCTCTTGGAGAGGTGTTGGATTTCTTCTGGAGAAAGGAGTACCAAGCAAGAGGTGCTCCTCATATACATATGTTGCTGTGGATCAAGGATGCACCTAAATTTGGAACGGATTCAGAAGACTCAGTGATGAGTTTCATCCAACAGTATTCTACGTGTGCTGTTCCAAACGCAAAGGAGAAGAAAAGCCTAAGAGAAAAAGTTCTGCGTTTCCAAAGCCATCGATGTGGAAAGTACTGCCGTCGTAAATTCCGAAACAAGGACAAGTTCTACACCAAATGTCGTTTCGGCTTTCCACGACCGGTGATTTCTAAAGGAAGAGTAAACAGTTTGATGTCTTCGCTGCGACATAATGTCATGAAGAAATCACCTAAAAACACATACAATTTGAAGAGGAACGAAGAGTCCAAGTACATCAACGACTACAACCCGGTGATTTTGTCCATGTGGAATGCTAACATGGATATACAGTTTGTGGCTGATAACTGTATGGCTGTGGCTCGGTATGTGACGTCTTACATCACCAAAAAAGAGAAGACAGAATTGAAGGATATGTGGGAGGACATTTCCCATGAAAAGAGCCTCAGCAAGAAGTTGTACAGTTTCAGTCTGAAGATGTTGTCGCATCGAGAAATTGGAGCTTACGAATGCTCTGACCGGTTGTCTTCAGCAAGTCTCTATGCCAAGTCCAGGAGTATCGTTTGGGCGAGTCTTGGTCTTGCTGCAACGCGTAATCGAGTTCTGAAACCTGTGCGGGAAATTGAGTATTTGGCGGAAAAGGAGCCAAACAGTACCGACATTTTGAAGACCAACATGTTGGATACATATTATCCAAATAGAAGCAGTCACCTCGACAATGTTTGTCTGTATGAGGTTCTTCAAAATTACATATTCAAGAGGAACATCAAAGAAGATACTGAGAAAGGAGTGTATGCTGTAATAGGAAGTGAGGGATGTCTGGTCAAGCAAAGAAAATGCCACTTGGTAAACCATCGAAAATTGAGTGGCGAATCTCCTGAAAAAAAGGAGTTTTTCTATTTAGCACTTTTGCAACTTTTCAAGCCTTGGCGTGCAGAAGAGGAACTGCTTGGAGATTTCCTCTGTTACGAAGACTCTTTCAATGCCGCCAAGGAGACCATAGAATGTCCTGCTTTTCCCAAATATGTAGAAATGTTGAATGTGGAAATTGAGCAGGAAGCAACGATTGCAGCCGAGATTGCCAGAGACAGTTCTCAGGACAGTCAGAGTTCTGCTTCATTGAGTCAGGATCCACTAGGAGGACCTGTTATCGAAAATGAAGCTGCCACTGCCATGAATGAAGTGGAAAGAGCCATGGCACATGCTCAGGAGGATGCGGTTAACTTAGAAGAGTTGGAAAGACAACTCAACGTTGAGCAGAGGAAAATATATGACGAAGTTACCATGCAAATTGATCATGGATTAAGTCATGACAAGAAAGAGTGCTCATGTACGTCGTTGAAGCCTGTCCGACTGTACGTGAGTGGAGAAGCGGGAACTGGAAAAAGTTTCCTCATTAAAGCAATTTCATGCTATTTGCAGGAAAGGACAGAGTCATCGCTGTCTTGTGTTGTCACCGCTCCAACTGGACTGGCAGCACATAACATTAAAGGGATTACTTTACATCGTTTACTGATGCTGCCAGTGGAGCATGACAACAAATTACAATATCACAAGCTATCTGGAGATGCTTGTTTTGAAGTTTCAAGAATCTTGAGGAAAATGAAACTTCTTATCATTGACGAAGTAAGCATGGTTTCCAATGTCATGCTTGCCTTTGTGCATTTGAGAATGCAAGAAGTTCTCAAAACAGAGTATGATGTGTTATTTGGTGGCAAACACATCATTGTTTTCGGAGATCTTTTGCAGCTGACACCAGTGAAAGGGCAACCTGTGTTCAAAATGCTCACGCATGAAGATACCAGGAAGTGCCTAGGCAGCATTGGCAACGTCAATATATGGTTAAACTTCAATTATGCTGAACTGCATGAAAATATGCGTCAGGCGAAGGATGAAGTTTACAAGACTATTCTACAAGATGTTAGAATTGGAAAAGTGACCGAGCATGGGAAAGAAGCTTTACATGCACGATTACTGTCAAATTTATATCCAGAACAAGATGTTGTGCCTGAGAATATTTTTCAGAAAATTACTGATAAGAAATCTGGTATATGTTTGATGCCAACTCTTGCAGAATGTGCCAAATTCAACAACAAAATGTTGCATTTAGAAAAGCAAGAGATTGTGAAACTGGAAGCTATTGACAGAGTAGAGCATATGGGATCAACAATTATTTTGTCTGAGAATCTGAAAACAAAATTGGATTCATTAGAGAAGAGTATATCTAAAACTGCAGGTTTTGAAAAGACTCTGAATGTGTGCTTGAACTGCTGTATAATTTTAAGAAGGAATTTACATGTTGAAAGAGGTCTGGTAAATGGATCAATGGGTAATGTTGTTGATTTTGTAAAATACAGAAATAGAGATGGAATTGAATTTTTAAAAATTAAATTTGATGGCATTGAGGAAGTACAGCTAATTGGTCGTTGCTCTGCTAGATTTTTGCTTGTAAAAGACTTATATGTTCGCCGTAAGCAGTTTCCTGTTTGCTTGGCATATGCGGTGACAATCCATAAATCGCAAGGTTTAAGTGTAGACTGTGCATTGGTGAATATTGGCAGTTCTGTGTTCAAGGAGGGTATGGCATATGTGGCATTGTCACGAGTTGGAACTTTATCGGGATTGTACTTGATTGAGTGTGATGTCACAAACATTTGTGCGGATCTAGATTGTGTTAAGGAATACAATAGGTTAAGAAGAGAGTATGCGCCACATTTGCCTCAGTATCCTTTGTTTGAGAAACGTGTGGTAGGCCGGAAACGAAGAAATGTGACCAATACTGGGGAGGTTGTAGCAAAAAGACGAAAAGTCGATGAACCTAAAATTACAAGCAGAAACAAAAAGGATTCTGTTGAAGATGTTGTTGGTTTTCAATTTGAAAACAGTTCTGGTGTCAACTGCTATGCTAATGTAGTGGTTAATGTTTTGTTTTCTCTAGAAAATGTAAAAGAAGAGATTGTGGTCAATTCTGATCAAAGATTTTGCAGTTTGTTAAATTCTGTGTTAGAGAAATGTAGCACTGATAGAACAAACATAGAAAGTGTGTCTGAAATTCGAAATCTGTTAGACAGATGTTCAGGCCAAACACAATTCTCTCAAAATATTCAGCAAGATTGTCAGGAGTTTTTAATGTATATGCTTGATGTATTGCATGCTGAAGGTGTAGATGTAGATCAGCTGTTTGGGCTTTCTTATCAATGGCAGCATGACTGCGAGAACTGTATGGTATCAAGTACTACTAGTGTAGACTCAGAAAGATTTATATATTTAACTTTGCCAGACAGTAAATCAGTCTCCTTTAATAAGCTAGTAAAAGCAGCTGATCACAACATGGAGTGTAGCCAATGTAAATCTGAAATGATGTCCACATTATTTATACGAACATATGGCCAGTATGTCATTTTAATGTTCCAACGATGTAGGCCTGATGGAACAAAATTGACAACTTTAATTAAAAATTTTGTAGCTTCGCAGTTGTCAATATCAGGAAGGACTTTTGTAACTGCAGCAATTATATATCATGACGGCCCTTCAATAACATCAGGACATTACACAGCTTATTTAAAGTCTAGAAATGGCTGGTCATTCTGCAACGATTCTGTTTTAATTTTCAAAAAAAAATTGCCGTATGACCTTAAAAACTCTTACCTGGTGTTTTTAAAACCAAAATTTTAGGGAAATAATCTCGGGATGTGCTCTGTGGAATTTCAAGAAGTTCTAATGGCTCCTACACAATTTGGCCTTGAGGATAAGTGTAGTTCAGAGACATAACTTCTAACCATAAGACTGGACGTCATGGAGAAATAAGTGCACTTTGAATGAGTTCAGAAAAACTATTTCTTTTTATAAGCTAATTGAAGCAGCCAATCAAAACATAGAGTAGAGGGAATGTAAGTCTGCAATGCTGTCTACTGTTTTACATTGCTTTGTGATTGAAAGTGATGTAGAGAATTAAATAATTGTAGTAGTCATAGAGTTAGTGTAAGTCTGCTTCATAGTAAGCAGTATCAGTGTCATAGGAAATGTAGAACATGACTGAGCAAGAAGGGGAAGATATTACTATTCCTGGATTGTGAAAATGATCTTCAACATTTTAATTCTGAAAGTTGCAGAAATGCCAAATGACGGGATTGGCTTACAAGAAATCCAAGAGTTATAAATGGCTCTGACAAGATTTGGCCTTGTGGAAACTTGTGGTAGAGAGCAAGAAGTCATTTATTGCATGTAACATGTTTTTAAAAACGATGGAGATTTTCTTTCAGAAAGTGGCGGGCTGAAAGTAATAACAGCACAACAGAGTGTAAGCTGTTCATAGGACATCCTTTGACGTCATGGAAAGTAAGTTAACTTTAAGGAGTTCTGAATTCTGATTTGTTATGTTGTATGGGTTTTTTAAACACAATCAGTTTGATTGTGTTTTTTTTCCCCGCTGTTATATGATGAATACCTTCAAGTCACTGTTTTTAGTGAATTTTGATACATTCTGAGAACAGCAAAAATAAACCATTTAACATGTATAATTAATTCTGTACTGTTTGCATTTATGATGTATATGTAGAACTGTGTAGGAGGCATGGAGAAGGTGAGGCTTCTGTAAGTGTCAAAGTTGTTGCATGCAGTGCTGCACTTCTGCGTATTCTTTCATATGCTAGACTACATCTGCACAATGAAATACCTAAGCAAAGGAAACACAAGTGATGTGATTGTGAAATGAGCAAAATAAATTGCACGTATTTCATTTACATCACCTGTGTTTCCTATCATTACGAATCACATTGTGCAGATCAAGTTTAGGTCTGTCCAGGGAAACATAGGAGGTTTGGACTTTGTTCAAGAGTGCAGTGGACATGACTCACTTCATTGGTAGACCTTCACATATATTATGTCCTCTATTCTCTTCAACAACTCGAAATTTCATCTGCAACCCTGAGTAGGCCTCACCTCAAAAAAACCTCTGGATAGGAGACATCTTATTGGCATCCTGAAGCAATTATTTAAAATTTTAGTGTCTTGCGACACTTTTCTGAGACAACAGCAATGCAAAAGATGCACCATGTTTTAAGATAGGCCTCACTTCATCTGCATCAAGATACTGTTAGTTTAAAATGTATATATTTAGGACTGTGTAGGGGGCCTGGAGAAGCAGAAGCTTCTGTAAGTGTCAAAGTTGTTGAAAAACTGTTTGTCCTTCAATCTTTTCCCTTGTCTTTTGTAATTTTTAAATACATGTTTTAATATTTTTCAAATGTTTGTTCTCTCTTTCACAGATTGAAAGTATAAAAACAAAAAGTGAGTAATTTAACGACAATTATAAGGTAAATGTTTTGTACTCTTTTCGTTACATTTCTATCACATTCACCTACTATTAGTTCCACCCTCAGTTTCCTGCCTTTGCTACTTCCCTCATTCTTTTCTCTATTACCTACTTACTCAACTCCTTCCACTCTTTTTGTCAGTCCCTCTCTTCTCATAGTTCCTCACTCTTGTTCACTCACTCCGTCTCTATTACTCTTAGTGTCTTTGACTGATCACTGTATCACTATTTGTTCATAATGCTTTCTCTGTGTAGTTGAAGCACACTAAGGGGCATATTATGAACACAGCCAATAAAATTATTGCTCTTTTTATTGGCAGAAAACTGGTGCAAAAGTGGTTTTAGCGGCAGTTTTCTGCCGCAAAAGCAGCTTTAGCGACACATTTCTGCCAATAAAAGCTGCAAAACTTTTATTGCCTATGTTGATGATATGGCTCTATGTTACTTACATTTCTTTGCTGTTTCAATTAATCTTTTTCTGTTATTTTTTGTTTTCTGTTTTCTATTTTTTCTCTCTGTTATTCCTCATGTTTTAATCTTATTTTGAACATTCACTCACATTCTCCAAGAAACTCTTCTTTGTTAATGTTATACTCTCTTTTTTTTTCTTCCACTTCGTTATCTATTTTGTTTTTCACAATTATACCCTCTTCCGTCTTTTCTTCGGTAAATAGATCTATTAAACAGTATCTCTTCTTTACTCCCTATAGCTGTCTTTCTTTTAACATCACTCTCTGTTTACTTTCCTTATACTTACTCTTTTTTTTTGTTGTTTTATATTTTGAACATTTTTTGTTTTTTTTGTATTTTTTGAACGATTTTATATTTTTTTTGGTTTTTTTTGGGGGAGGAAACAACAAAAAACAGGCATTGAAAAGGGCTCAACAGGAGCAAAAAAGTAAATTACTGGGGGCGGTTAGGGTAATTATGATGTTCAGAAGCCAGGTTGATAGCATTTATGCTCATATTGCCACATGCTAACAACGCACGACAGTGCATACAAGTGTGTATCATGTGGCCAAAATTTTCTTGTATGTTTGGCACAGTTTCCCGTGCCTCTGCTGGTGTCAATGAAATTGATATTCTTGATCTGGCCACAGGAGTTGATCTTGGATTTTCCTGCAAATCCCGTATTTCCGCCCGGCTATAATTGAGTGGATGCTTCCTGGTCATGTGCCTGTGCATAGTATGGTTCCCATAACTATATTTCTTATCCGTCCCTCTGGATAATTGTTCTTTGCAGATGAGGCAGGTGACATACCTCGCATTCACTTTTTTTTGGCCAGGAGGGATCGAATAAAACTGCCAGATGAAACTGGCTTTCTTATGGGAAACCCGGGGCACCTCTTCTAAGAACTGTGGTTCTTCTCCCTCCTCTTCCTCCATTTCTTCCTCTTCCTCCTCAGTGTTGGTCATGACCTGGGGAGGTGGTCCTCTCTTCCCATGAGGAGGTGGAGGTGGTGGTGGTGGTGCACCAGCTGAAGCAACTACTGAAGCCATTTCTGATATAGTAATAAAGGTCTTCCTCTCACAATGATGAAAGTCAGAGTGAGGAAAGAAGGAGGGGTTTTCATCATTTGGGAAAAACAATACTTCTCAACCAATGAAAAGTGTTATTTTTAGGTCACCTGACCTAGCCTTACATGATTATGAAACCAAAAGTGAAATGAACCAATGAAAAGTGTTATTAACAAGTCACATGACCTGTTATGCTTACGTTACGCGCTCCGGTCCGCGCCCCGGATAGCTTCCGGGTCGCTGCGCTTCGCGCCTCGGTCCGCGCCCCGGGGCACTTCCGGGTGCGCTAACGCGGTACGTCACAAGACGCATTACGCGGCAACGCGATACGTCGCGCTTTCGCGACGCGCCGCGGATCGCTTTCGGGGAGCTGCGTTTCGCGCCTCGGTCCGCGCCCCGGGGCACTTCCGGGTGCGCTAACGCAGTACGTCATAAGACGCATTACGCGGCAACGCGATACCGTCACTATGTTGATTTCTTACCGGTTCGCGGACCGGGTCGCGGCATCAATTTGAGCTAACGGAAAGCTTTCCGGTTCGCGGACCGGGAGCGAAACAAAAAAAATATTTAAAAAAAATTATTAATAAACATATAAAATATATTTTTGGATTTAAAGAAGAATACATTTTACAGCTATAGATATTAGCTTTTAAAAAACCAATGAAATTCACTGAAAAAACCATAGGTTATAGACCATATATAGTTAGGAATTAGCATTTACAAAACCTTGAAAATTCACTGAAAAAACCATAGGTTATACACCATATATAGTTAGGAATTAGCATTTAAAAAACCTTATTTTACTCACACAAAACCAATGAAATTCCATATATAGTTAGTTGTACTAACTATATATCGCGCACCCGCAATCCACTGCTAATCATGTCACATATTACATCATTCATGACATGGTCAGTGACATCACTGATGACATCTCAAATGACATCACTGATGACATCACTGATGACATCTCAAATGACATCACTGATGACATCACTGATGACATCACTGATGACAACATCCAGTGACTGTATTTTTCTGTAAAGTTAAAATATGTCTTACATATTTAAGAATGAGTAGATGTATAAGTGTCTGGATGAAGGATTTAGTAGGTGCATGACTGACTGTATGAGTGAGTGGTTAAATGTGTCTCACTGAGTGCATGGTTTAGTGACTAAACTGTCTTAATTTGTGCATCATTATGTCTGTTGTTCTGTAAACTGCTGCATGTGTTGATCAGTAGCTATATGAGTAACTATATGGGTTATTGATTGGTTGCCCAAGCATTTGTATGGGAGACTGAGTGTGTGTGTGGGTGGCTGGGAGGTGTATGACTCTGTGCATAGATGTATGGGTTCAAAAGTGCATGTGGAAACAGCTGTATGGGCGGTTGACTGTGTGCATGACTGTATTGGTGAGTGAATAGATATCTCAGTGCTACATGTCAAAGTAAGTACATATGTAAAATACAGTACATGTGAGAGTTGACATATATAAATAACTGTGCATAAGAGCCAGTGAATGTGTGAGTGGCTGCATGGATCATTGTGAACTTGTATCCAGGATTGTATAAGTGAGTAAATATGTTTTAGTATATGTTTGAATAAGTAAGGTGTGTATAACTGTATAGTTGAGGAAATGGAGGTGTGATTGATTCTTTGCATGACTGACTAAGTGTCTGAGTAACTCCATGGATGAGTGACAGTCTATGAGTGTCTGTTTACACTGAGTGTATCTAAGGTTATATTAGAGTCTGAAGAGGTTCATCGTATTATCACATGAATGATGTCATCAGTGATGTGATCAGTAATGTCAAATGAGATGTCATCAGTGATGTCATCAGTGATGTCATTTGAGATGTCATCAGTGATGTCATCAGTGATGTCATTTGAGATGTCATCAGTGATGTCATCAGTGATGTCATTTGAGATGTCATCAGTGATGTCATCAGTGATGTCACTGACCATGTCATGAATGATGTAATATGTGACATGATCAGCAGTGGATTGCGGGTGCGCGATATATAGTTAGTGCAACTAACTATATATGGAATTTCAATGGTTTTGTGTGAGTAAAATAAGGTTTTTTTAAATGCTAATTCCTAACTATATATGGTCTATAACCTATGGTTTTTTCAGTGAATTTTCAAGGTTTTGTAAATGCTAATTCCTAACTATATATGGTCTATAACCTATGGTTTTTTCAGTGAATTTCAATGGTTTTTTAATAGCAAATATCAAAACCTTTACAATGTATTCTTCTTTAAATCGAAAAATATTTTTTACATGTTTTTAATACAATTTTTTTTAATTATTTTTATTGTTTCGCTCCCGGTACGCGAACCGGTTAGCTTCCCGTTAGCTCAATTCGGAGCCGCGACCCGGTCCGCGAACCGGTAAACGTTCCGTTTGCGCACCTCTCGCGTTAGAAAACAACATCGTGACGCGTCGCGTCAGCATGACGTTTCGCGTTCTCGCGTGATACGTCATATGACGTGCTACGTTCGCGTACCCGGAAGCGCAGCGGTACGCGAACCGGAAGCGATCCGAGGCGCGGCGCCGACCGCGTAACGTAAACACAGCAGGTCATGTGACTCGGTAATAACACTTTTCATTGGTTCATTTCACTTTTGGTTTCCTAATGATGTAATACTAGGTCATGTGATCTAAAATGAACACTTTTCATTGGTTTAGAACTTTTGCTTTTCCCAAATGATGAAAACCCCTCCTTCTTTCCTCACTCTGACTTTCATCTTGGTGAGAGAAAGACCCTTTATTTACACTTTGACATGGCTTCATTAGTAGCTTCAGCTGGTTCTAACCCACCACCTCCACCAAATCCAAATAAGAGAGGACCACCTGCTGAAGTAATTTTGCAAGAAGAGGAAGAACAGGAAGAGGAGGAAGAGGAGGAAGAGCCAAGGTTTTTGCCAGAGGAGCCCAGGAGGTACAATCGAAAAGAGAATTACATTTGGCAATTCTATAGATTTCCTGAGGGGCAAAAAAAAGTGAATGCACGCTACGTGTTTTGCCGTATATGCTGTGATAGATTTTCAAGGGGAACTGAAAAAAAATACAGTTACGGCAATCACACTATGCATCGGCATATGAGTAGGTGGCACCCAAATAATTATAGTGCTGCCCAGCTACGTGATGAGCAACAAAATCCCCTCCCAATGGCAAGAAGATCGGTTGTTCCAGAGGTGTCGGGACCAGAGGCGAGGGAGATGATCCCAAACATTCAAATGTTGTTTGGGCACGTGAAGCAAGTGTGCGTGCACTGCGGCGATTTCATCTGCTACAGGGAAAGTAGCATCATTTTGATTATGAGAGCTATTCAGAATCATGTTAATGTTTGTCCGAGACGCCCCAAAAAATAAATTCTTTTTTTTTTGTTGCTCCTGTTGAGCCCTTTACAATGGATTGTTTTTGTTTCCCCCCCCCCAAAAAAAACCAAAAAAAATATAAAAACGTTCAGAAAATACAAAAAAAGTAAAAAAATGTTCAAAAAATACTAAAAAAAATATAAAACAACAAAAACATTAAAAAAAAAGTTCTTTTCAGAACTACCTCCCCGTTATAAAAAAATTGGTAGAATATTTGGAACTCTGCCAACCTCTATTTCTCTTAGTTCGCTCCCCGGAGCGCTACCCGGTACGCGTACCGGAAGCTAACCAAAAAAAATATTTTTTAAAAAAAAGAACAGTAAGTATAAGGTAAGCAAACAGACAGTTACGTGAAAAGAAAGACAGCTCTAGGGAGTAAACAAGAGATACTGTTACCTACAATCCACTGCTGATGATGTCACATATTACATCATTCATGACATGGTCAGTAACATCATCAGCAGTGGATTGCGGGTAACAGTATCCTTAGTTTACTCCCTATAGCTGTCTTTCTTTTAACATAACTGTCTGTTTCCTTCCCTTATAGTTACTGTTCTTTTTTTTAAAAAATTTTTTTGATCAGTCAGAAACAGTGACATTAATAGAAACAGAGAGAGTGAACAAGAGTGAAGAACTATGGTCCTCCTCAGCCACCCTCAGAAAACCAAGGGGGTCAAGATACATCTACCGTGCCCCCTTCTACCCATTCTGAACATTATTTGTCCTCCATCTTGTATCTTAATTCGACCGAAACACAAAATGGTGGACTCCCGTAACGCTGCTGGTTTGCGAACCGGGCCACTTCCCGGGAAGCGGTCCAAAAAAAAAGGTGGGAAAGTAATTCACAGACACTAAGAGTAATAGAGACGGAGTGAGTGAACAAGACTGAGGAACTATGAGAACAGAGGGACTGAGAAAAAGAGTGGAAGGAGTTGAGTAAGTAGGTAATAGAGAAAGGAATGAGGAAAGTAGCAAAGGCAGGAAACTGAGGGTTAAAGAAGTGAAGCAGTGGATCTAATAGTAGGTGAATGTGATAGAAATGTAACGAAAAGAGTACAACTATTTACCTTATAATTGCCGTTAAATTACTCACTTTTTATTTTTATACTTTCAATCTGTGAAAGAGAGAACCAACATTTGAAAAATATTAAAACATGTATTTAAAAATTACAAAAGACAAGGGAAAAGATTGAAGGACAAATAGTTTTTCAACAACTTTGACACTGACAGAAGCTTCTGCTTCTCCAGGTCCCCTACACAGTCCTAAAGATATACATTTTAAACTAACAGTATCTTGATACAGATGAAGTGAGGCCTATCTTAAAACATGGTGCATCTTTTTCATTGCTCTTGTTTCAGAAAAGTGTCGCTTCAGGATTCCAATAACATGTCTCCTATCCAGAGGTTTGTTTGAGGTGAGGCCTACTCAGAGTTCAAGATGAGATTTACACTTGTTGAAGTGTACAGAGGAGATAATATCTGTGAAAGTCTACCAATGAAGTGAGTCATGTCCACTGCACTCTTCAACAAAGTAGAAACCTCCTATGTTTCCCTGGACAGACCTAAACTTGATCTGCACAATGTGATTCGTAATGATAGGAAACACAGGTGATGTAATTGAAATACGTGCAATTTATTTTGCTCATTTCTCAATCACATCACTTGCGTTTCCTTTGCTTAGGTATCTCATTGTGCAGATGTAGTCTAGCATATGAAAGAATACGCAGAAGTGCAGCACTGAATGCAACAACTTTGACACTTACAGAAGCCTCACCTTCTCCATGCCTCCTACTCAGTTCTACATATACATCATAAATGCAAACAGTACAGAATTAATTATACATGTTAAATGGTTTATTTTTGCTGTTCTCAGAATGTATCAAAATTCACTAAATACAGTGACTTGAAGGTATTCATCATGTAACAGCGGGGAAAAAAAAACACAATCAAAATGATTGTGTTTAAAAAACCCATACAACATCAGAAATCAAAATTCAGAACTCCTTAAAGTTAACTTACTTTCCATGACGTCCAAGGATGTCCTATGAACAGCTTACACTCTTTTGTGCTGTTATTACTTTCAGCCCGCCACTTTCTGAAAGAAAATCTCCATCGTTTTTAAAAACACGTTACATGCAATAAATGACTTCTTGCTCTCTACCACAATTTTCCACAAGGCCAAATCTTGTCAGAGCCATTGATAACTCTTGGATTTCTTGTAAGCCAATCCCGTCATTTGGCATTTCCGCAACTTTCAGAATTAAAATGTTGAAGATCATTTTCACAATCCTGGAATAGTAATATCTTCCCCTTCTTGCTCAGTCATGTTCTACTTTTCCTATGACACTGATACAAGCAGACTTACACTACCCCTATGACTACTACAATTATTTAATTCTCTACATCACTTTTAATCACAAAGCAATGTAAAACAGTAGACAGCATTGTAGACTTACATTCCCTCTACTCCATGTTTTGATTGGCTGCTTCAATTAGTTTATAAAAAGAAACAGTTTTTCTGAACTCATTCAAAGTGCACGTATTTCTCCATAATGTCCAGTCCTATGGTTAGAAGTTATGTCTCTGAACTACACTTATCCTCAAGGCCAAATTGTGTAGGAGCCATTAGAACTTCTTGAAACTCCACAGAGCCCATCCCGAGATTCTTTCCCTAAAATTTTGGTTTTAAAAACACCAGGTAAGAGTTTTTAAGGTCATACGGCAATTTTTTTTTGAAAATTAAAACAGAATCATTGCAAAATGACCAGCCATTTCTAGACTTTAAATAAGCTGTGTAATGTCCTGATGTTGTTGAAGGACCGTCATGATATATAATTGCTGCAGTTACAAAAGTCCTTCCTGATATTGACAACTGTGAAGCCACAAAATTTTTAATTAAAGTTGTCAATTTTGTTCCATCAGGCCTACATCGTTGGAACATTAAAATGACATACTGGCCATATGTTCGTATAAATAATGTGGACATCATTTCAGATTTACATTGGCTACACTCCATGTTGTGATCAGCTGCTTTTACTAGCTTATTAAAAGAGACTGATTTACTGTCTGGCAAAGTTAAATATATAAATCTTTCTGAGTCTACACTAGTAGTACTTGATACCATACAGTTCTCGCAGTCATGCTGCCATTGATAAGAAAGCCCAAACAGCTGATCTACATCTACACCTTCAGCATGTAATACATCAAGCATATACATTAAAAACTCCTGACAATCTTGCTGAATATTTTGAGAGAATTGTGTTTGGCCTGAACATCTGTCTAACAGATTTCGAATTTCAGACACACTTTCTATGTTTCTTCTATCAGTGGTACATTTCTCTAACACAGAATTTAACAAACTGCAAAATCTTTGATCAGAATTGACCACAATCTCTTCTTTTACATTTTTTAGAGAAAATAAAACATTTACCACTACATTAGCATAGCAGTTGACACCAGAACTGTTTTCAAACTGAAAACCAACAACATCTTCAACAGAATCCTTTTTGTTTCTGCTTGTAATTTTAGGTTCATTGACTTTTTGTCTTTTTGCTACAACCTCCCCAGTATTGTTCTCATTTCTTCGTTTCCGGCCTACCACACGTTTCTCAAACAAAGGATACTGAGGCAAATGTGGCGCATACTCTCTTCTTAACCTATTGTATTCCTTAACACAATCTAGATCCGCACAAATGTTTGTGACATCACACTCAATCAAGTACAATCCCGATAAAGTTCTAACTCATGACAATGCCACATATGCCATACCCTCCTTGAACACAGAACTGCCAATATTCACCAATGCACTGTCTACGCTTAAACCTTGCGATTTATGAATTGTCACCGCATATGCCAAGCAAACAGGAAACTGCTTACGGCGAACATATAAGTCTTTTACAAGCAAAAATCTAGCAGAACAACGAGCAATTAGCTGTACTTCCTCAATGCCATCAAATTTAATTTTTAAAAATTCAATTCCATCTCTATTTCTGTATTTCACAAAATCAACAACATTACCCATTGATCCATTTACCAGACCTCTTTCAACATGTAAATTCCTTCTTAAAATTATACGGCAGTTCAAGCACACATTCAGAGTCTTTTCAAAACCTGCAGTTTTAGATATACTCTTCTCTAATGAATCCAATTTTGTTTTCAGATTCTCAGACAAAATAATTGTTGATCCCATATGCTCTACTCTATCAATAGCTTCCAGTTTCACAATCTCTTGCTTTTCTAAATGCAACATTTTGTTGTTAAATTTGGCACATTCTGCAAGAGTTGGCATCAAACATATTCCAGATTTCTTCTCAGTAATTTTCTGAAAAATATTCTCAGGCACAACATCTTGTTCTGGATATAAATTTGACAGTAATCGTGCATGTAAAGCTTCTTTCCCATGCTCGGTCACTTTTCCAATTCTAACATCTTGTAGAATAGTCTTGTAAACTTCATCCTTCGCCTGACGCATATTTTCATGCAGTTCAGCATAATTGAAGTTTAACCATATATTGACGTTGCCAATGCTGCCTAGGCACTTCCTGGTATCTTCATGCGTGAGCATTTTGAACACAGGTTGCCCTTTCACTGGTGTCAGCTGCAAAAGATCTCCGAAAACAATGATGTGTTTGCCACCAAATAACACATCATACTCTGTTTTGAGAACTTCTTGCATCCTCAAATGCACAAAAGCAAGCATGACATTGGAAACCATGCTTACTTCGTCAATGATAAGAAGTTTCATTTTCCTCAAGATTCTTGAAACTTCAAAACAAGCATCTCCAGATAGCTTGTGATATTGTAATTTGTTGTCATGCTCCACTGGCAGCATCAGTAAACGATGTAAAGTAATCCCCTTAATATTATGTGCTGCCAGTCCAGTTGGAGCAGTGACAACACAAGACAGCGATGACTCTGTCCTTTCCTGCAAATAGCATGAAATTGCTTTAATGAGGAAACTTTTTCCAGTTCCCGCTTCTCCACTCACGTACAGTCGGACAGGCTTCAACGACGTACATGAGCACTCTTTCTTATCATGACTTAATCCATGATCAATTTGCATGGTAACTTCGTCATATATTTTCCTCTGCTCAACGTTAAGTTGTCTTTCCAACTCTTCTAAGTTAACCGCATCCTCCTGAGCATGTGCCATGGCTCTTTCCACTTCATTCATAGCAGTGGCAGCTTCATTTTCAATAACAGGTCCTCCTAGTGGATCCTGACTCAATGAAGCAGAACTCTGACTGTCCTGAGAACTGTCTCTGGCAATCTCGGCTGCAATCGTTGCTTCCTGCTCAATTTCCGCATTCAACATTTCTATATATTTGGGAAAAGCAGGACATTCTATGGTCTCCTTGGCGGCATTGAAAGAGTCTTCGTAACAGAGGAAATCTCCAAGCAGTTCCTCTTCTGCACGCCAAGGCTTGAAAAGTTGCAAAAGTGCTAAATAGAAAAACTCCTTTTTTTCAGGAGATTCGCCACTCAATTTTCGATGGTTTACCAAGTGGCATTTTCTTTGCTTGACCAGACATCCCTCACTTCCTATTACAGCATACACTCCTTTCTCAGTATCTTCTTTGATGTTCCTCTTGAATATGTAATTTTGCAGAACCTCATACAGACAAACATTCTCGAGGTGACTGCTTCGATTTGGATGATATGTATCCAACATGTTTGTCTTCAAAATGTCAGTACTGTTTGGCTCCTTTTCCGCCAAATACTCAATTTCCCGCACAGGTTTGAGAACTCGATTACGCGTTGCAGCAAGACCAAGACTCGCCCAAACGATACTCCTGGATTTGGCATAGAGACTTGCTGAAGACAACCGGTCAGAACATTCGTACGCTCCGATTTCTCGATGCGACAACATCTTCAGACTGAAACTGTACAACTTCTTGCTGAGGCTCTTTTCATGGGAAATGTCCTCCCACATATCCTTCAATTCTGTCTTCTCTTTTTTGGTGATGTAAGACGTCACATACCGAGCCACAGCCATACAGTTATCAGCCACAAACTGTATATCCATGTTAGCATTCCACATGGACAAAATCACCGGGTTGTAGTCGTTGATGTACTTGGACTCTTCGTTCCTCTTCAAATTGTAAGTGTTTTTAGGTGATTTCTTCATGACATTGTGTCGCAGCGAAGACATCAAACTGTTTACTCTTCCTTTATAAATCACCGGTCGTGGAAAGCCGAAACGACATTTAGTGTAGAACTTGTCCTTGTTTCGGAATTTACGACGGCAGTACTTTCCACATCGATGGCTTTGGAAACGCAGAACTTTTTCTCTTAGGCTTTTCTTCTCCTTGGCATTTGGAACAGCACACGTAGAATACTGTTGGATGAAACTTATCACTGAGTCTTCTGGATCCGTTCCAAATTTAGGTGCATCCTTGATCCACAGCAACATATGTATATGAGGAGCACCTCTTGCTTGGTACTCTTTTCTCCAGAAGAAATCCAACACCTCTCCAAGAGGTGGATTCTTCTTATTCATGATGAAAGACATCATAGCTTCAAATCTATGATTGAAGTACCTACATACATTGACTGGATCCAAAGAGCACAGTTCTCCGGGTGTCTTGAATTCGATGTTATCTACGTTAGCATTTGCCTCTCGTAGAAATTCAAGTAAGTCTTCCCAGCCATACTCGGCACAGCTCAGAGTGAGGAACCATGTGGGAGTACCTAAGTTCCTCAGCATACATTTTAAATCACCATGACGACGGTACCAGTACTCATTAGTACCACGCTGACACGCCATGAGATTAATCAGGTGAGAATCCAAAATACTGTCTTGGACATTGACTTTATCCATAAAGTCACTTGCCGAGATGTTTTGCATGTGTATACCACTTTTCAAGATGTGGTTCACTGCATATGACAGTCCAGACAGATCGCTTTCAAACAGGAGATGAAACAAATAAGGAATGCATTGTCGAAACCTAGCATCTCCTGCATACAATCGCAAAGTCCGGTATTCAGAAGCAGGAATTTGATGAGGTCGCTCATCATATCTTCCTCCCTGACCTGTTGGAAAAAGCTGTGGGAAACACCGAGCTTCCAAACTTTCCTCCCAAACACTAATGGGACTCCCTTTGGCTTGTTTCATTTGAAACAACTCAATAGCATTCCCCATGACTTCCTTGGAATGCAAAGGATGAACACTATAATGTTCATATATTTCTTCACTAGTAGAGGGTTCTACTTTCTCAATTTGACCAGCACACAAATCGCTATCCTCTTCCTCACTTACTTCCTCTTCTGCAACATATACATTCTTATAGTATTTATTATTTTTTTTCAAATACAATGTTGCCTTTTTAACTTTCCTAACATCTACTAAATCTTGCCATATTTTCTTATTCTTTGTCGGAACCCCATTAACTAAGATAACCAGAGGTTCCTCTTCCACTTTTTCTACTCCAATTGTGTTAATGTTTTTCTTCAAATCTAGAGGCAAATAAACAACTCTTCCCTTTAATCCTCTCTGTAAATCTGATGGAGGCAATTTCCCTGTCTTTGGCTCCATTCTTACAATAGCCTGAAAGGGATGGATACTTTGAATCAAAATAGATTCATAAGTATTTAAATCCTTCAATTCAGAAGGAATCTCAACCAATTCCAGATTATTATGAAGTGCTCTAGCAGGCATCTGGTTTTGATTTAATTTGCAAGAACAATAAGTACACACACGTTGATCCAATCCCAAATCAAAACAATTTTCTACCATCAAGTATGTTGCAAAATCCTTCCATTCACTATTATTTTCCCTTTCACTTTTTGCATATAAATCCACTAACTTAGTCTGATTCTTATAATAAGTGCGTCGACAACACACACAAGTGAAATTCGGCCTCTCACTTGATTTCACCTCAAACGTCGCAATTTCCCTCTGGAAATTATCTGTACTGGAAACATGTACACTATCTTCCACAAGACCCTCTTCTTCTTGGTCAATTTCAACATTCTCCTCTTTACTTCCAAAGTAACAAAACTCAATTTCTTCACATATATTCTTCACATCTATTTCAGAACCATGCAAAAGAGCAGCGCATAATTGTTTAAGCATAATTGCTGGACTCTTAGCATTATACAACATTCTAACTAATTTCCTCACTTTGTTATGATGCACTGCTAGCATCCTGAAATGATGAAAAACACTCTGGCATACTCTCCTGGAAAGACAAGCCAGTGAATGTCCATGCAAACCTGTCACTTCTCTTACTCTGCAAGGATCTAATTCTTGCAACAACATCATTTTCTGCTTCAAACTTTTCTTATTAAATGACCGTACAAAATCACAAAGCAAATTGATGGAATCCTGTCGCACACTGCAAATACTACTACACTTCCAGGTGTACACAGGACCCTTAGCACGTCTTCCTAAAACCTCATTACCTAACACCTCTTCTGCCTCTGTTGTCACAAGTTTTTCTTTTTCAACTGGACAACCATCTTTCACTTCATAAGCACGACCACTGGTGTCAACTGCATGCAACAAATCATTATCCTGGAAATAACTCTCCTCATTAAAAAATGCCTCACAGCTTGAACTATGCATCCATTCTCCAGAAAAAACTTCACAAAAATTACTACGATTAACTATTCTCTTCCATCTACTATTTCTTTTGAAATCAAAAATTGCCTTGTTTAGCTTCCTAATTCTATTGATTATCAAAATAAATAACTTACGTTTAATTTCAAATACCTGATCAATAACTTTCTCAACTTTTTTTTTTGTCTTATAAAAAACTAGTTTATGTTGACCTTTCTTAATATTTTTTAACAAATTGCCAATTATCCTGTTCCGGAACATTCGTTTACGAATCTCCCTAAACTGTTGTTTCCTTCTACTATCATGCACAGAGTTATCTCTTGCTCTAGCAGTAACATTTTTCATTGGCCTTTCTTTTCCATTTGATTTCCTTCTCGTTTTATGGACTGAAACATTTTCTGTAGTAATATTTTTTTTATTACACATATTTCTTATAAAGTGTTTTGTGCTCTTACCCGGTGCTTTCTTCGTGACTTGACAAATCTTTTTGTTAGAGGACTGCTGCGTATTATTTTTCACCTGCTGTCTTTGACGTTTTGCAGCCTTTCTCTGTCTTTCTATTGTAGGCATGGTGAAATCTTGAAATGATCTGCAGTTGAATCTGTGGAAAAATATAATAAATAATGTTATTAACCATTATTACCAAACAGTAAATCAGTAACAGTGATAAAAAACTTAACACACTACTTGACATTTTAATTAGAAGATTTTTTAGTCGTTGGCAAATTTACAATACAGAAATACCAGAAAAGAAATGACATTTATATTTATGTTACCTATGCTATTTTATATGTGAATCTGATCTAATTTTATGAGCATATTTTAATATTTTATTGAAGACACTACACATAACCTGCTTTTGAAGGTGTCTTTATTTTTAAATTAAACGGTTTCCTTTTTACTTTTTATTAATTATAAATTTTAAAAATAAATGTTTATATTTCCAAAGGCTCAAGCAGGTCAGCTTCCCATCCTATATCATATAATTCGGACAAATCTGCATCCTCATCACGCTCTTCTTCATCCTCAGGATTTAAATCATCTAATGGATCAACATCCACTGATGTTTCAATTACAAGTTCAATGATGAGGTCAAAATCAACTGATTGCAGATTGTCGCTCATGTTGAGGTTGTCTTTGTCTTTAAAGAAAGATAACAACAATGAGATGTTGCAGAGTAAGAGACAAATCTCACAGATTATAATAGTAAAATTGTTTAACAAGAGTAACATTTTGCAGCTATTATTTAGCCATGTCCAGCGATACTGAGCAGGTGAAGCCTATGTCTAATTTTTCACTGAACAGGACTCATCTGTTCTTAACCTTGGATAAGCCTCACCAACTCTGTGTCCCCTGCACATACTTAAATGTAAAGGGGCAGATTTATGTTAAATGGCACATCCCCAGGCATGCACCAGTTAACGTGCACCACTGCTCTGCCACCCATGGTGTGCCGCATTTACAATCAGATAGGAGAAAACTGTGTCAAAACCCTGCACCTGCTTGAAGCAGGCATAGGTCTTGACGCAACATTGTGGAGATGGTGCACCCCTGAGCCTTGCTGGAGCTGCATCGCACTTGCGATACAACTCCAGCAATGCGCCACCTTAACGGCACAGATGCGTCAAGCATCTGTGCCGTTATTGCCCCATGCTGCGCCGCATTGTAAATGCAGCACACCATGGGTGGCGGAACAGTGGCGCAAGATGACTGGCACATCCCTGGTGATGCACCAGTCATCATAAATCTATCCCTAAGCTTCTTATCTTGTTAGATATGAACTGCCATATGTATCATCAAAATATTTTGCATTTCCTAAATAGCGAATTTTAAGGAATAAATAGCGATTCTTTACCATTCCTAATTTGCGATGAGCAAATTGCTAATTGCAAGTTACCCATTCATTTCCATGGGCTAGGAGGCTCATAGGAATGAAGGTTTAATTTGCGATTAGCAATTTGCTCATCACAAATTAGGAATTTTTCCAAGGGTGCAGGGGTGTCTCAAGAACACCCTGCTGCACCCCTGAAAAAGAAATTTGGGGGCATATGGCACACATACATGCACTAAGGGCATGTGTTGGCGTCATATGGGACCTTTTGTTTTTTTAAAAAAAAGCTTTTTGAAAAGAATTCACAAATTACCACCAATTTACCACAATAGTTTCCAAATCCTTAATGTCATTTTTTACATATTTTTTGTTTGATACATTGCATTTAAGTAGTCACAAAATTTGCAAATGCTTCAGTGCAATTGCAAAATAAGGAATAGCAAATTTTGCTACTCCTTATTTTGCATCAAACTTGTTTGATACATACCATTTGTCTAATTAACATTCGCAAAGGCCAAAATTCGTAGAATTTTGATCTTTGCGAATGCTAATTAGCTTGATACATATGGCCCCAAGTGAAGCCTGTCTTACGACATGGTGCATCTTTTGCATCACTGCTGCATCGGTTTCATGTGGTACGTTTTTTTTACACCATGACATATCTGCCTAAATGCATCAATTTGTAATGTTGTCGCCTCATAGCAAATCTTTTGCACCACCGCTGCATCATAAAAGTGACGCACAGTGGCACAAAAGAGGCATAAACCTATCATAAATCTGTCCCTAGCATTTTAAATGATTAATCCAGGATGACGATAAAGTGTGGCCTATCCAGAGGTTTGTTTAAGGTGAGGCCTACTCAGGATTGCAGATTAAAGTTACGCTTGATGAAGAATACAGAGGAGATAATACATGTAAAGGCCTACCAATGAAGTAAGTAATGTGCACTTTATTGCGCCAGTCATCATAAATGTATCCCTAAGCTTCTTATCTTGTTACAGATCAACCACCATATCTACCATCAAACTATTTTGCATTTCCTAAATAGCAAATTTTAAGGAATAAATAGGAATTCTTTACTATTCCTAATTTGCAATGAGCAAATTGCTAATTGCAAATTACCCATTCATTTCCATGGGCTAGGAGGCTCATAGGAATGAAGGTTGCAATTTGCGATTAGCAATTAGCTCATCACAAAATAGGAATTTTTTCAAGCGTGCAGGGGTATCTCAAGAACACCCTGCTGCACCCCTGAAAAATAAATTTGGGGGCATATGGCACACCTACATGCCCTAAGGGCATGTATGGGCGTCATATGGGACCTTTTGTTTTTTGGAAAAAAATGCTTTTTGAAAAGAATTCGCAAATTACCACAAACTAGAAGTTGGTGGTAGTTTCCAAATCCTTAATATCATTTTTTACATATTTTTTGTTTGATACATTGCATTTAAGGAATCGCACATTTTGAATTAAGGACATTTTAAGTCATTTCCACATGTGCAGTGTTTTCAAATTATGATTTGAAAATCGTTTTTGGGGAAAAGTAATGGTTTGCAAATTTATGACAAGGACATAATGGTGTATGCTTCTCTATAAGGCATTTCAGTGTCTCTGATGTCATTTTTCCCATATTACATTATAAGACCTTTCCCCATGGAGCACATTCCTTGTAAATATGCTCCCACCTGTGCATGGCGAATTTAGATTTTGACTGTTTGAGTCACATAGCCATGTTAAAAGTGACCCAAAAAAATTGCAAACGTTTTAAAAAAACACATTCATGTGTCTTAAGGACATTTTAAGTCATTTCCCCATGGACAATGTTTTCTAAGTGGCGCAAAAGAGGCATACACCTATCATAAATCTGTCCCTAGCATTTTAAATGATTAAATCAAGATAACAACAAGATGTGGCCTATCCAGAGGTTTGTTTAAAGGGAGGCCTACTCAGGATTGCAGATTAAAGTTACGCTTGATGAAGAATAAAGAGGAGATAATACATGTAAAGCTCTACCAATGAAGTTAGTGATTTCTACTTCATTGCGCCAGTCATCATAAATGTATGCCTAAGCTTCTTATCTTGTTAGACATCAACCGCCATATGTATCATATAACTATATTGCATTTCCAAAAAAGCGAATTTTAAGGAATAAATAGCGATTCTTTACCATTCCAAATTTGCGATGAGAAAATTGCTAATTGCAAATTACCCATTCATTTCCATGGGCTAGGAGGCTCATATAAATGAAGGTGCAATTTGCGATTAACAATGTGCTCATCACAAATTAGGAATTTTTCCAAAGCTGCAGGGGTGTCTCAATAACACCCTGCTGCACCCCTGAAAAAGAAATTTGGGGGCATATGGCGCACATAAATTTTAACAACATTCCTTTACCTCAAAAACGATTTTCAAATCATAATTTCAAAACACTACACATGGGAAAATTACTTAAAATGTCCTTAAGACACATAAAAGCGTTTTTTGATTGCCTTTCCTGCATGGTTGGGTCACCTTTAACATGGCTATGTAACACAAACATTCAAAATCTAAATTTTCCATTCACATGTGGGAGCATGTTTACAAGCAATTTGCGCCACAGAGAAAGGTCTTACACTAAAATGAGAAAAATAACATCAGGGACAGTCAATTGCCTTATAAAGAAGCATACACCATTATGTCCTTGTCATGAATTTAAAAACAATTCCTTTACCCCAAAAACGATTTTCAAATCATAATTTCAAAACACTGCACATGGGAAAATGACTTAAAATGTCATTAAGACACATGAAAGCGTTTTTTGATTGCCTTTCCAGCATGGTTGGGTCACTTTTAACATGGCTATGTAACACAAACATTTAAAATTTAAAATTACCATGCACAGGTGGGAGCATATTTACAAGCAATTTGCGCCACAGAGAAAAGTCTTACATTAAAATGGGAAAAATAACATCAGGGACAGTCAATTGCCTTATAAAGAAGCATACACCATTATGTCCTTGTCATAAATTTAAAAACAATTCCTTTACCTCAAAAACGATTTTCAATTCATAATTTCAAAACACTGCACATGGGAAAATTACTTAAAATGTCCTTAAGACACATAAAAGCGTTTTTTGATTGCCTTTCCTGCATGGTTGGGTCACTTTTAACATGGCTATGTAACACAAACATTCAAAATCTAAATTTTCCATGCACAGGTGGGAGCATATTTACAAGCAATTTGCGCCACATAATTCATAATTTTCTCCTTAAAGCACACTATTCTCTATCTAACTTAAAGAAATATTTTCTCACCTTAGCAAATACTTTGAGTTTGAAAACAGTCTCAGAAACACACCAATTTGTCTTCAGCAGAGCAAAAGGTATGCACTCCAGAGTCTGCAGCTATCAAAAGCACAGAAATGCTGTAATTCTTCACACATATTTCTCATGTCACCCAATCAAAACTCTTCCCTCACTTTTTTTCAAATGAAAACCCTTCCCCCCTCTGCCCTTTCTGTCTTTTCTGCATGGCAACCACCTCATTGGAAGACTTCTGGTGTTTGCAAGTTCACACAACTTTGTTGCAATTGAACTCTGAACTCTCAGTGCACCTGCATATCCAGTGCATTCTTTCATTTAATGATTTTTTATTGACCATTCAAAATACATCTTTCAAAGAACACATCCGTGCACCCTAACTTTCTGTTTTCAGCAATCAAAATCCACCAATCACTGTTACTGCTTCATGAACACAGAAACTCCACAGTTTTTTTCATTTTAAACTCTCATTTTTTCAACTGCCATTTCATTGCCACACTTCATCTGACTGCAGGAGAACCTTCTCTCACCATGTTTTCTGTCTGGATTGTTGGACATAGTTATATTCACTGGGCTCAAAGGTACGTTGAAAACAGGAAATTACCTAACCTCAATTTACAAGATGTGGAAATTAAGTGGTTTGGCCACAGAGGATTAAAATGTCACCAATTGATACCATTGGTGAAAACCTTTATGCATTTGCCCAAACCTGACCTGTTAATTGTGCACTGTGGAGGTAATGACTTGGGCACTTTGACTGGTGTAGGTCTGGAAATGCTTTTAAAGGACACCTTTGAGCAATTAATGGCACTTTTTCCTCAGACTGCCTTGGTATATTCAAATATATGCCAAAGACAGAAATGGAGGTGGTCAAACCAATTTTGTCCACAAATTGAGAAGTCGAGGAAGCATGTAAACAAATCTGTTTCAGCTTACATGAGAGACCATGGAATGGGCTCCCTGTACAACAATAACTTGCGATACTACATGCAAGATATCTACAGAGGAGATGGAGTTCACTTCTCAGATGAGGGCAACAGAGTTTTCACTCTGAATTTAAGAATGTGCATTGGTACCTACTTATAAGTACCTAAATGTACCATAAAACCAAAAGCTCTTCTCAGAGCTACCCTACATCTAATCACTCACAATTATTATTTTACTCTAACATTTTCACTAATTTTCAACAAAGTATGCTCCCCGGGGCGCTACCCGGTACGCGAACCGGGAGCTAACCTCGCGAATTTTTTTTTAAAAAATGTTTTTTTTTCGCACATATGGGCCTCCTCAGCCACCCTCACAAAACCTAGGGGGTCAAGATAAGTCTACCGTGCCCCCTTCTACCCATTCTGAACATTATTTGCCCTCCATCTTGTATCTAAAATCGACCGAAACACAAAATGGTGGACTCCCGGAACGCTTAAAGTTCGCGAACCGGGGCGCTCAACGGTTCGCGTACCGGGTCGCTCCCTGGGAAGCGCACCATCAAAAAAGGTGGGAAAGTAGTTCACAGAAAAGCCACTGGAGACAATTTCACCAAATATAGATTAGCTCATACTACATACCAATCCCTACCATTTTCACAAATTTGATTGGAATTCCATTTAGTCATTTAGCCTGTAGACCTCTCTAAATACCCTGAGGTAAATTACTTCACAAAACACATCTGAAGTGTTGGAATTGACAACCAATGAAAATGTTACTTTCATTTTCTATTTTTTTTACCTGACATTTCATTGGTTATATACCTGAATATATATAAAGGAAGAGAAGAAAACACAGCCATTTTGACTACTACTTCTTGCTGTACATTTCAATAGTATTTTCACTAATTCCTTCAACTTCTTTCTAAAGGTAAGTTTTTATTTTTAAAACTGAAGTATATTGTGCACTATAAGTTAATATGGTAAACTTTTTCTGATAGATATATACTATCCCTCTGTAGTGGTTATAGATTTAGAGAGACTTCTCTGTTATAGTTAAGGATGGAGTTAGGCTTCTCTTGTATAATTATGAATTTACTTACGTTAAATCACATACACATTTTTATATTCCTACTTCCACTCTGATACTATACACTGCCCAAAGATAAATTCACTGAAAAAAAATGCCTATCTAAAATTATTCCCAACATTGCCCTATCTCTACTAATATATATTTTTTTAATTCAAATTTCAGGCAAAATGGAAGGCGAAAACCAAGTTTCTTTTGAAATGGACCTGCAAGACAGCAGCCAAGAATTGATTGATACAATTGATCAAATTGACATTGAATTTTTCGATGAAACTTGGGACAATGAACTACTGCAATGTGTACAAGCAGTAGATAACCTCCTTGCAAATGAGGACATTTTACACCCTCAGAGACTACAATGTATATTCCATGATAATTATGAAATTTCTGACAATGAAATGTTAGAAAGTTTAATAAATTATGAAACACAATCACATTAAAAAAAAATGCTTAAAAAATAAAGAAAATAAAAAATAATCAACAAAAACAACAATCAATTAACATACAGCATTTGAAAAGTTTATCATTCATTTTTCATTGCAGTACGCTGCCCAGAAGGCTTCCCGGTTCGCGGACCGGGCGCTCCCCACGCAAAAAAAAAATAATTTTTTTTTTGTTTTTTTTGCCCCGCGGGGCCCTTTTAAAACATCCACATTAAACCTAGGGGGTCAGGGAGGATCTAGTATGCCCCCTTATGGTCATTTTCGCCTTTGTTTTGGCCTCCTCTTGTCTCTCAATCCTACCGAGAGACAAGATGGCGGCCGCTCCGGACTGTTTAGAATGTTGACAGACACCGGAGAGCCAATCAGCTTAGCTACGCGAAGTTCCGGTACGCTTAAGGTCCGCGGACCGGAGCGCTGCCCAGAGCGCGCTTACAGATATATATCTTTTTTTAAACGTTAATTTCTCAAAATCCACTGGAGCACATATATTGAGACCTAGAAAAGGCACATCGGGCTACCAGTCCCTACAATTTTGCCAAGTTTCATGGAAATCCATTCAGCCGTTCGGGCTAAAAGTGAGGCCAACCGCCCTATGGAAAACTCAATGTTAAAAACACATTTTGGGACCCCCCTTTTTTCTCGGCCCCCCCTGGACGAACCCCCCCCAAATTTCCAGGGGCTGCTCAGAAACAAAATGTTCCATTTTCCAGAAAATTTCAGCCAATTCCGTCCACAAACGCCAAAGTTATTAGACATAGAATTTTCAAAAATCCCATAGGGAAAAAATCCTAACTATATATACCTACTGGCGACCGCCAGTAGGTAATATATATATATATATATATATATATTACCTACTGGCGGTCGCCAGTAGGTATATATAGTTAGGATTTTTTCTCTATGGGATTTTTGAAAATTCTATGTCTAATAACTTTGGCGTTTGTGAAATTTTCAGGAAAATGGCACATTTTGTTTCTGAGCAGCCCTTGAAAATTTGGGGGGGGTTCGTCAAGGGGGGGCCGAGAAAAAAGGGGGGTCCCAAAACGTGTTTTTAACATTGAGTTTTCCATAGGGCGGTTGGCCTCACTTTTAGCCCGAACGGCTGAATGGATTTGCACGAAACTTGGCAAAATTGTAGGGACTGGTAGCCCGATGTGCCTTTGCTAGGTCTCAATATATGTGCGTATTACAAAAAGAGAGACAGGGAGAGTATGCGGACAGTCTTGTTCCCCGGTCAGTATTTCATAAACAAAAGAAGAGTGTCCATGAAGAGAGGACTGAGCCAATCACAGGAGCATCAGAACATCCTCACTGGGATGTTAAAGAAGGCCCTCACTCACCACCTAGTGATGACATGCTTCATCATCGGGCCCCACCAAAGAGACCGAATGTCTCTTTGGTGTGCTACAACGCCAGAATTACTGCGGAGCGGGATGGTGAGTCAATATATGTGCTCCAGTGGATTTTGAGAAATTAACGTTCAAAAAAAGATATATATCTGTAACAGCGGACCGGGCAGCGCTCCGGTTCGCGGACTTTACGCGTAATGGAACTTCGCGTAGCGAAGCTGATTGGCTCTCCGGCGTCTGTGAACATTCCAAACAGTCCGTAGCGGCCGCCATCTTGTCTCTCGGTAGGATCGAGAGACAAGAGGAGGCCAAAGCGAAGGGGCAAATGACCATAAGGGGGCATAGTAGATCCTCCTTGACCTCTTAGGTTTGATGTGGAGGTTTTAAAAGGGCCCCGCGGGGCAAAAAAAAAATAATAATAATAATCGAACGGCTGAATGGATTTGCACGAAACTTGGCAAAATTGTAGGGACTGGTAGCTCGATGTGCCTTTGCTAGGTCTCAATATATGTGCTTCAGTGGATTTTGAGAAATTAACGTTCAAAAACAAGATATATATCTGTAACAGCGCTCCGCTTCGCGGAGATAAAATTATATCTGTATTACCTAGCTGTTGCTAACACCAGTTAGCGACGTCTAGTAGGAGATAGCGACCATCTTGGGCCCCACTTTGCATGTGAGTGATATTTATCACTAATGACATGCAAAGTGGGCATGCCAAGATGTTAGCGACTGGAAACAGTCGCTAACATCGCTATCTCCTATTATCAACTTTTGGAAATATTCGAGATAAGCGCGAATATCTCCAAAAGCTAGCACCTGCCCTGAGCAGTTCTTAGCCATGTTATCCAATGGGAGGTGGATAACATGGCTAAGAGCATTAGCTCGGTAATGCATGAATATCGCTGAGTTTTCAGCGATATTAATGCATTGCGGTCGTTTATTATCGTATTTGCGATAAACCTTGATAATAGCAAGGTTTATCTGCGATAATTTCTGACGATGCTTAGCGGTAAAAAAAATCGTTGCTAAGCATCGTTAGGGATAAATATCGCTTAACTTTGGTAATATGCCCCAACGTCTGTTAACGTTCGATTCGAAGGAAATCAGGAAGTGTTGAAAAACATTGTCTGCGCCATCTTGTCTTTTTTCAAATGCCACACTTTTGTCGTGCACGGCAGCCATTTTAGATGCCTTGACCAGACCCACTCTGTGCATGCTGTCGATCCTTAGCATGGCTCCCCACCCTCGCAAGCATCTCCCCCAGGCAGTGGTCACCCCCGCTCTCTGTCTTATGCATGGGTAATAAACCTCCCCCCATCTGCGCTGCTCTTCCCTGAGAATCACACCCTGTGCCCGCCCGACACCTCCCTTTCGCCCTATTCACTACCGCACCCTCTGACACTCCTTTTCCTCTGTGTCCGATTGTCCAGGCTGGTCCTAGGGTATCAGCTAGCCCTGCAGATGTAGTTTATGGCCCCAGCTGTAAAGAATCACCCCCCTTCAAAGGAGTTATAGTAGATCAAGGCCCACACTCGATGAGATCCGTCACAGTAGACGCGTTCCTATTATCTGAAAACCATCCTGTATTGTGATTGGGGAGGGGACCGAGCCTGAGGCGGAAGATTCCAGGGATGACTCTTTGTACATCAAAGTTTTTACAATTATGTGTCACATTAAAAATATATAGCACTCCGACAAAGTAGTAAGATTATAAAACTTTAATAACTTATAAATATATACAAGAAAACAAAAATAGTAATAACATATAAACATTTTTAGGGAAAAACAACGAAGTAGCGGTCGGCTGTGCGAATAGTCCCAACGCAGCACAACGTCCAGATTTCCGGCGTGGGGCGTCGCGGGGGGTGGGTCATCAGTAGCAAATTGTTGTGCGAATAGTTCCAAGGCAGCAGAACGATGGCACCAAGGTGATGTCCAGTAAGTTGCCGCACTGGTTTTGGTATCCTACAATGCTGCTCCGAATAACGGCGTGGGGCGCCCCGGGGGAGGCGGCGTGAACGGGCCTCTCCAGGTGGAGTGTCATCTGTTGTAGTGGGGCGCCCCTTTACCGTTTCAGTTGCCATTCCGTCCGTTTTTGGTCCACTGTGTCAAAAGCCGCAATTCAGCTGAGTTGCGCCCACTCTTGCGGTGCAGCGATAGGCGGCTGTCACAGGACTCTCAAAATGGCGGCAGGCTCTTTCCTTTTTGGGCCTGGTCCACTGAAATGGCCCTGGGACACCTTGGAAATCGGACGCTTGTCTGCTAGGTCTTGGACCCCATTCTCGAAAGCGTCCCCTCCGCCTTGAGGATTCATCAAAAGTTTTGGGGGCCCCCGACTCCTGTAGGCTTCTGGTGGGGAGCGGTTGCCATGATTGCTCGCGGAATGACCACGACGGAGCTACGAGATGGTGGTGCTCTCATGCTGACGCCAGCTTCAGTCTGAAACATCCAGAAACAAGGTGGGGCTTTCATCGTTTGGGAAAAAAAAAAGTTTTCATCCAATGAAAAGTGTTGTTTTTAGGTCATATGATCAAGCCTTCCATCATTAGGAAACCAAAAGTAAAATGAACCAATGAAAAGTTTTATAAACAAGTCACATGACCTGTTATGCGGCATAGGGTATAAAATGCGGAGAAAATACGTTGGCACGTGAGGCGGCGTCAGTAGCGGACCGATGTGCGAATAGGCCGAAGGCAATACAACGCGCCAAGATCCGGATGGCACCGAGGTGGTGTCCAGCAAGTTGCAGCACTGGTGTGGCCATCCTACAATGCTGAAAGTCGGCGTGGGGCGCCCCGTTGGCCTGTGAGTTTGCGTCAGTAGCGGACCGATGTGCGAATAGGCCGAAGGCAGCACAACGCGCCAAGATCCGGATGGCACCGAGGTGGTGTCTAGTAAGTTGCCGCACTGGTGTGGCCATCCTACAATGTTGAAAGTCGGCGTGGGGCGCCCCGTTGGCCTGTGAGATGGCGGCAGTAGCGGACCGATGTGCGAATGGGGTCAAAGGCAGCGCAACAATATTTTCGGAATAGAAGACACCACAAGGCGCTGAGATGCCAAGATCCGGATGGCACCGAGGTGGTGTCTAGCAAGTTGTGGCACTGGTGTGGCCATCCTACAATGGTAAAAGTCGGCGTGGGGCGCCCTGTTGGCCTGTGAGATGGTGTCAGTAGCGGACTGATGTGCGAATGGGGCCAAAGGCAGCGCAACAATATTTTCTGACTGACACCACAAGGCGCTGAGATGCCAAGATCCGGATGGCACCGAGGTGATGTCTAAGTTGCGGACCGATGTGCGAATGGGGCCAAAGGCAGCGCAACAATATTTTCTGTATGGAAGATACCACTAGGCGTTGAGATGCCAAGATCCGGATGGCACCGAGGTGATGTCTAGCAAGTTGCTGTACTGGTGTGGTCATCCTACAATGCTGAAACTCGGCGTGGGGCGCCCTATTAGCCTGTGAGATGGCGTCAGTAGCGGACCGATGTGTGAATGGGGCAAAGGTAGCGCAAGAATATTTTCTGAATAGAAGACACCACAAGGCGCTGAGATGCCAAGATCCGGATGGCACCGAGGTGATGTCTAGCAAGTTGCTGTACTGGTGTGGTCATCCTACAATGCTGAAACTCGGCGTGGGGCGCCCCATTAGCCTGTGAGATGGCGTCAGTAGCGGACCGATGTGCGAATAGGCCGAAGGCAGCACAACGCGCCAAGATCCGGATGTCACCGTGGTGGTTTCATAGTTGAGAGGCACTTCATCTGCAGTGGGGCGCCGAGATCCGGATGGCACCGAGGTGATGTCTAGCAAGTTGCTGTTCTGGTGTGGTCATCCTACAATGCTGAAAGTCGGCGTGGGGTGCCCCATTAGCCTGTGAGATGGCGTCAGTAGCGGACCGATGTGCGAATGGGGCCAAAGGCAGCGCAACAATATTTTCTGAAGAGAAGACACCAAAAGGCGCTGAGATTCCAAGATCCGGATGGCATCGAGGTGGTGTCTAGCAAGCTATGCAGTTGAGTTGTGTGCGCACTTGCGGCGAATAGGTCGAAGGCAGCATAACAATGTTTTCTGAATAGAAGACACCACAAGGCGTTGAGATTCGGTTACCACCGAGGTGATGTCTAGCAAGTTGCCGCACTGCTGTGGCCATCCTACAATACTGCTCCGAATAACGGCGTGGGGTGCCCGAAGGGGGGGGGGGAGGCGGCGTGAACGGGCCTTCCTAGGTGGAGGCTCGTCTGCTGTAGTGGGGCGCCCCTTTACCGTTTCAGTTGCCATTCAGCTGAGTTTCGGCTGCTCTTGATGCTACAGCGACAGGCGGCTGCAACAGGACTCTCAAAATGGCGGCCTGTTCTTTGGATTTGGGCCTGGTCCACTAAAATGGCCCTGGGACACCTTAGAACTCGGACGCTCGATTTTTTTTTCCTTTCCTGTACATGCAAAAAAAGGTAAATGCCCGGTACGTTACACGCTTCATCTGCCACGATGAACTCTCCAGAGGAACCGAAAAAAAATATAGTTATGGTAACTATACCATGCATCGTCATATGGAGAGGTGGCACCAATTAATTATAGTGCTGCATAAAAGAGAGATTTGGAGGAGAACCCCTGACCTGCTAGTACATTCATCAAAGAAGTGGCACTGACAGCATCAGAGGCAAGGGAAACGGTCCCAAATATTTAGAAGAACTTTGGAAAGATTAAAATGACATGTTTAGATTGTGGCAAATTAATTTCATGTGGACAGATGAGTGTTACTCTAATAAATACAGCATATGAACATCATCATAGTCGATGGTTGGTAGAGACATTTTGACTATATCCTGGACCTGCCCGTCCTCGCCCAAAATGACGCCGGAATAAATGGGACTCGTAACTCCTTGTTGTGTACTGGTTGCAGAACCTTGAAATCACGAGATACGTATGCAGTTTTGAAGCACATGGCGGGCGGGGACGAGAATTGATTGAATATTTCGACATCCCTATTGATATTAAGTTCTGATGTGTTATTGATTACTGTACTATTGAAAGTTCGAATTAACGTCACCCATGGTACTTGCCCGCAAATGTATATCTAGATAATTTTATTGTAACTGGCCCTGTCGTATTTTAATTATAAAATGTACGTCCACCGATTCCGTAACTGTTAGACACCTTAGTTCTTGCAACCTAATGGCCCGCCCGTTATGTTCCTCTACAGTGTAAATGTCTACTCATCATATACGATTACAGTTTGCTCCGTGGCAGGCCCACGTGGTTATAGGCTCGTATTTGTATAATGAAATTTTCACAATAAAGGTTTTTAAAAGAAAACATGGTAGTAGTATATACATTGGTAAAGTTTTTAATAATAGTCACTGTTTTAGAATCATTAAAAGGCAAGTGAAATAAAGCAGACCAATTACATGAAGGGTAAAAGGTATAATACGAAGGAACGCAGTAAAGATAAATGGTCAAGGGCTGTTGTGTTTTCTATTCCTGCAACATAAAGTGATCGATAAGAATCTCATATTCAGGCGTATCGGCGACTAAGACAGCAGGTCGACTCTCTTTTGCTCAACGGCTCCGTCATGGGACGAAGAAACGCTCTTTTTCTCGAAAAAAGAATATATTTTACTTGCAGGACAGTTGTAAATTTTCCGGGAAAGTACATTAGCCTGGAACATTATAACATATATTTAAGAAAAAATAATGTTGGGAAGTAATAAAAAGCGTAATTTTTAGGTCATATGACCAAGCCTTTCATCATTAGAATAAGAAAAGTAAAATGAACCAATGAAAAGTTTTATTAACAAGTCACATGACTTGTTATGCTTACGTTACGCGCTGCGCGCCCCGGATGACTTCCGGATGCGCTAACGCGGCGCGTCATATGACGCATTACGCGACAACGCAGGTCCAGAATATAGTCAAAATGTCTCCACCAACCAGCGGTCGGAACACAACCCCTTTCAGCAGGCTAAATAGTTCTGTTAAATGACAACAGAATGGACAGGCAACAAGAACCATCAGTCAAAGAGGGGAGGGCTAGTTCTTCTCTACCGGGTTACATTGGGGCGCTACCGGAACTGATCGAATTGGTAGTCTACAGTGTTTCTGGATGTTTCAGACTGAAGCTGGGGTTAGCATGAGAGCAGTACCATTTCGTAGCTCAGTCGTGGCCATTCCGCAACCAATCATGGCAGCCGCTCTTTATTGTTATTTTGGGCGGGGTGGGTGGCGGAGCCGAGCTGTTTTGCAGCCATCATTGTGTGGAGTTCAGTTCATTTCACTAGTTTTGTATTTGTCATGAGGGGTTGTTCCTAATGTTTCTATTTTAGCGAGGTCAAAAAGAGATCCCGTTAGTGGCCTACTGATTTTGCTCGATTCCTTTTCTTTTTTTTTTTACACGATTTTTCGTTATCTGCAAAGACTAAACAGAGTATTGCGACTCTGTGTTTGTTTGTAAATAGAGAATGAACCAAAGAGAACCAATTCTAAAACAGTAAATACTTGGATAACAATCAATCAAATGGAGAGAGAAGCAGGCACGACGTATTACAACGGGGGCAAAGGCCTGCGTTAACTACCCTTCACTATGTGCAAAGAGAGAGTACTCCTAATAGAAATGAGGGGGGGGGCACCATTCAAAGCATATCAGTGTGCATAAACACGAAAATGTTTTCACTTACCACGTACTTGACATTCGACAGCTTATGATATTTGCTATTAAAAAACCATTGAAATTCACTGAAAAAACCATAGGTTATAGATCATATATAGTTAGGAATTAGCATTTACAAAACCTTGAAAATTCACTGAAAAAACCATAGGTTATAGACCATATATAGTTAGGAATTAGCATTTAAAAAACCTTATTTTACTCACACAAAACCATTGAAATTCCATATATAGTTTGTTGCACTAACTATATATCGCGCACCCGCAATCCACTGCTGATGATGTCACATATTACATCATTCATGACATGGTCAGTGACATCACTGATGACATCTCAAATGACATCACTGATGACATCACTGATGACATCTCATTTGACATCAATGACCACATCACTGATGATATCATTCATGTGACAATACAATGCATCTCCTCATATTTTAATATAACCTCTGTTTCACCCAGTGTTAAATACAGAGTATAATTTTTGAAACCATTGACACACCAATACTAGTTACTACATATGTACTCACTGATTCCTACGTCTACACACACATTCACTCATTCACCCATACAATCATTCATACATACAATCACTCATCTTTACAACACTATCATATGCACTCATACACCTATACAGACACTCACACTCTGCCACTCATCCATGGAGTTACTCACACACCTAGTCAGTCCTGTAAAGAATCAATCACACTTCCATTTTCTTGTCTATACAGTTAAACATAGAGCACCTTATATTTTCAAACATATACTAACACATACTTACCTTGTTATACAATCATTGATATAAGTACACATTGATCTGCACAGAGTCACACACCTCCCAGCCAGCCACACACACACTCAGTCTCCCATACAAATACTTGGACAATCAATCAATAACCCATATAGTTACTCATATAGCTACTGATCAACACATGCAGCAGTTTACAGAACAACAGACATAATGATGCACAAATTAAGACAGTTTAGTCACTAACCCATGCACTCAGTGAGACACATTTAATCACTCAGTCATACAGTCAGTCATGCACCTACTAAATCCTTCGTCCAGACACTTACACATCCACTCATTCTTCAATATGTAAGACATATTTAAACTTTACAGAAACAAAAAATCACTGGATTTTGTTATCAGTCATGTCATCAGTGATGTCATTTGAGATGTCATCAGTGATGTCATCAGTGATGTCACTGACCATGTCATGAATGATGTAATATGTGAAATCATCAGCAGTGGATTGCGGGTGCGCGATATATAGTTAGTGCAACTAACTATATATGGAATTTCAATGGTTTTGTGTGAGTAAAATAAGGTTTTTTAAATGCTAATTCCTAACTATATATGGTCTATAACCTATGGTTTTTTCAGTGAATATATATATATATATTATCGTCCAAAGTGCCCTGAAGCAATAGGAGGTCACGCGACAGAGCCTCGCCATGCGGCGCCTTAATGCTGCCTGCCTTCCTGCTCATTCATAAATCCAATTGCCAACGCGTTTCGAGGAACAACCTCTTCTTCTCGGGCTGCCAGTAAAAACACCTGAAAGTCGCACTCTTTTCACTCTGCAGCTTTATTGAATTACATCACTTCCCCCAGTGGGCGTGTACTCAGTGCAAGTCTTTGATGTATGCTGGGACATGGAGTCCTGAGTGCGAGCATTGTTCTTCACTTTTAGTAAGTTCAAGTGTTTCATACATTATCAAGGCGCATTTTAATCCTATAGTAGGTTACGAGTATTTTGGCAGACAAATTTTGCATATTTAGGCACTGTGCTGGTACTGTCTTGATTCGTGCAAAACAACAGCCTCACCCTGCTGGTATGTGGAATTATCCTCCAGCTTTCGCGGCGATGTTGCTCCTCCTCACGGCCAGGCTGCCGTGTTAATTTATTATTGTCCAAAGTGCTTCAGGGCACTTTGGACGATAATATATATATATATATATATATATATATATATATATATATATATATATATATATATATATATATATATTTATTTATTTATTTATTTATTTATTTTTACAGATAAAGCTCTGCATAATCTGCCTTTCATTAGATCACAAATTGCAAATGTGAAGGGGAATTTTGTCAAAGTAAATAGTATTGATATTAATATAACCTGGAATTCTATAGATACATTAGGGAAAAGAGGATTTACAAAATGGCAAACTAGTTCATATTGTGTTACACATTAAGTTGTGTAAGGGTGTTTGTTGTTTTAATATTGCTCAAGCAAAGAAATGCAGGTAGATAGTGGCCTTTCTTCACGATAATCAAGGTCTTCCAAGTCTTGTGTTGCTTTTAAAATTCGTGCTGCATTTCTTTTTAACTTGCACCTCATAAAAATAGATTTTGCTATACCTGGCTGAATGTGTACTAAGCTGTACTAATACATTTGCTGGGGAAGAAGTTGGGGGTAATAGTTGACTTATCAGCTATTTCTGCTGCAGTAGCTTGGTCATCTGCTCCCAAACTGCGTATTTAGACATGGCTGTGGTGGGGATGAGCCAATGGTGCACCTAAAGTGCACCAAAGTCAAGCCTGTCTGCACCTATCTGCGCCCAACTAGGTCCAACAGCCAGAAATGATGCCTTTTGTCTCCAGGTAGGCTCACTTACTCTGTCACTCAACTGCTCATCACTAAAGGAGCCTGCCCCCCCTTTCTTGATTTAGATCTAACTACAGCAGTAAGAAATTGCCTACATTGCAATTTCACAACCATCTCTGTGCATCCAGAGCCTATGACCCTGCATGTCAGCCAACCTCTGAACTCTAGGTGAAAATTTGATCTGGATCATAGTTTACACGGCTTCAAGTTTTTCATCACTGGGACATTTTTTATTTCCTTACTTAACATGGTCCCAAAGCCATCCTTTTGACAGAATTCTGTCTTAATGATGTTCCAGGGACAAATATTATCACAGCTTTGCCCCAAGACTACCAGATCCAGAGAGTGGATCGCAAAAACAAAAAAGGAGGTGGCAAGCTAATATTTTTAACCCCTTATGTTCGGCCGCGATTCTGCGCCTGTGCGGCACTCTGAAGAGTGGGCGGGTGTCAGGTGAATCAAGTCACTCTTACCTGAAGACTGGGTAATCTTACCTGTAAGGTGCTCGACGGGTTTTGCAGAGACGCTATGAGCCAAACTCCCTGAAACCTATCCTACCTCTGGTGGTTAGTAGAATTACGCGCCAAGATGCTGGATAGCTAAAAGGGAGAGAGGCCGGATCTGACGCTAATGTGAGTTCTTGTAGTCGACCTGCAAAGCAACAAGCTCACCTTAGTATCTTGGCCACAATGGGGTTGACTCTTTCTCTTACTTTTAATCTAAATTTCAGGTAACCTCTTTCTAGGTTTTAAGTGTCCTACCTGCGATCTACTAAGAGAGGCTTCGCGTCCTGGAAGTGGTGTGGTGTGTTGGAACAGGTTAGCAGAGATGAGATGTTGAGGAGATGGAGTTCTTGAAGTAAATGCTGCGTGGCATCAGTTTTTCTACAAGGATACAAATGCACAATTATACCGGTTCTATAAGAAAATCCTAACAGCAACTTCCCCTTACAGCTTGCACTTACTCTTTGCTACCTGTAAAATCTTGCACCACTTCAACGTTTTCAGATGGCTTTGTTTTCCTGCTTAAAGAACTAAATAGTATAGATACACAGCAGACAGAAAAATATACACATAGACTAAAGATAACCAATGTCCCAATTGAACACATTAATTCAAAGTCTTTCTTCAAATAATTCCCTTCTTGTAAATTCAGAGGGAATGTTCCAAAAATTGTTCTTTCCAAAAGGTTGCTAGCGTTGGGCGCCTGTGAGGAAAAGAGTTTACACTTAGCTTTCAGTATCTTGCTGCTGCATTGTCCAGAATTGGTCCTTTCCTGCAAACTGCGAACCTTGAAGGAATCCTGAAGGTCTTCCGATGAAGCGCGATGTTTCCCCAAGCAAGGCTGGAAGGCTAAGCATCTTCTAGAAGCTCGGGTGTGGTTTTTATAGCTGAACCACACCCAAACGCTGAGACGCATGCGTGCCTTCTGACGCCGGGCTTCTCCCTTCGCGCAGAGAGAAATGTAAACAAAAGCGCCTTTTACCGCTTGCAGCTGAAGCGGAGCACACGCGTGTTCTTGGTGTCAAACAAACGCGTCTTTCCGCTCTCAGCAGAAGCGGAGCACAAGCGAGGCTAACACCATCTGTCAAAGTGAAGCGAGGCAGATTCCAATATACACAATGATTAAATAAGCCTACACCGTCAAGAGTCACAAGCGAGGCAGAATCCAATATACAATGATTACATTAAGCCTTCACCGTCAAGAGTCACAAAAGGAAATAAATGTTGATACAGAATGATGCATGCACACACAAATTACCTTTAACATTATTTTCACGAACATATTCACACGGAGTGCTGGATGCACGGGACAGGGGTGGGTTTCCTAAACTGAGTATTGGTCCTGACTTTAAACGTGCGTGTTGCAGGTTTTTACTGCTATGGGGATTGAAGGAGCTGTGAATGTGGTTTCATGACAGCGGGTTCATGACGGCCCCCAGCCGTCATCAGCACACGAGCACTGTGATGCATGATGGCCGGGGGCCGTCATCAGCATGGAAGGGGTTAAAGAACATTTTGCATGCAAAATTGAAAAGCTGACAATCTTTTTTCACTGTCACTATCTAAGAACTTCACGCTGTTTGGAGTTCTAATCTCATGCCCACTGGTTTGTGTGAGCAATTGGAGCGCTGGTACAATGGAAGCACTTTCATTGTATATTCTAAAAATTTCCTATTTCCCCATTTTGGGCATCCAAACATTCATTTTGATAATGAGGCCTGCAACGTGGCTTCCTCTGTGATAGAGGATTTTGTGGCTCTTAATATCTAGCGAATTATGCACTTCCCCACCCATGTAGCTGGCCACCTGCTATATGATAGATTTATCAATCTAAGGAACATACAGGTAGATCAGCCTATTCCGTTGCCATAGTCCGATTACTTTGCAGTCCATATCTTCCGCCTGGCTAAACAAGGGGTTCAATCCTAAGGCAATCAGACTACATCCACTGGCAGGAGCTGATCAAAGCTTCTTTTGGAAGCTAACTGCCCCTTACTGAGTCACTTAGTAGAATCAAATGTGTATATCAACGATTCTTGGCTTACATCCCGATTTGATGTAGTGGTTCCCACTGTAAGCAGGAAACACCATATAATCCTTCACCATGCTCCATGGTATAGTGATGCATTGTATGAGAACAAGAAGCTGTGCAAAGGTTTGGAAAAAGATTGGTGGAAAACCCATTGCAATGAGGCCAAGTTAAGATACAAGTCGGCTTTAAAGAACTACCAGAAAAAATGAAGGAAGGCTACAGCCAAATTTTATCTGGATAAAATGACTGCGACTATAAACTGCCCAAAAATACTTTTCAAGGTTGTTAAGAATCTTTCTGATCATGCTAACATTGCCACAACTACACCACTCTCACAAACCTAATGTAATGAAATTGAGGATTCTTTCTTTAAAAAAGTAGCAGACATTTAGAACGTGTTTTTAGAGACACCAGAGGTCGGCTCATCTGGAGCTTTTACTAACATGACATGTGCCTTGGATATGTTGCACCCTATAGATGTGCCGTCATTTATTTCTTTGCTCGCAGCTACTAGATCATGCTCTCCAATAGACCTCTGCCCCTCCATCCCCCTCAGTATTAGGTACGGTTGCTCTTCTAGTCATGGACACATTTCAACAACTTTTGAATGCTTCCTTAACACCTCCCATGCTGGTGACGGAACCGCTCAGTCACCAGCCTCGGTCGCGCTGGGCTGGTGCCGGAGCGGTTCCGTCACGGCCCGCTCGGCGCGCCTGCACGGTGCTGATTTCACGCCTGCCCTGGACGTTCCATTGAGCGGGCGGGGCCGTGACGGAACCGCTCCGTCACAAGCACAGTGTGCCCGAGGCTCGTGACGGAGCGGTTCCGTCACGAGCATGGGAGCGCCGCACGGCCCCCTCTCCCCCCTAGCGCTGCGGCGGAATTGCCGCCGCAGCGAAAGGGTTAACTGGCGACATCATTCCCTTAGCTAGGAAGTCTTGGTTACACCTTCATTAAAAAAAGCTGAATTTCAACACTTTAACAAGGTCTAACTTTGGGCCTATCTCATTTCTGCCTACCCTGGCCAAGCTGTTGGAGAAATACGTTAATTTGCAGCTCACATCATACTTTTAACTAAATGGTTTATTACGCCCTTGGCAATCGGATTTCAGGTCTGACCATAGCACTGATTCTTCCCTTCTCAATGTTATGGAATATCTATGAAGCCAGCTATATTCTGGTGCTGCTGCAGCACTGAACCATTTTAGGTTTCAGTGCCGCATTTGACTTTACACATACCACTCTACTTTTTAGACTAGGAGTAATTAGAGTTCAGGGCACAACCCTGTCCTGGCTGAGTTCCTTTCTGCACAACCGCACATTCCAGGTATACAAACTTCAATAAAGGACTAAGTCACATCATCTAGCCTCCGGGGTGCCACAGGGTTCATCCCTTAGCTATATTATTTTCATTCTTTATGTAAGACTTCTAGCAGAGATTGTAGAATGTCACAGGCTTACATTGCTCTTGTATGCAGATGGTACCCAAATTGTGATATCCCTATCATCCAAGGATAACCACGAGGCAGGAGCCCTCAACATCTGTCTCACTTAAGTTTCATCGTGGATGTAAACCAACTCACTGAAACTGAATGGGGATAAGACAGAGGTGCTGCTGATGGGCAACCATCCACACCTTTGGGGTCCTCATCTGTGACCTTCAACCATGTGCATTACACTCTCTCCAGCACATGTGGTAAAAAATTCAGGGGTATCGCTTGATGAAAAGCTCTCTATGAGCCACCAGATCAATAAAGTAGCTGCTACTTGTTTCAGCATCCTCAAATGGCTGTGAAAAAGTCTTGCCGTAAGGTCCCAGCTAAAAGAACTGTAGTCCAGGCCCTGTTTGTCTCCAGACTAGACTATGGTAACGTACTGTAGGTGGGTGCCATGAAATCGCTGCTCAAACGGCTCCAGATAGTACAAAATATGACTGCACACCTTCTTCTCCACCAACCCAAATGTACCTCCTCTGCCAGCATGTTACACATTCTTCATTAGTTGCCAATCGCATGTTACGTCCAATTCAAGGGCTTATGCTATATGCATAAGGGCCTATCTATGTTTTTGAGACCTTTAGTGTCTTGTATACTCCCAAACTCTCAATCCGCCCAATTTGGAGCTGGCTGTGGTTGCTAGAATTAAGAAATCCCGCCAAGGTGGTCGGTCATTCACATATATCGGGGACCTAAGCTCTGGAAAGCCTTGCCACAGATGCTGAGAGCCTGACAATCGTTCACAGCCTTTTGGAAACTGCTTAAAACCTGAGGGCCCGATTCACAGAACTAACTTAAGACAAAATCCTAAACTTACTACTATTTTTGTATTCACAGAAGGCACTTACTCATTTTGGTATTCACAGAAGGCACTTACTCATTTCGGTATTTACAGAAGTTAGGAGTCCTAACTTTAGGACTCCTAAATGCCTTCTGTGAATACCGAAAGTCTTAAAGTTAGGATTTTTCTCAATTTAGTAGTAGTAAAGTTAGGACTCCTAACTTTAGGACTCCTAAATGCCTTCTGTGAATACCGAAAGTCTTAAAATTAGGATTTTTCTCAATTTAGTAGTAGTAAAGTTAGGACTCCTAACTTTTGGACTCCTAAATGCCTTCTGTGAATACCGAAAGTCTTAAAATTAGGATTTTTCTCAATTTAGTAGTAGTAAAGTTAAGACTCCTAACTTTCAGACTCCTAAATGCCTTCTGTAAATACCGAAAGTCTTAAAATTAGGATTTTTCTCAGTTTAGTAGTAGTAAAGTTAGGACTCCTGACTTTCAGACTCCTAAATGCCTTCTGTGAATACCGAAAGTCTTACAATTTGGATTTTATCAACTTTACCACTACTGAACTGAGAAAACTCTTAATTTTAAGACTTTCGGTATTCACAGAAGACATTTAGGAGTCCTAAAGTTAGGAGTCCTAACTTTACTACTACTAAATTGAGAAAAATCCTAATTTTAAGACTTTCAGTGTTCACTGCTTCTAGGCCCCTTCCATTGGTCACCTCCTCCTGCAAGGTGGGCTTGCTCCTTTCCTTTCACTCAGTCAGTACTACTTTATTTTCTAGGACAAGGCAGGAACCCCCTTCACTAGATTGGACTCCTGGTCTTCTCCCTTCGCCTCTGGGAAGCTGACAGTCAAGTGGACACCATCCCTGGTTGTGTAGTAACCCAATCAGGACTCTGTGGATCAACCCTCCGTTGTCAGAGATAACTTGAATTGGAACAATAAGTGGGTCAGAAGTTCTCACTTTTATACAGAGTTAGCAGACAGTGAATGTAGATTCTCTGTCTTTCAATCAGCCAATCAAACATTTATAAAGTGTAGAAAATCACCCCTGCGGGTCTCAAGGCGCTGTGGCTGCTAGCTGCTGCAAGGTGATAATGTATTCATATATCCAGGTCTTGAGTTATTTCCTGAATTTCTGGAGCAAGGGGGCAGTCCTGAGGTGCAGGGGAAGGTTGTTCCATGCTTTGACTGCCAGATGGGAAAATTAACGTTCTCCACTGTTGGCTCAGCGGATTCTGGGGGGGTCTGCGAGAAAGAGGGAGGGCGGTCATAGCTGTCTGGTTGGTTGGCGGAAGAACATGCTTTTGTTGATGTATGCTGATCCTTCATTGTGTAGGGCTTTGTATGCATGGGTCAACATCTTGAACTGGCATTACTTCTGGATTGGGAGAACTGTAGAATCTTGAGGAGGGGTGTGACCTCTAGGAAGGTCGAGGATAAGTCTTGCAGCTACGTTTTGTATTGTTTGTAGTGTCTTCTGGAGGGGTGCAGAGATTCCTACATTCAATGTGTTCCTATAGCCTAGCCTGCTGGTGATGATGGCCTGTGTGATGATTCTTCTGGATCTAATGGGAGCCATCTGAATACATTGCTGAGCATGCACTGGGTGAGGAAGAAGGTGGATGAGACTATGTTCACCTGTTTATTAATGGATAGCTTGCTGTCCAGGATAATGGCAAGGTTGTAAGTGTGGTCTGTTGGGGTAGGTCTTTGGGCCATGTTCTGCGACCACCATGCACCACTCCATGGTGAGGTGAGGATTTCCTTCTTGTTCGTGTTTAGCTTGAGACAGTTGTTCTTCATCCAGTCAGTGATATTCATCTGTGGAAGTTGGCTCTGGTGGTGAAGGGGTCTTCTAACAGTGACAGGATGAGCTGGGTGTCGTCGGCATAGGAGATGATGTTGAGTCTGTGTGATCTGACAGTATTTGCCAAGGGGGTCATGTAGATGTTGAAGAGAGCAGGGCTGAGGGAGGATCCTTGGGGATGCCACACTTGTGCTTGGGTTCTGACGTGAACGATGGGAGATGGATTCTCCACATTCATCAAGTGAGGTATGAGGTGATCCATTTGAGTGTGCCTTCCTGGATTCTGATGTGGCGGAGTTTGCTGATCAAGATGTGATGGGAGACAGTGTCAAAAGCAGGAGACAGGTCCAGGAGCATGAGAGCTGCTGTTTCTCTGTGGTCGAAGAGGGTTACTGATGTAGTCTGTGGCTGCGATCACAGCTGTCTCGGTGCTGTAGTTGGCTAGGAATCCAGCTAAGTTGTCTAAGTCTTAGAGAACCAACCTCAGAGGCACAGATATGTGTGAGTGGTCTACACCTGACTAGTAGCAGGCACATTTCAACAGAAAGGGAAAAAAGGGTCGTGCACCTCTACAGGACCTTCACACCCTAACACAGAAAGTGCAGTCTGACACCTCAGCCATCGAATTTCAGTCTAACGGATGCTAGTAAGCAGTTATCTGTATCAAAAAGTACCTAACTGGATTTCTAAGTAGAAGCTTGGCTCCTCTGTCACCACTGTAGTGTCTGGGTTCTCTCACTTCGGAAATGTCAGCAATACTCTTCCACGGTCTGGGAAAGCAATCTCACTTACATTTAGTGTACCTGAGCAGTTCAGGGCTTCCAAAATGGAAACAACAGACCTGTGTCACTCTGGTTCACTCTTACACACACACAGCATACTAAATTCCGCTAGCATGCATGCATTACATCAAGGGACACTGTTTGTGACTTGCGGTAGTGCCTGTGATTGCTAAGAAATGCAACAGGTTTGATGCCAGGCACTCTGATTTCGACACGAACGTCTTGCAGCAGAAGAACTATTTTTCCTAGTCACTAATGCCAAATGTGACAGTGGAAAATGGAAAAATCCTGAAAATGCCATGGACTGGTTCCAAAACGTGACTTACAACCCAATAAACCAATGCAGGAAGACAGATTGTACAATAAAGCCAACAGTTGAAGAGGGCAGACCCACATCCTCTTTCAATATGTGATATGATCTGTGGTGCTATGCAGTAGTGACTGGAAGTCTTGCACAAAAAAACACAAAAAACAAAGCTGTCTATAGCCAGACCTAAGTAGGTTGAAAATAAGATATTGAAAAACTACATTCCGAATTGTACAAAGGGAAACTAGATCTTTATTTACGGCACAATTACTGTAACTTTACACTATTAAATTCCAAGAGAGGCTGCTAAAAGCATAATAGAATAGAATCTTGTGAGAATGATCCAAGAACATTAGCATAGAAAGGGATTACGCAAGACCCTCTCATATATAAAATCCACACTCGGAGGGGGCCAGGCATGATCACTCTCCCACGCCACCTACAGTTTTTTTTCCAAGAGCTAAGACGGAGGGCCTTGAGGAGGACATGGTTGCGAGTGAATGGTACTGGAACAAGTACACCACTAGACAACGGCAAACTTGCAAAGAATGCTATGACAAATACACAAAATTATATTTATAGCGATATCAAGATTGCAGTTTCCAAGCTACCATCCCCACACCTTGTCAGAATCAGAAAAATAACTATAAAGTCGCAGATTGTCATTTGTCTGAACACGCATTCATAATTTGTTTCTACTAAATACATATGTACAGTTCAATCTATATATAGAAAAAACACTAACCTACAAGAAAAAACTAACCCATTGCGTTATTCCTGAAAATATAATTTTCTTGTCTTTCTAAAATGATTTTAGCTTACATTTAATCTATTTCTTTGATGTCTCCATTCAGGTTAAGTTCTCTGATGATTGTTACCCAGACATCAATGAGTTACACATTGTATGAAATTACTGATTATGCAGTTATATGTTGTGTCTTTTTTTCATTTCTAGGGGTAAGTATGTAAATGTATTGGCCATGGTGACAGTATTTCATGTATACGAGCCATTATATCTACTACCTTGAGGGGCATACACCGTGTTAACCAAGCATTCTCAACACAACGGTACCATGCGATAGTCTCCAGGTAACGCGACAAATGTCGGCATTAAAAACAACGCCACACCGCTAAAATGCAAAATACAAACGCAAAAAATGCCGCGATTAGACTAAATGTGGTACAAAATACAGCGAAAACCAGCTACAGGTCTGAGACTCCCACGCGTCTGGCAGAAAAATGCCCTATAAAAGCTACAAATACAACACACAAGAAACAATCCAAAGTGTGTATCAACATGGATGCACCCTGACCCAGCTCAGAGGCTGACAAGAACCCCCACAGACCAACCATCAAGGAACAACGGGGTCGGGAAAGGCCAGGGAGAAGAGGGAGAGGAAGACGGGGTGCAGTCCCCAGGAAAACCAGATCAGCGTCACAGAGGTGACAGAACACTACCGTCAACTGGCCTACAATTAGACTACCAGGAATGCAGTCAGAGTCTCGAGGAGGCCAAGAGATGCTGGCATGATGTGAAAATCCAAAACAGGTACAAAGCCGCTGCCAACACGAAGGCAGCAAGTGCAACAGGAGGTGGGAGTCCTGCGCCACCGGAGGAGCTGGAGGAAACGGAGACCACAGTCATCAGTGTGGAGACAGTGCAAGGAGTTGGGAGTACAGACACAGCTCGAGAGGACCTGACACAACATCAACAGGGTGAATAACCACCAGGGAATGGGGGGATGGGGGAGATGGGCACAATGGCACACATGCACAATGAGGTGTAGCACACTGCACACCCACAATGACCCAGGATCATGTCCATGTTCCCCATAGCACACTCCAGCACACACACATAGCAAAACCAACACACTCACATTGACGACAATGTGGTACAATGCACAAACACGACTGCAAAACAGAGGACCAACTGGATACGCGCAAAAACAGGCCTACTACATTTGACAGAGCTGGAAACTGTGAAATGGAAATGTATGCGACCTCACATCCGCCATGTAGTCAAAATGTACACTGTCCCGCATCCAAATCCTGCACCTCCCAAACATGGTCTGACAGTCTGCATGTAAACAAAAACAATGCACCAACATACATGCCAACAGAATGTCAACATGCATCTCCCCTTCACATTGCAGAGGGACACACAACACCTCCAGCAGGGCAGAGAAGACCACACATCAGTAATGCCGGAGAGGACCACCACATCTTCAACACCGACGCCATACAATGGCCCATGGACCAGCCACACAACCCACCACCAGGACCAGGGCAGCCAAGCTACACAGAGGAACACACAGACCCTGCAACAGACCACACAGCAGGAAGCACCCGCAAGCATAGCTGGCTCAGAACACTTCACTGAGCCACACATGGCACCCCAATGCCAGGTGTCAGACCGCCAAAAGGAGGTGGCTGAACAGGTACGGATGGGGTCCGAACCCATGGAAGGTGAACTAGATCACAGACGTGGGAGTCCATTATCCTTCTAGGACCACCTACACAACACAGCGGAGACCCACAGTGTCATTGACACATGCAGATGTACATTCCCAGTACATAATCACACCCATGGACATGCAAACATCAGTCACACACCCAAATTGGCTCCGCGCACGATGGCCCAGTCCACTCCCCTTACGAATTGAAAGGTTATCGACAAAGCTACACCTCCAAGCTCCAAACTGCTGCCTGCGGTGACATGGTTGCATCCGCTCTACACAGCACATAGTAATGTGTTAGGGCCCGGGGCACTCATGCATATAACAAGACCACAGGGACACATGAGGATATCATGTCGAACTGGCTACAGGCATGTGCGCCCGGCCCTTTTATTGGCAGGGCCACGTGTACAGTGATGCGTGTGCTAGGTGTGTGTGAGGTGAGTGTAATCCAGCCTGCATGGAATGTTTGGTGCTGGCAACAACGTGAACAGTGGACACCAGTGCAACGGAAACATAGCAACCTGCATAACAGAGTCTACTGTTGAGCCACATGGAGGGAGCCGTAGCAACTACAGAGGTCACCCAACATGCAAACAGAAGTGTCAGGGAGTTGCAGTGCACTGAGGTAGGGCACTAGAGCTGAGCGCGTTCATGTGAAGAAAATGTCTTGTATTGTGTCCCTTCGGGATATTCCTGATGCAGACGCAGTGGGGTGTGTTAGACCTGCTTCATCTTCCACATCAACATCCCAGGTCTCTCACACTGCCTGAGGTGACATTGCTGCGCAACCTCTCCACAGCACAAAACTCAATCAGTGACGGTACATGGGTGGCGGTGCACTGAGTTAGTGGCACCTGGGGTGCTGAGCAGGGTAACAGGCAGATGATGGCATCCACGACAAGCATCTCTGTTAGTCTGTCAGTACCACTATTTCGACTCCGGTAGATGGCGGTTGGAGGTGGTCCTGGTGATGGTGATGTGTGCCTCCTGCCGTGATGCGATGTCCGGGCCGGTCTGGACTCAATGTGATGTGTGAGCCCTGGTGGGCCACATTTGTGGCTGCAGGCAGCGGATAGCACAGGGCCACAGACACATGACGTTAATGACCCCAATCCATTGCCTCAGAGGCCAAACAATATCTCAGAAGAAGTGGTCCCAGACCTGACCAGCACACAGTTCCCTGGATGCACAGCAGCCGGCACAGGTACCCCACCACTGGCTGGTGACTTGCGGTCCACTGAGGTAGGGCCTCGCGGACTGAGCGGGTCATCGTTGAGGTCCAAGGGGAATGTGAGAGAGGGTAGAGGGGGACACTGGAAGGTGTCCTCCAGGGCATGATGCAGATGTTTGATCTTATCCGGAAAAAGCAAATGGGGGAGTGGAAAGCGACAGCCTCGTTACCACCAACAATTCGGTGCCAGCTGTATGTGGATGAAAACGAGCCCCTAGTCCATAGACTCAGATGCCACCAACGTTTGATCAGTGAGTGTCCATGAATTTCGGGGAACAGACTTAGTGGCTGAGAGGGTATGCAGTCTGAGATGATGCTGGTACACTGATATGAACCCAGCCATTGCTAAATCAGGACTCTGACCTACTGGACCACCGTTTAGGCCAGAGGCAGCGGTCAGCAGTGGCCAACAGCCATGTGCCATAGGCCCGAGATGCACAGAGTTAGTGGCACCAGGGCAGTTGTCTGTAGTGTCCGATCACCTCTGTAACAATGATCCTTTTCTCCTCCTCTTACGCCTCTCCTTACGTGCTGTGTCAGCCGGTAGAGTACGTAAATAAGAAAGGAATCCTGCATGCCTTTTGGCACCGCTGCCTATGGTGTTACAGAGCCCTAGTTACGGTGTGACAGGAAAATCGTGTTGTGGGGTTAGATTCAAAGCTTTAAACTCCTCCAGCATGGCATCCCACTCCATGGAAATTGTGTCTTTATGCAGCCCCGTGCCTCTTTGTGTCTGATTGCCGCTCTTTCCGCTCTTCCCCAATGAGTCACCTCGTCGCAGCATGTAGATAATGCCGGGGGTCGTGCAGATTTCCACCTCATTGTTATGTTGCGTATAGCTAGTATAAAAGCAAGAACTAGGAAGTGCAGCTGAACTTTCTGGGTGCCAGTGCGCTTGTGAAGTCCTAACAGGCATTCTGCTAAGTCATCCCCAATTTGTAGTTGTGTGGCCTCTACTATGGCGCCATGCACTCCCACCCAGTATGCTCTAAGGTGAGGACAAGACCAAAGCATATGTGTGAAACCCGCATCCTCCATTTTGCAGCTTGGCCAGCAATGCTGGCTGTCCGGGAAAATTCTGTGCAGATGGCGGGGGGTTAAGTAAGACCTGTGCAAGATCATACTTTGTATGAATTTAAATTTGGCATTACGAGACACTCTCTTGGGGTGTTCCAGTATGCTGATCCATGCCTTGTCTGATGTGTCTCACTCAACAGTTCCTGACCATTTCGCTCTGAGGTGTGAGTGGCACTGCCCCTTTAGTGCGAATGCCTACATATAACAACTTTATAAGGTGTCGGCCTTCTCCCATATAGTAGAGTGTGTGGACAAGCTCATGCTGCGGGTGTTCCAACCATTGAGGGCTCAGTTCATCTGCAATACCATGGCATATGTTAATTAGAGGTGTCCTGGCGCACCTGTGGCCTGCATGAAGTTGTCATGGTCTATGAGGGTGTCAGTGCTAATCAATCTGCCTACCTTGTCTACTCCCACATCGGCCCAGGCCCGTAGCCAACTCTTAGTGAGTCTGCCGCCATGTGTTGGTATCCCCAGCAGTGGAATGTTCCCAGCATAGGGAATGGAGTGGGGCGTTCAGATCAGCGCTTTTTTCCATTATTGGAGTGCAGTGTTTAATAATGGTGGTGCGAGTGGTGGAAGCTTGCTTTTTGGTAATAGCAGTGTGTGTACCGATCCTCTGTCAATGTCCTGTGTCATGTAGCCTATTTCCTGCAGGACAGCCATTGCAATTGGCAGGCATAATAATATTCCCTGAAGTCTGGCACCCACAGCCCACCTTTGTGCGGTTCCGACTGTAATTTTTTGAGGCTCATCCTCCGGCGTCTGGTCCCCTTAAGGCGTTCTAGCTACATGGTGTATAAGGCATGAAACATAGATGGTGGTATAGGATTGCTAAGTTGGCAAAATAATACAGTTCTCGGGGAAGGACCACCATTTTGGAAATAGCAACCCCACCCATTACCGAAAGTGGCAATGACAGCCAGAATGCCAACCACGTGCGCATCGCAGTAATTACCTTCATTAGGTTACCGTTGAGCTGATCCGCATGAGACCTATATATGTGGATACCTATGTATTTGAATGTGCTGTGCGCCACCGGAATAGTGTATTTGCCTAGGCTAATTTCGCCCGGGCGAGATATTTCATGCAAGAAGAAAGCGTGCGACTTCCCTTCGTTAATGGCAAGTCCAGAGACACCCTCCTAATTTGAGAAAATACTGGGGACGGGCTCCAGTAAATCCATGAGGTCCCGTAGGTATACAATAATGTTGTCAGTGTATGCTGATATTAAATAGGTGGTATTACCTATTGGAATCCCCAGGTATTCAGCCGTATGTCTGAGCATGAGAGCTAGTGGCTCTACAGCAAGCACAAACAATAAGGGGGATAGGGGCAGCCTTGTCTCAGGCCCCTGTGCACTGTGTATTCCTGCGATATGTGACCGCCTGTGTGTGCTCTCGCAGTGGGGCCAGTATACAACAGCTGTATCTAGTGGAGGTATTCAGGGGGCAGCCCAAATCTGCCTAGGGCCTTAAACATATAAGCCCATGAAACAGTATCAAAGGCCTGGCGCAGGTCCGGCAAATGCAACTTGCATCTGGATACTCCGCGGGAGTGGCAGCCATGACGTGGTGCAGCCTTCTAATATTTAATGATGTGCTGCGCGCCCGGAGAAATCTGCATTGTCTCTGTGTAGCAATTTATGTAATTGGGGCAGTAGTCGGTTTGCTAGGATCTTACTTAGGATCATATACTCCAAGGCTAGGAGCGATAATGGGCGGTAGCCGGATAGTTCTGTGCTGTCACAGCATGACTTGGGGAGTGAAATTACCAGGGCTTGCATGGTAGTGCAATGGAGGTGTCATAGTTTAGGGATTAAGATCTCAGAATAAGAGTCAAAGAATTCTATCGGCAGGCCGTCTAGGCCTGGCCCTTTGGCTCTCGGAAGCCCTTTGATGGCAGCTTTTATTTCCATTTTAGTGGCAGGGCCTTTTAGGTGTTTCTGTGTGTCTGCTGTTAGCTGAGGGAAGGGTAGGCATTCAAGGAAATTGTCTATCAGGGAATCGTCTACGTGTGTGGGCACACTGTATAAACTGCTGTAGTACTTGTAGAACGCATCGTTGACCTCCGGTTAAGTATGGGCCAGGCCCTTTCCCGGGATGTAAACAGTGTGAATTACAGGGGGGATTGGGTCGTCACGTAATATTCTAGCCAATAGCGTCCCAGATTTGTCAGTCTCTGTGTCCCTCAGCTGTGTATACGCTCTGTGGTCTATTACCCTGAGTGTCCCTGAGTGTTTCTAACAGTTCAGGATGCTGTATGCGCGCTTCTTGTAGTGGAATTTGCTTAGTTGGGTCACTTGCTGCTGCCTGTGCCAGTTTGGACATTGTATTTTCCAGTCGGATAAGACAACTGCGGGCATCCTGCCTGGCCCCCACTGTGGGCCTATTGCTGTACCCCTTGCCACTGCTTTTAGCGCATCCAACTCAATTAGGTTGGAGGAGGCAGTGTTCCAGTTTTCTAAAAAGTAATTTGTAATAGCAGTGGATAACATACTATGGAAAGGAGAGGCCAGAGCTTCCATGTGGGAACCAGAATGGGTATTCTGCCCCATGCAATGCTGATCACTAGGGGGTTATGGTCAGAGAAGGTCTTGGCTAGGTATGTGGTGTGGGTCAGGGTTAGGAAGCAAAGCATTCTGTCAATCCATGTGCATAGCTGGTGGACCGGTAAGTGAAAAGAGTATTCCCTGCTTGCTGGATTCATCATTCTCCCCACGTCCCACAACGCCCATCCAGCAGCCCAGCTTTACAGGGCCTCGGCTTGCTTGGTAGAACCTGCACCATTTAGGGGAGGGTGTGACCTATCTAGCGACATGTACAACACTGCATTGCAATCTCCACCCAGTCACCATGGGTACGCATCCCATCCTAACAACACTGCACTCAGTTTACTGAAGAATTTGTTCTGATCAAAATTTGGGGCATATATGCTACCCAGTACTATTGGCGAACCATCTAGTGATCCACGCAGAAGTATATATCTACCCTGGTCATCAGTGCACCATTCTATCTCAGTAAATGGGACCCCATGCCTAATCCATATGGACGCCCCTCGCGCAAAAGCTGAATAGTTAGTGGAGAATATCTGTCCCCTCCATTTCTCAAGGACTTTCCCAACTTCTGACTCAGTGAGGTATGACTCTTGCAAGAATACTATCTGAGCCTTGTGCCTAAGTAGCTGTCCATGAACCCTATGCCGCTTGTGTACAGAACCGAGAACCTGCACGTTCCAGGTGACTAAAGTATAAGACACTAACATAGTGGATTTGTGATGCTTGTAGTAGTAGTGTTTGTGTTGCTCCCCCTAACTTAGAGTAAATTCCTTGACCCGGACCAGAGCCCCAGAAAATCCCCTTGAACGTGCAGTACACGGTGGAGCTATGAAACTATGCTAGGTCAAACATTAAACTGAACCTTACAAGTGGTGCTATAGATACACAGTGCGTACGCTTTGTGGGGGTGAGCGCTACCAGCCATCATGATGTGGATATACCAATAGTAACGTGTGGGGCTCAACGGAACCCGGGTAATATTACATTACATACATATTGTTAACCATCCGTGGTGCTATATGAAGGAGCAAGAAAAATTGTCAACCTGCATAAACATATATTGGACATCTGCCGCTGCTGCGCCCAAGACTTTAACCTCTAATACAATCTGCATATATGAATACTGGCATCGTGAGCACTGCCAAGTCCGGGGGGGTCCTGCCCGGCCCTTTTATTATCAGTGAACTTTGTGCTAAGACCTGAAGGAAAAGGATACATTCATGTACAAGGAGTGTTCTATGGTCCTTCTCTGCAACCACGGCCCGTTCATCCGGACCACGAGCCACACCACTTGGTTCAGCCCAGCAGACCGTCCGCAGTTTGAGATGTCACTGAGGGGAAATGGTTTATACTGTGTTCTGAGTCCGACAGTATAGTACTGTCCCCAGATGAGTTAGTCGTGATCTGGAGGCTCTCATCCCTAAAGGAGCTCGCCACCGTCAATGCCTCCTTCATGCTAGCCTGGGCCTGTTCGTATGTGGGGCTAATGGTGGGCAGTTTTTGAGATCCCTTGGCAGTGTGGTTTGAGCTGCGACCCTGGGATCATTTAGGACTGTTGGACAGGTTGCAAGAGGAAGTGCCAGGGCCTGAGACAGGGGCCAGCACTTCAATCCATTCCTCAGCATCTTCCGGACTGTTGAAGAAATATGTTTTTGTGGACTATTTTTAAGCATGCGGGGAATAGCAGCTCATATTTGAGATTCAGAGCACGTAATTTCTTTTTTACTGGTTGGAAGGAGGACCTTTGGCGCTGCACCATTATCATGTAATCAGGGTGCATTGAAATCCTACAATTATCTAATTGAATCTGTGTGCGCACCCGAGCTTTCTGCAGCAGCACATCTCGATCTCTGTAGTTTAGTATCTTAATTAATAAGGGTTGTGGCGGCATTCCAGCTTTTGGATTTCCAGTAGAGATACGGTGGGCCCTCTGTACACAAAAAAAGGAAGATAGACCCTCTTGGGACACATTGTTGCCGAACCACTGCTCCATGAAGTTGGCGGCATTGGGCCCCTTGCTTCGCTCCGGAAGTGTGATAACATGCATGTGGTTTCTGCAGTTCCTGCCCTCCTCATCTTTGATACAGTCCTGCAGGCCATTCACTTGCTGTTGTAGTTGTTGTTTTTGCGTCGAATGATCCTTAACCCGGGGCCCGATCTCGATTAGGGTTTTCCCTTGGGATTTCACTGTGTCTGCCAGTTTGGCATGGACGGCCTTAAGCAGTGTGAAGCCTGTCGTGAGCAATCTGATCTGCTGCTCAATAGCTTTCCGGGAGTCCCTAACTTCCTGCAGGATCAAGTCCAGCTTGTCTTGGGTAACCCTGGGCATAGTTTACGTAGTCATGCTATGCAAAGCTACGCGAAAATGTCATTGCACTTCGTGAGCTATGCGTAGCTACGCGAGCTGGCGTAGTTGTTTGTTATGCCCGTTCGCAATGCGTTTTTCTTGTTCCGGAACGCGTTGTGCGTGTTCGGGACGCTGTTTGTATGCTCGGGGGATAGAACCTCGCGAACTTGCTCATGCGGTCGCCTATGGGCGTGGCCATCTTGTTTTTCAATTGTCCCGCCTGCTCGCGATGCCTTATTTCCTCTTCCAGGTCACGTATAGCATGTTCGCGATACGCATTTCAAGTTCAGGAACGCGTTTTACTTGTTCAAGACTATTTTTGCGTGCTCTGGGGGAAATATCACACGAACTTACCCTCGCAGTCGTGATGGGCGCGGCCATCTTGTTTTTCACTGTATGCTATGGTCTGGGCCTGCTTTTCTATCCTCCCTCAATCTTTGCAATCCTTAGTTTTTTACACTGTTTTTTATTATCTATCCCTCTCTTTCCCAAAGTTTATATTTTGCATTTTATTTCTACTTTTACTGTGTTTTTTTACTTTTCTACTGTTTTATATTACTTCTTTCTTTAAGCTCCTAATTCTTCCCCCTAACTTTATTTTTTCCTACTAACTTTTATTTTCTGCCTCTCACACACCCCAGAACCATGGCGAAGGGTTGTACTACTTTGGCTCCAAGGGCAAGATTCCTGCGCCCAAGGGCCTCTTACCTTGTGGCAAATGCACCCTGCAGGGGTGCATGCCAGGCAGCTTTTTTGCGAGGCAGAGGTTGCTGCCCTTGTTTTATTTGTGCTGTGCCACTTCCCCTTGACCTTGGCAGCAGGCGGCCGGCCAGGCTCCTGGTACCCTACCCAGGAGCTTCACCACCGGTGGGCGAAGGTGCACCGGGCAGTGTATCGCTGCTCAGGGGTCCAGCACAGCCATAACCATCTGGCCCACTGGTGGTCAGACATCCTGGACTGGGAGCAGGACCAGTTGGACCTGCTAGGTGTCGAGGTCATGGGGCTTGTTGAGTAGCTAATATATAGTAGTATAATTATTGTGTATAATTTTTTTACGAATAACTAGAATACTGCTGCTTACATTGTAAATATATTATGTTTCAAAATCTTCTGTGATTGTAGGACACAGGTGCTTGGGGCTACTCTTACTTGTTTGCAACTTTGCGCTCGCTTGGGCTGATTATTATGTAAGAGTTTACTTTAGAGAACTTAAGTTAGGTAATGCCATTGCTAGAGAGACTCTAGTCCTTCCTTTGTCCTCCTGTGAAATAGTGGTGGATGGACTGATAATCGGTTTAGTTAGTATTAGTTCTTAATTGTTTTATGGTCTGCGTGACGCCTCCTCTGTCACTGAGTGCTGATTACCCCCGTCCTTTCGTAGAACCTTTTGTAGTTTGTTTAGTAAGTGGTAGGCTTAGCAGTGTCAGTCAGTAGCAGAATATCAGATGCAACCAACCAATAATTTGGTGTATGCACAAATTTATGCACGTGACCTCCATCTCATCTATGCCTTTTTGAGGGCTAAAGAAAATGGAAATATAGACTTAGTGAACAATTTGCTGTCTGGAATAGGTGTGCTAGGTCAGGTGGTACTTAGGCTTAGTTAGTATTCTGGAATCAGAATGATTATGAAACACTGGATTAGTGTTCATAAATAAGTATACGGTCCATGAATCCTGCAAGCCAGTAGTCGATCTGATTAGATAGGTCAATTTTATTGCGATTGTTGTTTCCTAAAATGTTTTTAGAGCTTTCTTTAAAATAATTTATTTGTTTCACAGCAATCATTAAAGTTTGTCGCTTTCTTTATTATATCTTACATGATCAGCAGCACCCAGGGGCATGAAGACAGGCTCTGAGTAGGCTGGACAACCAGAGGACCACTCCTCTACCGAGGTAGGGTGTTGAAATATCGATTACAAAAATATAGTTTACAAAAACATAGTTGTAAAAATATCGTTTACAAAAATATCGACACCCTATACCTAAACATGTAAGTACATAAATATCGACTCAAAAATATCGTTGTAATAAATATAGATGTAAAAAATATCGACTTTTTAAATTAATTAAAATTACATTAAATAATAAATCAATATAAGTACTATTAACAAAATACATTACATTACTTTTATTTTTTGACTATTGAAAACAAATTAACTACACTTTTTCATTTTAAACTTAATAAATGTGTACATATACATATATTTAACACATTACTTTATATAACAACAATAATACATACATATAAATAAAATATAAAATATATTATTAGTTAAAACATTTGATAGCGAAGGGGTAAAAATTACTATTCCCACTCCAGAGGGTGCAACAGTAGGGAAAACGTTGGATAGCGTAGGGGGTAACACTTACTATTCCCACTCCAGAGGGTGAAACAGTAGGGAAAGCGTTGGATAGCGTAGGGGTAAAAATTACTATTCCCACTCCAAAGGGTGCAACAGTAGGGAAAGCGTTGGATAGCGTAGGGGTAAAAATTACTATTCCCACTCCAGAGGGTGCAACAGTAGGGAAAGAGTAGGATAGCGTAGGAGTAAAAATTACTATTCCCACTCCAGAGGGTGCAACAGTAGGGAAAGCGTTGGATAGCGTAGGGGTAAAAATTACTATTCCCACTCCAAAGGGTGCAACAGTAGGGAAAGCGTTGGATAGCATAGGGGTAAAAATTACTATTCCCACTCCAGAGGGTGCAACAGTAGGGAAAGCGTTGGATAGCGTAGGGGTAAAAATTACTATTCCCACTCCAGAGGGTGCAACAGTAGGGAAAGCGTTGGATAGCGTAGGGGTAAAAATTACTATTCCCACTCCAGAGGGTGCAACAGTAGGGAAAACGTTGGATAGCGTAGGGGTAAAAATTACTATTCCCACTCCAGAGGGTGCAACAGTAGGGAAAGCGTTGGATAGCGTAGGGGTAAAAATTACTATTCCCAGTCCAGAGGGTGCAACAGTAGGGAAAGCGTTGGATAGCGTAGGGGTAAAAATTACTATTCCCACTCCAGAGGGTGCAACAGTAGGGAAAGCGTTGGATAGCGTAGGGGTAAAAATTACCATTCCCACTCCAGAGGGTGCAACAGTAGGGAAAGCGTTGGATAGCGTAGGGGTAAAAATTACTATTCCAACTCCAGAGGGTGCAACAGTAGGGAAAGCGTTGGATAGCATAGGGGTAAAAATTACTATTCCCACTCCAGAGGGTGCAACAGTAGGGAAGGTGTTGGATAGTGCAGGGGTAAAAATTACTAAATGTATTTACATTGTTTAAAAATTAACAAATATTTATTTTTATTTAATTAATCATTAATTAAATAATTATTCAATTAAAATGTAATTAATTCACTACTTTTTCAATTAAAAATTCCACTACACACACCTAAAATTAATTAAACAATTAACATAATTAATTTACATAATTATTAATCAATTAACTAATTGAAATGAATTAACTATTATTTATTACACTATTTATATTCAATTAACACATTAATTAATCAATTATTTTATTATATTTAAATTACTTCCCACCCTACTCCCCTATAAACCCACAACCCGCTACGGAACTATTAACACTAAATTCAACTTAAAATACATTATTAACTAATAAAATACTACAAAAAATACTACTTTGACAACCAATACTCATTAAAAACACTTAATTACTTATTATTATTTAAAAAACGATATTTTTGTAAACTATGTTTTTGTAAACGATATTTATTACAACTATATTAATGTTAACGATATTACTTACCTGTCTGTCGATATTCTGGTCAAACTATATTTTTGACATCGATATTTCTTCTTGTAGATATTTCTGCGGCGATATTAAGGTTAGTCGATATTTTTACGACGATATTCCCGCTCTGCACCCTCTACCGAGGCTCCTGCTGCTGGCTCCAGTAAGTCCTCCAGTGGTTAATATTAACAATTATATTTCCCTAAATTTTACTACACCTTATTAATTCTGGTTCACTCCCTAATTCTATTTTTTACAAAAGCTTCTTTGATCTTGACTATCTGTTTCTAAATTCTGGTTATCCCTGCCTCTAAATTCCTTCTAACTGCCTCTGCTATGACTCTCTGTACTACTACTATTAGTCTGTCTTTAGCTAAGCATGCCAAGTTGGCCACTCTTTAAGGTTTTCTTTTGAATAAAACTCAGCTTGGCAATAGCTCTCGCCACTGGGTCCTGTCCTCTGGGTTTTCTTTTTCTAGTCTTCCTAACCTTGAGGCTTTAACATTTCCCACCAACAAAATGCCCAACCAGATATTTGACTAGTATTTTGATTGGATATAGTACATACTACTACTGTTTTGGGGATTCTGCACAGCCACATAGAGAACTATGCACAAGAAAATAGGGTGTTGGTGATGGGAGGTTTGACCTTCCTCACACCTAAGGCAGAACCCACAATCCCCTGACCGACTAGCTATAGTGTCTCATTAGGTCCCAAACCCCTACCTGGAGATACCCAATTATTACACAACCCAGAACATAACACCCTTTCGCTCACTCACTCGCCGTTAGGTGAACCTCTCTCTGCAATTTTGCAAGCATTTTGCTGTCAAGCCAAAAAGTGTAACATGTTATGGCTAAGCAATCCGGACTCCTTCCACTGGTCTTTGAGCGCCAAGAAACCAATTGGTGTATGTGCGCGGTATTAAGCTTTTTTTAACATAACATAACATAACTAACCGAACTCCATACCAAAGTGGCTTGTTTTTCTACCTCTTCACTTGTACGCAACAGTCATGTGGGCTCAAAGGCATCTTACTGCACAATAAGCTGTGAGGTAACATGCGCAAAAGACATGAAGCTCAAATGGTTACATGGCTCAGGCTAACTTTGCAAAGGGTAGAGAAGGACTATATGACCGTAGGGACCATAACACTAATAGTGTCTACTGACTACTCTAGTACCCGATTTGGACTAGTGATGTATGTTGTATATGTATGTATTAACTTTTTTTTCAATCTTGCTAGTGAAAACGAATAAATAGGGGAAGGTGTACAGGCATCTAAAAATGTGTAATGTTTTTTCTAGGCATACTACTAACCACCAGCAGGAGATGCGGTACCTGCAGGAGCTATGGGGGGAGCCAGCAGCAGTGGTGGGTGGTGGTAAGTTATATTCATTACTTATTGTCATTACTACTAGCTGGAAGGGTGTTCACTTCACTTACGGTACTGTTGAGACTTATTAAGTATGAAGTTGTAGTGAACATTATACAACGGTTGAAGAAGACATCCTTTACTTAGCATTAGCACCTCATTAGCAATAGCATTAGCAGCGTGAGTTCAGTAACCAATGGCCTCTTCTATCTGACTCCAACTCAGCTGTGAAAGTTTTATGGAGAAGACTAAAAGTCAGATCAGATGACCTTGATGGATGTGTTGAACAAAAATGGAAAGAAGGGTAGAAGGAGAAAGGACGGGCAAGATGTAATATGACTGGCAGAGAAGGATACGTTGGAAGCATGCGAAGGTGGCTGATAGGAATCAGATGCATGGTTTGTTGAAGGATGGGTGAAAGAAGATGCCTGCCTGGGTGGGCAACACAGTATGGGTGGATACTGGATAGCAAGAATCATCAGCAGTGTTTGGGTCAAACTCAAAGCCAAAAGTAAGCAAGGAAGGAGTGGACGCATGGGTGGTTGTTGATGAAACCAACTAAGGTTTGTTAAGAGATATATAAAAAAGAATGATCGACATTTACTTTAATGGATGAATGCCTGGATGTATTCATCATAGACAGCATAGGTGGAGACTGTCACTGGGTGCAGAGTCTTATTTGATGAGAATGTAAAAGAAACTGCACCAGAGTAGCAAAGTGTAGGGGAATATAAGTAGTATTTTCATAATACAGTTGACTCACAGTAGTTTGGAAGCACATCATATATATATTGTCTATAGTTATCAAGCGCCTTCCTCCGACTCCGAGGATCACTCCCTACCTATGTTAATTTATTTTCGACTGTCAGCCAGCCTGCAAAGGGTGGCCTATCTGTTGGTTACACAATCAATGAAAACAAAGTACCTTATGCAGTAGCGGTCGGTGGTGGGATTGCTGGCTGGCGGTGATGTCAGGAGGGGGAGGGGCAGGATGGAGGGTAGTAAACTATGGATTATGGCCAAATACAGGTAAGTAAACATAAAAATAAATAAAACGAATGTCATTGTGCGCACTGCACTGCCAAATGTGATGCAGTGCACGCAACAAAATGAGTTTTAGTTATTTATATGTTTACTTACCTGTAATTGGCCATAATCCATAGTTTACTACCCCCCACTCTGCCCCTCCCCCTCCTTATGTCACCGCCCACCAGCACTCCCACCACTGACCGCTACTGACCTTATGTCGTTGTTCCATATATAAGCAATGATCATTGGATCAGATATATAATAATAATCTGCCTTTTTGTAGTAGCCAGGGTGGGGGGAACGTGAAATTGAGCAATTTCCCTTCATGTAACAGAGAAAGTATGGCCAGGTCCACCGGTAAAAGAAAAATACAAGCTTCCCCACCTGCAGACAGTAGTAAATAAAACTAACGTGAGTCTGCGTCATGACTCGTATGTTTGTCTTGGGTGCAAGCTTAGCTGACTGAGCTGGCATGCCGGCAACAACAAGGGTATGTAATTTTGCTAACCTAGAGATAAGAAGAAGACTGGTGTTCTGTGTACTGCAGTCCATAGTGCTAGTATAATCAATATCAATATCATGCCTGGAACTCCCACAAATGTTAGAGGCTGTGGAAGTGGCAGGATAGATACTTACCACAAATGGTAAGTACTGCACTTGCTAGTGCTACTGTGCCACTATGTGTTGAACTAATTTTGTGTTACTGTTTTGCTAAGAGTATTGGTTAAAATTCATTTTCTTCCTTGATACAGATCCTCCTTCCTAGGAAAAACCTACATGGAAGGAGTTGGCAACCAGGGCCCTGCATCGGAAACTGGAGGCCATCTGCCAAGAGTACCGGCAGCTGGTGGCTCAGGCGGAGGAGGAGGAGGCGGCAGCGGCTGCAGCCTCCCCCAATGCTCCGGGCCCCAGCCAGGCCCTGCCTCTACTGGTATACGGCACCACGGTCAGGCAGCCGCCCACCGCCACACTTCTTTGTGAAGCACTGCTGCCCCCCTCCCTGGATACAACTGCAGGGCATTTCGCCACCAGATGCTCCTCCGGATGGTACACCTAGAGGAGCAGCTAGAGGAGCGGGTCAAGATCCTGGTGGACAAATACCTTAAAGCCCTCCAAATCTATAACTATCTAGGACCCTGTTGCATTGCCCCATTTTTATTACTTTTGTTGGTGGGTGGTAGGGAATTAGGCATTGGGTTTTATGGACACTGTTTGCACTTTTTCGTTTTGGACATTAGTTGGGGTTAGGAGGGGGGTCAGGTGTGGGATAGTTTATTTTTGTTAGGGTAATAAATTATATATATTTAGACTTAAACATACGATGTTAATGTTTTGTGAGGGGGTTACTGTTTTACGACTTTACTTCACATGGTTTCCTTGCTGCTGCAGGGCCGCAACCAATGTTGGATTTAAATAATCTGCCAATTTTGTAACACACAAACAGATAGATGTGGTACCCCTCAGCGAGTTATTTGTCCTACTAGTACTGTCAGTCTCTCCTCCTAGTCCTTTATACCTTCCACCAAACTTATCTTACCTGTGATTGATATTGATTGTTTAACACAGCGATGGCTGCATGGTTTCCCAAGAGAATGGAGAAGATGCTATGGGATGGTGGTAGTAGTAGACACTGGCAGTCTTTTGCAACAAAAAAAAAGAGATAGTCACTTGCCTGAGAGAGACTGTGGGAGGAATAGTAGAACTTAAGTAAAGTACAGTACAAAGGAAGACTGCCAAACAAACAATATTGCAACTGCTAAAGTGAAATAAAACATAATGGATGCGGGGACAGCCTAGTACAAAGAAGTTACAAACTGTAGTTGTGTCGAGTGAGTCACTTAAGACAATCGTAATTCGTAACATTTACTGCTGTGTGGTAGGATGATGATGATGAATCCAATCTAAGCCGGCAATTAATTATGATGTATTAGGTCCCTTTGGAAAAAAATTGGCTTGCACATAGACTGAGCATGGGTGGGCAAGCAGAAGATGATCCTCGCCCTGCCTTCAAATTGAATTAGTGTTGCTTTCACAACATCTGCCCCAGAAAGCGTGTGATCAATTGTTGGTGTACATTTAATATAGTCACATCACACCTCAATATAAATCCCACAGCCTGGGGGAAAAGGGTTAGGATTTGATGAATGGATGGGAAGGGGGGTTTGGGGAAAGGAATGACAAAGAAAAACAGTATGCATGGACACAACAAAAGCAAAACACAATCTTGCCAGACGACCATGATCTTATCCAATAAATCTATAAAGGGAGAAAAAGGAAATGCATGCATGATGATGATGAAGATAACTTGATGGTTAATGATAATGAGTAGTACCTACTAACTACTACTAGACAATTAGACAGTACAGGGCAGCAGTGTATTAATATTCATTTTGCCTTGCCTGGGTGTATGCACTCAGAGAGACCCAAATTACATGGGCTTACTTTTAAAGATAGCAAAGAAAATTTGAAGAAATTGTTGTAGGGATCAATTAGCAAAAAAAAAACAACAGTTGTAATGATTGAAGAGAAAAAAGGAACCAAATTAAATAAAAGATGAATGATAAATGATACTAAAGTTACAGTATTATCCTGGTCAAATTGTGGAGTTGAATCTCGTCATTCCTCTTGGTCCTCCCTTCCATGGACGCTCCGCAAGACAATCTTGGGTGCCATTGCCTGACTGATGCGGATTGGTTAGGTAAGTGTGAGTTGTTTCTCCCAGTATAGCACAGGATGAAGGCCGGCCTGTAAGTGTAGATAGAAAAACAAAAGGGGTATTGAAAAATCAATGAAAAAAAATTGCGGTGAAGTGCAAGAAGAGGAGAGAGAACACTTTCAGACTGAGGTGGCTTGGATACATAGTGTATATTTTTTTGTGTACAGCATTAATATACAACAACAACAGGACAGAGCAGGCCCACATGGCACCGGGCCGTGACCAAACCTCCATTTAGCTTAACCCCTTCGCTGCTAGGCCTTTTCCCCTCCTGTGCTGAGGCTTTTTTTGGCGTTTTGGAGTAGAGCGCACTTAGGCCCTTGTAACTTTTTGACCACATAAGGTATCCACGCCAAATTTGCGTCCTTTTCTTCCAACATCATGTGGATTCTAAAGGCGCCCAGGGTTTGTGGATTCCCTTGGAGGGGTCCCAGAAATTAACCAAAATATAGTGATTTTTTTGTTTTTTTCAGAAAAATGGGAAAAACGGGCTGCAAATGAAAGCCTCTGGGTTTTTCCCTGAAAATGGTATCACAAAAGGGTTTGTGGGGCTGAAATCTCCATTTTCTCAGCTGTCAGGGAATGACAGACTTTTGTCAGGGAACCGAAATTTTTCACTCAGTTTTGGCATTTTTCTGGGACATAGCCTATTTTTGCTATTTTTAGAGCTTTCCACCTCTTTCCAGTTAATGGTAGAAATGAGTTTGAAAGCAATAATGGATCCTGGAAAGCTTTACATTTTCGAAAAGTAGACAAAATTCTGAATTCAGAAAGGGGTCATTTGTCTAAATCCATGAAGGTTTCATTATAGAAACTAACAGTTAGATATTGGAATATTTGAAATTTTGTTGAAAAAAACAGCCTTTTGTCTCAACGTTTTCACCTATAACTTTTTCTAATTTTGACAGCTCTTGGAAAGCAATATACCGTTACATTTTTTAGACCTTCCTGGTTGTGGGGATATATAGGACTTGTAGTTTCACCAAGAACCCGACGAACCCAGATCCAACAACTGAGCAGCAACTTGCAATGGTATTTTTTCATTTACTGGGTATAGTGCACTTTGTCTTGGAAAATGTATACATGGAATAATCTGTATGAAAGACACCTATGTATTTCTGAATTGGGTACAAATTATAGACTTCAGAAACAGTATATAATTGCACATTTTCAAAGTTGGGAATACTCATACTAGCATGAGAATTATTGGTCATTTTTCATAAAGATTTTTTTTTTACACAATGTCTTTCATTCAAAGGGAGAAATGCATGAAAGCTCAATTGGTAATAACAGTTGATTTACAAATCTGAATTACCCCAAGTGTCCCGATAAAAACGGTACCTCACTTGTGTGGGTCGGCCTTGTGCCTGCGACAGGAAACGGCGCAAAATGCAACGTGGTCACACCTAAATTTAGCAGTTACAAATTGACCCTTTTTTGGCAAAGTGCCTACCTGTAGTTTTTGCACCCTAGCTCTGCCGGCACCTAGGGAAACCTAGCAAACCTATACATTTCTGAAAAGTAGACACCCAGGGAAATTCAGGATGGGGTGACTCGACTGCCTACCACCAGGTGTTGTTACCCAGAATCCCTTGCAAAGCTAAGATTTTGACAAAATAAACACATTTTCCTCACATTTCTGTGGTGGAAAGTTCTGGAATCTGCCTGGATCAACAAATTTCCACCCACCCAGCGTTCCCCCAGGTCTCCCGATAAACACAGTACCTCACTTGTGTGGGTCGGCCTTGTGCCTATGACAGGAAACGGCACAAAATGCAACGTGGTCGCACCTCAATTTCCCAGTGAAATTTTACGTTCTTTGGACAAAGAGACTACCTTTTGTTTTTGAGCCGTAGCTCTGCCAGCACCTAGGGAAACCTAGCAAACCTATACATTTTTGAAAACTAGACACCCAGGGAAATTCAGGATGGGGTGACTCGTCTGCCTACCCCCAGGTTTTGTTACCCAGAATCCCTTGCAAACATAAATATTTGACCAAAAAAACACATTTTCCTCACATTTCTGTGGTGGAAAGTTCTGGAATCTGCGTGGATCAACAAATTTCCACCCACCCAGCGTGCCCCCAGGTCTCCCAAAAACAATGGTACCTCACTTGCATGGGTAGGCATAGTGGCTGCGACATGAAACAGCGCAAAACGCAGCATGATCGCACCTCAATTTCCCAGTGAAATTTAGCAGGATTTGGACAAAAAGACTACCTTTTGTTTTTGCGCCGTAGCTCTGCCAGCACCTAGGGAAACCTAGCAAACCTATACATTTTTAAAAACTAGACACCCAGGGCAATTCAGGATGGGGTGACTCTTCTGCCTACCCCCAGGTTTTGTTACCCAGAATCCCTTGCAAACATAAAAATTTGACCAAAAAAACACATTTTCCTCACATTTCTGTGGTGGAAAGTTCTGGAATCTGCGTGGATCAAAAAATTTCCACCCACCCAGCGTGCCCCAAGGTCTCCTGAAAAAAATGGTACCTCACTTGCATGGGTAGGCATAGTGGCTGCGACATGAAACAGCGAAAAACGCAGCATGGTCGCACCTCAATTTCCCAGTGAAATTTAGCACGATTCGGACAAAAAGACTACCTTTTGTTTTTGCGCCGTAGCTCTGCCAGCACCTAGGGAAACCTAGCAAACCTATACATTTTTGAAAACTAGACACCCAGGGCAATTCAGGATGGGGTGACTCGTCTGCCTAACCCCAGGTTTTGTTACCCAGAATCCCTTGCAAACATAAATATTTGACCAAAAAAACACATTTTCCTCACATTTCTGTGGTGGAAAGTTCTGGAATCTGCGTGGATCAACAAATTTCCACCCACCCAGCGTGCCACCAGGTCTCCCAAAAACAATGGTACCTCACTTGCGTGGGTAGGCATAGTGGCTGTGACATGAAACAGCGCAAAACGCAGCATGGTCGCACCTCAATTTCCCAGTGAAATTTAGCACGATTTGGACAAAAAGACTACCTTTTGTTTTTGCGCCGTAGCTCTGCCAGCACCTAGGGAAACCTAGCAAACCTATACATTTTTGAAAACTAGACACCCAGGGCAATTCAGGATGGGGTGACTCGTCTGCCTACGCCCAGGTTTTGTTACCCAGAATCCCTTGCAAACATAAAAATTTGACCAAAAAAACACCTTTTCCTCACATTTCTGTGGTTGAAAGTTCTGGAATCTGCGTGGATCAACAAATTTCCACCCACCCAATGTGCCCCCAGGTCTCCTGAAAAAAATGGTACCTCACTTGCATGGGTAGGCATAGTGGCTGCGACATGAAACAGCGCAAAACGCAGCATGATCGCACCTCAATTTCCCAGTGAAATTTAGCAGGATTTGGACAAAAAGACTACCTTTTGTTTTTGCGCCGTAGCTCTGCCAGCACCTAGGGAAACCTAGCAAACCTATACATTTTTAAAAACTAGACACCCAGGGCAATTCAGGATGGGGTGACTCTTCTGCCTACCCCCAGGTTTTGTTACCCAGAATCCCTTGCAAACATAAAAATTTGACCAAAAAAACACATTTTCCTCACATTTCTGTGGTGGAAAGTTCTGGAATCTGCGTGGATCAAAAAATTTCCACCCACCCAGCGTGCCCCAAGGTCTCCTGAAAAAAATGGTACCTCACTTGCGTGGGTAGGCATAGTGGCTGCGACATGAAACAGCGAAAAACGCAGCATGGTCGCACCTCAATTTCCCAGTAAAATTTAGCACGATTCGGACAAAAAGACTACCTTTTGTTTTTGCGCCGTAGCTCTGCCAGCACCTAGGGAAACCTAGCAAACCTATACATTTTTGAAAACTAGACACCCAGGGCAATTTAGGATGGGGTGACTCGTCTGCCTACCCCCAGGTTTTGTTACCCAGAATCCCTTGCAAACATAAATATTTGACCAAAAAAACACATTTTCCTCACATTTCTGTGGTGGAAAGTTCTGGAATCTGCGTGGATCAACAAATTTCCACCCACCCAGCGTGCCCCCAGGTCTCCCAAAAACAATGGTACCTCACTTGCGTGGGTAGGCATAGTGGCTGCGACATGAAACAGCGCAAAACGCAGCATGGTCGCACCTCAATTTCCCAGTGAAATTTAGCACGATTTGGACAAAAAGACTACCTTTTGTTTTTGCACCGTAGCTCTGCCAGCACCTAGGGAAACCTAGCAAACCTATACATTTTTGAAAACTAGACACCCAGGGCAATTCAGGATGGGGTGACTCGTCTGCCTACGCCCAGGTTTTGTTACCCAGAATCCCTTGCAAACATAAAAATTTGACCAAAAAAACACCTTTTCCTCACATTTCTGTGGTTGAAAGTTCTGGAATCTGCGTGGATCAACAAATTTCCACCCACCCAGCGTGCCCCCAGGTCTCCTGAAAAAAATGGTACCTCACTTGCATGGGTAGGCATAGTGGCTGCGACATGAAACAGCGCAAAACGCAGCATGATCGCACCTCAATTTCCCAGTGAAATTTAGCAGGATTTGGACAAAAAGACTACCTTTTGTTTTTGCGCCGTAGCTCTGCCAGCACCTAGGGAAACCTAGCAAACCTATACATTTTTAAAAACTAGACACCCAGGGCAATTCAGGATGGGGTGACTCTTCTGCCTACCCCCAGGTTTTGTTACCCAGAATCCCTTGCAAACATAAAAATTTGACCAAAAAAACACATTTTCCTCACATTTCTGTGGTGGAAAGTTCTGGAATCTGCGTGGATCAAAAAATTTCCACCCACCCAGCGTGCCCCAAGGTCTCCTGAAAAAAATGGTACCTCACTTGCGTGGGTAGGCATAGTGGCTGCGACATGAAACAGCGAAAAACGCAGCATGGTCGCACCTCAATTTCCCAGTGAAATTTAGCACGATTCGGACAAAAAGACTACCTTTTGTTTTTGCGCCGTAGCTCTGCCAGCACCTAGGGAAACCTAGCAAACCTATACATTTTTGAAAACTAGACACCCAGGGCAATTCAGGATGGGGTGACTCGTCTGCCTACCCCCAGGTTTTGTTACCCAGAATCCCTTGCAAACATAAATATTTGACCAAAAAAACACATTTTCCTCACATTTCTGTGGTGGAAAGTTCTGGAATCTGCGTGGATCAAAAAATGTCCACCCACCCAGCGTGCCCCCAGGTCTCCCAAAAAAATGGTACCTCACTTGCGTGGGTAGGCATAGTGGCTGCGACATGAAACAGCGAAAAACGCAGCATGGTCGCACCTCAATTTCCCAGTGAAATTTAGCACGATTCGGACAAAAAGACTATCTTTTGTTTTTGCGCCGTAGCTCTGCCAGCACCTAGGGAAACCTAGCAAACCTATACATTTTTGAAAACTAGATACCCAGGGCAATTCAGGATGGGGTGACTCGTCTGCCTACCCCCAGGTTTTGTTACCCAGAATCCCTTGCAAACATAAACATTTGACCAAAAAAACACATTTTCCTCACATTTCTGTGGTGGAAAGTTCTGGAATCTGCGTGGATCAACAAATTTCCACCCACCCAGCGTGCCCCCAGGTCTCCCGAAAAAAATGGTACCTCACTTGCGTGGGTAGGCATAGTGGCTGCGACATGAAACAGCGAAAAACGCAGCATGGTCGCACCTCAATTTCACAGTGAAATTTAGCACGATTCGGACAAAAAGACTACCTTTTGTTTTTGCGCCGTAGCTCTGCCAGCACCTAGGGAAACCTAGCAAACCTATACATTTTAGAAAACTAGACACCCAGGGCAATTAAGGATGGGGTGACTCGTCTGCCTACCCCCAGGTTTTGTCACCCAGAATCCCTTGCAAACATATAAATGTGACCAAAAAAACACATTTTCCTCACATTTCTGTGGTGGAAAGTTCTGGAATCTGCGTGGATCAACAAATTTCCACTCACCCAGCGTGCCCCCAGGTCTCCCGAAAAAAATGGTACCTCACTTGCGTGGATAGACATAGTGGCTGCAACAGGAAACGGTTCAAATCGTACGGTGGTGAATTTACATTACCTCATTGCAAAACTACCTTGATTTTGGGGGGGCATCTGAGTTTGTGGCCCGGGGCTCGGTGGTATTCTTTGCAAAGTAGCAAACCCAAACAGTTCTGAAAACTAGACACCCGGGGGAGTCCAGGGAGGTATGGCATGTGTGGGTCCCCCAATGTTTTCCTACCCAGAACTCTTTGCAAACCTTAAAAATAGGTAAAAATAGCACTTTTCCAAACATTTTGGCGTGGGATCGCCGTGCCGGCAAAAAAGTCCTACCACCCTGCGTTCCCCTTGTTCTCCCGAGTAAAAGGATACCTCACTTGTGTGGGTGCCCCAAAGCAGAACACGCCAAAAATGAATTTTGAAAAAAGTAGTTTTTAGTCATATTTAAGTTTTACAAATTAAGCACCCCAGCCTGAGTCACATGCCTTTGGCCCACCCACACAAGTGAGGTATCATTTTACTCGGGAGAACAAGGGAAACGCTGGGTGGTAGGACATTTGTTCCGGCAGCGAGATCCCACCCAAAAAAGTATGGAAAAGTGGGTTTTTGGACCAAAATTTCAGGTTTGCAGGGGTTTCTGGGTAGGAAAACATTGGGGGACCCACGCATGCCATACCTCCCTGGACTTCCCCGGGTGTCTAGTTTTCAGAACTGTTTGGGTTTGGTAGTTTCCAAAGATGCCCGCCAAGCCCCGGGCCAAAAGCTCAGGTGACCCCCTCAAAAAATAAGATTATTTGGCTAAAGGTAATGTTTTGGTCGCCACAGTATGAATTGGGCCTTTTCCTAAAGCAGCCACTATGCCTACCCAGGCAAGTGAGGTACCATTTTTATCGGGAGACCTTGGGAAACGCTGGGTGGGTGGTAATTTGTGTGAGCCTAGTGATGCCACGCTTTCCCACACTAAAACGTGTGAAAAAACTGATTTTTCCAAACACAAAATGAGGTTTGCAAGGGATTCTGGGTAAAGGAACGTTGGAGGATCCATGCAAGCCATACCTCCTTGGAAGCCCCCGGGTGTCTCCTTTTCAGAAATGTGTGGGTTTGGTAGGTTTCCCTAGATGGCTGTCTCGCACGGGGCCAAAAACCCAGGTAACCCCTCTAGCAAAAGCTGGTGAACTTAACATTTTCACCATTGTTCCTCAAAGACACACACATACAGGTTGGATTTGGCACGAGGGCGAGTGTTGGTTCAGTACATAAAATTTTATTAACAAGATATTTCAAAAAAATGAAATGGTCTGTCAATAAATAAATGCATAAAAACCGAACCAGTGACTCGCAACTCGTGAGCTGTAAAGCCACAACAAGGCACCAACCATTTTACAGGCCATTCACGCACCTTTCATACCTGATACAAACCAGACCATTGACACCATCCGAATGGAAAAGCAACACATAACAACAATCACAATAAGGGGCAAGGTACACCCTACTGCAGAAAGAGAAAAAAAAAAATTATTACTGCACACCCATCTAATCCGCAAGCACACACACATACTGATTGGATTTGGCACGAGGGTGAGTGATGATTCAGTACATACAATTGGATACGCAAGTAATTTCATCAAAAATGAAATACACTGCGTATAATTGAAAGTATGATAAACTGAACCACTGACTCACAGCTCGTGAGCTGTAAAGCCACGTCAAGGCACCAACCTCTTTACAGGCCATTCATACACCTTTCGTACGCGTGACACATACAAAACATTCACACCGCCAGCCGCGGACCCATCACATTTCAACACTCACACCAGCAAACAGCGCCATTCAAGGGCCCATCACTTTCACACGCCCACATTTCTGACACTGCAACTACACAAAATGATGGACTGTGTGGAGTGTCACTCAACTAGCAGTGTGTGTATTGACCAACAGAAAGTAACTACTCACACACCGCCTGCCGAGCGCCAGTCCACCCACACCACCATCCAAGCACCACTCCACACACGCCGCCAGCCAAGCTCCACTCCACATACACCGCCAGCCAAGCACCACTCCACTCACACCGCCAGCCAAGCACCTAACCATACACTCCGCCAGCCAAGCAAAAATCCACGCACCCTCCCAGCACAACTCCAATCCATGCACTATGCCAGCCAAGCACCAGACCACGCACACCACCAGCCAAGCGCCATCCACTCACACCACCAGCCAAGCACCTAACCATGCACTCCGCCAGCCAAGCAAAAATCCACTCACCCCCCCAGCACAACTCCAATCCATGCACTATGCCAGCCAAGCACCAGACCACGCACACCACCAGCCAAGCGCCATCCACTCACACCACCAGCCAAGCACCTAACCATGCACTCCGCCAGCCAAGCAAAAATCCACTCACCCCCCCAGCACAACTCCAATCCATGCACTATGCCAGCCAAGCACCAGACCACGCACACCACCAGCCAAGCGCCATCCACTCACACCACCAGCCAAGCACCTAACCATGCACTCCGCCAGCCAAGCAAAAATCCACTCACCCCCCCAGCACCACTCCAATCCATGCACTATGCCAGCCAAGCACCAGACCACGCACACCACCAGCCAAGCGCCATCCACTCACACCACCAGCCAAGCACCTAACCATGCACTCCGCCAGCCAAGCAAAAATCCACTCACCCCCCCAGCACAACTCCAATCCATGCACTATGCCAGCCAAGCACCAGACCACGCACACCACCAGCCAAGCGCCAGTCCACGCACACCAACAATCCAAGCACAATCCTGCACACACCACCATCGAAATTAGAATTTTTTAAAGAAATACCACAAATCAAATGTAGAAACCTACAAATCTGCTAACACAAATTCAAAAACTAAATGCTTTGCACTAATGCAAACCTAAAAGCAAACTAAAAAATATTACAGAAAACAGACCAGACAGTACACTTACAAGCTCAATGAAACTCCCAAAACTTCTTCTGTGTGTGGTACGATTTAAAACAAGCTGGCACACACAATCCAGGATTTGAAGGACAGTCAGGACAGTGCATACGAGACTCCCTCCGCACTTCTCTTCGCCAACAGACTCTACATCTTTTAGTGGGATTGTCTTTTGCAGTTGTGGGAGGAATGTATTCTGGAAAGTGGCGATCTTTCAGTCTAGCCACTTCCTCCACCACTCCAAATCTTGGCACACTTGCCTGTTCCACTAGTACAAGGCTGCCTATTATAGTCTCCTGAAACTTAACAAAAGGCATCTTTGACTCAGGACAAGATTTCTGGAAAACAACAAAAGCATTAAAGGATGCCAAGTGGAAAAGATGGATAGCCAACTTCTTGTACCAAACGTAAGCCTTTCGAAGAGCAGCATAAGGTTCCAACCTCTGATCTACTCTGTCAACACCACCCATGTGCCTATTATAGTCTAAAATGCACACAGGTTTACGCACTTCAGCAGTCTCACCCCGAACTGGCAGAGCTTCAGTGCTTTCGTCATGGATAGTAGTCAGCATGTAAACATCTCTCCTGTCTGAAAACTTCACAGCTAGAAGCTTCCCACATCGCAATGCAGTAGACTGTCCCCGCACAAGCCTTTTGCAAACAAGTTCTATTGGGAAACCTTTCCGGTTACTGCGCATCGTGCCACATGCAACAGTGCCCACTTTGGCCAACTCCTTGAACAAACGCACACTAGTGTAGAAGTTATCTACATATAAATGGTGGCCTTTGTTAAATAATCGTCTACCTAGTTCCCACACAATTTTCTCAGTCACTCCAAAAGTGGACGGACAAGCAGAAGTGTTAATGCTGGAATCCTTACCGGTGTACACCCTGAAATTATAAACATATCCAGTCTCACTGTCACACAGCATATACAGTTTGATGCCATAGCGTGCCCTCTTACTAGGAATGTATTGCCTAAAAACCAAGCGGCCCTTGAACAATACCAAAGACTCGTCCACAGCTATTTCTCTTCCAGGTGCAAACATCTCAGGAAAATGATCAACAAAGTGATCAAGGACAGGCCGAATCTTAAAAAGACGGTCACAATCAGGGTGATCGCGTGGCAACGCTAAATCATTATCAACAAAATGCATCATGCGAAGAAGAAGCATATATCGATCACGAGTCATAACTGCTGGAAATATAGATGTTGCCATCAAGGGACTAGTGGACCAATAAGAAGACATTGATGGCTTCCTTAGCAAGCCCATCAAAAAGGTTAATCCCAAAAACTTCTTCATCTCTTCAACATATGTGGGAGACCAATGGGTAGCTCTGGAATGGGGCTTAAGGCTGGCACTGTGGTCCCTCAAATACTGCTCTGCATACAAATTAGTTTGCTCCACAATCTCCTGCAAAAACTCATCATCAAAAAACAACTGAAAAAATTGAATTGGCAAAAAATTGTCAGTATTCACTCTACACCCTGGAACACCAGTGAAGTCTGGCAATTCCGGCTGCACCATGCCAGGGGCAACCCAGACGTCATCACTAACATGAGGAGAAGAAGCCACCCTAGCCTGCAGGCCAGATGCCTCTTGCTGCACTACATCAACGGGAACACTAGCATCCCCAGATGCCTCTTGCATCACTACACCAACAGGAATACTAGCATCCCCAGATACATTTTGCATCTCTTCACCAACAGGAGAACTCACATCCCCAGCTGCCTCTTGCATCTCAACATCAACAGAAGAACTCGCATCCCCAGATGCCACTTGCTGCTCAACAACAACAGAAAGACTAGCAGCACCAGATGCCTCATGCTGCTCTACAACAGGAAGACTAGCAGCACCAGATAACCTTTGGCGCACCACAGCAATGTGAAACCTTTTGGGCGCAGCCTTTACCACACTTGCCTGTTCCCGACGAGAAAAAAAGGGAAACCTTGAGGACCTAGGCTGCCGCTCACATGGCTCTTGCCTCTCTACCGGCACATCAATGTCCCTCTCTACCACAGGCACTTCATCAGCACTAGAAGAAGAATCATCATCCGATGATACCATGCGAAGAGAAAACTCACTGCCTGAATCTTCTGCACCTACCTCATGCTCCGAATCGGAGTCAGTGTCTGGACCATGGTCAGAGGAAGACTCAAAAAGCAAACTAACAACCTGCTTAGCAGTAATCCTGCGAGCAGCCATTATCCTTACAAATCAAGAAGACTACACATACAAGTGAACAACAACCTACACTGTGCAAAGGAAGAAGTAAACAAGGTAGAGTCTTCACACAAAAAACAATACACTCAAAAACAATTCAAATCTAACCAAATATAAGAAGACTCACCAGCACCTACTCTGCTGAAACACAGCAAAAAGAAAGGAAATCCCACTGGAAAGAAAAAAAAAGTATAGATTAGACAAAGTACACATCAAGCAGCAATACAAAAAAAAAAGTTAACAATCAAGAAACACAAAGCCACACAAACAGCAATAACTTCACTTTTCATAACAACACATTTATCTAGGAAAAATAGTACAAAAAACATTTACTTACCAAGCACATGCAACTACACAAGCTGCAAAACCAGCATTAACCGAACCACAACCTACACCAATACAAACAGCAAAAGCCTGGATCAAAAACAAAGAAGAAAAAAAATAATTTAATACTACATTTCACAAACAACATAACAAATGAATAAACAATACACAAATTTACCCCCAAAATCACATCCACACAGATGGGCCATCAAAAAGGGCAAAACGGACAAAAGTACGGGTTGATTTGCCCACCGGGGGGGAGGCCAGAAAATCTAAATTTAAAATCCGACCCACCTGAAAGCGACCCTTGCCCAATGGGTCACTTCCTACAATCTAAAATAAAATCCCTGGTGCTAGTGGGGGCATTTCCACCGCACAATCGCAATGCTGTGCGCGACCGTGAGCCAGAAATGCCCTGCAAAGAGACATCAGAAGAGAGGAAAATCACTTACCTCTCCCCTGATGCCTCTTTGCAAACCCCCCCAAATATCTCAAAACCAACCTAACACCTCCAGGCGCAGGAAGCAAATGGCTTCCCGACCGCCTGGGAATCCCTGAAGATGTTGGCGCGTGCTGTGCGCGCTGACGTCATCAGGGATTCTCATGGGGAGGGGGACAACAGAATTACTGTGGTTAACTGTGATGCTGGACAGAGGCACTTGCATCCTTGATTTTCACAAGCGCAATCCTAAAACAGTTTCTATGACCAGGAGCTTCTTTCTCCCCATCTGCTGCTCTCAACAGTCTCTGACCATTTATACACATAAGAGGCATGTGAACTCACACAGAAGATCCCCGTTTGGCAACGCCCACCAACTAGCGGAGTGCACCATCTTTCCTAAATTTACCCACTATGATGGACAGCTCACTCAAGGGACCTGTGCACACATTGGTGCGATGGCATAGTAACACACACGGACACTGGAGACAAAGCAAGCGCTCGAGTTGCAGCACAAATTCAGGAAAACATTCATCAGCCCAAAAACATTTGTGACCTTCCCACTATGATGCACAGCTCACACAAGGGACCCCTGCGCACATCTGTGCAATTGCATAGTAACGCACACATGGACACTGGAGACAAAGATGGGGCTCGAGTTGCAGCACAAACTCAGGAAAGCAATCATCAGCCCAAAAACATTTGTGAACTTCCCACTATGATGGACAGCTCACTCAAGGGACCCCTGCGCACATCGGTGCAATGGCATAATAACACACACAAAGGTCACTAGAGACAAAGCAGGTGATCGAGTTGCAGCACCAATTCAGTAAAATATTCATCAGCCCAAAAACATTTGTGACCTTTCCACTATGAAGGACAGCTCACACAAGGGACCCCTGTGCACATTTGTGCAGTTGCATAGTAACGCACACATGGTCAATGGAGACAAAGATGGCGCTCGAGTTGCAGCACAAATTCAGGAAACAATCAACAGCCCAAAAACATTTGTGAGCTTCCCACTATGATGGACAGCTCACTCAAGGGACCCCTTCGCACATGGCATAGTAACACACACATGGTCACTGGAGACAAAGCATGTGTTTCAAAAGCAGCACACAAAAAAAAACATTCATCAGCCCAAAAACACTAGTGAGCTTTGCCTAGGCAGCACAGGTGTGTTTTTCAGCCACTTCAGGTACACAAAAAATAAAAGAGATGAAGGACAGAGGCACTTGCATCCTTCAATAAAATGAGCACTACATTCACATTTTAGAAATGACCCCATCTGTTTTTTTTTTCCAACAAATCAACATTTTGTCATACCAGAGGCATGAAAACAAGTACAAAGTAATGTTACCCCACAAAGGGGAGCGACCCTTCCCCAAGGGGCCGCTCCCCGAACAACGAAATTGTCCACAAATGAAAAAAAAAAAAAAACCCCTACCATTCCAGCTGCACGATCGCACGATCGTGCAGCAGAATGCTCCAAACTTGCAACGAGTGAAAGGAAAAGCCTTTCCTTTCACTCGATCTCCTTTTGAAAACTTTCCCTCCTGCCCCAGCCGCAAAACTGACCTCAGAACCATCCGACGCGCAGGAAGCAAATGGCTTCCCTGCGCGTCGGTAAACAACAGGAACCCCCAGTGACGTCAGCGCGCCTCGCGCGCTGACGTCATTGATGACGCGGGCGGGGAGGGCGGGGGGAGGCAGGGGAAGGTCTTCCCCTGCCATCCCCGCAGAAACGAACGAAATCGGGCTGACTCGGGGAGAGCGCTGGCGCTTCCCCCGAGGGTGGGGCTCATGACGAGCTGGGCTCGTCATGAGCGTGCGAGCGCCCTACTCCATGACGAGCCCAGCTCGTCATCAGCCCCGAAGGGGTTAAATTTTGACAGAGCCAGACAAAAGCATATACAGCAACCTAGCATTTTCAAAATTGGGTGACTAAATCAATGTGTCGCTGTCAGTCATACCACTACACTCGACTCCATCACTACACGAACATGTAGGTCTGCTGTTGTTCTTGCTGAAGTGTTGTGTTTACCTTTTATGCCACTTCATGAAACACAGTTATTCCATTAATCATCTCCGATCCAACTGACTGCTTGCAAAGATAGCATGGTCATCATCATGGTGTGGTACGTGTTGTCCAACTCCAACTCAGTCTGTAGTGACTCCGATTAAGTCCATATATATTCCATATAAAAAAAATCCAACAGATTTTGGCCTGCTGCACTGCAGTAGTAGGAGTATTAAACAACAAGGAAACATTGACTGTCACATGAGTCACTTTTACTTTGTAGATTAACTAGTAGAGTTCAGCTTCATGCACATTCGCTCGCAGTCAGCAAGCCTCCAGTGGAGTGCATGCCATTATTCAATAACCATCACCTGTCTTGCTCTTCTGTTTGGCTGTCAGATCAGATGCCTAGTTCTGAAAGTTGTTTTTTTTTCTAACGAGGCAGTGGCCTCATTCATTACTCCACATTCATTTTGAGTGTTGTTAGTCGCTGTTTTGGTTTTCTTCTTATTCAGCTGTGGCACTTTGGTTCACATGGTCAGCGCTGTGATGGGCAGTGGTCATTGGTCAATTGAGTTTGCAGAAATGTCAGCAAGTTTCTTTGAAGAGTCTTGTCTTTCTCTGCCAAGTACCTTCTGTCCTGACAGTGATGAGCTTTGCATGCCTGCCAGGTAGAGGTTGTAGCCTTCTGGCAGTGTTGAGTTTACTTTTGGATGCCTGTCCAAGTTCTGACAGTGAAGAGAAGAGTTGTGGATGCTTTCGGACAGAGACGGTAGCTTTCAGGCAGTGATGAGTTTCGGCTCGGAAACAAAACGGAGGATAGCAATAGTCATGTTTCACTTCTTATGGAGGGAACGTTAGAGGCAACATTTCTTGTACTATTCTTCTCCATCTCCATCCAATGTCTGGCTTGATGGAAATGTATTTAGGGTGAGTCAGGAAGATGGAGCAGGACTCTAAGGAGTGGAGGGGACAGTTAAATGCACAGATGTGCAACTCCAATAGGGAAATAAAAAGAGAAAACGGTGGTGTTGGAATTGTTGTGATTTGATTTGAACCAGAAAGACAGAAACACACACAAATAAAGGAAGGTTGAAATTAACAATTTGAAAGCATAGTTGTCAGGGAAGAGGAGCTCGTCCTCAAACTCTGGTGGTTCGGACAGAAGTAGGTCATGTAACCCACTACTTATGTCATCAAAGTTGCTCTCCTCTTCCTGCTGTGATTCACGTATTTTGTAGTCGGTAGTATAAAGTGCTGATTCCTTTTGATCATAATTAACCTCTCCATGCTTTCTGGCGAGAGACTGGTCCTTTTCAAAGTTACAACGGCACCAGCAGCACTAAAAACACACTCAGAAGAGACACTTGGGACAGGGGAAGCCAGATATTTTATCGCCAGCCTGCTGAGCACTGTCTAGTGGCTTCTTTTACCATACCAATACACCAATGGGTTTTTATCCATGAAGACCTCTGTTGGGTCATCCAGATAGGCCTGGACCGTCTGCTCAATGCTCAGGGTGCTCCGATGTGCTCGGCCTCTTTTGTCTGTGCGTCAGCACTGGACTTACCATACCCCTGCCATAGAAACAAATCAGTTGATGATTGTACTGTGGATGATCCTGTTCTTGATGTTATTGGTAGTGTTGATGTTGGTGACTGCTCGGAGGAAAAGGCACTGCCCTCAGGCTCAGAAGTAGAACTTGACTCTGGAATCTGCTCTGTAGTACTTGTTCTAGCCTGGTGCAGGGGGCCTCTAATTACCAGCCATTTATTTTCAAAGTCAATGGCTTGCGCAGCTATCAAAGTTTTGTTCTTGGCAACATCCACTTCTGAAAAAGGAATTACTGCCTTACTGTTCAGAAATACTTTGTACCCGTGGATCCAAAATTGTGGCAGTAAAGTAATGTGGATGTGACATAATGTCATTTTAAATCATTGTATTGTCAAATAAACTAACGGCTAAGGAGTTTGCCAAAAATTATGCATCTTGTTTGTCATCCACACCTGCATACTTTTCAGACACCTCCTTCAGCTGTTGTTCTAGCATGTGCAACAATGGGATAGCTTGGCCCATAGTACAGTCCTCCCAGCTGACTTCACGTGTGAAGACCTCAAAAGGAAGTAGCCTCTCTGTCAGGCATTTAACAAGGTCCCATTGGCCCATATCAACGGTCATGCCTTTCACACTAGGATCCCCTAATCTTTTCATGGCATAAGCATTGAGTGGTATGTACTGCTCAAAAAGACGATCAAGCATGTAATAAGTTGAGTTCCAACGTGTTGGCGCCTCCTGGATGAGTGCTTTGATTGGCATTTTATGCTCATGTTGAATGACCCTCAGCTGCTTCTGGGCTTTAAAAGAATGGCTGAAATGTGTGCATATTCTTCTACAGGTGGCCAGTAAGTTGCTGACTTTGTATTCATTTTTCAGACAGTCTTGAACAACAATGTTAATGCAGTGTGCCAAACACGGGACCCTGAAATTGCCACCCTCTTTCATGGCCTTAACTACCTTACTGCCATTGTCCGTGGCAACAAAACCCATGTTAAGCCCTCTTGGGCGCATCCACTCAAAGACCTTGCTGTTACACTCCTCCAAAATGTTTGCAGAAGTATGTGATTTCTCCATGGCAAACATGGCTAAAGTTGCATGCTTGCGAGTGGCATGAAAATTCTCAGCAGCGTCAACACCAGCAGATATCTGATCTCTAACCTCCACAAGACATCCAGTGTGCAGTGATACACATGTAATCAGTGGCTTGGCAACCCCGTTCACATGTCTGTTTTCAGGTGGATACTATGAACAGCACACTACATTAAGGCTTTTCCAAGCAATTCCAGCACATCGTGCTGTAGTGCTGGAACAGCAGCTCTGGCAAAATAGTAGCTGCTGGGAACCTGCCATTTTGGGCAGAGGGCTGTCACAAATTCCAGAAAACCTACCTTTTCATCAAAAGAAAAAGGGAAAAGGTTCAGTGCTAACATTTTAGCCAGCTTCGCATTGTACAAGTGTGCTATTGGGTGGTTGCGTTCGTACTGACCCTCCTGCCTAAACATGTTGATAAAGGTAGGCTGCATGGTTTTCCTTAGGCTCAACAAAGCACTTGTTTTCATTGAGGTACTCCTTGCTGTCCCAGGCTGACTCTTACTCTTGTGCCACTGAGATGTTGCTGAAGAAGATGTGGGCGATGATAACACTGAACTGCTGGGGACAGGGATACTTTGTGTACCACTACCAGAGAGAATGTCTCCCTGTTCTTCCTCTTCCACTGTGATCGGATCTTCTAATTGTTTAACCCCACCAACACGAATGGTTGCAGTTCTTATGGTGTTTTTTCAGATGGGTTATTTGGACTCCGGTGCCATAGTTTGTACCAAGCTTACCCCGACTAACAGAGGTATTACAAATGGAGCATATAGCACTGTTCTCCTCCTTTTTACCAACTGTAAAGAAGTCCCAAACTTGGAAGCTTAACTTTTGCCTCCTGCTGGGGGTTCTACTTCCAGTGACGGATGAACTGGAGGGTGTGTGTTGAATTTGACTCTGTGCTGTACCACTACCTACTTCTACTGAGGTGATGGTTGTGCTGGATGTTGGTCGCTGCCGGTCCTTTGCTAATACAAATATGGAAGCTGTAGGTTGTGTTGGTGTTACCTGTGTTGGAGGTATACATGCTACATCCCTCGCAGTGATTAGGATAGGGTAAGAATGTTGGTCTCATCTCCTCGGGCCGGGAGTGATGTTTGTGATGACTGGCTCATCATCATCCTGCTGTTCTACATCGACCTCCATAGGTGTAAGGCTTTCTGGAACCTACCTTTTGCTTAGCCTGGTGTTGGGACGTGTCGACCTCTCAGACTCAGTTTGTGGCTTCCAAGTGGCATCTAGATCAGCAGAAGGGGGGCTTGGCGAAGAACTTGATGGACTAACCCTCCTTTTCCTTGTTGGAGATTTGGAAGACAATGGATCTTCTGAATGAATGGCTTCCTCTTCTTCTTCCTCTGCATGAGGCTCAATTTCCTGAACTCCCCCTACTTCAGGAGGAACAACAAGTACTATTGCAGGCGGTGGTTGCAGCTGTTGTTGACCACTTATCTACTGTGTTTCCTCCTGTGTTGATTGGGTACTACTTTGAGATAGCGATAAGTTTATCTCATGCTCAACATCACTTCTTTCCACCATTAGGCTGGCTACCTCTTCCACATGCATGTGCTTGAGCCTGGGTTGGTGAGTTGGGCCCACTGATGTGGAGGTGCTACCCCCAGCTTGCCCCCCGGACATTGCTGCAGTAGGGGTAATTGTTGGTTTCCCAAGAAAGGTGGTGGGGGAACACCAGACTTAAGTGTCACTTCCTTCTTCTCTTCTTTGGGCCCATCTTCTTCAGATGTCAGCAGCACTCAGTTGCACAAGTTGCAGTGATGTCTGGTCAGGTCACACCACACGTCACGTCGCGTACAACAGCAGGAAGTCTGTATGGCAGTACAATGGGCGACGATGACAGACACCTCCTCCTCAGTCTTTTGTGCACCTAAAAGCAAAAAAGCCAGAAGAACATCAGTCAAAGGTGGAATTTGTTGTGCTTTGATTTTAATTACTACTTGTGTACTGTGTACACTCAGGAAGAGTAAGACTAGCAAAGAACAAAAACAAAAATACAAATGTAGTGGAACCTGTTTGGCCTTAATTTGTGCATCATGTGGGATGGATGCAGCATCAGGGACCTGCAGCTGGCAATGGGGATGGAAGCAGTAAGCTAAGAGGACAATGGAAAGACAGCAGGCCTATGTGGCAAAAAGAGCACACTACTAACTACCACCACAAAATGGCCCGCAGCCACATGGTCACTCATCACAGGCACAAGGCCTGTAAAACAATGAACTCAAGCAGGCCTATATCACTATAATGCCAGGCAAAGGATGCCTGTTTCCCAACACAGCTTTAATGCAAAAAAGAAAATCCGCATGGCTAAAAAGGTTGGAAAGTTACACAACAACACGTACACATGCAACAAAGGCATTAATTTAACACACACCCAAAAAGTTACCTACACTCTAAAAAACACATTTTGCAATTCAATCCAATGCTATCCATGCCATAAATGATGTTTATATTAAACATTAAACAGACACCATGGAAACAGGTGTTTCATGCACCCAGGAGTACCTCTGGGCCTACTGGCTGAAAAGGCCGAATACACAACGAAAAAGTGAACCTCCACCCCCCCTCTAAAAAACACATTTTAGAATTCAATCCAAATGCCATCCATGCCCTGAATGATGTCTAAATTCAACAGACAACATAGAAACAGTGGCTTCAGGCACCCCTGATGAGTACATCTGGGAGTCTGGGCCTACTGGCAGAGTAGGCCACAAGTTTGGAGGCCTACGGCAAAAGCTAGTGGCTGGTCCCACAAAATGGCCTCCACCACATGGCCAGGCCACCCACAACAACAAGAAAAAAAAGAGAAGACAAACAATGCAGGCCTATGGCAAAAGCATAATGCCTGACTTAACAAAATGGCTGCCACCCACATGGCCAGGCCACCCACAATAACAAGAAATGGAAGACGAAGGACAGGAACAGGAAGTTGGAGACTCTGGGGAATTTCCTTCCTCTTTAAAAAAATTGTAAAAAAAGAAAAAGAACTTCAAAATCTACAGTCAAATGACGACCTGAGGAGTTTTTTGAGCAAAATGACCAAAATAATCACTTTCAAGAAGGTTTTATGCAGCTCGAGAGAGATTCTTCGCCAGATTGCAAATTCTGCATGTTCGGCATCGCGATCTTCACAAAAAGTCTTTACCGCGCGCACGAGAACGCATATTGAGCGCGCAAAGAAGGTAAAACGCGTAAGTTTGCACTGTCGCGCAGTGCGGAGTTGCCAGACATCCGTGAGCTGAAAGCCCAGGGTTACCCACTGCCTGAAAAAGGCAATTTATTTAACACTCACCAAAAAAAAGAAATACCACCCCAAAAACCACATTTTGGAATTCAATCCAATGCCATTCATGCCTTAAATTATGTTTAAATTCAACAGACAACACAGAAACAGTTGCTTTACGCACCCCTGATGAGTACCTCTGGGAGTCTGGGCCTACTGGCCTGGCAGGCTAGGCCACACGTTTAGAGGCCGATGGCAAAAGCACAGTGGCTGTTCCCACAAAATGGCCATCACCATGTGGCCAGGCCACCCACAATAACAAGAAACTAAAAACAGACAATGCAAGCCTATGGCAAAAGCAAACTGCCTGCCTTCACAAAATGTCCGCCACCCACAACAACAAGAAGCATAAGCCAAGGGGAACAAAGGAAAGACATGCAGGCCTTTATGGAAAAAGCAGCACACTACTAAATTACCACCACAAAATGGCCCCCAGCCATATGGTCAGTCACAATCAGAAAGGGCCACGGAAAACAATTAACTTAAGCAGGCCTATATATATGGCCAGACAAAGGAGGTCTACTATGCTAAACAATACAGCTTTAATACAATATTGCAAACACAAAAATCCACAGGGCTAAGAAACGTTGGAACGTTATACAACAACAAGCACACACACACATCCAACAAAGGTATTTATTTATTAAGAAAAACCAAAAGTGGTGATGGACGGAGCGTTGACAATACAAACACTCACCCCCAGTCAACTGATCTGGGTTTAATCCATCACCGTTCTTTAGCTCACTGCGCCACCCCAGTTCAGACATGGCCATATGCAAATCAGTCTGACCCTGTGCCTCATGGGAACAGTCCAGCCCGAACTGCCAAGCCATGTCTTCCCTGTAACCGGAATCAAGCTTCCCATGACCGGTTTCTGGCATTACAGCCGTCTTCAGCCGAGCTTGCTTGACTCCAGTGGCAAAGTGAGCAAGGGACTCACGTCTGAGCATACCCTGCCAACTTAGGGCGAACAAAGAAAAAACAAAAGTGGTGATGTACGGAGCGTTGACAATACAAACACTCACCCCCAGTCAACTGATCTGGGTTTAATCCATCACCGTTCTTTAGCTCACTCCGCCACCCCAGTTCAGACATGGCCATATGCAAATCAGTCTGACCCTGTGCCTCATGGGAACAGTCCAGCCCGAACTGCCAATCCATGTCTTCCCTGGACCGGAATTAAGCTTCCCAGGACCGGTTTCTGGCATTACAGCCGTCTTCAGCCGGGCTTGCTTGACTCCAGTGGCAAAGTGAGCAAGGAACTCACGTCTGAGCATACCCTGCCAACTTAGGGCGAACAAAGAAAAACCAAAAGTGGTGATGGACGGAGCGTTGACAATACAAACACTCACCCCCAGTCAACTGATCTAGGTTTAATCCATCACCGTTCTTTAGCTCACTCCGCCACCCAAGTTCAGACATGGCCATATGCATTATTTATTAACACACACCCAAACAGTGAAATACACCCCAACCCACATTTAGCAATTCAATCCAATGCCATCCATGCCCTAAATGATGTTTAAAATTCAACAGACATCACAGAAACATTCACCCATGCGTACCTCTGGGCCTACTGGATGAAATTATAATCAAAGAAAAACAACTTACTAGGCCCCTACTAAAACTACAGGCCACCTACAACAATAGTTTTTAAAAATGATGAAAATCCCCCAAAAATGTAGGTACAAACAATGCCCCATTCAAACATACAAGTACACCAATTCCAATTCTCCTACTTACTTCTAAATCTCAAATACAAAAGTCCTCAAATTTCAATCCAATAATATGATACAGCAGACAGACACAAAAAGTGATCCTTCCAGCTCCAAATCCAAATCAAAGTGAACAGCACATGGGAGGAGCCTGCAGGACATGAACAGGAAGTTGGAGACTCGGGCACTTGCTTCCTCTTGGAAAAAAAAGTTTAAAAAAAGAAAAAGGATTTCTTGCACAAAAACTAAAGCCAAATCACCATCTGAGGCGTTTTCTTTAGCAAAATGATCATTTTCAAGAAGGTTTTATGATGCTCGAGAAATATTCTTCGCCAGGTTGCCGTTTCTGCGTGTTCAGGATCGCAATCATACCAACACTGCCGCCGGAAGTCAGATCGCGCGTCTGAATGACGTGTCCGCATTCGCACACTCTCGTGGGATTGTGCGAGCGGATTCCAAATCTCGTGGCGCACTCGAACGGATAGGAAAGCTCATCAGTGAACGTAGAATCACGGTAAGTCGTTATCGCGCATGCAAGAACGCATATTCAGCGCGTGAATAAGAGTAACCGCGATGATATGTTGCAGATTGCGTAGTATTCGGTAACTTCCCGTTCTACGTGAATCGTGAAGTTGCCAAAACTCCGCAAACTCAGCGAGCGTAGCATAGTTCACCACCCAGAGTTAGTCTTGGGGCACTTCTGCACCATTGAGGGGAGCGAAGCCCAGCACCTTCCGCCTTGTGGGGTTGTCTGGATCTTCCACAGGATGACTGGCAGTAGTGGTTGTGTCCAAGTTTCTCCCATTGGTCCACCCCATCTCTTCTGTCACTCACCTTCTTATTTGGAGTAGGCCACGGAGGTACAAGCATGGAAAGGTGCATGTCCCAGTCATCAGGGTGGATGATCGATTGACACAGATGCAGTTCCTCCATGGTGGGCCCAGCTATTGTGCGAGTCTCAGCTAATTAGTGACACAGGCAGGTGTGCAGGTGTACTCTATACCGACGCTCCTCCCGCCGTCCCACTGGGAGTGAGGCGAGGCCTATCAGTTTCCCCATCCGTGCTTGTTCATTTCCTGGATCTCAGCCCTGTCTTCACTACTATCAAGCATGTAGCCAAGCAGGGAGGCAGGGAGGAGGGTGCAGTGCAGAGAGGCAGTTGAGCCTGCACACATAGCCCAGGCACCAGTTGCCCTGTCACTCGACGCCCACGCCACTGTCAGCTCAGGTCCACGGGGCACGCCGTACGCCCACCACCTACACGTGATGGGCTGGTGTGGGGAGGAAGCAGCAGCAGGTCTGCAATACGCACTATACACAATGCCCAGAGTCCCCCTGCTTACAATGACCCTAACCCTCACATCAGGCTGCATCCATTAGGCAGTGCCTCACCAGGGGATTCCTCGCAACTACAGTATTCCGCTGTGCCAATAGGCGTTCCTCCGTATACTGTTCTTAGGCCCTGCTCCATCCTCGATCCCGGGCAGGCTAAGGCAGTGGGTCAGTGTAGCTGCCGGTTCACGGTGGCTGTGTTTGCAGCAGTCACTCTGGGCATTCGTCACAAGGCATTATCACGCCCCCAGGACCCCCTCACACTGTACTCACGGTTGGGCCGACGGGCTGGGCAACAGCCGGGAGCATACTCAGGCAAGCGCTACATAGCCCCTCTCACTCGGCGCATAGGCCAACGCACAGTCGGCTTGCCCGCTATGACCTCCGCCTCGGCAGCTCTCGCCAGCAAACCACGGGGCCAGCAGCAGACCAGCGGCACCGAGCACCCAACGGGGAACAGACACACCAGCACCGTCACAGTCCTCCAGAAACTCGGCCCTGGGCATGAGCGCGTTGGATCTTCTCAGCGCCCCCACTCCAGGCCAGGTCAGGTGATGGCAGCGATATGGGGTCGATCACCATCCCGCGCACGAGCCACCAGTAAGTGATTCCAACACGCCTGCACAGAACGCCCTTCATCAGTAAGGCCCCGGCATCAAGCAGCCCACACCTCAGCAATTCACCTTGTCAATGGCAGTTTTCAGCTGAAATGTCGGGCGGATCTTTCATCCGGGCATGCAGCAGCGACAGCGCAGTGCATAAAAGCTCGATGCAGCACTTTAGCTGCTGATACAGCAGGATTCTTAACCCTAGGGGCTGGAGCCTCATTAATCCGTGTCTGCCATGTTATTTGGTCAGCCACGCCCCCATCCTGATGGCCCATGACCAGGCTGATGGGTCTTCCTCAGGTAGGGTGGGGGGAGGAGTTATCACTGACACCTGAATAGGTATGTGCCTGTCCTCTCACTGTGCTGTCTCCACCCCCTGGAGTGTGTCTGGAGCCAAGGCTGGACAAGGCATGAACTTGTGAACTACAAAGACTTTTCATTGAAGTTTGCCTACTTCAAAGGAGAAAACCTGTATAAGTCTTGGACCTAAAACCTCAGACTTTTAAAACACTTCTGGATCAAATGGAGACTATGCAAAGAAGAAGAGCTGTAAGGAGGAGTACTGCTCCTTTGCTGAATGTTGTTTTGGTGAGTTGGCCTGCAGATGCTGCTTCTGCTTTGGAGAGGAAAAGTACTGGACTTTGCTGTATATCCTGCTTGAGATGTTTCTCCAAGGGATTTTGTGTGAATGTCTTCTGTTAAGAAGGCTCAGGGCCATTAACGACTTTATCTACAGCATCCCTGAACTTCACTGCTGTGAGTTCTGACCAGCCTTGTGGTACCAATTCCAGTTCTACGACCTTGGAGGTTGCCTTGTTGCCTGAAAGCATGAACATTGATGCCTCGCCCTTCCAGCGCCTGTTTTTCTGATTCAGCACCGCTGTGCTGGAAGATTTTCCACTCATCGCCACGGTGCGGCTGAAGAAATCACCAAACAAAACACCATAGCCCGAGTTCAGTGCAACGTTTCTCCAAAGTCTGAGACCACAGCAGTGACTCCCCAATGCAGGCCCTGCAGTGTGGTTGAAAGAATCAACACACCGTTGGACTGCGGCTGAAGAAATTGACAGAGCGTTTGTCTGCTTGTCGCTGCCTCATTGATCACCAGCATATTCAGATTGCCACGCATCAACCGCATCATGTGCAGTCCAGAACCATCTTGGATTTCGATGCATCTCTTTCCCTTAAAGTCCAGCTTCGATTCAACACTGCCTGCGTGCAGCAGATCTGAAGCAAAACCTCCGCAGGGACTTCGGAATCAACGCATCCCTGTGTTTTCCGATATTTCCCTCCTCTGCAGCTGTTTGTTGATTTTGACTTATCTAAAGGTACTTTGTGTAAAATCACCGCATCCATAGAGTTCTATTGACAGAATTGGCAAAACCTTCTAAAAGTGATAGTATGAGTTGGGTATGCTGGAGTTTTGCTGTTTTGGTCTTTTTTGGTTTAGATAAAGATACTTGGGGCAGATTTACAAGAAGGTGCAGCAGCATGGCACCACAAGCCCTTTGGCTGTGCCATGCTGCAGCACTTTCAAGCCCAGAAATGCAATATATTAACAATGATATGTTGCATTTCTGTGGTCTCCCCTGCACTGGTGCAAAAACAGCTGACATGCACCGGCAGAGGCACCCTTGCTCGATGGTGCAAGGATGTCTGCGCCATGGTGAGATTGTTTTTGTGCAGGAAGGGGCAACTTCCTGCACAAACAAAATCACTACAGGCATTTTCCTCATTCAATGCATGCTGTAGAATGCAACATGCATTGAAAGAGGAAAAAACGAGGAGAAATGAAAACATTTCTCCTCGTTGCACCTTGCTACGCCACCCTTTGGGTGCCGTAGCATACTGACGCATTTCCAGGTTTATGAATTCTCCAAGGGATTTTGTGTGAATATCTCCTGTAAAGAAGGCTCAGGGCCATTAACAACTTTATCTACAGCATCCCTGAACTTCACTGCTGTGAGTTCTGACCAGCCTTGTGGTGCAAAATCCAGTTCTGCGCCCTTGGAGGATGCCTTGTTGCCTGAAAGCATGAAAATTGATGCCTCTTCCTTCCAGTGCCTGTTTTTCTGATTCAGCACTGCAATGCTGGAAGATTTTCCACTCATCGCCACGGTGTGGCTGAAGGAATCACCAAAAAACACCATAGCCTGAGTTCAGTGCAACGTTTCTCCAAAGACTGAAACCACAGCACTGACCCCCAATGCAGGCCCTGCAGTGTGGTTGAAAGAATCAACACACCGTTGGACTGCGGCTGAAGAAATTGACACAGCGTCTGTCTGCCGTCACAGCCGCATTGATCACCAGCATATTCAGATTGCTACGCATCAACCGCATCATCCGCAGTCCAGAACCATCTTGGATTTCGATGCATCTCTTCCCCTTACAGTCCAGCTTCGATTCAACACTTTGCCTGCGTGCAGCAGATCTGAAGCAACACCTCCGCAGGGACTTCGGAATCAACGCATCCCTGTGTTTTCCGACATTTCCCTCCTCTGCAGCTGTTTGTTGATTTTGACTTATCTAAAGGTACTTTGTGTAAATTCACCGTATCCATAGAGTTCTATTGACAGAATTGGCAAAACCTTCCAAAAGTGATAGTTTGAGTTGGGTATGCTGGTGTTTTGCTGTTTTGGTCTTTTTTGGTTTCTATAAAGATACTTTGGGCAGATTTACAAGAAGGTGCAGCAGCATGGCACCACAAGCCCTTTGGCTGTGCCACGCTGCAGCACTTTCAAGCCCAGAAATGCAACATATTAACAATGATATGTTGCATTCCTGTGGTCTCCCCTGCACTGGTGCAAAAACAGCTGACATGCACCGGCATAGGCACCCTTGCTCCATGGTGCAAGGATGCCTGCGTCATGGTGAGATTGTTTTTGTGCAGGAAGGTGCAACTTCCTGCACAAAAAAAATTCACTACAGGCATTTTCCTCATTCAATGTGTGCTGTAAAATGCAACATGCATTGAAAGAGGAAAAAACTAGGAGAAATGAAAACCTTTCTCCTCGTTGCGCCTTGCTACGCCACCCCTTGGGTGGCATAGCATACTGACGCATTTCCAGGTTTACAAACATCCTAAATCTGGAAATGTGTCTGATTCCACAGGTGTTACATGGGACCATCCACAGCAACACCCACGGAACGCCCCTTTCTCCCAAAGTGCTTCATGTGAAGGGGCCATATTTACAAGTTCCTTGTAAATATGGGGAGAGAAAGGCGCTGCCAGTGGGTCACAAACAGTGACATACTGGCAGCGCAAGGGACTTGGAAATCTGCCTCTTTATTTTTCTAAGCTGATGTGGTGACCATTTGTAGTGTTTTCACTGGGTCACTGTGTGTTATGTACAAATACTTTACACATTGCCTCTGAGATAGGCCTGACTGCTTATACCAAGCTGCCAAGGAGGAGAGCAAAATATATTTTGGGTGTGTAATCCCCTTATCCTGATGAGAAGGGAGGGTCCCTACTTTGACAGGGTGCCTACCACTCTCAACTAGAGACCCCCATTTCTAGCATGTTCTACCATAGCTGCATGATTCTTTTTCCATTGTTCTTTTCACAATGCTTAATATCTCGGGTATTGATCCCACTATGGGTATGCATGTTATTTTGATGGCGTTGGAGTGTGAAAGTCATTTTGGTTTCTCCAACTCATGACTTTCTTGTCATTGTTTTAACTGGAAGGGTTGTTATTGTTAAAAGGAAAATAGCCCTTTATGCATTTTGGGATGAGTACGTTTGTCCTGATGATGAGCTATCCTACAAATTCTCATGTCATTTTTCGATGTGGATTAGACAATGTGAAAGAATGATATCTTGACCTTCTGTGTCATCGCATGTTTGAGACGAATCACACAGGTGCTACGCTGTTTGATTGCATTGGATGTAATATATGTCTGCCCAATGTCTGTGGTTATGTGCACAAAAGCATTTAATATATATCACTGTTTATACTTGTGTAAGAAATATATTTGATTCCTTTGTTGCAATATGCACTAGTTTGGTGTGTAACACCGTTGACTGGTGTTTGGTCAGTACAGTTTTTTCGCAGATGTACTCTATTGGTTACTGGATGACCTCATGTTGGTGCACCAATGCCAACATTTGGGGGCCGATTCCGATTCGGGAAAAACCACTCCGAATAGCCGTATGGAGTGTTTTTCCCATACGAATCGCACCCTGCAACCTCCCCGTACGTACGATGAAGTACGATTTGGACCAGGAGCAAGACTCCATACGAATCGTACAAAGACTGCACGACTCTAATCTCCGCACGATTCTCCCTCGGAACCCGCTGTACGTGACATCTGTACGGTTCGAAGCAGGTTTCCCCGACCCAGCAAGTACGATTCGTGTTGGGTATGCACCGTACAACGCTTTTTTACAGGAGCCCAAAATGTCCGGAGAAGCAGAGTATGCCTCAAAACAGGTACAGAATGCCCCACCCCCCCCTGGGTACGGTGCGTACACCCCATGTCTGCCGGGGTACAGTGGGTACCCCTGCGATCATTGGGTGTACGCACCATACCCCTCGATCATGGGATGTTCGCACCGTACCCCATTATCGCAGTGTGTACGGTGCGTACACCCTGCGATCAGTTCGTCAGTTTGTACAGCATGTTTACGAATCGTACGGTTCACTGTGAGGGTCCGTGTCGTACGGTTTCAGCCTTGCAATTCGTACGGTTTGCGACGATTCGGTCGGATTGACGAGATACGGATCGTACTACGCGATTCCGACGGACGTGTACGATTCGTACGGAGAGGGCTCCGGATACGATTCGGACAGATGCTTTTTTTCCTGAATCGGAATTGGCCCCTTGGTGTTGCAAACAAGTGCATGGAATTCAGTATAGTTTCCTTTGGGATGCGTATCGCATCTGTAATCACAGGACATTAGATGCATGATGAGTGTTTTCCAATCGACTTTACATAGTCAAATGATGAGTGTAATTTTTAACTGGAGCATTGATGGCAGCAATCATGATTCTTAATATATTTTCATTTCAGCTGCAAATGCATATCATATTCCACCAAGCCCTTGGGACTAAGTGCAGACTATCAATCAAGATATTAATGAAAATACAGTTCCCACTTACATTGGTGTAGAAATTAGGGGGGTAGTAAGTCCAACACTAAAAGAAAGCTTCTGCCCTGCCACTGCAGAGTGAACAATGACATGGTTTGAGGTCTGATTTTTTTTGCTTGGTAGCACAAGGCCAATGTCAAATGTTGGGCTAACTTTGCAACGGGTGACGTTGTAGCCGGTGAGTAGCCAAAATATTGAAATTAAAATATCGACCTACAATAATATCGATGTTTTTATTTCGATGGGACAGAATATCGATGTTAAGAATATCAATGGACAGAATATCGACCCTAAAGTAAGTAATATGGATGTTTTTAATATCGAAGTTAGTAATATCGATATCAAATATATCAATGTTACTAATATCGATGTGAGTAATATCGAAGTTAGTACTATCATTATCAAATATATCGATGTTACTAATATCAATATTTGTATTATTGTTATGTATTTTATTAATTATTTAATATGTATGTGAAATAAGTTTTTTGTTAAGTGTTCTAATAGTTTTAAATATATGTATACAATTTTTATATGTTAATAATGTTTTTTTTAAGTTAATTTTGTGTTGTAGTACCGTAGCGTGTTGGGGGTTTATGGGGGAATATGGTGGGAAGTAATTTAAATGTAATTGAGTAATAATCTATTTTTATTAATTGGTATCGCTCATTTTAATATTGTTAATTATTTATTAATTGGTAATATATTTTTATTAATTGGTAATTATATTTTAGTATTTGATTAGTTGATAATTATGGTAAGTGGATTATTTTATTATTGGAGTGTGTTGTGCGTTTATAGGGGAATAATGTTGGAAGTAATTGAAATTTAATTAAGTAATTATTAAAATTAATTGTTGGGTATTGATAATTACTTTATTGCACATTAATTATTAATTGATAATTATTTAAAATGATAATGTTTGGGTTATGCAAATTAATTTATTGTTGTTTAATCAATAATTGGTAATTCAATATTATTAAATATTATTTATTGATATTCCGAATGAATATATTAACAGGTACAATTGAATTGGTAATTCATGTTTAATAATTATTATGTTTTTGTTATTACATTTTTACTTTTTTCAATATTTATTATTTGGTAATTCATATTAATTTGTTATTATTTATTGGTATTTATTATTAATTTATTGTTAATTAATTGGTAATTATGTTTTTACTTACTTTGGGGTATTTGTAAATAGTTTAGAGTTTTTTAATAATTAATTCATTAATCATTTTTAAATATTTTATTTATTTATAAGTATGTTGTTTTTAACTTCTACGCCATCCAACACTTTCCCTACTGTTCCACTCTCTGGAGTTGGAATAGTAATTTTTACCCCTACGCTATCCAACACTTTCCCTACTGTTGCACTCTCTGGAGTTGGAATAGTAATTTTTACCCCTACGCTATCCAACACTTTCCCTACTTTTGCACTCTTTGGAATGGGAATAGTAATTTTTACTCCTACGCTATCCAACTCTTTACCTACGGTTGCACTCTCTGGAGTTGGAATAGTAGTTTTTACCACTACGCTATCCAACACTTTTCCTACTGTTGCACTCTCTGGAGTGGGAATAGTAATTTTTACCCCTACGCTATCCAACACTTTCCCTACTGTTGCACTCTCTGGAGTGGGAATAGTAATTTCTACCCCTACGCTATCCAACACTTTCCCTACTGTTGCACTTTCTGGAGTGGGAATAGTAATTTTCACCCCTACGCTATCCAATACTTTCCTTACTGTTCCACTATCTGGAGTCTGAATAGTAATTTTAAGCCCTACGCTATCCAACATTTTCCTTACTGTTGTTTTTTTGGAAGTTGGAATAGTAGTTTTATTCCCTCTGCTATTTAATATTTTTTGTATTATTTAGCTAATGTACTATATGATTCATTTAAAAAATATTTTTTTACATAATTATTTAATTTGTATTTATGTTATTGTTTTGTGTGTATTGATTTATTTGTAATTTATAATATTGTTAAATAATGGATAAGGTATTAAAATATTTATTCAACCTGATTAATAATTAAGTATATATATTATATATTATAAGTATATTTTAATTAATATTTTATTAAATTATATATATTAGTTATTCATTTGAAACTTTATAATATGTTTATAACTATGTTCATTGTATTTATAAGTATTATGTAATTTATTTTACATATTGTTATTAACTAAAAATAAAATTATATATTTTTGACATCAATATTTTTTTTCCGATATTTTTGTACTTACCTTGTTGCACATCGGATGTCGATATTCTTGACATCGATATTTTTGTTCCGATATTTTTGCAGGTCAATTTTTTGACTGTCGATATTTTGTCAGTGATTCGTTGTAGCCTGGGCTGCTCTGCCGTCTTCTTGGAGAAGGCTCGCTAGGACTGCATTGGAAATAATGAGCTTGTACCTTTTTTATTATTTGATGTTTATTTTAATCTCAGTCATCACAAAAATTTAACAAGGATTTCTTCCAGTACCATTGACCCACTATCACCCTCAATTCTGCCATATCTATGCCTTATAGAACTACTAGAGTGAAGTCTGAGTGCAATGTTTGGTGGGCCATGGAATGCTTTTTCTACGCTTTGATATTCACTCTTTCCAATAAGTGAAAGGATTGGATTTCATGGTATGTTTTCATCTTACTAATTCTACCTTTAGGAAAAAGTACAGACAGCCTAAAGTATAACTTAACTGTTAAGCGGAAAGGAACACAGAGGAATACATAGGCAAAGAGGACACGTGTTTGTTGGGTGTCATAGCTTTGAACTGTGCCAATGTGGTTGGGAAGCTTGTTTGCCTAATGATCTTTAGCACAAATTATTAGAATTTCAGTACTTCTATGTTGGGTTTCAATTCTCTCTCAGATGAGTAAATACAGGGGTATCTATCACTAATTTCTGTGATTTAGCAAATTCCACTGCCAATTCTATTCACATTTTTGCAAGGCAAGGAAACAACAATCCTCTTCCAATTTTTTTTATCAGAGGTGTAGAAAAATTGGGGTACTAGTTGATTGGGTTGACACCCTACTAAGGCAGAATCCACATCTCTTGTCAGGGTTCAATCACAAGCAAACCTCAAATGGATCTCTGCTTAACCCTCAGGTAGCCTGGCACAAAGCAGTCAGACTTAACTTTGACGTGATGTGTAAAGTATTTATGCAAAAAGAACAATTGATGGACAGAATGCAGAACAATGTCATACATTTGCCCAGTACAGAGATCTGGGCCTAAATCCATCGTTTTTTTGCTCACTTTCCATTCCTGTGTGCACCCTGCCATATGCAAATCAGTCTTGACCCTGAACTGAACGGGCGCAGTCCAGTCCGAACTGCCAGGCCAGGTCTTCCCTGGATTAGAAACAAGCATGCTAGGACTGGTTTCAGGCTTTGAGCTCCGTGAGCTGTACTCTGGTGGCATGGAGAGCACAGGACCCACATCTGGGCATACCCATCCCACTTGGGGTGACAAATGCAAAAAGAACAATTGATGGACAGAATGCAGAACAATGTCATACATTCACCCCAGTGCAGAGATCTGGGCCTAAATCCATTGTTTTTTTTGCTCACCATGCCATTCCAATTTGGACCCAGCCAAATGCAAATCAATCTTGACCCTGCGCCCAATGGGAGCAGTCCAGCCCGAACCGTCAGGCCAGATCTTCCCTGTACTGGAAACAAGCATCCTAGGACCAGTTTTGGGCTTTCAGCCCTCATCAGCCAGGATAGCTTGACTCCAGTGGCATATAGAGCACACGACCTACGTCTGGGCATCCCACTCGGGGTGACAAATGCAAAAAGAACAATTGATGGACAGAATGCAGAACAATGTCATACATTCACTACACCACTGGATTCAAGCTAGCCTGGCTGATGAAGGGTGATGCCCTGAAACCGGTCCCAGGGTGCTTGTTTCCATTCCAGGAAGGACCTGGCTTGGCAGTTCGGGCTGGACTGTTCCAACAAGGAACAGTGTCAAGACTGATTTGCATATGGCTCGTTCCAAACTGGGATGGTGTGGTGAGCAAAAGAATGATGGATTAATCCCAGATCCTTGTGACTGAGGTTGAATGATTGCATTGTCCAGCATTCCGTCCATCAATTGTTTCTTTTGCATAGAGTATTTATGCAGATCTTTAAATAGAGATAAAGTTAAAACAGAACACAATAAAAATCCCACACTAATTTAGAACAAAGGAGTAACATGTAATAAATATTTGAGACCAAAATGACAAAAATTAGTGGAAACAGAGATATGCAACTTTAAAAATGTAAGTGAATAATGCCTAAAGGCACGAAGCGCCAACTGTGGTTCTGATGTCGCGCCCGGACCGGAACAAAGTCACACGTTCAGGCCGACTGTGATGGAGTGCAGGCCGTTACAATGACCAAGTTCAGGCACACTGAACAAATTACCTTAAGTCCTGGTTGCAGAGCTTCGCACAGCAGCGGCTGTGGAAGCTTTGAGGCTGCGTTGTGGAGTACCGCATCTTTGCTGAGGATGGCATTGATGAGGGACTTGCAATGCAAAGGCCTGAGTTGAGGATGCAATGCACAGCAGTGGTTCGGAGGAATCAGAGGGCTGCAATGTATGGTCCTGCATCTGGGATGTGTCTGCTCACAGGACCACAGCTGGGCTGGCAGAGCACCTTCAGGCACACATCCAAAGGTCCTGGATGCAGGTAGCACCACTTGGGTGATAAAATTCACAGCAGACATGCTCCAAGTCCAGGTGATGCATTCATTGTGCTTGGAGCTTGTTCTGTCTCTGAGGCTATGATCAGGAGGCCAGCCAACTAGTTTTTGCAGTCACTATTATGGTCCTGGGTTCAAGATGCAGGTCCTGTCCTTCTCACGCAGGGCAACAGGGCAAAAGAGTAGTGGTCCTTCTTGAAAAGCAGCATAGCAGTCCGTCTGCATCTTCCTCATGTCCAGAGGGGTACTGAAGAGCCTGGTCTTATGGTCAATTACTAATACCTGGTACCCACTCTCAAGTAGAAGAAGATACTCGAGGTTTCCAACCCCATAGGTGCTTGAAATTACCTGCCGCCCTGGCTCCAGCTTGTCTGGGGTCACACAAGACTAGTGTCAAACCCTTAGTGAGTGTGCAGAGGTAGAGACTTTATGGTGTGCAAGCATGGGAGGTGACAGCACTCCCTGTCTCCATCACATCAGAGATTGGCCGATCCTGCTAACACCTATTCCCCTTTGTCTCACTGATTGGTAGCAATACACAAAGACCGACTGCCAGCTCCACCTAGTCAATATGACCCAGGATACAGGCTGCAAGCACCAAATGGTTAGGACAGGAAATTGTTACTTAAAAAGGTTTATCTTTCCAAAATACATGTTGTGCTTTTCAAAGCACAACGTGACAGGCACCACGGAGTGCCGGCCACGTTGTTCTTTGAAAGGCAGAGGGGTATCATAGGTATCCCCCATGTGCCCAACCCACCCCCCGAAGTCCATGGGGGCCCGCAACCTGCCCTCCAAGCAGACTTTGCATGCCTTTCCGTGGCGGCAATGCATTCACAAATGCACATTCTAATATGGCTGGCGGTGTCTGAAAGACCCCGCCACAATATTGAACCCTTTTCCGCCCGGTCGACATGTCGACCGGACGTAAAAGCGTTGGACAGTCTTTCCGTCCGCCACAGACCCCCCAGTCATAATAATATGGCCTGGGGTCTTTTCTACAGGGATGGCGGGTGGATTGCCCACGCCTGGCCGGTGGTGACTACCACCGGCCCGGCGGGGGCAATTCGCCCGCCATCCTAATGGGGCCTTTAGTATGTTAGGTCCAAAAAGAGCCTTCAATTCAGGGCCAATTGATTGTCTGAGGCTCAGAACAGAGAGGAAAAGCTTCTTGCTAGTGCATTATCTGGGTTCAAAAGTCAAGCCATTTTTAGACAAGTATCACCTTTGCCAGTGGTTGAGGGTGGTGTGGTCTTGATGAATGCCAAGATGCAATACAACATTTGGAAATACACTTTCCTATTCAGCCAAGTTTGGTTGTACACAGAAATTCATTTGTTTTCAAGAGAACAACCAAATGAATCCATTGATTCATATATTGTGGCTCTGCATATATGCGGTGTACCTTGCTAGTTTGAAATCTTTATTCATCTGTTAATTTCAGACCAGCTCACAAAAAATGTTTTAGCAAGATGGTGGAAAAGAAACTCTTGAATTCCAAAAACCTCTCCTCAGTGGAGGTCATAAATATGGGCTAAAAATGAGGAGCTCTTCAAATCTTCAGCAAAGGAACTGTGATCACAAGTGGACCTTGGTCCGACTACCAGTAATGTGAAAGTGATCAATCCTAGAACAACCAAGTTTAACATGACAATAAATATAGACAAGGAGCCATATTACAGATGAGAGAGTATTTCTTACATGATCAACATAAAAAAATCTCCTGCTCTGAAAGCAGTCTGTAAGATCTGCAGGTGCAAGTGGCACTTGGCTTGCATGTGCAGCAGCACCAGGAAGAGCGCAGTCTTTTCAAAGAGGGAATTAAATTGCCAGCATAACAGAGCAGACCAATAATCTAGTTCTATCCTGCAAGAGTCGTGAATGACACCGGATGGTGTGTTCAGTACAATGGGGCCTGCATTTTGAATTGTATTAGTAAGAGGGGATATAGGGAAATGCTGTCAGGCATTATTTCCTAGTTCCAGAAAAGCAGTAGTATGATACTTGGTATCGATGAGTTTGTAATTGGGGAATCAGCTCTGGTAGTGGGAGTGGGTTTGACATTACCTTGATGGAAATGTCACTTTTTGGAAAGAGAAAATTTCGTTGTGTGTGGCTCTGTCAGCCTGACAGGCTTCTCCTAATTCATAATTGGTTGCTAGGGGGATAGCCACATCTGTACATTTCTGATAGAGGGCCATAAACTAGGGGTTCATGGGAAACTGCAGACCTCTGACTCTGAATGGCCATTCTTGAATGGCTATGTGGGGTTGGAATTGGCACATACATTCCAAGAGGCAGGGTCTTGACCCCAATAAAGATTGTGATCAAACCTCCTGGGGTAAGATGACAGTAAAGCATTTAGGGGCATTTTTACAAGCGAAGTGGTGGAGTGAGCCTTCCTGGTTTAATACCTCACTCCACCACCTCAGAAATGCAGGGCTGCACTATATGTACAAGAATATGGCGCAGCCCTGCTTTTCCCCCTGCGTTGGTGCTACACTTAGCAGCCTAGCACCAGTGCAGGCACCCTTGCACCATAGTGCAAGAGTGTCTGAGTGCAGGGGAAGATTGTTTATGTACAGGAAGGTCCCCCTTCCTGCACATAAAGAATCTTGAAATGCTGTTTTGTAACTTATATGTGTGCTGCTGAATAAAGCACACATATAAGTTGCAAAACTGCATTTTTTTAAATTATTGTTTATGTGCAGGAAGGGAGACCTTCCTGTACATAAACAATCATTGGCCTTTTGCTGTTTTCATTTGTGCTGCACAATGCAGCACACATGAAAACAGCAAAAACGAGGAGATATTAAACATTTTCCTCGTTGCGCTAGGGTAAGACGAGGTTTTCCCTTCTCTTAAGTCTGGTGCTGCCTTCTATTTAAGCCTACCTTGTACATAGGGGGGCAACAATAGCCCGTCAAAGGCAGAAACCTTGCCCTGCCCTAGCCTGAGCAATGACACCAATCACTCCGATGGGCCTACCGTTCCACATTTAAGAAGTACTCTGGTTAGTTGGCCCATGAGTACTATCGAGATTCTAACCAAACTTCTTAACACTATAAAATCAGGATCTCTTTTGAATCCCCTTCCTTGTGCAATATTGAAAAAACTTGACCTCCTGTCTTTGAGCATTGTCATGGACCTTTTAAATACCTCCCTTCATGAGGATATTGTCCCTGTCACTTGGAAGCACGCAATGATCCACCCCTTCCTAAAGAAAGCTGGATCTGATCCTGATCAACCTTCGAACTTTCAGCCCATTTCTTTGCTTCCTACGTTTTCCAAGATTTTGGAAAAACATGTACATCAAGCTCTTACTGAATTTGTTGCTTCACAGGATCTGTTTCCTCCTGGCCAATCTGGATTCAGAGCTGGCTTCTCGACTGAAACCACTCTGCTTGGGGTTACAGAGAACATCCGCGGCCAATTGGACTAGGGCGGGACTCTGGCCCTTATACCATTGGACCTAAGTGCCGCCTTTGATTTGGTGTCACATACCGTATTAATAAAAACACTTGGCTCTTTAGGCATTTATGATTCGGCACTTAGATGGCTTATTTCCTTTTTAACAGATCGCACCTTTCAAGTTTTCTCCCGCTCGGCTTGCTCTGACACCCATGTCTTTAAACACGGAGTCCCACAGGGATCGATACTCAGCCCTCTTCTTTTTAATCTTTATATGAGCCCTTTGGCTAAAGTAGTTGAGGACGCCGGATTGTTGATGTATTCAAACGCAGATGATTCGCAGCTGATTTTTTCACTCTCCTCTGAGAACACTGCAACCCCCTCCACACTTAAGAAAGGTCTTGTTAAAATATCTGGATGGATGCAAGATAACTTTCTCAAATTAAATGGGGAAAAAACCGAGGTTATCATATTCGGAAAAAAACAAGCTCTTGTGGGGCCCCAACCATTGGCCTCAAGAAATGGGTGCACTTCCCGTTCCAGTCACACAAGCACGTGACCTCGGTATCATTATCGACGACTTACTCAACATGCACCAGCAGGTGGTAAAAACCGCAGCCACGTGTTCTGCCATCCTTAGATGGCTAAAGAAAATCTGCTGGATGCTGCCTGACTCTACCAAGAAAATAGTAGTCAATGCCTTAATTACTTCCAGGCTTGACTTTGGAAATGTGCTTTATTTGGGGGCAAATAAAGCATCGATTCGTAAATTACAGGTCATTCAAAATTCAGCTGCCAGGCTAATATGCAAAATCCCCAGATCTACCCCAACTACCCGATATCTTCGAGACCTTCATTGGCTGAGAGTCGACTGTCGAATCAAATTTAAGACACTTTGCTTTATGCACAAAATCCACACAGGCACGGCACCAAAATACCTTCAGTCACTTGCCCATCTGCACCATCCTGTCCGCACCCTCCGTTCCTCCTCATCTAAAAAGTTTGTAATTCCAAAAATCAAGCTCACACGTATGGGCGGCCGGTCCTTTTCCTATCTTGGGCCATCACTATGGAATGCTCTCCCATCAGCAGCGCAATGAAACGAACTACATGAGCTTTCGTAAAATTCTAAAAACCATATTATTTAATTTGTAGTAGCATTGTTCGCTTAACCTTACTTACATTTGCTCCACTTTTCGCGCCAGGGAAACCCTTTGTGGGTAGCTGCTGCGTGCTACAAATTCAATAAATAAATAAATAAATACAATAAAACGTCAGAATGAATTGGTGTTGCAGTGGAACGCCCACTGCAACACCCATTATCTCCCCTTTCATGCTAAGCATAGTGTGAAAAGGAGCCTTGTTTACAAGGCAACGTTAAGCCACGTTATGTGGCTTAACACAGCCTTGTAAATAAGGCGTAGCCCCTATCCCCACAGGAATGTTGTACAAAGTGCTGTTACCATGGTGATAGGGGCTTGTAAATATGCTCCTTAGAGAGGGCCTGTGGATGTCAAAGGTGGCATTTTGAACTAATCATATCTTCAAAGGCCATGGTGGGTATAACTAATTTGGGCTTTGGCCTTTGAAAGTAGACATGTTTGGATAGGGAAACTTACTTCACTGGTTTGGTACTGGGACATTGACACGAGGAATTATTAGGGCAGAAGGGACTGCACCTGGACTATCTTCCAGACCTGTGGTGACTTCGAGATGTTGTGCTCCAAGAAGGGGGCTATCACTTGGTGAATTTTGTCTTGAAGTTGTTGGCCTGCCACTAATGTCAACTGTCGTGGCCTGGGTGTCAAAGTACTCTCTAAAGGCCGGTGAGCTGGCCTCCTGTTCATGAGATCCCAGGGCCATATAGGATCTCACTGTCTCCACACGACTGTAAGGACTGCAATGGGTGCGGCGGAGACAGGCGGAAGTGATTGTGGTTGGGGCAAGGCCCATCCTGACTTACACCATCATCTCACTGTGCAAAATGAGTGTGCACACAAAGATCAGCAGTCATTTGAGGTGCCAGGGCATGAGGCGTTTGAGGAGTGCGGGGAAGATTGCAGAGTCCGAGGGACCCGTGCTTGCAACCAAGGAGACCTGTGTTTGCTTGTGCTCCAGAGCATGTGGTGTCCGAGCGGTGTTGGGGGAATCTGAGCCAGAAGATGAGACTGTCTTCAACCTTCAGCTCGGGAGGACGACAGTGCTTGGCACTGCGGCCTCTGTCCGAGGTCATTGCGTCCCTCTCCCTGGACGAATGCCACGGGTGCTTTGTTTTGTTTGACATTGTGACGAGACCTGATGGGTTTCCTTTGCCTTGTGGGCATCTGTGACTAACTGCCTGGCGTCTACGGCAGCTCACACCTTTGCTTGCGGTGAATACATTTCTTCAGACGGGAAGCATAACTGCTTCCTGGGTCACAACCTTTTGCCTATCGGGGGATAATGAGCCTGTCCTCGTGCAAGTACCGTCGGGTGCCTGGAGGTCTAATTCGGCTGGATGAAACAAAATACCAGTTTCTTTCCATGTAAGGTGGTTTCGATTATCTAGTCAACAGGGCTCCAGCAGGGGCAACATGTATCATTGGCTTGTAGAGGTGAAAGACTAAGGGGCTGGATCACTCGGCGCAGTCAGAGACTAGTGACTATTTGAGCTTCCTGCATAGGAAAGTCGGACCATTGTATATAACTGTAAAGTGTATACACAACGTATGCTTTTTGTGATTTCAATATGGTAAATAACAGCAAAGTGTATATACAATGTGTGTCTTGTTTTGATTTCGGTGTCTTTGTGTAATAAAGAAGTGTTTATTTACATTCGATATGGAGTATTTTTGTGGCGAATGCAATGTGTTGCGAGGGGGGGGGGTGTTGTGCTAACACTATACACTCAAGTCCCGAGGTTAAGCCTGACTACTTGGTGCCAAACTACCAGAGGGTGAACACAAGTTTTCTGACAAGCGTATCTTACCCATTCTATTTTGAAGGGTGGGTTCTGACTGGCTTTAATGAGTCTCAGTCAGCCCAAAACTGCTGGGTCTAACAAACAACTAGAGAAATAATTAAATCACTAAATGTAACATATATTGGAAATCTAATTCAATTGTGAAGCTAAATTTTTTATAAATATTAAGCAAATGTAACTTTTGAAACATTGTCCTTTACTCGCCTGAGCTTTCATGAGCTAACTTACTCTCTCAAGCTACATCAAGCTAGTGTTTAGCCTTGAATGTTGTGTGGAAATATACCAAAAGCACACAATAGGCTAATTTAAACTGAATGGGTGGCGATGACTCCTCTGAGCTCAATAGAAAATACAGGATTGGGGTTGTGCTTTTCCATTTCCTACCCCAATATCAAATCTTGCATTGCATGTCTACCTTTAGCACATGGAAAAGTCATTCACCCTTCCAAGGGGACAAACAGAATGCTAGGACTATTCTTGTGTATCAGCTGACTGGCTGTTGAAGGACCCTGCTTTAATCCTACTTTGTCTCTGGGTTTGTAGTAAGGACTGTGCCTGCTTCAAACTGAATTTTGGTACTAGATGTGGAAGTACACAAGGATTACCATACTACACTCTCAACACACACCCACAGCCCTCAGAGCCCAAATTTAGTGGCATATTTTCAAGGGCATTGTGCCATCGGAGTGTCACTTTTTGCAATGGTCTGGTGGCACTGTGCCCTGCTACATATTTACAAGGCAGCTACACCACTTTGCATGGCTTAATGTCGTCTGGTAAATATGGTCCTCCTCAACGCAGTTTTCTACAGCAAAAGAGCTTGCAATGGGTGTTGCTGTTCCCACGCAACACCCATTCCTTTTTGACACAGCTCTAGGTGTACAAGGATCTGTAAGTCTGATGCAGTGCCAAACACTTATGCATCCCACAAGAGGGTGTAAGAGTGGCTCAATGAGGAGAAATACTTTTATGCCTCCATGTTTTTTGCTCTTTCTATGTGTGCTGCATTCTGCAGCACATATAGAAAGAGCAAAATTCCATTGATAATGTTTTTTGTGAAGGAAGATCATCCTCCTGCACAACAACATGCACCATTTTCTTGTAAGTATATATCTTAGTATGGCTGAAGAATTTCACCATCTTGAAATATGGCATTTTGGGCATGTATGTAGTACAGGGAATACTGCAAAGTAGGAAGGCCAGGGCCATGAAACCTTTGCTCACTGGTCAGAGAGAAACCAGTAGTTTCTTAGGGAATTGCCAAACCACAGTCTGGTGATCCCTACAAAGCTGGACCCTCAAGCAACCGTCATCAGAACACTGCTGGACCTGGAAAAGGTTACAAGGCAGACTGAGTCTTCTGCATTTGGTATCTGTTGTGTTTGAGAAGGGCCACAGGATGTTGGACACACTTCCACTTCAAATCCAAGGATACAAAGATCACCAAAGATCATAAGGCTGATACGCTAGATTGCTCCAAGAATATAGGAAAGCTGAAGAGGAGATTCCTTTGTAGTATCCCAGCTGACCAGTGACGACTGGACCTGGACTGGACTTTGCTGTTATCTTCTGTCTGGCACTCTGATAGTCTCCAAGTGCTCCACCTGACATTCTGGGGGTCTTGGAAGCATACTCCTCTTGTTGTTTGGACAGCGTTGGAAATGGCCCTTTTTGCAGCGTTATCCCCAAACGTTTTGCCTCTTCCTCCCTTGTTTTTCCTGACCTGTGGTTTTTGGCAATAGGACTCTGGGCACTTTACCACTGTGATCAGTGCTAAAGTGCATATGCTCTCCCTATTGTAAATTGATGTATGGATTAGTGATTCCATGATTGGTGTGTTTGGTTTACTTGTCAGACCTTAGTACAGTGCACTGAGTGTGCCCAGGGCTTGTAAATCTATTTTTTTTTTTTTTTTATTGGAACACAACAAGGAGAACACAAAAAGAAGCCCTTAAACATACAGAATACACAAGATAACCATTACAGAGTTCATAATTCAAAACAAATTTACATCCTGGGCGGGATAGAACACACAAGCAGACCAACTCAAATAAGATACAACTAACGGATACGAGGATGATGAAGGACAAAAATAGGAGAAATACACAACTATAACCGCTACATTATACATTCTTAAGTCTCATAAAAATCAGAAAAAGCCCCCCAAATTTTCAATCCTAATCTTTTTTTCCGTCTTGATTCAGATAGCGAGAAGAGACTCCACTCTAGCTTATACAGTTTATATAATCGAGCTTGCCATTGTTGAAATAAAGGAGGTTTTTCTTGAAGCCATTCTGCCGCAATACATATCCTAGCGACTGTCATTATAACAAAAATAAACTGTCGAGAGCCAGTGATTTCCTTATTATGACCATCCTCCGGCATCCATCCTAACATCATCATTGAAGGAGTGATTTTTAGATCGACCTTAAGGATGATAGATACAAACTTTTCAATATCTTGAATGAATTTCCCTAATATGGGACAAGAAAAAAAAATATGTATACAGTCGGCATTATTCATTTGACAACGAAAACATTTGCCATCGTGGCCTCTTCCCCACTTTAGCATTCGAGCCGGTGTATAATATAAATCAAAAAGGCTTTTGAAAAATTGCGCTTTCAAGTTAGCGGACATCAGTAAATCTTTAGACATCAAAATCAAATTTCCCACCTCAATATCATTATCTCCCAATAGTTCCCTCCATTTTCCTTGTACTTTATCCAGATCATCAGTTTTGCCTTCCAAAAACATCCGATAGAGAGCCCCTATCTTAACTTGCTGTGTTATACCTTCTACAATTTTATGTGCCCTTAAAGAGATTTTGTGTCTATTAAAATAATCTCGTATCTGTAAAAACTTGAAAAAAAAATCCCTGGTCAACCCATATTCTTCTGTCATTTCTGAAAACGATTTACATACTCCTGCATTCGAGAAAAAGTCTCCCAGCCTAAATACCCCTTTTCTTTGTAATTTCAGAGCAACTCCATCCCTAAATATAGTGGGTAAGAAACTAGCCGAGCAATAAGGTGTATAATAGGCTTGTAAATCTAAATGCGGCTGGTGGGCTTGCAGCACTGGTTGTGCCACTCACAGAAGCAGCCTTGTAAAATGTGTCTAAGGCCTGCCATTGCAGAGCCCGTGTGCAGTCTGGTACTGCCATGTTGACTTGCTAAGTGCACCCACTTGCCAGTTCCTAAACCTCCCCTTTTCTTCATATCAGACACCCCTATGGTAGGCCCAAGGGCAGGGTGTGTTGTAAGTATATGGTAGGACATGCCCAGGTGTGTGGCATGTCCTCATTGTGAATTACAGCCATGTTTGTTTTTCACTATTGCACGGCTACCTGTTGTCCATAGGCCAGAATGGGCAGTTAGATTATTACATTTATAATTCTAACTGACTCAGGGAACATGGTAGAAATTTGAGTTTAGTATGCCTGAACTCGGAATGATAAAATATATATTTTAGTGAAATTGGTTTTAATATTCGGTGTTTGAAAATACCACTTTTAGAAAGTAGGTATTTTCTTGCCTAACTAGCCAAGCCTGGCTCTGCTAGGTTGCGTATTTCTTGTCTGGAGTCTAAGTGACAAGGCTGGGGGATTCCAGGAGACAGAATGAATCTTCCCAGTGGTGAATAGAGAGATCTGAATCTAGATGGGAGGGAGGAGTTGCACCTGGGACCTGAATAGGACTGTGCCTGCCCCCCACAGTGCTGGTTCCACCCCCTGTGGTGTGTCTGATGTTTCTGACCTGCACTTTGAAAGGAAAGAAGGAGTCATGTCAACAGAGTGCTCCAGAACTGGTTTGGACTGGGCAAAGGCCCCTCTGCCCTCAGAGGACAAAGGATTTTGGGGTATAAATATTGGGACCCTGATCCCAAGAAATTAGATCATCCTGGAATGAAGATGGAACTTCTGCCGAGGAGAAAGCTGGAGGACTGAAGAGGAAGGGCTGTCCTGCTGTGTACTTGTGGGCTGACCTGCAGTTGCTTTGCTGCCAAGGAGAGGGGAAGGACTTTGCTGTTGCTGTGTCCCCTTGCTTCAAGAGATCTCCAAGGGCCTGAGAAGAGCTGGCTCCCCATTAAGTAGTCCCAGGAAAAAAAGGACTTCACCCCCAGCTTCCCCCCTGAACTCTGCTGAGAGAGTTCTGCTCTTCTAGAGTACTTGGCACAGTTTAGGGGGCCTCTGGAAGCTGTGCCTGCTGTTTGGGAAGCTGAACAAGAAGAAACTAAAACAATCTGCAAACTTTTCTCGCATCGCTAGCTTGCGGAGCGCATTCCCGACAGTGTGAGGAAATTCCCTCCGCTGGGAAGATCGAAATCGTCGCAGTGTCTGTTGCCGCTGCAAGAACCAAGGCTTCGTTCACTTACGGAATGGATTGCTCCAGTGCGGGAAGATTACTGTCGCTGCGAACATTGTCGCAGAGCCTGTCGTCGCTGGGTGAGATCGCCACACCGCTTGCTTGCAGACTGCATCACGTCGCTGTGAACATCGTTGCTGAGCCACCGCATTGAGGGCCCGTGAGAGGAGAAGATCGATGCTGCGTTGCACATCAGCCGCACCTGAGATCGTTGCCATCCTGAGGATCGTCGCATCGTGCCTGTGCGAGACGCTTCCTACCAAACCTGCGCACTGGAATCGATACAACACACCCGCTGCGTCCAGCGGGGCTGTTGCATTGCCTCCCATGGGTCTCAGGAGTGACGCATCGCTTGTTTTTTAAAGCTGCAGCTACCACTTGGAACTTTTGTCACATGTACTTTGGGCTAAACGTGACGCAACTGTGGATTATTTTGACGCAAACCCTAGAACTCTTAAAAAATCATATTCTTGAACTGTGTATGTTGGATATTTGTCATTTTGGTCTTATGTAGCTTAGATTAAATAATTTTAGTTTTCTAAACTGGTGTGGAGTCCATTTGTGGTGTTTTCACTGTGTTACTGTGAGTGTTGGTACAAAAACTTTACACATTGCCTTTGATAAGCCTGTCTGCTCGTGCCAAGCTACCAAGGGGGTGAGCAGGGGTTATCTAAAGAGGATATCCCCTTACCCTGACTAGAAGCAACGGTCCCTATTTGGACATTGGTACCTACCTCTGCCAACTAGAGACCCCCAGATCTAACTTTGGTGGTAGCGGTGGGATTTTAACTTGTATTTGTACTTGACCCACAGTAATTGGTGTACATCACTAGTCTAGTGCAGACCACTATGCAACCACATACTGTGATTTGATATGGTTCTATTTTTGATCGTAACCCTGAAAGTATCCACACATCATGTCTCAGAATGGTAAACCAGCAAGTGAGGTTGCAGAACTGGAGTTTCATATTGAAATGTTAAGTGATTACAAAGGAGGTCAGCTCAAGTAGTTCTGCAGGAGCTTTGGATGTCCCATGATGTGCCGCTCCAAGAAGGAGGAGCTAGAAAAGGCCTTAAGGGTCTGATGGGAGACCAAAGAGGCTGGGGAGACAGATGGTGCAGAAGTGGGTGAGAATGCTGAAGGGGATGGTTTCTGGTCACATGATCTGCCTGGGTCCAGAGCAGCCTCCAGGGCTAGCAGCAACCATTCCGCTAGAAGTTTTCCCCCAGAAGAGTTGGAGGAAAACCAAAGGGCTAGAGATCATGAGTTGGAAGTCCTGAGGCTTGAGTTGAAGCTAATGGAAATAGAGACCTGGAATACGGTAGAAGAGAGCAAGAATGCTCATGCCTTGGAAGAATTGAAATTTACCTTGGCATATGAATTAAGAATGAGGGAGCTTGATTTAAAGCTTGAGAGGCTTGAGGCCATTAGTGTCTCAGCTGAAGAAGAAAAATGTGTAGCTCAAGAGGTGAGCTTTGCTGAGTTGGAGATAGAGTCCAGCTCAGATGGTGGCTGCAAGATTGTAGTTTCTAGTGCTGAGAGAAAGGTACAAACACCCAGAGATGTGGTGCCTGACTTGAGGGAGGGGTTGACATACACCAGGGGGTTGAGGTTTATGAGGTAGTTCCAGTGATGTGCAGTGTCCCTGAAGTAGATTGGGGGGGTGACACAGGGGGTCATACTCCTAGTGATGGGAGGGATTCTCTACTGACTCTAGATGAGAGTTACAGGGAGAGGGGTTCCCCCATGGTGGAAACTTTGGTGTGTGAGTGTGAAGTAACCTTCCACTGATATTTACAATACTTTCAGGCTTATAACTTAAAATGCAAGCCAGACCTATTAGCTTTGCCAATGCATTTTCAAACATTTAATGTTTAGGTAAAAACAGAAATTGAATTTATTGTATCTAGTCTGGTGAGCATTTGGACAAGTACAATCATCACCTTCATTTTCGAAACCACACTTCTTCCTACCCTGGAGCTACAATATGGGACTTTCTTGCATTAATACTTGTTATTTAAGCAAGTATTATCGGTACTTGCCATCAAATATGTGCCTCGCTGAAATCAGTCTATGGAGAAGCATTTTCAGCCATTTTGTAATGCCTGTCAATGGAAGTTCCGGCCTACTATTTCCATGCATTCAGTGATAGGCTTCCTACCAAGAAGAAGAACTAAGGTGTGTTCCTGAAAGGATTATGGATTTTGGATCTTTAATTTAAAACGTCTTTTCAGTTTTAGCGTCACCGAGGCTTTTTTACGGGAGCTGTATGCTTTTCATAATCAGCTTGCTTTGACTACAATGTAGTATCAATTTGCATTTAAATCTTTAGCTGCCTTTCTCTGTGTATAAAAGACTTTACTGTGGTCGGGTACCTTCCCCTGATGAATTACCACACATTATCAACAAAGCTTCAGTCATTTCCCTGCAGGGCAGGATTGGCTGCTTTATCCAAGGGTTCAAGAATAAACACAGATGTGGCAAAACAGAGAGACAGAATAAAAAAAAACATAGAACATTTACTACACGAATGGGGATTAAAAAGCTTGGCATAAGTGGATGACAGGAAATCCAAATACACCTGGTGTGAATGCATCGCAGCAGGACAGGTTTGATCGTCTGCCCACCTGGAACACTGTGCAGTCCTCGAAGGGGGAAACTCGTCACGGAGCACGTCGACACGCTCCAAAGTAAAGTGACGCAAGACGGGGGAAACGTCGCCAGCCACCCGATTTTCATGCATTAACAGCTGCATCTCGTGTTTTCTCGCCGCTGGTAAAATGCTGGAATCCCCTCAGTGAAAGGAGGACGGAAAGAACACGCTTATAAAAATCAGTCACTTAAGAATCAAAAATCAGGGAAATATGCTCACCGTAGATTAGCAAAGCACAAAGCAGCTCGCGGATGGCATGGTGTATTGAGGCACAGAGGAGATTAAGCTCTTCCCAGGTTATATTGGAAGCACCTTCTCAGCCACACTTTTCCTGTCCCAGAGGAAGCGCATTTGATCTGTTCTTGCAGATGAACGACATTTGCTGAGATGTGCCACCTAACGTGGTGCGGTTTGTGTGATGCAAATTTCTCTACAGGTGCACTGATTTTTTTCATAAACCAACTAAATTATTGAGGTAAATATATTTGAAAGACGAGGCTATTATCAGTAAGCACGGAAAGTTCGTAAGATAAGCACAAGGATGCAAGTGTTGTTTATCTGAAGCACATACTGAAAAATTCAACAAATAGGAAAAATATACCGACCATTTGAAGAGTTATAAACACCTCGTTTTAGGGGAGCAGAGGGGAACTATAATTAGTCATAAGATAAACGCGAGAAATTTTATGTTTTGGTTAAATTTATTAGTGTGGAAGTGAATTTAGCAGTTTGTTCATGAAGCCTAATGCATGCAAATAGTTTGTATAACTGCTTTGAATTGAGGTTAATAGAGTTTATGCTTTCATGTGATTTTAGTCGCTTCATAGTACGTTTCACACGCTATGTGTTGTTTGTTGTGTTAATATAGAGGTGTCTTAGGATAATGTGACTGACCCACTCTTTTCTATTGAAATGTTTTACAGTTCTTGCAAACAAGGCTAGAAAAATTCTAGCGTCATGTAGTAAGTTATTGTCGTACTTCACAGATTTACTAAATAAATGAATGAATGAATGAGTGGCTTTTATGTAGCGCACAGCTACTCAAAGAGTGTCCTGGCGCTCAGCATAAGAGTACAGGTGAGAAGAGGTCTTGAGGTGTCCAAGAGTCCTTAGAGTTTAAAAAGATATGTCTTCAACCCCTTTTTGAAGGGTGATTCAGTGGTTATTGATCTCAATTGACAAGGCAGCTGGTTCCACGTTCTTGCTGCTCTGACCATGAAGGAGGACCCCCCTCCACTGTTTTTGGAAACAGGGAAATGTTAGCAAGCCAGTGCTACTGGAGCATAACAGTCTTCATGTGCCCTATTATGTAAAGGGCGCACTTACCCTGTTTGCACATGGTGAACCTTAAAACAGGTGCGAGGCACGCAAACAGGGAAAGTGCACCCTATTACATGGAATGCAGTGCCCCCATGGCACCCGCGAACTCGTGCTGCTTTGGGGCAGCGCATTCATGTTAAAAAATGTGCCTCCTGAAAGCTTCTTTGCCTCTCCGCCCATGTCCATAATATGGCGCGGGCGCCAAGGCAACAGGATTCTCTCATTTGCATGGGGCACGCCCCCATGCAAATAAGGGAACGACCTCTGAAGATAGAGCTGGCGCTTTATGTGCCCCAGCGCTATCGGTATTACAGAAGGGGACGCACAAGCGTCAACGGCCCCTTCTGTAATACCAAAGTGTCCAGGGGGAGAGCGAAGCAGGCTCAAATGCCTGTTCTGTCCTGGGGCACCTTGTGTAGTAGGGTCCCTGGTCTGTACTCCTTGATCATCTCATTCAAGTTTAGGCGACCTCTTCTATTCCCTGTTGTGTGTGTGGGGGGGGGGGGAGTGGCACTGGGCCATGCTCCAGTCCATGTAGAGTTCAAATCCAGAGAAAACGATTAGAAAAAAAGTACCTGAATTCGAGTTTTAGACACAAACTACTACATATATAAATACTAATACATTCATACAATAGTACGTCAAAGCTCACTTGTTTATTTCTAATTGCACATATTGCAAGGATAATTAACACGGCAGGAACAATTTTGCTGAACGTACAATCTTGGGTGGGTTATCATGTCATGAATATCAAAAATGGCACCACATAATTGTGCTATGAATTTTATTTTTTTCATTCGTTTTTATGATTTGTAAAAAGAATATGTTTTATTCAATCTTGAGTCCAGGAATTGAAGAGCAGAGAAAGATGTTTCCTCTTCTAAAACAATTAGGAGCAGATTTACAAGCCCCTTGCACCACGTTTACGCCGCTGTTGCATCACGCAAGGCGGCGTAAACGTGGCGCATCCCTACGAGGCATTTACAACGTGACACATCTATAGAGATGCGTCACGGTGTAAGGCCCTGCGCCACATGAAACCTGCGTCAGGTTTCATGTAGGCGTTCCGGTGCAGGAGGGGGCGTTCCGTCGCTGGAACGCCCCTGAAAAGTGACTCAGTGAAATCTACAAGAATTCACTGAGTCACTTTCCCAACGCTGATGCGTCAAAACCCTGCGCCTGCTTGAAGCAGGCGTAAGGCTTGACGCACCACGTTAAAGATAGGGCAAGTTGGAAAAGTGCTGGAGTTGCGTGCCGCAAGCAACACAACTTCAGCACTGCGCCAACTTTACGCCCAAGATGCGACACGCATCTGTTCATTCCTGCGCCATGGTGTGCGGCATTGTAAATGCGGCGCATCATGGGTGGCGCAAGGATGAACTTGCGTGCCGTATCTTTCCTGGCGCATCTCTGCCGATTTGCAGAGATGCGTCAGGCAACCTAAATCTGCCTCAAAATGTATTCCTCAAAATGTAGGATCCATGCAGTGTCCTTGAACCATGTCTCTGAACTAAGGGCCATATGACCCAGTTTGTTTCGCTCGTTCTTCACACAGCATGATGCTAGAACAACTCAAACCGTAAGTGGTATTTTTTAAGCCATGCTAAGCCATTTGCCTATGAAATTGATTTCATTTTGTTTTTGTTCTGCTCATAAAAATATTGGCCCTAAACTGCCACGCCATCATCTGTGATCAGAGAGTTTCAGCACTGGTTAGCAGTGGTAAATTGCCAATAGTCCTAAAGCCAACAAAAACAAGGTCAGAAAGGGCCATTTCCAACACTAATAAAATAATCTATTCGTTCTGTTTCTTTAGTTTGAGATAGTTTGAGTTCATCCATATTTTATTTTCCTTTATTATTTCTTCATATTGTCAAATAGGAGAAGCCTCCCTCGAATCTTTAAAATACACCTAAGTGTCATCAGGATCGGTCAACTTAGCGCTGGTTTATTAACTCTTAGTAGACCACTCACACTTTTTTAGTATGCAAATATTTAAATCACTACTAAATGGATTAGCACGAAACCACCGAATGATACTGTTCTGAGTAAAGTTTTTGGGGCATATTACCAAGCAATAGCGATAATTATCGCTATTGCTTGGTTAGAGACAAATTTTACCGCTGAGCTGCAGCGATTTTTAACGCAGATAAACCTTGGTATTACCAAGGTTTATCGCAAATGCGATAAAAAACGGCCGCAATGCATGAATATCGCAGAAAAGTCAGCGATATTCATGCATTACCGAGCTAATGCTCTTAGCCATGTTATCCACCTCCCATTGGATAACATGGCTAAGAACTGCTCAGGGCAGGTGTTAGCTTTTGGAGATATTCGCGCTTAGCGCGAATATCTCCAAAAGTTGGTAATAGGAGATAGCGATGTTAGCGACTGTTTCCAGTCGCTAACATCTTGGCACGCCCACTTTGCATGTCATTAGTGATAAATATCACTGACATGCAAAGTGGGGCCCAAGATGGTCGCTATCTCCTACTAGCTGTCGCTAACTGGTGTTAGCGACAGCTAGGTAATAGGGAGATAATTTTATCTCCGCTTTCTTGGCTTTTAAAGCCAAAAAAGCGGAGATAAACCCTCTTGATAATATGCCCCTTTGTTTCAAGCCAAGTTTTGTGTTATTCCATTCAGCAGTTGTTGCTGAAGCTTCAAGTAAATGTTCCAATTGGAGTTCAACTGGAAAACACAGAATTAAGCATACTCCCTTATAACTCCCCGTTAATGGAACTGCGGAAAAGTGGAGAAGTCGAAATTTAGATGTAAAAAGCACAGGGGCATATTATCAAGCAGGTCAATGAGCAATTATCGCCCGGCCGCTAAGCGGCGATAGTTATATCGCCCTATTAGCAAGCTGTCGCTAACAGATGTTAGCGACAGCTTTTAGGCGATAGCGAGCGGTTTGGGGCCCGCTTTGCATGTCAGCGATGTTCATTGCTAATGACATGCAAAGTGGGCGTAACCAACCAGTTAGCGACTGAAAGCAGTGCTAACGTCGCTATCGCCTATTAGCAAGGCAGGCGTAGCGATGGAAATATTCGTGCTAAGCGCGAATATCTCCAAATACTAACACCTGCCCAGACCAGTTCTTAGCCATGTTATCCAATGGGAGGTGGATAACATGGCTAAGAGCATTTTGTCGCTAATGCGTGAATATCGCTGTATTCTAAGCGATATTCACACATTTCGCCGCTATCGCTGGATATTTTAGCACAATGGAGAAAAACGTTGCTAATAGCATGTTTTCCCAGCTAACAAATCCAGCGATAAAAAAAATGCGCTAAGCGCATTTTGCGATAAATATCGCTATTCCTTGGTAATATGCCCCACAGTCAGTGCCAAATTTCAGGCAGGTTTCTCAACAGCACTAACGTTATGAGCAAATCAAATAGGACACTGCCGATGGAAAGTGAGACTTAACCATTACAACAAAAGCCTCTATCTTTAACTCTGTAACATATATTACACAGTAAGTGATAGCAACTGAGTATTTATTTATTTATTTTGAGTTTTATATAGCGCTGGCTAGACCCAGAGGTAGAGCGCTTTACAGAGTATCAGCACAAAGCAAAATACACAAAGTTACCAAACTATTACACAATGTTAGCACAATGTTAGACAATAGATGAAAAGAACACAAGCTAAGGATATGAGAATACTCGAGGATGGTAATGAGAAGACGAATGATGAGGCAACAAACAACAAGAGGAATAACAGTAAAAGCGGAGGTTAAGCGGCGGCAAGAAACAGCCTAAGGGGCAGTGAAAGAAAAAGGGGGAGCACAGAAAGGAAAGGGTAAGGAAAGCAGATAAGGACAGGAAGGTCAGAGGGAAATAAAAATGGAAAAGGCAACAGAGATGTCAACAAAAACAGAAAAACGGGGAGCAGGTCCGTGGTGAACGAGAGACAATCACGATGTCGCCCAGCAAGAGACCAGCGGGAATGGAGGATGGGACAGGGATTGCTAATATGGCGGATTGAGGGTAGGAGAGGCAGTAAAAGATAGTCCCAAAGTGGCAGGGGGCATAAGGGTCCAAGTCCAGAAGCCAGAAGGCTAAGTCCAGAGGAAAAAGAAAAATAAGAGCCGATTTCATGGGAAGGCACTAGATGGGGAAGGGAGCCAGATAGTCAGGGGAAGGGGGGCAGTCTATTTTCGAGTCGCAGCTGTGCCGTGTCCATGTGCAAATGTTTGGGCAGTGGTGTCCGATCCGTTGTCGATAGGTCACAGGAGGAACTGTTACGGGAACCAGTGCAGCAGACCAAGAGAACAGGCCACGTAGAGCAGTGCCGATAGTTCTTACCTCCGCTAAATCCCAAATCATCCCAATTGACTTGCGGGAGGCACAGTAGGCAAGGTAACTGAAGGGGAAGCCAGCAGTAACCAAGCTGGGAGGCAGGGGGAGAGACAGGAGGTTAGAACCTCCACCGGGCTCCTCTGCGGCCATCAGGAGAGATCAGAGAGGCCTCGGCAGCGTTGTAAAGGGTTCTGCCAAACATTGATCACCAGGGACTTCAGAAAGGAAGGTGGGGGAGGAGGAAGACGAGCAGCGGAGTTGAGACCGGAGCAGTGCCTGATGTCCAGCTGGGTAGGTGACGGCCGCAGCGAGATACCTGGCCAGACTCTCCTTTAGCTGAACAGAGAGGCTCCACTGGACATCGGCCATGCTGGTCCTGGAACTCTGGGTGAGAAAGCCTCAAGCGCAAATTCCGATGAGAATCTCATGCTCACAAGCGCAGGAATGGAGCACTGAGGACCGCAGTTGAGGACGGAATCCCAGGTGAGTAGGTTTATCCCCGGAGGAGGTGGGAATCTGGGGATTTTAGCCAAAAAGGCTACGTCTGGTTGAGAGCCCCCGGCCAGAGCTCCTCACCGGGTGGCCTTCTTGGGTGTGTAGCTATGGTTTATTTATGGCTCCATTAGAAATGCCTTTTTTCTGTCCCTTAAACCTTTCATTCAATTTGAAGAACTGCACAAACCATTTGAATCAAGTAGAAATAGTGAATACGGTTTAGCATTACAAATTTTGTGCAGATTGGTCTAAGTCAGGGGTCTCCAACCTTTCCTTTAATAAGAGCCACTTCTGTTCAATGAAATCCACCCGAGCTATTAAAATTAGTGTGCTTTCTATTTGAACTTTCACAGGAGCCTTTGCTTTACATGTCAGCAAAAAACTGCTTCACCTCGTAAAGGGTAAAAAATGTTATATAAAGACAATCACAATACAATACAAAAGATAGATATTGTAGTACGAAAATGACACCCGTACATACATAAATACATGACAAACACATTAAACACCAACCACGTTCATCTGGTTTCTGGGAGCGGGTGGGATACAGAAACCGGGTTTGTCCCAGTTGGAAGTTTTCATTTCTGACTTAGTCTCTGAAATGGAAGTAAAAAATCCTCAGCGGGACAAGAAGGGCTCCACGAGGCCAGGTAGCCATCCAGGGAGGTGCAAATGAAGCAGTTGGCTTTTGACGGGAAAGCACCAAATAGGTGAAAATCACACTTTGTGCCCAAGGAAGGGCCCCCACTGGCAGGATGATATTGGTGCCTTCGTCCAGGGAAGATTTCTACGTTCAGACTTAAGCGCTGATTTATATGTTGGCAGAAAGGGTACTCCATCGCAACAGTAACAAAATACCCTTTGAACCATCCAGAAGGTCAGCCTTTTCTTTTAGAGTGTGTCAAACTCTGTGTGTAGACGGCGGAGACTGCTCCATCTTCACTGCCTAAAGACACCTTCGGTGATCTGACGGAGTAAGGGCTGTCAGAGGATTGACCATGTGTCTTCCTGCCCAACTTAGAGTGGGCAGGCACATGGCCAGTTTATACCGGCCACCACTGCAATGAGAATTACGGTGGTAAGGGCCAATGAAAACTTTAAAATGACACTCACACCAGAGGAGATAGCTCCCATGGCAAGACGTTTTTTTATTTCAAGAGATGTCCGAATTGTCAGTGAACACCTCTAAAATCCAGCTAGCGTAGTACACTCACCATGGCGGGAGTAAAGTATTCCGCCATAGGAATGGTAATTACTCCATTTACCAATACATAAATCATCTCCTTAGTAGAATGTTGGCAGTGCACTCTACTCCACTGGCAGAGTTTGCTGAGTTCTGACCTCTTCGCACTCCACCTGGAGCACAGAGTTCTGGATAAAGTCTGTGAACCGCCATGTGGTGGAGTTTTTTCCGTGCGTGGCCTTTCAACATTAAGTTTGAAAGCAGGAAAAATTGGGCTCTAGGATGGGTCCTGTTGAGATTTCTCAATGTGGTCAGTCACGGCAGATTTCTACAGTTCGCGTTGAGAATGCTGTCGCTCAAGTACAAAATCTAGTCAAGCAGCAGAAACAAGCTGCATCATCTGTTGTGTAATTTGATGCCATTCGGACTGATTATATAACATGGAACAAGCTCATGGCGCTAAAAATCAGTGCAACGGCAAAGTTACATTACTCATGGAACTCTGTGGAATCACGCAGAGTGTTTTTGTAACTTTGTGGAATTCCATGGAGTAAAACATTTTAGGAATGTGGATTCCTCCAGCAGTGTAAGGCTGCAAACTGTAGCCGATCTGGGCTCCGCGAGGCCAGATAAACTCTGTGCGACCTACTGCTGACAAGGATTTGCTGTTGCAGAAGAGTTCAGTGAGGGAGGAATCTGGAACTTTGTCCCAGCTGCAACAAACCTTACCTGGATTGAACTGGCAGTTTTGTCCTTGTCGTCTGGACACAGCCAAGTGCCCCAAGACCTCAGGAACAGCACTTGGGGGTCCAGACTCACTCCAGCAGGAGCCACTAGCATGGTCTAGGACAGGTTCAGTTGAACTTGGCCAACTGAGCTCTTCAGAAAAAAGCTTTTAAAAGCTCATTGTCTAAGAGTAAACCACTCAATGCCTGCCTAGTGGTATAATACATGAAAATGTCAACCCTATAGTATCCATGGTACCCAGCTCCTTGCATCTTGTGCACACATGGTACATTTGTATGTAGTACATATTATCCAAATAATATATAGCCAGTCTCACTCCGAGGTCGGTATTGGATTCATTTCATAATCTCTCCCTGTAAAGTGATCTAAGAGGGACCTGTTATGGCTTGTTCACATTATGCACACTGTTAGTGTACAACTCTCTTACCTAAATCAAATATAGAGAATGTTGGGTTAGTTTGCCTATCACTAAAATACATAGTGATGGAGTCAAATATTAATTGTGCTTGTATGAAGTGCACAATCATCATCTTTAATAAATTGGGTTTTTGATCCAGGGGGTGAAAACCTTTCTCAAGCAACAACCACACTTCTTGTCAGGGTGAACTTCAAAAGTCACTAAATAGACCTGTGCTTAACCCTCTGGTAGCTTGGTGTAAAAACCGTCAGGCTTAACTTAGTGGCAATGTGTTAAGCATTTATGTAGCACACAAGCAGTAACAAAGTGGAAAGACAACAGAAGAGATATCCCACACCAATTTAGAACAATAGAGTAAACATTAATGAACAAAATGAGACGAGACCGATATGATCAAAATACAATAAGTAGATATGCAATGTTAAAGGGTTGAGTTAATGTAGTGCCAAGAAACAGAAGGAGCTAACTGTGGGCATCTAGTCATGCTAGACTGGGACAAAGTCACAGGTTCAGATCGACCGTGATGGATGCAGGTTAGGTACAGGGACCATCTCAGTCCCTCTGGTAAGGTACTTTCTAAATCTGACGCAAAGAGTTCCATTCATGTTGGAGGAGGCCATGAGGAGGAGACTGAGCATCGCAGATGGTTTGTCACTGTAGCATGCAGAGCAGGTCAGTTGTCTCAGGCTGTCATCACTGTAGGTTGAAGTGCAGGTCGCGAGTTGTCAATCATCATGGACTGTAATTGCGGGCGCAAAGTGCAGGTATAATTGGAGCTTAGAGTTGGTGGTCATCAAGTGCACCCTTTGGGTGCGAACGGGCACATTCACGGTTGTGAGGAGCCCACACTTCAGGATATTCTTTCAGGAGTAGCTTCCACTGATGCCAGCCCCGGGTCTAGGACTTAGGTAGCACTTCCTGGGGCTCAGGGCTCACTCCAGCAAAGTCTAGCAGCAGGGCTCAGGCATGTTTGTGTGTAGGTCCAGGCAGGCCCAGTTGCAGTAGATCAGTGGCACGGATGTCTCTGAAATGTGTTGTGTCTCTAGAACTCACAGAGGAGGTCACCTAACCAATGCTTGGAGTCATTTTGAGTAGCCTGGGATAAGGGCAAGCAGATCTAATATTCATTCTCAGAGAGCATTGCAATCTTTCAAGCAGGAGAACAGGCTCTGGAGGTCCAATATTTGCACCTGGTTCTAGCTTTTATGTGAGGGGTACTCCTTGTCCTACCCCTACATCTGGTCTGTAAAGTTCTTCCCCTGTGAAGGTACAGATGGTTGGGACATGAAAATGTCAACTTACTAAAAGTGATGTTTTCAAAATTGTAACTTAATATCTCACTTTACCATTAAAGAAAGTTTACATTTACAACTCATTTGAGTGTAAATAGCATACCTCTATCTGCTCTGTTTCTTAAGTTTCAAGTTAAGTATTAAATGTTATAAGGTAACACAATGTTAGTTATTGGGAGAAAAAGGCCTTACAACAGTGAAAAATTACTTGCCCTACTTTTTAATAGTATGCACCTTGACATAGTGAGGCTCCAGTCCATGCCTTGTTCCAGATCCTGGGTTCAGCTGTGCCCACAGGTGATTTTCTCACTGTGTTTCTGGTCCATCTGACTAATGCTAAGGTGTTTTAGGTTGGGGTGCTGGTTATTTCCAGGTGCGCAGGTCATCGTTAAATCAATGGACATCTTGTAGTCCTGTGACAACCATCCAGGCCCCACGATGTACTGACAATTCACTCTTTCAAACCTCTGTGTCACCAAAAGTGTTCATGCAACTAATTTCACACAATTACCTTTATATCCTTTGAATAGCCCTCTGTCCCCTTCGGTGAGATGCTGAGAAGAGCATACTAGTGGGTTCAAGCCATGCCGCAGTTAATTACGTTTTATGTAATGGGCTAGACGCATCACCCCAAGAGGTGGCCGCTGGCAGAGGAGCCTGGGGTTGAGCCCACCATTGCTTGGCTACTTCAGCGCTGTGGGTAGGAGGCTAATTTCTAGGCAGGTACTTCAGGCCCCTGTTTTTTCTGCCTACAAGGAATCTGTCTCTGGGCTGCTGGGGTGAGTCCTGCAGTGGAAGCTGCTTCTGCTGCTATTTTGTATACTCACATTTTATTGTTGCTTTCTATCAAAATAAATGCGTCAAAATCAATAACTGAAGTTAGATACTGTGTTTTAAATTTGTTTCCATTTTTACACGTTGTTGTTTACATCTTAAATGTGGCCACGTCCTTGTAACCCAGGAAGTATGTGTCCTTGAAGCATCCATGGTCCTGGGTGGTAAACAAGGGTCGACACAAGTATATTCACGTTTTGCGTCAAATAGCACAAATAGGATCAACCGATTTTGATAGAACCCAAGGATACGGTCAGTTTGTGATACAAAAATACTGAATGATTTGACATTGATACCATTTTTGCCACATGAAGACAGAATTTGTGAAGCGTTTCATTATTTGCAGAGGCATGAAACTCTATCCCATTTATAATACCTATGTATTTATACATCCATTCAGTTTCTGCTGCCTTAGTGTTAGCAACTCTCTTTGGCAGGGATGTACTGCAATATATTGTCTCTGCTGGTCATCCTTTCCTGTTCATTTTATTGATTACTATTAAAATGCTTCTCTAGGATACCTGAAAAACTGACCTGTCTGCATGCACTGAATCTCATGGAAAGACTGTCATTTGGCAAAGATTGCATAATTGTCAACTGGAAGAGAGTAATCGGCAATGGAAAAGCTCTCTGCTCAAAACCCAGAATCTCTCTGACCAATTGATCACACCGGACATAACATAACTCCACAAAGTGTGAGCAAAAAATACAATTAAATACATACCTCCACTATAGAAAAGTAATAAACTGCACAATGAAACGAATAGCTGTCTTTTTGAGAAGTGTTAGAAATGGTGCTCTCTAGTTGGCAGAGGTAGGTACCTTTGTCCAACGAGGGACACTTGCTTCTAGTTAGGGTAAGGAAGATACATACTTTAGTTAACCCCCGCTCACCCCCGTGGTAATTTGGCACAAGCGGATAGACTTATAGTAAAGGTAATGTGTAAAGTATTTGTACCAAAACTCACAGTAACACAGTGAAAACACCATAAATGGACACCACACCTGTTTAGAAAAATAAAGTATCTTTATCTAAACTAAACAAGACCAAAACGACAAAAATCCAACATACAAAACTCAGTAGAATGTCTTTAGAAAGGTTGTTGCAAAAATAAACTTGTAGATGATGAAATGCAACACTTTACTCACAAAGTACCTAGGATGTGTAACGCAAAACAAGCAAAAGGGTTGCAGAGAAGGCGATGTGTCGATTCTTCCTGTGCTCTGGTTCTGAAGCGACAAGATGGTGCCTCGATGCATCGTGACGATCCGGTGTGATGCGAGAAAATGGTTGTCTTTACTGTGATGTGACAACGTAGAGGTGATGCGTGCATGCCCGACGGTTGTGTGGCGAACTCGGTGACTTTCTGAGCCGCAACAGGCCCTGCGATCAGCAGCATTGCGCCTCCTCAGCGATGCGACGGCCCATGCGACACGCTTCTCCGGTAATGCAATGGGGATCAGCAACAGCTCACTTCCTCAGCGATGCGACAGCCCTGCAACACGCTTCTCCGGTGATGCGACGGCACCCTTTGTGCAGTGGCTCACTTCCAGCTCCCTTCAGCCAGAAGGCCTCACACATAATTCCAGGCCCTCCTGGCAGACTGTAACTCTCAGCAAGGAAGCTGGGGGTGAAGTCCTTTTGTTCCTGGGACTTCAGAAACAGGAGGCGAGCTCTTCTAAGGCCCTTGGAGGCATTTCTTCAGAGGGACACATCACACAGCAAAGTCCTTCTTTAAGCAGAGCACACATCACACAGCAAAGTCATTTAGTTTTCTCCTCAGTAGAAACAGCAAACTGCAGGCCAACCCCAGACACATAGCAAGGGCAGTACTTCTCCTCAGTCTCTTCAGCTGATCTTCTTTGGCAGAGATTCCTCTTGACCACGAAGTAGTCTAAAGTTCAGGGGTATCAGCTCTGATATTTATATCTCAAATGTCTTTATTCTCTATGTGTGAGTGGTCCTGGACCCAGTCCAAACCAGTTCTGAGTGCACTTTGCCAGGGCACAACTTCTTCCTTTGTCAGTTTGGGCCATGGTCATCAGACGCACTACAGGAGGTGGAGCCAGCATTGTGGAAGGCAGACACAGCCCCGCTTAGGCCCAGGTGCTACTCCTGCCACCACTCCAAATGTGGATAGGTCTATTCAGCCTAGTGTTGACTCACCCAGACCTCTGGAACCACCCCAGCCCCTGTCACCCTCAAACCAGACAGTCAATCCACAAACAGGCAGAGGCACACAGAAAGGTTGAACAAGAAAACAGCCACTTTCTAAAAGTGCTACTTTCAAACACTGAATTTAAAAACCATCCTTCCTATAAGATGTATTATTAATTTCTGAGTGCAGGGGTACCCGATTTCAATTTTCTATCTTGCTTCTATGGGAAAATATGCAGGGAAACATGTTACACTGTATTCCCCAATTTGTCCTGTGGGCAAGATAGCCTTTCAATAGTGAAAAATGAAATTGGCAGTATTTCACTATCAGGACATGTTACACACACTAGTTCATGTCCTACATTTTACATACATTGCACCCTGCACAGGAGAGTGCCTTGGGCCTACCATTGTTTTGTCCTATGTGTAAGAAAAGGCAAGGGGAAGGCCTGGCAAGTGGGTGCAGTGGCCAGGTCAACACGGCAGTTAACAAAGTGTGCATAGGTACTGCGGTGGCAGGCCTGAGACTTCTTTTCAGGGCTACTTATGTGGGTGGCACAATCAGTGCTGCAGGCCCTTTAGTAGCATTTGAGTTACCAGCCCTGTCACACTCAGTGCACTTTACTAGGGACCTACTGGTAAGATAAATATGCCAATCATGGATAACCAATCACAATAACAATTTACACAGAGAGCATAGGCATTTTAGCACTGATCAGCAGTGGTAAAGGGCGTAGAGTCATAAAGCCAACAACCACAGGTCAGGAAAAACAAAGGAGAAGGAAGCAAAAAGTTTTGGGATAACCCTGCAAAAAACGGCCATTTCCAACAAGAAGCATCATTGCTGCCCAACTAAGGTGTCATTAGCCACCACAAGGGCAGCCCAACACACCTGCTAAGGTGTAGCAGCCATGTTGATAAGGTATGATACTGTCCTGTTAAAGGTATAGCCGCCCAGCTATAAAGTGCCCGCCTTTTCTCACTGAAAAAAGCAGCAGATCTGCTAAGAAGTGCCAGTACTGTGCATTAAAGGGTTTAGCAGCTATCTCAATACGTTACCGAATTGTCCTATTACAGGTATAGCCTTGCAGCTGAAATGTCAACCCTCTCCTTTTGAAAGTGCAGAAGCCATTCTATGAAAACCTATAGCATGCCATCAGAAGTTTAGTGACCCAATTGAGAAGTGTCACCTTGTCCTTCAGCAGTGTAGTATAGTAACCCTGCTGAGATGTGCAGGAACTCTGCCATTATAGGAAAGGGCTGCCTTGGCAGATTCCTTTCAAAGTATAGAGGTATTGATGTAAAGAGGTAGTAATGCCCCTTTAAAAGTGCTGATACATCCTTCAAGAGTATAGCAGCACTGCCCAAGAGTACTTGTACTGTCAAATAAAAATCACAGCAGCATCGCTGCACAGATACTCAAGCAGTGACAGTACAGTCCATAAAGAGTCTTTCACTCACCTTAATATTTTTCCTGGGATGTGTAGCGCTGCCGTAACTCTTATAGCACAGCACAGCAGTTCCATGGTCCAGCGCAGAGAACAATGGCTAAAGTAGGTTAGTGACAAGAAGCAGCAGCTACAACATTGATGTTAGATAAGATTACCACCTCCACTGGTACCGACTGGTGGGGATCGCGCTGCGCTACCAGCAGTCACTTCCGGTATTTGGAAAACAGAGGCTCCAACAAACCTAGATCTTATTGGTGTTGAGTCAAATAGGACCGAGCAATCTGGATGAAGTTGACAGGGAAGTGGGGAGCAATACTGATGTGTTCAGGAAAGGCAGAGCAAAGTCTAGATGAATTGTGCAAAATAGCCTGGGTGCCAACTCCGCTACGCTGCCTGGGTGCCAGCTCTGCTACGCTGCAGAATTCCAAACTCCGGGCCCGATTCACAGAACTGACTTAAGACAAAATCCTAAAGTTACCACCATTTACTAATTTTGGTATTCACAGAAGGCACTTACTAATTGATGAGTAAGTGCCTTCTGTGAATACCAAAATGAGTAAGTGAACTTACTCATTTTGGTATTCACAGAAGGCACTTACTCATCAATTAGTAAGTGCCTTCTGTGAATACCAAAATTAGTAAGTGCCTTCTGTGAATACCAAAATGAGTAAGTGCCTTCTGTGAATACCAAAATGGTAGTAAGTTTAGTATTTTGTCTTCAGTTAGTTCTGTGCATCTGGCCCGTCAAGTGAAGCACTGAGTGGGAAAAACAGCTCAAACTCCACAAGAGGAGCATAGGCTACCGCCCATGCCTATTAAAAAGGATATTATAGGTTTATTTTGCCAGAGTCAAAATTCAGTTTAAAACTGCACACACAGTTTGCAGCGGCAGGGCGGAGACATGCTTTACAGTGCTACCTTAGTGAGTGGCACAATGTGTGCAAATGTTCACTGATAGCATTTATTTACAGGACCTCGGTACAGGAAGTACAATTAACTAGGGACTTACATGCAATTTAAAGTGCATGTACCACTTTTACCAAAGTGGATTTCTTTGAACTTTAGAAAGACATTTGACATTTGTGGAAGAGGTGTTGCGCCTCGGCCAGGGCGACTGACGCTGGAATCTGGGGACCACGGTTCGATCCCCGGCTCCGGCGGCAGGTTAGCCCAGCACCATGTGACTCTGGGCAATAGCTCGCTTAATCTTCCCGACGGCCCCCAGCGCCTAGAGATCCTTACGGGTGATTGTGCGCTTTATAAATGTGGACTTTTACAAAGCTACTGGCTGAGATATCTAATTTGACTCGCCCAAGACAACATGTGGTAGACTATATCAGAAGTAATAAAAGAGATGAGAATGCCTCCAAAATGTTATTTCTGCATAGAACTAATCACGAGTTTGCATCTGAATTGGAATATACAGTTTGATGGATGACAGAAGAGCAGGCTTAAGTTACTAAAATTAGATGTAGCAAAAAATGAAATGTACCTTATCATACCAAATAATGTTAATGTATTTCAATTATTTTAATTAATCGTAATTAAAACCTTTCTCATGGTAATTATCATAAGAATTTGTCATAATGAAGAGTTTTCGTAGTTACATCTAACAGCTAGCAATGAGGATATCCAATTATTAATAGTAATCATTTTTGATACAATTTATCACATCCCTCAACAGAGGCTAATTATTCTCAGAATTCGAAAGATTTTTTGCTACAGGCTCGCCTTAGAAATCATGTTTGATCTGCTAATTACTGTGAAAGTAGAATCAACGTGGATAAGGTCTGGCTTACAGGTGAAGCAGAGAGGATCCCTTTGGCTCATGCAAGAAAACTATGATGATCAGTCTGAAATCGAAAAGCAAACGATCTAGATACATTTGAAATACAAATATTGAAAATATTCCGTAACAAAGGGAAGCTGCGAATTTTAACTCCTACTGTCTAAAACAACATATAGCAAACATTTTCACAACACAGATTTTGCTCCAAAAGATGCTGTATGAAAGCGCAGGCTGGAGAACAGGTGTTTCCAAATACAGGGGCATATTATCAAGAACGATGGTAATAATTATCGCTGGTAAAACTGCCGCTACAGCGGCGATAATGGGCTTGATAATATGCTCTTGAGAATTCCAATAGAAGTCATGTTCTGGTGTGAATACCGGTTTAGTGGCAAAAAACTGCTGCTAAAGCGGCGATAATAATAACGCCATCCTTGATAATATGTCCCGTAATTTGGCAAAACGAAGCATGCTTAGTTAGAGTCATGTTTGAGCCCTCGCCCAAATCAAATTCACTTCGGCATGCTTTTGCTTTATTCTGGCCCTGGCCAAAATTATACCCTTAACTGTGAAATGCTATTTTATAAAAGATGTGCTCCGATACCACGACTTGGACACATCGAAAATAGATGCAGTAAGTATAACTGTCTCGTGGAAAATGTTCACATCGGATATGCTCCACAAAAGCAAAACGCACGCTCTTCAAACATCACTAAAGCACGTGACTGCCACTGCCTTGGCAGTCAAGGCAACATTGTTCTCATGTAGTACAAAAAATTCGTGGTGTGCCATTTGACACTTATGTAGTGTTTTATACTCCAACGTGACGAACAGTGAATAGGCATGCACAATAAAGCGAGCCACACGCAAGCAACACCTCTGAGGAATGCGCACACAGATAAAGTGAGCTAAAGACATTACTCTGCCATGAAAAGTGTCCAGGTATGCTAATTGCATAAATGGAAAGCAAACACTGCCACATACAGTAAACATTACGTCTCCAGAGCAAATTGAATTAAAAATGCTGTTCATGACGCTGGTAGCTTTCATAAACCATGTTATGCGCCTGTTCAGCCTAATAAGCAGGCTGTAGAAGTAGCGGTTCTACATAGCCAGTAGACTCAGAGGGGTGCACAAGCCTCTATCACCACCACAGCGTCCCTTTTACTGAAGATGTGGTGGTGATAGCGGCTGCGCCTTATGTACAAGGCAGCATTTAGCCACTTAAAGCCTTCGCTGCGGGGGTAATTCCTCCGCTGTGCTGGGGGCGGGGGGGTGTGCACAGCGCCCCCATGCTCATAACGAGTTCAGCTCGTCATGAGGCACAGTGCTCCTGTGCTCATGACGAGCAGAGCTAGTCACGGCCGCACACATTTTTGTGGAACGTTCAGCACAGCAGGGGAATTATCCCCGCGTGTGAGCGTTCCACGGCTCATGACGAGCTCAGCTCGTCATGAGCACAGGAGCACTGTGTCACATGAGGAGCTGAGCTCGTCATGAGCATGCAAGATGTTAACACCGCCTTGTACATAAGGCCCCCTTTCACACTAAGGTTAGAGTGAAAGGGGGGGCAGTGGGTGGTGCGGCGGGCACTCCAGCGCAACACCCGTTCATTTTGATGCTGCCCCGTATGTACAAGGGTGGCGTACATAGGAGGCACCGACAAAATTAAGACCGGGTAAATCCTGGTCTTAAGTTGGTGAAACAAGGAGAAGTTCATTATCTCTCCTCATTTTTTCTTTTTTCCATGGGTGCTGCCTTGTGCAGAGCACATGGAAAAGGCAAACGCCATGGTTTATTTTTGTACGGGAAGGTGTCCCATCCTGTACATAAACAAACCTTTAAAAACAACGCCATTTTGTCACTTTCATGTGTCCTGCCTGAAGCAGCATACATGAAACTGACAGAATGGCATTTTAGGATTGTTTATGTGCAGGAAGGGACTCCTTCCTACACATAAACAATCACCCCTTCACTCAGACACCCTTGCACTATGGTGCAAGGGTGCCTACTTTGGCACTAAGCTGCTAAACTTAGCACCAGCACAGGGGGAAACACAAGGCTTCACCAGATTCTTGTAAATGTTATGTAGCCTTGCGTTTCTGAAGTGGCGGAGCGCGGTGTTAAGCCAAGGAGGCTAAAGTTGCGCTCCGCCACTTCCTTGTACATATCCCCCAGAGGTTTCTTTTTCAATTAAAAGAGTGCTATGTCTACATCTGTCACTGAGAACCGGCATCTCTACTGATTGAGAGGACAACACAATTGTATCTTTGGGTGTGTCCATTTTGATCTTGTTGGGATGAACCATCTGCCACACCATACATGATGGAACTTTGTCAGCATGCACAAATGCTAAGAATTGTGAAGCCCCAAAGATAAGGCAAAGTGAACAGTGTCGGGTTTCAAATGTGATAAAGCAGGAAAAGTTAGCTTGAAAATGTAATCGACAGAACTGATAACTGTCTTAGATATTGAGGAGAAAACATACACAGCAGAGTTACATATAGGAAAACAAGCCTTTATTAAAACATATGAAGGCCTGTGTGCAAAATTAACGTGCAGCGTGTTTAACAGGTAGAGGAGATGTGAAGAACGGACAATTCACCCATTTCTATCGTATAGCCGTTTTCGTGCCTTAATTTTTCCTCTTTAATAAATACGGGGTATATTATCAAGGGGTTTATCTCCGCTTTTTTGGCTTTAAAAGCCAAGAAAGCGGAGATAAAATTATCTCTCTATTACCAAGCTGTCGCTAACACCAGTTAGTGACAGCTAATAGGAGATAGCGACCATCTTGTGCCCCGCTTTGCATGTCAGTGATATTTATCACTAATGACATGCAAAGTGGGCGTGCCAAGATGTTAGCGACTGGAAACAGTCGCTAACATCGCTATCTCCTATTACCAACTTTTGGAGATATTCGCGCTAAGCGCGAATATCTCCAAAAGCTAACACCTGCCCTGAGCAGTTCTTCACCATGTTATCCAATGGGAGGTGGATAACATGGCTAAGAGCATTTGCTCGATAATGCATGAATATCGCTGACTTTTCAGCGATATTCATGCATTGCGGCCGTTTTTTATCGCATTTGCGATAAACTTTGCTAATAGCAAGGTTTATCTGCGATAAAAATCGCCGATGTGCGGCGATAATTTTTGTCTCTAAACAAGTTAGAGACAAAAATTATCGCTAGTTGTTGGTAATATACCCCACGATCTCTTGTGACAGCATTTCTAGTCTTCCATTGCCTTGAAGATAGGCCCATCTGGTGAGCAGAAAAAATGGTGGTTACAGGTTACTGCAGTCAAGAATCAATGGGGTATATTATCAAGGGGTTTTATCTCCGCTTTTTTGGCTTTAAAAGCCAAGAAAGCGGAGATAAAATTATCTCCCTATTACCAAGCTGTCGCTAACACCAGTTAGCGACAGCTAATAGGAGATAGCGACCATCATGGGCCCCACTTTGCATGTCAGTGATATTTATCACTAATGATATGCAAAGTGGGCGTGCCAAGATGTTAGCGACTGGAAACAGTCGCTAACATCGCTATCTCCTATTACCAACTTTTGGAGATATTTGCGCTAAGGGCGAATATCTCCAAAAGCTAACACCTGCCCTGAGCAGTTCTTAGCCATGTTATCCAATGGGAGGTGGATAACATGGCTAAGAGCATTTGCTCGATAATGCATGAATATCGCTGACTTTTCAGCGATATTCATGCATTGCGGGCGTTTTTTATCGCATTTGCGATAAACCTTGCTAATAGCAAGGTTTATCTGCGATAAAAATCGCCGATGTGCGGCGATAATTTTTGTCTCTAAACAAGTTAGAGACAAAAATTATCGCTAGTTGTTGATAATATACCCCTACATGTTTTCAGGAAATGCTGAACCACGAATAACTGTATTTTGATAGATGACCCAAGTTTGACTTGCTTACACTTTTCATTGCTGTAGAATGTGTTAGAATGTGTTAGATTTAAATAATGTATTTCTTCTTTATAAAGTGCATGCTCATATTTCATTTAGATAGCAATAGTTTACACATATTCGTACAGTGCTGAATAGTGAGCAGTATACTAAAAACAACAATGCTTACATGGACGTGCACCATATGATCAAACCAGGACTTTGCAACAAATATTTCTGTCTTCAGGGTAGTTCATTGTTACGCAGTGGAAAACTGAATGGCTTATAAGTAACAAACATAAATGTTTAGCAACTAATGAATACATCTATACCCTCAATTATAAGAAGCCTGTGCCGCCGGAGCTTCACGTTTTAGGACAATCTTGTGGGCATGCCTCTCTAGCATATCTTTAAGGAGACGGAAAGCCACCCTGCACGGCCTTGCATGGCATTATAGATATGGAGTAAGATAAGGCAGCGCAAAGCACTGACTTGCCTTACTCTGTGTCAAGAAGCTCTTCCAGGGGCATTGCTGTGGATGTTCCCACTCAACATCCATGGATTTTGACACTGTCACAGATGTACTACACCACATAAACCTGGGGCAGTGCCGAAAATGTATGCATACCCAGATCAGGCATAACGAGTAGAAATGTTTACATTTCTTCTTGTTTTTCCCTCTTTCCATGTGTGCTGTGTTCTGCAGAACACATACAATGAGGAAACACCTATTGAGATTGATTTTGTGACGGAAAGTGCCCCTTCTTACGCAAAAACAATCATGCCAACAAACCCAGACACTATGTTGCAAGGGTGCCTTCGGTGACTGCACATTGTGCGCCGGTGCTGACTGAAAGGACAGGGATGAAGTATATGTTGTAAATATGGTACACTCCTGCCCTTTTTAATTGATGTAGGGCAGCATAGTATAATGAATTGTGGTGCTGCCCTATGCCAATTCTATGTAAATGAAACCCTTAGATGGTACCTTGTTGACATTGTATGTCTACCGTTGGAATGAAGAAAGAAGCTGCTCACCATCGGACGATTGCTTTTCATTGGCTCGAGATGACCTAACTCCAAAATGGATTGATATTTATATTGTGTTTTATTTTGTTGTGTGTTTTCTAGTGAGGGCAATGCATGGCCATATTATTCTCCTGGCATATATTCCTTTTACCTCTCCTATCGGGTACTCTATGAAACGCGCTGTAAGATAATCCTGACAGCTTTTTATATCTGCCACTTTGACAATGACACTTTTACTGATTTAATATTCTTTATGCCTAATGGGTGTAGTTACTGCAGCAACTGTTGTTCTCACAAGGAGAGATTTGTCTCAGTTTTCTTGTACTCCTCTTTATGGGGAGTTTGACTTCTTAAAGGCTCCAAGGATTTCATTCTTTTCATGAACTTTTTTGTAGGTTCTACCTAAATTCTGAATCTTAGGGACTTACAATATATTTTTGCATTATTACTGAATCTAACCATGCCTTTTCTGATCTTTCTGTAAACCGACTTATCTGACTTACTAAATTGAATAAAGAAGAAAATAAACAATCTACTAATCTCTTAATGAGAAATAAAGGTTTTCAAATCTGATATGAAACACTCATCGTTAACTGAACTAAATTGCCTGTAACAATGATATTGATTAAGTTGTTACTGACTTACGCTCCACTCTAAAACGGTGGCAAAGACCCATTTGCCTGGAGAAGAACATAACATGGAGCTGGAGTCCAGTCTTTGTATGTTAAGGTTGAACTGATTTAATTAAATTGACTTCCACACTAACAGTTTTCTGCTAGAAGAGTACAGTTCACACCCTGAATGGACCTATAAAAATAGAATCCCAAATTAGAATAAAATTCCCGATTCCTGAATCCAATGTCCAGAAACTTGAAGATCTGGGAAGGTAATATAAGAAGGCTGTTAAGGTTTGGAGGTGTGAGTATTACTAGGATGATTTGTTGTGTGTAGTAATTGTGCTTTGGTTTAGATAATACTTTTTGACGTTGAATAACTGAAAGAGAGAGGATATTGTTAAGTCCTTGAAGAAAATAGGTTGATGATTTCAGGCTTGCTGTAGTCAAAGATCCCAGGATTCCAAATAAATAAATTGTTGTGATTCATTAACATTGATCGATGTTAGTGGGACCTAATTGCGCAAACATGGAAAGCTCCATTGATTAGGGTGATTTCATGTTGGTCGATATTTCACTTGTGATTGTGGAAAATAATTCTAAAGCAATTGTAACACTGTTATTTCTTTTGTAGAGCAAATAAGAATATGTTTTGTTGAGGATTTTGAAAGATTTGTTTAAGTAATGTGAATGTGGGAGAAATTGTAAAGGAGGGTAACTGCTGCAAGGAGTGAGGTTGTGCATCTCAGTGTTTCGCACTGGGATTGGTTGGTGATGTTGAAGTGCCGCGTTGAGATTGGACATTAGAAAAGTGAATAACGTATTTAGATTTGTTAACTTAATTCGAGGAACTAATAGCAGTAAAGGATTGGTTAGCTGAAACTTGACATATACAGAACAGAATCATAACATTGAATAGAATATGCCTTGTTTCTAATTGAATTAATAAAATGAAATGTTTTAAAGAAATTAAGAATTTGATAAGGGGAGATGTTACAAATCAGGTATAGAAGGGTGAAGATGCACCGCCTGAAAGAATGCCTGCATACCTTTTGACAAAAAGAACATGGGTTTTGCACTTGTATTTGGCTTCCACACTGGTCTAAGATCACTGGGAAAGAAGGACCTATGAGTTTCCCTAGATATGTAACATACAATACCAGACTTCTTGATGTGAATACCAGGCCATAAGTAGACACTTTTCACACTCATCTTTGTCTTAATGATCCCTAAATGTTCTTCATGACACAGCTAAATTATTTTTTTTTCTTCAAGATTTGGGAGGAACAAGTCTTTCTCCTCTCTCAACATTTAGGTAATTGCATGTTAACTCACTTATTGCCCCCCAGACTGTCTAAGTTCTTTAAACTCTATGTTTGATAGACAACCATTACTTTTGAACTCAGTCACCTTCTTTAGTGTTATATCATTGTTATATTCAACATCCCACTCTTCCTTCATGAAAGCATCCATTCCATTCTCCCATACCCATGTAATCTAGACATCATCTAAAAATGTATCCTGATTTCCTGAAATCTGAATGGGCAGACGTGACAGAAAATCAGCCACTGCATTCTTTTTTTCTAGGTAAATACTCCTTTCTGTAGATGTAATCTAGTAATCTCATAGAAATTAGGCCAACCTTGAGGATATATTGCTCTTACCCACATTTGTCATTTGTCAATATGTTAATCAAAGGCTTATGGTCACACTTGTTAGTAACTTCGCTGCCCCAAAAAAATGAACAAAAATGTTCTGCCACCCAAGTACACGTCAGTGTCTCCCTTTCAAATACCGCATTCTTTTCTTCAGCTGGTGATAATGATCTTTAAGCATAATCAATGATTCTTTCAATACCCTTTTTATTGCATTGTGATAATACTTCCCCAAGACCTATGCTACTAGCATCAGTGTATTCACACTTTTTCCCATGGGGTCAAATCCTTGCAAAGCAGAAGCTATTGCAATTGCAATTGTCACATCTATAAATTCCTTTTCACTCTCCACTGACCATTCCAATTTTTCTCTGGCTTTAAGTAACTGCCCAATGTGGAAAGTTCTCATAACATTTTTTTTGACAAATTTAGAAAAAAATTCAACTAGTCCTAAAAATGATTTGGCTTTCATCCTCACTTTTAGGACTGGGAACATCTTTAATAGCTTCCACTAGTTTAGTCGTAGGCTGGATCCCTACTGCACTGATCTTATGACCTAAATATGTCACCTGCCTTTCAGAAAATTTATATTTAGCATACTCTACCATGTTTGTAAATCAAAGACAAAAGTCGTTTAGGTTCATCATCATGGTCGTCTTAGTTCTTACCCACCACAAGAAGATTGTCTAGCAAAACTAAAATGTGGTACAATTTTCCAAAGATATTAAACATTAAACCCTGAAAAACAGCAGCCACAGAAGCCAACTGGAACTGCATTCTTGTGAACTGAAAACATCCTACATGTGAAATAAAAGCCATGTACATCTCTCTATCCTCATGCAAAATAATTTGGTGGTACACTTGAGGTAAATATATGGTTGAAAAGAACTCAATGTCCCCAATTTTACTCAACATATAATTGATTTTGGGTAATGCCAATTGGTGAACCAAATAATTAGCATTTAGGCGTTAAAGATCAGTACATAATCTGATATAGCTTTCCTTGCAACCACTAATGGAGCTACTCACTCTGATGACTGAACCGTTTCCATCACACCCTCTTTTACTAATTATTCTAATACTTTTTCTCCCTTACAGATATAAGCACATTCCTGAGTTCATGTATTTTGAGAAAAGAATGCTCCTTCAAAACTATTTTGTGTTCAAATCCTTTCATCATCCCAATAATCCTGGCAAAAACTTTAGGAAATAGATCATGCATTAGTTTCCCTAAAACCTCCCCTTCAATAAGCACCAATACGTGTTCTGTACTATTGGGATTGAAAATGAAGTTAAGATTCCTCTGATCTCTCCATCCCAGGATGGAAAGACCTTTCTTGGAAGTATACACTTCTATCAATACCTTCCTGTTCTTGAATTGGTTTCGCCAGTGTATCTCTTAAGTGCAATATCTGTTTCATGAAGATCAAACCCAATTTTTTTTCCAAATGTTCCTTTCATACTGACTCATTCACAATAGTGAATGATGACCCCGAATCTTTAACAATGCTATTACCTACTTCCCCCATTTTCTTAAAACACATCGGTTTACATTTGTTGTTCCCATTTTCAATGTTTAGGACAACATTCTATCTTATGTTTATGGCTGCACAATTTCAATCATTGGCCTAGTGGTTCTTACTACCTAAATACTTGGGTTCTTTTCTGACAGTTTTTTTGATCACCTTCTTATTTCTGTACAACTTTGCACGCTTTAAGTACTTTAGGTTTGTTGGCCGTTATTCCGTTATTCTGTCTCCTGTTTCATTTTCTACTAGTAGATTATCTTTCTTGAGTGCTTTAGCGCACCTGCCCGAAATCTCAGCTTTGATTACGACAGACGATACATCTTTCAAAGGACTATCCCTATTTATCCACAACCTCTCCTGAATAGATGGGTCATGAGCATGCATTAGGTTTTGGTCTTTTGCTAGTTGTTCTTGTATGATTTCAAAGTGACAATCCAACATTCTTTTTTTCAAAGCAGTTACCTATCATCAATTGACTGATTATGGAAAACATTTTAACATGTAATTCCTATACATACTTTTGGAGAAAACTAAGGGCCCCATTAGGATAGCGGGCAGAAAATCACCCCGGCCGCCATGGAGGCGGAAAACAACCGTCCGCCGGGACCGCGGATAAACCGGCGGTTAAATTAGGATCAACTGCCAAAAAAGACCGACCGCGGCGGTAGTGGGCTAACAAAAACCGCCCGACGTGGGCAGTGACGTCCAAAAACCGATCGCAGCGGTCAGAAACGCAGCAGAAAAGCTACACCCCGCCGCAAGCAAAGTGGAGACACTGCACTGGAAAGTAGGATTTCCTCGTTGGTCCCGCGGTACGAACTGCTGTTTCCGACCGTCGCGGTCGCGCACTGCAGTGAATGGGAGAGCCAGCGGAAGAGCTGAAGCATAGCCACCGCAGCGGACGGTACATGAAAAACATGGCGGACAAAGCCAAAACACCGCAACGATGCCAAACTGAGCACACATCAAAGTAGCCATGCCCCGCAAATACACAAAACACATACCAATGATAAAAGAAATGCAAAAAAATAAAATACAATTCCCAGGACAACACCCACAATACACCTCACAGCAAAAGCCCATTTAGACACACCCACACAGCTGAGTATAAAAACAGCCCCTTTTCTGACCAAAATCCTTTGCAACACTCCAGAAGAGAAGGACAAACACCACATCTGACAGGAGATGCAAAACAACACAACACACACACCACCAACACCACCACCACCACCATCACTACCATAACTACCACCATCACACCAGCACCAACAATCCCCAGCACACAACACACCTCACACCTCAACACCACACCCACACACCCACCACACACACCCCTGCACCCACAAACACTGCAAACACCAACCACCATGGCAGCACAGAAAATGCCAAAATTCAAAATTCACAGAGGGTGAGTTGACAGTCATGGTCAATGAGATTGTGAGAGTGGAACCACAACTGTTTGGTAGCCTGGTCCAACAGACACCATTAGCCACAAGGACACAAATGTGGGAAAGGATAGTCCAAAGGGTCAATGCAGTAGGAACCACCCCGCGATCCAAGAAGGAGATCATGAAGTGGTGGCATGATCTCAAGAGAGTTGTCAAGGAGAAGAGGAGCAAAAACTGGGAGCTGGCGAACCGGACTGGCAGTGGCCCCCCATCCCACAGAAAACATTCACACCATGGGAGGAGAAGGTGCTTGCCATACTGCATCCTGAGAGTCTCACAGGAGTAACCGGGGGGAAGTACTTCCTTGCACAAACCAAACAGCATTGCACTGTTCACCCTCACCTAACAGGTAGGCAGTCATATTTACTGGGAGGCTTGTTTGGGGGTGGGAGGCCTGCAATATCACTCCCACCATGCCCCCTGTCCCACCCCCGAGCAGCATGGAGGCCTCCCCCACCCAGGAGCATGTGTCAGCCATTGCACTGTTCACCCTCACCTGACAGGTAGGCAGCCATCTTGTATTGGAGGACTGTTTGGGGTGAGTTGCCTGTATTACGACTCCCACCATGCCCCCTGTCCCACACTCCAGCAGCATGGAGGCCTCCCCCACCCAGGAGCATGTGTCAGCCATTGCACTGTTCACCCTCACCTAACAGGTAGGTAGCCATCTTCACTGGGAGGCCTGTTTGAGGGAGGGAGGCCTGCACTATCACTCCCACCATGCCCCCTGTCCTACACCTGAGCAGGATGGAGGCCTCCCCAACCAAGGAGCATGTGTCAGCCATTGCATTGTTCACCCTCACCTAACAGGTAGGTAACCATCTTGTATTGGAGAATTGTTTGGGGGTGGGAGGCCTGCACTACAACTCCCACCATGCCCCTGTTCCACACTCCGGCAGCATGGATGCCTCCCCCACCCAGGAGCATGTGTCAGCCATTGCACTGTTCACCCTCACCTAACAGGTAGGTAGCCATCTTCACTGGGAGGCCAGTTTGGGGGAGGGAAGCCTGAACTATCACTCCCACCATCCCCCCTGTCCCACACCTGAGCAGGATGGAGGCATCCCCCACCCAGGAGCATGTGTCAGCCATTGCATTGTTCACCCTCACCTAACAGGTAGGGAGCCATCTTGTATTGGAGCATTTTTTGGGGGTGGGAGGCCTACACTACGACTCCCACCATACCCCCTGTTCCACACTCCAGCAGCATGGATGCCTCCCCCACCCAAGAGCATGTGTCAGCCATTGCACTGTTCATCCTCACATAACAGGTAGGTAGCCATCTTCACTGGGAGGCCTGTTTGGGGGAGGGAGGCCTGCACTATCATTCCCACCATGCCCCCTGTCCCACACCAGAGCAGGATGGAGGCCTCCCCCACCCAGGAGCATGTGTCAGCCATTGCACTGTTCACCCTCACCTAATAGGTAGGCAGACATCTTAACTGGGAGGACCATTTGGGGGTGGGAGGCCTGTATCACGACTCCCACCATGTCCCCTGTCCCACACTCCAGCAGCGTGGATGCCTCCCCCACCCAGGAAGATGTGTCAGCCATTGCACTGTTCACCCTCACCTAACAGGTAGGCAGCCATCTTTACTGGGAGGACTGTTTGGGGGTGGGAGGCCTGTATCATGACTCCCACCATGCCCCCTGTCCCACACTCCAGCAGCATGGAGGCCTCCCCCACCCAGGAGCATGTGTCAGCCATTGCACTGTTCAACCTCACCTAACAGGTAGGTAGCCATATTCACTGGGAGGCCTGTTTGGGGGAGGGAAGCCTGCACTATCACTCCCATCATGCCCCCTGTCCCACACCTGAGCAGGATGGAGGCCTCCCCTACCCAGAAGCATGTGTCAGCCATTGCATTGTTCACCCTCACCTAACAGGTAGGTAGCCATCTTGTATTGGAGGATTGTTTGGGGGAGGGAGGCCTGCACTATGACTCCCACCATGCCCCCTGTTCCACACTCCAGCAGCATGGATGCCTCCCCCACCCAGGAGCATGTGTCAGCCATTGCACAGTTCACCCTCACCTAACAGGTAGGTAGCCATCCTCACAGGTCTGGCTGTTTGTGGTTGTGAGACCTGCAACACTACACATGGCACCAATGGCATGCAATGCATCGATACAGGACTTGTATGATTATTTGATGTTTCCCTGCACCATGTAATAACAGCCAGTATTGCATTTAACAATAATACTAAAGTTGTCTCAATTGTGTAGTGTACAGACAGCAGATGACATGCAGCTAACAGAATACTTGCACATTGCACAACACTGACCATTCCCCATCTAATCCACAGGTGATGAAGATCTTGCTGCTGAGGACAACAACAACCAGCAGAGCCAGTCCCCACCCCCGGTACATGGACTCTCGGATGTTGACTCCCATGACAGTTTGGATGATGAGCTCCGGGCCGGCCCATCTCGTGTGCCAAGGCCCAACCGGTCCCAGGACCCCATCCTCTCCACCACCACGTCTGCTGCGCCAACAACAGGCACAGCAGACCCCTGCAATCACGGCCTGTGGCTCCACCGCTGCCACCTCGGCCACCACCACCCTCCCTGTCACAAGGGGACGACCAGGACACACCACCAACTGTGGAGGGCAGGGAGAGTGTGCGAGTACCCACCGTGGCGAGGCAACAGGTCCGTGGCAGCAGGGCAGGTGGGAGGGCCAGGGTCCCCCTAGACCTCAGGAGGTTGTCACACCATCCCTGGACCACTTCACTAGTGTCATTGGTGCATATGAACAGGTCCAGGGACAAAGTGGCCGGTCGGACGAACTATTACGTGAGCTTATCCTGCTGATGAGGTCCATCGACACATGCATTGGTCAAATGGTGGACCTCATGGCCCAGCAAGTGGCGTTGCTGAGGGACAGGCCTGTGTCACTACCAACACCTCCCGCCCTTCTGTTGTGCTGCAGGATGACAGTGCACCATCCTCCCCTGAGCCAACAGAGAGGGGTGAGTCCTCAGACGTCGCTGGCCATTCAGCAGGCCCCCCCTGCCAAAAATATCAAGGGGGCATCCAAAGAAAAGCCTGGGAGTCTACGAAGGCAAAGCAACAACCACACGCCAGTCACGGAGCCAGCCCTGATGGCAACCCTCTTCCCCACTGCATTGACTGTTTGAACTATCCTTCCCCACACTGCCTTAGCAATGGCACTTGTCTGTTCGACTGGGTCACCACATTCATGTGGTGTCTACTCTTGCATCTCATCTACCATGACTGTCAATTCACTGCACCTTCACCACCTTCATGTAAATATTCCCGCACCCCTCACATGTCTACTTTGCAAATAACATACCTGACACACCAGATTTTGTGCTGTATTGTTTTTAGTGCAATATTTACAGTTTAGGGCTGGATTATTTGGAATCACCTAGGGAGACACAACAGAACAACAGTTACTGGTGACATTGTGGTATCACAGACATAACACTACACAAAACATACACATGAGTCTACAGGCATACAAGACAATGTGCAGCAGGTGTCAACCAATAGAGTCCTGCATACGTCCACATATGCAATGCCAATGCCACCTTTCCTACACACAGGTGATTCAAAATGTGCCTGTCTGTACCATCCGCCCATAGCCCTTCACATCAAAAACAACCACAACAGACAATGTACAAGTCGTTCATCTTCACACACCTTCAAGTGAAGTAGCGGTTGATGAGCTGTTGACATATGTCAACTCCTTTCTCCTCTCCACTGTCCTCATCACTGGGCTCAGTTCCTTGGGCAGGCGGGGGTCCTTGGTTCCTCTCCGTCATCCAGGAGCAGGGGAATCCCCTTTTGAATGGCCATGTTGTGCAGCATACAGCATGCCACAATGATCTTGCACACCTTTCCAGGCGAGTATGCCAGTGCATCTCCAGTCCTGTCAAGGCAGCAGAATCTTGACTTGAGTAGGCCAAAAGTCCGCTCAATGACACGTCGGGTTCTGCCATGGGACTCATTGTACCTGACGTCAGCCGGGGTCCTGGGATTCCTTAGTGGGCTCAGCAGCCATGGACGACTGGGATATGCAGAGTCACCTAGGAATGACAAACACACATTGCAATGTTTCACAGGCAGAGGGCAGCAGGTCACAAACACACATCACGCCATATCACTAGGCATACTCACCCACAATCCAAGCGCGATCGGGATGCAGGTTAGCCATAATCCGGGGCACCATGCTGTTCCTCATGACATATGAATCATGGGCTGAGCCGGGGAATCTTGCACATACATGTGAAATGGTCATGTCCGCAAGGCACACCACCTGCACATTTATTGAATGATAATGTTTGCGATTCCTAGAAATGTGCTCAGTGGCCTGTGGTGGCACCAGACCGACATGGGTGCAATCGATGGCATCAACAACATGGGGGATGTGCCCATGTTGTGGGCATAGAAGTCACCCTTCACACCGGGCAATTCTGCTGCGCTGGGGAAATATATGTATTGATCCTTATATCTCATCATGGCTGCAAGAAAATTCCTCAGCACCATGCTGAACATGGGTTGCGACATCCCAGCAGCGCAGGCGACGGTCTCCTGGAAGGAACCAGTTGCAAAAATGTGGAGGGCTGCCATCACTTTGTATATGGGTGTGAAGGCTGTTGGGTAGTGGCGATGAGGCTGCAGGTGGAGCTCCAACAGATCACAAAGGGTCTTCATGGTCGTTCTGTTGAGGCGGAATTTTCGGATGATCGCTATATCTTCCATGTCCCCCAGCACTGTCAGGTAGGCATGCTGCACCACACAAATGGCGGTTGCTACCGCCTGTCCACGGCGGTGTGACACAAGCACCACCCCCTACACAAGCGGGGTAGACATTGTCATGGAGGCATGGGTTGCCGGCGGTGGGCATGCTGCGTCACACAAATGGTGGTTGCTACCGCCTGGACCCTGTGGTGCGACACCACCACGGAGCATTGCCTACAGCCAATGGGAGCGATGTTTGCGGTGGCATGATGCAGGTTTGAAAATCGCGGAAGGCGTGCTCCACCACCCCGGTGCCGGTCATTGGATGCTTTTGAACGATGCACCATAGCGCTAGCGCACACCAGGCCCCTGCGGTGCATCACCGCCATGGAGCATTTCGTACAGCCAATGGGAGCTATTTTTTGCAGTTGCATGATGCAGGTTTGAAAGTCGCGGAAGGCGTGCTCCGCCACCACGGAGCCAGTCATTGGATGCCTTTGAATGAGGCAGTCCTGCACAACTAGTTACTGCAGCTTTGCACCTCACAAACGCGCCCAGGGGGCTATAAATCTGTGGGAGTGAGCCCCACATTTCCACTTCTCACAAGGCCTGCTGCCTGGGACCCTTTCCTGCTGCTGCCTGAAGTGCCTGCTGCCTGGGACCCTTTCCTGCTGCTGCCTGGGACCCTCTCCTGCTGCTGTCTGAAGTGCCTGCTGCCTGGGACCCTCTCCTGCTGCTGCCTAAAGTGCCTGCTGCCTGGGACCCTCTCCTGCTCTTGCCTGGGACCCTCACCTGCTGCTGCCTGAAGTGCCTGCTGCCTGGGACACTCTCCTGCTGAGGCCTGGGACCCTCTCCTGCTGCTGTCTGAAGTGCCTGCTGCCTGGGACCCTCTCCTGCTGCTGCCTGGGACCCTCTCCTGCTGCTGCCTGAAGTGCTTGCTGCCTGGGACTCCTCACCACTCACTTCAACCACAGGTGTTACATGTCCACAGGGATGGCAAGAACTAAGAAGATCCATGCCAGTCCATTCACAAGTGAGGAGCTGGAGGTGCTAGTGGATGAGGTGGTGGCACAGTACCCGAGGCTGTATGGTGGCCCCAATGTAGTGGCAAGTTAACATTGAGGGTTCTGTTGGGCAGGGGGGTGTCACACATGCATGGGACTGGTGATGTGTGCGACCCACTGAGGGGGTTCAGTGCAGTCATCCTGCTTGTGTGTGTGATTTGCATGTAGCCTCTACGCCCTCATGTATGCATGCTATTATATCAATTTGGGCCATGCAGAGTGCACTTGTGAGGTGTCCCCCAGTTTGGGAATTAGGGGGATTACAATTGGTCCTGAGTCTGTGTATTGCTACTGTTGTGATAGATGTTGGTACATGACACTGTGTAACTGGTCATTTACCCTACTTTTCTCACATACCTGCAGGTCAAGGTACACCAGCATAAGGCCGTGTGGAGGGCCATTGCTACAAAGGTACGAGCCCTTGGGCTATCAAACAGACAACACACCCACTGCCACAAGAGGTGGGACGACATCAGCCGGCTGGCAAAGAACGTGGCCGAGATGACCTTGGGGCTCCAACCGCGCACTGGGCGTCTGGCACGGTGCAACTTAACACCACTGATGGTCCGCATATTGGCAGTGACTAATCCGGAGTTAGATGCACGTCTGAAGGAGCATGGCCAGCAAGGCAGGGTTGAGTGTTTGGGGAGGGTGACTTTGCCTGGGAGCGGATGCATGTGTACAGAGCCTGTGGCAGCGGTAAGCCATGTGATGTTCGTGGGGTGGTGCTGTGATGTGTCATGTGAGTGGCTGCAGGGATGTGTGCTAGTGTCAGGCATTGTGCCAAACAGCCCTTACAAAGATGATCATCCCTGCTGTGCTTTATCATAGCCAGGTGTGTTTGGATCCACATGGTCATTCTGCATTGGGATGGTGTGGGAAATCTATTAGGGGGTGAACAGAAGGGTCCACTATCTGAGTGTGAGTTCATGTATTCATACTTTGCTTGCACCATGATTGTTGGGGGTCACTCGTCTGACAACAAGGTGCCCCAAAGTACCACATGGTGTTTGTTAAGTCCTACTTGGCATTGTGAACTGTAATTTCCTAATAAGTGTGTGTGTTCTCCCCTCAGGTTCCCTGAAGGCCTGTCAGTGGCAATGAGTGTTGGGACATGAAAGGTGCGGGCATGGCAAGTTGTGTGTGGTATACTTCATCCACGGGCAAGGTGTAGTGCTGTGTGGCCTCAACATGGCTCTGTCATGGCAGCTATTCAGTGTTGCAGGCACTGTTGTGCTGTATGTAGTGTGTTGCTGCAATGTCTATGCAGGGTGTGGTGGTCAGCATGTTGATTTGGGCATCCCCTGTATTCATTGTTTGTTTTGCTTTGTCCTGATGATATCATTTATACAACCCTGCATCTCTCTCTCATACAGAATCACCAGTGGGCACGGAGGAAAGGGAGCTGGAAATCAGTGGTGGCGAGAGAAGCACTACAGCTGCACCGGAGGCCAGTGACACAGAGCTCACCAGTGCATCTGAAGGGGACAGGAGTATGCAGAATGAATCCGTGGCTGAGACACAGAGTACTACATCATCTGATGTGAATGGTGAGGCATCCATGTTGTCAGGCAAAGGGGATGGGGAGTCTGCTACATCATCTACCACTCAATGGCCATGTCCATGTCAGTAAGAGGGGACGAGTTACATTCACACCTGGCACCGCTGGACCTGCACCTGTCCCCTCTGCTGCACACAGTGCTGAGTCTGTAGAGCTCTTGCGCCAGCTTTGTGTGGGCCAGACCGCCCTGCTCAATGCCTTTAGCGACCATGACAAGAAATTAGGGCAGGTGGTTGCCTACATGGAGGGCATACACTCTGACTTTGGTGGGCTCTACCGTACAGTCCAAGCTTTGTCATACACAGTAACGTCTGCCCTTCAACAAGCACATGCTCCCATTCCTGCTCAGGTGCCTTTGTCCACCCCCCAGTCAGTGGCCACATCAGAGGACAGTGACCACGGTTCGCATGCGTCACAGACACGATACAGCACAAGGAGCACAAAGCAGACACAACCCAAGTGGTCCCGCCCACAGGCACCATCCCCACAGAAGAGCAGAGCCAGCCCAGAATGCAAAGACAAGAGCCCCTAAGGGAAGAGCAAGGCCGAAAAAGCAATGAGGCTGTCATCAGCCTCACAAACCTCTGAGGCATCACCAGCAAAGGACTCTCCTGTCCCTAAAACTTCACGCAGAGCTAGGAGTGCAGTGTCTGTGCCCACTGAGGAGGTGTTGTATAGCAAGGGTACACCTAGGAATGGCGCAGGCCCACATCAACTCCAATTCCAAGCCAAGTGAAGCAGGTGGAGGAGGGCACTGTAGGGGCCACCCCAGGCAAAGTGGCAAAGGAGGGCACTGTAGGTTGGACACCTGGCAAAGAGGCAAAGGAGGGCACTGTAGGGGCCACCCCTGGCAAAGAGGCAAAGGAGGGCACTGTAGGTTGGACACTGGCAAAGAGGCAAAGGAGGGCACAGTAGGTGGGACATCTGGCAAGCAGGAGAAGGTGGTCCAGAGGCGTAGACAGACAAAGCATTCTGCAGTATCAAGCACATCACCAGAGGGAGTGCCAGTGTCTGAACCTGATGCGGGACAGTCGGTGTGTGTACCTGTTGTGCCATCACCAGTTCCCATTAACCCCAAGACAGGGAAGCCATTTCGTATTCCCAAAAAGTGGAAGGGCACCCCTCCAACCTCTCCCACCCACACTGTGTCAGAGGTCTGCATGACTCCACCTCCACGTGCCACTATACCACCTGGTCCAAACAGACCTCCGGCTTGCCAAACGACTGATAGCCCTATATCACCGGCTTCTCTGTCTCCCCAGTCAAGTGTTCATGCTGACCGCGACACACAGCCAGCCCCAAGTCTCCCTGACAGCCAAATGTGAGTGGCAGTCCCCCTCATACACCTGTCTCACATACAGGTGTGCTAGTCCTGACCATTGTTTGCCACCTGGGTGTGTTGCTGGCCATGGAAGGTTACAGTCAAACACACTCACTGTGCAGCTTCTCATGTCCTGACTCTGCACTTCTCCCTGGCCATGGGCCTTGTCGTTCACTGCTCCTCTCCCCTTGCCTGTGCAGCTTCTCAAGTCCTAACTCTGCACTTCTCCCTGGCCACTGGCCTTGTCGTTCACAGCTGCGCTCCCATTGCCTGTGCAGATTTTCATGTACTGACTCTGTACTTCTCCCTGGCCACTGGCCTTGTCGTTCACTGCTGCTCTCCCCTTGCCTGTACAGCTTCTCATGTCCTGACTCTGCACTTCTCCCTGGCCACTGGCCTTGTCGTTCACTGCTGCTCTCCCCTTGCCTGTGCAGCTTCTCATGTCCTGACTCTGCACTTCTCCCTGGCCACTGGCCTTGTCGTTCACTGCTGCTGTCCCCTTGCTTGTGCAGCTTCTCATGTCCTGACTCTGAACTTCTCCCTGGCCACTGGCTTTGTCGTTCACTGCTGCTCTCCCCTTGCCTGTGCAGCTTCTCATGTCGTGACTTTGCACTTTTCCCTGGCCACTGGCCTTGTCGTTCACTGCTGCTCTCCCCTTGCCTGTGCAGCGTCTCATGTCCTGACTGCACTTCTCCCTGGCCACTGGCCTTGTCGTTCACTGCTGCTCTCCCCTTGCCTGTGCAGCTCCTCATGTCCTGACTCTGCACTTCTCCCTGGCCACTGGCCTTGTCGTTCACTGCTGCTCTTCCCTTGCCTGTGCAGCTTCTCATGTCCTGACTCCGCACTTCTCCCTGGACACTGGCCTTGGCCTTGTCGTTCACTGCTGCTCTCCCCTTGCCTGTGCAGCTTCTTATGTCCTGACTCTGCACTTCTCCCTGGCCACTGGCCTTGTCTTTCACTACTGCTCTCCCCTTGCCTGTGCAGCTTCTCATGTCCTGACTCTGCACTTCTTCCTAGCCACTGGCCTTGCCATTCACTGCTGCTCTCCCCTTGCCTGTGCAGCTTCTCATGTCCTGACTCTGCACTTCTCCCTGGCCACTGGTTTGTCGTTCACTGCTGCTCTCCCCGTGCCTGTGCAGCTTCTCATGTCCTGACTCTGCACTTCTCCTTGGACACTGGTCTTGTCGTTCACTGCTGCTCTCTCCTTGCCTGTGCAGCTCCTCATGTCTTGACTCTGCACTTCTCCCTGGCCACTGGCCTTGTCGTTCACTGCTGCTCTCCCCTTGCCTGTGCTGCTTCTCATGTCCTGACTCTGCACTTTGCCATGCCCACTGGCTCTGTTGCTATGCTGTGTTGTACTCTCAACTGTGCCATGGACACTGGCCCTGTTGCTCTGCTGTGTTGGAGTCTCCCCTGTGCCCTGGACACTGGGCCTGTTGCTCTGCTGTGTTGGAGTCTCTCCTGAGCCCTGCCCACTGACCCTGTTGCTCTGCTGTGTTGTACTCTCAACTGTGCCATGGCCACTGGCCCTGTTGCTCTGCTGTGTTGGAGTCTCCCCTGTGCCATGGACACTGGCCCTGTTGCTCTGCCATGTTGGAGCCTCTCCTGTGTCATACCCACTGGCCCCGTTGCTCTGCTGTGTTGTACTCCCAACTGTGCCATGGCCACTGGCCCTGTTGCTCTGCTGTGTTGGAGTCTCCCCTGTGCCATGGAAACTGGCTCTGTTGCTCTGCTGTGTTGGAGTCTCCCCTGTGCCATGGACACTGGCCGTGTTGCTCTGCTGTGTTGGAGTCTCTCCTGTGCCTTGGCCTTCCTGTTTGTAGTATGCTTGTGCAGGATATCTTGCATTTGATCAGCATTTTGTACATTGCTCTTGTGTACAGTTGTTCTACTGTCACATCTGTGCAATATGTGAATACAGACAGTTACTCCTGTTGTGTGTTTTGTCAGTGTCCTTGCTGATTAAAGTTCTTTTTGTGTGTGCATTTGGTTGCCTGTGTCCCATGCTCTGTGTGTCACTTCAACATTGCCAAGCTCTTTTGCCGCATCTCATTTTTAAACAGGGGTGACAGGGTCTTCAGTCCATTCAGACACTTATACTTGTGTTTTCTGTGTTGGCTCTTTTACCTGTCATGCAGTTCTATTTGTAGTGGTTTCCTATTGGTGACTATGTTGTTGCCATGTCAGGTTGGGGTACACTGCCAGCACAGGGTGTGATGCTGTGCACAGGTTTGCATGCAGGCTGGGCACTGTCATGATGTATGTGTGTTATTCCTGTATATATCTGCCCAGCTGTGTACGTGTATGGTCATCCTGTGTTGGCCTTTAGTCCTGGTCCCCTGGCCTACATTAGATGTGTGATCTTGGGTGGTGTGGAGGTGTGCAGTGTGAAGGGTGTGACCTTGTAGTGGGTGTGGATGTGTGTGTGCCCCTGGATTGTGATAGCCACACATGTGTCCGCCAGGAGTTGTGTGCCTGTTGTTTGGATTGTCCTGCCCTGTGTAAATGATTGTATGCACTTGTGTGAGTTGTCTGCGATGCACTGTGCAGTGTGTTGGTGTGTCCATGCAGTTCTGTGTGACTCTTCCTTGTAGTTTTGGTCACTTATGAGTGTGCGAAGTGTGTGACTTGCACATCAGTGTTGTGTTTGAACATCAATGTGTGTTGTGTGTGTTTGTGTGGACAGTGTGGCCCTGCTGCTCCTCACTGCCATTGTGTGTGACTTTCTCTTGCACTGCAGGCACATGGTGCCTTTTCTCCTCCTGTATGGCATGGTGTGTGGTGTGATGCCATCCCCTATGTGTGCCACTTGTGCCTAGCCATTGTGGGTCTGCATTCCTTTTATTTGTGTATGGTACACACCTCACATGTCTACTCCTGACATGCAAGTCAGTTGATTTTGATGTCAGCTGTCCCCTTTGTTTACATGTGTATGTGCCTCCCCATCCGTTAATTTGTGAGACTGTGCCTTGTGGTGCAGTTTTTGGGCCAAGAGTGCTGTTCCACTCTGGACATGGCCACATTGGTTTATGTGTGATGTTCTTGTGCTATTCTTCGGTGTGGATTGCCCTTATGCACTTGAGCTGTGTGTGCTGCCCAGTGCTCTGGTGTAGCTGGGTGTGCTCTTGTATCCCAGAGTGGTGCATCCTGTTGTTGTTGTGATGTCTGTGTGTTGGCTGTGGTGTAGCTTAAATTCCTGGGTGTGCTGTTGCTTTTGTGCCGTGCTGATTTGTGCTGTGTGTGTTGAGGTTGTGTCAGTCATGTCTGTGTGTGTTGTGCACACACTGCTTGTTGTACATACAGTGCTGTGGGTATGTGGGCTTGGCATTGCCTGATGTGCATCCACTGATGTCCTGTGCTGCTTGTTGATTTGTGCTTTCATGTGCATGTGTGGTTTGTTTGATGTGGCAGTGTAGTTCTGTGCAGGTGCAATTTTGTGTGATTTGTGTTATGTTGTGTGTGTGTTTAGTTCGTGAGTGATGATGTTGTGCTCTCATGTGTTTGTACTCACATTGCCTTTCCACAGTTTGGCTGGCAGGGTATGTCTGCTTCTGCTGGGGGGGGGGGGGTGTTCCTGTGGTGTTTGTGTGTAGTTTTGGTCAGGCATCTGTTCAGGCTACCCTGTGTGTGTTTTCTGTTTGTGGATACACCCAGCGTGTATCTATATGCTGGGAAGTATTGTCAGCCTTGAGTGTGTGTGGCACTAGTGTTGTGTGTTCCTTGTCAGCCACTCATGCAGTGGCTGTATCCCTGGTTGTCTGTTGTATGGTGCCGGGTGTGTATTGTGCTTGCTTGTTGCTGCTGTGCTTGTTGGTGTGCATGGGGGTGCATAGGATGGGCACCTGGCCGGTGACTTGCTGGTGTGTGTTGATGTGTGGTTGGCGGTGGTGTGTCCCTGTGGTCTCTGTGCCCTGCCAATGTCTTCTAGTGGCCCTGCCTTCTGCATTGTGCGCATGTGTTGACCGCTGCAGTGACGTGACCGGGAGCGGGACGTTGCTCCTAGTTCACGGTCGATGTGTGTCCCGGATGCAGAGGGGGGACTTTTTGGCAGGTGGGTGATGTAGGGGTGCCCTTGGGGATGTGTTGTGACCCCCAGCAGGGTTTCTGTGGTGGACTTGAACCCTGTGTCAGCCCGTGTGTTGTGTGTTGTATTTGTGTATTTGCGTACCTGCGGCGTCGCCCGCGGCAGCCCAGTTGATGATAGTGCAGTAGCAGGTATATGACCGGATGCATATGTAGGGTTGGGTCCATGGCGTTTATGACCGGGTGGTGACGACAGGCTCTGTGCTATGGCACTCCGCTATCGAGTTTCCACCGTCTCTGGTTGGGCAGTGTCTCCGCTGCGGTGCGTCTGCCTGTTTGGGCCATCCTAATTTGTGGAGCGGGATGGACGTCATTTTGCACGGGAGTCAGTCTCCATTGGCTTTCACCGCCGCAGTGGTGAGCGCACTTTGATGGCGGTGCGCGTCGCTCCGCGGCGGACGGGAAATGACCTATGTTTTGCTATACTAATATGGCGGACGTGAGTTCCTCTCTTCACGGGTGGAAAAAGGCGTTTTTTCGCACCGCCAGCACCGTGGTGTTGCCACCACCCGCCATCCTAATGGACCTCAAAGTATCCGATTGTCTAAGAACTTCACTAAAGACGTTTTCGACTCCGGCTCTGTCATCCTTGTTAAGTTGGTTATAAATTCTCAAACCCAAAGAGCCTAAAGAGTTTAGCAATATTGCCTTTTTCTGTCTGCAGATAGTTTGTTGCCCTGATCAATAGTGGATACAAAATTAAAAAATATTCATTCCACCATACCGATGGTAACATATTGGACATTCTGCCATCCTATCACAAATTTTGATGCAAACCTACCTTCACACCGTGGTTCCTCAGGTTCCCCAAAGCTCATGTCAATCAGTACAATATGAAGATTGACTTCTATACCATAGTCAACTTCCTACATTCTTATTTAAATTAACTGTATGCATGTCACCTTCGTCCGACCTCCTGATATAGCACACATATATTGAAGCTGCAAACACATGCACAATAACTGTAGACAGTCTGTGATGACACATTCTGATTCCACAATATGGAAGCCAAATGCCCAAGCAATACATATGATTTAAACATCTTCAGGTAAAATACTATCAATCTGCAACTTCAAAATTGTCAGCATGGACAAGGACTGCTAGTTGAGGTGTATGGTACACATGCCTTCAACCCTCAGGAGTAGATAACAGGTCAAATGCAAAATATGTTGCATGTATTTATTGCCCTACCGTAGGTGACCAGAATTATACATGAAGGCTTTTGTTGATGACACATTTTACAGCCAGAAGTATCCCAGGAGAAGAGAAGTCAGTATTACAACAACACAGTACTCAGAAAGACTCATGGTATATTTAACATTGTTTTTACATAGACCTTAATGGGTGTAGAATTCTTTACCTTCCCAAGATAAATTGTGACATGTTTGTTGCAAGTTGCATTAAACAACTTCAGAGTACGAGGTGAAATACCCCTTCCTAAATACCCAGGCAGCAATGTAAAATCTCATGAGTATATCATAAATTGAGGCCCTGTTGGACTTGGCCCTTCTGGCAGGGTCACCCCTGAACTTTTTGCCTTTTAATGTTACCTGAGTATAGTGATTTCTGGTCTTAGCGCACTTTAGCACTGTAGCGCAGTGTAGAGTGTGTGTGTGAGATTGGCCTGCCCTCCCATAGGAATGCATCGGGGATATGTGTGTCCATGATAGTTCCTGATGTGTGGGGAGTGCAGAGTTGAGTTTGGTATGTGGTGACTCGTGTGATTAAATGCTGCGCGATGATGAGCGTGGATTTATTGTGTCTAGTGTGGAAGTGCCACTTCTAGAAGTTGGCTTGTCTGTGCAATGAATGTGATTTGACTGTCTGGCTTGTGATTGGCTGGAGCTGGCCGGTGTGCCTGGCTCCGGGAGTCAGGATGGGTGCACCCCGGTGGTGAATGGAGAGATCTGCATGTTGATGGCAGGGAGGAGTGCACCTGGGACCTGAATAGGGCTGGGCCTTCCCTCTACAATGCTGGCTCTGCCCCCTGTGGTGCGACAGATGTCCCTAGCCTGTACTGTGAATGGGGAAAGGGGCTGAGCACAACAGAGTGCTCCAGAACCAGCTGCGTCTAGTTTTCCCCCACCCTGCACCCTAGAGAGAAAGGAAATGTGTGTATAAAAAGAGGCTGTGACCTCATGTAAAATGTTCTTGTTCCTGATATTTGAATCTACCAGAGGCGTGCTGCTGCTGGGACCCAGGGGAAGGCTTGCCTCCCTGGGCTCAGCCCAGCACCTGGATTGCTGATGGACTTTGTTGCTGGGGGCCCTTTTCTTTCTTTAGGGGTCCCCCCTTGCCCCCTGGCACCTGGGAAGTGCTTTTTCCTAATCTGCCCTGTGACTGAGGGAGCCTACCCCTCATGGCTGCCATTATTAATGGCAGCGCGGGTGCCCACCCAGCTTATTTTGATATTAGCAAGTGCCTACCCTGTATTTTGCCCGTGTTTAAGGCTCCTTCGTTGTGGGTGCCCACCCCGCATGGCCGCGGTATTTATCGTATTTTTCATTAAGGATGCCACCCCTTTTTATATGCGCCTTAATGGGTGCCCACCCCGGTTCTACTTTTATTTTGTATTTCGAGGGTGCCTACCCCTCGTTATCCCCCAAAAAGTGATGTTGGCGCCGCCGCCGTGGCAAAACCGGAAGCCAGGCCTGTGCCTGACTGGCTGTGGGCGGGGCCTGGTGTGCGTCCCTTCCGCTTCCCCCCTGCCTGGGGAAAGCCAGTGCCCACCTTGCCGGTCTCCCATGTCGAGAGGGAGACCGGAGATGCTGCCTGCCGCCAAAAAGGAGCTGGTGCTATGTGGGGAGGCCGGGAGCCTACCCCACCTCCCCGTGTGGCCGCGAGATGTCCCGTAGCCTTGCGGGCTCCATTTGAAGAAGTCCCGGTCCCGAGATGGGGGACCGGGTGAAGATGAAGGCATGAGTTGCACTGCGGGGCTCCCAGGCAGAGGAGAGAGCCCCGCCTGCACCGTCAACCAGAGGAGCCTCCCCCCGCAGAGAATAGCCCGGTGAGTGTCAAAGGGCTGGGGGGGAAAGCTCCGGTATGCCTAAAAGTGCCTGGAAGGTACGGGGACAGAGAGAGTGCTCACAAGCGGCCCCGTCTTGCAGTGGGCCGCTCCTATGTTGGGGCATGTTTGCTTAAGGAGCCGAGGTGGCTCCCCCGCCCCACACAAGTTGCTGTAAAGCCCGTGAGGGCCCAGAGAAGTCCGTGCTGAGCCCCGTGGCTCCAACCTGGGGCACATTTGGTTTTCGAGCCTAGAGGGCTCCCTAAATGCACCTATTTTTGATTCAGAGCCTAGAGGGCTCCAACGATGGGCACGTGGTTGTTCCAGAGCCTAGAGGGCTCCAATGTTTGGCGCATTTTGTCTTAAGAGCTAGTGAGAGCCCCCGGCCGCAGTTTGGCTTCACAGCTGCCCAGCAAGTAGTGGGCAGCTGCACCGTTTAGGTATTTTCTTTCTAGGGACATGTCTTTGGACTCAGGAGTGAGTCGCACTCCTTCACCCCTACTTTGGCCTTCCACAGCTGCGCAGCACTTAGTGCCAGATGTAGCATTTAGGCCCTGTTCTTGTCCTCAGCTGCCCAGCAAGAAGTGGGCCACTGCTACGTTTAGGTTTTGACTCAGCAGCGCAACCTGGACGTTGATGTTATTCATGTACTACGTTTTGGTGTGTTAGGAAATGTACCGTGTGTAGTATGTTTTGCGCACCCTGTATTTGATGCCTCTAGATATGATTTATGCTTAGGAGGTTGTGTTTCCTAGTATAGGTTATGCTAGTGATTTCATGGTTCCGTGCGTGATATATGCCTAAGGTATTTAGGATTGCGTAGGGTGTACTTACCTTTTACCAGTGGTTACTGGTTGTGTGCTACATTTGCTATTTGGTGCTACAATTATTCTATGTTCTAAGTGCTATTTCTACAAAGTGCTAGTTCTACCAAGTGCTTATTCCTGACAGTGGTCCATGTGGTCCTGTCCGGTGTATATAATCCCTTGTAAATTCCGCCCGTGCCATTGGCACAGTGTAAATTGTGTGTTTATTATCTATTGTGTTTGGTATAATACAAAGGCGATTTTTATATATAACCTTGTGTGGAATTTTCTTTGTGGTGGGCCTTGGGTGTTGTTGTTGGGTGCGCGCGCAAACGCTTTACACATCGCCTCCAGGATAAGCCTGACTGCTCGTGCCAAGCTACCAAGGGGGGGAGCAGGGGTTCTCTTGATGAATGATTCCCTTGCCCTGACTAGAGTGGTGGTATCTGCCTAGCTTTGGCGCAAGCCTTAGCCAACCAGAAATCCCCATTTCTAACAGGCCCCAACAATGGTACAGGCTCATAGGATGCAAAGATTAAGAAATCAGAGATCGTCCTCAATTTCTTTCCTCACAGATATTACATAAATAGTGGTCTATTGACTTTATGAGTCACTGTGTAGCAATGTTACTGACATGTACTGTCACAAATAACATTCTTCATTTGATTCCATAATTGCAGTATAGTGCAGCTGGTTCCCTAACTGTTACCAACCATTCCTGATTCAATGATGAGGTAGTACATAGACATGGTTGTGCCACATGTGCCTTGATATGCACTGAGGGATGAGGGGGTACATGACATTCAGTACATCAGTCCGTATTTTACATACCAACAAAATAGCTCTTGTTTGCCTTGCTTCGATTTCACTTGATGAGTATAATGTAAACTCTATAAGCAAAGAAAACTTGTGTACTCCAAATTTAAATCTTTATAAAATATAATTAAAAAACATTTGTATTTCATTGCACAAATCCCATCAATTGAGAACTAGTTACTCATTTAGATATTATGCACCTGCTTCAAACATTTCTGTCTAGACTTTTTTGATATGTATGATGGCATTCTCTATAGATCGCTATTTCAATCTATAATATATTTACTGTGAATTTACATATATATATATATATATATATATATATATATATATATATATATATATATATTCACTGAAAAAACCATAGGTTATAGACCATATATAGTTAGGAATTAGCATTTAGAAAACCTTATTTTACTCACACAAAACCATTGAAATTCCATATATAGTTAGTTGCACTAACTATATATCGCGCACCCGCAATCCACTGCTGATGATGTCACATATTACATCATTCATGACATGGTCAGTGACATCACTGATGACATCACTGATGACATCTCAAATGACATCACTGATGACATCATCTAGTGTCTGTGTGTTTTTGTAAAGTTTAAATAGGTTTTACATATTGAAGAATGCCTGGATGGATGGAAGACTAAGTGTGTGTGTGGCTGGCTGGGAGGTGTGTGACGCTGTGCATATCAATGTGTACTTGTATCAGTGATTGTATAAGAGAGTAAGTATGTGTTAGTATATGTGTGAAAAGTATGGTGTTCTGTGTTTAACTATAGATGAGGAAATCGAAGTGTGATTGATTCTTCACAGGACTGACTAGGTGTATGAGTGCATATGATAGTGTTCTAATAATAACTGACTGTATGTATGAGTAATTGTATGGGTGAATGAGTGAATGTGTGTGTAGACGTACGAATCAGTGAGTGCGTATGTAGTAACTGGTATTGGTGTGTCATGATGTCATCAGTGATGTCATTTGAGATGTCATCAGTGATGTCATTTCAGATGTCATTAGTGATGTCATCAGTGATGTCACTGAAGTATGGTGTTCTGTGTTTAACTGTATAGATGAAGAAATGGAAGTGTGATTGATTCTTTACAGGACTGACTTGGTGTGTGAGTAACTCCATGGATGAGTGGCAGTGTGTGACTGTCTGCATAGGTGTATGAGTGCATATGATAGTGTTGTAATAATGAGTGACTGTATGTATGAGTGATTGTATGGGTGAATGAGTGAATGTGTGTGTAGACGTAGGAATCAGTGAGTGCGTATGTAGTAACTGGTATTGGTGTGTCATGATGTCATCAGTGATATCATTTGAGATGTCATCAGTGATGTCATCAGTGATGTCATTTGAGATGTCATCAGTGATGTCATCAGTGATGTCACTGACCATGTCATGAATGATGTAATATGTGACATCATCAGCAGTGGATTGCGGGTGCGCGATATATAGTTAGTGCAACTAACTATATATGGAATTTCAATGGTTTTGTGTGAGTAAAATAAGGTTTTCTAAATGCTAATTCCTAACTATATATGGTCTATAACCTATGGTTTTTTCAGTGAATTTTCAAGGTTTTGTAAATGCTAATTCCTAACTATATATGGTCTATAACCTATGGTTTTTTCAGTGAATTTCATTGGTTTTTTAACAGCTAATATCTGTAGCTGTAAAATGTATTCTTCTTTAAATCCCAAAATATATTTTATATGTTTATTAATAATTTTTTTTTTAAATATTTTTTTTTCTTCGTTCCCGCTTCGCGAATCGGGAAGCTTCCCGTTAGCTGACCTTGATGCCGCGAAATAGACCGCGAGCCGGTAAACGTTTCTTTACCGCAACTGCCGCGTTAGAAAACAACATCGTGACGCCTCCCGTCCGCATGACGTTTCGCGTTGTCGCGTGATACGTCATATGACGTGCTACGTTAGCGAACTGGTATGCTTACCGAGTCGCAAAGCACAGGTTTCTGGAAGCAAACCGGGAGGCCCTGCAAAGCGCTTAACGTAAACACAGCAGGTCATGTGACTTGGTAATAACACTTTTCATTGGTTCATTTCACTTTTGGTTTCCTAATGATGTAAGACTAGGTCATATAATCTAAAATGAACACTTTTCATTGGTTGAGAACTATTGTTTTTCCCAAATGATGAAAATCCCTCCTTCTTTCCTCACTCTGACTTTCATCATTGTGAGAGAAAGACCCTTTGTTACCAGTGAGCAATGGCTTCTTTAGTAGCTTCAGCTGGTGCTTCCCCACCACCTCCACCACATCCAAGGAAGAGTGGACCACCTGCTCAAGTTATAATTCAGCAAGAAGAGGAAGAAGAGGAACAGGACGACGAGCACGAAGAGAGGCACTTTTTGCCTGAGGAGCCCAGGACGTCTCACCGGAAAGAAAACTTCATTTGGCAATTTTTTAAAATTCCCAAAGGTCAGAAAAAAGTAAATGCAAGATACGTAACTTGCCTTATATGTCAAGATAGACTGTCCAGAGGGACCGACAAAAAATACAGTTTCGGAAACTACACAATGCATCGCCATATGACTAGGTGGCATCCTAACAACTACAGTGCTGCACAGTTTCGTAACGACCTAGATAATCTCCCTATTATGGCCAGAAGATCTGTTGTACCGGAAGTAACGGGACCAGAGGGCAGGGAGATGGTGCCAAATATTCAAACGAGATTTCATGAAGTAAAACACGTCTGCGTACATTGCAGTGGATTCATTTGCTACGGAGAAAGAAGCATCACTCTGATCAACAGAGCTATTGACTATCATATGCAAGTTTGTACGAAACGCCCCAAATAATAAATACTTTTTTTTTGTTTTGTTGCTCCTGTTGAGCCCTTTACAATGAATCGTTTTCATTGCCCCCTGCAAGAAAAACCCAAAAAAATATAAAACTGTTCAGAAAAATTCAAAAAAAGTAAAAAAATGTTCAGAAAAATAATAAAAAAAATATAAAACAACAAAAACAATAAAAAAAAAGTTCTTTTCAGAACTACCTCCCCGTTATTAAAAAATTGGTACAATATTTGGAACTGTGCCAACCTCTATTTCTCGTAGTTCGCTTCCCAGTTCGCTCGCCGGTACGCGAACCGGAAGTGAACCAAAAATTTTTTTTTTAAAAAAGAACAGTAAGTATAAGGGAAGGAAACAGACACTTATGTTAAAAGAAAGACAGCTATAGGGGAGTAAACTAGAGATACTATTACCCGTAATCCACTGCTGATGATGTCACATATTACATCATTCATGACATGCTCAGTGACATCATCAGCAGAGGATTGCGGGTTTTTTGGCAACGTGCCTTATCCACGGTTTAATAACGCTGCCTTTTGCTTTATATAAGTTTTTAAATTGTATGAAATATATACCAATAGGTCGTTATGAACCTTTAGGTAGTGCTTTTCTTCATGAGGTCTGGTCGCTTCCATACACATACAGATGTTTCAAAGATGATCAAGAAGTTTATCTGAATGGAGAGGAATGCACTGAGACGCCAGATCATTCACTAATGTGTAGGCACATACAGTTACACGGTTCATGCAACAAACACCGACCAAATATGGCTTGCCAGTTCCTGCTATCATCCCCACGTTCAAGTTGTTGGAAAATGGTAGTTATTTGATGCTCAATAATGAAGATTGTTCAGGGTTAATTAAAAGTATTCCTTTTATCGTAACAGTAAGTGAACGGGTTATTTGCTGCAGAAATGTTCTATTTCCTCCCACACATGAACATAGGGAGTTTTCAATCTGGCCACAAATACCAACCTTGGGAGCAGATTTCAACGGCATGGCAAGAATAAGAGCTCTTTTGTCTCAGAGAGAGGTGGCCTTGAGTTCGGCCCATGAAACTTTCGTGCTTCACATAGCGAACACCCGTACAGAGGTGCAGACCCTTTTAAATACAGATTCGCCTTTGCATTTCAGCAAGATGGTTCGGACTATCTTTAACGCGTCCTCCACAAAGGGCCTGGCACACTTTTTTAAAGTTGTTACCAGTGGTCTCGTGACTTCATTTGAGAAAATCTTTGGAGTCATCCCTGCTTTCTTTCATTCTATTTTTTCCACTGTGCTTCGTGGATTCCCAGTTTTTACTTGCATTACCAGCGGACGCTCTTGTGCTTTTTTACATTTTTAAATATGGATGTCCCTCCTGTGCAAGCTCCCGCCCTGCAGCTGCTGACACTGTTCCGCAATCGCATGCTAGAATATTATGGCACAATGCCGTTGGCGATATTAAGCACGGCATATGGATTATCTTTTCGATTCTCCTACTTCACCTGTGTCCAGCCTGTATTTCACTGCCTGACCTGTGATTTCGATTGGGCCATTGATTTGTGTCTCTGCGGACCGGTTTCTCCTGACGTCGACTTTAATCAGCTGATGACTCCTATCATTACTCACGAGTTGGTTTGTCCTGGCGAAAGGATTATGGCTGTGGCATTGATGCATGGACTAATTGGTCCCTGGAATTTACTGGCGGCAACACAGTCTTTCTTGGAACAGAGCTTTCTTGAAAACCCACCGAGCTGTCCTCTGATGGTGATAGAGGATCCGGTGCTGGGAGAGCACGTATGTTCTTTTCCGCTTTTAAATTGGATGGCTGAACTCTTTTCGGATGAAGACGGTGACTTCCTATTGGAGGCTGTTGCAGCTTATTTTGCATACACAGTTATGTCATAGACCTTTTTCATGTTTGATATGCTGAGTACTAGCATTTCATTGACAATTCATTGACTTATTTGTCAAGTTTTTATTATTTAGCTTGCCTATTGGCTTAAGACTCGATAAAGTACTTGGCTCTTTTATTTTTCTTTACCATTAAATTTTCCTAGTTTTTAATGTTTTACCTTGCGGACCGTCCACATATAAAGTTGCAATCTGCTCTCATGAGATGGCACTTCTATTATCTTATTCAGTTCGTTTCCGGATCATGGGGAGGTGTCATCTAGGTCCTGGATATCTTTACACTGTGTTAAGTTAGCATGGGCTCATTACCGGTTTAAACGCCATTTTTCCTTTTTTGCAACTTCTGCACACGACACTTAGTTGTTGCTTTAGCTTTCAACCTAGTAGTTCATCGTGGTTTACATGAGAATAATATGTTATTGCTCTACTATCTGCTTTGCTTGTTAAACTATATCTGTACAGCGAGTGCTGAAGTTTCAAGAACAACACGATACAGAATTGTTATGAGGTCTGATCTCCACGACTTCATACTCATAACATAAGTGCAGCTTCTGCCAATTCTGGGCATGAGGCGGGTTTTATATTGCTTTGCCGAACACACATACACAACAGTTGATGCGGTTCACATGAAGAGAGAGAGCTGGTGTATGCTGATGTGATTCCTTCAAATCTAAGACACTAAAGTATGGGCACGCCCTAAACCAACACAAACAGACCTTCTTAGCAAATAATATAATATGTGTATTAGGGAGGGTGAGATATAAGCAGCCGCGGGCCGTGGAGGGAGTTACGGTGGGGCAGGGAGGCGGGGAGGGGGAGGGGCAGGGTGGAGCCCTCTCCACCCTGCCCCTCCCCCTCCCCACCTCCCTGCCCCACCGTAACTCCCTCCACGGCCCGTGGCTGCTTATAAGTGTTGCTAACTCTTATTCATTTACAGCATGTTAACATACTGTCACCATTCGCTTTTTATGTACTAGTAACTATGCTGGTAATTTTGCTACTGATAATATGTGTACTTGTATTATCTAAGATACTACGCCTGAGAAGATGGCATTAGTAAATAAACATTTCAAATACACATGTGTTCTTCTTAACTCCATGTTCTGGTTTCTAAGAAATATATAACGACCGACTGTTCATGAGTTCCACGTATCCTGAGGTACTATAAGTTCATATTCTGGATTGTCTAAACATTGAGAGTTTGTTATATCCAATGTGACACTGTACCTAGCTTGCTAAGGGGTTTTTGATTACTAAGGTGAGTTTTGGGGCACCCTAATTCGCCGAGGTTCCAATCCTCTGTCCACAGTTCTGTGTGAGAACAGAAACCCTGCGACAGGGGCACCCCCGACCCTTGCTGGAGCTTCATCACACTTGCGATACAACTCCAGCAATGCGCCACCTTTACGGCACAGATACATCACGCATCTGTGCTGTTTTTGCCCCATGATGCGCCGCATTGTAAATGCAGCACACCATAGGTGACGGAACAGCGGCACAGAATGACTAACACATCCCTGGTGATGCGCCAGTCATCATAAATCTATCCCTATGCTTCTTATCTTGTTAGAGATGAACCGCCATATGTATCATCAAAGTTTTTTGCATTTCCTAAATAGCGAACTTTAAGGAATAAATAGCGATTCTTTACCATTCCTAGTTTGCGATGAGCTATTTGCTAATTACAAATTACCCATTCATTTCCTTCATTTCCATAGGGCGGTTGGACTCACTTTTAGCTCGAACGGCTGAATGGATTTCCACGAAACTTGGCAAAATTGTAGGGACTGGTAGCCCGATGTGCCTTTGCTATGTCTCAAGATATATGCTCCAGTGGTTTTTACGAAAATTAACTTTGAAAAATATATATTGGGCTACATTGGCCTATATATATGTTGGAGCCCAAATGTAGCCCAATGTAGCCCAATGAAGCCCAATGAAGCCCAATGTAGCCCAATGTAGCCCAAAGATGGCCGCCAGAGACAAAAAAAACAAATGTAGCCCAAATATCAGCCAGATGTAGCCCAACTATAGCCCAGTGACAGAATGACCAATCAGCTTCGCAAACCTCCGTTACGCGAAGCGGAGCGCTGTTACAGATATATATCTCTTTTTGAACGTTAATTTCTCAAAATCCACTGGAGCACATATATTGAGACCTAGCAAAGGCACATCGGGCTACCAGTCCCTAATATTTTACCAAGTTTCGTGCAAATCCATTCAGCCGTTCGATTATTATTATTATTTTTTTTTTTTGCCCCGCGGGGCCCTTTTAAAACCTCCACATCAAACCTAGGGTGTCAGCGAGGATCTACTATGCCCCCTTATGGTCATTTGCCCCTTCGCTTTGGCCTCCTCTTGTCTCTCGATCCTACCGAGAGACAAGATGGCGGCCGCTACGGACTGTTTGGAATGTTTACAGACGCCGGAGATAAACAAGTGTGTGAAAAATTCCTAGGCAATCATAAACAAGGAAACTAATGCAAGGAGGGACGGACGACTAAATAATTAGTCGTCCGTCCCTCCTTGCATTAGTTTCCTTGTTTATGATTGCCTAGGAATTTTTCACACACTTGTTTATTTCCCTGTCCTAGGAATCATTATTTCTATTCAGGGGGCCCTTGTTTTTCACATATACAGACGCCGGAGAACCAATCAGCTTCGCTTCACAAAGCTCCGTTGCGCGAAAAGTCCGCGAACCGGAGCGCTGCCCGGTCCGCTGTTACAGATATATATCTTTTTTTGAACGTTAATTTCTCAAAATCCACTGAAGCACATATATTGAGACCTACAAAAGGCACATCGGGCTACCAGTCCCTACAATTTTGCCAAGTTTCGTGCAAATCCATTCAGCCGTTCGGGCTAAAAGTGAGGCCAACCGCCCTATGGAAAACTCAATGTTAAAAACACGTTTTGGGACCCCCCTTTTTTCTCAGCCCCCGCTTGACGACCCCCCCCCCAAATTTCCAGGGGCTGCTCAGAAACAAAATGTTCCATTTTCCAGAAAATTTCAGCCAATTCCGTCCACAAACGCCAAAGTTATTAGACATAGAATTTTCAAAAATCCCATAGAGAAAAAATCCTAACTATATATACCTACTGGCGACCGCCAGTAGGTAATATATATATATATATATATATATATATATATATATATATATATATATATATATATATATATATATTCCACCACAGCAATTTTCTTCACAGAAAAACTCGCACTTGGGATAAACCACAGTTTTATTAGGCAAAGTTACGCGTTTCGACAGCAAGAGCTGTCTTGATCACACAGTTTGCACTTTGAAACAGGGAAGCTATACATAGGTCTTGGACACTGAAAAAGGACTAATAGTTTGATAACTAGTGTCCAGATCTCAACTTAGCGGCCATCTTAGAATGGTAAATATATATAGGTAAAGTTTAACACATGTTCATATTTTCGAAATATTTACATATATATGTACAATTCCTAAGTCTATTTGGAGACTCAAAGAAAATAATAGTAAAATACTATTTACATGGGGTTTATATATATACATTCACATGAAATTCATATTTATACACGTTACATAAGATTGAAAACTGGGGCCAAACCCATCTTATTCATTCGACATAGTGACTTAGTAATATAACAGATGACTACCCAGATTGTCTCCTACTCACAAACAATATTGTAACCATATCAGGCATAGTGCCCAGTTTCTACCGAAATTGTACTTGTTCGATATATAGCAAATTAACTGAAAAAATCCTAAATGAACATGATCCTACATATACTTTTGCGTGTAATTAAAGACAGACCAATGTGTGCACATTGAAAGCCTATGAACTAGTCCCTGTATCAACAAAGAGAAGAAAAAGAAAAATAAAGTGATGAAATAGAGTGAATTCTTTGACTGAAAAAATTAATTAAATTCTTATCTGAAAAACAGGACCCTTGGGAGAAAGGGGTAGGTTATCAGGAACGGATGAGACAGTCCGCTGCTCATGTAACCTGTCCTTTCTTCCTATAAATAAAAGATAGAAAAAATGTAACCACTAAGTGCAATGAAATGTTGTGTTTTAGATCATACTAATGATGGTTTTTCAAAAAGCATACAGACATGGTTGCAGAATATTATGATATACAAGCAATTACAGATCAACGACCCACAAATAACAAGACCGAACCTTAGTCCTTTAAGTGATAGGCAAGTTCTTCATCCAGATTATGGCCTTTTGGATATTTGTCTCGAGATTAATTATCCACTTCGATTCACGTTTCCGAAGGGCAAGGGTCCTATTCCCACCCCTGGGACCAATATGGACTTGTTCGAATGCAAAAAAGCTTAACAAATTGCTATTAGATTGATGGAAAAGTTCAAAATGTCTTTCTATTGGGTAATGGGGGTCTTTGTTGTTTATGGCCCGCATGTGTTCAAGTACTCTCTTTTTAGTAGTTAATGTGGTACTTCCCACATATTTCATCTTACATGGGCACATCAATACATATACACAAAAGGTGGAGCTACATGTCAGAAATTGGTTAATGTTTCTGGGAGTATCAAAACCTGGAATCGCAACAGATTTTACCATGTTGCTATTCCGGCAGGCTTTACAGTGCCCACAGGGGTAAAAACCTTTCAAATGATGATCATTAGCTGTTCTTATGGGTGTAACATCGTTGCAGACAATGATGTCTCTGATACTTCTCCCTTTTCTATAGGTTATTTGGGGCCTGCGTGGCATGCTCGGACCGATGATGGGGTCACTGGTTAGTACATCCCACTTGTTGACCAATATTTTTGCTATTTGGGTTGAGTTGCTGTTATAAGTAAATATTGCCCTCATAGTAGCTTCTGACTCCTTGGTTTCATTTTGTGAGTTAATCTCTTCATTGGGACTAAGTAATGAGTTTCGTTCTACGCTCCTGACTCGTTCTTATATATTTATATTTATAGATGTCATCTAAACCATCCATTCAGAGACTCATAGATCCACTCCTACTTTAATACACCTTGGCATATATATATATAACATTCGTCAATTATTTAGCAAACTCATAGTCACTGGATGATGTCATCAGTGATGTCGATTGAGATGTCATCAATGATGTCACTGACGATGTCATGAGTTATATAATATGCAATGTCATCAGCAGTGCATTGCGAGGGCGTGAGTTATAGCTAGCTAAGCTAACTATAACGGCTGAATTTCTCTGGTTTTATATGCATGAAGTGTTTGACTAACTATAGCATCCTTGAAACTTATTTTTTTTCCAATAAATTTCTAAGGTTTTTTAAATACTAATCCCTAACTATAACATCCCTGAAACCTGTGTTTTTCAGTTAATTTCTAAGGTTTTTTTAAATGCTAATCCCTAACTATAACCTCCCTGAAACCTCTGTTTTTTTCAGTGAATTTCTAAGGTTTTTTGTAATGCAAATTTCTAACTATGCCTACATAGGTAGGACATTTGCAGAAAGAGGAAGAAAGGTGCAGAACGAAGTAAGAGAAGTGCAGAAAGAGGCAAGAGAGGTACAGAAAGAGGAAGGAAGGTGCAGAAAGAAGCAAGAGAAATGCAGAAAGAAGCAACAGAAGTCCAGATAGAGGAAGAAAGGTGCAGAAAGAAGCAAAAGATGTGCAGAAAGAACCAACATAGGTGCAAAAAGAGGCCTACTTTGACTGTACCTGACAAAAAACGAATACAAAGTACCCTAATCACTAAGACTTCCCCGAAGAAGTCTTAGACTTCACTTTTCGATTGAAGGTTCACTATTAATCGACTGCTCTGAATGTTAGGACTACCAAATATAAAGCAGCAATCCTAAGCATAGGGGTGCAGAAAGAGGCAAGATGGGTGCAGAAATTTACAAGAGAGTTGCAGAAAGAAGGAAGAGCAGTGCAGAAAGAACCAACAGAGGTGTAGAAGGATGCAAGAGGGGTACCCAAAGAGGCAAGAGAAGTGCAGAAAGAAGCAACAGAGGTGAGAAGGAGACAATAGATCTGCAGAAATAGGAAAGAGAGTTGCAGAAACAGGCAAGAGAGGTGCAGAAAAAGGGAAGACACGTGCAGAAAGAGTCAAGAGGAGTTCAGAAAGAAGAAACAGAAGTGCAGAAAGAAGCAAGTGAAGTGCAGAAGGAAGCAACAGAGGTGCAGCAAGAGGAAAGAGGGGTGCAGAAAGAGGCAAAAGAAGAGCAGAAAGAAGCAACATAGGTGAAGAAAGAGGCAAGCGGGGTGCAGAAAGAGGCAACCAAGGTGCAGAAGGAGGGAAGAAAGGTACAGAAAGAGACAAGAGGAATGAAGAAAGAAGCAACAGAGGTAGAGAAAGAGGCAAGAGGGGTTGAGAAAGAGGCAATCAAAGTGCAGAAAGAAGCAACAGAGGTGCGGACAAGAGGCAAGCGGGGTTCAGAAACCAACAAAAGAGGTCCACAGAGAGGGAAGAAGGGTGCAGAAAGTGGCAAGAGGGGTGCAGAAAGAAGCAATAGAGGTATAGAAAGAAGCAAGATACGTGCACAAAGACGCAACAGAGGTACAGAAGAGGTATGAGGGTTGCAGAAAGAAGCAAGATAAGTGTAAAAAGAAAAGAAGGATCAGAGATAAGAGGGGTGCAGAAAGAGGCAAGAGAGGTGCAAAAAGAGGGAAGAGGGGTACAGAAAGAGGCAAGAGGGGTGCAGAAAGTTGCAAAACAAGTGCAGAAAGAAACAGGCAGTTTAGAAACAACTAAGAGAGGTGCAAAAAGAGGCAAGAGGGGTCCAGAAAGAGGCAAGAGAAGTGCATAAAAAAGCAACAGACTTGCAGAAAGAGGAAAGAGAACTGTAGAAAGCGGAAAGAGAGTTGCAGAGACAGGCAAGACATGTGAGGAAAGAGGGAACAGGGGTGCAGAAAGAGGCAAGAGAGGTACAGAAAGAGGGAAGAGAGGTGTGGAAAGAGGGAAGAAGCATGCAGAAAGAAACAAGACAGGTGGAGAAAGAAACAAGAGCAGTACAGAAACAACCAAGAGAGGTGAAGAAAGAGGCAAGAGGGGTGCAGAAAGAGGCAAGAGAAGTGCTGAGAGAAGCAACAGAGGTGCAGAAAGAGGAAAGAGAACTGTTGAAATAGGCTAGAGAGTTGCAGAAACAGGCAAGAGGTGTGCAGAAAGAGGGAACAGGGGTTTAGAAAGAGGCAAGAGAGGTGTAGAAAAAGGGAGGAAGGATATAGAAAGAAGCAACAGAGGTGCAAAAAGAGGCAAGGGGTGTAGAAAGTGGCAACAGAAGTGCAGAAAGATGCACCAGAGGTTCAGAAGGAGGCAAGAGAAGTACAGAAAGATGCAAGAGAGTTGCAAATGCATGCAAGAGGTGCAGAAAGAAGAAGGAGCAGTGCAGAAAGAACCAACAGAGGTGCAGAAGGAGGCAAGAGGGGTACAGAAAGAGGCAAAAGAAGTTCATAACCAAGCAAAAGAGTTACGGAAAGAGGCAAGAGAGGTGCAGAAAGAGGCAAGAAAGGTGCAAAGAGAGGGTAGTAGGGTGCAGAAAAAAGCAAGAGGTGTAGAAAGAAGCAAGATAAATGCAGAAAGAAGCAACAAAGGTGCAGAAAGAGGCAAGAAATGTGCAGAAAGAGGCAAGAGAGTTGCAGGAACAGGCAAAAGAGGTGCAGAAATATGGAAAAGGGGTACAGACAGAGGCAAAAGAGGAGTAGAAAGAACCAATAGAGGTACAGAAAGAGGCAAGAGGGATACAGAAATGTGCAAGAGAGTAGCAGACAGAAGCAAGAGCAGTGCTGAAAGAAACAACAGAGGTACAGAAAGAGGCAAGATGGGTGCAGAAAGAGGCAAGGGAAATGCAGAAAGAGGCAAGAGGGATACAGAAATGTGCAAGAGAGTAGCAGACAGAAGCAAGAGCAGTGCTGAAAGAAACAACAGAGGTGCAGAAAGAGGCAAGAGGGGTGCAGAAAGAGGCAAGAGAAGTGCAGAAAAAAAGCAAACCAGGTGCAGAAAGAGGCAGGAGGGGTCCAGAAATAGGCAAGAGAGGAGCAGAAAGAGACAAGAGAGGTGCAGAATCAAGGAACAGGGGTGCAGACAGAGGCAAGAGAGGTGCAGAAAGAACCAACAGAGGTATAAAAAGAGGGGAAAGGGGTGCAGAAATATGCAAGAGATTAGCAGACAGGGCCCGCCATCTTCTTCCTTATCTCCCAAAGTTAATTCACACTGGTCAGTGCAGCTTTGCACAAGGCCGGAACACATCCCTGAACATCAGGTGCCTGCACTATGTCATGGAGGCTGCCTCCTAGATTTCCGGCAAGACTGGATGTATCTCCCTAGATCTGTGGCAGGCTTTCGATACCTTAAACTGAGAATACATGGCAGCAGCCATGAACAAATTTGGCATTCCACCGGACTACATGGAGTGGGTCAAGCTAATATACACAGCTCCTATGGGCCGGGTCCATACTGGCTCTCATATATCCTGTCCTTATCCGGTGTTGAGAGTTACGCGACAGGGCTGCCCCCTGTCACCACTGTTAGCTGTCTTAGCTTTAGAACCCCTTGCCATCAAACTCCGGAGGGAGGCAGAGAACAAAGGGATCCGACTGGGAGATACAGCACATGTAGTATCGGCATATGTTGATGTCCTCATACTATATATACAGGACCTGACAGAAGATCTAGAGCCTATCCAAAATATATTCCAGCAATTTGAATGTATATCAGGGTTGGCCAATAATGAAAAGAAATCACATGCATTCTTTATGAACCATAGGGAGGACCTGGAGTCCATCAAATTTGGACAACTCTGCTGCAGAAAATGTTGTGTAGGACAGTAGGGGCTGCCCACGTAAATGGGAGAAAATATGGCTCCAATGTGAAACATATTGTGGCCTGTGGGGAGGGATTAGTGCGTTATTTAGAAGATTGTGGGAATGGGGCCTGTTAGAGCTCTTGTGGGGTCAAGTGGATAAGATCCTGAACAACTGTTAATTTATGTGCTCAAAGTATTACACCTCTTACTGTATGTATATCCAAGTAAGGTCGGAATTGTGCTGAGTATACGATATCTGACATTGGTTTATTAAAAAGATGTTATAAAAAACAATTGGACAACTCACCCTGTCAATCGCCCCACAAAATTTCAAATACCTAAGTTTTCAGATTTATAGGACTCCACAAGATCTTATAGAAGGTAATTTGATGAAAACAATCAGAACATTCCGTGCCCAGTTCTCATTTGGACATCCTTTCAGTGATGGGCAAAATAGCCATCTCTAAGATGGTGGTTCTCCCACAATTACTATATTTGTTTTACCAATCTGCAGATCCTGATCCCTGCCATTATTTTCCAATCCTGACATGCAACTCCCCTTGTCCAAAAGCAATCTGCTTTGGTTCATGGAAGCAAGAGCAGGTTTTCTGCTCTCGATTCCATGAAGTAAAGCATAGTTTCAAATGACAGGGCTGGAGCTGTGCTCCCACCCTGTCAGTGTAAACTGCAATGTCCCAGGGGTAGGCACGTGACCCCCCCGCCCCATTTGAACATAGCCTCGGGGAGATGGTGATTCCCGAGGCCGGGGGTCTGGTACAGACCCCGTATTTATTTACTGAATGCCCTGGGGATTTTGGGGTCCCTGGGGCAGTGTGGGGGAGGCAGGAGCCCCCCATACTTGTTCATTTCTATTTAAGTCCCAGGGAGGTGGCGGTACCCGAGGCTTGGGGGTACGGGAGGCGCATCCGCTCTATTTAAATTAAAGCCCCATGTAGGTGGCGGTTCCCGGGGCAGCGTGGGGGGCCCCCTCACACATTTTTTTCATGAAGCCCCAGAGAGGTGGCCCACCCGGGGGCTGAAAACAAACGAATCGCAGGAGCCCGCCCTTCATTTAAAAAAAAAAACATTCAGCTGGATTTGAGCACCTAGTACAACTCTCGCTGAAAATTTAAAAAAAATGCTTTTTTTGGACCTGGGAGTCCCTGTGGGACCCCCTGAGCAGGCACAGGGGTCAGGGTGTTTCTACCCTGCCCCCTTTTCTTTTTTGATGGCTGCCAACACTTTTTGGTTTGAAGTGTTGGCAGCCAATCAGAATCAAGCTCATGCTCTGGAGGGTTCGCAAATCCTTCTCAGTCACCAGATATATAAACATTTTTAAACATGAGTATTTCAGGAACTACTGAACGGATTTACACTATTTAAAATAAGCACGCTTTCTGAACCAAGAGCTACCTTTTTGCCAAATTTGGTGTAATTCTGTTCAGCAGTTCAGACTCTATCTTTGTCTAAAGTTTCCTATGGAGAAACTGCGTTTTGCGACCCCTCTTTTTTCTCAGCACCCGCTTGATGAATCACCCCAAAACTTCTAAGACAGGAGCTGACCGGAGCCATTAGTTTAAAAAATGTTGCGAAGAGTACCCAGAGGCCTTGCAGATGGCACATGAGGTGGGGTGCCCAGTCGTGTGCACAGGCGGGGCAGTGAAGTGACATGCACCACAACCCACAAAAAAGATAACGAGGGCATTGAATAACACAGGATCTTCTCTTTGTATCTGACAGGAACAACGAAGGTAAAATGCCCTAGTACCAAAATGTAGAATTAGTGCTACAACAGTCTTCAAGAGGACCTGCGATGCTGCTTCTGCCGCTTCTGCCGCCCGTACCCTGGAGGTGACATGTGGGTCACGTGGTACAGTCATACTGTGGTGGGACACACTCGTTGACCTCTCATGGCACTGCTCCACACTTCAGGGAGGGCACTTTCTATTAGCTATGTTTTCTGATGACGTGTTGCGCTGGCCCCGTCCAACAACAGAACTTCTTTAGATCCAAACAGACTCTTCCATTCTCTCACCGGAAGTCAAACCAGGACACGCTAACACTTTCACAATACAACAACCGGGAAAGCACTTTTTGGGAAAAAAGCACATTCCTTCCTCCTAATTAATCAAATAATCTTCTCACTAAAGAACAGGGGCCAGTTTCGATTGGCAAAGAGTCGTTACAATGACTTTTTTACTTCGATATACCATTACAACGCATGCATTACCACGCATGCGTTGTACATCGCAAAGTCATCCATACACATTTTTTTAGAACGCATGGTCCTTTACCACGCATGCCTTTACAACTAATTTTGTTGTAAAGGTATGTATGGTAAATGACCATGCGTTCTAAAAAACATGTAGACGATCCATGTCGTTGTAAGGAAACAGAGGATGTTCTGTTTCCTCACAACGATGTGCACCGCCCCTCAGAGACGACATGAAGCAGGAACCACGAGGAGAGAGGAACCACGAGGAGTGAGAGGTAAGGGGGATTGGGCATGGGATGGGGGTTTCTGTTCTAGGGTTTAGGGTAGTGCACTGGTGTTTGGGTAGTGCAGTGGGTTATGCTGGGCGTAGTGTTTTAGGGTTTAGGGTAGTGCAGTGGTGTTTGGGTAGTGTAGGGGTCGTGCTGAGGTAGTGTTTAATGGGTTTAGGGTAGTGAAGTAGTGTAGGGGGTTGTGCTGGGGGTAGTATTTTAGGGTTTAGGGCAGGGGTTCCCAATCTGTGCGCCGCGGAACCCCTGTGCGCCATCAAAACTAGCCTGGGGTGCCGCGCACCAAACACACAGTTTGTAAACCACTGCATTGAGCTCAATGCAAAAAATAATGCCAGAAACCGGTCCCCGGAAGCTTGTTTCCTTTCCACTAAAGAATTGGCTTGGTAGTTTGGTCTGCCCTGTTCCCATGATGCACTGGGCCAGGGTCAGAATAATTTGCATTTAGCCAGGTTCTGAGCTGGGATGGTGCAGTGAGCTAAAAAACGGTGATGGATCAAGCCCTGATCTTTTGACTGGGTAGGAGTGTTCTGCTTAATTTAGATACTCTGTCCATCACCACCCCCTTTATGAATCGTTTTGGCCACCACAAGTGTGGAAGGGTATGCTCAGATGTGAGTCCCTTGCTCACTGCACCATCAGGATTCAAGCAAGCCGGGCCGAAGACGGCTGTAATGCCAGAAACCGGTCCCCGGAAGCTTGTTTCCTTTCCAGTAAAGAATTGGCTTGGTAGTTTGGTTTGCCCTGTTCCCATGATGCACTGGGCCAGGGTCAGACTAATTTGCATTTAGCCAGGTTCTGAGCTGGGATGGTGCAGTGAGCTAAAAAACGGTGATGGATCAAGCCCTGATCTTTTGACTGGGTAGGAGTGTTCTGCTTAATTTAGATACTCTGTCCATCACCACCCCCTTTATGAATCGTTTTGGCCACCACAAGTGTGGAAGGGTATGCTCAGATGTGAGTCCCTTGCTCACTGCACCATCAGGATTCAAGCAAGCCGGGCCGAAGACGGCTGTAATGCCAGAAACCGGTCCCCGGAAGCTTGTTTCCTTTCCAGTAAAGAATTGGCTTGGTAGTTTGGTCTGCCCTGTTCCCATGATGCACTGGGCCAGGGTCAGACTAATTTGCATTTAGCCAGGTTCTGAGCTGGGATGGTGCAGTGAGCTAAAAAACGGTGATGGATCAAGCCCTGATCTTTTGACTGGGTAGGAGTGTTCTGCTTAATTTAGATACTCTGTCCATCACCACCCCCTTTATGAATCGTTTTGGCCACCACAATTGTGGAAGGGTATGCTCAGATGTGAGTCCCTTGCTCACTGCACCATCAGGATTCAAGCAAGCCGGGCCGAAGACGGCTGTAATGCCAGAAACCGGTCCCCGGAAGCTTGTTTCCTTTCCAGTAAAGAATTGGCTTGGTAGTTTGGTCTGCCCTGTTCCCATGATGCACTGGGCCAGGGTCAGACTAATTTGCATTTAGCCAGGTTCTGAGCTGGGATGGTGCAGTGAGCTAAAAAACGGTGATGGATCAAGCCCTGATCTTTTGACTGGGTAGGAGTGTTCTGCTTAATTTAGATACTCTGTCCATCACCACCCCCTTTATGAATCGTTTTGGCCACCACAAGTGTGGAAGGGTATGCTCAGATGTGAGTCCCTTGCTCACTGCACCATCAGGATTCAAGCAAGCCGGGCCGAAGACGGCTGTAATGCCAGAAACCGGTCCCCGGAAGCTTGTTTCCTTTCCAGTAAAGAATTGGCTTGGTAGTTTGGTCTGCCCTGTTCCCATGATGCACTGGGCCAGGGTCAGACTAATTTGCATTTAGCCAGGTTCTGAGCTGGGATGGTGCAGTGAGCTAAAAAACGGTGATGGATCAAGCCCTGATCTTTTGACTGGGTAGGAGTGTTCTGCTTAATTTAGATACTCTGTCCATCACCACCCCCTTTATGAATCGTTTTGGCCACCACAAGTGTGGAAGGGTATGCTCAGATGTGAGTCCCTTGCTCACTGCACCATCAGGATTCAAGCAAGCCGGGCCGAAGACGGCTGTAATGCCAGAAACCGGTCCCCGGAAGCTTGTTTCCTTTCCAGTAAAGAATTGGCTTGGTAGTTTGGTCTGCCCTGTTCCCATGATGCACTGGGCCAGGGTCAGACTAATTTGCATTTAGCCAGGTTCTGAGCTGGGATGGTGCAGTGAGCTAAAAAACGGTGCTGGATCAAGCCCTGATCTTTTGACTGGGTAGGAGTGTTCTGCTTAATTTAGATACTCTGTCCATCACCACCCCCTTTATGAATCGTTTTGGCCACCACAAGTGTGGAAGGGTATGCTCAGATGTGAGTCCCTTGCTCACTGCACCATCAGGATTCAAGCAAGCCGGGCCGAAGACGGCTGTAATGCCAGAAACCGGTCCCCGGAAGCTTGTTACCTTTCCAGTAAAGAATTGGCTTGGTAGTTTGGTCTGCCCTGTTCCCATGATGCACTGGGCCAGGGTCAGACTAATTTGCATTTAGCCAGGTTCTGAGCTGGGATGGTGCAGTGAGCTAAAAAACGGTGATGGATCAAGCCCTGATCTTTTGACTGGGTAGGAGTGTTCTGCTTAATTTAGATACTCTGTCCATCACCACCCCCTTTATGAATCGTTTTGGCCACCACAAGTGTGGAAGGGTATGCTCAGATGTGAGTCCCTTGCTCACTGCACCATCAGGATTCAAGCAAGCCGGGCCGAAGACGTCTGTAATGCCAGAAACCGGTCCCCGGAAGCTTGTTTCCTTTCCAGTAAAGAATTGGCTTGGTAGTTTGGTCTGCCCTGTTCCCATGATGCACTGGGCCAGGGTCAGACTAATTTGCATTTAGCCAGGTTCTGAGCTGGGATGGTGCAGTGAGCTAAAAAACGGTGATGGATCAAGCCCTGATCTTTTGACTGGGTAGGAGTGTTCTGCTTAATTTAGATACTCTGTCCATCACCACCCCCTTTATGAATCGTTTTGGCCACCACAAGTGTGGAAGGGTATGCTCAGATGTGAGTCCCTTGCTCACTGCACCATCAGGATTCAAGCAAGCCGGGCCGAAGACGGCTGTAATGCCAGAAACCGGTCCCCGGAAGCTTGTTTCCTTTCCAGTAAAGAATTGGCTTGGTAGTTTGGTCTGCCCTGTTCCCATGATGCACTGGGCCAGGGTCAGACTAATTTGCATTTAGCCAGGTTCTGAGCTGGGATGGTGCAGTGAGCTAAAAAACGGTGATGGATCAAGCCCTGATCTTTTGACTGGGTAGGAGTGTTCTGCTTAATTTAGATACTCTGTCCATCACCACCCCCTTTATGAATCGTTTTGGCCACCACAAGTGTGGAAGGGTATGCTCAGATGTGAGTCCCTTGCTCACTGCACCATGAGGATTCAAGCAAGCCGGGCCGAAGACGGCTGTAATGCCAGAAACCGGTCCCCGGAAGCTTGTTTCCTTTCCAGTAAAGAATTGGCTTGGTAGCTTGGTCTGCCCTGTTCCCATGATGCACTGGGCCAGGGTCAGCCTAATTTGCATTTAGCCAGGTTCTGAGCTGGGATGGTGCAGTGAGCTAAAAAACGGTGATGGATCAAGCCATGATCTTTTGACTGGGTAGGAGTGTTCTGCTTAATTTAGATACTCTGTCCATCACCACCCCCTTTATGAATCGTTTTGGCCACCACAAGTGTGGAAGGGTATGCTCAGATGTGAGTCCCTTGCTCACTGCACCATCAGGATTCAAGCAAGCCGGGCCGAAGACGGCTGTAATGCCAGAAACCGGTCCCCGGAAGCTTGTTTCCTTTCCAGTAGAGAATTGGCTTGGTAGTTTGGTCTGCCCTGTTCCCATGATGCACTGGGCCAGGGTCAGACTAATTTGCATTTAGCCAGGTTCTGAGCTGGGATGGTGCAGTGAGCTAAAAAACGGTGATGGATCAAGCCCTGATCTTTTGACTGGGTAGGAGTGTTCTGCTTAATGTAGATACTCTGTCCATCACCACCCCCTTTATGAATCGTTTTGGCTACCACAAGTGTGGAAGGGTATGCTCAGATGTGAGTCCCTTGCTCACTGCACCATCAGGATTCAAGCAAGCCGGGCCGAAGACGGCTGTAATGCCAGAAACCGGTCCCCGGAAGCTTGTTTCCTTTCCAGTAAAGAATTGGCTTGGTAGTTTGGTCTGCCCTGTTCCCATGATGCACTGGGCCAGGGTCAGACTAATTTGCATTTAGCCAGGTTCTGAGCTGGGATGGTGCAGTGAGCTAAAAAACGGTGATGGATCAAGCCCTGATCTTTTGACTGGGTAGGAGTGTTCTGCTTAATTTAGATACTCTGTCCATCACCACCCCCTTTATGAATCGTTTTGGCCACCACAAGTGTGGAAGGGTATGCTCAGATGTGAGTCCCTTGCTCACTGCACCATCAGGATTCAAGCAAGCCGGGCCGAAGACGGCTGTAATGCCAGAAACCGGTCCCCGGAAGCTTGTTACCTTTCCAGTAAAGAATTGGCTTGGTAGTTTGGTCTGCCCTGTTCCCATGATGCACTGGGCCAGGGTCAGACTAATTTGCATTTAGCCAGGTTCTGAGCTGGGATGGTGCAGTGAGCTAAAAAACGGTGATGGATCAAGCCCTGATCTTTTGACTGGGTAGGAGTGTTCTGCTTAATTTAGATACTCTGTCCATCACCACCCCCTTTATGAATCGTTTTGGCCACCACAAGTGTGGAAGGGTATGCTCAGATGTGAGTCCCTTGCTCACTGCACCATCAGGATTCAAGCAAGCCGGGCCGAAGACGTCTGTAATGCCAGAAACCGGTCCCCGGAAGCTTGTTTCCTTTCCAGTAAAGAATTGGCTTGGTAGTTTGGTCTGCCCTGTTCCCATGATGCACTGGGCCAGGGTCAGACTAATTTGCATTTAGCCAGGTTCTGAGCTGGGATGGTGCAGTGAGCTAAAAAACGGTGATGGATCAAGCCCTGATCTTTTGACTGGGTAGGAGTGTTCTGCTTAATTTAGATACTCTGTCCATCACCACCCCCTTTATGAATCGTTTTGGCCACCACAAGTGTGGAAGGGTATGCTCAGATGTGAGTCCCTTGCTCACTGCACCCTCAGGATTCAAGCAAGCCGGGCCGAAGACGGCTGTAATGCCAGAAACCGGTCCCCGGAAGCTTGTTTCCTTTCCAGTAAAGAATTGGCTTGGTAGTTTGGTCTGCCCTGTTCCCATGATGCACTGGGCCAGGGTCAGACTAATTTGCATTTAGCCAGGTTCTGAGCTGGGATGGTGCAGTGAGCTAAAAAACGGTGATGGATCAAGCCCTGATCTTTTGACTGGGTAGGAGTGTTCTGCTTAATTTAGATACTCTGTCCATCACCACCCCCTTTATGAATCGTTTTGGCCACCACAAGTGTGGAAGGGTATGCTCAGATGTGAGTCCCTTGCTCACTGCACCATGAGGATTCAAGCAAGCCGGGCCGAAGACGGCTGTAATGCCAGAAACCGGTCCCCGGAAGCTTGTTTCCTTTCCAGTAAAGAATTGGCTTGGTAGCTTGGTCTGCCCTGTTCCCATGATGCACTGGGCCAGGGTCAGCCTAATTTGCATTTAGCCAGGTTCTGAGCTGGGATGGTGCAGTGAGCTAAAAAACGGTGATGGATCAAGCCATGATCTTTTGACTGGGTAGGAGTGTTCTGCTTAATTTAGATACTCTGTCCATCACCACCCCCTTTATGAATCGTTTTGGCCACCACAAGTGTGGAAGGGTATGCTCAGATGTGAGTCCCTTGCTCACTGCACCATCAGGATTCAAGCAAGCCGGGCCGAAGACGGCTGTAATGCCAGAAACCGGTCCCCGGAAGCTTGTTTCCTTTCCAGTAAAGAATTGGCTTGGTAGTTTGGTCTGCCCTGTTCCCATGATGCACTGGGCCAGGGTCAGACTAATTTGCATTTAGCCAGGTTCTGAGCTGGGATGGTGCAGTGAGCTAAAAAACGGTGATGGATCAAGCCCTGATCTTTTGACTGGGTAGGAGTGTTCTGCTTAATGTAGATACTCTGTCCATCACCACCCCCTTTATGAATCGTTTTGGCTACCACAAGTGTGGAAGGGTATGCTCAGATGTGAGTCCCTTGCTCACTGCACCATCAGGATTCAAGCAAGCCGGGCCGAAGACGGCTGTAATGCCAGAAACCGGTCCCCGGAAGCTTGTTTCCTTTCCAGTAAAGAATTGGCTTGGTAGTTTGGTCTGCCCTGTTCCCATGATGCACTGGGCCAGGGTCAGACTAATTTGCATTTAGCCAGGTTCTGAGCTGGGATGGTGCAGTGAGCTAAAAAACGGTGATGGATCAAGCCCTGATCTTTTGACTGGGTAGGAGTGTTCTGTTTAATTTAGATACTCTGTCCATCACCACCCCCTTTATGAATCGTTTTGGCCACCACAAGTGTGGAAGGGTATGCTCAGATGTGAGTCCCTTGCTCACTGCACCATCAGGATTCAAGCAAGCCGGGCCGAAGACGGCTGTAATGCCAGAAACCGGTCCCCGGAAGCTTGTTTCCTTTCCAGTAAAGAATTGGCTTGGTAGTTTGGTCTGCCCTGTTCCCATGATGCACTGGGCCAGGGTCAGACTAATTTGCATTTAGCCAGGTTCTGAGCTGGGATGGTGCAGTGAGCTAAAAAACGGTGATGGATCAAGCCCTGATCTTTTGACTGGGTAGGAGTGTTCTGCTTAATTTAAATACTCTGTCCATCACCACCCCCTTTATGAATCGTTTTGGCCACCACAAGTGTGGAAGGGTATGCTCAGATGTGAGTCCTTTGCTCACTGCACCATCAGGATTCAAGCAAGCCGGGCCGAAGACGGCTGTAATGCCAGAAACCGGTCCCCGGAAGCTTGTTTCCTTTCCAGTAAAGAATTGGCTTGGTAGTTTGGTCTGCCCTTGTCCCATGATGCACTGGGCCAGGGTCAGACTAATTTGCATTTAGCCAGGTTCTGAGCTGGGATGGTGCAGTGAGCTAAAAAACGGTGATGGATCAAGCCCTGATCTTTTGACTGGTTAGGAGTGTTCTGCTTAATTTAGATACTCTGTCCATCACCACCCCCTTTATGAATCGTTCAACAAAGCGCAGGCAGTTTCGACTTCACTTCAGACACTTGCAGAACCAGGAAGCGTTTACAAACCATCTTCCAGCGTGATGTGCAGAACCAGCGCCAAGTCCACGTTCACTACACTCCTCACTGCAGTATGCATTATGTTTATCCTCTGTCTGCCAGAGCTGTTTAGACGCACGAAGGTAGGATTGACGGTGTAATGCCACAGGCTGTCTTTTGAGCCAGATATGACATACGTGGCAAATATTACACAATTTAGAAATCCTTGTTCCGAGGAGTGCTGTGGGGGGCAGGGTAGAGGGGCATGCAGGTTTTGGAATCTGCTGAAACCGCTAGCTTCTTAGGAAATGTCTGCTTTTATTTTTTATCTTTTGTTTCTTTTCCACTGAACGGCAGGTGGAACCACTGGTTAATCTGACTATAAAATTCACATCCATACATGCCAATATCTGGGAAGAGATAAGATGGAGGTTTAGATCAAATTCAGGGAAGGTATTGTCGCTGTTGGGCTTTTATTGAACAGGGAGCTCTTTTTGGCCAGGGGAAATGTAAAACAGTGTTATTGTTGGGTTAAACAGTGTCCCACCATAATCAGGAGTGCTGGAATGAATGTTGATTCTGTTATTTTACTTCTGGCCTTCAACATTAAAATAAATGTTTTAATTGCCTACATATGCTCAGTGGGTGTATAATATTTGTTGCTAAGGATTGGCAGGGATTTGCATTAAATTTAATTCCGTGATATGCAGTGTATGATGCAAGATTCTGCCATTGAAGAAGATGCTTTCATAGCGTATAAGCATGGGTGAAGGCTTCAAGGCTTGGAGTTTAAAAGTAGAAGAGGTTAAGTGAGTATGTGTTGCTGATAAAGGAAGTGATTGATTACAGCACCAGTATGGTGACACAGTAAATGCTACAAAGGGCATCTAAAGGTATTTGGCATTAATGTTTTCTGTGGCTGGCCTTCCTACATATCATGGTAAATAAGTAGCATGTTAAAACGCATTGGCTGCAAGATATTTCCTTAGCTGTTGTACTGGAATCTAATGGGATGAAAGTGACAGTGACTTTGCATGGTTGAGTTTTCTGAGTGTATTGCACAGTGACAGGATAAGCCACGATAGGGGCTAGGGGAGAAAAGAAAACAAACTCTTTAAAGGAGATCAGCTCTAAAACCACTCCTATGGAAAGGCAGACTCGCTTATTTCTCTCAAAAACATTTGCATAAACCTCCTTCCATGATTCCAGCATCTGGCACACAAAACAGTTTACCAGCAGCCATAACATGTAGCACCCATGCATATACCTTTTAGAATGAAGTCTTGCTAGGGGTTAGGCCTAGCATCAAGAATTCCTTCACAGTTCCCTTATCTGAGAACCTGGTACCTCTTCAATAAGTCATTAACACTCCATGGGGCTCTGCAGTGGATAGGATAGGATAGGATTACATCTATGGTTATAATAGCAGCATCCCAATTATTTTCAGGAAGAAAAACGGAAGTACTCTGAGGCCAGGCTTACATTCCCCCACACGCCAAGAAAAGTGACATAATGGGGAGCCGCAGTTGACAGCCAATAGGTCAAGGGAGCCCTGGGTAGAAAAAGTTTGGGAACCACTGGTTTAGGGTAGTGCAGTGGTTTATGGGTAGTGTAGGGGGTTATGTTGGGGTAGTGTTTTAGGGTTTAGGGTAGTGCAGTGGTGTTTGAGTAGTGTAGGGAGTCATGCTGGTGGTAGTGTTTTATGGTTTAGGGTAGTGCAGTGGTGTTGTGTAGTGTAGGGGGTAGTGCTGGGGTAGATTTAGGGTAGTGCAGTGGTGTATTGGTAGAGTAGGGAGTCATGCTGGGGGTAGTGTTTTAGGGTTTTTGGTAGTGCAGTGGTGTTTGGGTAGTGTAGGGGTAGTGCTGGGGTAGTGTTTTAGGGTTTCGGGTAGTGCAGCTGTGTCTGTGTAGTGTAGGGGTAGTGCTGGGGGTAGTGTTTCAGGGTTTAGGGTAGTGCAGTGGTGTTTGGGTAGTGTAGGGGTACATGCTGGGGGTAGTGTGTTAGAGTTTAGGGTATGGTAGATGTGTGTGGGTAGTGTAGGGGTCGTGCTGGGGGTAGATTTAGGGGTTAGGGTAGTGCAGTGGTGTTTGTTTTGTGAGGGGGTCGTGGTGGGGGTAGTCTTTTTGGGTTTAGAGTAGTGCAGTGGTGTTTGTATCGTATAGGGGGTTTAGGGTAGTGCAGTGGTGGTTGTGTAGTGTAGGGGGTCATGCTGGGAGTAGTGTTTTAGGGTTTAGGGTAGTGCAGTCGTCTTTGTGTAGTGTAAGGGGTTGTGTTTTAGGGTATAGGGTAGTGCAGTGGTGTTTATGTAGTGTAGAGGGTCATGTTGGGGGTAGTGTTTTAGGGTTTAGGGTAGTGCAGTGTTGTTTGTGTAGTGTGGGAGGTCATGCTGGGGGTAAATTTATGGTTTAGTGTAGTGCAGTGGTGTTTGGGTAGTGTAGGGAGTTGTGCTGGGGTAGTGTTTTAGGGTTTAGGGCAGTGCAGTGGTGTTTGGGTATTGTAGGGGGTCATGCTGAGGATAGTACTTTAGAGTTTAGGGTAGCGCAGTGGTGTTTGTGTAGTGTAGAGGGTCCTGCTGGACGTAGTGTTTTAGGGTGTAGGGTAGTGCAGTGGTGTTTGAATAGTGTAGGGGCAGTGCTGGGGTAGTGTTTGGGGTTTGCGGTAGTGCAGTGGTGTTTTTGTAGTGCAGGGGGTCGTGCTGGGGTAGTGTTTTAGGGTTTAGGGTAGTGCAGTGGTGTTTGTGTAGTGTAGGGGGTAGTGTTTTAGGGTTTAGGGTTGTGCAGTGGTGTTTGGGTATTGTAGGGGGTGGTGCTGGGGGTATTGTTTTTGGGTTTCGGGTAGTGCAGTTGTGTTTGGGTGATGAAGGGGGTCGTGCTGGGGTAGATTTAGAGGTTAGTGTAGTGCAGTGGTGTTTGGGTAGTGTAGGGAGTCGTGCTGGGGTAGTGTTTTAGGGTTTAGGGTAGTGCAGTGGTGTTTGGGTAGTGCAGGGGGTCGTGCTGGGGGTAGTGTTTTAGGGTTTAGGGTAGTGCAGTGGTGTCTGTGTAGTGTAGGGGGTCATGCTGGGCGTAATGTTATAGGGTTTATGGTAGTGCAGTGGTGTTTATGTAGTGTAGGGAGTCGTGCTGGGGGTAGTGTTTTAGGGTTTAGGATAGTGCAGCTATGTTTGTGTAGTGTAGGGAGTAGTGTTTCAGGGTCTAGGGTAGTGTAGTGGTGTTTGTGTACTGTAGGGGGTTATGCTGGGTTCTAGTGTTTTAGGGTTTAGGGTAATGCAGTTGTGTTTGTGTAGTGTCGGGGTCGTGTTTAGGGTTTAGGGTTGTGCAGTGGTGTTTGGGTAGTGTAGGAGGTCGTGCTGGGGGTATTGTTTTTGGGTTTGGGGTAGTGCAGTTGTGTTTGGGTAATGAAGGGGGTCATGCTGGGGGTAGTGTTTTAGGGTTTAGGGTAGTGCAGTTGTGTTTAGGTAGTGAAGGGGGTCATACTGGGGTCGTCGTTTAGGGTTTAGGGTAGTGCAGTGATGTTTGTGTAGTGTAGGGGTTATGCTGGGGGTAGATTTAGGGTTTAGGGTAGTGCAGTGGTGTTTGGGTAGTATAGGGAGTCATGCTGGTGGTACTGTTTTAGGGTTTAGGGTAGTGCAGTTATGTTTCTGTAGTGTAGGATGTTGTGCTGGGGGTAGTGTTTTATGGTTTAGGGTAGTGCAGTGGTGTTTGGGTAGTGGAGGAGGTAGTGTTTTAGGGTTTAGTGTAGTGTACCCAACCAGCCACTATATCCGTGGACAAAGGGGATCCTGACTCTTTTGAATGCTCCGCCAACTGAATAATTTGGGTCAAGGGCCCTACCACGTCCAAGACCTATCAATTCCTTTCTTGGGATCCCTCATATACTTGGAGAAAAAGGTACATTGTGTCTCATCAATTTCAGGCGTGTGTGCCACCTTCCCCTTCAGTGAGGGCCTGGGGCATTTTTCCCTCATCCTATTCCTGACCTCCCTTTCAAGAGGTTGATGGATTTTCCCCACCACATACTCTGCCACTTTGGCATCAGGGGTCCACTCCGCCGACCTAGGATGGTAAATTTGGGTAGGCTCGAACATGTCTGAGTTGACCCCGTCTCCAATTGGGGACTGAGAGGAGTGGGAGTCAGGATGCCAGGGATGCCCCGAGTCCTTATCCTCATCAGAGGAGAAATCGTCCTCCAATACACCCTCTCCCTCTAAGGAAAACCCGTCATTGGGGTCTACAATAATGGTGACAGAGTTGGCATTTTCTCCTGGATCCTCCTCCTCCCCGCAGGGTGCATGTTTTAGCGTTTGCGCACTCTTGAGGAAGGTCTTCGTATGTGTATCAAATCCTTCCAAGTGGCCCGCGTTATACTTAACGGCCTTTTATTCCCCATCTGGTAGCTACTGGGACCCACCACCAGATCTTGGTCACTGAACCCCCCAGGGATGCTTTTCGCTAGCTTATCAACCTGATCCCTAAGAGGAGTCAGCGCCCTAGAAATAGCTAGAGAGAGGGCTTGGTCCACTGCTGGAGGGAGAAATTGGGGGCCATTCCTCCTCCACTTCCTGGTAGGAGGAGTAAAAATGGTCTTTTGGAGCAGACGTGAGAGCAGAGGGTGTGGGCACAGAACAAATTCCCTTAAAATCTTTAAGGCAGCCCCCTCGCTGGTGCTCCAACAGCTGGGCTTTCCCCAAAGCTGTTATACGAATAGACAGGGGCGCAATACCAATTACCACCACCAGGAGGCGCTGGTCACTAACGTGGCCATTTGGGAAAATCACCGCGTATCGGTGTCATAATTAGGCGGGGGTTGGTCGGTAATCAAGCGGACACTAAAGGAGT